>NC_069075.1:11674078-12924078 GCF_025698485.1 Gossypium arboreum | reverse complement strand
AAAAGCATAAACTACTACTTTAAGCATGAAAACATAAATATATACTAAGATGCTTTGATTTAACTATTAAACAAGCTAAAGTTATGTGTAAAAAGGGTGTAAATAATAGTATAAGTCTTGACAGATCATAAGGCAATTAATGCTAATCAGACTAGCAAGTCACGTCATGAATGAGACAAAATTCCATGTGATTTTGACCCATGGCATCTTATGATATGGAAACACTCATGGCGTAGCCTTCAGTAAATTAACGACTGAATTGACCGATCGTGATACATGATATGTGTAAGTCCATGAGGCTAGGTCCAATGGCATAAAGAATATGAAATGAAATGATACAAATAATTCATGGCGTAGCCTTCGATATATATAAGAAATGAAGTGGTAGATCATGATACATGAATGTATATGTAAGACCACGAGGTTATGACCCATGGCAGTTATGAAAGGATTACATGAAAAGACCACAAGTACATGGCTTTATATGAATTCACTAAGGTGTGCTTCATATGAAGTTGTGATGGCATCTTCTATGAAGTCCGCCAAGACAGTAGAAATGAGATTATGTATGAAGCTTGTATGGCATGCTTTGGTTAGCTTGTATAGTGTAATCTTTCATGAATGTCTGATGAAATTTACATGACTGAATTTCTAGTAAGATATGAATAAGTCAGTTAGTTTTGTAATAAGTATAGTTGAGGTAAAGTATTACTGTGCTTAAGAACATTAGTTGAGTAAGATTTGTGAATTTAATCGAATAAGTTATTGAAGAACCATGTATCTACATGATGGTAAAAGTATTCACCATGATAATCCGGAAAAGGTCAGATATATATTTGTAACTATGTAAGATTTAAGGATCTATAATTGAAGGGCGTCTATATTATGATGAATGTTGAATCAGAGTTACTTGGAATCTGTCAAATCATGATTGTCTAGGATTTAATGACCTCTCCTAAAATCACAAGAAAATTTGGAATATGAATGTTTTGAATATATGTTTTCTTAAAGATATGGATATGGAGTTCATCTGAATGGTCTAATAGTCTTTTGCCAATATCAATATGTTTTGTATATAATCAAAGTTTTTCTAAGAGTAAATTTGAAGGCATTTAGTTCAACGAAAGTATTCGCCAAATACATATGTATTCGCCCAAGATAATTTTTAGAGAATTGTTTGAAATAAGGGTATGGCTTAAGGCATGGGTGGTTGGAAGTGGATTATGAGGAAATATTTTGTTAAGAAATTATTATTACTATTATTATTGTAACTAAAATTTATGAAAGGTTTGAAAAGATTTCTTAGTTAGCTAGGCAAGGAAGATTTGGTAGGGTAAGATCATGATAACTGGTGTATCAGAGAATGATGTGACTGTGGTGGTATCCAACAGAATAAATGATGCTAAATAATGGTTGGCACACAATAGTTCATACAAGGTTTCTAGGTATCCATCAATGTATTGTTAGGATCTATATTCCGGAGATCATGAAAAGCATATAAAATATTGAAGAAGTAAGTATGTATGTTATATAAGAAATTAGATGAGTACAAATTGCATGTTGAATTGCATATAGGTTTTTTTTTTATGTTGAAGTGCATATACATATATGTGTCTGGCATTTGTAGAATGAGTTATAGGGTCATCTGATTGGTGATAAAAAATGTCTGGTATGGATCGTGTCCGTGTATAAGGGTCTAGGTTGTAGGTTTGTATCTAATCACTATGATGGTAAATGATGAAGTCTCTCGGGACAAAAAAAAAACACAAACTCTGATATGGAAAACTCTGAAATGAATAACCTTTGTGGCACACTCTGTAAGAATTGTCTTTATGGCGAACTCTGAATGAATGGCCTTTGAGGAGTATTCTGAATGGGATGACTGGTGATGTTCTGAGGGAAGTTCTGATATGTGTTCTGTATGATTCTTTAAATACTCAGTAAATCCAACATAATTTAAAGTATCAATTAGTTATATGTAAGTACTATTTAAGGTAAAAAGTTTATTGAAGAGAATGATTTGAAGAGACCCATAAAAGTTATGATTCAACAGTGAGAATTGGTCTAAATAAAGGCTCAATTCTAAATGTTCGAAGAAGGCATCCACCAAAGAATGTGCTCGTTATGAATTGTGCTTGTACGTTGGTTCTAAGTTAGGTGTGCACATGAAGTGGTATATTGAATTTTTTTGATATTTGAAAAGAAAACTAAATTAGTAATATGGTTGTTAAGATTGAAAAATAAGTGAAGAATTGTAGTCATCGATGGGAAATATAAATGAATTCGGAGTAAGGTGGTAATTAATGTGTATAAGAGATTAGAGTTTGAGAAAGTTTTTTTCTGAAATAAGGTTAAGGTTTAAGAACGACAAGATCACTATTATTAGTCATCTTCTCCTATAAACATGTATCACTAAGGTAAATGGTGTTTTTCTCACTAAGTTCTTATGAACTTATCTATATTGTATGTTAAGTTATAGGTTTGACGATGTGAGTTCGTACCTGGAGGAATGATGCCAGGATTATCCCAACGGAGCGGCATACAGGTTATTATACATACAAAGCAAGCTTGGTGGCGTATTATGAATTAGTAGTGTTACATAGAAGTATACAGTTTGGGAAATTGAAATAAATATGTTCTATGGCGATGAATTTTGTAAATAAATTTTCTATCTACTCTTGTATGTATATTAGAGGTTCATTTGTTTAATAAAAATTTGTAAGTGTTATATATGTAAATATTTGTAAGTAGTTGTAAAAGTTTAAAATTTGTTAGTATAATTCTGGTAACACCCGAGATCCGGATCTAGCGAATCGAATCAGGTTGAAGGTGTTACATGTTCATGAAGGCCTTAGATGCAAACAAATTTGAGAGTTTGAGAAGCTTTGTTGGTATTTGTTGAGCTTGAAAAACATGTAACAATTGAAGATGTCATCCACACAACTATCACAAATGCCATTTTGGTGTTTTTATTCCCAGGTTACTAAAGAAAATATTTGAGGGTATTATTATTTTTCTTGGGCAAAAAAGTGAATTTTTCATGGGAAAACCTGGTAGATTCTCTTTCATAAATCTTGGTGAAAGACGTGCATTGAATGGGAAGTGGTTACTTCTTTCTATCTTTAAATTTCCTTTCAAATTACCTTAATTCTTTAGCTACTTATCTCTCAAGGCTTTCAAAAGGTGTTACAGTGATTTCTTCTCAAAGCTGCCTCTTTGCATTAGAAACCTAAAGAAATACTTCACGCTACTTCATCTCCTAGCCATGGCAAGAATCAAGATTACCACTGCTGAGGGATAGCAAAAATGTCTCTAAGCACAATAGACTGGGGAAGGAAGTAGCCAAGGTCAAGCTACCACTGATCAAGAACAAGAAGTGCCCAGTACCTAAGATCTTGTTCTGGTAACCCCTTTACATGAACTATCTAAAACCATCCCTACTAAGGCTAAAAACATATCAAATTGTTCTTCACATAAAGAAAATCTTGAAATCAATGAAACCCCAATCCCTGAAACCATTCAAGATCCTATCAGTACTTCCTAAACCGATGTCATGTCCACCAAATCATTCATTTGAAATAGGTTCACCTACACCTTCAAACCCCCAAACAAATCAAGAATAGAATATTGAGGATTTGATTTAGGAATTAACCATTCACGGGGAGTTGCCCTAAACTAATCCCAACCCTATTGATAATCCAGCTGGTGACCTATCATTATGTTAGAAAAAATTTGGTTTAAAAATAATTTTTTGTCACAACAGAAAATTAAAATTTTGAAACCTGAGTTGGTTTGTGATATTTATAGCAATAAAATTTTCCCGACTTTTAACCAAACAACCTTCTCCACTATTCTCGTACCATGAATCGCTTCAAGTGTGGGTTCGAACAATCACGAATAAAACCGGAAAAAATTCTAATTTCATTAGGAAATTAATTCTCTCTCAATAAAAACTGTTAGAATTGTTATTCCCAAAAAATAGAATTTATACTTAGAAAATAAATTTCTCACTATTTTCAGATATAATAACTTTAACAGCCTGATTTTCAATGTTGACGGAATAGTGGTTTTGGGACCACAAATTTCCATTGTGTCGACTCGTAAATATTATTTATAGAATATTTATGGATTCATTAAAGTCGTATTAAAATTTGGTTAAGAAATTTTAACGGTTAGATAGCTAATTAAGGAAAATGGACTAAATTGTAATAAGTGTAAAACTTGTTAATTATTACATTTTGGTGATTTAATGGCTTATATAATATATGTGGTAGGACCAATAATGTAATTGTACCTTAGTAGTAAATAGTGGATGGTCTAGTGTGGTTTTAATGAAATTTTAATTGATTTTAAAGGGTAAAAAAGGTAATTAGTCAATAATTAAACATAAACAAAACATGAAATTGTCATCATCTTCTTTAATTTTCTAGTTGAAAAATGAATGCCCATGTTTTTTCAAGCTTTAAGATTCGGCTAGGTTCAAAGCATTGCATGTGAGTGATTTCTATACCCGTTTCTTGTAATTTTTATGTGTTTGAGATCGCTGCAACTAGGTCCAATTGGCTTGTACCTTCGTTTTTTAATCTGTTAAAAATTTCAAAAGTTTCCATTGATGAACCTTGAATTCTTTTTATGATAAACTATTTAAGGACCTAGAATATTTGGCTATAATGTTGACTTGAGGAAAATACTTAATTTGATGATTTTTGAGGTAATGGACTAAATTGCAAAAGTTGTAAAAGTTAGGGGTAATTGTGTAAATTTGAAAAAATAAAAGCGTATAAAATGTAAAGTAAATTGGAATGTGAAATGTAAGCTAATAAGTGAGAAATTTTACATTTTATATCAATACACTATTGATATACGTGGAAAAGGAAAAATCACAAATTTGTCCCTGAACTTCAGTAACTACTACAATTCAGTCCAGGTAAGTTCGTACGACTTATAATTTAACATCTATATGAAGTGTTTGATGATGGAATATGATATAATAGATATATTTGATTATAGATGATGTAAAGTTATTTGAGAAATGTTGTTGAATTTCAATACTTGGATAAGTTGGACGCAGGATAGAGTACAATTGAATTATGGCGTGTTATAAGGGGATTGAAGTGGAGATTGTTGTGGAGTGATGTATATTTTTCTTGAGTAGGTTGAGGTTCAGCATTTGTTGTGAACTCTCGTGTTATACTCCCTGTTTTGGCGTGTTTTTGGTTGGACTAGCTCTTATGAGCATCTGGCGTGTTTCCTGTTGAACTAGCTCTTATAAGCATCTGGCGTGTTTCGGGTGGAATATCTATGTACTCATATCTGTAAGTCGTTCATCATATCATGAATCTCTGTATTATAACTTTTTTAATGATTTTGATAATTATAACATGTATTTGAGCTTTGAATTGAACTTGCAATTCACTGGGTTGAGATTTTGGATGACAGGGAATACATGTAGTTGAGTTCTTATTGAATGATTTATTGTATTACTTTGGCAAGATTTATCATTTTTGTACGCCAACTTACTAAGCTTTAAATGAGCTTACTTGTGTTATTTTTTTGTTCTTGTAGATACTTTGAAGGTTGGACAGCCAGATAGGCACTCAAGTTATACTATCTATTTATTTTTGGTAGTTTTTGAACATTTTGGCTGAGGTTTATAATGGCATGTATAGGATGTTATGTAATGATATTTTGGTATGTTTGTATCTTGATATTTATGAAGGATTGATGGACTTATAATTCTTGTTAGGTAGGTCCTTTTGGTCATTTTTGTGAATTATTGTGTATGGCATTTTGGCACAAGATGTTGGTTTGGAAATTGTCAATTATGATGTGTTTTAGGCACATATAGAATGAATTTTTTGTGCATGGAAATAGGTAAGGTTCATATGTTTTGGTAAATGTTAGGTTGTTTAATTATGATGCCTTTGAATGACATATTGGTTAGTTGATTTAGGATCTTAAGATGGCATATTGGTGTGTGTTTGGGTGTTGTTTAGGTCCCTTTTATAGTGTGCTTAAATAGGTTGAATGTTTATGCATAACATGGTTTTGGAATAGCTTAATTATAGGTAAATTTTGGTCCACATGGGTTGAGACACATGCATGTGACTCAGCCGGGTGAGACACACGACCATGTGTCATCTGATGATTTCTTTGTGGTACAAGTCAGTGAGTTACACGGCCTAACACACGACCTGGCATACAGGTGTGTGGGGCAACTCAAAGAGTTACATGGCCTGGCACACAGACATATGGGGCAGCTCAGAGAGTTACACGGCCTGACACACGGGCGTGTGACACAACCGTGTGACCTTACTCAAAGAGTTACACGGGTGAGGACACAGGCTGGGACACATCCATGTGTCCCTAGTTCGATAGTTACACAGCCAGAGACACAAGCGTGTGTCTTTGTAACACCTCATTCTCATATCCGACACCAGGACAGGGTCCGAGGCATTACTGACTCAAACATAAACATTCATACAAAACCGGGCCATAAAATTTCATTCAATTTAAAACCATTCATAAACATGCATCTCGTCCCTTATATGGGCCCACAAGGCGCAAAACATACATTGGGTGTGGTTCGGGACTAAACTGAGAACTTTCGAAACTTTTGTGTCACTTAGAAATTTTCTTGCTTTGGAGGGCACACGCTCGTGTGGTAGGCCGGGTGGTCACACAAGCCCATGTGGCTTGGGGCATGCCCGTGTCCTTAGCCTATGTAATTCTCTATTTATGACATCATCACCACAATTAGGGTCACACAGCCAAGTCACACGCCCGTGTGCTTAGGCCGTGTGACGAATTAAATTCCAAAAATCAGGTGCAGACTTCACACAGCCAGGGCACAAGCCCATGTCCTGAGGCCATGTCCTTCACACGGCTGAGACTCACAGCTGTGTCTGTGCCCTGTGTTTACTACTGGACATTCTGTTTTATTTAATTAGGATGTAGGGGATACACGGCCAGATCACACGTCCATAGGGCAGACCGTGTGTCACACACGATCTAGACACACGCCCGTGTGCCTACCTATGTGGACAACTTTAAGGCTATTTTCCAAGCCTTTTATCACCCTCAATAACACATGCACACTTACACATCTCAATGACATCCTACATGGCATAAATGAGCACTTATACATTCATAAACATGACTCATGCATATCAACTTCTTATCAATTTATACTTACTTAAGACTTCATATTTTATTTAAACCAAGCTTACCAAATCACATGCAATATGAAACATCAATTTACTCCCATTTCATAAATTCATGCCTTAGTTGTTATTATGCCATTTACTCACATTTCCATCATCAAACATCCATGATCATATCCACAATTCATCCATGCTAAATGAATTTAACCACCTCATGAGTGGCCTTAGCACATGCATGCATATATAAATAGGATTACATCCCAATAATTAATATGGGCCATATCTCATGGCCATATACAAAATGAATCATCAAATCATTATAAGCCAATACATTTGGCTAAACCAATATGACATATAAAAAAAAGACCAAGTCCTTATACATGCCATACTCAAAATATTTGAATTCACTATACCCAAAAGATTAGTATTAATAAGAAAATGGAAAACAAAGGGGAGTAATCATAAAGCTTAGTAAGTTGGCATGTAAATGATTAACAACATTAACCATGCATTATTATACACATAACACAATAATATCTATCACAATGTCATCAAATATCATAGGTACATTTTAAGTCATGCCATTTACATAATGTACAATAAAACTGATGATCATAATTCATTCATTCACTTCTTCTAAGGTCTCAGCGATTCATAATCTCAATGTTTATGAGCTTTGTGTACGTACCTGTACCCTTTCAACATGATCATACCTTGTCATCTCTTTGACATAATCGTTGGATTTCCCGTTGAACTACTTGGAATACTAAAAGATACTCAGGAACTCTCGTACACATGGTAGGGTGCCAATGCCATATCTCGGATATGGTCTTACATGGGATCACATATCAATTCCAATGCCATGTCCCAGACATGGTCTTACATGGGATCGTAGATTGATGCCAATGCCATGTCCCCGACATGGTCTTACATGGGATCACATATCAATGCCGATAGCCCAACTATGGTCTTATACGAAATTACATATCGATTCCAATGCCATGTCCCAGACATGGTCTTATATGGGATTGCACATAACCTTAATGTCATGACATTTGTATCCTAACTATTCCTAAGGTTCAACCGTCGAATCATCATCGAGTCATCATTAATTAAATTCACGAAGACAATTACACAATTCAAGTAATATTAAAGCGTTAAAAACATAATAATGTTATGTTGCATTATTTACACATGAACTTACCTCAGTACCAAAATATGGCTAACTATTCGATTTAGTCCACAACCTTGTTCTTTCCTCGGTTTAGGTCTGGACTCCGTTTTTCTTGATCTGTAATAGAAAATTTCACTTATTTAATTATCACATTGTTCAAATCAGTCCATAAATCATTCTTTGGAAAAGTTACAATTTTACCCCTAAACTTTTACATAATTACAAATTTGCCCCTAGGCTCGTAAAATGAAATGTGTTCATTTTTTTTGTTAACCAAGCCTAGCCAAACTTATAACATGCTCATAGCAACCCACATTCTCATTAAAACATACATTTTACTACTCATTTTGCATCTTTTACAAGTAGGCCATTTTCATGCATTTCCATAAAAAATCACCTAGTAAAAGATGTTAAACACACATCAAACTCTCATATTCCTCCATTAAACATCAAAATACATGCATGACACACATGGGTAAGTTTTTGAACATGAACCTTAGCTCAAAATAATGGTAGAAATAGCTAGACCGGTTGATGACAACTTCAAAAATGTAAAGAACATTAAAAACAGGGCTAGGATTGACTTACAATCAAGCTTGGAAAGTGAAAAAACCCTAGCTATAGAGAGCTTCAAAGTTTTGGCCCTAGCTTGAAGAAGATGAGAAAATTTTGCTTCATTTTTCCCTTTTTATTCTTTTATTAACCAAATGACCAAAATGTCCTTAAGGCATTTCTTTCAAATTTTTCCTATTCATGCCCATTTTTGTCCATAACTATAGAAATTGGGAAAATTTCTATTTAAGGGTCTCCATTTAATAATCCATGGCAATTTCATGCTTAAAAGCTTCTAGAACTCACATTTTACAACTTTTTCAATTTAGTCCTAAATGTCAAATTGGACACTTTATCAATAGAATTTCTTCATGAAATTTTCACACAAGCATGCAATCATATCATAGACCTTATAAGAATCATAAAATAAAAATTTCTACTTTGAATTTATGGTCTCGAAACCACTGTTCTAACTAGACCCTAATTCGGGATGTTACAACTTTCCCCTTAAGGATTTTCGTCCTCAAAAATCTTACCAGTGAAGAGGTTTGGGTACTGGTTCCTCATGTTTTCCTCAGTCTCCCATGTAGGCTCTTCTACCCCATGTCTTTGCTATAATACTTTCACAAGGGCAATACTTTTTTCTCAATTGTTTGACTTCCTAAGCCAAAATCTTAATCGGCTCTTTGCCATAAGTCATATTTGATCTAATCTCAACCTCTGTTGGTGAAATCACATGTGAAGGATCAGATCGGTATTGGCGTAACATAGACAAATGGAACACATCATGAATTCTTTCCAACTCAGACGGAAAAGCCAACCAATATGCTACCAGCCCTATTCTTTTGGTAATTTCATACAGTCCAATAAAACGTGGACTCAACTTGCCCTTCTGACCAAACCTCAAAACTTTCTTCCACGGATATACTTTCAAAATACCTTATCACTGACTTGAAACTCATTCTCTTTCCATTTCAAATCCGTGTAGGATTTTTGTTTATCCGATGCGGCTTTCAAACAATCACGTATTATCTTTACCTTTTCTTCGGTTTCTCTGACTAAATCAACTCTATGAATCTAATTCTCTCTGAGTTCTATCCAATACAAGGGTGTGTCCAACACAAGGTTGTTCAACACTTACACCCATACAATGCCTAATACATCGCCATTTTCAAACTCGACTGAAAACTATTGTTGTAGGCAAATTCTACCAACGGTAAGTACTTTTCCCAACTACCTTGGAACTCAAGAACACAACACCATAACATATCTTCAAGAATTTGAATTACCCTTTTAGATTGACCGTCAGTTTGCAGATGGAAAGTGGTACTAAAGTTCAACTTTGAACCTAAAGCCTCTTACAACTTTTTCCAAAACCACAAAGTGAACCTCTAATCTCTATCCGATATAATCGATAAAGGTACTTGTGTAATCTCACTATTTCAGAAATATACAACTCGACTAACTTATCAAGTGAGTAGTCGATACATACCAGTATAAAGTGAGTTGACTTTGTCAATCGATCTACAACAACCCATACAACATCTTTCTTTCTCGGTGTCAAAGGCAAACATGTCACAAAATCCATAGTAATACGGTCCCATTTCCACTCGGGAGCCATTACATGCTGAAGTAAACCTGAAGGTACTTGGTGTTTGGCTTTTACTTGCTGAAAAATCAGACATCTCGAAACAAACTTGAAAATATCTCTTTTCATACTCGGCCACCAATACAATTTCTTCAAGTCATTTTATATTTTCGTACTACCCGGATGTATAGACAAACAACCACTATTGGCCTCATGCAAAATCTTCTAAATCAACTCGATATTCTTAGGAATACAAATCCTATCTTGGAACATTAAGCAACCATTAGAACTAATTCGAAAATCTGATTCCATACCCGATTCACATTGGACTCTTTTGGCTTGCAAATCACCGTTACTTTTCTGAGCTTTATAAATCTCTTGGAGAAACATCGGTCTAGCTCTTAACTTAGCTGGAATCGAACCATCATCTGATAAGGCCAACTGATTGTTCATAACCCTCAAAGCCAATAAGGACTTCCTACTCAAAGCATCGGCGACCACATTCGGCTTTCCCGGGTGGTAGTCAATCACTAACTTGTAATCTTTTAACAAATCCAACCATCTTTTTTTTCGTAGGTTCAAATATTTTTGAGTCATCAAGTACTTTAAACTTTTATGGTCAGTGAAGACTTGACATTTCTTGCCATACAAATGGTGTCTCCAAATCTTCAACGCAAATACAATGGCGGCTAGCTCCAAATCATAGGTCGGATAATTTTTCTCAGGGGGTTTCAGCTGCCTCGAGCCATAAGCTATGACCTCGCCTTCTTACATAAGTATAGAACCCAATCCATTCAAAGACACGTAACTATAAACCACAAATTCTTTTCCCGGCTCAGGTTGCACTAAAACAGGTGCCTTGGTCAACAATGCCTTTTGTTTCTCAAAACTCTACTGGCACCTTTCCATCTATTCAAATTTGACATCTTTCTGTAACAAATTTGTCATCAGTGTAATGCCTCTTACCCGCACTCAATGTTGGAATAGGGTACGAGGCATTACTGTACTTGAATGCATTCAAACACACAAAGACCGGACCATAAAATTTTGCTCCACTTAAGGTCATTCAAACATATATATATAACATCCCTTATACAGGCATACGATGCCCAAATCATGCCTCAGGAAGATTTGGGACTAAACCAGGAATTTTTGAAACCTTTACAACACTTAAAACAATTTGCATGTTTTGGAGAGTCATACGCCAGTGTAGGCAAGCCGTGTGATCACACACGTCCGCGTGGCTTGGGACACGCTCGTGTCCTTATCCGTGAAACTCTCTGACTATGACGTCATCAAACAAATAAGGTCACGTGGCCAAGGCAAACGCCCTCGTGTTGCGAATTAAATTCCAAAATCAAGTGTAGACTTCACACGGCCTGAGCACACGCCCAGGTTCTAAGGCCGTGTCTTTCACATGGCTGAGAGACACGGTCGTGTCTCTGCCCGTGTGTTTACTAATGAATATTCTATTTTGCATTAAATAGGGTGCAGGGGACATATGGCCGGACTACATGCCCATGGGGCAGACCGTGTTTTACACACGCCCTAGACACAAACCCATGTGCCTACTCATGTGGACAACTTTAAGGCTATTGTCCAAGCCAATTGTCACCATTAATTGTACAAACACATATATGACTTGAATGGTGCCTAAAACACTCATAAACTTAGCTCATGCATAACAACTTATCATCACATTATACTTGTTTTAGACTCCCTAATATGTCAAATTAGATCATACCAACACACATATACGAATAAGCAATATTTCTTAGACTTGCATGCATACATTTTCATACCATTTTATACCCACACATGACATTCATCAATGTTCAATCATCAATAACCATAGACCATATCATAATAAAATTGGCACATACATACACAAAATGAATCAACTACATACACAAAATGAATCAACTATCTCTATAAGCCAACATGTTTGGCTAGACCAATATGACATATAACAAAAAGACTAAGTCCCTATACATGCCATACTCAAAATGTTAAATCTAACTATACCCAAATATTCTAAGTGATAGTATGATCGAGCCTCCGACGTCCCTTGATCCCCGAGTTAGCTTGACGATGCTAAAAAAAAAGGGAAAGGGAATAAGCATAAAGCTTAGTAAGTTGCAAGTAAATAAGTAACAACATCCACCATGCATCTTTAAACAAATAGTACATTATAAACTAGCACAGCATTCTTGATTTAACAATGGTAGACTTACTACATATTTAAACATCACAAGCATAAGCCAAAAACTTCAAGATAGTTTCCAAAATCATTTTCACAGATAAGCTTACTCAATTTCATCCTTACCATTAAGGCATCATATCTAAGCTCATATCTCATGAGTTTCGAGTAAGAACATGTACCACTCACAACATGATTATATCATTTCATATCTTTATTTTTAGCTTTAAATAACCCGTGGAACCATTTTGGGATACTAAAGGATATCTGATAAGCTTCACACAAGAGGGTAAAATGCCGATGCCATGTCCCAGACATGGTCTTACACTGGCTCTCATAATGTGGCCGATGCCATGTCCTAGACATGGTCTTACACTGGCTCTCATAATGTGGCCGATGCCATGTCCTAGAGATGGTCTTACACTGGCTCTCATAATGTGACCGATGCCATGTCCCAGACATGGTATTACACTGGCTCTCATATCACCCAGATGTCATGGTATGAATATCCAATCTATTCCTAAGGTTCAACCGGGAGTTTTTACTACATCAATTCTCATCATGCATATTCACAACAATAATCAAACACTTTATGCCATATTAATTTTTCAATACATAATAACAATAAAGTTGTATTATTTACGTACAACTTACCTCGGTATACAAAAAGTGAGCGACTAGATTGAATTAGTCTACTAGCTTGGTCTTCCCCTGATTTAGGTCCGAATTATGTATTTATTGATCTATAAATGATAAAATTCAATAATTTACTCATCACATTAATCAAGACATTTCATAATTCATATTTTGGCAAAATGACCATTTTGCCCTTAGACTTTCATAAAATTACAATTTTACCCTAAGGCTCGTAAATCAATTTTCATCAAATTTCCTTCTTTACAAGCCTAGCCGAAACTTTATTACTCTTATAAAAACTTAAAATTTTCATTTATTTCACATATTTACAACCTATTTTATAAACTTCACAAAATGGTCCTTTTAGGTGTTTTCATGAAAACCACTTCAAAAAAGTTGTTTATTTAACAACCATGATTCATTTTATTCTATAAAAATTCAGCAAACAACATGAATACTCTCATAGAAAAACCCTAGATTTCCAACCATTATGCAAAATAGTTCTCTCAATAGCTAGATTAAGCTATAAGGGTTCCAAAAACACAAAAATTATCAAGAATGACTATTAAAATCGCTTACTTGCAAGGGATAGAAGTTTGCTGAAATTTTGAGCTCTCAAAACCCTTATTTTTGCTAATATTTTCGGTGGAGAGGAGGAAGATGAAAAGGTGATATCTTTTTCTCTTTATTTTATTTTATTTCTAGTCAAATTAGTCATCAAATTTCACCTAAATTTGACCTTACAATTTCGTTGTCTCCATGTTCAGCCACTAACAAATTTGTGGTCTATTTACTCAATAAAGACCTCTAATTTAATGTTCCATAGCTATTTGACACCTTTAGTTAGTAGGACAAAGTTTTTGCACTTTATGTGATTTAGTCTTTTTTCAAAATTGAGCATAAGATCGCTAAAATTTTTTCACCAAAATTTTCATGCACTCATATAATCATGCTAAAACACATAAAATAATATTAAAAATAATCTCTTCGGCATCGTTTCATTGGTTCCAAAACCACTTTTTAAACTAGCCCCAAAATCGGGCTGTTACAATTTTTCCTCATTTAAGGATTTCATCCTCGAAATTCTTACCAGTGAAAAGGTTTGGGTATTGATCTCTCATAGTCTCCTCGGGCTCCAATGTGGCCTCTTCAACCCCATGTCTATGCCATAGTACTTTCACGAGTGCTATACTTCTATTTCTCAATTGCTTAACCTCTCGGGCCAAGATCTTAACCGGCTCTTGGCCATAAGTCATGTTTGATCGACTCTCAACCTCTGTAGGTGAAAGAATGTGCGAAGGGTCAGAAAGGTATTGGCGCAACATCGTCACATGGAAAACATTGTGGATCTTTTCTAACTCGGATGGGAAGGCTAGTCAATAAGCTACCGGTCCAATTCTCTCAGTCACCTTATAAGGTCCAATAAAACGTGTAATTAATTTTCCTTTGTTACCAAATCTGAGGGATTTATTCCATGGGGATACTTTCAAAAACACCTTATCACTGTGACAGCCCTAAAGTGACCCTAGTCGGAAAGCGGTTTCGGGACCGCTAAACCGAGTCACCAAATTATTTGGATGTGATATTTATGGTCTAAAATATGTGAATATGAATGTGCAAAAATTTGTGAGCTTCGATTTAGTTAATTGCATGTGAATGGAGTACATAGGACTTATGTGAGAAAATTTAGAAATGTGCTAGGCAAATGTAAAATGGCCTATCAATACATGTGGGAAAGTGTTTGTCCTTGCATGTCAAATTAGCCAAATTGAAGCATAGTGGCCGGCCATGCTATGGGTGGAAACATGTCACAAACATGTTGGGTTAGTGATGTATGTAAGGAAAAATAAAGAAATGAATGGGAGGGGTGATGAGAACAAAGTTGTCTCATCCATGTTCTCCCCCCCCCCTTTTTTTGGTGTGACTTGAGAAAGAAAGAAAAGAAGAAATTGGTTCTTCTTGCCGCGAACTAAAGGAAGAAAAAGGGGGAAAAGAAGCTAGGCATTCGGTCTTCTACTTGCTTAATTAAGGTAAGTTTTAGGTAAATTCTTTGAGATTTTAAGAAATTTTAGTTGATGGATAGGTCTTGATTGAGCCCATGTGTGAATTTTGATCCTTGTGGTGATTTGGGCATTCGGTTAAGGTAGGAAACTTAGAAGATGATTTCTATTCCTTATGTTTTATGAGTTGGGAGCTTAAATTGAAGTTGAATAAGGGGAATATGTGTATTGAGGATTTTAGTAATATGGAAATTCGGTTATGAGAATGTGTGTGTGGTCACTTGCTGAATGTGGGTGTTAAGGTTAGTAGGTTGGCTTAATTCTTGTGTTAGAAATCTATTTGAGAAATTAGATAGGCTTTGAATGGTTGAAGTAACGAAATTAGAAACTCATGAACTTGATTTGAATACTTTAAATTTATGGTAGTTAAATGGAATAGAAAGGATCTATTCGGCCAAATTATTGAATATATATGCTTTGGTTGTTAATGAATATTCGGCTTGGTATGAATCTCATTAATAACATTTAGTTATTAGATTTGGTATAAAATACTTATTGAATTGGTGGAATTTGATGACTTACTTATGGATTTTAGTTATGAGAGTCTTTTGTAAGTAGAGCTAGAGGAATTAAGTTTTGTTTCTTGTTAAGTTGGATGAATTTTGTTGTATGAGTGCTTAAACAAACTACGATTAAATGGATGCATAGATTCAAGGTGGGAAGAAATGGGCTATTATATTTGATGCTAATACCGAAATTAATTGTACATGAAGGTTAAAGTTTTTGTATCCGATGCTTCAATCCAAGCTGAGTGATGGTGTTCGAAAGTGCTCATGACTTTAGCTTAAGAGCAAAGAGGATCAAAGTCGGATAAGGGAAAAGAGTATGTAAACGAATAGACGTGGATACCTAATCGTCGACCACTTTCGAGGTAAGTTTTAAGCGATTAATCGTTGAGTAAATTCAGTCATAATAGGACATAATGAGTTGATTTGATAAGATATGATGTGGCCATGATGTGTCTTAAACCCAACGGTAAGTTCATAAGTGTTGGGACTTAGAAAGTTAAGAGCAAATTGTAATAAATTGCTCGGACAGCAGCGTAATGTGATTTTAGAAAATCACTATAAATTGTTGGTGTGGAATTATAGGCTGAATAAAATATGCAATCAAGGCTTAGTTGGTCTAGTTTCTTATAAAAGAGACCGTGGAAGCAAAGAAATTTTCTATAAAGAGATATTTAAAGTTGTGCGGACAGTGTCGGAATGACTCCGAAATCCCTGTTCTGTTTTTGGAAAATCATTATAATTTGTAAAAAAATGGTTATAAGATAAGATTTATATGCTTAGACTCCTTAATGAGTCTAGTTTCAAATGGAATCAAATAGAACCCATTATGAATTCTGTACAATGAAAAATCTGATTCGTAGCGAAGAGTGGTCAGATTAGTCAAACAGTGAAACAGGGGAAACTTTAAGAAAAATCTGGTATTGATTGGCCACACCTAAAATTCTGAAAATTTTATGGATGAAAGATGTATGAGTCTATATTCAGAGAAAATTAACGGCAAGTGATTTGGAGTCTTGTAGCTCGGTTATGAATAATTTAGTGACCATTGCTCAGGAAAACAGCTACTTGCGAATATGTGATTTTGTTGCAAACATGGATAAAACTTGTTTTAGTTGCTCATAAGCTATTGATTGAACCCATACTTGGATTCTAAATCGTGATATTGTAAAATGATATATGAGTATTAGATGGATCCTTGATACTAAAATTTGTGAAAGTGTATATATATGTGATAAGGCCTAATGGCTGATGAGATGAATGTGAAAGTGTATGTATATGTGATGAGGCCTAATGGCCGATGTGGTGAATGTGAAAGTGTATGTATATGTGATGAGGCCTAATGGCCGATGTGGTGAATGTGAAAGTGTATGTATATGTGATAAGGCCTAATGGCTAATGTAAAATATATGTGTGATATGCATATGTGGTAAAGCCGAATGGCTAATGTGAATGTTGTAACATGTGATTAAATGTACATGAAACTTGGAATATGTTCCGGGTGAGACCCGATGACTACGTGTGGAGATTATGACCGGGTAAGACCCGATGACTACGTGTGGAGATTATGACCGGTAAGACCCGATGACTACGTGTGGAGATTATGACCGGTAAGACCCGATGACTATGTGTGGAGATTATGTCCGGTAAGACTTCTTTTATAAGAATTGCTTATAAAAATACACAATGCGAAAGGTTAAACAGGTATGTACTCCAAGTTTATATGTGAGCTTGATTTAAACTAAACCATAAGGTAGTTATGTGATGTATACGAGAGCAATCCATGAGACTATTCCTATGATTATGATGAGATGTGCATATTTGGATAAAAGGGTGGTATGCCCGAAAGAAGAGTGAAATAAAAATACGAACAACTATGTTATAACTTGATTGTTATCTGTTGACACTGCTTGAAACTTACTAAGCATTGTAATGCTTACTCCGTGTACTTTGTTTCCTCTGCCTTATAGGTCTCATTGCGAAGCTACAGGCTCGGGGATCGTCAGCAACTAGTCACACTATCGCTATCCACTGTTTGGTACTGCTATGTTTTGGAATATCTTATGGCATGTATAGAATAGGCTAGTAGCGGGAGGATGTTTTGGTTAATGTATATAAGCCATGCGAAAATGGCTTTAAGTATACCTTGATCATAGCATTGTAATCATTTTTTATGTCGTCCATCAAGAGGTATGGAAATGTTGGTAACGGTTAGTCATGGGAATGGTTATTCATGATCATTTTTGGTATATGTATGACAAACTCTAGTTGATCCATGGAGGATCATGAAATAGGTAAAGTTTACCTTAAAAATAAATACTGGCAGCAGCAGTGATGTGGATGTGAAAAATCTCTAAAAATAGTAGGAATGGAATTAAATAGAAAATAAATTACGTAAATGAACCTTGATGAATCTACTTTCATATGGAAGAAACGAAACAGTCATATGAGTTGTATGTTAAGAGATATTTAGGTTTTCGTGAAACAGAGCCAGAACGGTTTCTGGATTCTCTGTTCCGACTTTGAGAATTCATTGTAAATTATCCAGAGATAATTAGGAGTCATGCCATATATGTATAGATTCCTCTTTGAGTCTAGTTTCTATAGAAACAAACGGCATCAGTATTGAAGCCCTGTACAGGGAGATATCCAAATCGTAATGCATGAAGGTCAGTGTAGTCACACCCTGTAATAGGGGAGACTTTAACTAATAAACTGTACTAATTGGCCGGACCAAATATTCTAGAAAAAAATCTGTAGATGGATATATGAGTCTAGTTTCGGGGAAAAATTACGAATCTGATTTTCGAGTTGTGGAACTCGAGTTATGATTTTTATGGTGACAGTGATGCAGTTAGCCAGTCGTCTGAAAAAAAAATTAATTGGACTGTGAGAGTAAGCGTATTAAGTCGGTTAGCACCTCGTGTTCGACTCCGGCAACGGTCTCGGGTACGGGGTGTTACAATTTGATTTGTATCAGAGCTACGGTTTAGTCGATTCTAGGACTAACGTAGCACGCGTGAGTCTATTTATACATGCCATAAAGTGATAAAATGATAGTGTGATGATTTTTGACTATTAAAATGTGGTTGCTGTATTGTAATGAATCTTGATCCCGATCGAGTGTAGCAAGCTTCGACTATGAGAATTTGTGATATAACTTCACTTAGATACGCCTAAATTATTAAGTTGATCAGTGCGTATCATGTACTCGTATTTGAATTTCGATTTGGATTGAGTTAAGGGTATAAGCGATGCAATTTTGAAAGAGTGTTATGACTATAAATGTGATTTTTGTATGTGGCTATGGGCTGGAAGTTGAGTGGTCGATAAGCATGTTGTGTTTGTATTCAAGTAATGTAAATGATATACAAATGTGTATTGCTATATGTGTATATGTACATGAGAATTGAGAAGTGATGTATCCGACTAAGTTCAAGAGCATTCGTGCTAGTGATGTATCCTGCTAGGCCCCAAGAGCAATCATACTAGTGACGTGTATTCGGACCTTCGTGCCTAGTAGGCTTCGTGCGGTAATTTGAGCAAAGTTTAAGTGTTCATTTCTATACTAATTCAAACTTAAATGAGATGATATGTTTAAAAGTGTACATATATGATGTTTTATAGACTTGGTTAAGTCCTTTCAATGGGTAATAACGAATGAATATGGGCATTACGTGTGCGAATGATTAGAGGCATTGTGTGCAAATTCCGTTAACCGAGCACTATGTGTGCGAGATCGATGTCGAGGCACTATGTGTGCGAGATCGAATCGAGGCACTATGTGTGCGAGATCGATGGTTGAGGCACTGTGTGTGCGAGTTTTTCAACGAGCACTAAGTGTGTGAAATGAGACTCATGCAAGACCTCGTGCAGGACGAAGGCATTGATTTGAGATAATGTGTAAGACCATGCAGGACATGGCATCGGCTCGAGATGTGAGAATATGTAAGACCATATCTAGGATATAGCATTGTAAGAGCTATATGTGCTTGAATTAGTGGAGCCCTTACAAGTAAGTATTCGCCGGTTGATAAACGAGCTACCGGCCTTTAGCTAAGTTGATCTTTGTGTATGAACATAAGGGTTGGTAATGTGAAGTAAGTTCTTGAGTAAATAGAGCTTAAATTATGATTTGATTAGATCATGTTTTAAGCAAATCGAAATCACGCTCTTGGTGTGTGGCTATTGAGCCGAAATTGTAAATATGATGAGTGTCTTGTGTTTGAGCTTTGGTAATGAGAATGTAATAAGAATGTGTATTGATTTGTTGATATATGTGCTTGGTTAATCGAATGGTATCCGGGCTAAGTCCCGAAGGCTTTTGTGCTAAGTTACTAAATCCGGGCTAATTCCCGAAGGCAATTGTGCGAATCACTATAACCGGGCTATGTCCCGGGGACAATCGAGCGAGTCGCTATATCCGGTTAAATCCCGAAGGTACGCGATTCGGAAATGAGCAATCTTGCTGTAAAAAATTCAGTTAATACGCTTGCAAAAATTCCAGCAATGAGGTATGTTCGTATGTGCTGAATGAATTAAATGTTTAAGTGTGTGGAAGTTGAATATTGAGATACGATGGAGTTATAAAGGATGTTTATTGGGATGTTTGAGTATATGTGTATTTTCGGCCAGGTTACAGCTTATACATGGATGAAAATGTGGGTTACAAATATGTGGGTTGATGATGTGAATTATACATGTTAGTATGTGCTTGATATGTGTTTGAAATGCAATTGTGAATTAAATTAAGTGATTATTGCTTATGAAATCAAGGAAATGAGATATATGTGCATACTTGTAGAAATGTTTATGTATTTGTTTTGAGATAAGAAAATGATTTTATAGGTCGATGTGAAATCAATAATGAATTACAATTGCTATCGATGAGATAATGTTTATATGAATATAATTCAATAAGAGGACGTTATTCTAAACTATGCATCGGTAGAAATTTTCGGGGACGAAAATTTCTTAAGTGGGGGAGAGTTGTGACAGCCCTAAAGTGACCCTAGTCGGAAAGCGGTTTCGGGACCGCTAAACCGAGTCACCAAATTATTTGGATGTGATATTTATGGTCTAAAATATGTGAATATGAATGTGCAAAAATTTGTAAGCTTCGGTTTAGTTAATTGCATGTGAATGGAGTACATAGGACTTATGTGAGAAAATTTAGAAATGTGCTAGGCAAATGTAAAATGGCCTATCAATACATGTGGGAAAGTGTTTGTCCTTGCATGTCAAATTAGCCAAATTGAAGCATAGTGGCCGGCCATGCTATGGGTGGAAACATGTTACAAACATGTTGGGTTAGTGATGTATGTAAGGAAAAATAAAGAAATGAATGGGAGAGGTGATGAGAACAAAGTTGTCTCATCCATGTTCTCCCCCCCCTTTTTTTTGTTTGACTTGAGAAAGAAAGAAAAGAAGAAATTGGTTCTTCTTGCCGTGAGCTAAAGGAAGAAAAGGGGGGAAAAGAAGCTAGGCATTCGGTCTTCTACTTGCTTAATTAAGGTAAGTTTTAGGTAAATTCTTTGAGATTTTAAGAAATTTTAGTTGATGGATAGGTCTTGATTGAGCCCATGTGTGAATTTTGATCCTTGTGGTGATTTGGGCATTCGGTTAAGGTAGGAAACTTAGAAGATGATTTCTATTCCTTATGTTTTATGAGTTGGGAGCTTAAATTGAAGTTGAATAAGGGGAATATGTGTATTGAGGATTTTAGTAATATGGAAATTCGGTTATGAGAATGTGTGTGTGGTCACTTGCTGAATGTGGGTGTTAAGGTTAGTAGGTTGGCTTAATTCTTGTGTTAGAAATCTATTTGAGAAATTAGATAGGCTTTGAATGGTTGAAGTAACGAAATTAGAAACTCATGAACTTGATTTGAATACTTTAAATTTATGGTAGTTAAATGGAATAGAAAGGATCTATTCGGCCAAATTATTGAATATATATGCTTTGGTTGTTAATGAATATTCGGGCTTGGTATGAATCTCATTAATAACATTTAGTTATTAGATTTGGTATAAAATACTTATTGAATTGGTGGAATTTGATGACTTACTTATGGATTTTAGTTATGAGAGTCTTTTGTAAGTAGAGCTAGAGGAATTAAGTTTTGTTTCTTGTTAAGTTGGATGAATTTTGTTGTATGAGTGCTTAAACAAACTACGATTAAATGGATGCATAGATTCAAGGTGGGAAGAAATGGGCTATTATATTTGATGCTAATGCCGAAATTAATTGTACATGAAGGTTAAAGTTTTTGTATCCGATGCTTCAATCCAAGCTGAGTGATGGTGTTCGAAAGTGCTCTGCGGCTTTAGCTTAAGAGCAAAGAGGATCAAAGTCGGATAAGGGAAAAAGAGTATGTAAACGAATAGACGTGGATACCTAATTGTCGACCACTTTCGAGGTAAGTTTTAAGCGATTAATCGTTGAGTAAATTCAGTCATAATAGGACATAATGAGTTGATTTGATAAGATATGATGTGGCCATGATGTGTCTTAAACCCAACGGTAAGTTCATAAGTGTTGGGACTTAGAAAGTTAAGAGCAAATTGTAATAAATTGCTCGGACAGCAGCGGTAATGTGATTTTAGAAAATCACTATAAATTGTTGGTGTGGAATTATAGGCTGAATAAAATATGCAATCAAGGCTTAGTTGGTCTAGTTTCTTATAAAAGAGACCGTGGAAGCAAAGAAATTTCCTATAAAGAGATATTTAAAGTTGTGCGGGACAGTGTCGGAATGACTCCGAAATCCCCTGTTCTGTTTTTGGAAAATCATTATAATTTGTAAAAAAATGGTTATAAGATAATATTTATATTCTTAGACTCCTTAATGAGTCTAGTTTCAAATGGAATCAAATAGAACCCATTATGAATTCTGTACAATGAAAAATTTGATTCGTAGTGAAGAGTGGTCAGATTAGTCAAACAGTGAAATAGGGGAAACTTTAAGAAAAATCTGGTATTGATTGGCCACACCTAAAATTCTGAAAATTTTATGGATGAAAGATGTATGAGTCTATATTCAGAGAAAATTAACGGCAAGTGATTTGGAGTCTTGTAGCTCCGGTTATGAATAATTTAGTGACCATTGCTCAGGAAAACAGCTCGCAGCGAATATGTGATTTTGTTGCAAACATGGATAAAACTTGTTTTAGTTGCTAATAAGCTATTGATTGAACCCATACTTGGATTCTAAATCGTGATATTGTAAAATGATATATGAGTATTAGATGGATCCTTGATACTAAAATTTGTGAAAGTGTATTTATATGTGATAAGGCCTAATGGCCGATGAGATGAATGTGAAAGTGTATGTATATGTGATAAGGCCTAATGGCCGATGAGATGAATGTGAAAGTGTATGTATATGTGATGAGGCCTAATGGCCGATGTGGTGAATGTGAAAGTGTATGTATATGTGATGAGGCCTAATGGCCGATGTGGTGAATGTGAAAGTGTATGTATATGTGATAAGGCCTAATGGCTAATGTAAAATATATGTGTGATATGCCTATGTGGTAAAGCCGAATGGCTAATGTGAATGTTGTAACATGTGATTAAATGTACATGAAACTTGGAATATGTTCCGGGTGAGACCCGATGACTACGTGTGGAGATTATGACCGGGTAAGACCCGATGACTACGTGTGGAGATTATGACCGGGTAAGACCCGATGACTACGTATGGAGATTATGACCGGGTAAGACCCGATGACTACGTGTGGAGATTATGTCCGGGTAAGACTTCTTTTATAAGAATTGCTTATAAAAATACACAATGCGAAAGGTTAAACAGGTATGTACTCCAAGTTTATATGTGAGCTTGATTTAAACTAAACCATAAGGTAGTTATGTGATGTATACGAGAGCAATCCATGAGACTATTCCTATGATTATGATGAGATGTGCATATTTGGATAAAAGGGTGGTATGCCCGAAAGAAGAGTGAAATAAAAATACGAACAACTATGTTATAACTTGATTGTTATCTGTTGACACTGCTTGAAACTTACTAAGCATTGTAATGCTTACTCCGTGTACTTTGTTTCCTCTGCCTTATAGGTCTCATTGAGAAGCTACAGGCTCGAGGATCGTCAGCAACTAGTCACACTATCACTATCCACTGTTTGGTACTGCTATGTTTTGGAATATCTTATGGCATGTATAGAATAGGCTAGTAGCGGGAGGATGTTTTGGTTAATGTATATAAGCCATGCGAAAATGGCTTTAAGTATACCTTGATCATAGCATTGTAATCATTTTGTATGTCATCCATCAAGAGGTATGGAAATGTTGGTAACGGTTAGTCATGGGAATGGTTATTCATGATCATTTTTGGTATATGTATGACAAACTCTAGTTGATCCATGGAGGATCATGAAATAGGTAAAGTTTACCTTAAAAATAAATGCTGGCAGCAGCAGTGATGTGGATGTGAAAAATCTCTAAAAATAGTAGGAATGGAATTAAATAGAAAATAAATTATGTAAATGAACCTTAATGAATCTACTTTCATATGGAAGAAACGAAACGGTCATATGAGTTGTATGTTAAGAGATATTTAGGTTTTCGTGAAACAGAGCCAGAACGGTTTCTGGATTCTCTGTTCCGACTTTGAGAATTCATTATAAATTAGCCAGAGATAATTAGGAGTCATACCATATATGTATAGATTCCTCTTTGAGTCTAGTTTCTATAGAAACAAACGGCATCAGTATTGAAGCCCTGTACAGGGAGATATCCAAATCGTAATGCATGAAGGTGAGTGTAGTTGTACCCTGTAACAGGGGAGGCTTTAACTAATAAACTGTACTAATTGGCCCAACCAAAAATTCTAGAAAAAAATCTGTAGATGGATATATGAGTCTAGTTTTGGGGAAAAATTACAAATCTGAATTTCGAGTTGTGGAACTCGAGTTATGATTTTTATGGTGACAGTGATGCAGTTAGCCAGTCGTCTGAAAAAAAAATTTAATTGGACTGTGAGAGTAAGCGTATTAAGTCGGTTAGCACCTCGTGTTCGACTCCGGCAACGGTCTCGGGTATGGGGTGTTACAATCACCGACTTGAAACTCAATTTCTTTTCGTTTCAAATCCACGTAGGATTTCTGTCTATCCGAAACAGCCTTCAAATAGTCACGAATTACCTCTACTTTCTTTTTAGTCTCTTTGACTAAGTCAACCCCGTCAATCTAATTTTCTCTGAGTTTAGTCCAATACAAGGGCATTCGGTACTTACGCCTATATAAAGCCTAATAAGGCATCATTTTCAAACTCGACTGATATCCATTATTGTAGGCAAACTCTACTAGCGGTAAATACTTTTCCCAACTACCTTGGAATTCAAGGACACAACATCGCAACATGTCTTCAAGAATCTGAATTACTCTCTCCGACTAACCGTCGGTTTGCGGATGGAAAGCCGTGCTAAAATTCAACTTTGTTCCCAAAGCTTCTTGTAACTTTTTCCAAAACCGTGAGGTAAACCTCGGATCTCTATCCAAAATAATCAACAAGGGCACTCCATGAAGTCTCACAATTTCAGAAACATACAAATTAGCCAATTTTTCAAGCGGATAATCTATACGCACTGGTATAAAATGAGCTGACTTTGTTAGCCTATCAACCACAACCCAAACGACATCTTTCTTCCTTGGCATCCAAGGCAACCAGGACACAAAATTCATAGTAATACGATCCCATTTCCATTTAGGAACCATCACATGCTAGAGAAAACCCAAAGGTACTTGGTGTTCAGCTTTCACTTGTTTACAAATTAGGCACTTGGAGACAAACTCAGAAAATTCTCTCTTCATTCCCAACCACCAATACATTTTCTTCAAGTTGTTGTACATTTTCACACTACTCGAATGGATAGACATACCACTGCTATGTGCCTCATGCAAAATCTTCCGAATAAGTTTATCATCTTTGGGTACACAAATTCTGTCTCGAAACATTAAACATCCATTTGAACTAATCCGAAAGTCTGATTCTATACTTTTCTCGCACTGAGTTATCTTAGCTTGCAATTATTTATCACCTTTCTGAGCTTCGTAGATCTCTTGCAAAAACATTGATTTCACTCTCAACTCAGCTAAAATGGAACCATCATCAGTTACTAGAAACTGAGTGTTCATAGCCCTCAAGGCAAACAATGACTTCCTACTCAAAGCATCGGCGACCACATTCACCTTCTCCAGGTGATAGTCGATCACCAGTTTGTAGTCTTTTATTAGCTCTAGCCATCTCCGTTGGCGAAGGTTCAGTTCCTTTTGAGTCATCAAAAACTTTAGGCTTTTATGGTCGATGAATACTCGACATCTCTCGCCATACAAATGGTGTCTCCAAATCTTCAGGGCGAGCACTATGGCGGCCAACTCTAAGTCGTGAGTCAGATAGTTTTTCTCATGCGGCTTCAGTTGTCTCGAGGCATATGATATTACCTTGCCTTCTTGCATAAGCACCAAGGATGCGTCACTATACACTATAAATTCTTTTCCCAGTTCCAGTTGCACTAAAATTGGAGCTTTAGTCAACAACGCCTTTAGTTTTTTGAAACTCTGTTGGCATTTTTCCGTCCATTCGAACTTAACATCTTTCTGTAGCAACTTTGTCATCGGTGTAGCGATTATGGAGAATCCTTTAATGAATTGTCTGTAGTAACCCGCTAAGCCTAGAAAGCTTCTAATCTCCGATACATTCCTCGGTGGTTTCCACTCAACAATAGCTGAGATCTTATTCGGTTCAATTTTAATTCCATCACCCGACACGATGTGTCCTAAGGATCCAACCTCTCAGAGCCAAAACTCACTTTTCCTAAACTTGGCATACAACTGCTTATCTCTTAAAGTTTGCAAAACAGTTCTCAAATGCTTCGTGTGCTCACTCTCATCACAAGAATAAATTAATATATGATCCATAAAAACAACAACAAACTTATCCAAGTACGGTCAGAAAATACGATTCATTAAATCCATAAACACGACGGGAGCATTTTTTAAGCCAAAGGGCATGACATGGAACTCATAGTGCCTGTACCTCGTCTAAAACGCGATTTTTGGTACATCTTGCTCCTTAACTCATAGGTGGTAATAACTGGACCTTAAGTCTATCTTAGAAAAAATTGTGGCTACTTTCAATTGGTCAAGCAAATCATCGATCCTTGGCAAAGGATACTTGTTCTTCACAGTCACCTTGTTGAGCTGTCTGTAGTCTATACATAACCTCATCGACCTGTCTTTCTTCTTCATAAAAAGTATCAGAGCACCCTAAGGAAAATAATTAGGCTTCGCAAAACCTTTGTCCATTAATTCTTGTAACTGAACTTTCAATTCTTTTAATTCTAGCGGTGTAACATCCTGATTTTCGGGTTTATTCGCGATTTTCAATATTTTGTAAAGATTTTTAAAATTTTGTATTTGGATGTGGAATTAGTATTTTGAGTAGGTAAATGGGCTTATAGAAGGCCCATGAGTTGGCCAAAACCCAGATGAATTTTTGGAATTTTAGACTTAGGAGTTAGGGGTTCTGGCTAAGTGGCCTTAAGTGGAGTGATGGGTAAATTGCATCACAAAAAGAGCCTTGGTTAAGTGGCAAGGGTGACGCCACTAGGCTCCTAGAAAAGTGGCGTGTGGAGCTTTGGGAAGGCAAGGGATCGATTCCCTGTGTTGGCAAATAGATGCATTTATTTTTTAGTGCAGGAGGGGTAAGTGTTGGAGTTCAGGTGGATTCTGCTAAAGGAGAGTTGGATCAGTTTAAATGCTTGGATTAAGGAGGGATAAGGGGAGAGATTTAAGGGATTTGGATGAGGCTAGGAGTTGGTCGAATTATGGGAATTGAAGAGGGAAAAATCGGCAGGGGGCTATGTTGTTAGTATTTCGGCACTTAGGGTATTGAGTGGTGCCGTTTTTCTTCTGCTTTAACACCTTAGGGTTGTTTTTCCTCTCTTTTTTCCTCTCTAGCCGAAACTACCACCTCCCCTATTCCTCTTCTTCTATTTTTTCTTTCTTCTTCTTCAAAACTATTCATCATACCTGCTATTCATCAATACTTTTGCCGAATCCATAAAAGCCGAAATCCTGTGATCATTGCTTGTGCCGATTTCTTCAAAGCCAGGTTCTCCTATGTTCTTTTGTTTTTATTAATTTGCAATTATCTTTTCTTAATCCTAGATCTCTGACCGCAATTCTACTTCAAGGTTGTAGCCCCACATTATCATCTTCTTCATCACACAAAAGCCGAAAAACCATAGATTTGGGGGCTTATAGCCGAAACTTCAAGACTTTGGGGAATCGAGTTCTACCGTCGTTTGATAGATAAATCTACACTAGATTGCGTGGAAATCAAGTGGGAGTAAGGGGTAAGTACGTATCATCTCAGATCTGTTCTTATTTTGCAAAGTTAAGAAAAGTCGAAGTCCCTAAAATTAGGGAGGCTGTCGATTTGGGCATATGGCTCTAAGAGTCTTTAACGATGTTTTCTTTCGGTGACTAGAGTCTTCTTAAGCGTTGAATCTAAGGCGTGGTTCATTGGAGCAATCGGATTCGAGCTACTATCGATTTTGGCAAAAAGGTAAGGTTTCAAAGGTTTTAGGGATATGGTTCGATCATGGATAAGTAAGTTTTGGGGTTTAGTGATTATGGTTTGTAAATAAGAACTGTGCTAATAAATTGTAGGACATCGAAAGGGATCTCGAAGCAATCGTCATGAATCGGTGTGTACAACACCCTTTCTTAGTTCAATTAGGTAAAGTCGAAATGCCAAATTCCGGCATTTCATGATCATGTGAGTATGCGAATGCTCTCAAGGCATAGAGAATTGTTAGATCTGGCACCACAAGGTGGTAAGCAAGTTCGTGTGACGTTTTAACGTATTTCAGAAAAAGGGCTCGATGGGCCAAAATCGGGCCCAATGGGCTTACTGGACCAATATGGGTAAGAGATGGGCAAATTAGCTCATTAGGTAGATGGTGGAATCAAATTGCATAAAACTGATAAAATTATGAATTAGCTTGTGTAGTAGCGTAGATCACGAAATTACCCCTAAAGAGCAAAATTACCAAATTACCCTAAAGAGCAAAATTACCAATATACCCCTAGGGTTTAAATTGGCTGAACCGCATGAATAATCAATGTTGTATTTTACATGATATGCTTTTATTAATATCTGCTGCATGGGGTTGGGGTATTAATGGAGGAAGTATCGAAAGTGGTTCATCCACGTCTTGGAGGCTTTGCCTCAATCGATCGAATTGAGAGTGCTGTCGCAACTGTGGTGTGTAGGTGGGTGGGTTGAGATATTCCCACATGGTGTGTAGGGCTGGTGCAGGCGGTGTAGCGGTTGGTGGGTTGAGTAGTCTCCCAGGATGGGCTTGCATTCATTATTTCATTGATACTCATGTTACTGAACTGGGCCTATGGGCCACACTGTTATGTAAAAGGGGCTAAGGCCTTGCTACTGTATTCTGAAAAGGGCTTCGGCCTACTGTGTACTGTTATCTGAATAGGGCTTAGGCCCAATGGGCTCGAGCTGAATTGGGCTTTGGATGGGTTTCAGATACACCGAGTTTTCCAAACTCACCCCTTCCTCCTCCCTCCTTGCGGGTGAGCCCTAGTTGGTGGACTTGGAGTCAAGGGGATTCAGAGTGGCCATGAAGATGGATTGCCAATTTTAAATAAGTTTAGCATTTAATTTGGATTATTTTATTTTTATTATGTTTAAAGTTGTAATAAGGCCGCTCTTTTTAATTATTTTTATTTTGGGGATTATTAAACTGGTTAGCACTAGGGTTCGTTTTATAAAAACTACTTGATTTTTAAAAGATCACGATGACGTGCAAAGTTTCCGCAAAGTAAATGTTTTTCCAAGGAAATAAATATTTTAAACAAACGTTTTCAACTTAAACATTTTCTTAAGACGGACATAATCAAACGATTTTCTCAAAATTATACGAGATGTTAGAGTGTGGCAATGGTGGTGTGCATGTCTAGGATTGGATCCGGAAGAGCTTGGTACTTAAGCGGTCAACGGACTCACCTCCTCTTTTTCTCGGTTTCCTACCGGTGCATGCTTCTATTCACTTTAACCTACCTTTAAAAGTGTCTTTACAACACCAACTCAAATTTTTCCAAACTAAGTAATACTGGAATGTTCGAACGCATCAATGTGGCGATCGATCCGGTCATAACGTCCAGGCCGGGTTTGGGGTGTTACAAGCGGGGTCATCCTATATGGGGCAACCAAAATAGGCGTCATACTAGGGACTAACTCAATACCAAACTCGACTTCCCTAGTTGGAGGCAATCCGGGAAACTCTTCTAGAAACACATCCGGAAACTCACATACCACTGGCACTGACTCAATCTTTTCTTCCGACACTTAGGTATTCAACACAAATACGAGATAAGACTCATACCCTTTTCTCATACATTTTACAGCATTTATAGAAGAAATCACTACAGGTAAGCTATTCAGTTCACCTGATTCAACCCGAAGAATATCCCTATTTTTACATTTCAGTTCAATGAATTTATTTCCAAAATTCACTATAACATCATGGATAGACAACCAATCCATACCAAGGATAACGTCAAATTCATCAAACAGCAATAACATGAGGTTAGCCGGAAAAAGATGACCTCTAATTGTCAAGGGACAATTTCTACATACTTGGTCAACTAATACCTGCTTGCCTAATGGGTTTGACATCTTTACCACAAATTCTGTAGACTCGATAGGCATATTCATGCTAGATGCCAATTTCACACAAGCATACGAATGGGTAGACCTCAGATCAATCAAAGCAACAATAGAAATATCATGAAAAGAAAAAGTACCCGTAATCACATCCGGTGACGATGCCTCTTCGCAACCGTGAATGGCATAAGTCCTTGCAGGCGCTCGGCCCTCAGACCTCACAGATGAATCTCGATGCGTACCTCTATTGCTAGCCCCACTTCCTGGGTTCTTCTGTGGTTTTCCCCTCGAAGGAGCATTACTCGTTCTCACATCTTGCTTTTTGTCTTTCTCATCCATTTCAGGACAGTTTCAGATGAAATGGTCTAGTGAACCTCACTTGAAACAACCTCTATCATTTCTTTGGCACTCACTAAAATGACGCCTACCACATTGCAAACACTCTGGCCTATTTGGCCTAGCATTACCAACACTCGCAATAGAGGTGGTTTGAGCTTTAGATGTCGTGTACTGCTTATTCTTATTTCTACTTGAGAATCCCATTGAAGCATTTGATCGGGTAGTGAACTCTCTCGATCTCTTAGATGAGGTCTGAAATGATCTTCCCATTTGTCTTTTCTTTGAGTCACGAGAATCGTTATTAGCTTTTCTCTTCTCCTTGACCAACTCTTCTGCCTTGCAAGCTCTCTCAACAAGCACCACAAACTCCCTTAACTCTAAGATTCCAACTAATAATCGGATGTCTTTGTTCAATCCGTCCTCAAATTTCTTGCACATGATGGCTTCAGTAGATACACAGTCCCTAGTGTATTTGCTGAGCCTCACGAACTCATGCTCATACTCTATTACTGTCATTCAACCTTGCTTCAATTATAGAAATTCCTAGGGACAATATGATTGTTTGTGATTGAAATGTTTATGAAATGTTTAAGTTGTATATGGAATGTATGTTTAATCTGTGATAAGTTTGGTAATTCTCCTTAACCCTATTTCGGCATTGAATACGGGTGAGGGTTAAACCTTTCTTGGGTCTTAATCTAGCTTAAGAAAGCTCTTTTATCACTCTGGGTATGAAATAGTACCAAATTGCAAAGTTTTCAAAATGTTTGGACAAATGTCACGACTTTATCTAATGCTCAACATGACGTGGTCATTAGCGTATGTCACGCTGTGATTTCAAGCCCTAGCTTGTCACAATGTTACTTAATGTAATGACAATGTTGTGCATCCAAAATTAGTGGTTACGATGCGGCCCCTGTTTTTGGTAAAAATGAACCTTTTGGTACCTATTTCATACTTTGTAACTAAATCTTACAACATATACACCAACTATAACACCTTTAACCCGTCTCCATCGCTGGATTAAGGTTATGGAACATTACCGTACAAATCAAAACATTTAACATCATAACAAAAACAATTATATATTTTAATATCAATAATTAACAACTTAATATAATCATAATAAACATACACATTCGAGTCTTAAATAGAGCTTTTGGGGCCCTAAAAATAAATTAGGAACAACTTAGGATCAATTTGAAATAAAATAAAAAATTTGAAAAAATAAGGGTCACATGGCTGTGTGACACAGCTCAAACCTTGTGGTCATTCGAAGTTTGGACACACGTTTGTGTCCCAACCCATGTGTCCGCACGTGTGGGTATTTGAAATAGGGCCATACAATTGTGTCGTAGGTCGTGTGCCAAACCGTGTGTGCATTTGATGTTGGGTTACATAGCCATGTCATAGGTCGTGTGCCAGACCGTATTACAAACTAACTTGAGACACATGACCATGTTGCAGGACATGTGAAACCTACACCTAAAAACAATAGTAATACACGGCTGTGTGACAGCCCGTGTCCTAGGCCGTTTGCAGCATAAGTTACCTTTAAATCGAGCATTTCAATTCCAATTCTTGCACACCAAGACATACCATTTCCAAAAACATTCAAATGACCAAAACATGCTTAAAACATACCAATTCCATCAACCTATAAGACTAACCAATTCACCAACAAAAGGTATCCGAACCACAAATCAAATATGATCCCACTCAACATTATAAATTCATCAATAAACTTATATCAAACATACCAACAACCATTTCAAAAACACACCATTCAACCATGACTTACCTAATATAAGATAAAACATGCACAAGTGCAAATTTCACCTACTTACATCATCATTTACAACACAACATCAACTAAGCACTTGATCATAATAAGCTTACCACAAACTCAAAACATCAAAGGAACCAAGATTTCATATGACCCCTATACATGTCATTTATAACCATTAGCCAGAATAATCAAAAGCTACAATTTGGTTGACGGATAATGTGAGAGAGCTCCGACAAGATTCTGATCGATTAAACTTTCTGATGATCTACAAGACAGAGAAAAACAACTATGTAAGCAACTAATGCTTAGTAAGCTCGTATAAAGGAAACTTAAACTTACCAAACATTTTAAGTTAAACAACCAAGCATAATTTCATTATGTCATAAGCCAACTTTCCTTTCCTATACACACCACCTCACAAGGCTAGTTGGTGTAACATTGCATATATAAGTCCAATCAAAGCATGGCATAAAACATATCTAATATTTCACTTTCATAATTGGTCACTCATACATATACACTAAACCATCTTTTCCTTTCAATTACACATTTCATCATAATCCATATCATTACTCAAAAATCATGGTTCATTTAATGTAATCACATACCCTTTAAAGCTTTATTTACTAATTGAACCAAATCGAATATCATCGAATACTTGAGAAATGCTCACACAAACTGTGTCTGTACATGTAACTGTAATCATCTCTATAATGGTCACACGAGCTGTGGGTCGGGATTTTAGCTACACGATGATGCTCACACTAGCGGTAGGACATCCAGAACCAATACCCAAAACCAGATAATCCCTAATGACATGTCATTTGTATCCTAAGAATTCTCGAGACTCAAATGGAATATTTTTATATATTAATCCTTTAACTTCTTCCCATTATATTATTTCAATTATATATATCCATACAACTCACATTTTTTTACAAATATCCATCAATTGAATAAACATTACAAATTAATACAAATCACTAATTAACATGTATATGTTCAATAATAATTAAAATATATATATCATTAACTAATCATTCATACAAATTATAAATTAACTATCTTACGATTATACTAACTTAGCTCAACTATAACGGTTGTAAAAATTGAATCGAGTACTAATCTGAGACTTTAGCTTGTCCACGATTCAAGTCTAGTTGTTGCATATCTTGATCTAAATAGTAATTTAATTCAATTAAAAAATTAAAAATAATTAAAAATAACTAATTCAAGCCTATAATCCATTTTAAGGTGAATTTACATTTACCTCTTTCATTTTAACTTTTGTACAATTTAGTCCTTAATCTCGAAACTTGCAAATTCACCATTTTTAACCAAAAACCATGCTAGACGATTTTTAATAGATTCACAAATAATCCATATTTTCTTCTATTTCACATAATTATCATTAAATTTTTACGATTTTCTTAAATAGGTCCTTAAACACTAATTCATCAAAAATCACTTAACAAAATAAGTTTATTCAACAACCAAGCTTACTATTATATCAACTAAATACAAAACACAATCAAACTCATTCATGGTGAGTGCCTAAATCTTTAACAGTTATACAAATTGACCCCCGAATTAACTAGACTAAGCTAAAACGGACTTAAAAACATAAAAATTACTACAAAGGGCATCAAACACATATCATTTATCTTGGTCGAATGTTCTCCCTTCAAAAATGGCATTAAATGGCTTGGAGAAGAAGAACATCAAATAACCATGATGTTTTTGTTTTCTTTATTATAATATTAACCTAACTTTTACTTTAATCAATTAAATAAACATATATTAATATTACAATTATCTACCAACTGTACTTACCAATTAATTATGGCATAATTTCCATATAAACTCATGTAACTTTAATAATTAATCAATTAACTAATAAAAACTAACTTTTTCAACATTTACGATTTAGTTCTTTTAACTTAATTAGCTATTTAAACGTTAGAATTTCTTAACCAAATTTTAGTATGACCTTAATAACACTCCATAAATATTTAATAAAATATTTACAGGCTCGGTTTATAGAAATGATGTCCCGATACATCTTTTTCAAAAACCACTTAACTTTAGGGATCTACTACTTGAACCTAATTATTCGTTCAAATAATATAAATTATCAAATCAAAATTTATTATAACACTACATTTGACTCATAAATATTAAATAATAATATTTACAAATTTACTCGTCGAATTTGTGGCACCGAAACTACTATTTTCAACACCACTGAAAAACGGGCTATTACACCAACAACCACTTTTTGAATCAAAACACAACTAAAACATACCAAATAAGTTCAAATACCCGTACTCAAGTTTAAATCAAAACATTCATTACTTTAACATAAACAAAACTTAATCATTTCAAATTCAGTAAGGCATACCTACTAAATCATTCAATTACCAATCTTACTTTTACAAAATCACCTTGGATCATGCCATTTCCTTACCTTATAACCACTTATGAACATATATACATATATATGATTGACCACCTCAGGACGTACTAACATCCAGAGTGTGAATACTACAGTAAAAGATATATAAATGAGACAGTATCTGCAAGTATACGGTCCAATTGTAATATAGTTACAATAAAGTAGGTGATTACTCCAAGGATCGTTCCCAAGAGAGCCGAGTATTAGAAAATTTTAACATAAAAACTGAGAGATCTAATTAGTACTCTAATTCAACTCTAGTACGAAAGTGAAATAAAAGGAGTTTTTTAAGGTTTTTATAATAATAATAATAATAATAATAATAATAATAAATAAATAGCTAAAGTTTGAGAGATTAAAGAATAGAAATAATCAAATCTGATTATGGGTGATTAGCTCGCTTCGGTGATCCCCATTAATTGTCGCATTGGGTTTCATGTTAACCAACTAGTCGCTATCCCAACAGGATCTTCCAATCTTCCACTTGAATAAGAGTCGACAATGACTACTTATCTTCTGACCTCACAGTCCAAACTGATTTGGGGTGAAAGTGTTCACGGATGGGCAATACCAATTATGGGTTAATTCCCACCTTGATGACTTCCCAAGGTTGTCAGGTCTAAGGTTTGTTTTATGTTCTTCCTTTTCCAAACAAATGATCCGTTGATTATCCCTACAAAACAATTAACATATTATACCTTCACTCACTAATCCCCAATAGAGGGGTTAGTTCCTAATGATTTCCATAGACAATATAGAATCAATATAAAAAGAAAACATGCTAAATAAATCGATAATATAGAGTTTACAAAAGAGCCTGATTGTATTAAGATTGATTGTGAATCCACAAGGTTTGATTATCTCCACAATACAGATCTCTTAAAATAGAACAAGAACAAAATGAAAATAAATCTAACCCAAGAAAAGAGAAAATTGAACTAAAATTAAAAGACTAATTTTAGGCTAAGTGAATGGTGTCTTTTACATGTGAAAAAGGAGCCTATTTATAGATCGTAGGTGGTCATCTTCCATAACCCTAGGTTTAGCTGACGTTCTCGAGCTTTTTGTTTGATTTTGTGAACCAAAACGCCCCTACCTCATGTTTAATTTCCAGAGTCGATATCGCGACACACCAGGACCTGTGTCGCGACATAACAATCAGTGTACTCCTCTTGGAATACTTCAGGGGTATGTCACGACACCCATGGGCTGTGTCGCGACATTGAAGGCAGTTTCATGATTTCTCCATTTTGCTTCCTATGTTGCAGCATTGAGCATTCCGTGTTACGACATAGCGACCAGTATCTGTCTATTACGCCTTCTAGTGGTCTCTTGCACACTTATATAGTTCATCAGCTAACCCTTAGGCCTCATTCAGTCCCTAAGTCAATAAAAGACTCAATTTGCACATTTTATTAACTTAATGAAAACTTACAAAATCAAAATTAATCCTAATGACATTACTTGTTTTCAAGCTTCTAAAGTGCGGAAATTATTTTAATTTGCTACACTGAGTTACAACAGATAAATGACATGTATCATTAAGCATAACTATCAACCTTACAAAAATTTAACTACATTTCGTAAGTATATTTCAACTTACCTATGTTCAAGTACATTTCATTTTATTCATCAACCAAATAAGCTGCCATTTCTACCTCATTTCATACCATTCCATATACTGTTTATATTCACACCTTTAGCATATAAGCACCTATATGTTGAACACCATAGGCAATGCCAAAACACAAATTCAACATGGTTAAAACAACTTGACATAAGAAAACAAGTTAACATGTTACTATATACATCAAGTCACCTTTATATGACCAGATATTTACTGATTCGGTGATGGGATAATGTAAGATTCTAACGATTTGGCTTGACACATTTCACAAGGTGACGATCTACAAGGGAAAAGGAAATACAAATGAGGTAAGCATATAAAACTATTAGTAAGTTCATAGGTATTAATTAAAAAATTACCTCATCTTTCAATTAACCCAATAAGTTATTAAGCTTGGAATAGTTGGCTAGACATGGCAAACCACATATCAACAAGGCAAGTTTTAACTTGTAATAAAACATATAATACCATAATCATATATCATGCCATTTCATGTCATTTTGATTAACTATTTCGAAACTTATTCAATCATGGAATAAAAAAATTGCATACATGTTCTTGTAATTTCTTCAATACCTTTTTCAAGTTCAAATTTAAAACTTCACAAATGAATATCAAAATGTTTACGTCTCATTTCAATTTCTCACTTCATGTAATATGTTTCGCTCGGTGAACCTTAGTAAATGGAATCGGATACACAAGTATCTCCATTACTAGTATACTCATGTCAGGTTACTAGTCTAAGCTAAACCTTTATAATGACACATTTGATTACTTGTCCAAGCTGAATATATATATCAGGTTACCAGTCCAAGCTAAACCTATGTTACATGTATCTTCGAGTTCGTAACAAACCCTGGATCTCGGTGACATTTGTAACCAATCTTGTAAAAGTCTGCACAAAACCCTACTGGCATGCCAATCATAACATAACATTTACTAAGTTTTACCAGGCATCTTTAACACGTATAAACATTTCTTTACAATTTAGTCCAACTCTTACCTTTTATACTAATTTTCCATAAATCATCCACAATCAAACATACATACACAAATCAAATACATAACAACTTAAACACATTTATACCATATGAACTTACCTTGTTAAAACAACGAAAAAGTTGAACCTTCATAGACTAATCGACAATTTTGTGTTTTCCTTGATTATCTCTAGTTTGATCCAATTCTCAATCTAAACAATTATTTTAAACAATTCATCAATAACAAATATTTTCATATTATTCCATGATATGTATGAACCTATAAAATTTGGTTTTTCTAATACCCAAAATGTTTTGCATTTTATTCAATTTAGTCCCTAAAATCGAAATAGACATAACTTCAAATTTGGAGCTTTAGTTTGAAAAATAATTTCAATCACATACCTTAGGGACTCCCTACTATCTATTATTACTGAAATTTCATCTCAATTTTACATTTTATTAAATTTAAACCTTCTGTATATCACTAACAATTAAACATTACAATCTAGTCCTTTTTCACATGTAAGCTTAAAACCTATCAATTTAACACCAATTTTTTGAGAAATCATCAACGAAAACTTTTAAAAACTTTAACAGTTTTGAGAATTAGTACATAAGCTAGTTGAATCAAGATCCCATGAGCTCAAAAACATAAAAATTACAAGAAAATGACTTAAATACCTTAATTTCACCATGGTTAAATGCTAAAAGCTTTGAAACCCTTATTTCCTTTTGTTTCTTATGTTGGAATGATGGAGAAGATAGAAAAATATGACAAGTTTCTCTTATCAAATCCTTTTATACTTTAATTAATTCATTAATAACTTAATTACCTTAAATAAACCTTAATTACTTAACCTTAATATCAATTAAAAAATTTAGTGGATGATAAAATCATCCACCACTAATTGATGAAACAAAATGGTTCATTTACCATTTTGAAACCTTAGCTAATTAAAATCTATAGTGATAAGACTTTTACAATTTAGTCCCCGCACCTAAATTAAACAATTAATAGACAAAATTGAAGAAATAAACTTTAATATTATTTTATAACAATTCTATAAATATTTATATTTAATATTTACAGACCCAATTTACAGAAATAGGGTTTTGAAATCACCTTTTCCAGTACCATTGAAAGTTGGGTTGTTAAAAAGTCCTGCACAATGCAGGCCTGTTTGGTTCAGTTTGCTATGTAGGGCCATATGTGAAACATTTTTTTATGAGTTCTATGTAAACTTAAATTGAGTAATTATAGTTAAAGGCCATCCATTCTACCACAAGGTGTTTTTTCGAGGAAACAATGAGCTAAATTAACTTTACATGTCAAGTTTTACAATTATTTAATTTGGCCCCTAAGGTAACAAAGTTAACAATAAGCTAAATTAACTTTACAAGCTAGTCCTTTTCAAAATCCAAGCTTAAAATCTATCAATTTCAAGCCTAATTCTTCAAGAAATAAACCATGGTAACTTCTAAAACTTTAACATTTTTACAAATTTGTACATGGGATAGCTAAATCAAGCTTCTATGACCTCGAATCTATACAAATAATAAGAAAATGACATGAATTTCAAACCTAAATCAATGGTCGAATGGTTTAGCTTCAAGAATGTTTTTCTTCTTTTCTCCCTAAGTGAATCGATTAAAAAAGATGAATAATATGACACCTTTTTCTTTCTTTCCACTTATTTCTGTTATTTATAGTGTAGTTAAGTTTTAATTAACTTTTGTAATCATGTTTAATTTAGCTTAATTAATCATTTAAATGTCTAATAACTGTGCCATCATCATACATTATCATTTTTTAGAAAAAATGGTTTAATTACCATTTTGGGACATTTGGCTATTTACTAATTTGGTCTGTAAACCTTTGGCCAATTAAAAACTTATAGTGATTGGACTTTATGATTTAGTCCTTAAGCCTTAATTAACTATTAATTTAGAAAAATTACAGAGACAATCTTTAATATATTTTAACATTATACACGTAAATATTAATATTTAATATTTACAGACTCAATTATGAAAATGAGATTTGAAATTGCACTTTTTGGTACCACTAAAACTTGAGTCATTACAACTTCCCTACCACTCTTTCCATGAACTTAGACTATTTTTCAAGTAACGGTTTATTAATTTCAATATTTATTATTGATTGTTTCTGTAATGGCTCAAAATTCAATGGTGTAAAAAAATACAATTTTGGAACCCCATTTCCATAAACCAAGTCCTTAAATATTAAATATGAAAATTAAAAAATAATATAAAATATATATTGAAAATTGGTTGATTATATTTGTTGAATTAATAGTTAATTATAGAAGTTCAATTGTTATAGATTTTAATTAGGGAAAGGCTTGGGGACCTAAATAACAATTAACCAAAGGATCAAAATGGTAAACAAACCAATGTTCTTTATATAGATAGTGGGACATGATAATGATATATATTATTCATAAATTATAATTAAATTAAACTAAACATGTTTTAATAATTAATTAAACTTACTTAATTAAGTTACTTAGCTTACTAGTTATACTATATATCTGTTAAGTTGGAAGAAAACTTTGTCGTCATCTTTTTTTCTCTCCCAAACGAAAACACCATTGAAGAAAAGAAGAAAATTTAAAATGTTTTCATCAAACTTTCAACCATAAAATAGGTAATTGTTAAATTTGTGTGACTCGAATCCTTGTTAAAGAAATAAAATACGCGGACCATGTCACACAAGTAAAATCCATATAAAACTACACTGCTTCTATTGACAGTGATTAAGATAAAGTTTTTCAACCTCTAAATAGATGTAGTCGAAACTCCTCTTGTATAATTCAATTTTCAACATTAGTGAATTTTCCTCCTCTACCCGTGGTTTTTTTACCGAAAGGATTTCAATGTAAAATTTGTGTGTTTTAATTCTCTTTTCTTATTACTTTACAATCGTTCTATATTATCATTATCATCGTTTAGTTTTAACAAACTTGTATCAGAGCATTTCTGGTTGCTTGCCTCGATCACTACAATGGCGACAATGAAGTATGATATTTTGTTTTTGTATCGCAACACCAAATTCATGTTGTGGCAGGTAAATATGCATGTAGTTCTAGTGTAGATGGATTTGGAGGATGCCCTATTACGGTTAGATAAGATGCCTTTGAAATTAACAGATGAAGAGAAGAAGCGTAAAGATCAAAAAGCTTTAATGCAATTACATCTGCATCAGTTGAATGAAATTCTATAGGACATGTTGAATGAGAAGATTGTCACTGCATTATGGGAAAAGCTGCAACAGTTATGCATGTCAAAAACCCTAACAAGCAAGTTGTATTTAAAACAGAGTCTTTATTCTCATCGTTTGGATAAAGGTGTGTTTGTGCTCAAACACTTAACTGTGTGTAAAGAAATTGTCTCAGACTTGGAGGCCATAGAGGTTCAGTATGATAAATAAGATATAGGGTTAATTCTACTTTGTTTTATTGCCTCGTCTTATTTAACCTTTAGTAATATGATTTTGTATAGTCACAAATCTCTCATAATTAATGAAGTTTATGCTTCCGTAGCCTCATATGACAAGATAAAGCATCTTGTGGCTAGATCTGACTCTTAGGGAGAGAGTCTCATTGTTCATGGGAGAGAATAACGAAATACTGGTGATAATCATGGAAGGACACAAGAACAAAATCCTCACAGTAAATCTAAGGGTAGTGTAACGCCTTGAATAATTTATTTCTGTTTCTGTAAATATCTGACACAAGTGTGTATCTTCTTCAGTGATTAGGTGTTCTGGGTGTGTGTGTGAGGTATTGGGTTTAATTCCCACTTTGGCAATTTTTGTTATTTTTGGATCCAAGGCTTATCCTTGTTTAGTGGGCTTATATTAAATTGCCTATAAATTCATATCAGAAGAAGCCTACTAGTTCGAGTGGTAAGGGAGTTATTGGTGTGTTAGAGATCCTGTGTTCGAATCCTTACATGAGCGTGGGTATTATTTTGCTCGATTTTATGACAGAGGTTTGGTGGAATTAAAATTCTATAGTGGTTGAGTTTGAGGGGTTAGTGGGAGATATAAGGGGAATTTGTGTTATTATTATTTTATTTTCCCAAATTTATTTTTCTTTCTCTTTCAAGAAACTTTTGATGTGAATTTTTCCTCCCCTCTTCTTCTCTTGTTAGTCTAAGTAATTTTATTTTTGTGTTCCTTGCGTTATACTCGAATTTCGCTCTTGTTGTGGGATATAGGTAAGAGGGTTATTTTTGTTTTAATTTTTGGTAAATTGTTAGATCTACCCTTTTTGTAAATGTGTTTTTCGGTATAGTTAGGGGATTTGATTCCTATGAAATTCTTGTGTAGAAGAAGGCAGTGGTGAAGGAGATTCTCTCTGATGGTTTAAATCGTGTTGATATCTATTTTTGTCAACAGTAAGTTTCTTGTGTTATTTCGAGATTGTGAGTTGATTCATTAATTGATTGCTAAGTGGTCAATGGATTACTGTTTCTTAGGTTTCGGAGGGTTCGGGGTTGATGTAGTGTCTTAAACAAACCAACTGTGTACCCGAAACGCAGGAAATTAAATTTCGACGAAAGCCGAAAAACTGTTCTGTCGACGCCATATGGGAATATGGTCACCTGTGTGGTTGGCCGTGTGCGAGACACGACCGTGTGGTAGACGAAGGCATGGATGTGTGCAAGACACGACTGTGTGGTGGCCGGAGTGTGGTCGTGTGAGGCACATGGGCTAGGCCAAGTTGGGCTTGTGGGCCACACGGGCATTTCAATTTTTGGGACGTGTGGGCCCACATGGGCATGTGCGCCCATATATCTAAAATTTCCCCTAGGGTCGCACGGGTCATTCTGATCGACTGTGGGCCTACCATAGCATTGGTAAGGGCTAACCAAACCCTAAAACTGTAGATCTGATAGTTTGATATTCTGTTCTGGGTATGATAATACTATGCATGTATGTTTGTTTTGTTATATGTATATAACCATGTTAAGCATGTTTAATATGCTATTTCTGTATCTGTTTTGGGGTGGGATTTGTATATGTGGAGGAAGTGCTCTGTATGGCGATCATCGCCTATATTCTGGCAGCTTGGCTGCACATTAGCTGATATGTATCATAATGGCACAATATGGTGTGTAGGGTTGGGTGGGTGTTTTTAACCCCACATGCTGTGATGGGACGGTCGAAGTTGGTGTGTGGAGGATGGGGGTAGGATTCTAATTATCTAATCTGTATATCTATCTCTGTTATCTGAATCTAAAATGAGCATGAGCCTGATACTGTATCTAATTGTATGTGAGGTTTCTGCATGTTTGCATGTCTATTTCTGTTGGGTTACACACTAAGTTTACGTAAACTCAACTCTGTTTGTCTATTCTATTCAGGTAATCCACAAACTTAGACGGATTGGTGCAGAAAGTCTTGCGATGACCACTAGTCTACAAACCGAATTTAAATAAAGGTTTTATTTACTTAAAGGATATTTCTGGGAGTTTTGTATTAATTGGACTCTCCAGACTAAGGATTAAATTTCTGGGATTTTGATTTTTGTTTAATATTTTGTTTGGACAACTTCCTAAAAACACGATTTTTACTAAAACAAAAGTTTTCTAAAATACAAACTGCTTTCTTAAAATACAATAGTTTTTATAAGCTTTCGCTATTTAACACGTTTTAAGGCAAAATAATTAATTGAATAAATGTTTTGACAATGGTTATAAGCAGATAAGAGTTGAAAAACTGGAAAGGCTTTATCTTATAACCTTCGTTAATAAAACCCATTCTTTGTGACACCTTTGGATTCGGCCATAATGTTTAGGCCGGGTTTGGAGTGTTTTATTTAGTTGTATCAGAGCCAGGTTGCAAAACTTGGGCTATGAAATTTTGGGTTCCAAATTTGTGTTTCAGAAAGAATTGGTTTTTAAATGATTTAAATAAATTGAGAAATTATATGGTACACCAAGTCTCCAACGTTGATCCTGTAAATATTTTTGAAATTTAGATAGAACTGTTTTGAAACACTATAGATAGTACCTTCTAAAACTGTACTGAGATAGCTAGAGACTGGAACTTCTAAAAACATTTTTGAACTTTTAATAATAATTACTTAAAATATTTTCTAATAAATACTGGAACTGATACATAAAATTTTATAATATAGATAAAATTCAAAAATTTACAATGAGCACTCATTGAGCTCGTGGTCATGGTATTCGTGGCTGAGGTAGAAGCTGTAGAGGGGCTCGAGCTGAGTTTTCTTCTTTGGGTAGTATGCTGCACTTAGATACGAGTGAGACACCAGTTTCATCTGCTACTGAGGTTGGGTCTCAAAGCTGTTCGGCTAGGGACAATGCACTGTCCCAGGTCATGTTGAGGATATTGGAGAGGGTCACTGGACCCTATTCTAGATCTGGGGGCCATGGGTTGGTAACTAAACAACTCTGGTCTAATGGAGCTGAGTTGTTTAGGGGTGCAACTGGAGTCACCCCTACTGTGGTCGAGTATTGTTTGGAGGCCACAAAGATGATTATGAATGACATCGTCTGTACTCTCGAGCAGAAACTTATGGTGCAATCTCGTTACATCTCGATGAGGGATATCAGTGGTGGTTATCAGTTGAGGAGGGTACTCAGCCAGATCATCTAAATTGGGATTTCTTCAGGACTGCCTTCCAGGGAAAGTATGTGGGTGAGAGCTATGTAGATACTTTTAAGTGAAAGTATGTGGGTGAGAGCTATGTAGATACTTTTAGGTGTGAGTTCATGAATCTCACACAAGGTGATAGATCTGTGTTAGAGTATGAGGCTGAGTTTCTGAGGTTGAGCCACTATGTTAGAGGCATGGTAGTGTTTGAGTATGAGAGGTGCCTCCGGTTTGAGGATAGCTTGAGGGATAATTTGAGGGTACTGATTGCTCCATAGAAGGAGCGGGAGTTCGTGGTTTTGGTTGAGAAGGCGAATATAGTCGAGGACATTAAGTGCCTAGAGCACCAGAATAGGGATCAAGAGAGAGGTAAGAATAAGAGGGATTTAGATCCCTTTAGTTAAGTTCAGAGGCCTAAGTAAAAGGCCAAACCTGATGGGGCAGTTAGAGTGGAAGCCCCTATTGCTCCTACTGGGATTCAACCTTGTGGAGATTGTGGTAAGCACCATTCGGGCGAGGGTTGGAGGAGGACTGGGGCTTGTTTGAGGTGTGGGTCTCTGGAGTGTCGTATTAGGGAGTGTCCACAGCGGGCAGATCAGATGCAAGCTTCAGGACTGGGTTCTGTACAACCTTAGAGGGCAGTTCAGCAACCATCTAGGGGTCGTGGACAGACTAGAGGTGGTAATGATATGGGTCGTGGGCAAAGAGCACTAGGCAGAGGTGCTGGTTAGACTGAGACAAGACAGACTACTTTGGTTTATGCTGCTCGAAGTCGAGAGGGAAGAGATGCTCTGGATGTTATCACATGTACGTTCTTCATTTTTAATGTACCTTATACTGCTTTGATAGACATAGGTTCTACACACTCTATGTAGCTAGTTCTGTATCTGAAAACTTGGGAATTTCTATCGATAGCACTTCTAGTAAGATCACCGCATTGAGTTCGTTAGGGCAGTCTGTTCGGGTTAATAAGCTTTATAGGGATGTTTTGTTAGTGGTGCAAGGGGCTATTTTTTTGACAAATCTGATGGAGCTTCTATTTGGAGAGTTCGATTTAATTCTGGTTATGGACTGGTTGGTTGAGCATCGTGTTAGTTTGGATTGCGCTTCTAAGAGGGTTGAAGACTGAGGATGATAAAGAAGTGGTTCTAATAGGTGAGTGCTGAGATTATCTGTCCAACGTGATCTCCACTCTTGTGGTTAAGAAATTGGTTCAAAAAGGGTGTAAGGCATATTTGGCTTACGTTAGTGTTTCTGCTTCTAAGGACTCTTCTGCTAGGGATATCAGAATAGTGAGGAATTTTCTAGATATCTTTTCTGAGGAGGTACCGAGTTTATCTCCTAATCGAGAAGTTGAGTTTGGAACTAAGCTTCTACCGAGTATAGCTCTAGTGTCTATTGCTCCTTATCGAAGACACCGAAGGAGCTTACAAATCCTAAGGCTTAACTTCAAGAGCTACTTGATCATGGTTTCATCTGCCCTAGTATGTCTCCGTGGGGAGCACCGGTTCTATTTGTGAAGAAAAGGGATGACACCATAAGGATGTACATCGATTATCTACAACTAAATAAATTGATGGTGAAGAATAAATATCTACTTCTGAGGATTGACGACCTGTTTGATCAATTCCGAGAGGCTTCAGTGTTTTCAAAGATTGATCTTCATTCTAGGTATCATTATTTGAGAGTTAAGGAAGTAGATGTTCATAAGACTGCGTTTAGAACTCATTATGGACATTACAAGTTCCTAGTTATGCCTTTTGGTCTAACGAATGCTCCAGCTGCATTTATGGATTTGATGAACCGAGTCTTTCAGCCATATTTGGATCAGTTTATTGTGGTTTTCATCGATGATATTTTGGTTTACTCTAAGACCGAGGATAAGCATGATGAGTATCTTAGAGTAGTGCTTCAGATTCTCCGGTAAAAATAGCTCTGCGCTAAGTTAAGCAAGTGTAAGTTTTGGTTGCGATAGGTAAATTTTCTGAGGCACGTGGTTTTTGCTAAGGGGATTCGAGTTGATCTTAAAAAGATCAAGGTTGTGCTAGATTGGAAACAGCTTAAGAATGTATCTGAAATCTGCAGTTTTCTAGGTCTGGCAGGTTATTATCAGGGGTTTGTCGAGGGGTTAATTCTGATTGCAGCTCCTTTGACTAAGCTTCTACGTAAGGGTGTTCATGTTGTTTGGACTGATGCACAACGATCAAGCTTCGAGAAGCTCAAGTCTGTTCTGACTCAGGCTCTTGTTCTGATACAGCCTGAATCTGGTAAATAGTTTGTAGTGTAAAATGATGCGTCACACTTCAGTTTGGGATGTGTTTTGATGAAAGATGGTAAAGTTGTGGCTTATGCATCCTGTTAGCTTATGACACATGAAGGGAAAAAGCCGACGCATGATTTCGAGTTGGCTGCAGTGGTTTTTGTGTTAAAAATCTAGAGGTACTATCTGTATGTTGAGAGATGTATTATCTACACTGATCACAAGAGCCTCAAGTATATCCTTACCCAGAAGGAGTTAAAACTTAGACAACGGCGATGGATTAAGCTGCACAAAGATTATGACTACATGATAGAGTATCATTCTAGTAAGGCCAATATGGTGGCCGATGCTCTAAGCTGTAGAGCGATGACTAATTTGAGAGTGATGTTTGCTTGACTTAGTTTGTTTAATGATAGGAGTCTATTAGCTGAGTTGTTAAGTCGATTTGGATTGATCAGATTCGAGATAAGAAGTTATGGGATGAGTCCTTGGGTTTGAGGTTTCGTCAGATTGAGAGTGGTAGTATTTCAATTTTAGGCTGAATAATGATGGTGTTTTGCATTTTTGAGGTCAGATTTGTGTGCCGAATGATTCTGATTTGAAGCGGTCGATTCTAAGGGAGGCACATAGTAGCCTTTATGTTATAAATCTCATTGGTAATAAAATGTATTGCAATCTTCGTGAGCTCTATTGGTGGCCAGGTTTGAAACATGAGGTCACGAATTTTGTTTCTCGCTGTTAAACATGCCAGTAAGTCAAGGCTGAGCACCAGTTTCCTTCGGGTTTGTTACAGCCAGTTAAGATTCCCTTATGGAAATGGGAATGAGTGACAATAGAATCCGTTAGTGGGTTGCCCTTGACACCCACTAGAAGGATTATGTTTTGGTCATCGTGGATCGATTGACCAAGTGCACTCATTTTATTCCAGTTCGGACAGACTACTTTCTGCAGAAGTTAGCGAAGCTTTATATCTCCGAGATAGTTAAACTGCATGGGGTTCCTGTATCGATTATTTCTGATAGAGGTCCTCGCTTTACTTCTCAGTTTTGGAAGAAATTACATGAGGCTCTGGGTTCTAGATTGGACTTCAGTACTGCGTTCCATCCTTAGACCGATGGTCAATCTGAGAGGGTGATTCAGATACTGGAGGATATGCTTTGGAGTTGTGTGATTGATTTTCGAGGTAATTGGGAGGATTATCTACCGTTAGCTGAGTTCACCTACCATAACAGTTTCTAGTATAGCATCCAGATGGCACCTTACGAGGCTTTGTATGGTCGTAAGTGTCATAATCCGCTATTTTAGACTGAGTTGAGTGAGCATTGGGTTTTGGGTCCTAAATTGGTTTCTGAGACCAAAGATAAAGTTAAACTAATTCGGGATTGTCTAAAGACAACTTCTGATAGGAATAAATCTGATGTAGATTTGAAGAGGCATGATATTGAGTATTCTGTGGGGGATTTCATCTTTCTTAAGGTTTCTCCGTGAAAGAAGGTTCTAAGATTCGGTCGTAAGGGCAAGTTAAGCCCTAGGTTTATTGGGTCGTATCGGATTCTGAAGCGTGTAAGACCGGTTGCTTATAAGTTGGAGTTACCTCCAGAGTTAGATTGTATCCTCGATGTGTTTCACGTCTTGATATTGAAGCGGTATCGGTCTGATCCATCTCACATTGTCTCAATTAAGGAGATCGAGGTTAGGCTAGATTTGACTTTTGAGGAGGAGCCGGTTCAGATTCTGGATCATGAAAGTAAGGTTCTGATGAGGAAGTCCATTCCTTCAGTGAAGGTTCTGTGATGGAATCATGGTACTGAGGAGGCCACGTAGGAACCTGAGGACTCGATGCATCAGCAGTATCCTCATCTATTTTGATTAGGTAAATTTCGAGGTCGAAATTTATTTTAGGAGGGTAAAGTTGTAATGCCCTGAATAATTTATTTATATTTCTATAAATATCAAACACAAGTGTGTATCTATTTCAATGGTTAAGTGTTCTGTAGTGGTTGAGTGTGTAAGACACGGCCGTGTGGTGACCGGAGTGTGGCCATGTGAGCTACACAGGCTAGGCCAAGTTAGGCGTATGGACCCACACAGGCATTCCACACGGGAAAGCCAACGGGCATGTGGGCCCATATTTTGAAATTTCCCCTAGGGTGGTACAGGTTGTTCCAATTGACTGTGGACGTACCTTAGGGTCGGTAAGGGCTAACCAAACCCTAAAACTGTAGATCTAATAGTCTGATATTTTGTTCTAGGTATGATAATACTATGCATGTTTGATTATTCCGCTATATGTATATAAGCATGTTGAGCATGTTTAATCTATTATTTTTGTATCTGTGTTCTGTATCTATTTTGGGGTGGGATTTATATATGTAGAGGAAGTGTTCTGTATGGCGATCATCTTCTATATTCTGGGAGCTTGGCTGCACATTATCTGATATGTGTCATAATGGCACGATATGGTGCGTAGGGTTAGGTGGGTATTTTTAACCCCATATAATGTGATGGGATAGTCGGAGTTGGTGTGTAGAGGATGGGGGTAGGATTCTGATTATCTGATCTGTATATCTAAATTTGAAATGGGCATGAGCACGATACTGTATCTGATTGTATGTGAGGTTTCTGCATGTTTGCATGTCTATTTCTGTTGGGTTACGCACTGAGTTTACGTAAACTCACCTCTGTTTGTCTGTCCTATTTCGGCAATCCACAGACTTAGACAGATCGGTGCGACAGAGTCTTGCGGTGACCTTTAGTCTACGAACTGAATTTAAATAAAGGTTTTATTTACTTAAAGGATATTTCTGGGAGTTTTGTTTAACTGGACTCACCGAACTATTGATTAAATTTCTGGGATTTGGATTTTTGTTTAATATTTTGTTTGGACAACTCGCTAAAAACACGGTTTTTAAGAAAACAAAGGTTTTCTAAAATACAAACTGCTTTCTTAAAATACAACGGTTTTTGTAAGCATATGCTATTTAACACATTTTAAGGAAAAATAATTAATTGAATAAACGTTTTGACAATGGTTATAAGCAGATAAGAGTTGAAAAACGGGAAAGGTTTTATCTTATAAACTTCGTTAATAAAACTGATTCTTTGTGACACCTCTGGATTCAGCCATAACATCTAGGTTGGGTTTGGGGTGTTACAAGTATATTGAGATTTTCAAACAAAGGTAAAACCTATAATTTCTGTAAAAAGAAAGGGCACATTAAGTCTAAGTGCTATAAGTTACAGAATAAAATCAAAAGAGATACTGCGAATCAAAAGGGAAAACAACCAAAACAATCTGGTGAAGCTAATGTAGTAGAAAAATATAGCGATAGTGAACTCCTAGTTTCTTTTATTGACAACTGTAGAGTAAGTGAGGAGGGGATCCTTGATGCTAGTTGCACTTTCTATATGAGTCCCAATTGGGATTGGTTTACAACATATGAATCAGTGTTTGAAGGTGTTATTTTGATGGTAAATAATACTTCATGTAGAACAAGAGGTATTGGCACGATCAAAACTAAGATGATCGATGGAGTTGTCAAAACACTTAGTGGCATATGAAATGTACCAAAATTAAAGAGAAATTTGGTTTCGTTGAGTAATCTTGATTCAAAATGGTACAAGTACACAGCTAAAAGTGGGGTTCTAAAGATTCACAAGGGTTCCCTCATTGTGATGAAAGGGCTAAGAAAGATTGCCACGTTATATGTTTTGCAAGGTATAAATGTTACTGGTGATGCTACCATCACTTTCTCTTCCTTGTCAGATGATGATCTTACGAGACTTTGGCATATGCTTCTAAGGCATATAAGTGAGAACGACATGGCAAAATTAAGCAAAAAATGACTTCTTGATGGACAAGGCATTAGCAAATTGAAGTTTTGTAAGAACTACATTTTGGGATGCAAAAGAGAATCTGTAACACGAAGGGGAACGCTAGATTATATTCATTTTGATATCTGGGGACCATCTAGAGTGCCTATGAATGTGACGCTAATTATATGCTGATGATCATTAACAATTTTTCCAGAAAATTTTGGGCATTCTTCCTGAAGCAGAAAAGTGATGTGTTTATTTAAGGCTTGGAAAACTATGATCGAGAAGCAGACATGAAAACAGAAAAATATTTTAGCATAGATAATGACTTAGAATTTTGTTCTAATGAGTTTAATGAATTGTGCAATTCAGAAAGGATGAATAGAACAATCACGGAAAAGGTTTGATGTATGTTGTTGAATGCTTGTTTAAAAAAGTCATTTTAGATTGAAGTGGCCTCTACTGTATGTTTTCTTATTAACCAGTCTTCGTTCGTTACCATTGGAAAAAAAGACTCTACAAGAGGTATGGTCTGGTAATCCTGTTGATTATTCTGATTTGAAGATTTTTGGGTGTCCTGCATATGCTCTTGTTGATAATGGTAAATTGGAGCCTAGATCTATTAAATGAGTTTTTCTTGGTTATAAGACTGGTGTTAAAGGGTATAAGTTATTGTGTCCTGAAACGAGGAAAGTTGTAATTAGTAGAGATGTTATTTTTTATGAAATTGCTATGCTACCTAACTTACCTCTTAAAGACTTTTCCAATAAAGACCAGCAAAGTTCAAACACACATGTGAAGCAGGTGTTGCTTCAGATTGATCCAGGATCTACAATAGAGTCTACTCTTCAGTTTAGTATAGAAACTTAGAGTAAGTTGTTTCTTCACCACAGTTAGCACCACAACATTTTATTGGCAAGAACAGACCTAGAAGATAAATTAAACCTCCAAAAAGGTACATCGAGGCTGATCTAATTGCTTATACTTTAAAAATGGCAGAAGATATAGATGCAAATCAAAAAACATCTACTTATTTTGAGGCAGTTAGTTGTGAAGATTCAGGAAAGTGGATGATTGTCGTGCAAAAAGAGACGGAATCACTTCATAAGAAAAAAACATGAAACCTAGTGAAGCTTCTAAAGGGTAAAAAGGTTGTTCGTTGTAAATGGGTGTTCAAGAAGAAAGAAAGGACTCTAGAAGTTGAAGAACCTAGGTATAAAGCATGGCTTATTACAAAAGGTTTTAGTCAAATTCTAGGTGTTGACTTCACACATGTGTTTTCTCTAGTTGTTAAGCATAGTTTGATTCAAGCCTTTCTTGGTATTATGGTCATGTATGATTTGGAGCTTGAGCAGTTAGATGTAAAAACAATGTTCTTGCATGGAGAACTTGAGGAATACATTTATATCCACAACCAGAGGGTTTTATAGTCTCAAAAAAAAAAGGAAGACTATGTATGCTTGCTAAAAAAGTCCCTTTATGACCTAAAACTGTCACCAAAGTAGTGGTACAAGAGGTTTAATTCATTTATGGCTACTTATGATTTCAAAAGAAGCAGCTTTGATAGTTGTGTTGTTTTAAGAAAAATAATGATGGTTCATTTGTATATCTAGTCCTTTATGTTGATGATATATTGATAGTAGCCAAAGATAAAGGAGAGATAAGAAAGGTCAATGCCCAAATTAGTAAAGAATTTGAGATGAAAGATTTGGGAGCAACTAAGTAGACACATGGGATGGAGATTCTCAGACATAGAAAAACATGTAAATTGTACCTAAGTCAGAAAGGGCACATTGAGAAAATTCTTTGTAGGTACAATATGCAGAGTGCCAAGCTTGTTAGTACTCTATTCGAAGCCCAATTCAGACTTTCATCGGCTTTGTCTCCGCAATCAGATGATGAGATTGACTACATATCACATGTTCCATATTCTAGTGCAGTGGGATCTCTTATGTATGCTATTGTTTGCTCACGTCCAGATTTATCATATGCAATTTGTGTAGTTAGTTGATACATAAAGAACACTAATAAAGAACACTGGAAAGTAGTTCAGTGGATTTTTAGATACTTATGAGGAACTACTGATGTTTGTTGACAGTTTGGAAGAATTGAAGATGGATTCATTGGGTATGTTGATTATGATTTTCCTGGAGACCTTGATAAAAGAAGATCTCTCACAGGGTATGTCTTTACTATTGGAAGTTGTGCAATCAGTTAGAAAGTCACTTTGTAGACTACAATTGCTTTTTCTACTATTAAAGTCGAGTACATTACGATTACTAAGGCTTGTAAAAAAGCTATTTAGTTAAAGGGACTCTGTGGTGCACTTAGTAATGACCATCAGATTAAGACAATGTTTTGTGGTAACTAGAGTGTCATCTTCCTTACGAATGATCAAATGTTTCATGAGAGAATAAAACACATTGATGTTCGATATCATTTTGTGCATTATATTATTGTTCGTGGTGATATTGTTGTGATAAAAGTTAGTAGTCATGATAATCTTGTAGATATGATGACTAAGTCACTTCTTATAACGAAGTTTGAGAATTGCTTGGACTTGGTTGGTGTTCATTGATGAAGAATACCCCTTTGGGGGTTTTGTGGAAGAGGTGGAAAACTTTTTCATTGAGAATTCGTGTCAAGGTGATGATTGTTAGAGTTGTGTAACACGAATCCTTGTTAAAGAAATAAAATATAGTGGCAAAATAAGGGGATCTGTGTAGGGCTTAAAGCCCCCGCGGTACATACCATACCGCACAAGTAGAATTCATATAGAACTACACTTCTTCTGTTTGACATTAATTAGAATAGGGGTTTTTCAACCTTTAAATAGATGTAGCCGAAACTCCTCTTTTATCATTTAGTTTTCAACTTTAGTGAATTTCTCCTCCTCTATCTGTACTTTTTTCCCCGAGAGGGTTTCCACGTAAAATCCTTATGTTTTATTTTTCTATTTTTATTTCTTTGCGATCGTTCTATATTGCCATTAATGACGTTTAGTTTTAACAATAATGTAATCTAACCCTTTTCTTGTAATTTATATAGATTTGAAGTCATGGGAGCTTGATTTAGGTACCCCATGTGCTAATTTGTAAAATTTTTAAAGGTTTAAAAAGTTTCCATTGTTGATTAATTGATAAATTAGGCTTGAAATTGATAAATTTCAAGCTTAGAATATGAAAAATGAATAAATTGTAAGGTTAATTTAGCATTTTTTTTAACTTTGTTACATTAGGGACTAAATTGAGTAAATGTAAAACCTATCATGAGATTTTGATAGAAAATGAAAGTGTAGGGTCCCTAATGAAAGAATATGAAATCAACTTTTAATCCAAAGCTAGGAATCGAAAGGTATGCTTGTCCCGAGATTATGGGCTAAAATAAAAAATATGCTTGACTTTATATTTGAATATGAATTGAAAGGAAATTTATATTTTTTATTTTTGTATTATCGTACTAAGCTAAAGACAAAGCCAGGTCGTCGTGTCATCGAAAAGGAAAGGGAAAGGGAAAGTAATCACCGAGTAACGTGAGGATTTGGGACGAACTTGTATAATTCAAGATCAATTTACTTGTTTGAAATTTTAAAATATGAGTATAATTAAGGATCAAGGTAAGTATATATTTATTGTATAGATTTAATTGTGATGATAGATATTAAATATCGATAATTGGACTAAATTTAATAAAATAGAAAGTAGTATATTTTAGTTGGAATATGGTAAGGATTATAAAATGTAAGTTTGATAAATGAAATTGAATTAAAATTATGTAATGCTATAGAATCATATGTGAATTGAGGTTAAGAAAATATATAATAACTATACGAAGTAATTAGAAACGAGCCCTTGGGCCCAATGAATACGAATGAGTTGATAAGCTCCAGAAAGAGATTTGAATGGTAAGTTAAATGGTTAAATGATGTTAATTGAAGATAGAACTGAATAACTTAATGTTAAAGATGTGTGTGTGTGTGTGTGTGTGTTTGAACTTAAATGGATTGTTGTTTACACAACAATATAAGCCATGGTATTGAATATTGTAATTGGTTATTTAAATGGTAATGGATAACCTTGGATAAATGCATTATATTAGGAATTGATGATAGAATTGGTATGGACCAATGGTATTGAGTATGTGATCATATGAATTCAATGATAATCTATTATAGCGATTGATAATGAAATTATTGAGAATGATGATATATGAATAGGCTATATGATATGATTGAATTATTGGTATCCTATTAACTATATAGGTGTATGCACTTTGTGTGCCAATATGTCCTTATGCCCCATGATGCGCTTTATGCACCAGCATGCATTATATGTGACAGTTTTCCCTACTTCTATTTAGTAGATGATGCACTTATATTCTAGAATGATTCATCCGGTTTATCCGTCTGATACACTGTGATGCCAGATTGGGATGCAGGTTGGCTAATCCATGTATCTTATTTGAGTCCAAACTAGATTAATAGCGTTATAACATGTGAATAGGTTAATTGAAATATGAATTATATTGATATCATGGTTTGATTATTCAAATGTAAATTGCAATATATGAATATCGATAGCATAAAAAAGATCATGCAAGCCGGTTAAACGAGCCTGATGATTGATATGAAAATATAACATATGAATTAATTTGACTTGGAAATGAAATATAGGTTTGGATTGAATATGTTAAATGGAATAGGAATGTGAACATTAATGACATTGGTAGGATATGTTCTGTACCAATCCGTTTTTCACTGGTGACAGAACAGTGGTTTCGGGGCCACAAATTTCTATCGTGTCGACTCATAATTATTATTTATAGAATATTTACGGAGTTATTAGAGTCATATTAAAATTTGGTTAAGATTTTTCAACTTTTAGATAACTAATTAAGGTAAAAGGACTAAATTGTAAAAGGTGCAAAACATGTTAATTATTGCATTTAGATGATCAAATAGATTAATTATTAATTTTTTTAGAGTAGTGGATGGTTAAATGATGAATTAATATACATATATGTATGTTATAATATTATTAGTTTTATGATAAAATTAAAACAAATAAAAGAAACGGAAAGAAAAAAGTCACTCATCATTTTATTTTCTTCCATTTCTATAACTGAACACCATAGCTAGGGAGAAGAAGCTTTGGTTGTCTGGTTTTTATTGCATGTAAGTGAAATTGATACTCGTTTCTTGTAATATTTATGTTTTAAAGATCATTGCAACTAGATCCAGCTAGCTCGTACCTCCATTTTTTAATCTGTTAAAAATTTAGAATTTTCCATTAATGAATATTGGTTGCTTTTTATGATAATTATATGTTTGCAGCTTTGATTGTGATTTTTGGTTGTTTTGTAAAGTAATTTTAGTTAATTTTTTATTAAAGGATTAAATTGTTAAAATGCTAAAATCACATGGTTTATTGGTGAATAAGAGGTGTTTTGTGGACTGTTTAGGAACCTTGAATATTTGGCTGGTATGTTAAGTTTTTAGAAATGATTAATTTGATGGTTTTCAGGTTAAGGGGCTAAATTACAAAAGTTGTTAAAGTTAGGGGAAATTATATAATTTTAAAAAATAAAAGGGTATAAAATGCATAATTGATTGGAATATGAAATGTAAGCTAATAATTGGGAAATTATACATTTAGATCAAGACCCTATTGACTTACGTGGAAAAGAAAAAATTACAAAATAGTCCCTAGACTTTTGCCACTATTACAATTCAGTCCAGGTAAGTTCATTTGGTCTGTAATTTAATATCTATATGAATGGTATTATTGTATGATAAGAAATAGTGGATATTAATTATTCTATTGATGATGTAAAGTTATTTTGGAAAATGTTGTTGAATTTTGATACTTGGGCTGGATGAACGCGAGATAGAGTACAACTGAATGATGGCGTGTTATGCAGGGATTAGAGTGGAGATTGGTGTGGTGTATTTTATATATTTTTCCAGAGTATATCGAGGTTTAGCATTTGTTATGAACCCTCGTGTTATACTATCATGTTCTGGCGTGTTATGGGGGTGGATGTATAGCCTATGGGGTACGCACTTAGTGCCGAGGCGTGTTATCGATTGGATTAGCTTTCATGAGCGTTATTGATCTGGTTCCTGGAACTGTATCGATATCGATATCACCATATCATATGCACCAGCTAAGTTAAAAGAGTTGAAAGCAAAATTGCAAGAATTGTTAGAGAAAGGGTTTATTCGACCGAGTGTATCTCCCTAGGGTGCACCTGTGTTGTTTGTGAAAAAGAAAGACAACTCCTTAATATTGTGTATTGACTACAGACAGTTGAATAAAGTCACCATAAAGAATAATTATCCCTTGCCACGTATAGATGATTTGTTTGATCAATTAAATGGTGCCATAGTGTTTTTGAAGATAGGCCTTAGATCCATGTATTATCTATTGCGAGTTAAAGATTGTAATGTGCCAAAGATTGCTTTCAGAACTTGTTATGGCCACTATGAGTTTCTGGTAATGCCATTTGGATTAACAAATGCTCCTGCTGCTTTTATGGATGTAATGAATCGAGTTTTTCAACCTTATTTGGATAGGTTTGTGGTTGTGTTTATTGATGATATATTGATCTATTCTAAAACAGAATCTGAACACGCTCAACACCTGAAAATCGTGTTATAGACTTTGTGAGAAAAACAGTTGTATGTAAAGTTCAGTAAATGTAAATATTGGCTTTATGAAGTTGGATTTTTGGGACATATAGTATTAGATGATGGGATTCAAGTCGATTTGAGTAAAGTTTCTACCATAATGAGTTGGAAAACTTCGAAAAATGTTTCAAAGGTGCAAAGTTTTCAAGGTTTAGCAGGTTACTACCTTAGTTTTGTTAAAAACTTCTCGACCATTGCTTCACCTGTGACCAGGTTACTACCGAAAAATGTCGAATTTGTTTGGTTTAATAAATGCCAACAGAGTTTTGATCAGTTGAAAAACATGTTAACAGAAGCTTCAATATTGACTCATCCTGAATCTGGAATAGAATATGTTGTCTAAGTGATGCATCTCTCAATGGTTTGGGTTGCATGTTAAAGCAGTCTGGGAAAATAGTAGCTTATGCTTTTCGATAGTTAAAGCCACATAAAATAAATTATCCTACTCACAATATTAAGTTATTCGCGATTGTCTTCTCTTGAAATATATTGAGGCATTATTTATACGATGACAAATGTCATGTGTATACTAATCATAAAAGTTTAAAGTATTTGATGACATAGAAGGAACTGAATCTGAGACAGCAACATTGGTTAGAGCTACTGAAAGATTATGATCGAGTTATTAATTATCATTTGGGAAAGGCTAATGTGGTTGCGGATGCACTTAGTAGAAAATCATTATTGTTTGCACTTTGAGCATTGAACGCTCATTTAGCTTTGAATGACGATGGTTCTATATTGGTAGAGTTAAGGACTAAACCCTTGCTTCTTCAATGAATTTGGGAGTTACAAAATGACGATCCAAAGTTGATAAGGAAACAAAATTTGGTTCAGGATAATTTGGCTACTGAATACAGTATTGGTGATGATGGTACATTGTATAACTGCGATAGAATTTGTGTTCCAAATAATCTAGATTTGAAACGTGATATTTTATCGGAGGCTCACAGTAGTACATATTTCTTTCATCCTGGTAGCGCGAAGATGTATTGTGATTTGAAGTACATGTACTGGTGGACGGGTATGAAACATGAGATTTGTGAGTTTGTAGCTAAATGTTTGATTTGTTAGTAGATTTAAAGCTGAGCATTAGGTACCGTCTGGATTATTACAGCTTATTATGATTCCTGAGTGGAAGTGGGAGTGAGTTATGATGGATTTCGTATCTGGATTACCTGTAACCCCTGAGAAAGAAAGATTCAATCTGGGTGATTGTTGACAAATTAACAAAATCGGCACACTTTATTCCAGTCAAAATAGATATTCACTGGAGAGATTAACAAAGTTATATGTGTCAGAGATTGTAAGATTACATGAAGTTTTGACATCTATTATTTCTGATTGTGATCCGAGGTTTACATCAAGATTTTGGAGTAAACTTCAAGAGGCTTTGGGCACTAAACTCAATTTCAGTACAATGTTTCATCCTCAAACTAATGGGTAATCAGAACGAGTAATACAAATTCTAGAAGACATGCTACGATGTTGTATACTCGAGTTTGAGGGTAGTTGGGAAAAATATCTACCATTAGTTGAATTCGCTTCTAATAATAGTTGTCAGTCCAGTATTAAAATGGCACCGTTTACAGCTTTATACGGTAGAAAGTGTAAAACACCATTGTATTGCTCTGAATTGAGTGAATCCAAAATGGTAAGGATTGATTTGATTCGATAAAATGAAGACAAGGTTTGAATTATTCAAGATTGTTTGAAAGTTGCATTTGATCATTAGAAATCGTAAGCAAATTTAGAAAGAAAAGATATAGAATTTGCTGTTGGCAATTGAGTATTTTAAAAGTTTCTCCGTAGAAGAAAGTACTACGATTTGGCAGGAAAGGAAAGCTGAGTTTGAGATTTATCGGGCCATACAAGATTACTAAAAGAATCGGTCCTGTAGCTTACAGATTAGCTTTGTCTTCTAAACTTGAGAAAACTCACAATATATTCTTTTAACGCCCCAAAATTTATATTTTTTTTTGTGAATTTGTGACACAAATATCTGTTTGCTTCAGTGGTTAAGTGTTCTGGGTGTGTGTGAGAGGTACTAGTTTCAAGCCAGGTCTATAGCAAATTTTTGGAATTTTTCTAAATAAAGCATTAACCTTGCCCAGTAGGCTTAAGTTTAATTGTTAGTAAAAATATATCAGAATGGCCTGCTAGTCTGGTGGTTAAGTAGAGTGTTGGTTTGTTTGAGGTCCTGTGTTCGAATCACTGCGTAAGCGAAGGAATTATTGTTGCTATTGGTGCCGTGTTGGTGTTTGAGTAGAATCAAAATGCTGAGTAGTTGAGATTGTGTAGTAGTAGGAAGTTGGAGAATATCTGATAGGTTTTTATTTTTTTGTTTCTTTCTCAAAATTTCTCTTCTTGGTTTGACATTGTGGTTCCCCATCTCCTTGTTGAAATTCTCCTAGAATTCTCCATTTTCCCTTTTTCTTCTTTCGTTTCTTAAGACAGTGTTCTCTTTTTGCGTCTTGAATTGCACCGGTACGGTATTGGTAAGTGGTTCTTTTTCCTTCTCTCATAGTTGTTTATCGAATGGTTGGGAATCTAATCCTTCTTTTTTTAATGGTTGGTTTAGACAAAACTATTTGAGTAGAGAATTCCGCCTCTTGGATAGAGAAGTGTTAACAAAGGATCTTTATTGGCGGATACGAAAAGCTTGAGGGTGATTTTAGCATCAAACGATACTAGGTGTGTACCCAAAAACACAAAAAATGAGGTTTCGATGAAAGCCAAAAATCATTCTGTCGATGTCACATAGCCGTGTGGTAGGCCATGTGGTAGGCCGTGTTCCATAACAAAGGTGTGTGCTCGATGAGGCCAGGCCGTGAGCACTAGACACGGCCATGTGATGGCCAGGTATGCATGGCCTAGACTGAAAGACCACACGGGCGTGTAGGATTCTGGGCCAATTTGGACCGTGTGGGCCCACACGGCCAGGCCACATAGGCATGTAAGTCTATTTTTTTGAAATATTCTGTAAGGTTGAACTGGTCACCCTAGTTGATTGTGGACCTATTGTAGGGTCGGTAAGCTTTACTTAGACCCCTAATTATGTGACCTGATTATATGGTGTTTGACTAAGCATGATATCTGTACTGAACTGCATGTATGTTCTGTTATTAGCATATTTTCATGTCATTTATGGTATGTTGCATTGCATGAGGGTGGGTTGATGTTATTTGGAGGAAGTGTCTAAAAGGCTCTTAAGCCTGTTATCTGGTAGCTCGACTACAATATTCTGATTATACCGCACTTCGGTAAAGCATGGTGTGTAGGGATGGGTGGGTTGATTTAATCTCCACATGGTGTGTAGGGCTGGACGGAGATGGTGTGTAGAGGCTGGTGGGTAGGTTTCTGATTTACTGTATCTACATTATGTATCTGATATGGGCCAAGGCCCTAATATAATTATGAAATCATATCTGAATGGGCAAGGCCCAAATGGATTCTATAATGGGCTCAGGCCTTGATTGTAAATGATTGCATTCTGATGTACAACTGTATGCATGACTTTTTGTGGGGATTACACACTGAGTTTGCGAAAACTCACCCTTTCTGTTTAATCTATATAGGTAATCCCCGGACTTGATGGATCAGTATGACAGAGGACTTAACAGTGGCCATACATACATTTTAGACTGTTTTCCGTAAATTTTCAAATTTTATCACTTATTTGGGATTTTGATGTAACTTATGGACTCGTGCTGTCTGGCTTTAAGTTTTTGGTTTCTCAATTGTTTTAGGATTTATTACTGTTAAGCATGGTAAAACTCGGTTTCCACTAAGTTCGAATGGTACTGTTTTAAAACAAGACTTTTTCCAAAGCTTCCGATAAAAAGATATAATTTTTGACATAACGAATAACATGTGTTTTACTTCAAACTAAGATAAGGGCTAATTTAATTGGAACGATTTTAACTCGAAAAACTCGTTTTCAACTTACATTTCATGTGACATCGCCAGATTTGACCATAACATTTAGGTTGGGTTTGGGGTGTTACATGTTCCACATTTCAGTGCTGAGATGATATGGATCTGATCCTTCACATGTGATTCCTCATAATGAGATTGAATTACAAACAAATTTGACATATTCTGAAGAACCAGTGAAAATTTTGGCTTGAAAAGTCAAAGAACTTTGGAATAAACGAGTACCATTGGCAAAATCTTGTGGCATCTACATGGTACTAAATAGGCTACCTCAGAAACTGAAGAATCGATGAAACTAAAGTATCCAAATTTATTCTCAAGTAACAATTTCAAGGACGAAACTTCCTAAAGGAAGGAATTGTAACAACTCATTTTTCAGTGGTGACGGAACAGTGGTTTCAGGGCCATAAATTTCCATCTTGTCGACTCGCAAATATTATTTATATAATATTTAAGGAATCATTAGATTCGTATTAAAATTTGGTTAAGAAATTTTAACGTTTAGATAACTAATTAAGGTAAAAGGACTAAACTGTAAAAGATATAAAACTTGGTAATTATTGCATTTAGATGATCAAATATATTAATAATTAAATGAGGGAGGATCTATGAAGCAATTATATATTTTTAAAGTAGTGGATGATTAAATGATGAATTAAATTATATATATGTATGTTATAATATTATTATTAGTTAATTATATGATGAAATTAAAACAAATAAAAGAAACGGAAAGAAAAGGTCATTCATCATCTTCTATTCTTCCATTTCTATAACCGAACACCATAGCTAGGGAGAAGAAGCTCAGGTTGCGTGATTTTCATTGCAGGTAAGTGAAATTGATACCTGTTTCTTGTAACTTTTATGTTTTAGAGACCGTTACGACTAGGTCCAACTAGCCCGTACCTCTGCTTTTTGAACCTGCTGAAAATTTTAGAAGTTTCCATTGATGAATCTTGGTTTTTTTTTATGATAATTATATGTTTGAAACTTTGATTGTGATTTTTGGTTATTTTGTAAAGTGATTTTGGTTAGTTTTTTATTAAAGGATTAAATTGTTAAAATGTTAATATCTTATGGTTTATTGGTGAATAAGAGGTTTTTTGTGGATTGTTTAGGAACCTTGAATATTTAGCTGGTATTTTAAGTTTTAATTTGATGATTTTTGGGTTAAGGGACTAAATTGCAAAAGTTGTAAAAGTTTGGGGTAATTATGTAATTTTAAAAAATAAAAGGGTATAAAATAAAAAATTAATTGGAATATGAAATGTAAGCTAATAATTTAGAAATTTTACATTTTAAATCAAGACCCTAATAACTTACATGGAAAAGGAAAATTACAAAATAATCCCTAAACTTCTACAACTATTACAATTCAGTCTAAGCAAGTTCATTCGGTTTGTAATTAAATATCTATATGAATTGTATGATTGTATGATATGAATTATGATACTTGGACCGGATGAACACGAGATAGAGTATAATTGATTGACAACGTGTTATGTGGGGATTGGAGTGGAGATTAATGTGGTGTGTTTTATATATTTTTCCTAAGTATACCGAGGTTCAGAATTTGTTGTGAACCCCTATGTTATACTATATTGTTCTTGCGTGTTATGGGGGTGGATGTATAGCCTACGGGCTAGGCACTTAGTGCCGAGGCGTGTTATCGGTTGGATTAGCTCTCATGAGTGTTTTATGTGTTATCGGTTGGATTAGCTCTCATGAGCATTTGGCATGTTTCGGTTGGAATACTTTTGTACTTGTATCTATAATTCGTTTATCAGGTCGTAAATTATGGAATAATTACTTGTTTTATGTCTTTTAAAGGCAAGACATGTACTTGACATTTTGGATTGACTCCTTTGTGGACCTATATGTTTTCCCAGAAATTATCATTTGAGCTTTGAATTGAGCTATGCAATTCACCGGTTTGTCATTTTCAATAAGAGGAAACATTTGTTGAAATATATTTGATTAAATTGTTATAGTTACTTTGGTAAGATTTATTATTTTTTTCCATCGAACTTACTAAGTTCAATAAGCTTACTTGTTTTAATTTTTGTTTCTTGTAGATACTTTTTAAGGTTGGACGACCGGATCAACATTCTAGACACACTATCCATTCATTTCCGGTATATGGCATGTAATAGGCTTGTTATGTCGTTATTTTTACTTTGATATGTAAATATATATACGGAGTATGCATAAGTGTAATTTGATAACATGAGCATCACTACAATGATTTTCATGTTCATTTGGTAAATCTCTAGTTGATGACTTATTGTGATATATGAATGATGGAATATGTCTCTAATACAAACTTTAGCATATGTAAGATTAATAGGTTATATTGAATTATTGTGAATTGAGGTGCCTATGATAAGCATATTGGTTAGAAGTTTAAGATGGTTGAATTAGCATAATTTAAGCTTGTTTAATTGCATTTTGAATAGGTCTAATGGCTGGTAGATGGATTATTTGGTGTCCAAGAAATCTTGAAATGGTAAACTTAATGTTTAAGGTTCATTTAAGTGCACATGGCCTGGGACACGGGCTGCCACACGATTGTGTGCCACACACGGTCTAAGACACGGCCGCGTGTATTAAGTCAGTATATTACAAGGCCTGTGACACGGTCGTGTGGCCCAACTCAGTGAGTTACATGGGCAGAGACACGGATTGGGACATGGCCGTGTGTCCCAACTTCGAAAGTTACACAGCCTGGCCACATGGCCGTGTGTCCCCTTTTTTTTTGAAAATTTTCATATTTTCCTGAAATTTCCTAATTCGTTTCAAAGTAGTCCCTAAGGGTTTTAAGATTGATTCTTTAGTCCCCAAAGCTCGATTTAAACCTCGTAAATGTAAGATATTATTTTAATTTAATTACTTTATTGTATTTGGGGAATTATATTGAAATGATCATGATTTTACTTGTTTATTTCTATTAACTTGTTGTAGCATTCTCGTAACCCTATTCTGGTGACGGATACGGGTTAGGGGTGTTTCATGTTCAAATAGCTTGTTAATTGTCATAATGAATCATTGTTTTTTTTTTTTTGGAATGAATGATACACCTTGTAGCATATATATATATGGACATGTAGATTAAGAATTAGTATGAATTATATATGTATTACTTAATGTTATAATTTGATATTGAATATATATACAATTGATATAAACTTGTTTTATATTGTTTTGAATCATTGAAATACCACTGAGTATTATCAGTCAGTGTATGATTTGTTTTCCCATGTGCAGGTACTGGTTCATTTTGAGGTCACAAGAAGTGATTCCAGCATTCAGGAAACAATCCTTGACTCAACAATGTTTGTATAGTCTCTTTTTGTTCCTTATATGGCATGTACATAGGTTGAGTAGGTTATTGATATAATATGTGATCATGTGAACTTTTGAAGTTGGAATTAGTATTTTGGAAATGGTTATATGTTTAAATATATGAAATTAAGAATGTTACAATATTTGGTTAGGCATAACTTGTGGTATGCCAAATAGTTCAATGATGAGTATAATCAAATGAATTGTGTACTTAAATGAAATTGCTGAAATGGATGTAAATTATATATGTATAAAAGGGACTTTGGCTATAATTGAACTTATTGGATGTATAAATTTAGCTGAAATTATAATTTCAAATGTGTTTGAGATGTTCAGGTGATTGCAAATAGGTGCCAAAACTTGACCATTTAGAAACAAATGGTCATGTCGCGACATCGGACCCTTGTGGTCACGATGAGACCAAGTCAGTATCTTGTGTCGTGATGAAGAACCCTTGAAGTCGCGACTATAACATCCCTCACTCGACTCGATCACTGGGTCCAAGTTACAAGATGTTACAGTCATTGCTGGAGCAATTACCGCCAATTATACAATACATTAATCATTTAGTCTTACAAAAACTATTTTGTTGACTCGAGCATGAAATAGGACTAAACTAAAATTTTTCAAAAGATAACAAGTGGGTATTGCGATATCCAGGACTTGGTATCGCGATTTCAAAGACAGTAGTTAAACTTCCCAACCTAAGGGCCAAATTGCAAAGCTTTCAATAATTATTTAGGGTTGATATTGCGATTTCCAAAGTGTAGTATCACGTTACTGAAAGTAGTCCACTAAGTCCCTGTTTTTGGTAATATGCCATTTGGTACCTATTTCAATATACCAAACATTTCATTAATAGCACATAAATGGTTAACCCCTTCCACATTAAAACACTTTCAATACATACCAAAACAATGCATTTAACCATTATCAATTTCATATCAATGTATATGCCACCTATTCAACCACTAAATAAATCATTCAAATACCATGACAAACATTCCAATCCATTTTCCAATTGCCAAACATTTACCTATCTCAAAACTTCTTGAAACATGCAAAATTTACATATCAAACATGTAATTTAAACATATAATTCAAAATATACCATTTCAACTAAGTTTAACCTTTCCATAATCAAGAAAAAGATAGATTTCCAACTATGTTCCACATTAAACTTAACAATACATAACACCTATGTACATGCCACAAACCATACTAAAAGTGATCGAAAGGCTACCGATTTGAAAACGTAATAGTATGAGCTTCTGGACAATCCGCTAGACACGTTTTGCAAGTTGACAATCTATAAGGAAAAGGGAAAAAACGGAGCAAGCATATTGAATGCTTAGTTAGTCCATATGAAATTTACTTCACTTACCTTGACATTACAACAATCTAAACATTTAAACACTTTTTCATTCAATATGGAATCCTTTGGCATACTTTAGTATCATATGCACATCAACATTTACAACCAATATGTTAGTCCAAAACTTTGCATATCAAGATCATTAGTTAAGGAATCATATTCAACAATGCAATTTTGAAACCATGTATAACACAAATCACATTCAATTTGTAAACAAATTTGATATAATTCATGGTCAATCCATTTTAATAATTCCATTTTCATTAAGTTACATTCTCACTTGAAAGAACCTTTATAAAACAAACTCGGATATATGAGACTATATTGCTCACACAAGTTGATAGTGATCAGGGTTACTAACACAAGCTACATTTATGAATTTTCTCACACAAGATGACATCATATCGAGGCTACCATTCTAGGCTAAACCAATGATACATATAAACCAAGAATCCACAACAAATGTTGGATCTCATATAACCATGTAAATCTCTGAATACTTGACACTAATGGAATGTCATATGTATCTTAATCTTTTACTAAGTTCACACAGGTATTACTATTGTAATTGTATCATTTCAAACCTTGTAATAGTATATACAAGTTGTACCAATAATATAAACATTCCATGTCCATTTTGGTACCTTGTACCTATTCATAACAATCATAATTTTCATACTTTGCAATTTAGTCCAATTGATGTCAATTTCATCCATTTCATAATAATTTAAATTATATCAAAATAAATACAAATCAACATAGCTATCAAATAAAATAGTAAGTTCCATATGAACTTACCTAGTAAAACAACAATAAACGAAGCTTCAAGGACTAATCGTTAATTTTTACCAAAACTAGCAATTTACACTTTACAATCTAGTCCTTTTTCACATCTAAGCTAAAAATCTATCAATTTACCACCAATTTATTCAAGAAATCATCAATGGAAACCTTTAAAAACTTTAACAGTTTTACAATTTGGTACATGGGATAGATAAATCAAGCTCCCATGACCTCAAAAACATAAAAAAGAAAATACAAGAAAATGACTTGAATTCAACTTACAAATAGTTGCCAAAAGTTTGAAAGCTTCAAACTCTAATTCTTTAGTTTTTCTTGGTGTTTTACATTTGAAGAAGAAGAAAGAATAAAGATAAAAGCCCTAATTTAACTTATATACTTTGACTAGTCTTTAATTAATCAAAATTAACTTAATTAACCTTTAATTAATTACAACATAAGCATGATTAGCCTTAGTGGATTTTTAACTTCATCCACCATCGAATTGAAAATTAAAATGATCTATTTTCCATTTTAATCCTTTTATTATTTAAAACTCTATAGTAATAAGACTTTTACAATTTAGACCATGTACCTTAATTAACTATCAATTCGACAAAATTACTGGACCAAACTTTAATATATTTCTATAATAGAATCATAAATATTAAATATTAATATTTACATAATCTTTTTGTGAAAATGAAGTTCCAAAAATTTTGTTTCTGACACCAATAAAAATTGGGTTCTTACAGTGACGTCAACATGAGATTTTGAAAACTTTACAATTTGGTCCTAATTCGACCTCAGGTTAGCAATAGAGTTTTTGTAAGCTCATATAAGATCCAAAAATGATTGTATATCATATTATATGCATGAATTACTCGTAATAAAATGTATAATGGCATAATTGAATGTATTTTATTGTAGTTGCTCTGACAATGAATGTGACATCTTATTACTCAGACTCGTCGATCGAGTTTGGAATGGGGTGTTACAATTTCTTTTATATTAGATCCATTTGAAATTAAGTATTTAATGTGTTTAGTGGTGAATATCAGTGATTAGATGGTTGAATGATTAACTTTTTTGTGAAAAATTGTGTTGTTCTTTGTTTAGTCAGGTATACTTAGTGCTTACTTGTGATTGACGACTATAAGTATATCTATATTATAGAAAATGAGAAATTTGAACTTAATTGATCATACCTATCCAACCATCAAAACTTAGACGATATTTTGAATGATCATTTAATACATATATAGCAGTTTACATATGTGTCTTGTTATACTTATGGATTTCTCAAATATTTTTCTTACAAAAATAGGATTTCAAGATTAACGAATTGCAATTGTCATCATATTTTCTGCATTTTTCACATAAACTATTAGCATAGGTTCAAGGATTTGTAATCCTTTGATTCTCTAATACTATAGTTATTGAATTTTCTAAATACAACTTTTTTCGATGGAAATTATTGGTTGATAAAAAGCTCACTAGGATCTTCAAGTTGTGGGGCATTCAAATCCATCATTTCATGAGAATATTTGAGAAATTCATTCCCTTGAATTGCATCAATGTTGATGGTTCGATAATAGATTTGTGGTTGGTATGAAAGAATGTTGCAACTTAGTGGGACAACAATCGTTGGAATATCTTCTACCTCAAAATTAGTGCCATCTTTAACTTTAATTTGAAGTTTGACTTCAACTTTGAATTTAGTGAAATCTCAAAGGTGGTCATCATGATATTTCAAATTCATAGATGCATCAATTGGAGACTGTATTCTACCAGAGGTAGGCAACTAAACTTCATTTTGGACATTTCTCATCAGAGAATGTCTCCTGTCGTAGGTCATAGGCATCTTTCGATGATATATTGGGATGATTTAAATGATGTATTCATCATCATTTCATACATCTTTTGAATTTCAAGCATCATCGAGTCTTGGGTATTAAATTTGATAAAAAATTGAGGTTGAAGGAATCTCAATATGATATGTTACCATATGATTGATAACGAATAACATATAAAAAATTAATTCAAAAATAATATTCAATTAAGCCTCAAAACAGTGTCTATTAATCATTGAATAATTTCAAGTGCACATTATTATTGTCATGTAATAATTATGACAAAATAAATTAGTTAGGAAGTAATTCATGGATCAAACCAACAGGAAAATGTGCAATTGAATTCAACTAATGACTTGACTAACTAATTACTAAATTACTAATATAAGTTAAAAGCCAATAAAGCAACAAAATATGAAAGGTATGTAAGATGAATGCAAAAAGCATAAACGAATAATAAAATGCTATTTTTAATAATCGAACTAATTGCAAAAGTAGAGGTTAATGTTCACCTTTACGTAACAGAAATTAATAATCTATGTAGAATTAACCTGAATTTAGAATCAATGACACAAATACATCTCTAGATCTTGTCCAAGTACTTGGAAAGCACAAGTGTCACTGTCGCACCTTCCCTAATGCCTCCCAGTGATATACCACATTTACTAGTTTCACCCGTGGTTTTCAAGGTCTTCAACTAGAGGTTGTTGCATGAAATCAATCTTGGGTAACCTTTGCTTTAGATTGTTAGCATAGGGTAGGTGACTGGCTCTCAACACACTTTCCCTTGAGATTGTTGTTAACCTATCTATCACCTAGAATTAACGACATGGGTTTTAATATTATTTTAATTAATAAGTCATTAACTAATAGGTCTCCCAACCGCATAATCAAATTAGCTTGTTGTATATTTGCAGGTAACATAAAATATACAGAAGTAAAACATAATGGAAGATAAATAAATAAAACTAAGCCAAACTTAGTATTAAATAAATCTCAATCGAGTTATTGCAATCCAAGATTGAATTGAGAGTTGAATATACTTCTTAAAACTATAAAAAGAAAATAAACTTAAGAAAAACTAAACCTAAAGGTCCTCTCTTTTCCTTACAACCACAGAAACACTTTATACAATGTTTTCTAAGGAAAAATCATGAGCCAAGTTGAAAATATCACATCATCCTTGTTTAAAAAGAAACACAAAAATAAAGTGTAGAAATTGATGTCAAACTGTAGTGCTAGCAAGTTTGAGTTACGATTTTAAGAGGTAGTGTGTGATTTTAAAATTTTCTAGCTTTTTCCTTGTTTTGCTATCTTCGAATACTTTCTTCCTCCCTTGAACTCGTTCATTTGCATAGAAACTACCTTGCAAAAGCTTATTAACTAAAAATTATTTAAAAATAAATAAAAAATAACTTAAAATACTAAAAAAGTAAAAAAAAAAGACATTTTACAACTATTTTTAAAAAAACTACAAGCCGCAAAACTAGCTATAAATCACTTAGAAGTAATGCAAATGAGAGGAAAAAAGGGTCTAACATATGTAACAAATATTCACTAATAGCTCGACTGCAAAATCACCACTTTGCTGATGAACATCCTCTAGCTTTGCTAACAAATTTACTACTATAAATCATCAACACACTTGGATAATTGAAAAAAATCTGTATCCATAGTAAACATCCTCTAGCTTTGCTAACTACTCGACTTTGTGATTGTCATACTAATAGTGTCCAAATGACATTGTTTTGACATCTTCATTATCATTTAGATCCATTGCATAATGCTGAGAAATTTTTTGTTGACCTGACAAATTTATACTTCATATTGGATATCTTCTTTGTATCTCGTTTTTATGTCCTACAAGGTGACATTATTCTAAAACAACTTAATTGAAGTAATTGATCAATGCATATAGATTAGGTTGACAAATCAGTTCGCCATTTTCTCAATTGATGTTGTATAATATTAAATTACTAAACATTTTGAAAAATACTAGCAAATTCAATATCTTTTTAATAACAAAGTATCCAACAAAAATAACACTAATTTCTACAATAACAAGAAAAGGCAATAAAATAACTCATAAAATAAAACATATTTAGCAAATGGTAATAACAAGAGTAACATAGTATTAGCAAAAGAAACACTTATAAATTTTCTATCTATAGTTGATAATAGCAATAATGACACAACATTTCCAAAATAACTTATGACAATTTTATTAACACTAATAACACATGTTAATGGGAAAAAAATTGTATGATAAAACAAGTTGTAGTAAAATTTGAAAGTAATTAGAATAAGTTTAGGGTTTGTGGATTTTAAAAGATTAATTTTTTTTTGTAGAGCGTATAGAGGGGAAGGGGGAAGGCAACTTGAGATAGCATGACCTAAAAACCCAAATCTATTTTAGAATGTTGTAAAAAAAAGCTTGACCTCGACACTCATAATGTTCGAGTTCATACTATCTCGAGTCAAGATTCCTAAGAGAACTCTAAAAATATATTAAGAGGGCCTCAACACATATAAAGGATACTATAGGACTATATTATCTTAACTAGACTTATTCATAGGTTAGGCTACCTGATCGTCGCCAAATGTGCGAACATTTGACTAGAAAATACTACACCAAATATATAAGAAATAAAACAACGGTCTTCGCAAGTATACTAGTCAAATTAAATCTATTGAAAACCTCTTTACAATAATAAGTTTAAAATTCTATATTACGATAAATCATAAAAGAGATAAATTCCGGAAACTAAATAACTAAATAAATAAACAATAAAATTTCAAAGTATTATGAATCATCTGAATTGTGGTTGTCATAATTTTGAGGTTATTGGCGTTAATCATCAGCCTTTCGATACTGCCTCGCACCACATCTAGTGTAGGTAAAACATATTCGTACAACATCCTTTGATCCATTGAAACTTCGATACAGATGTTCTCTTGTTGTTTTTGTGGATCGTCAAACAACACATTCTCTCGAGGTCGATTAACTGCCATGGGTGGATCGGTGTTCATCAACTGACAACAGCATCTAATAATCTGCTCAGGATCTGGATATGGCTCAATTCGGGTGCTTCCGCTTCGGGTCATAAACAACTTACAAATTAAAAAGAAGTTAAACAAATAACAATAAAGAAAAGAAAAGAAATAAAAATACAATATCTATAGTTTTAACTTTCCTATTTATCTTATTAATTGTAAAGATATTTTCAGATTTAATGTCGAAACCTCCTCGGTAGTGGTGCCAATAACTTGACTGTCGCCCAACGTGCAAACGTTTGACTGGAAAGTATTACACTAAATATATAATAACTAAAGCAACAATGTCCGCAAGTATACAGGTCAAATTGTAATTTAGTATTATGTTACAACGGAACACAGGGAAGTATTCTGAGGATCGTACCCAAAGGAGGATGAATTAAATCTATTAAAAACCTCTTTACAATAATAAGCTTAAATAGTAATAATTAAATTATATATTACAATAAATCATAAAAGAGACCAATTTCGGAAACTAAATAACTAAAGTAAATAAACAATAAAATAAACAAACAACTAAACGAATTAAACCAATCAGGAAGATTAACTTATTTCAAGGGTTGTAATTAACTTTGAATTCGAGTTTTAGTGTGAATAAGCTATTAACTAACCAATTATTACTTCCCAGCCTCTAACTAATTAATTAATTGATTGGTACTCGCTTATGTCCTAACCTCACTTTCTCAACCAAGATAAATTATTGTTAAAATTGAATGACCTGAATCCTTATTAAAGAAATACAGTGGTAAAACAAGGGGTTCTGTGTAGGGCACAAATAGAATTCATATAAAACTATAGTTTTTTTATTTGACATTGATTAGAATAAGGTTTTTCAATCTTTAGATAGATTTAGTCAAAAACCCTATTGTATTATTCATTTTTCAACATTAGTGAATTTTACTTTTCTACCCGTGGTTCTTTTCTCGAAAAGATTTCCATGTAAAATCTATGTGTTTTATTTTTCTTTTCTTATTGCTTTACGATCGGTTTATATTGCAATTATTGAGATTTAGTTTTAAAAAACTATTATCAGAGCATTTTGGGTTGCTTGTCTCGATCGCTATAATGGCGAAAATGAAGTATGATATTTCGCTGTTAGATTGCAACACCAGATTCACGTTGTGGCAGGTAAAGATGCATGCAATTTTTGTGCAAATGGATTTGGAGGATGCCTTACTAGGGTTAGATAAGATGCCTTTGAAATTGACGAATGAAGAGAAGTGTAAAAATTGAAAGGCTTTAATGCAATTATATCTGCATCTGTCAAATGAAATTCTATAAGACGTGTTGAAGGAAAAGATTGTCGCTGCATTATAGGCAAAGCTAGAGCAGGTATGCATGTTGAAAACCCTAACTAACAATTTGCATCTAAAGCAGAGTCTTTATTCTCATCTTTTGGAGGAAGGTGCGTCTATGCTCAATCACTTAACTGTGTTTAAATAAATTGTCTCGGACTTAGAAGCCATGGAGGATCAGTATGATAAAGAAGATTTAGAGTTAATTCTACTTTATTCGTTGCCCCCATCTTATTCATAGTTGGGCAATCAGTTGGAAAGTCACTTTGCAGACTACAGTTGCTTTGTCTACTACTGAATTCAAGTACGTGCGATTACTAAGGCTTGTAAAGAAGCTACTTGGCTAAAGGGACTATTTGGTGAACTCAGTAAAGACCTTCAGATCAGTATAGTCTTTTGTGATAGTTAAAGTGTCATCTTCCTTAGAAAGGATCAAATGTTTCATGAGAGAATAAAGCACATTGATGTTCAGTATCATTTGTGTGTGATATTATTGCTCTTGGTGATATTGTTGTGAGCAAAGTTAGTACTCATAATAATCTTGTAGATATGATGACTAAGTCACTTCCTATAACCAAGTTTGAGCATTAGTTGGACTTGGTTGGTGTTCATTGATTAAAAATACCCCTTTAGGGGTTTTATAGAAGAGGTTGAGAACTGTTTGTTGAGAATTCATGTCAAAGTAGAGATTGTTAGAGTTGTGTGACTCGAATCTTTGTTAAAGAAATACAGTGGTAAAACAAAGGGATTTGTGTAGGGTTTAATGTCGAAGGCTGAAGGCCCAAAGCCATAGCCCAACAGATCCCCGACCGGTGGTACACAAGTAGAATTCATATAGAACTACACTTCTTCTATTTTACATTGAATAGAATAAGATTTTTCAACCTTTAAATAGATGTAGTTGAAACTCCTATTGTATTATTCGTTTTTCAACATTAGTGAATTTTTTTCCCCTGCCCCTATTTTTTCTTGAAAAGGTTTCCACGTAAAATTTTTGTGTTCTTATTTTTCTTTATTTTTACGATCATTCTATTGTTATTATCGGCATCTATTTTAACAATTAAGATTTACTCAAAAAACTTATCTCCCAACCTCATTTAACCTTTGATTACTTCCTAGGGTTGTCAAGCCTAGGATTTTAAGAACACATAAATTATACCAACTAATTTTGTGGGAAAACCCTTAATCCTCCATTAATCACTCTCTTATCCATTCATTAATATCCCCTAAGGGAATTAGATATTCATGGTATTCATAATCTCAAACTTAATTGATATAAACATGTACATAACACAAATAAACTAAAAGAGAAAAGAGATGTAGAATAATCCTAATTTGCATCGATTAAGAGCGGAATAGTGAATCTCTTGATTGGAAAAATGAATTTCGTCGCTTCCAAAAAAAAGTAAGTTGAATAACTTCGATTGAATAAAAGAGATCTTGGATTGAAATCGATATGAAGAGAAAAGAAAAAAGCATTTAAGAAAATAAGAGAAAACTAAGTCTAAAACCTACTCCTAAACTATGGGGTTTTTGGATGTGTCTAAGACGACTTAGTTACATCAAACCCCTAAGGTCTTATTTATAGAAGTGTTAGCAGCCCGAATTAGGTCTTCAGCACGTCTTAGGTCTTTGTATAAGTTTTATTATACGAATGAAAATAGCCTCGAAAGACTTGGGCTCCATGTTGGTCCTATGTCGCACCATACACAAGCTATGGCGTGACACGATAGGTAATTTGTAGGCTTTTGGTTTCGTGTCATACTTTAGCAGCTTGGGAAGCTTGTGCCATACTCGTCCCAAGTTCTTACATTCATTAGGTCCTAAATTCAGCATCTTGCACACTCAAATTAACAAATTAAGACTACCTAGGGCCCATGTTCGCCTAATAGGTCACTAACACTCATAAAATGTGTTAAAAACACTTATTTTATTAACTTTTACTACCTAACTACTAACTATTGAAAATGCAATAATTAATAATAAAAGTGCTAAAAAATGCTCCTTAAATGCATAAATATATCAAAATGACTACTACATTTGATGGCACGTCACTACCCACCCAAACTCGAAAGCTTCCTTGAAATTTGGAGGGTTTGGACAAAAATATTATACCCGAAAAATGGGCTTGTGCAAAAAATTAGACCTGTCAAAAATATGGGTCGAGCTCGAGCTTGAACATTCAATGTCTGAGCTCGAACATTCAAGGCCCGAGCTCATTTTTTAAGTTTGTAATATATTATATTATATTATTTTTATATATTATGTAATTTATAACACATAAAAATTAAATCTATAATAGTATATAATACTATTACAATGTAAACATTAAAAAATGCTAAGATTGTAGTAAACAAAAAATGTTATGATGACTATATATAAAATTTTAATAAATAAAATATTTTAAATTATTAAATATTAAATTCAAAATAATATAAATATATTTTAAATTTTTTAACAACAATATGGGTGAGCCTAAAATGGATGGGCTTAGACAAAATTTAAAACCCATATTTCGAACCAAGCTAAGCTTAATATCATAGCTAGACCGAATCCAAACTCAACCATAAATATCTCTAATCATTACCAAATGATTGAATTTCAAATTCTCTTATAATTCTCTTTTATCAAGATACATATAAAAACACATTTTGAAATATAATCCCCAAAACCACCCGTTTTAAGAATTATTTTAAAATATAAATTATTTTGATAAAGCGGTTATTTTTATTCAAAAGTTTTTTAATTTTATAATAATAATATGCGATAAGATTTTAGAGGTTTTTCTTTTGTCATTTAACAACTACTGTAGTACACTTCCGCAACCTTTAGATTATGTGCTACAACTCATTAAGATCAAAATATTAATTTATTGTTTGACTAAAATTATAAATTAAGAAAGTTGATAATCGTGGTTCTTTTATAAGTTAGGTAGGTTTAATTTAACCGTTATAGATTTTCAAATTAGGAGTAAACGTTTAGTTGAATCAAATAAAAAAATTTTAAGTTAATCGAATTGATTAATTATATTTTATCCTTCTAACTCGATTTAAAATTTTCTTAAATCAAGTTGAGTCGATGTAATTCAAAACAAATATATTTGTTCGAGTTAAATAAAAAATGACTCGAGTCATTGTAACCACTGTCACCCACTATAATTAAATTTGCCCGCCATAATCAAAATTTTTATTAACTTTAAATTCCTCATAATTTATTTATTAATCTTTTATATATGGGTTAACTTATTTGCTTACTTAGTTGCTTTAATTATCTTCTGATTTGTCACTATGTATTTTGAACTTAAAAATATATTAAATATAAAAATTTGATTTTTCTTTGGTGAAATAAAATTTAATTTTTTAATAAAAGTTATCTTAAAGATAAAATGTGAAATTGATACCAACATAAAATTTTAACACGAATATTTTATGGCATCATCAATAATTCAATTTTAACATAAATTTATAAAGATTTAATGTGATTAAACAATTCAATAATATAAATAGTACAAAATGTGAAATTTAAGTTACTAATATAAATAGTAGATATAAATAAAATTATTACTATTTAGGTCTAGTGATTTCTTTGGATGATTTTTTATTTGGGATAAAGGGTAAAAAGTAAAAGTTTAGGTGGAAAATAAAAAGTTTTGAGAGTTGGGAGAGTAAAATTTTGGGGAAAGTAAATGGGGTGAAAATATTCAAAAAAAATATATAGGGGAAATGGGTTTGGGGTAGATGGGGTGGGATGGGAAGGGAGTAAAAGTTTTAAGGGGAAAGTGGGAGGGAGTAAAAGTATTGGGGGAAAGCAAAAATGTTTGGGAGTTTAGGGTAAAAATGTAAAATATTATAGTTTGTTATTCAATTTATTCGAATTATTCGAGTTATTCGAATTCAAAAATTAAACTCGATTAGAATTCGAAATTCGAAAAAAAATTCGAGTTGACTCGAATAACTCTAATAAATTGATTCGTTTAACTTGAAATTCAATTTTTTTTTATTTTTCAAGTCAAATCAATTTTGTTCACCCATACTTCAAATCAAGTTATTCAATTTTTTATTAAAATATAATTTAATTTTTATATTTAATTTAAAATTTAGTTATTTATGGTCAGAAATTTTAATATCCCATACCTTACATTTATTTTTTATTTAATTTTTAATTAATAAAATAGTTTTATTTTATTTTATTTATATAATTAATGTAAAGTAATATTAATAAAATTAAATGTCAAAACTAAAATAAATTAGTTATTTTGATAATTAAAATATTAAAACAATAAAAAACTTCAACATAATTAGAGACCGAATGAAAGTGATATTGAAATTGGAATAATTTTTTATTTATTTCATAGCTCCTACTTGAATGAAAATATTAAAGGTTGAACATTGTTACATTTATTTCATAGTTATTAAAATACCAATAATAATCTAACTCAAAATTAAATAATTTAAATCATAGCAATAATGTAACAGAAATACAAAGTGAAATACAAGCTTTAATAAAAATTTTAATATTCAAAATTAAATAATAAAATAAAATATTATTCTAATGCCATTAGTATGATAAACAATAAATATATTTATTGTCACTTAAAATGATTTTTCAAACCCATCATTCTATATGTATTATTTTTAATATCACAAGCATTGCACGTTACTTTATTTAGTTAGTTAAATAATTAAATTTTATTTGATGTAATTAGTGTAAAATAATATTATTTAAATTTTTAAATATAATTAAAATATATTAAAAATTTTAAAATTGAAATTATATAATAATAATAAACTTCAAACCATAATTAGAGTTTGAAAGAAAATAATACTGAAATTCAAACTTTTGAAATTTTTAATTACTAATTAACTGAAAATATCTGAATATTGAATGTTAATTCATCAATTTTATAGTGATAAGTTTTAGTTTTATATTATTGAAATATTAATAAAAGTGAAACTCAAAGTTGAAGATCATGGTGCAAATTTAGTTTAATTCTAGATACAAGTTGTAATTTCATCTTTAACAAAATATTTTCTAATATTTAATACAAAAACAATATAATATATTTTTATCAGTTTAATTTTTTTAAATTTATATTTATACATATATATTTAATGTGATATGTCTTACGTAATTTTATGTGGTTTTTAGTTCATTATATAAGTTTTTTCAAGGAAGATAATTGTTGAAAAATATGAAACTGACAATTTGGTATCAGAGGGAGTGTTTACTCTCTTGCCCACAAAATATGTGAAACTGTTTCCATATTTAGGTGTAATTTATTAAGCCTTATTTTTGGGCTATACTAATTTCATAGTGAATATATAGCCCATTATAGAAGATCATATTGGTTGGGAATACAAATATTGGTAATCGATTTGGATCAAAATTTCCCAAAGCAATCCATTAGATTATGGACTTTGGATTAGATAGTGATTTTAATGATGAGCTGCCAAGAGGCCATATTTACTTCATTTGTTATTATTATATTATATTACTCTTATGGTGTTACTATTTTAATGAGATTATATTAAATCTTCAATTGTAAACAAGTCTCAAATTCAAACTCTATATATTTGAGACACTTGCCTAGGAAATTGTGTTGAGAGGTAAACACTTAATCTGTTCTTGTAAGAATAATTTGTAAGAGTGTTTTTTTAATAAAACCTTCTATTGTGGTTTACTTGTTGTGGTCATTGTAACACTTTAAACCCCACCAAGACGTCCAGACCAAGTTGGAGAGTTACATCATCTGTTCTAAAAGCCATACTACCATAACACAATCAAATGAAACCAATAGTCACATAATATTCATCACGACAATAATTTAAAAACTTAGTCTTCCTAAATTCATAACATCCCAAAGAAAATATCACTAATAATAGTAATGCTAGGAAAAACAACATTAAGTGTTTGACCGAGCTTCTGCAACACCAACCCAATCAAGTCTGATTGCCACCTGAAATTCAAACAATAAAAAGGATGAGTTATGAACTCAGTGTATATAAAGGAATGTAATGCAACCACTATGACTTATAGAGACTTTCCAATTCAGAGATTCAGTTCAATCTAGAAGCATGTTCGATCTAGGTTCAGAGCAGAAATATTACGTATGTATACATGTATTATTCTAGTTTAAAAATAGTTCAGATCAAATTCGGATGCAATGTTCCTATTTTCATCCACTACACACCAACTACGACTATCCCAACATACCACTATGGACATTTAAAGCCCATCCATCCCTGCACACATTTAGTGTAACAACTTGATTTTAGCTAAATCAAAATAGTGGTCTTAGAACCACAAATTCAAGGTTGTAAAATTATTTTAATATTATTTTTGGTGTTTATAGTATGGGATTATATATGTGTGAAAATTTCGTGAGCTAATTTTAGCTTTTGAGTGCTCAATTTGATAAAAGGACTAAATCGCGTAAAATGCAAAAGTAGCATGCTATAAGTTAAGAGTGTCTAATTACTATGGCTTATTAAAAAAAGGTCCTTATGTTGATATTAGACCATTAATAGTATGTGTGGACATTAATGGACATGGTTTATATGAAATAATAATGTTTTAAGTAAGGTTAAATTTGTAAATTAGTTAATAATGAATTATTAAGTAAAACAAAACCAAAATATGGTTTCATTATCATCTTTATAGCCGAATTTTGAAGGGATAATAAGAACAACTATGTTTCTTCATTCGACTTAGTATATTAAAGAAATTAAGGTACGATTTTGATTCGTTTTTGATGATTTCTAAGTTTTTGTGATCGTTGCTTTGAGTACTAGCCAGCCCAAGGACTAATTTGCAAAACTGCTTAATCTTTTGAAAGTTCCCATTGATGAATTCATGTGTTTTTGAATGTTTTTATGATGATTATGAATGCTTAGTGATGGATATCCATGTTTTGTAAAGTGATTTTGAGTAAAAATGCATATTAGGGATTAAATTGTGAAAAGATGAAAATGTGGGGTTAAAAGTGTGAAAAAATGTGAAGTATGGGCTGCTAACAGTATTATAGTAATTCGACACACATGGGTTTGAATTGAATTGGTGTAATTTTGTGTTTATTGAAATAAGGACTAAATTGTAAGAAATGTAAAAGTTAAGGGTCAAAGTGAAAATTGGCTTAAATATGTGTTTTTGGACTGAATTGATTGAATCAATGAATAAATAAGTTAATTTTGAATTTATATAGATCCTGAAAGAAAGAAATCGGATTTAGATCGGGGGAAATCAAAAGTTGTCAAATAGTTGATCTAGTCCGTTTATTCTCAATACGAGGTAAGTTCATATACAAATAAATACCTTTAAATTGAATTGTATGTGTTTATTTGTCATTGAATTTCTATGATTGTTGAACGAGCAAATACGAGTAAGAATCGATGAAGTTACGACATCCGAAAGTCTTGTACGAACCTTAGGAATAGTATAGGATACGAATGTCATGACATTAAGTTACTGAGATGTGATTACATGTAATACCCTGTCTGGAACATTGGCATTGTATTGTGATTATGTGTAAGACCATGTCTAGGACATTGGCATCATTATTCGATTTCGTGTAAGACCCTGTCTAGGACAGTGGCATCGATATGTGACGACATGTAAGACTATATCTGGGATATGGCTTTGTACGAGCTACTGTGATTTCTGAGTATCCTTAACGATTCTGAATGGTTCAACGGGAAAAGCCAAGTCGAGAAAGAATATGTGTATGATTTAAATGGCTCAAGTACGTACGAGATTCATACGAGTAATGAAAGGGAAGCATTTGATGAATTCAATTATGATAATGAATATGTGTATTATGAGAAAGGTTTGTGATCTTATAAATGTTTACTCATAGTTTCCATTTGATGGAAATGATATTGATTCATGTGATAATTTATTTGTATATGGCTTATTAAGCTTTTAAAGCTTACTTTGTGTGTTATTTCCTTGTTTTATAGATAAATCAAAGCTAACTCAGACTCGGGGATCATCAGGAACATTGTCACACTATTGATCATCTTGTTGGTACTTTTGAAGCTTTGTATATTTGGTATATGGCATGTATAGGCTAGTGTCATCTTGGTATGTTTTGAGTTATGATATTAGCCATGAGATTTGGCTTGTAAATGATGATGTGTATGGCCATTCAAGTTAGCTTGAATTATGTGTTTGATAAGTGATATATGTGATGTATATATATGGTTTTATGTTTTGGCATATTGATTTGGTATGTTTTGGTTATGGATTTGAGTAGTGAAATGGTTGATTATAAAATGACATGAATTGTGTATGAATTGTGCATTTGGTTGATGATTTTGGGATGCCTATTGTATGATGAATTAGTACCATTTTGGTTGCTAAGTGTGCATGAGAAAAGGGAGACAAATTGGCTTTGCAAATAGCCTATTTTTGTCTGCACGAGCAGAGACACGGGCAAGTGTCTCAGCCGTGTGCAGCACATGGTCATGCTACACGGCTGTGTCCCATGGGGTACCCTACGAATTTAAGTTAGTATACCCTACAGGTTTGACACGATCTAGACACACAGGCATGTCTATTGGTCGTGTGCGACACACGGGCTAGCACATGAGCGTGTGGCCGACCGTGTGACCCAAGTTAGTAACCCCTCCAAAATTTCCATGGCCGTGGCACACGGGCGTGTCTCTGACTTTGTGGTACAAGTCAATATGTATGCCTTGTTTTCTTACAGCCTGTGACATGGGCGTGTCTGGTAGTCGTGTGAGGCACATGGCCTGTTCACACGGGCGTGTGACCTTTCAATACATGAAAATTTTTTAAGTTTCCCAAAGTTTTCAAATGTTATCAGTTTAGTCCTGAACCTCTTCTAAGCATGTTTTAAGGCCTCGTAGAGCCTTATAAGGGACAATGTGAATGTGTTGGATGGGTTTTATATATATGAATGCATAAATGTATGTGAATGATGTGTATTGATCGGTGATACCTCATAGCCCTATTTTGATGTCGGATACGGGTTAGGGGTGTTATATTTTATTGGTATCAGAGCTACGATTTAGTCGATTCTAGGACTAACGTAGTATGTGGGAGTCTAGCTATACACGTCATATATATAAATTGTGATAGTGGGATGATTCCTGACAGCTTAAAGTGTGTTTTATATAGTAAATGGATTCCGAACGAGTAATAGTCGATGATGTAGAAAGTAATGCATCTGCTCCTACTCAAGGGACAGCGCCGGCTGATTCTAGGCCAATTTCAGGTAGTCAAGGGGGAGAGGCTAAGCAAGCCTTCTTCCAGATGATGAGTGAGTAGTTTACAGAGTTCGTTCGAACCAATCTGGCTGCTCAACAACCTCCACCCCCACCTGTTCCTCAACAAATCCCTATTAATCCTCAAGTCATAGATCCGATTCGATTGAGTAAGCCACCAGTAGATAAGATTTGGAAATATGGGGCTGAGGAGTTTCGGGCTACCGTTGTTGATGATACTGAGAGAGTTGAGTGTTGGCTCGAGAATATGATCTGAGTATTCGAAAAATTGTCTTGTACTCCTAAAGAATGTATCAAATATGTGGTATCTTTACTTAGAGATAATGCGTACCATTGGTGGAAAAGATTGATATATGTGGTTCCTAGAGAATGGGTTACCTAGGATTTCTTTCAATCTAAGTTTCGAAAAAAGTACATAAGTTAAAGATTTCTCGATCAAAAGCATAAAGCGTTTCTAGAATTGAAACAAGACTGGATGACTGTCACTGAGTATGAAAGAGAATTCATACATTTAAACAAGTATGCCTGGGAATATGTTTCTACTGACGAGATCATGTGTAAAAGGTTCGTTGATGAACTAAACGAAGATATAAAATTGTTAGTTGGGATTCTTGAATTGAAAGAATTCTTCATTTTGGTTGAAAGAGCTTGTAAAGCTGAAGATCTTAGTAAAGAAAAGAGAAAATCTGATTTTGAAGTAAGAGATTCGAGAAAGAGATCAACTAGTAAATCTTATCAGTCTGCATCGAAGAAAGTCTGAGACTCATTTAATCGTTCTAATGCATCAGTGGGATATTCAATCAGAGATCGTGAAAAGTAACCTGTGAGTTCTAAAGCTCAAGATATATCTATTTCCAGTTTTGACAGTGTGAGACAAAATTAACCCGAGTGTATACATTGTGGGAAATGACATATCAGTGATTGTAGATTGAATGATCGAGCCTTTAGAGTATCAAACCCTTTAGGCAAGTGTGTGTTGGTTGATAAAGTGTGAAGCACTGTCCGTTGATGGTTCGAGATTTCTGTTTTCCGGCTGATCTAATGTTGTTACCATTTGATGAATTTGATATAATTCATTACCATTTGATGAATTTGATATAATTCTGGGTATGGATTGGCTAACGCTATATGATGCTATAGTGAACTGTAAAAGAAAGACGATTGATTTGAGATGTCGGAATAATGAGATTATCCGGATTGAGTCAGATGATTTGAACGGTTTACCAGCAGTGATTTCTTCAATATTAGCTTAGAAATATGTGAGAAAGGGTTGTGAAGCTTACTTGGCTTAAATTCTTGATACAAAAGTGACTAAAAAGAAGATCAAATGGTACCAGTTGTGTGTGAATATCCAGATGTGTTTCTTGATGAGTTACCGGGTTTACCACCAATCTGAGAAGTTGAGTTTGGTATTGAGTTAGTACCAGGAACAATGTTAATATTTATAGCTCCGTATCGAATGGCTCTGACAGAGTTAAACGAATTAAAAGCTTAGTTGGAAGAAACTGATAGAGGGTTTGCAAGACCGAATTTCTCGCCCTGGGGTGCTCCCGTGTTGTTTGTGAAAAAGAAAGATGGCACGATGAGAATGTGTATTGGCTACAGACAGCTGAATAAAGTGACTATAAAGAATAAGTATCCTCTACCCAGAATAGATGATTTGTTTGATCAATTAAAAGGGGCTACAGTGTTTTCAAAGATAGATTTGAGATCAGGTTATTACCAGTTACGAGTTAAAGAGTCTGATGTGACAAAGACAGCTTTTAGAACAAGGTACGATCATTATGAATTTTTAGTTATTCCTTTCGGACTAACGAATGCACCTGCTATCTTTATGGATTTAATGAACCAATTTTAAGACCGTACCTAGATCGTTTTTTTGTTGTGTTCATAAATGATATTTTGATTTTCATGAAATGAATTCGAGCATGCCGAGCATTTGAAAATTGTATTGTAGACTCTGTGTGTTAAGCAGTTATATGCAAAGTTTAGTAAATGTGAATTCTGGTTGGGCGAGGTTAGTTTTCTGGGGCATATTGTGTCATCATCGATTATCTGAGTCAATCCAAGTAAGATTTCTGCAAAAATGGATTGGAAGCCTCTGAAAAATGTATCTGACGTCCGTAGTTTTCTGGGACTCGCTGGCTATTATAGATGATTTGTAAAAGGCTTTTCGATGATTGTGACTCCGTTGACGAGATTGCTTCAAAAAGATGTAAAGTTTGAATGGTCCGAGAAATGTCAGAAAAGTTTTGATCAGTTGAAAGCTCTTTTGACTAAAGCTCCAGTGTTAGTACAGCCAAAATCGGGTAAAGAATTTGCGATCTATAGTGATGCATCGTTAAATGGTCTGGGCTGCATTTTGATGCAGGAAGGCAAAGTCATATCTTATGCCTTGAGACAGTTGAAACCGCATGAAAAGAATTACCCTAAGCACGATTTGGAGTTAGCAGCTATTGTGTTCACATTGAAAATTTCGCGTCACTACTTGTTTGGTGAGAAATGCCACATCTTTACTGATCATAAGAGTTTGAAATATTTGATGACTCAGAAAGATTTGAATTTGCGACAACGAAGGTGGCTTAAATTACTAAAAGGTTACGAGTTAAAGATTGATTATCATCCAGGAAAGGCTAATGTTGTTGCTGATGCCTTGAGCCGAAAATCCTTATTTGCTCTACGTGCGATGAACACTCAAATAGCTTTGTGTAATAATGGTTCAATTGTGGCTGAGATGAAAGTGAGACCATTATTTTTACGGTAGATTTGCGAGGCTCAGAAAGTTGATAATGAAATGTTAGCAAAATGAGCTCAATATGATTCAAACCTTGATTCAGAATTTCAAGTTGACGTTGATGACTATTTAAGATTCAGAGGCCGAATATGTGTTCTGAGAAATCTAGAGTTGATTCAAATGATTTTGAATGAAGCACATAGTAGTCATTTATCTGTTCATCCTGGAAGCATGAAAATGTATAATGATTTAAAATAGCTTTATTGGTGGCCTACTATGAGACGTGATATTTCAAAATTTGTTTCAAAATGTTTGATTTGTGAGCAAGTCAAAGTTGAGCACCAAGTACCCTCAAGTTTATTATAGCCTATTATGATTGCCGAGTGGAAATGGGATAGAAAGACTATGGATTTTGTGTCGGGATTGCCCTTATCTCTAGGAAAGAAAGATGCAATCTGGGTTATAGTTGATAGATTGAAAAAAATGACTTATTTCATTCCGGTATGAACAGACTATTCGCTTGAAAAGTTAGCTGAGTTGTATATCTCCGAGGTTCTGAGATTACACGGAGTACCCTGTTTCTATTATTTCAGATAGAGATTCGAGGTTCACATTGAGGTTTTGGAAGAAACTACAAGATGCACTGGGTTCAAAACTATATTTTAGTACTGTATTTCACCCCTAGATGGATGGTTAATTTGAGCGAGTTATACAGATACTCAAGGATATGTTGAGATATTGCATTCTTGAGTTCGAAGGTACGTGGGAAAAGTATTTGTCGTTGATTAAATTTGCGTATAACAACAATTTTTAATCAAGTATTAAAAATGGCACCGTACAAAGCTTTATACGGTCAGAAGTGTCGAATACTGTTGTACTGGACTAAACTTAGTGAGAATAAGATTCTCGGGGTCGATTTGATTAAAGAGAATGAACAGAAAGTGAAAATAATTCGTGATAGTTTAAAATGTAACATCCCAAAATAGGGCCTAAGCGGAATAGTGGTTGTGAAACCACGGATTTGAGGTCAAAAAAAATTATTTCGATTAAGTTTTAAGGTTTATTCATTGATTGAATAATTGTGTGAGAATTTCGTGAAGAAATGTTATGTATAAGTGCCTAATTTGATAATTAGGACTAAATTGTAAATTTAGCAAAATGTGTGTTCTAGATAATAAAGAGGATTTAATTGAAATGGGTTCTTAAAGTGGAGGTCCTTATTTAGTAATTATAGCATTATATTTAAGTTTGGACAAAAAGGGCAAGAATAGGACAAATTTGAAAGAAAAGCCTTTAAGGGCATTTTGGTCATTTAGTAATTAAAAGAATTAAAAAGGGAAAATAAAGCCAAAATTGGTCCATCTTCTTCATGGAGGCCGAATATAGCATGGGGGAAGCCATGGTTAGGGTTTCCAAGCTTTCCAAGCTCAATAGTAAGTCGTTCTAGCCTCGTTTTTAATGTTCTTTACGTTTTTTGAGTCCTAGTAACTTGATTTAGCTTATTCTAGCAATAATTCATGCTAGGGTTCATATTTGGAAAAATACTCATAGGTTAAATGTGTTTATTTTGATGTTCTATGGTAGAATATGAAGCTTGAAATTATGTTAAACAACTTTTGCTAAACGATTTTAAGTGAAAATGAGTAAAACGACATAATCAGTAAAAATACCTAATGTTCGTAAGTACATGATAGAGTGGGAATTTGATGTTGCCATAGAAGGGAAAAATATTCAGCGTGTCATAAAACATAAGAAGAATGGATAAATTTTAATTTTCAAGCCTAGGGGCAAAATCGTAATTCTGTAAAGGTTTAGGGGCAAAATTGTAATTTTTCTAAAGTTTGAGTTAGGGAATGTTTTGAATAGTATATTAATTAAATAAGTGAAATATGATGTTTTAGATCCCGAAAAGTGAGAATTGGACCTAGAACGGGAGAAAAATCGAAAATCGATAAAGTTGGTAAAATGGTCGTTTTGGTATCAAGGTAAGTTCATATGTTTAATAAGCATTTAATTATGCATATTTGAATAATAAATTGATATTTTTTCATAAATACTTTAGTATTGAGTTATTATGATTAATGTTCGATAATAATTCGATATTGGAAAGAGAACTTGTATAATTTATATGTAAGACCATATTTTGTATTATGGCTTTGTATGATAACAAGAAAGTATTGACTAGCATAGTTTGATGAGAATAAGTTAAGTTAATGATATGATGAGATTGAGAATGTAAGTATGTAAGTTGAGTAGCATTTTATTATTATGCAATTATTGTTATTAGTATTGTTATTATTGAGTTATGCAATTAACCTTGAGAATTTGAGCATGTATGTTTCAGCTATGACTTGAAAAGGCATTGATATCTCAAAGTCCATGCCTGTACCATGGCAATTAAGGAAGAATTGACGGAAAATTCCATCTTCATAACATGGCATTTAATGAGGAATTGACGGTTAAGGAAATCATGTAAGACCATGTCAAGACATGGCATTGGTAAGGCAAGGATCCCGTGTAAGACCATGTCAAGACATGGCATCGACATTGATTAAGGACTCCATGTAAAACCACATCAAGATGTGGCATTGGCACTAAGACAAGGATACCATGTAAGACCATGTTTGGAACATGGAATTTGGAAAGACAAGGATACCATGTAAGACCATGTTTGGAACATGGAATTTGGTAAGATAAGGATATCATGTAAGACCATGCCAAGGCATGGCATTGATAAGTTCTATAAGGCAAGGAAATCATGTAAGACCATGTCAAGACATAGCATTGATGAGTTACTATAAGGCAAAGGTCCCCATGTAAGACCATGCCAAGGCATGGCATTGGTGAGTTCATAAGGCAAGGATATCACGTAAGACCATGTCAAGACATGGCAATGGTAAGTTCAAAAAGGAAAAGGTTCCCGAGTAATCCAAAAAGTAAGTCAAAGAAACGACAAGGTGAGAACATGAAGAAAGATTACATGTATGCATTTAAGGCTTATTTAATATTGAGTTTGTAAGTAATTGAGATTATCAAGTATTAAGTAAGTGATGAGTTTTCAGTTATGCTCGTGACACTTTATGACATGATTGGCAATATGCCTATATTATGAAAGAGTACTCATGTGTTAAGTGAGATGTTGCAGGTATGTATGAAAGCTAGTAAGTAAGGTGCATTTTTTATTCTGAGCCTTTGGTAAGGTTACCGATGAGTAATATGGGAAAGTAAGAACTAAACATTATTTAAGCAAATTATGACAGCATAGTAGTAAGATAAATTGATTGCTAATGCTTATTATTTTACATGTGAACTTACTAAGCTTTATAAGCTCGCTTATTATTTTACATGTGAACTTACTAAGCTTTATAAGCTTACTTCTTTCACTTTCCCATGTTTCAGAGTACTTAAAAGCAAGCTTAGGTTGGAGGTTGTCGGAGATCACTTCACACTATCGACCATCGAGTTACCAAATGGGTATCTTCGTTTACAAACGTTCTAGTTTATGGCATGTATAGGGACTTAGCCATTTTGTGTCTATGTCCCTATGATATGGCTAAATAATGGCATGTAAATATTTGATAATGATTAGGTATTGAAATGACTAATGAAGAACATGTTTTGGTGTTATGTATGCCTAAATGGTAGTTAATACAAAGAAACCATGAAAAAGTGAAAGTAGCATTAAAACAGTATTGAACAGCAGTAGTGACGTGATCTTGAAAAATCACCAAGAATAGTAGAAATGGAATTAGGTGATGAATAAGAAATAGAATTAAATATTATTGAGTCTATTTTCATATGAAAGAAACAGAGTAAGAAAAAGAGTGTATATTAAGAGATATTTGAATTTTAGTGAGACAGGGTCAGAGTGATTTCTGAATCCCCTGTTCTGAATTTATAAATTCACTAAAACTTTTATAGAGAGAATTAGGATTTATAGTTTATATTTCTAGATTTCTTAGTGAATATACTTTCAAGAGAAACAAATGGCATGGTTATTTGAATTCTGTACAGGGAAAAAATTGATTCGTAGTGAGGAGAGGTCAGAGTAGTCGAATAGTGCAATAGGGGAAAATTTAACTAATAAAATGTACTAATTGACTATACCAAAAATTATGGAAAAATATTAGTAAGAAGATATATGAGTCTATTTTCAGGGAAAATTCACGAATTTAATTTTTGAGTTTTTTGACTCAATTTATGATTTATTTAGTGACTATGACGCAGGTGGGTAGTTTTATAAGGAATAATGAATAAATTGTTTTGATTTGTCTAAGTATTCTAAAAATTTTTAATGTTCCCAGTTTGGTCCCGAACCATTTCAATTGCATGTTTTAGGGTCTTGAGGGCCCTTTTTAGGGACATATTGAATGAATGTAAATAAATTAATTTTAAAAGCAAATTTTATGCCTCGAATTAGTAAGTTAAGTTAGGTAATGCCTTGTGCTCGACTTCGGCAACGGTCTCGGGTGAGAGGTGTTACATAAAAGCAGCGTCAGATCGTCAAAATTCATATGCACACTTGAAATGGAAAGATATTGAGTTTCAAATAGGGGATCAAGTGTTTTTGGAAGTATTTTCGTGGAAGAAAATACTTCGATTCAGTCGTAAAGGCAAATTGAGTCCAAGATTCATCGGGTCGTATAAGATCATTAAAAGAATAGGTCCAATGGCATATCAATTAGCTTTACCGAGTGAGTTAGAGAAGATTCAAAAAGTTTTTCATGTATCAATGCTTCGACGATACTGATCCGACGCTTCACATGTTATTTCTCCTTCAGAGGTTGCAACTCAGTCAGATTTGTCGTACAGTGAAGAACCAATTCGAATTTTAGCTCGTGAGATCAAAGAGTTGAGAATTAAGAAAATCGCATTAGTGAAAGTCTTGTGGCATCGACACGGGGTTGAAGAATCTATGTGGGAACCCGAGGATGCTATGAAAAAGCAATATCCAAACCTATTCACTGGTAAGATTTTCGGGGACGAAAATCCCTAAGGGGGGAGAGTTGTAACATCCTGATTTTAGCTAAATTGGAATAGTGGTTCTGAAACTACAAATCTGAGGTCGTAAAATTATTTTAATATTATTTTTGGTGTTTATAGCATGTGATTATATATGTGTGAAAATTTTGTGAGCTAATTTTAGCATTTGAGTGCTCAATTTGATAAAAGGACTAAATCGCGTAAAATGCAAAAGTAGCATGCTATAAGTTAAGATTGTCTAATTGCTATGGCTTATTAAACCAAAGGTCCTTATGTTGATATTAGACCATTAATAGTATGAGTGGAAATTAATGGACATGGTTTATGTGAAATAATAATGTTTTAAGTAAGGTTAAATTTGTAAATTAGCAACTAATGAATTATTGAGTAAAACAAGATCAAAATAGGGTGTCATTATCATCTTTATAGCCAAATTTTGAAGGGAGAATAAGAACAACTAGGGTTCTTCATTCGGCCTAGTACACTCAAGCAATTAAGGTACGTTTTTGATCTGTTTTTGATGATATCTACGTTTTTGTGATCGTTGCTTTGAGTACTAGCTTGCCCAGGGACTAATTTGCAAAATTGCTTAATGTTTTGAAAGTTTCCATTGATGAATTCATTTTTTTTGAATGTTTGATGATGAATTATGAAAGCTTAGTGATGGATATCCATGTTTTGTAAAGTGATTTTGAGTAAAAATGCATATTAGGGATTAAATTGTGAAAAGATGAAAATGTGGGGTTAAAAGTGTGAATAAATGTGAAATATGGGCTGCTAAGAGTATTATAGTAATTCGGCATACATGGGTTTGAATTGAATTGGTGTAATTTTGTGTTTATTGAAATAAGGACTAAATTGTAAGAAATGTGAAAGTTAAGGGCCAAAGTGCAAATTGGCTTCAATATGTGTTTTTGGACTGAATTGATTGAATCAATGAATAAATGAGTTAATTTTGAATTCATATAGATCCTGAAAGAAAGAAATCAGATTTAGATTGGGGGAAATCGAAAGTTGTCGAATAGTCGATCCAGTCCGCTTATTCTCAGTACGAGGTAAGTTCAAATACAAATAAATACATTTAAATTGAATTATATGTGTTTATTTGTCATTTAATTTCTATGATTGTTAAACGAGCAAATACGAGCAAGAATCGATGAAATTACAACATCCGAAAGTCCCATACAAACCTTAGGAATAGTATAGGATACGAATGTCATGACATTAAGTTACTGAGATGTGATTACATGTAAGACCATGTCTGGGACATTGGCATTGTATTGTGATTACGTGTAAGACCATGCCTGGGACATTACATCATTATTCGATTTCGTGTAAGACCCTGTCTAGGACAGTGGCATCGGTATATGATGACATGTAAGACCATATATGGGATATAGCTTTGTACAAGCTATTATGATTTCTGAGTATCCTTAACAATTCTGAATGGTTCAACGGGAAAAGTGAAGTCAAGAAAGAGTGTGTGAATGAGTTAAATGGGTCAGGTACGTATGTAATTCATACGAGTAATGAAAGGGAAGCATTTGATGAATTCAATTATGATAATGAATATGTGTATTATGAGAAAGGTTTGTGATCTTATAAATGTTTACTCGCAGTTTCCATTTGATGGAAATGATATTGATTCATGTGATAACTTATTCTTATATGGCTTACTAAGCTTTTAAAGCTTACTTTATGTGTTCTTTCCTTGTTTAATAGATAAATCAAAGCTAGCTCAGACTCGGGGATCATCAGGAACATTGTCACACTATTGATCATCTTGTTGGTACTTTTGAAGCTTTGAATATTTGGTATTTGACATGTATAGGCTAGTGTCATCTTGGTATGTTTTGAGTTATGATATTAGCCATGAGATTTAGCTTGTAAATGATGATGTGCATGGCCATTCAAGTTAGCTTGAATTATGTGTTTGATAAGTGATATATGTGATGTATATATATGGTCTTATGTTTTGAAATATTGATTTGGTATGTTTTGGTTATGGATTTGAGTAATGAAATGGTTGATTATAAAATGGCTTAAATTGTGTATGAATTGTGCATTTGGTTGATGATTTTGGGATGCCTGTTCTATGATGAATTGGTACCATTTTGGTTGCTAAATGTGCATGAGAAAAGAGTGGCAAATTGGCTTTGAAAATAGCTTATTTTTGTCCACATGGGCAGAGACACGGGCATGTGTTTCAGCCGTGTGTGACACACGATCATGCTATACGGCCATGTGTCCCATGGGGTACCCTTCGAATTTAAGTCAGTATATCTGATAAACTGTAAATTATACACATTTTTACCCCATGTTTAATGCATTTTATGTATGATTTCTCATTAGAATTGGTGAATTCGATGCTTCTAATGCTTTAATTTCATGTTTTATACTTAGGAGAGCATAGGAGAGCGAAAAGAACGAGAAACGGGCCAAAAATGGAGAAAATGGACCAAAGTATGAAATCAACATGGCCTGGACCTCCTCACACAGGCAGACCACACGGCCATGTCAGTCTGGTAGAATTAGAGCACGACTGACACGGGCATAGCACACGCCCGTGCCATTCTAACAGGCTCGAACACGGCCTGAAGTAATCGCACACGGGCGTGTCACATAGGCGTGTCCCTGCCGAGCCCAAGTTAAGTCTAATTCGGAAAAGGCCACTTTTGAGGGCTTCTAGGCATTCCAAAGCCTAGAAATACACACTAGAAGAGGAGAAAAAGGGGAGACAGAGAAGGGGGTAAGGAATTACCCCAAGGAATCTGATTGATCCATCTCAGAAGTCGGATTCATCATCAAGACTGAAGATCTCTCCTTAATTTCCCTTCAGGAATTTTGGGTTTTCTTTATGTTTTGTATTTTTTATTCTTCAGAGATGTTTTCTTATTTAGTTATGAACTAAATCCCCTAAATACCTAAGAGGAATGAAACCTAAGACGAATCTTGTTATTATTTTCTGAATCGTATGATAAATATTTAACTTTTTCTTAATTATGTGTTCTTAATTCTTGTTTTGATATCCCATGATACTGATTCAAGACATGCTCTTATTTAGAGGTGGAATAGACCCTGTCTAAAAGTACTTTTGTCACAATTAAGCGGAGTTGATTGCGCGCCTATAAATAGGGTGACAAGATTTTGCCGGATTAGGGTGAAACCTAATAAGGGGATCCATAGATCGAGTTAATGCAACCCTAGAGTGTTAATTAGAGAAAAGTCTCGGTTATTCAATTTAGGGATTAGACATTATTAGTCTTGAATAGGGATAATAACATAACTTAGGGATCTCTACGAAACAAGTTGAATGAATAAATCATCCGGTTTGGAGCTAGAATAACAAGTAAAGTCTAGGTGGATTTTTCCTTAGGTATTGTCTTAGGTCAATCGATTTTCCCAAAAGCAATTCCCCAATTCTTTTCTTTGTGCGTTCTTAGTTTAGATAATTAGTTAATTAAAATAAAAACCCCTTTTATTCCTAGGCTAGATAATAAAAAGACAGTCATTACTAGTACTTTTAGTTCCTTTGGGTTCGACAATCCGGTCTTGCTAAAACTATAATACTGTTCGATAGGTACACTTGGCTACATCGTGATAATAGTTAGTTCAAGAATGAGTAATTATAAATATTTAAAAACCTATCACGAAACCTCGCAATCAATACCCTACAGGTTTGACTCGGTCTAGACACACGGGCTGGCACATGGGCATGTGGCCAGCCGTGTGACCTAAGTTAGTAACCCCTCCAGATTTTCCACGGCCACGGCACACGAGCGTGTCTCCGGCTGTGCGATGCAAGCCAGTATGTATGAACTGTTTTCACACGGCTTGTGACATGTGCGTGTCTGGTAGTCGTGTGTGGCACATGGCCTGTTCACACAGGCGTGTGACTCTTCAATGCATGAAAATTTTCTAAGTTTCCCAAAGTTTTCAAATGTTATCTGTTTAGTCTTGAACCTCTTCTAAGCATGTTTTAAGGACTCGTAGAGCTTTATAAGGGACAATGTGAATGCGTTGGATGGGTTTTATATATATGAATGTATAAATGTATGTGAATGATGTGTATTGATTAGTAATGCCTCGTAACCCTATTCTGACATTGGATATGGGTTAGGGGTCTTACATTTAGAGTGTTCAATGACACTTTTATAGAAACGCATCTACTAGTTCAATATGCGACAAGCACCAGAATCAGAGTGATACTTATTGTGGCCTAGCCACAATTTCAGTTCAAAATCTCTTTCTCTTCACAACCTCCCACCACCTGTTAATACAGAATGCAATTATCCATAACCAATGTTCAACTAGTCTAATACATTACATAATTAATAAAACAGTTCACTATCAGAGTGGTATACATTCAAGGATGTGATTCATAGATCAATCTTTGTGTATCAGACAATACTCATATAAGCAAATTCAGTCTTTCGTATATCGAGGAACCCAAAATCAAGGTTTAGCAACCTTCTCGACCTCAGAAATAGTTCTCGGATCCAACATCCTGCCACATAGCCAGGGCACACGCTCATGTGCCTTAGCCGTGTGGTTTTTTAAGCACAAACAATGAGTTACATGCCCTGGGCACACGCCCTTGTCCCTGGCCGTGTAGTTTTATACTACAAATAGTGAGTTACATTGCTTAGGCACATGCTCGTGTTACTGGCTGTGTGAACCCTGCACTAGCATGGCCACACATGGCCTAAACATACACCTATGTGGCCACCCGTGTGTCTTAATTTAATAAACAGTGAGTGACACAGCCGTTCACACGGCCTGCCACACGCCCATGTGGGGTCGACAGCGCCACCATTTTCAACGACAAAACTTGCAAAAACTAAGGTTTCTGATATGCGCCTGAGACTATTTCAAAGTAGTAACAATGTAGAGAAGTTCTGAAGCCTAAAACGACCATTCGATAACTCAATCAAGTTTATCAACAACAATGCACAATTATACTCAAAATACCTATGTCGAAAGTTTGGACACAAGCTTTCAACGAAATTAATACTTACAGAAAATCAACGATGATTACTCAAATTGACATGATAAGGTCCGCTACTCTCAATATCCCTACCTAATAGGGAAACCAAATGATTGACTATCAGAGATTCACGCAACATAGTAGAACAACCATTTCAAAGTATACTATGAAAAGCAAAAAGAGAAACCCGGAAGTTTAACGAATTGACATCAAAACTTACTCAATAACCTCTTAATAAAAAATGCTAACAACGTAACTTCAACTAGTCCCGTATTCCTTACGATAATTAAAAAAGAAAAAAAAGGAAAAAGGATCGAAAAAGAAGAAAAACGTAAAGAAATAAGAAAGGAAAAAAATAGAGGAAAAGAATATGGAAGGAGAACTAACGTTAATTATTAATTAATTTCCATCTAGATTTCCAGCATTTAGCAAAAAATTTTCCCTACGCATACTACGAGATTCGAACTTATGACCAGACAGAATACAGGCAGATGCTTAACCAGTGAACCAGCAGGCTCATTCTTATTACCCTTTCATATAGAATTGAACTTAAATGGGTAGTGCGTGCTTGTGCATTGATTCTAAAACAACAAAACATTTAATGATGCGACTCGAACTCCAGACCTTAAACTCAATCACAGAACACAGAACCACAAATACAGAAATTAATTACTGCATATTTTCACAATCAATATCTTAAAATTTTGGGGCGTCACAACTCTCTCCACCTAAAAGAAATTTCGGCCTCAAAATTTTACCTGAGTCGAACAGATACGGATACAGCCGTCGAATTTATTCCTCCGGTTCCCACGTGGCTTCCTCAGTACCATGGTTCTACTAGAGGACCTTCACTAAAGGAATAGTTTTCTTCCTCAACATTTTAACATCACTGTCTAAGATCTGAACAGGTTATTCTTCAAATGTTGAATCTGGTCGTAACTTAATCTCATCAACAAGGACAATATGCGACAGATCCGATTGATATTGTCTCAGCATCAAGACATGAAATACATCGTGGATCGGATCTAGTTTTGACGGTAACTCTAACTAGCACGCAATAGGTCCAACCTACTTCAGAATACGGTATGGTCCGATGAACTTCGGGCTCAGCTTACCCTTGCGACCAAATCAGAGAACCTTCTTCCAATGTGATACTTTCAGAAACACTTGGTCACCTACTGAAAACTCAATATCCTTTCTTTTCAAGTCCGCGTAAGACTTCTGTCTATCAGAGGCTACTTTCAGACGATCCCGAATCACTTTCATTGTGTTCTCAATTTCAAATACCAGTTTAGAACCAAATACCGACGTTCACTTAATTCAGTCCAACATAGCGGAGTATGACACTTACGACCATATAAAGCCTCGTATGGAGGCATTTGGATACTAGATTGAAAGCTATTGTTATAAGCAAACTCTGTCAACAGTAGGTACTCCTCCCAGCTACCCCTGAAGTCTATCACATAACCTCGAAGCATATCTTCTAGGATCCGGATGACTAGCTTTGATTGTCCGTCGGTTTGAGGGTGATACGCAATACTAAAATTAAGTCAAGTGCCTAAAGCCTAATAGAGTTTCTTCTAGAACTGAGATGTAAATTGAGGATCTCTGTCAGAAATGATCGAACCAGAATTTGTGAAGTCTCACAATTTCAGCAATGTACGTTTTAGCTAACCTTTGTAAGGAATAATCTATTCAAATAGGAATGAAATGGGCTGACTTGGTCAACCGATCTACAATGACCCAAACTGAATCTTTTTTAGTCGGAGTTAATGGCAACCCCGTAATAAAATCCATAGTTATCTGCTCCTACTTCCACTGAGGAATTCTAATCGGTTGAAGCAAGCCGGATGAAAATTGATGTTCTGCCTTAACCTTTTGACACGTTAGATAGTGGGACACAAAGGCGACTACCTTTCGTTTCAGTCTAGGCCACTAGTAAAGTTCTCGAAGATCCCGGTACGTTTTATTCTGACTAGGATTCATAGCATAGGGACTGTTATGCTCCTCCTGAAGAATCGAATGCCTTAACTTCTTATCATTGGGAACACAAATCCGCCCTCTGAAGCATAACACATTATTGTTATTCACGTTAAAATCGGAGTTCCCGTTTGTACCCACATGTCGCAATCGCTGCACTAAGGTTTCATCATTCAGTTGTTTAGCTTGAATCTGCTCCACCCAACTCAGTTTAACTGAAGTTCTGCCAACAGTCCTCCATCCCCAACCAAATTCAAACGAGCAAACGTTGCTCTCAGATCAGTCATCGCTCTACGGCTAAGAGCATCAGCTACTACATTTGCCTTCCCGAGATGGTATTCTATGTTACAATCATAATCTTTAAGTAACTCAACTTAACGGTGCTGACGAAGGTTTAACTCTTTTTGGGTTAACAAATATTTGAGACTCTTCTGATCGGTGTAAATAACACACCTTTCATTATACAAGTAATGTCTCCAGATTTTTAAAGCAAACACCAACCGCAACTAGCTCTAGATCATACGTAGGGTAGTTACCCTCGTGTGTTCTAAGTTGTCGTAACACGTAGGTGACCACCTTACCGTCTTGCATAAGTACACATCTTAACCTGACATGTAAAGCATCATTGTAAACCACAAACTCCTGACCCGATTCTGGTTGGACTAAAATAGGAGCTTGTGTTAGAACGGACTTGAGTTTATCGAAACTAGATTGTTGTGCCTCAGACCACACGAATGGAGCATTCTTACATAACAACTTCTTCAAAGGTGACGCAACCAGGGAAAACCCCTTGACGAACCTTCGGTAGTATTCGACTAGACCCAAGAAGCTACGAATCTCGGACACATTTTTCGACTGTTTCCACTCAACAACAGCCTTGATTTTATTGGGATCAACTCGAATCCCCTCTGCCGTCACCACATGACCCAAAAAGGCGACTTCCTGCAACCAAAACTCACACTTATTGAACTTGGCATACAACTATTTTCTCATAGTATCTGAAGTACAATACGGAGATGACCATCGTGCTCAGTTTCAATTTTAGATTAGATCAAGATATTATCAATAAAAACCACTACAAACTGACCTAAATACGGTTGAAACACCTGATTCATTAAGTCTATAAATACTATCGGGGTTTTCATTCATTCGAAAGGCATTACCAAAAACTCGTAATGTCCATTGATAAACGCCAAATTATACATATTTTTACCCCAAATACTTAGCATATTTATGGATTTTTATTACTAGATTTGTGGATTTTGGTGCTCTTAATTTGGTTATTTCATGTTTTGTACTCAGGAGAGCACCAAGAGTCAAAAGGAGACAAAAACGAGCAAAAAAAGAGACAAAACAGACCAAATTGAGAAGACCACACGGCCTAAGCCTTGCCACACGGGCATCTCACACACCCGTGGCCTTCGGGGGTGTCGACCAAGGTTTTCACTATTCAAACGGCCTGGCCATTGAGCCCACATGGTCGTGTGCAATTCAATGGATCAAACATGGCTTGGTAATCACGTCACACGGCTGTGGCACACGGGCATGTCCCTTTTTCAAAGAGCTGTATTTTACACGAAAAAGGATACTTAGGGAGGAAGAAAGCCAACCCAAAGCCTATATAAACACCCTAAGTATGACCTAAAAAGAAGCCGCTCTTTCCAGAACTTTTTTGGAACACAGAACCACACACCGGGAATTACTTGAAGGAAGCCAGACGATCCATCTCAAAAGTCGGAGATACTCCAATACTGAAGATCTCTCTCAGAATTCCTTCAGGGGTTTTAGAGTTTTCTTTATGTTTTGTTATTTTCATACTTTTGAGATGTATTCTTATTTTATTATGAACTAACCCCCTTAGATACCTGAGGGGGATAAAACCTATGATGGATCTTGTTATTATTATCTGAACTGTATGATAAATACTTAATTTGTTCTTAATGCTTGAGTTAATATTCAAGGTATTAATTCATGATTTGATGTGCTTATGCAGAGAAGGAATAGACCTTTCATAAGAGTAGATTCGACATAATTAAGCGAAGTTGATCGTGCGCCTAGAAATAGGGTTACGAGATTTTACTGGATTAGGGTGAAACCTAATATGAGAGTCTGTAGATCGAGTTAATGCAACCCTGGAGTGTTAATTAGAGAAAAGTCTCGGTTATTCAATCTAAGGGTTAGACGTTATTAGTCTCGAGATAGATAATAATATAGGTTAGGGAGTCTCACGGATCAAGTCAAGTGAATAAATTGTCTGGTTCAAAGTCAGATAACAAGTGAAATCTAGGTGGATTCCTCCTTGGGTGTCATCTTTATCAATTACTTTTCTTCAAGTCTTTTTCCAAATTTTCTCTTTACTTTAGTTTAATTAGTTAATTAGTTTAGTTAATTAGTTTAATAAACAACCTCTCTTTATTTCTGTAACATCTCGAAATAGGGCCTAAATGGAATAGTGGTTGCGAAACCACAAATTTGAGATAGAAAAGTTTATTTTGATTAATTTTTATGATTTACAGGGTGATTAGATGCATGTGTTAGAGTATTGATAAGAAAATTTATAGACTGCATGTTTAATTTGCCTATTAGGGCTTATTTGTAGAAGTTGCTGTAACAACCCGATTTAGGGCCTAAACGGAATGATGGTTTTAGAACCACAAATTCTAAGTCAAAAAAGTTATTTTGATTAAGTTTTAAGGTTTATTTATTGATTAAAATATTGTGTAAAAATATCGTTAAGTAATTTTACTGATAAAGTGCTTAATTAGACTTTTAGGACTAAATTGCAAAAGTTGCAAAATATGTGTTCTAATTCATAAGTACTTGATTGAAATGGGAGTTTAAAGATGAGGTCCTTAATTTTAGACCATTATATTTCGTTTGGAAAAAAAATGGGCATGAATAGGACAAAATTTTAAAGAAAGGCCTTAAGGGCATTTTAGTCATTTGGTAATTAAAAGAAATAAAAAGGGAAAATAAAGCCAAAATTGACTCATCTTTTTCATGGAGGCCGAAATTAGCATGGGGGAAGCCATGGCTAGGGTTTTCAAGCTTTCCAAGCTCAATAGTAAGTCCGTTCTAGCCCCGTTTTTCAAGTTCTTTACGTTTTTGGAATCCCGGTAACTTGATTAAGCTTATTCTTGCAATAATTTAAGCTAGGGTTCATATTTGGAAAAATACCCATATGTGAAATGTGTTTATTTTGATGTTTTATGGTAGAATATGAAGGCTGAAATTATGTTAAACAACTTTTGCTAAGCGGTTTTAAGCAAAAATGAGTAAAGCGGCTTAATCGGTAAAAGTTGTTATTGTTCATAACTAAGTGTTAGAGTGAGAATTTGAGTTTCCATAGAAGGTAAAAATGATCTGCATGTCATAAAACATAAGAATAAGGGATAAACTTTAATTCTCGAGCCTAGGAGAAAAAGTGTAAATATGCAAAATTTTAGGGGCAAAATTGTAATTTTGCCAAAGTTTGAGTTAAGGACTGTTTTGCATAGTACATTAATTAAATAAGTAAAATATGATGTTTTAGATCCCGAAAAATGAGATTTGCACCTAGAATGGAAGAAAAATCGAAAATCAGGAAAGTTGGTAAAATGACCGTTTTAGTATCGAGGTAAATTCATATGTATAATAAGCATTAATTTATGCATGTTTCAATGTAAAATTGATATATTTACTATGATTGCTGAGGTGTTGAAAGTAAGTATAATTATGATGATTTAAATGTTCAATATTAATTCGACATGGAAATGATAAAGTATGTAAGTTTGTATGTAAATAATACATTATCTTTATTATGTTTTTATATTTCAGCATATTTTATGTATTGTATCTGATTTTTTGAATCATAATTGACTATTGGAAGTATGGAATCAAGTATTAGAAAGAGAGAGAAATCCCGGTTGAACCTTCGGAAAGATTGGATGATACAGATGGTATGTAGCTAGGTCAAATGTATGGTGCTGAATGCACATCATGTGTACAAGAGAGCTACGAGACATTATGATGTAGCTAGGTCGCATGGGTGATACTATGTGTACACCATGTAGACAAGAGAGCTACAAGATATATGTAGCTAGGTTGTAACACCCCGAACCCGAGACCATCGCCGGTGTCGGACACGAGGGGTTAACAAGCCAAGTTCACTTGTTTTGCCCATCCATTTGACATTTCCAGTCAGGCTGGAAAACTGCGTCACTGTCGCCTTAAAAATCATATCTCGAGTTTCAAAACTCGGAAACTGTTTTCGTAAATTTTCCCTGAATTTAGACTCATATATCCATCCATGGATTTATTTCTAGAATTTTTGGTCGGGCCAATTGGTACAGTTTATTAGTTAAAGTCACCCATGTTACAGGGATCGACTGCTCTGACCTTCGCGTGGTATAACTTGAATATCTCTCTGTACAGGGCTTTAATGCTGGTGTCGTTTGTTTCTAATGAAACTAGACTCAAAATGGAATCTTTAAATATAAGGTATGTCTCCTAATTATTTTTGGATAATTTATAGTGAATTTTTAAAGTTACGACAGGGAACCCAGAAACCATTCTGGCCCTGTCTCACAATAGCTTTAATATCTCTTAACCTGTAACTCCTATGACCATTTCGTTTCTTCCATATGAAAATAGACTCATCAAGGTTCATTTACATAGCTTATTCACTATTTAATTCCATTCCTATGAATTTTGGTGATTTTTCACATTCACGTCACTGCAGCTGGCAGCATCTGTTTTCAAGGTAGGTCTTACCTATTTGGTAGTCTCCATGAATCAACTAGTCTTGCCATACATAGGTTCATATATGATCATTTTAACCATGCCAATGGCTGATCATATGACCAACATTCCCATTTCCAAGCCATAGCCACATCATGACACCAAATATATACATACAAACCACAATTAGTCTAAGTTCATGCTTCTCTTTTCGAGCCATTTTCGCATGGCCGTACATACTTACATTACAACATATTTAACAAACAAGGGGTAGTCCTATACATGCCATTTCAAGTTCAACCAAAATTTATACCAAAATGGAGGCTTGATAGTGTGGATGACTTCGACTTCAACGATCCCAAATCCGATTGCTTGAGCGAAATCTAGAAACCGAGAGCCAAAGCAACGGGTAAGCATTTTATGCTTAGTAAGTCTCAAGGAATATAATCAACTCTAATTACAGCAATACATTCACATAGCCAAATGCATCATTTCATTAATACACATTCTTACTTCACACTTCATCATTATATACTTTCACAAAGTATCAATCAATTCAATAACTGAAATTCATTAGTCGATTGAGCGAATGTTGCTCAAACATGTCGACTTTCCAATGCACATATAACGTACCTTATCCTTTGGGCTTTTCGAGTGTACTAATTGAATTCATTACAGCAACCAACACTCACCTCCAGCCCAAGATTCTTCGAATATAACCGGATATAATCACGTGCACAAATGCCTTCGGTCTTAGCCCGGATAGAATAACTCGCATTTAATGCCTTCGGTCTTAGCCCTGATATAGCCACTAGCACAATTGCCTTCGGTCTTAACCCGGATATAATTTCCAGCATAATTGTCTTCGGCTTAGCCCGATATCATTCAATTTCTCATGTACACATACATCAATAATCATTGGACATACATATTTCATTTTCAGTTACTAAGGCTCAAACGCAAATATAATCACAAGCATATTCGCCTTCGGACTTAGCCCGGTAGAATTCAAATACTCATACACACATAATCAATAATCATACACATTCATATTTCATCTCACATAATTCAAGTAAGGTCACTTCTTGAGGACTTACCTCGGATGTTGTCGAACGGCTTTTTCGGCTATTCGATCACTTTCTCCTTCCCTTGTCCAATTGTGGCCCTCTAAGCTCTTGAGCTAATTCAAACAAATTTAATTTATTAAAACCTCATTGTGCTAGCTTATGGCGAATATGACAAGGAGTTTAAATGGTCATATGGCCACCCTTTAGCTTGAATACACAATGGTCATGCACATTTTATACTACATCAAGCAATTCAATACAATTTATTCGAGCATCAAGGAAATGCTAAGGCCTTCAATAGGCTACCCAAGGCGAATATTCATGTACATGTTGAGGTAAATTTTGCACTTAATACCTCACAAAAACAGCATGCAATTTACTAATTAATGCTTTGCACATTGTGGCCCAAAACTTATAATATAGCATCAAGCACTTATATGTGAGCTAGGTAGAATTGTGCTTGCAATTTCACAAGCATTCTTCCACATCTTCTTCTTTAAACCAATATATTCATCACTTAGTTCATAACCAAAACATCATGTGCAAACATATATATACATATATGAGCATGGCGAATTTCAAGGTGTCCATAGTCATCCAAAACACAAATTTTAACTAACATGCAAGAAGCATGAACCATGCTCATGAATGCATCATGGCGAATATGACAATCATGCCCTTTTCAACTTCAATCATGGTTAAACAAAAGAAAACTCAAAATCTTACTCAAGAGTAGACAATCCATCATTGCATGCATCATCATCAAGCTTCACACTTAGCATGCAATGGCTTTATCACCATAACAACTTTGGCCAAATGCCATTTCCATGGCATAACAAAGATTTGAGCCATAGCTAACATGCACATCAAATTAGCAACCAAAACATGCATGAAACTCCCAACACAACCTCATACATACCTTACTCTTGTTGCAAGTTTAGCCAAATTTCCTTCTAGATCTCTTCTAAACAAAGAAAATGAAGCAAAATCCTTCCTTTTCCTTGGTATTTTCGCCAAAGAAGAGAAAATAGGTGAACAAAATTTTTTTCTTTGCTTCTCTTTCACTCACGGCAAAAGGGGGGGGGGAGGATGAGCAAATTTTTGATTTTTTTTGTTTCTCCTCCTACATGCTTAATTTTTTTTATCATTTATCACATCATGCATTAACAAAACATGTCATAACATGTTTTCCTTGCCCATATTCCCTTGTCATGGCCGCCACTATACCATCTTTGGGGAAATTTGACATGCAAATCCCTTATTTTGCATGCATGCTCAACTAGTCATCACACATTTCCCCATCATACTTTCAAAGTTTACTACTAGGTCCTTTCTAGTGAAATTCACATTTATAATTCTAAATTGAAACATCAAAATGTCATACACAATTTAACACATATCATAGGCATCAAAATAAATTTTTTTATTATTTTTATGCCTCGGTTTTGTGGTCCCGAAACCACATTCCGACTAGGGTCAATTTTGGGTGTCACAACTCTCCCCACTTAAGAAATTTTCGTCCCGAAAATCTTACCGTAAATAGGTTTGGATATCACTCTTTCATAGAGTTCTCGGTCTCCCAAGTAGCTTCTTCTATCCCGTGCTTAAGCCATAACACTTTCACTAGCGGAACCCGCTTGTTTCGCAACTCTTTCACTTCTCGTGATAGGATACGAATCGGTTCTTCCTCATAACTCATATTAGCTTGAATTTCAATTTCGATGGACTAATCACGTGCGATGGATCGGATCTATAGCGTCAAGCATCAAACGTGAAAGACATCATGAACCTTTGGAGTTCAAGGGCAAAATTAGGCGATATGCCACCGGACCGACTCGCTCGATATCTCATATGGTCCAATGAACCTCGGGCTCAACTTGCCCTTACTACCAACTCGAGTATCTTTTTCCAAGGCGATACCTTGAGAAACACTTTATCACCCACCGATACTCGATATCCTTACGCTTCAGATCCGCGTCGACTTGACGATCGGAGGCTATCTTCGACTTTCACGGATTACTTTCACTTTCTGCTCAAAGATCCCTAATCAAATCCACCGAAAATCTTGCTTTCACCAAGCTCACCAAAACAATGGCGTCGGCATTTACGATCGCATAAGGCCTCGTAGGTGCCATCTTAATACTTGATTGAAAACCTGTTGTTGTGTTTAATTCAATCAATGGCAAATACCGCTCCCATGAACCACTAAACTCGAGGACGCAACATCTTAACATATCCTCAAGTATCCGAATTATCCGCCGGGATTGACCATCGGTTTGGGGGTGAAAGGCGGTGCTGAAATGCAACTTGGTACCCAAAGCTTCTTGCAACTTTTTCCAAAATCGCGAGGTAAATCTCGGATCTCTATCCGACACGATAGAGATAGGCACCCGTGTAATCTCACAACTGAGAAACGCACAATTCCGCTTAATTTGTCCATTGAAAAATCCGTGCGACGGGGGACAAAGTGGGCCGACTTAGTCAATCGATCTACCACGACCCAAACCGCATCCTTCTTACTTGTCGACAATGGCGGTCCGGATACAAAGTCCATTGTGACTCGATCCCATTTCCACTCGGGTCGTGATTGGTCAAGTAACTCAAGGCACCGATGTTCCGCTTTCACTTGTTGACATATTAAACATCTCAAAACAAAGTCGGAGATGTCTCGCTTCATACCATGCCACCAAAACCGACGCTTTCAATTCATTGTACATCTTCGACTCTCGTGGATTGCCATTCGCTACAATGGGCTTCATTCGAATTATCGAAATGAGTTCCAAATTCTTTGGGACACACGACGACTTTTGAACCTCAAACAATCGTCATCGTCGATTTGAAACTTCGAGTCCTTGTTTGGAACACATGCAGCCCGCTTTGCCACCAACTCGTCAGTCGACTTTCTCGAGCTTCTCGAATTTGGTGTGTCAATAATGGTTTGGCTTTCAATTCAGCCACTAACACACCGTCGGATCGGACGCATAAGTGCACATTCATCGCTCGTAAAGTGAATAACGATTTACGACTCAAGGCATCCGCAACCACATTCGCCTTTCCCGAGTGATAGTCAATGATCACTCATAATCCTTTAACATACCGAGCCACCGTCTTTGTCGCAGATTTAAGTCTCTTTGGGTCATCAAATATTTGAGACTTTTGTGATCCGAGTATACATGGCACCTTTCACCAAATAAGTAACGTCGCCAAATCTTTAAGGCGAATACGATGGCGCCAATTCGAGATCATGAGTCGGATAATTTTTCTCATGTGGCTTTAATTGCCTCGACGATAGGCCACAACTCGACCTTCTTGCATTAATACGCAACCTAACCCAAGTAGAGAGGCGTCGCTATAGATGACAAACTCTTTGCTTGGGACTCGGGTTGCACTAGAATTGGGGCTTCACCAAATAAGTTTTCGCTTGATCGAAACTTTTTGGCATTTCTCCGTCCATTAGAACTTAACGTCCTTTTGGAGTAAGCCGTCATCGGCGTGGCTATCGTTGAGAAGCCTTTACAAATCGTTTGTAATAACCTAAGAAGCCCCAAAAGCTCGAACCTCGAATATTTCTGAGGCTTCCAATTAAGTATGGCTGAAATTTTATTCTGTCGACTCGAATACCCGATGCGAGATACCACATGACCCAAGAAGCTAACCTCTCTTAACCGTAACTCACACTTCTTGAACTTAGCATATAACCGCTTATCCCATAAAATTTGCAACACTAATCTCGTGTGTTCAAAGATGTTCGGTCTCATTTCTTGAATAGACCAAGATGTCATCAATGAACACGACTACTAATCGATCCAAATATGGTCTAAAGATCCGATTCATTAAATCCATAAATACCGCAGGGCATTAGTGAGCCCAAACGGCATCACTAGGAACTCATAGTGACCATATCTCGCTCAAGGCGCCTTGGGCACGTCCAATCTCGGATTCGCAATTGATAGTAGCCCGATCTCAAATCTATTTTCGAGAACACCGAGGCTCCCTTCATTGATCGAACAAGTCATCAATACGTGGCAACGGTATTTGTTCTTTATCGTCGCTTATTGTCGACGATAGTCGATGCACAATGCATGGTTCCATCCTTCTTCTTCACGAACAACACCGGCGCACCCTAAGGCGAAAAACTCAAGCGAGCAAAACCTCTATCCACCAATTCTTGCAACCGAGCTTTCAACTCCTTTAATTCCGTTGGTGCCATACGATACGGAGCTATCGAATTGAGTGGTACCGGTACCAATTCGATGCCAAATTCTATTTCCGAACAGTGGTAAACCCGCAATTCTTCGAAAACATCCGGTATTCACAAACCACGGCGCAGATTCGGGTTTCTTCTCGATTCCTTGTCATCGAAAGCACGACGCAAGGTACGCCGCACCCTTTTCTTACATATTTCGGGCCAACATCACGATATTACCGTGGCAACCCTTTAAGTCCGTAGACTCAACCCGAATTATTTCATTATTCGCACACCTCAAATCGATAGTCTTGCTCTTGCAATTTACAACCGCATCGTGCATGGTCAACCAATCCAAACCAAGAATAACATCGAACTCATCGAACGGCAAAAGCATCAAGTCCGCCGAAAACAAGAACCTCGGAACACTAGGGGACTTTTCTTGCACACTTTGTTGACAAGCACGTAATGACCCAAGGGTTTGACACCAATTACAAACTCACTAGACTCAATGGGCAAAGTCTTATGGATGCTAAGGTTTCACATATATATGAATGAGTAGAACCGGGGTCAATCAAAGCAATCACATTTGTATTGAAAAGAGTGAAAGTACCAGAATAACATCCGGAGAGGCAAGATCCTCGCGTGCGCAGTATGGCATAAGTCCTAGCAGAGCACGAGCCTCGGATCCGATGGTAGCATCTCTAGATCCTCTCGACCGCCAATCGACATTGCCCATATTTCTAGGTGGCCTACCTCGAGCGATGGTAGCACCCGGGTTTGCACTCGACTTACATTCTGCTCATGCATCCTGGGCAATCCTTCATAAAGTGGTCGGCCGATCCACACTTATAGCGGGAGCGATCACGAAACCAACAGCTCCCGAATGCCATTTGCCACAATGTGGACACTTTGCCCTCTCTCGGCGATCATTTCCACCCCCATGATCGAGGTGACTCGTGTGGTCACAGGGGTCGATCGCGTCCTCGTCTAGAAAAGCCCGAAACGCCTCTAGACCGGCTCGCCTCATCTCGAAATCTCTTCGATGCTTGTTGAAGAGACTTTCCCGAGGACCTCTTTCGGAATTCTCCAGTTCCCACATCAGCTTTTTGTTTCTCCTTTCTAAGCTCTTCGGCTTTACAAGCTCGCTCAACAAGTACTACGAACTCTCGTATCTCGAGAATGCCAACAAACATCCTTATATCATCATTCAGCCCATCCTCGGCGTTTACATACATAATAGCTTGGACGAAATGCATTCTCGCATCGGCTAAGCCTCACAAACTTTCATTCGTAGTCGATAACGACATAGAACCTTGCTTAAGATCAAGAAATTCCTCCGCTTTTGGTCGATGAATCTCGATCGATATACTTTTTTCTAACTCGGTTTGAAAGAATTCCCAAGTCACTTGCTCTCTAGGCACCACAGTCGAGTACTCCACCAATAGTAGGCGGACTCGCGTAGCAAGGAGATGGTACACTTTAAGCACTCATCGGGTGTACAGATAGCTCATCAAGCACCCGGATAGTGTTATCTAACCAAAATTCAGCTCGCTCGGCATCATCATCATCCGTAGCCTTAAATTCAGTGGCCCCATGTTTTCGAATCCTATCGATCGGGGCTTACTTGATCTTATTTGGTCAGTCACGGAGGTATTGTAGGTCTTGGGGTTGCATTTGTCGGGAATGGAGGTTGTGGAACAGTAGTGTTGGTTCGAATGTATTGATTAAACCATTCGCTCATCACACTATAAAAGGCTTGCCTAGCCTCGTCATTAGGATTGCTGGCCATAGGTTGAGAGTCCGCCGCGCTGTCCCTTGCGCGAGCAGCGCCACACTCTCCACATCATCAGCTATCGCTTCGGTTGGGATCGGGATCCATTGCTACAAGCAAACACAAAGTTGAATTGTCGAAATCATCACACTATCGATTCATCATTTAATGGCATGTATAGCTAGACCCCAAACACATCACGGTAGTCCTAGAATCGACTAAACCGTGGCTCGATACCAATAAAATTGTAACACCCGAACCCGAGACCATCGCCGTGTCGGACACGAGGGTTAACAAGCCAATTCACTTGTTTTGCCCATCCATTTGACATTTCCAGTCAGGCTGGAAAACTGCGTCACTGTCGCCTTAAAAATCATATCTCGAGTTTCAAAACTCGAAACTGTTTTCGTAAATTTTCCTGAATTTAGACTCATATATCCATCCATGGATTTATTTCTAGAATTTTGGTCGGGCCAATTGGTACAGTTTATTAGTTAAAGTCACCCATGTTACAGGGATCGACTGCTCTGACCTTCGCGTGGTATAACTTGAATATCTCTCTGTACAGGGCTTTAATGTTGGTGTCGTTTGTTTCTAATGAAACTAGACTCAAAATGGAATATGTACATATAAGGTATGTCTCCTAATTATTTTGGATAATTTATAGTGAATTTTAAAGTTACGACAGGGAACCCAGAAACCATTCTGGCCCTGTCTCACAATAGCTTTAATATCTCTTAACCTGTAACTCCTATGACCATTTCGTTTCTTCCATATGAAAATAGACTCATCAAGGTTCATTTACATAGCTTATTCACTATTTAATTCCATTCCTATGAATTTTGGTGATTTTTCATATTCACGTCACTGCAGCTGGCAGCATCTGTTTTCAAGGTAGGTCTTACCTATTTGGTAGTCTCCATGAATCAACTAGTCTTGCCATACATAGGTTCATATATGATCATTTTAACCATGCCAATGGCTGATCATATGACCAACATTCCCATTTCCAAGCCATAGCCACATCATGACACCAAATATATACATACAAACCACAATTAGTCTAAGTTCATGCTTCCTTTTCGAGCCATTTTCGCATGGCCGTACATACTTACATTACAACATATTTAACAAACAAGGGTAGTCCTATACATGCCATTTCAAGTTCAACCAAAATTTATACCAAAATGGAGGCTTGATAGTGTGGATGACTTCGACTTCAACGATCCCAAATCCGATTGCTTGAGCGAAATCTAGAAACCGAGAGCCAAAGCAACGGGTAAGCATTTTATGCTTAGTAAGTCTCAAGGAATATAATCAACTCTAATTACAGCAATACATTCACATAGCCAAATGCATCATTTCATTAATACACATTCTTACTTCACACTTCATCATTATATACTTTCACAAAGTATCAATCAATTCAATAACTGAAATTCATTAGTCGATTGAGCGAATGTTGCTCAAACATGTCGACTTTCCAATGCACATATAACGTACCTTATCCTTTGGGCTTTTCGAGTGTACTAATTGAATTCATTACAGCAACCAACACTCACCTCCAGCCCAAGATTCTTCGAATATAACCGGATATAATCACGTGCACAAATGCCTTCGGTCTTAGCCCGGATAGAATAACTCGCATACGAATGCCTTCGGTCTTAGCCCGGATATAGCCACTAGCACAATTGCCTTCGGTCTTAACCCGGATATAATTTCCAGCATAATTGTCTTCGGCTTAGCCCGATATCATTCAATTTCTCATGTACACATACATCAATAATCATTGGACATACATATTTCATTTTCGTTACTAAGGCTCAAACGCAAATATAATCACAAGCATATTCGCCGGACTTAGCCCGGTAGAATTCAAATACTCATACACACATAATCAATAATCATACACATTCATATTTCATCTCACATAATTCAAGTAAGGTCACTTCTTGAGGACTTACCTCGGATGTTGTCGAACGGCTTTTTCGGCTATTCGATCACTTTCTCCTTCCCCTTGTCCAATTGTGGCCCTCTAAGCTCTTGAGCTAATTCAAACAAATTTAATTTATTAAAACCTCATTGTGCTAGCTTATGGCGAATATGACAAGGAGTTTAAATGGTCATATGGCCACCCTTTAGCTTGAATACACAATGGTCATGCACATTTTATACTACATCAAGCAATTCAATACAATTTATTCGAGCATCAAGGAAATGCTAAGGCCTTCAATAGGCTACCCAAGGCCGAATATTCATGTACATGTTGAGGTAAATTTTGCACTTAATACCTCACAAAAACAGCATGCAATTTACTAATTAATGCTTTGCACATTGTGGCCCAAAACTTATAATATAGCATCAAGCACTTATATGTGAGCTAGGCCGAATTGTGCTTGCAATTTCACAAGCATTCTTCCACATCTTCTTCTTTAAACCAATATATTCATCACTTAGTTCATAACCAAAACATCATGTGCAAACATATATATACATATATGAGCATGGCCGAATTTCAAGGTGTCCATAGTCATCCAAAACACAAATTTTAACTAACATGCAAGAAGCATGAACCATGCTCATGAATGCATCATGGCCGAATATGACAATCATGCCCCTTTTCAACTTCAATCATGGTTAAACAAAAGAAAACTCAAAATCTTACTCAAGAGTAGACAATCCATCATTGCATGCATCATCATCAAGCTTCACACTTAGCATGCAATGGCTTTATCACCATAACAACTTTGGCCAAATGCCATTTCCATGGCATAACAAAGATTTGAGCCATAGCTAACATGCACATCAAATTAGCAACCAAAACATGCATGGAACTCCCAACACAACCTCATACATACCTTACTCTTGTTGCAAGTTTAGCCAAATTTCCTTCTAGATCTCTTCTAAACAAAGAAAATGAAGCAAAATCCTTCCTTTTCCTTGGTATTTTCGCCAAAGAAGAGAAAAATAGGTGAACAAAATTTTTTTCTTTGCTTCTCTTTCACTCACGGCAAAAGGGGGGGAGGATGAGCAAATTTTTGATTTTTTTTTGTTTCTCCTCCTACATGCTTAATTTTTTTTATCATTTATCACATCATGCATTAACAAAACATGTCATAACATGTTTTCCTTGCCCATATTCCCTTGTCATGGCCGGCCACTATACCATCTTTGGGGAAATTTGACATGCAAATCCCTTATTTTTGCATGCATGCTCAACTAGTCATCACACATTTCCCCATCATACTTTCAAAGTTTACTACTAGGTCCTTTCTAGTGAAATTCACATTTATAATTCTAAATTGAAACATCAAAATGTCATACACAATTTAACACATATCATAGGCATCAAAATAAAATTTTTTTTTATTATTTTTATGCCTCGGTTTTGTGGTCCCGAAACCACATTCCGACTAGGGTCAATTTTGGGCTGTCACATAGGTCGCATGCGTGGTTCTAGGTGAAGGACACCATGTAGACAAGAGAGCTACGAGATAAACTGGCTAGATCACATGGGTGGTACTAAGTGTTCACCATTTGTACAAGAGAGCCAAAATTATGTGTACAATTGAGCTAGGTCACATGAGTGGTGCTAAGTGAAGGCCACTATGTGTACAAGAGAGCTTCGATTTTAAAGGTGGGCTGTGTGCGATACCATTGCGTATCTGTTATTATTCCGAAGCGTTCAACTGGGAAATTGATTAAATGAAATTGTGTGTGATTTTGTGACGATAAGTATAAGTATATACGTGTGTAACTTATGAGCAATATGCTCGATATGTGATTGGAAATTGGAAAGATTGTTATGGGTAAGTGATGAATACAATTGAAGTGTGGAAGATCAAAAATTGACAATAAAACTATTCTGGATAGTTGCAGTGATGTGAATCTAAAAATTTACCAAAAATAGTAGAAATTGAATCAGAGAATGAATGAGATATCAAATTAGATCTTAATGAGTCTATTTTCATATAACATAAATAGAGCAAGCAAAGGAATTCTATATTATGAGATATTTAAGTTTATGATAGACTGGTTTAGAATGACTACCTGATCCCCTATTCTGACTTGGAAAAATCATTAAAAATTGTTAAAAAATAATTAGGGGATATAATTTATATTCTTGAAATCCTTAATGAGTATAGTTTCAAATTAAATAAACGAGAACATTCTTTGAAATCTTTACTAGGAGAAAATGTATTTGTAGTAAAGAGTGGTCAGAACAGTTGAGCAATGAAACAGGGGTAACTTCAATTAATAAACTGTACTAATTGGCTAGACCAAAAATTATGAAAATTTTTTGGTAAGAATATACATGAATATAGTTTCAAGGAAAATTAACGGTTTGTAATTTGGAGTTTTGTAACTCCAGAAATAAATAATTTAGCTACTGGTACTGTGCTAGACAGCTTATTTTGAACCTGTTTATGATTGTAATAGTGAAAGTATGTGTGTTTGTGATGGTAATATTCCAAGAACATACTGTGACTTTGTTTAAAATATGGTAATGTATTGTTTATTAATATTTACATACTTGCTTACTAAGCTATAATGCTTATTCTCTTCCTTACCTTTTTCCTATAGTGTCGCAGATGTTAGCTCGAGTTGGAGGTCACTGGAGGTTAAATCACACTATCAAACTATTGATCAATATATAAAGGTTTTAAAGTATTTTTAAGTCTTTGACATGTATGGAGACTCGTTTAATTGTTATTAAGTTGCTAGGAATTGACCTAAAATACTGACCTATGTGAATTGGAGGTCTCTATTGTATAAAGTCATTTAAGGTAGATAGTCTTGATTATGTTATTAATTAAATGATGCAATTTATGAATGTGCATGCTTGCCTATGTGTGTGGTTGAATTAAAGCATGATATGGGCCTTGTAAGCTCTTTTTAAGGGACAGCTTGAATGTGTTTGAAAAAGTTTTAAATTAGAGTGAAATTATGAATCGGTTTTTATACGATGATTAGTGATTAAGTCCGGTGATGCCTCGTACCCTATTCCGGCGTCGAACACGGGTAAGGGGTGTTACAATTTCTAGGTTAAATAATAAAAAGATAGTTATTACTAGTACTTTTGGTTCCCTTGGGTATGATATCCTCGTCTTGCCATTACTATACTATTGTTCGATAGGTGCGCTTGCCTTTTCGTCGTGATAATAGTTAGTCTAGGTTTGATCTTCATTATAAATATTTATTACTTATTACAAATCACGCGATGAAGTTTTTTGGCGCCGTTGCAGGGGAGCTAAAATATTAGGAACACTCAATTTTTATTACTTTAGCCATTTATTTTTTCTTGCAATTTAATTATTACAAATTAATTTACTTTTTCTTTCTCTTGGCAGGTTTTCCTAGTTTATGACTAGAAGAAACTCGTCGGGACCATTACTTTTTGACGAAGAAATCGATCGCACAGTTCGTAGAAACCAAAGAGAAATAAGGCGCAACTTAAGATACATAAAGAACGAGCAAGAAGATGATACTCAACCTCCAACCGACGAGATGGCTGAAAACCAAGGCAATCAGCTACCTCTTGCAATTACGGCTAATCAAAATCTTGCTCCACGCACTATGTGTGATTATGCTAAACCTTCTTTAACAGGAACTGAGTCTAGCATAGTTAGACCAGCTATAGCTGCAAATACTTTTGAACTGAAACCTAACACAATTCAAATGATATAGCAGTTTGTTCAATTTGATGGTTTGCAGGATGAAGATCCCAATGCTCACCTAACAAACTTTCTAGAATTTTGCAACACATTTAAAATCAATGGCGTTTCTGACGATGCCATTCGTCTTTGGTAATTTCCTTTTTCACTGAGAAACAAAGCTAAACAGTGGTTAAACTCGTTACCACGAGGGTCTATCACTACTTAGGAACAAATGACCAAAAATTTTTTACTAAAATACTTTCCACCGGCTAAAACGGCTAAATTACGTAATGATATCTCTTCTTTTGTGCAGATGGATTTAGAAACACTTTACGATGCATGGGAGAGATACAAGGACTTACTGAGAAGGTGCCCTCACCATGGGTTACCGCTTTAGCTGCAAGTTCAAACATTCTACAATGGTGTGAATCCTCGATAAGACAAATGATTGACGAATCACGGCGTAACCATCAACAATAAAACACCAGAAGATGCCTATGAATTTATAGAGGAGATGTCACCGAATAACTATTAGTGGCAAGTTATGAGTACAAAGACAACGAAAACTGCCGACGTTTATAACATCGACTCGCCACTATGTCACAAATCGGTGGAACTTCTCAATAAAAAGATTGATAGTTTTCCTGGTTCTACAAAGGTACATCCAGTAATGAGGTGTGACTCACGCGGAGGAGGAGTGCATACAGAATACCAATCCTTCAATCCCACAACCGAAGAGGAACAAGTCAACTATATGGGTAATAATAACTTTAGATCTCAAAATAACCCATACAGTAATACTTATAATGCAGGTTGGAGGAACCACCCAAATTTCTCCTGAGGTGGTCAAGGGAATCAAAAGCCACAAAATCCTTAAGGTTTTCAACAACCACCCTACCAACAAGACACGAAGCCGAACCTTGAGGAGATGCTCTCGAAATTCATATCAGTGTCAGAAACCCGTTTCCAAAATACCGAGACAACACTTAAAAATCAATAAGCATCGATCCAAGGACTCGAAACTTAGATAGGCCAGCTATCTAAACTAATATTTGAATGATCACAAGGTAGCTTACCAAGTGATAGTTGAACCTAATCCAAGGGAACACCGTAACGCAATTAGCACTCAAGATAAGGAAGGATTCTTTGCGTCTGAGCCAGAATTGATGCAAGAAACTATGGTGAGCAAAGGTAAAAGTGAGGTAAGTCATAACAAAATGGTGAATGAAGAATATAGACCTTGTGTCCCATACCCTAATGCAACAAGGAAAGACTGTTCAGACGAACAATTCAGAAAATTCATCAAACTTTTGAAAAAATTACATATTAACTTACCATTTATTGAAGCTTTGTCGCAGATGCCAAATGCAATGAAATTTTTAAAAGACCTTTTAGTAAAAAAGCGGAAGTTGGACGAAGAGTCACATGTAGAGCTAAACCCAGTTTGCTAAGCTATTCTACAGAATAAGCTACCCGACAAATTGAAAGATCCAGGGAGTTTTACAATTCCTTGCTTAATTGGTAGTTTAGATATAAGTCATGCATTAGCTGATTTAGGGGCTAGTATTAACGTCATGTCTTACAAAATGTTTAAGCAACTAGGTCTTGGGAAACCTAAACAAACTAAGATGAGCATTCAATTGGCAGATAAAACTATAAGATTTCCTAGGGGTATTATTGAAGATGTACTAGTAAAAGTAGATAAGTTCATATTCCCCGTTGATTTCGTTGTTCTAGACATAGAGTAGGATAATAACACTCCTTTGATTTTAGGAAGGCCCTTTTTAGCAATTGCTAAAACAATTATTGATGTTGGCATAGGTGAGCTTACACTTCATGTGGGAGATGAAACGATCACCCTTCAAGCTCGTAATTCTGGCATTACATCAAACATTGAAGGTAATAGTCCACACCAATCTACTAAAACTGACATTATAACTTTACAGAAATTGAGCTTCAAAGAAGTTCACGAGCCATGTTCCAGAAATGATAGAGGATACATTCATGAACAACGAAGGCTACAGATAGAGGAGCTAGACGAATGGTGAGCACATAAATCGAGAACACGTGATAAACTAAAACTACGCCAAAACAAGCTCGATACCTCTCCTAATCAACTTAAGGTTGGCGATAAAGTCTTACTAGATGCCGCAGATCCCCACATTGTCACTACCACACTGAATGAGGAAATCCCTCTTATGGTACTCAGTATTTTTCCATTCAGTATGGTAGAGGTGAGTCGCCCCAATTTGGGCACTTTTAATGTAAACAACACCCGATTAAAACCCTATTTTGATGAGATTGATAGCAGGAATGAGGAGTATAAACTCCTCGAATCACCCTGACCATTCACTAGAGAGGTAAGTCGAGCTTAGACTATAAATAAGCGCTTCTCGAGAGGCAACCCGAACACTAACATATTTTTGTTTCTTTATTTTTAATTTCTAACACTTTAAATCATTAACTTTATCTTTAAATTGCAAAGTTTTTCAGCACACACGGCCAGGCACACGGGCGTACCTAAAGCCATGGCCAAACAGGGGAAGAGACACGGCCGTGCGATACAGTTGTGTGAAAGCAGGACATGATTTCCCCAAAACACGAGATGCGATAAATCCCCATGACCGTGCGACATGGCTGTGGGTGAACTTGATAGGTAAACACGGGCGTGGGAATGGAAAAACAAGGGCGTCCCATGGGCAAGGCTCGATTCTGTTTCTTTGACAGGGGCGTGAAACACACCCGTGCCATTAAGCCGCGGACAACAATACATGGGCGTGGTACCCTAACACACGGGTGTGGAAGAAGCGAACAAAGCTAGGCACGACCTAAATTGCAAAATTTGAAAAACACGGGCTCACCTTCAGAGTACATGGGCGTAGCCTTAGGCCGTGTACACCTCCCTATATAAGCAAATCACTGTTCATTTTCTTCTTCCTTTCAAAATCCTAGTCGAAATCTCCCATTCTCTACTCCTTAATCCCTATTCTGGCCACCATTCCACAGATTCTCACTTCCTCAACCTCCAAACCACCCTAAACTCCACTCCCCCTGCATTAATCCTCACTTTCCCCTCTCTTTTCCCTCTATTTTTCCTCCACACGACTGTATCCCCATGCCACATGCCCATGCTCGCCTCCAACACGCCCATGTGCCACCCTACAGCAGCTTTTGGTACATTATGTCATCATCGAGAGGCAAGAAGGCCGCGGTCCACCCTCAAAGAGACGTAGGGGACCAGGTTCTTCCTCGGTACATGCTACAGTTGAAGTTCGACACCCATTCCTTGAGTTTTCGCAAGCTTTGCAGGAGGAGCTATTTCAGATACTACGCGTGCGACCCCTCACTACAGGTCGCTGCATCGACTGGGCTGCCGTAGAGCAAGTCCAGCTAGCGATGCCATCTGTGCCCTCCTGTCCACAGACCCATGGGAACGGTTCTTCGCTATTATCGAACCCACTTATTTAGAGCTAACTTTAGAATTATGCTCTACTTTTCATTTACAGGTGGTGATGACGAACAATGACAACCCCGACACCATTCACTTCCGATTAGGCGGTCTAGTTCGCATGATGAGTGTCCCAGAGTTTAGAGTCACTCTGGGACTTTACATGTAACACCCCGTACCCGAGTCCGTTACCGGAATCTGACACGAGGTGCACACAGACTTAACTATTTTCACAGTCCATTTAGAAATTTCCAGACTAGCTGGTCACTGCATCACTGTTGCCTTAAAAATCATATCTTGAGTTTCAAAGCTCGAAAATTAGTTTCGTAATTTTTCCCTGAAACTAGACTCATATGTCCATCTACAGATTTCTTTCTAGAATTTTTGGTCAAGCCAATTAGTACAGTTTATTAGTTAAAGTCTCCCCTATTCCAGGGTTCGACTACACTGACCTTCGTGCGTTACGAATTGAATATCTCCTTGTACAGGGATTTAATACTGATGCCGTTTATTTCTATAGAAACTAGACTCAGAGAGGAATCTATACATATATGGCATGACTCCTAATTATCTCTGGTTAATTTACAATGAATTTCCAAAGTCGGAACAGGGGATCCAGAAACCGTTCTGGCCCTGTTTCACGAGAACTTTAATATCTCTTAACATATAACTCATATGACCGTTTCGTTTCTTCCATATGAAAGTAGATTCATCAAAGTTAATTTACATAATTTATTCACTATTTAATACCATTCCTACTATTTTTAATGATTTTTCACATCCACATCACTGCTGCTGTCAGCATCTGCCTTTAAGGTAGGCTTTACCTATTTCATGATTTCCATGATTCAATTAGCCCTTTTTGCATACATAGCACAAAGTGTGATCATGATTAACCATTCCAATGGCTAATCGTTTCAAAACAATTTCATACCTCATAATGATCAACATACAAACGATTATGGTACTATGCTAAAAACGTATATAAGCCATTTTCGCATGGCTTTCCAAGTTTACACAAAACCGAAAGGTACATGACCTTCAACAAAAGGGTAGTCCTATACATGCCATTTCAAAGTTCAACCAAAATTGTACCAAAATGGGGGCTTTGATAGTGTGGGAGACTTCGACTTCCAAAAATCCCGAGTCCGATAACTGACAAGCCAAAATCTATAAACAAAGAAACAGAGAAAACGGAGTAAGTAATTTATGCTTAGTAAGTTTGAGCAAGAAATTCCAGCACAACAAAAGCATAGCATTCATAAAGCTAACGGATAATTTCATATGCACAAATTCTCAATATCCTACTCATTTCACATTCCAACCCCTATGTTCATACATAAGGGATCATCTTAGCCAAATAATCAAAACTCATTACTCGATCGAGCGAATATTATTCAAGGAATCAACTAATTCAAGTACATACGAACATACCTCATTGCTGGAATTTTTCAAGCGTATTAACTGAAAATTTTACAGCAAGATCGCTCATTCTCGAATCACGTACCTTCGGAACTTAACCGGATATAACGACTCGCTCAAATGCCTTCGGGACGAAGCCCGGTTATAGTGACTCGCACGAATGCCTTCGGGACTTAACCCGGGTTTAATAACTTGCACAAATGCCTTCGGGCTTAGCCGGATTTATTAACTCGCACGAATGCCTTGGATCCTAGTCCGGATATAGTCACTTAGCACAAAGCCTTCGGACTTAGCCCGGACATCATTCAATAACCGAGCACAATTATCAATAAATTATGACACATTCAGTATTTCACTTTCATTAGCAAAACTCAAACACAAGGCACTTTTCACACTTGCAATTTCGGCTCAATAGCCACACACAAAGAGCATGATTTTAATTTGCTTTAAACATGATCTAATCAATTCGAATTTAAGCTCTATTACTCAAGAACTTACCTAGGATGTCGTCGACCGATTTCAATGGCTATTCGACCACTTTTTCCTTCCCTTTGTCGGATCTAGTTCCCTTTGCTCTTGAGCTTAATTTAACAAATAAATCGATTTAATCATTTGAGCATCGAAGAGGAATACAAGGTACTTAGCCAATATATATATACTCATTAGGCATCAAAGTCGCATGTGTACGAAATCATGAATCGAACTCAACACATTAGTTAATATTCCTCTTAGCGAATTTTCTAAGCCAAGAATAGGCATCAATATGCTTGCCTCTAACCGAATGCATGCACACCAATTTCCCCTCATGTGGTCAATATGCATGTCCATGTTGAGGCCAATTATACACTTAATACCACACAAAAACAGCATACATTTTACTAACTAACGATTACATATCGTAGCTCAATACACATCTCTCATTTACTTCATAACCAAACATCATCACAAGCAAATATACACCTTGAAATAGTATATATGTCATACCAATACATCATGTACAAACATATATACATATATATATGCTAGAGTCGAATCTCAAGTTGATTGTAACTAAACATGAACATAATTTCAAAACACAAATCTTACTTTCCATGCAATGAGCATAAATCACACTTTTGGATGTACCATGGCGAATACATCACAACACCATAATTTTGGTCATGATTAAACAAAGAACTTAATGTCTTACTCAAAAATACTAAAAAGAAAGTCCAAGAGCCATCAATCCACCATCACATATATCATTAGCAAGCTTCATATTTAACATGCAATGGCATTAACACAAAATCCACCTTGGCCAAATACCATCCCTATGATATAACAAAAGTTTGAACCATGGGCTAACAAGAGCATCAAGCTATCAACTAAAAACATGCATGAATCTCATGGCACAACCTCAAACATACCTTAATCTTGATGCAAGTATAGCCAAACCTCTTCCTAATCCTCTTCCAAACCAAGCATGAAGCAAAATTCCTCCTTCCCTCTAGTATTTTCTGTCAAGAGAGAATGAAAATGGATGAACAAATTTTTTCTTTTCTCTTCCTCAATACACTGCAATGGGGCATGCATGAGACCATTTTTTCTTTTTCCATTTCTTTATTACCCATGCTCATTAATTTATTTTTTCACCCATGATTCACCAACAAAACATGTCTATGACATGTTTTGCCCATATTCTTTGTCATGGCCAGCCATCACTTGTAAAAGAGGGGTATTTGACATGCAAGGCCATTGTTTTGCATGCATGCTTTAATTAGTCATCACACATTCCCCCATCATACTTTCAAAGTTTTCTACTAGGTCCTTTCTAGTGAAATTCACATTTATAACTCTAAATTAAAGCATCAAAAATGTCACACATGAGTTAACACATATTATAGGCATCAAAATAAATATCAAATTATTTTTATGCCTCGTTTTTTTGTGGTCCCGAAACCACATTCTGACTAGGGTCGTTTTAAGGCTGTCACATTACACCAATGAGTTTATGGAGGAGGAGGACATGAATGCACTACCACGCAATATCAACATTTTTCCCTCCTTGTGCTGGAAGGCTTTAGCACCACTCTCTTCCACCTACAACCCTAGTCGCTCGAAGGCCTCAGCTCTCGCCCCTTCCCTAGATATCTCCATGCCATATTAGCAGACACCTTGAACGGAAGGAGAGAGAGCACCGGCATCGTCAACGCCCACGACACCTACTATTTATGGTTTTTGGCGAATGCACACGTAACTGACTTGGCATATTTCATCGCTTTCGCCATTCGCCATCAGACCGAGCGGCATCGAAAGGGAGTAATCTCTATCGTGCCTCTATGTGATGCACCTTGCCAGACACTTCGGCCTCCTCAACACTGTGGCCCAGTCATCAGCGCTTACACTGATAGGTCAGATGTCATCACAGGGCATCATGACTATGTTACACATGAGGATGATCGAGCGCCGACGTGGGACCGATCCTCCTCAGTGCCGTCTCACTCATGCCATTGATGAGGAGGATCTTGAGGACATTCCTGATGATGTCCCCCCAAAGCACGAGAAGCCTTCTACCACACCACCTAGGGAACGACCAGTTCATGCAGCTGCTTTATTGGCACACCTTTCCTACCGACTCACTCACTTCGAGCAGTATTGCACTACACAGTTCGAGATGGTTCATGAGCAAGATCGGCAACGTGACAGATAGATGGACGACATGCAGGCCATGATGCAGCAACTGTGCCAGCACTTTCACATCGCCACTCCAGCGCCACCACCTGAGGGCCCCACCTACGAGGATCATTGAATCCTCCTATTATTTTTGTTTTTATTTTTATTTTCATTTCAATTTTATTATTTTCTTTTGAAAGACATATCTATATTAGTAACTTTTACTTTCTTCATTTTTCTGGTATTTCTAACCAGTAATCCCACTACGCTCTATTCCACACCAACTCTTAATAAGCTCTTCATGATTCTACAGACTTCCAAGCAAAGCTACTAGGAATATTTTACGAAATGAGGAAACAGATTAGGAACAATACCCAATGAGTCCCATGTTCAACGACCCAATTTCTTCATCTAACCAAGAGCAGTGGCAGCTACAACTTTCCCCAAACACTCCAGCCTCAGAATCAAGCTCCGTATCCATATAACAAGGAGTTTCACCTCTTTCTCTCTTATGATTTTCTTTATTTTGAATATTCTATCTTTGTACATTGAGGGCAATGTACATATTAAGTGTGGGGGGGTGAACATGAACATGATGCCTAACTTTTTGCATTATTTTCAAATCCCTGAATTTGGTCTTGTGCTTAAGTGATTTTCTCATACTATTGATCGAATGAATTATGAGTGATCTATAATTATTGTTGATATGTCATGAATTAAACCATGGGAATTATGCATGATTATTTGATTATAGGACATTAGAGAATCGAGTATGATAAGTTGATATTTGAGAACTAAAATTTTTAGATTATTTTCCTAAATTGAGGTATTATCTTGAAATCTTAAGTATACATGAATGACATCACAAACCCAAATTTTTGGCGAGATTTTTGAGCCTTTTGAGCATATAGCTTTCTTTCTTGCTTACTTATTTTGTGGTTTGAGTGTGTCAACATTGAACTGTTATTCTAGAACTTGACTCGATTATACATGTCGAGATCACACGTATGATTTGATATACTGAGATGATAAAGGCACTTAGGATTTAACCCACTTACACCATAAAAAGCCTTCCCACATAATTAAACCCTTAGTGAACCCTGCCTACTAACCTTTTTTATTGATTAACCCTCATCATTTACCCATTAACCCATTATTGTTGAAATCCTTTTACTTAATTTGCCCTTTTTATCGAGATTAAATTTAATATTGTTACCTCACTATGTTCACCATTTTTTGTTACTGAATCATGAAGTATGATTTCTATATTGTATTGACTTGATTTGTTCTTAAAAAGATAATAATAATAAGAGAGTTCATGTAATATAGTTCTAGATATTTGTTTATGACTTAGTAATTAAGTTTTTTCTAGTGGGGTAATATATTGAAATTATCTCGACTCTAACCTTTTTCTTTTCAGCTTGTATCCATACCCATAACCTAAACGTTGTTACAACCATGCAAAGACCTTTTGACTTGTGTATCATATCATTTACAAGTGGTGGAGATTTGATTTTCATGCAAGCCTATGGTAATAACTTCTCATGTTAGATAATCGAGTGCTTAATCTTGAACCTTAAACACTTTGAGTGATTTGAGTGAATCTTTAAGTGAGGATGTCATCTTTTGTATATTTAGACTAAAGTTAATTACTTAGAGGAAGGAGATTACCTATAATTTTATTATCAAAATATTCGATTTAGATTGTTTGAGGCTTTTAATGCCTCTATAGTGGAATTCTCACTGTATGATTTTCTATGGAATAATTTGTAACATTATCAGTAATGATTATGTGATTGAAAGGAATGAATTCTAGTAGTAAATGAGAGTTTTGCTTGAGGACAAGCAAATGTTTAAGTGTGGGGGTATTTGATAAACGCCAAATTATACATATTTTTACCCTAACTACTTAGCATATTTATGGATGTTTATTACTAGATTTGTGGATTTTGTTGCTCTTAATCCGGTTATTTCATGTTTTGTACTCAGAAGAGCACCAAGAGTCAAAAAGAGCCAAAACGAGCAAAAAAGGGACAAAATGCCAAATCGAGAAGATGACACGGCCTAAGCCTTGCCACACGGGCAGCTGACACACCCGTGTCTTTCGATGGTGTCGACCAAGGCTTTCACGATTCACACAGCCTGGTCATTGACCTACACGGCCATGTGTAATTTAACGGATAGAACACGGCCTGGCAATCACGTTACACGGCTGTGGCACACGGGCGTGTCCCTTTTTCAAGAAGCTGTATTCTACACAGTAAGAATGACTTAGAAAGAGGGCCCCTCCTTCAGAACTTTTCTGGAGTACAGAACCACACGCCGGGAATTACTTGAAGAAAGCTAGACGATCCATCCCAAAAGCCGGAGCTACTCCAAGACTGAAGATCTCTCTCAGAATTCCTTCAGGGTTTTAGAGTTTTTTTTTATGTTTTGTTATTTTCATACTTTTAAGATGTACTATTATTTTATTATAAACTAAACCCCTTAGATACCTAAGGGGGTTGAAACCTATGATGGATCTTGTTATTATAATCTGAACTGTATGATAAATACTTGATTTGTTTTTAATTATGTGTTCTTAATGCTTGAGTTAATATTCTGAGTATTGATTCATGATTTGATGTGCTTATGTAGAGGAGCAAAAATCACTGTCTAAGAGTAGATTTGGCATAATTAAGCAGAGTTGATCAAACGCATAGAAATAGGGTTAGAGATTTTACTGAATTAGGGTGAAACCTAATATAGGAGTCCATAGATCGATTTACTGCTTCCCTAGGGGTTTTAATTAAGAAAGAGATTTTGATTAATTCAACTGAGGGTTAGACGTTATTAGTCTCGAAAGAGATAATAATATAGGTTAGGGAGTCTCATGGATCAAGTCAAGTGAATAAATCGTCTGGTTCAGAGTCAGATAACAAGTGAAATCTAGGTGGATTCCTCCTTGGGTGTCGTCTTTATCAATTACTTTTCTTCAAGCCTTTTTCCAAATTTTCTCTTTACTTTAGTTTAATTAGTTAATTAGTTTAATAAACAACCCCTCTTTATTTCTAGGTTAAATGATAAAAAGATAGTTATTACTAGTACTTTTGGTTCCCTTGGGTACGATATCCTGGTCTTGCCATTACTATAATATTGTTCGATAGGTGCGCTTGCCTTTTCGTCGTGATAATAGTTAGTCTAGGTTTGATCTTCATTACCAATATTTTTTACTTGTTACGAATCATACAATCATCCATAACGAGTTCTGAAAGCAGTTTTGTACACATCAGTCTGTTTGACCTTGAGCTAATGGTAACCTAAGCACATGTTAATTTTAGAAAAGACGGATGCTCCCTAAAACTGGTCGAACAAGTCATCAATCCTCAGTAACGAATACTTATTCTTGATCATTAACTTGTTTAATTGCCTATAGTCAATGCACATCCTCATCGACCCAACCTTCTTCTTAACGAACAATACCTGTGCCCCCCACGGAGTCACACTCAGTTGAATAAATCCTCTATCAAAGAGTTCCTGAAGTTGTGCTTTTAATTCAGTTAGTTCTTTTAGTGCCATCTGATAGGGCGCAATGGACACTAGGGCAGTACCTGGTAAAGATCAATTCCAAACTCCACCTCTCTATCCGGACGTACTCTAGGCAATTCGTCTGGAAAAAATCTGAAAATTCACTCATAGTACGAATATCTCCCACTGATAGCTTTTTAGGAGTAGAATTATATACGTAAGCTAGGTATGCCTCACACCTATTTCACACTAATTTTTTTACTACTAGAGCGGTGATACGTGATATTCGTGATAGGTTTTAAATATTTATAATGAATCGTTCTTGAAACTAACTATTATCATGATGAAGGCAAGTGTACCTATCGAACAGTAGTATAGCTTTAGCAAGACCGGATTATCGAACCTAAAGGAACTAAAAGTACTAGTATCAACTTCTTTTTATTATCTAGCCTAAAAAATAAAAGGGTTTTGTTTATCTAACTAATTAACTAAACTAAGAAATCACAGAAAAGAAATTTGGGGAAAATACTTTTTGGAAAACTCGATTGATTAAGACAATACCTAAGGAAAATCCACCTAGACTTCACTTGTTATTTGACTCAAATCGCATTTATTTATTCATTCAACTTGTTCCGTAGAGATCCCTAAGTTATATTATTCTCTCTCTGGAGACTAACAACGTCTAACCCTAGTTTGAATAATTGAAATCTCTTTCTAATTAACATCCTAGGGTTGCATTAACTCGATCTATGGATCCCCTTATTAGGTTTCACCCTAATCCAGCAAAATCTTGTCACCCTATCTCTAGGTGCGCAACCAACTCCTCTTAATTATGACAAATTTACTCTTAGGCAGGGTCTATTCCTCCTCTAAATAAGAGCTTAACTTTAATCAATATCCTGGAATATCAAAACAAGAATTAAGGACACATAATTAAGATTAAGTCAAATATTTATCATACAATTTAGATAATAATAAAAAGATCCGTCTCAGGTTTCATTCCCCTTAGGTATTTAGGGGTTTTGGTTCATACTAATGAAAGAAAACATCTCAAAAGAATAAAAATAACAAAACATAAGAAAACCCAAAACTCTTGAGGGAATTTGAAGGGAGATCTTCAGTCATGATGGTGAATCCGGCTTCTAAGATGGATTGATCGGCTTTCCTTAAGCAATTCCTTGCTTCCTCCTGTGCGTCCCCCTGTCTAAGTGCCTCCTCAGGTGTTTAAATAGGCTTTGGAATGCCTAAGATCCCTCAAAATTGGCCTTTTTTGAATTGGACTAAACTTGGGCTCGGCAGGGACACGCCCATGTGCGATTGCTTAAGGCCGTGGTCAAGGCTGTTAAATGGGCACGGGCGTGTGATCTACCCATGTAAATCGTGCTTTGACCTTGCCAAAGGGACACGATCGTATGGTCTGCCCGTGTGAGGAAGTCCAGCCCGTGTTGATTTTGTACATTGGCCCATTTTCTCTGTTGTTGGCCCGTTTCTCGTTCCTTTCACTCTCTTGTGCTCACCTAAGTATAAAACATGAAATTAAGTCATTAGGAGCATCGAATTCGCCAATTTTAAGGAAAAATCATCCATAAAATGTGTTGAGCATGGGATAGAAGTATGTATAAATTACGGTTTATCAAATACCCCCACACTTAAGCATTTGCTTGTCCTCAAACAAAATCCTCAACTCATAATCAAAATAAATTCTTCTCAACTTATAATTTCTATCGATAATATCTCAAAATAATCCATAGGTAATCATACATTGAAAATTCAACTGAAAGAACATCAAAGTTTCAAATATTCCAAGTTGAGCATTTTATTATGAAAACATAGGTGTCTCCTCTCATCTAAGTAATTACCTTTGATTCAAAATATCACAGAGTTTCATTTCCTCACTAAAGATTCACTCAAATCACTCGAGGTGTTTAAGTACAATAAATGAAGCACTCAATAGTCAATACTGAAAAGTCATTACCATAGGCTTGCATGAAAATCAAATCTCCACCACTATAAATTGAGATGAAAAATTAATCAAAAGGTCTTTAGAGGGTTGTAACGTGGCTTTGGTTAGAGGGTGTGGTCACAAGCTGAAAGAAAGGGTTAGAATCGAGATTAAATTGAAAAATTACCTAACTAGAAAAATGACTAGTCATCAATTGCGTACAACAGAGCTTTTTCTCAGAATATGGAATTTAACTTCTTTAACTCAGAAGATCACTACTACTAATATGTATACATGTATTTTTTTTTAAGAACAAGTCAAATTACAAAATAGAATAAAACATAGCTAAGAAACTATTCCAACTCAAATCTCGACAAAAATAGGGATCAAATTAATTTAAGGGATTTCAACAATAATGAGTTATGGGTTAATATTGGGGTAAATCAATGAATGGGTTGTTAGGCTCAAGGGGGTTCACTAAGGGTTAATTGTGAAGGTAGGCTTTTATGGAGTGAGTGGGTTAAACCTAAGTGCCTTTATCATTTTGACATATCAAATCAAATGGTGTGGTCTTGACATGCATAATCAAGCAAGTTCTAGAATAACAATTCAATACTGACGCACTCATAATGAAAGTGAGCATGAAAGAAATAATAGATGCTCTAAAGGCTCAAGATCTCACAAAAATTATGGTTTTTTGATGTTTACACTTGTGAATTCCAACTCAAAATAATACCTAAACTTGGGGAAACAACCTAAAAGTTTTTAATTCTTCAAAAATCAACTTATCATGCTTGATTCCCTAATGTCTTAAAGTTTAAACAATCAATGCATAAATGCCTATGTTTTAATTCAAGACATATCAATAAAATTATAAATTAATTAAAATTCATTCTAATAGTGATATAAATTATTTACATGAGAATAAGACACAATTCAAGGGTTTCTAATGATGATATAAAAGACCCCCCACACTTAAGATGTACATTGCCCTCAATGTACAAAGATATATATAATGAAAAGGATAGATTCATAATCATAAGATAGGGACAGAAGTGAAACTTCCTGAATGATGAATGAATTCCTTGAACTGGAGTTTTGGAGGATAATTGGCGTGAGAGTGGAGGAGGATACTCCGGTGGTGGTAAAGGTTCATTAGTCCATAAGTCCTGCATCAAAAGAATATTATATCTAGTGGTAGCTATGGTCGTGGTCGAGCAGGACATGGCAGTCTTGGAGAACCGTTCCTGGTGGAGTTTTTAATTCTTATGCGAGGATGAGCTTTGGTGCTCTTTCTGACTGTGATAAAATCAGGAACTCTTTAAGAGGTATATTGAAGTATAATTACTCGTAATGAAATAGCCAAAGAATAAAAATTGTAAAAACTCAGGATGAAATAGTATTAAAAGGAAATAAAAAAATAATTTCAAAATATAGAGATAAAAATAAAATAAAATAAATAATAGGTGTTTATAGAGAAATTGGGGCACACGGCCGTGGGGTACGCCCATGTGCTGTAAGCTCAGCCCGTGCGTTTCGTAATATTTGAAATTAGGCACATTGGTGTACACAGCCATGTTGCACGGCCGTGTCGATCTCTGTTCGCTTCTCCCACGTCCGTGTATACAGGCGCACGCCCGTGTATGTAGGCGCACGCCCGTGTTAAATTGACAGGTTTGCCCACAGTTTCAAAACACTGGCGTGTTGCACGCCCGTGTTATTTTGGAAGTTTCGCCCACGGCCATGTCGCACGGCCGTGGCGACTTATTGCATCCCGTGTTGGGGAAAATTTCGCCCTGTTTTCACACGGCCTAAGGCATGCCCGTGTACCTGGCCATGTGTGCTTTAGAAAGTCTGCGTTCCATAAGTCGGTTAGTATGTTAGATGTTAAAACTAAAATTTAAAGAAATTAATATTGTTAGTGCTCGGGTTGCCTCCCGAGAAGCGCTTATTTATAGTCTAAGCTCGACTTACCTCTCTGGTGTGTGATCATGGTGGATCGAGGAGTTTACACTCCTCATCCCTGCTATAAATTTTATCAACATAAGGTTTAAAACGAGTACTATTTACCTTGAACGTGCCGAATTTGGGGTGATTTGCCTCAAACATACCGTATGGAAATATTCTAGTTACTGTAAGAGGGGTTTCTTCATTCGGTTCATAAGTGGCGATTTGAGCATCTGCTGCATCTAGTAGTACTTTGTCTCCAACTTAAAGTTAATTTGGTGAGGCATTGAGCTCGTTCTGGTGTAGTTTTAGTTTATCGTGTTTTCTCGGTTTAAATGTCAGCCATTCATCTAACTCCTCGATTCGTAACCTTCGTTCTTCATGGGTAGATTCTTTGTTGTGGATTGAACATGGCTGATGTGTGTCCTTTGAACTTATTTCTTGTAAAATAGGTTGCACTGTATGATCAGTCTTAGTAGAACAATTTGTACAATCACCTTCAATTTTCGATGTGTGGTTCGGGTTGCGAGCTTGAAGGTTGATTGTTCCGTCTCCTACACGAAGTATGAGTTTACCTGTGCCAACGTCAATAATTGTTCTAGTAGTTGCTAAAAAGGGCCTTCCCAAAACTAAAGGAACATTACTGTCCTCTTCTATGTCTAGAACAACAAAATCATCTGGGAATATAAATTTGTCAATTTTAACGAGTACGTCTTTAATGATACCCCTAGGAAATCTGACGGTTTTATCTGCTAATTGAATGCTCATTCTAGTTTGTTTGGGTTTCCCTAGACGTAGTTGCTTAAACAATTTGTAAGGCATAACATTGATACTAGCCCCTAGATCAGCCAACACATTATTAACATCTAAACTACCAATTAAACAAGGAATCATAAAACTCCCTGGATCTTTTAGTTTGTTGGGTAGCTTATTCTGAAGAATGGCTGAGCAAACCACGTTCAGCTCCACATCTGACCTTTCATCTAACTTTTATTTATTTGCTAGAAGCTCTTTTAAAAATTTGACTGCGTTCGGCATCTGCGAAAGTGCTTCAATAAATGGTAGGTTAATATGTAGTTTCTTTAAAAGTTTAAGGAATTTACCAAATTGTTCGTCTGAGCGGTCATTCCTTGTCGCATTGGGGTATGGCAAATGAGGTTTATGTTCTGTATTTACCGTTTTTTGTTTGTTTTGGCCTACCTCATTCTGACCTTCGCTTACCACCGGTTCTGGCCTTGGTTTTGCCACTAACCCTTCCTTATCATGAATGGCAATTTCGTTGAGTTGCTCCCTTGGGTTAGATTCAGTGTTGCTTGGCAGGTGATCACAGTGATTCATAACAAGTAATAAATATTTATAATGAAGATTAGACCTAGAATAACTATTATCACGACGAAAAGGCAAGCGCACCTATCGAACAATAGTATAGTAATGGAAAGACCGGGATATCGTACCCAAGGGCACCAAAAGTACTAGTAATAACTATCTTTTTATTATCTAACCTAGAAATAAAAGAGTTTGTTTATTAAACTAATTATGTAAACTAATTAACTAATTTAATTAAAGTGAAGAGAGAATTCGGAAAAAGACTTGAAGAGAAGCAATTAATAAAGACGACACCCAAGGAGGAATCCACCTAGATTTCACTTGTTATCTGACTCTGAACTGGACAATTTATTCACTTGACTTGATCCGTGAGACTCCCTAACCTATATTATTATCCCTATTCAAGACAAATAACGTCTAACCCCGAGATTGAATAACCGAGACTTTTCTCTAATTAACACTCCAAGGATGCATTAACTCGATCTACGGACTCCCATATTAGGTTTCACCCTAATCTGGCAAAATCTCGTAACCTTATTTCTAGGCGCCCGATCTACTCCGCTTAATTATGTCAAATCTACTCTTATGCAGGGTCTATTCCTCCTCTGCATAAGCACATCAAATCATGAATTAATACCCGAAATATTAACTCAAGCATTAAGAACAAATCAAGATTTATCATACAGTTCAGATAATAATAACAAGATCCATCATAGGTTTTATCCCCCTCAGATATCTAAGGGGTTTAGTTCATAATAAAATAAGAGTACATCTCAAAAGTATGAAAATAACAAAACATAAAGAAAACTCTAAAACCCCTGAAGGAATTCTGAGAAAGATCTTCAGTCTTGGAGTAGCTCCGGCTTTTGAGATGGATCATTTGGGTTCCTTCAAATAATTCCCAGCATATGGTTTTGTGTTCCAGAAAAGTTCTGGAAAGAGCGGCCTCTTTTTAGGTCATAATTAGGGTGTTTATATAGGCTTTGGGTTGGGTTTCTTCCTCCCTAAGTATCCTTTTCCTTGTAAAATACAGCTCTTTGAAAAAGGGACACGCCCGTGTGCCACGACCGTGTGACGTGATTACCAGGCCGTGTTCGATCCGTTGAATTGCACACTGCCATGTGGGCTCAATGGCCAGGCCGTGTGAATCGTGAAAACCTTGGTCTACACCCCCGAAGGCCACGGGTATGTGAGATGCCCGTGTGGCAAGGCTTAGGCCATGTGGTCTTCTCGATTTGGTCCGTTTTGTCCCTTTTTAGCTCGTTTTTGGCTCCTTTTGACTCTTGGTGCTCTCCTGAGTACAAAACATGAAATAACTGGATTAAGAGCACCAAAATCCACAAATCTAATAGTAAACATCCATAAATATGCTAAGTATTTGGGGTAAAAACATGAATTATTTGGCGTTTATCAAATGCCCCCACATTTAAGCATTTGCTTGTCCTCAAGCAAAATTCTCATTTACTGCTAGAATTCATTCCTCTCAATCACATAATCATTACTGATAATTTTACAAGTTATTCCACAGAAAATCATACAGTGAGAATTCAACTATAGGGGCATTTAAAAGCCTCAAACAATCTAAATCGAATATTTTGATAATAAAATCATAGGTAATCTCATTCCTATAAGTAATTAACTCTAGTCCTAAATGCACAAGAGATGACATCCTCACTAAAGATTCACTCAAAGCACTCAAAACGTTTAAGGTTCAAGATTAAGCACTCATTATCTAACATGAAATGTTATTACCATAGGCTTGCATGAAAATCAAATCTCCACCACTTGTAAATGATACGATATACTAATTAAAAGGTCTTTGCATGGTTGTAATGGGGTTTAGGTTACAGGTATGGATACAAGCTGAAGAGAAAAGGGTTAGAATCGAGATAATTTCAATATATTACCACACTATCAAAAACTTAATTACTGAACCATAAACAAATATCTAGAACTATTTTACATGAGTTCATGACAACTTTAGCTTGTTAAGAATTACAATAATACTAGGTTTTTTTTTAAGAACAAATCAAATTAATACAATACAGAAATTATACTTCATGATTTAGTAACAGAAATTGGTAAACATAGTGAGGTAACAATATTAAATTCAATCTCGATAAAAAGGGTCAAATTAAGTAAGAGGATTTCAACAATAATGGGTTAATAGGTTAATGATGAGGGTTAATCAAAGAAAAAGGTTAATAGGCTCAAAGGGGATTCACTAAGAATTTAATTATGTGGGAAGGGTTTTTCTGGAGTCAATGGGTTAAATCCTAAGTGCCTTTATCATCTCAGTATATCAAATCATAAGTGTGGTCTTGATATGTATAATCGAAGCAAGTTCTAGAATAACAGTTCAATGTTGACACACTCAAACCACAAAAGAAGTGAGCAAGAAAGAAAGCTATATGCTCAAAAGGCTCAAAAATCTCACCAAAAATTTGGGTTTTTGATGTCATTCGTGTATACTTAAGATTTCAAGATAATACCTCAATTTAGGAAAATAATCTAAAAATTTTAGTTCTCAAAATATCAACTTATCATGCTCGATTCTCTAATGTCCTATAATCAAATAATGATGCATAATTTCCATGTTCTAATTCACGACATACCAGTAATAGTTATAGATCAATCAGAATTCGTTCTATCAATATTATGAGAAAATCACTAAGCACAAGACCAAATTCAGGGATTTGAGAATAATGCAAAAAGTTAGGTTCCATGTTCACCCCTCCACACTTAAGATGTACATTGCCCTCAATGTACAAAGATAGACTATTCAACATAAAGAAAACCATAAGAGGGAAAGAGGTGAAACTCCTTGTTAGAAGGATGCGGAGCTTGATTCTGAAGCTGGAGTGTTTGGGGAAAGTAATAGCTGCTATTGTTCTTGGCTAGATGAAGAAATTGGGTCATTGAACATGGCACTCATTAGGTATTGTTCCCTATTTGTTTCCTCATTGCGTAAAACATTCCTAGCAACTTTGCTTGGAAGTTTGTAGAATCATGAAGAGCTTATTAAGAGTTGGTGTGGAAGAGAGTGTAGTGGAATTACTTGTTAGAAATACTAGAAAATGGAAAATAAAAATTTACTAATATAGATATGTCTTTCAAAATAAGAAATTTGAAATAAAAATTAAAAGAAAAATAAGAATAAAATAAATAAAAATAAGAATAAATAAAAATAAAAAATAGGAGGATTTAATGATCCTCGTTGGTAGGGCCCCTAGGTGGTGGTGCTGGAGGTGCGATGTGGAAGTGCTGGCACAACTGCTGCATCATGGCCTGCATATCATCCATCTGTCAGTCCTGTCGCCGATCTCACTTGTGGATCATCTTGAACTGCGTAGTGCAATACTGCTCGAAATGGGCGAGTCGATCGAAAAGATGTGCCAATGAAGCAGCCGCATGAACTGATCGTTCCCTAGGTGGCTCAGTAGAAAGCTCCTTGTGCTGTAGGGGAACATTGTCAGGAATGTCCTCAAGATCCTCCTCGTCAATGGCATGATAGAGACGGTACTGAGGAGGATCAGTCCCACGTCGGCGCTTGATCATCTGCATATGTAGCATAGTCTTGATGCCCTATGGGGATATCTGACCTATCAGTGTAAGCGCTGATGATTGGGCCGCTGTGTTAAGGAGACCGAAGTGTCTGGGAAGGCGCGTCACGTATGGGCCGATGGAGATCACTCCCTTCCTATGCCGCTCGGTCTGATGGCGAATGACGAAAGCAATAAAGTAGGCCAAGTCAATCATGTGTGCATTCGCCATGCACCATAAATAGTAGGCGTTGTGAGAGGTGACGATGCCGGTGCTCTCTCTCCTCCCGGTCAATGTGTGTGCCAAGATGGCATGGAGGTGGCGTAAGGAAGGATCGAGGGCTGAGGCCTTCGAACGGCTGGGGTCGTATGTGGAAGAGAGTGGTACCAAAGCCTTCCAGCATAAGGAGGGGGAGATGTGGATATTGCGTGGTAGTGCATTCATGTCCTCCTCTTCCATAAACTCATCGGTGTAAAGTCCCAGAGCAACTCCAAACTCTAGGACACTCATCGTACGAACTAGACCACCTAATCAGAAATGAATGGTGCCGGGGTTGTCATTGTTCGTCATCACCACCTGTAAATGAAAAGTAGAGCATAGTTCTAAAGTTAGCTCTAAATAAGTGGGCTCAATAATAGCGAAGAACCGTTCCTATGGGTCTATGGATAGGAGGGTGCAGATGGCATCAGGGAGTTGGACTTGCTCTATGGCAGCCCAGTCGATGCAGCGACCTATGGTGATGGGTCGTGCACGTAGTATCTGAAATAGCTCCTCCTACGAAGCTTGTGGAAATTCAAAGAACGGGTGTCGAACTTTGGCTGTAGCTCATACCGAGGAAGAACTCGGTCCCCTACGTCCTTTGAAGAAGGGACCGCGACCTTCTTTCCTCTGGATGACGACATAATGTACCTGAAAATATATGAGCATTGATCGAACCCAAGATACATCAGTAGTTAAGCAAGAGGCCCAAAACTATTATATGCTATTTAGTAACTTAAACAATTCAAAATATAGAAAATTGTAAATCAAATTCCTAACTTGTCTTAAGAAAAATAATACGATATCTATGTAAAGCATGTAGAATACTAATGTAGTAACACAAAGTGGAAAAATAAGGTTGAGGAATTGAACCAAAAGTGGTGTAGGGCGGCGTACGGGCGTGGTGGCAGCGAACATGGGCGTGTGACGTGGGGAGGAAGCTGTGTGGTGGGAAAAATGGTAGGTATAGGGAGGGGCAAATGGGGGTTAATGCAAGTGGAGTGATTTTGAAGGTGGTTTGGGGGTCGGGGAAGGAAGAATCTAGGGAATAGTGGCCGGAATAGGGAGTAGGGGTTGGGGAAGGGTAGATTTCGTCTAGGGTTTTAAAGGAGGAAGAAGATGAACAGTGGTTTGTTTATATAGGGGAGGGGCACATGGCCTAGGGCCACGCTCGTGTGCTGTGAGGGTAGCCCGCGTTTTTCTAATTTTTTTGAATTTGGTCGTACCCGGCTACTGTCACACGCCCGTATGGCTTGGGCGTGTGTGGCACATGGCCATGTCACATAGCCGTGCCTAGCTTTGTTCGCTTCTCCACATCCGTGTGGTATGGTAGCACGCCCGTGGTAATTGAACGGCTCGACCAAGGGTGTTAGCCACGGGCATATCGTACACTTGTGCTGTTTTAATAGGTTCATCCATGCTTCCTCCACACGGGCGTGTCGCACGCTCGTGTTGTTTTGGCAGGCTCGACCACAGCTATGTCGTATGGCCGTGGCGTGTTATCGTAGCCCGTGTTTGGGAAATTTCATGCCCTATTTTCACACGGCCGTACGCACGCCCGTGTGCTTGGCCGTGCCTCTGTGGAAAACCTGTATTCAAAATTTCTATTAGTAGGTTAGGAGTGAAATATCAGAATTTAAATAAATTAACAATGTTAGTGCTCGAGTTGCCTCCCGAGAAGCACTTAATTATAGTCTAAGCTAGACTTACCTCTCCATTGAATGATCATGGTGGTTCGAGGAGTTCATACTCCTCATTCCTACTATCAATCGTAAAATAAGGTTTTAAACGAGTGTTGTTTACCTTAAAAGTGCTGAACTTAGGATGACTCACCTCTACTGTACCGAATGGAAAAATACAAAGAACCGTAAGAGGGATTTCCTCATTCGGTGTGGTAGTGACAATGTGAGGATCGACGGCATTTAGTAAGACTTTATCACCTACCTTAAGTTGATTAGGAGAGGTATCGGGCTTGTTTTTGCGTAATTTTGGTTTATCATGTGTTCTCGGTTTGTGTTCTCGCCATTCGTTTAGCTCCTCTATCCGTAGTCTTCCTTCTTCATAGATGTCTTTGTTCTCTTCATGATAGTAGCGCACTATCTCTGTTGTCTTGGTTCGAGAAGGTTCCTGCAAGGACGGTTGAATATTAGTTTTATCATTGACAGGTTTCATAGCATTATCCTGAGTCTTAGGGGTTTTGACTAAATCGCGTGCTTGGAGTGTTACTACGTCGTCAGCTGAACGAAGCGTTAACTCCCCTGTGCCTACATTAATAATGGTTCTGGCAGTTGCTAAAAAGGGTCGTCCTAAAATTAAAGGTACCTCGTTATCCTCATCCATGTCTAAGACGACAAAGTCTACTGGGTAAATAAATTTATCAATCTTAACGAGAACGTCTTCAATAATACCCTTAGGAAATCTAATTATTTTTTCAGCCAATTGTATGCTCATACCGAGACCTAGTCGTTTAAACATCTTATATGGCATAACATTTATACTTGCCCCTAGATCAGCTAAAGCATTATTCACAGATAAACTACCAATTAAGCAAGGAATTGTAAAACTCCCTGAATCTTTCAATTTGTTAGGTAGGTTATTTTTTAGAATAGCTGAGCAGACTGCATTGAGTTCCACATGCGATGCAGTGTCTAATTTCCTTTTTTTTCTCATAAGTTCCCTTAAGAATTTTGCTAAGTTGGGCATCTGCGAAAGAACTTCAATAAAGGGTAAGTGAATATGTAATTTCTTTAAGAGTTTGACAAACTTACCGAATTGTTCATCTGTTCTATCTTTCGTCATCGCTTTAAGATATGGCACGCGAGGTTCATGATTCGTACTTACCTGTTTAGGATCATCATTGTTTACCTCTTCTCGACCTTTGTTCATCGCGCTGTCTTGTTGTAATTCTGGCTCAGGTGCAATGAATCCTTCCTTATTTTGAGTGCTAATTGCATTGAGGTGTTCCCTCAGATTAGGTTCAGTATTACTTGGTAGGCTACCTTGTGGTCGTTCGGAGATTAATTTGGACAGCTGGCCTATCTGATTTTCGAGTCCTTGGATCGATGCTTGTTGATTCTTAAGTGCTGTCTAGGTGTTTCGAAAATGGGTTTCTGACACCGAGATGAATTTAGAGAGCATCTCTTTAAGGTTCAGCTTCCTTTCTTGTTGATAAGGTGGCTGTTGAAAACCTTGAGGATTTTGTGGCTTTTGATTCCCTTGACCACCCCAGGAGAAATTGGGGTGGTTCCTCCAACCTGCATTATAAGTATTACTGTATGGGTTATTTTGAGATCTAAAGTTATTATTACCCATATAGTTGACTTGTTCCTCTTCGGTTGTGGGATTGAAGGATTAGTATTCTGTATGCACTCCTCCTCCGCGTGAGTCACACCTCATTACTGGATGTACCTTCGTAGAACCAAGAAAACTATCAATCTTTTTATTGAGAAGTTCCACCTGATTTGACAGCATAGTAACTGAGTCGATGTTATAAACGCCGGCAGTTTTCATTGTCTTTGTCCTCATAACTTGCCACTAATAGTTATTCAGTGACATCTCCTCTATAAATTCATAGGCATCTTCTGGTGTTTTATTGTTGATGGTTCCGCCAGCAGCTGCGTCAATCATTTGTCTTATCGAGGGATTCACACCATTGTAGAATGTTTGAACTTGCAGCTAAAGCGGTAACCCATGGTGAGGGCACCTTCTCAATAAGTCCTTGTATCTCTCCCATGCATCGTAAAGTGTTTCTAAATCCATCTGCACAAAAGAAGAGATATCATTACACAATTTAGCCATTTTAGCCGGTGGAAAATATTTTAGTAAAAATTTCTCGGTCATTTGTTCCCAAGTAGTGATAGACCCTCGTGGTAACGAGTTCAACCACTGTTTAGCTTTGTTTCTCAGTGAAAAGGGAAATAACCAAAGACAAATTGCATCATTAGAAACGCCATTGATTTTGAATGTATCGCAAAATTCCAGGAAATTTGCTAAGTGAGTGTTAGGATCTTCATCCTGCAAGCCATCAAACTGAACAAACTGCTGTATCATCTGAATAGTGTTAGGTTTTAGTTCGAAATTATTCGCAGCAATAGCAGGTCTAACTATACTAGATTCAGTTCCTGTTAAAGGGGGTTTAGCATAGTCATACATAGTACGTGGAGCAGGATTTTAATTAGCTGCAATTGTAGGAGGCAGCTGATTGTCTTCGTTTTCAGCCATCTCTTCGGTTGGTGGTTGAGTTTCGTCTTCTTGCTCGTTCTCCGTGTATCATAAGCTGCGCCTTATCTCTCTTTGATTTTTTTGAACTGTGCGGTCGATTTCTTTGTTAAAAAGTAATGGTCCTGACGGGTTTCTTCTAGTCATAAACTATAAAAAACCTGTCAAGAGAAAGAATAAGTAAATTAATAAATAAAAAAATAAAATAAAATTGCAAGAAAAATAAATGGCTAAAGTAATAGAAATTTAGTGTTCCTAATATTTTAGTTCCCCGATAACGGCACAAAAAACTTGGTCCCAGTGATTCGTAACAAGTAATAAATATTTATAATGAAGATCAGACCTAGACTAACTATTATCACGACGAAAAGGCAAGCGCACCTATCAAATAATAGTATAGTAATGGCAAGACCGGGATATCGTACCCAAGGGAACCAAAAGTACTAGTAATAACTATCTTTTTATTATCTAACCTAGAAATTTATTAAGCTAACTATTTAAACTAATTAACTAATTTAATTAAAGAGAAGAGAGAATTCAAAAAAAGACTTCAAGAGAAACAATTAATAAAGACGACACCCAAGGAGGAATCCACCTAGATTTCACTTGTTATCTGACTCTGAACCGGACGATTTATTCACTTGACTTGATCCGTGAGACTCCCTAACCTATGTTATTATCCCTATTCAAGACTAATAACGTCTAACCTTTAGATTGAATAACCGAGACTTTTCTCTAATTAACACTCCAGGGTTGCATTAACTCGATCTACGGACTCTCATATTAGGTTTCACCCTAATCCAGCAAAATCTCGTAACCCTATTTCTAGGCGCACGATCAACTTCGCTTAATTATGTCGAATCTACTCTTATGCAAGGTCTATTCCTTCTCTGCATAAGCACATCAAATCATGAATTAATACCTAGAATATTAAGTCAAGCATTAAGAACACATAATTAAGAACAAATCAAGTATTTATCATACAGTTCAGATAATAATAACAAGATCCATCATAAGTTTAATCCCCCTCAGGTATCTAAGGGGGTTAGTTCATAATAAAATAAGAATACATCTCAAAAGTATGAAAATAACAAAACATAAAGAAAACTCTAAAACCCCTGAAGGAATTCTGAGAGAGATCTTCAGTATTGGAGTAGCTCCGGCTTTTGAGATGGATCGTGTGGCTTCCTTCAAGTAATTCCCGGTGTGTGGTTCTGTGTTCCAAAAAATTTCTGGAAAGAGCGGCTTCTTTTTAGGTCATACTTAGGGTGTTTATATAGGCTTTGGGTTGGCTTTCTTCCTCCCTAAGTATCCTTTCTTGTGTAAAATATAGCTCTTTGAAAAAGGGACATGCCCGTGTGCCACAGCCGTGTGACGTGATTACCAAGTCGTGTTCGATCCATTGAATTGCACACGACCATGTGGGCTCAATGGCCAGGCCGTATGAATAGTGAAAACCTTGGTCGACACCCCCGAAGGCCACGGGCGTGTGAGATGCTCGCGTGGCAACGCTTAGGCCGTGTGATCTTCTCGATTTGGTCAGTTTTGTCCCTTTTTAGCTCATTTTTGGCTCCTTTTGACTCTTAGTGCTCTCCTGAGTACAAAACATGAAATAACTGGATTAAGAGCACAAAAATCCACAAATATAATAGTAAACATCCATAAATATGCTAAGTATTTGGGGTAAAAACATGTATTATTTGGCATTTATCAGCAAGCTACCTTGTGGTCGTTCGAAAATCAACTTGGCGAGCTGTCCAATCTGAGTTTCGAGCCCCTGATTGATGCTTGTTGATTTTTAAGTGCCGTCTCGGTATTCTAAAAACGAGTTTCTGACACCGAGATGAATTTGGTTAGCATCTCCTCAAGGTTCTTTTTTTTCTCCTGCTGGTATGGTGGTTGCTGAAAGCCTGGAGGGGGTAGTGGTTTCTAATTTCCTTGGCCTCCTCATGAAATATTTGGGTGATTCCTCCAACCTACATTGTAAGTATTGTTATAAGGATTGTTTTTATATTGAGGATTATTACCCATGTAATTTAACTGCTCGTTGTCCATGTTGTGGCCATAAAGTGGGTATTCTGAATTGCTCGATCCACCTCCATTTGCTTCGCACTGCATTATTGGGTGAACCTGTGAAGAACTAAGAAAACCATTAACTTTCTTATTCAAGAGTTCTACCTGATTAGAGAGCATGGTGATCGAATTGACATTATAAACACCGACTGCTTTCGTTGGCTTTGTCCTTACAACTTGCCACTGATAGTTATTCAGTGACATCTCCTCTATAAATTCATAGGCATCTTCAGGTGTCTTATTATTGATGGTTTCTCCAGCGGCTACATAAATCATCTGCCGAGTCGAAGGATTCAGGCCATTATGAAACGTTTGAACCTGTAGCCAAAGCGGTAACCTATGGTGAGGGTACCTTCTCAAAAAGGTCCTTGTATCTCTCCCATGCATTGTAGAGTGTTTTTAAATGCATCTGCACAAAAGAACAGATATCATTACGTAATTTAGCTGTTTTAGCCGGCGAAAAATATTTTAATAAAAACTTTTCGATCATTTGTTCCCAAGTAGTGATTGACCCTTATGGTAACGAGTTCAACCATTGTTTAGCCTTATTCCTTAACGAAAAGGGAAACAATCGAAGGCGGATGGCGTCATCAAAAACGCCATTAATTTTAAAGGTATTGCAAAATTCTAGGAAATTTTCCAAGTGAGCATGGGAATCCTCGTCCTACAAACCATCAAACTGAACAAACTGTTGTATCATTTGAATTGTGTTAGGTTTCAGTTCAAAATTATTTGCAGCAATAGCAGATCTAACTATACTTGACTCAGTTCCTGTTAAATTAGGTTTATCATAATCATATATAGTGCGTGGAGCAGGATTCTGATTTACTGGATCAGCAGCAATCACAGGAGGTAGCGGATTTTCTTGGTTTTCAGCCATCTCCTCGGTTGTGGTTGAAGTATCATCCTCTTGCTTGTCCTCTATGTATCTTAGGCTTCGCCTTATTTCTCTCCAGTTCCTGCGAACTGTGTGGTCGATCTCACCGTCAAAAAGTAGTGGTCCTGACGGGTTTCTTCTGGTCATAAACTAGAAAAACCTGTCAGAAGAAAATAAATAAAGAGTTAGAAAAGAAAAAAATTTAAATTGCAATGAAAGTAAAATGGCTAAATTAATAAAAATTGAGTATTCTTAATATCTTAGTTCCCCGACAACGGCACCAAAAACTTGATACGTGATATTCATGATAGGTTTTAAATATTTATAATAAATCATTGTTGAAACTAACTATTATCACAATGAAGGCAAGTGTACCTATCGAATAGTAGTATAGCTTTAGTAAGACCGGATTATCGATCCCAAAGGAACTAAAAGTACTAGTATCAACTTTCTTTTTATTATCTAGCCAAAAAATAAAAGGATTTTGTTTATCTAACTAGTTAACTAAACTAAGAAATCACAGAAAAGAAATTTGGGGAAAATACTTTTTGGAAAACTCGATTGATTAAGACAATACCTAAGGAAAACTCCATCTAGACTTCACTTCTTATTTGACTCTAAATCGGACGATTTATTCATTCAACTTGTTTCATAGGGATCCCTAAGTTATATTATTATCTCTCTCGAGACTAACAATGTCTGACCCTAATTTGAATAATTGAAATCTCTTTCTAATTAACGCCCTAGGGTTGCATTAACTCGATCTATGGATCCCCTTATTAGGTTTCACCCTAATCCGGCAAAATCTTGTCACCCTATCTCTAGGCGTGCAACCAACTCCACTTAATTATGACAAATTTACTCTTAGACAGGGTCTATTCCGCCTCTGAATAAGAGCTTAACTTGAATCAATATCCTGGAAAATCAAAACAAGAATTAAGAACACATAATTAAGAACAAGACAAATATTTATCCTACAATTCAGATAATAATAACAAGATCTGTCTTAGGTTTCATTCCTCTTAGGTATTTAGGGGTTTTAGTTCATACTAATGAAAGAAAACATCTTAAAAGAATAAAAATAACAAAACATAAGAAAACCCAAAAATCCTGAAGGAATTTGAAAGGAGATCTTCAGTCTTGATGGTGAATCCGGCTTCTGAGATGGATTGATCAGCTTTCCTTGAGCAATTCCCATCTTCTTCCTGTGTGTCCCCTCTATCTAAGTGCCTCCTCAGGTGTTTAAATAGGCTTTGGAATGCCTAAGAGCCCTCAAAATTGGCCTTTTCCGAATTGGACTAAACTTGGGCTCTGCAGGGACACGGCCGTGTGACACGCCTGTGTGCGATTGCTTAAGGCCGTTGTCAAGGCTGTTAAATGGGCACCGGCGTGTGATCTACCCGTGTAAATCATGCTTTGACCTTGCCAAAGGGACACGACCGTGTGGTCTGCCCGTGTGAGGAAGTCCAGGCCGTGTTGATTTCATACGTTGGCCCATTTTCTCCGTTTTTGGTCCGTTTCTCGTTCCTTTCACTCTCCTATGCTCATCTAAGTATAAAACATGAAATTAAGGCATTAGAAGCATCGAATTCACCAATTTTAAGGAAAAATCATCCATAAAATATGCTAAGCATGGGATAGAAATATGTATAAATTACGGTTTATCAAGCAGAGATTACATGAATGAGGTAATCTCGACGCTTCCCAACCATTACCACCTCGTCATTCTCAGTCAGTCTCAGAGTAACTCTTTTGGTTACACAGTCTAGACTGACCCGATAATCAATAAGCCAATCCATTCCCAGAATTAAATCAAACTCATTAAAGGGAAATTCCATTAAATCAGTTGGAAATATCATACCCTGAAGCTCTAGGGGTACCCGCTTGTATACTCTATCAACTCGAATTGACTAACCCAAGGGACTAGTCACAAAAAACTCTCTAGTAGTATTCTCAACAGTTAAACCTAGAGTTACAGAAACAACACTAGCTATGTACGAATGAGTAGAACCAATATCAATGAGACCATAATACGGAACATAATGGATAAAGAAGGTACCTGCAATGACATCAGCATCATCGCTCTCCTCGCGACGTCTAGCCGTATAAACCAATGTTGGCTGACGAGCCTCAGCCTGACTTGCACCTCTAGCCGGTGCCCTATGACCTCCCCTAAATCCATTACCACCCCTACTAGTACCAACCATGGAATGGTTGTTGAACCTCTCTTGGAGGCCGAACAAAATTTGGAGTCGGAGCCTGTACTGTAGCTGACAGTAAATAAGATCAACGGAGGCAACGCCTAACTCGGTGCTCCATCGAATCATAATGGAAGCACACTCTTAACTTCCTCTAGTACTTGCCTAGATGGCATTTTTTACAATCACTACACTGCTGAATCTTAGTCACTATAGCTGGTGCCTCAACCCTATCTAAGAGTAAATTTGTTGTAATTAAGCGGAGTTGATTGCACGCCTAGAGATAGGGTGCCAAGATTTTGCTGGATTAGGGTGAAACCTAATAAGGGAGTCCATAGATCGAGTTAATGCAACACTAGGGTGTTAATTAGAAAGAGATTTCAATTAATCAACCTAGGGTTAGACACTATTAGTCTCGAGAGAGATAATAGTATAACTTAGGGATTTCTACGGATCAAGTCATATGAATAAATCGTCTGATTCAGAGTTAAATAACAAGTGAAGTCTATGTGGATTTTTCCTTGGGTATTGTCTTAACCAATCAAGTTTTCCCAAAAGCTTTTCCTCAATTTTCTCTCTATGCACCTTTAGTTTAGTTAATTAGTTTGGATAAACAAATCCCTTAATTTTTAGGCTAGATAATAAAAAGAAAGTAATTACTAGTACTTTTGGTTCCTTTGGGTTAGACAATTTGGTCTTGCTAAAGCTATACTACTGTTTGATAGGTAGACTTCCCTTCATCGTGATAATAGTTAGTTTCAAGAACGATTAATTATAAATTTTTAAAACCTGTCCCAAATATCACGTATCCAGTTTTTGGCGCCGTTTCCGAGGAACTAAGATATTAGGAACACTCGATTTTTATTACTTTAGCCATTTTACTTTATTTGCAATTAAAAATTTTATTTTCTTTTCTAATTTTCTCTTCTATTCGCTTCTGGCAGGTTTTTTATAGTGTTTAACTAGAAGAAACCCGTCGGGACCATTATTTTTTAATAGTAAGATCGATCGCACAACTCGTAGAAACTAAAGACAAATAAGGCGAAGCTTAAGATACACAGAAGAAGAGCAAGAGGACGATATTCAAACCACAACTGAGGAGATGGCTGAAAATCAAGAAAATCTGCTACCTCCTGCAATTGCCGCTAATCCAGTAAATCAGAATCATGCTCCACGCACTATGTATGATTATGCTAAACTAAATTTAACAGGAACTGAGTCAAGTATAGTTAGGCCTGCTATTGCTACAAAGAATTTTGAATTGAAACCTAGCACAATTCAAATGATACAGCAGTTTGTCCAGTTTGATGGTTTACAGGATGAGGATCCAAACAATCACTTGGCAAATTTTCTGGAGTTTTGCGACACATTTAAAATAAATGGCATTTTTGAAGACGCCATACCTCTTTGGTTATTTCCCTTTTCATTAAGGAATAAGGCTAAATAGTGGTTGAACTCATTACCACGAGGGTCAATCACTACATGGGAACAAATGACCGAAAAGTTTTTACTAAAATATTTTCTGCCTGATAAAACGACTAAATTAAGGAATGATATCTCTTCTTTTGTGCAGATGGATCTAGAAACACTCTACAATACATGAGAGAGATACAAGGATCTGTTGAGAAGGTGCCCTCACCATGAGTTACCACTCTGGCTACAGGTTCAAACTTTTCACAATGGCCTGAATCCTTCAACTAGACAGATGGTTGACGTAGCAGCTGGTGGGACTATCAATAATAAGACACCTGAAGATGCTTATGAATATATAGAAGAGATGTCACTAAATAATTATCAGTGGCAAGTCATGAGGACAAAGCCAATGAAAGCAGCTAGTGTTTTCAACCTCGATGCGGTTACTATGCTATCTAACTAGGTAGAACTCTTAAATAAAAAGATTGAAGGATTGTGTGGTTCTACTCAGGTACATCTAGTAATGCAATGCAATACAAATGAAGGCGGAACGAGCAATTCAGAATACCAACCTTATGGCCTCAACATGGAACACGAGCAACTAAATTTTATGGGTAATAATCTTCGACCTCAAAATAATCCTTATAATAACATTTACAATGCAAGTCGGAGGAACCACCCAAATTTCTCATTGGGAGGCCAAGGAAATCAAAGACCACAACACCATCCAGGCTTCCAACAACAACCTTACCAGCAAGAGAAAAAGTCGAACCTTGAAGAGATGATGCAAAATTTATTTCAGTCATGGAATCCCATTTTCAAAACACTGAAACTGCACTTAAAAAAATCAGTAAGCGTCGATCCAAGGACTCGAGAATTAAATTGGGCAGCTGGCTAAGATGATTTCAGAAAGACCACTAGGAAGTATACCTGGTAACACTGAACCCAATCCAAAAGAGCATGTGAAAGCAGTTACACTAAGGAGTGGGAAAGTGTTAGCTGAATCCGAAAAGAAGCCACCACAAGAAGCTGAAAGAGACAAAGGAGAGGAAGAAAAACCCGAAAACAATGACAATCTAATGCCAAAGGAATATAAACCACCAATCCCATATCCAGCAAAGTTGAAGAAAGACCGCATGGATGAACAATTCGGTAAATTTCTTGAACTTTATAAACAATTGCATATTAACTTACCTTTTGTTAAAGCTATATCGCAGATGCCTACATATGCAAAATTTTTCAAGGAGCTTCTAAAAAACAAAAGGAAGTTTGAAGACTTATCTACGGTGGAACTTAATGAGGAGTGCTCGGCCATACTCTAAAATAAACTGCCAACTAAACTGTAAGAGCCAGGAAGTTTTACTATTCCCTGCTTAATTGGTAGTTTGAATGTTGATAAGGCACTAACTGATTTAGGCACTAGCATTAATTTAATGCCATATAAAATGTTTAAACAACTTGGTCTTGGGGAACCTAAACCCACTAGGATGAGTATTCAATTAGCTGATAGATCTGTTAAATACCCTAGGGGAATTATAGAGGATATACTTATAAAAGTAGATAAATTTATATTCCCTATTTATTTCGTTGTGCTTGACATGGATGAGGATGTTGAAGTGCCTTTAATCTTAGGTCGTCCATTTCTAGCCATTGTCAGGGCTGTTATTGATGTGGGTGATGGTAAATTGGTACTCAGAGTAGGTGACAAAGAGATTAGCTTTAAAATTTATAATGCCATGAGATTTTCTAGGGAACAGGATGACTCATGTTATTTTATTGACTCTATTGATCATGCTACTCAAAATTCTTTTCAGAAAATCATACATAAGGACATGCTGGAACTGTGTTTTGCCCAAAGAGAGGAGGGGGTGATAATTCTGAGATAGGAACTAAACTGAATCCCAGTGAACCCTCCCTAAGACCAGCAGAATATGAGGGTATTAAGGTAAACGATGAACTTAAGCAAAAACCCTCTACTGAAGAACCTCCCAAACTGGAACTTAAACAATTGTCGAATCACTTGGAATATGCATTTCTTGGAAATAACTCTACATTACTGGTAATTATTGCATCTAATTTGCAACCCAAAGAGAAAGAGGAATTATTCCAAGTCTTAAGAGAGCATAAAAGGGCCATAGCTTGGAAAATTTCTGACATTAAAGTGATCAGTCCTTCTTTTTGCACCCACAAAATTTTAACGGAAGACGAATATAAGCCATGCGTGCAAGCCCAAAGATGACTGAACCCCAACATGAGGGAAGTTGTTAAAGCTGAGGTAATTAAACTCCTAGATGCTGGAATTATTTTTCCTATTTTTGACAGTTCCTAGGTAAGTCCAGTGTAGGTTGTTCCTAAGAAAGGAGGCATGACTGTTGTAGCCAATGAGAAGAATGAATTAATCCCATCAAGGATAGTCACAGGTTGGAAAGTTTGCATTGATTATAGGAAGCTAAATGATGCCACGAGAAAAGATCACTTCCCCCTTCCATTCATTGACCAAATGTTGGAAAGATTGTCAGGACACATGAACTACTTCTTTTTAGATGGACTCTTTGGCTATTTTCAAATCCCAATAGCTCCTGAAGATCAAGAAAAGATGACATTTACATGTCCATACGGTACATTTTCTTATCGTAGAATGCCTTTTGGATTATGTACTGCTCTTGTTACTTTTCAGCGTTGCATGATGGTCATTTTTGACGAACTCGTAGAAGACATCATGGAAGTATTTATGGATGATTTCTCAGTTTTCGGTAATTCTTTCATCTTTTCCTTAAAAATTTAAAACGAGTCTTAATAAGATGTGAAGAAACAAATCTTGTACTTAACTGGGAAAAATGTCATTTTATGGTTCAAAAAGGTATTGTGTTAAGACATAAAATTTCTAGTAAAGGGATTGAGGTTGATAAATCTAAAATTGAAGCCATTGAGAAACTACCTCCTCCTAATTCGGTTAAGGCTATTAGAAGCTTTTTAGGACATGCTGGGTTTTATAGAAGATTCAGTAAAGACTTTTATAAAATAGCTAAGCCTTTGACTAAATTACTAGAAAAAGATGTGCCTTTTAATTTCAATCAAGAATGTTTAGAAGCATTTAATACTTTAAAGGATAAATTGACTAAAGCTCCAATTATAATTGCACCTGATTGGAATTTACCTTTTGAACTAATGTTGATGCAAGTGATTTTGCAATAGGTGCAGTTTTGGGACAGCGGAGAGATATGCATTTCCAACCTATCTATTATGCTAAGAAAACTTTGACAGCCGCACAGGAAAACTACACCACCACGGAGAAAAAGCTACTAGCTATGGTTTTTGCATTCGATAAATTTAGGCTATATCTAATATTGTCCAAAGTTATCGTTTATATTGACCATTCTGCTCTTCGCTACCTTTTAACTAAGATTGATGCAAAACCTCGACTCATCCGATGGATTTTGTTATTGCAGGAATTTGACTTTGAGATTAAGGATAAGAAAGGAGTCAAAAACCTCGCAACTAATCATCTTTCCAGGCTTGAAAATTCAAGTACTAAAGAGCTAGACGAAGTTGAAATAAATGATTCATTCCCTGAAGAACAATTTTTTGCTATATCTGATTCCGAGGTACCTTGGTTTGCTGGTATTGCAAATTTTTTAGCCGCTAACATTATCCCAAAAGGGTTGACACATCAGAAAAAGAAACGATTCTTTACTGATGCGAAAAACTACTTTTGGGAAGACCCTTTCCTTTTTCGTATATGTGCAGATCAAGTCATTAGGTGATGCGTTACAAGGACAGAAGCATTGAAGATCTTGGAACATTTCCACTCAGGACCAACTAGAGGACATTACAGTGGAAATAAGACCGTACATAAAATACTCGAATCAGTTTTTTATTGGCCCACTCTATTCAAAGATGCCAACAGTTATGTTACTTCTTGTGACAAATGCTAAAGGACAGGTAATATCTCTGAACGTGATAAAATGCCCCAGACATATGTGCTCTCATGTGAAATATTTGATGTTTGGGGTATCGACTTCATGGGTCCATTCCCCAGCTCATGCGGAAATAAATACATATTAGTAGTTATTGATTATACATCTAAATGGGTGGAAGCCCAAGCTTTACCTACCAATGATGCTAGAGTGGTAGTACGATTCCTTAAGAAACTCTTCTCTCGATTTGGAACCCCTAAAGCCTTTATCAATGATAAAGGTACTCATTTTTGTAATGCCCAATTTGATAAGACCCTTAAGAAATACGAAGTTCACCATAAAACAGCTACCCTTTATCATCCTTAAACTAGTAGACAAGTCGAAGTAGCAAACCAAGAGCTCAAATGTATTCTAGAAAAGATAGTAGATTCAAACAGGAAAGACTGGGTGATGAAAGTAGATGATGCTTTATGGGCTTATAGAACTGCTTTTAAGACCCCCATAGGAACATCCTCTTATAGTCTTGTTTACGGAAAAATTTGTCATCTACTGTTTGAGTTAGAGCACAAGGCATTCTGGGCTATAAAATTCCTAAACCTTGATCCCAAACTTGCAGGTGAAAATAGGTTGATGCAGTTGAACGAGTTAGATAAGTGGCGAGCCAATGCATATGAAAATTCGCGCTTACACAAGGAAGCAACGAAGCGCGGCCACGACGCTCATTTGAAGCAACGAAGGGAATTTGAAGTTGGAGATCTTGTCCTGTTATACAACTCGAGGCTCAAATTGTTTCCTGGAAAGCTTAAATCACGATGGTCAGGTCCTTTTTTAGTCCAAACTATGTTTCCATATGGTACAGTAGAGGTAAGTCATCCATCACAAGGCACTTTTAAGGTAAATGGACATCGTCTCAAACTTTATAATGGTGAGAATTTCAAAAACGATAAAGAGGAGCTACGGCTCCATGAAGTCACCTAAATATACCCACAAGGTAGAGTCGAGCTTAGACTATAAATGAGCGCTTCTCGAGAGGCAACCTGAGCACTAACAGTGTTAACTTCTTTAAATTTTAGTTTTTAACATTTAATTCACTAACTGAGTCACTGAACACATGATTTCCAAAACCACACGGCCAGGCGCACGGGCGTGCCTTAGGCCATGCCCATACCATGGGAGGCAACACGGTCATGCGATACGACTGTATGAAAATAGAACAAAAACGTTTCCCCAACACGAGATTCGATAAGTTGCCACGGCTGTGCGACATGGCCGTGGGCAATCCTACCAAATTAACACGGGCATGCGACACGCCCGTGTATGTAGGTGCACGGCCGTGGCAACTGAAGACTCAAGTTGTTTCCCTGGAAACTAAAATCACGATGGTCAGGACCCTTCGTAATCCAATCTATTCATCCATACGACATGATAGAGGTAAGTCACCCATCATATGGTACTTTCAAAGTAAACGGACAACGTCTTAAACTTTATAATGGTGAGGATTTTAAAGTCGATGGAGAGGAGCTACGACTCCATAAACTGCCCTGAGTATACTAACAAGGTAACAGTCAAGCTTCAACTATAAATAAGTGCTTCTCAGGAGGTAACCCGAGTACTAACTATTTTTAATTATTTTCAAATTTTAAACATTTAGGTCACTAACAGAGTATTTGAAGCACAGGTTCCCAGCACCACACGACCTGTAACACAGCCGTGCTTAAGGCCGCGTGCACCAACACGAAGGGAAACATGGCCGTGCATTACGGCCATGCAAAAATAGGGTAAATGATTTCCCCAAAACACGGGCTGCGATAAAACGCCACGGCTGTGCGACATGGCCGTGGTTTAATCTACCAAATAAACATGGGTGTTAGACACGCCCGTGCTAGCACCCGTGGCCAAACACTGTCAGAATGACAAGGGCGGGCGAAAACCTACACGATCGTGGGATAAGCAAACCACGCCAGACACAGCCGTACGACACGATCACATAGTGACACGGCTTATACACACGGGTGTGTGAGAAGACCGTGTAGCAACATCTTCATTTGTGACAAACACGGCCGAGTCACGTAACATACGGGCGTGTGCCCCGGCCATGCCACTTGAAAAAAAAACTAGAATAATTATCTTATTTTATTTTTCTTTTATTTTTAAGATTCATTCGTTTTTAAGATTCATTTGTTTTCCTTAAAAAAAACAAACAACAAAACGGCTTACCTTTAGAGTCCAGCTTGCCATCCAAAGTATCTCCAATACTCGATCTCGCCAATCCAAGGATATCATCTGTTCACCATACAGGAAGTTTCACTTCTCCCTCTATCTTATTTTTATACTTTAATATCTATTTTTGTACATTGAGGGCAATGTACATCTTAAGTGTGGGGGGTGTTTATTTCATATTTATTTCATTATCAGAAAATCCCTGAATAATTACAGAAAATCCCTGAATAATTACCTTGTTCTCTTAAAAAGCTCTCATATCATATTTAGGATAAATTTTGATTGATTTATGATTTTGATTGATATATCTCGAATTAAAACATAGGCATTTATGCATTGATTGTTTAAACTTTAAGACATTAAAGAATCAAGCATGATAAGTTGATTTTTAAGAAATTAAATTATAGGTTGTTTCCCCAAGTCTAGGTATTACTTTGAATAAGGATTCACGAGTCTAAACATCAAAAAGCAATAATTTTTGTGAGATTTTTGAGCCTTTTGAGCATCTATTCATCCTTTCATGCTCACTTTTATTATTGCTTTGAGTGCGTCAGTATTGAATTGTTATTCTAGAACTTGCCTGATTATGCATGTCGAGACCACACCGTTTGATTTGATATGTTAAAATGATTAAGGCACTTAGGATTAATCCACTCATGCCATGAAAAGCCTACCTCCACGATTAACCCATAGTAAAACCCCTTGAGCCTAACAAGCCATTCCTTGTATTACCCTTAATATTAACCATTAACCCATTATTGATTGAAACCCCCCAAATTAATTTGATACCTATTTTTGTCGAGATATGAGTTGGAAAAGTTGCTTAGCTATGTTTTTCTTCTTTATCTAACTTGTTCTTTAAAAAAAAACTATGTATACATATTAGTAACCCTTTCTTTCAGCTTGTGACCACACCCCCCTAACCAAGCTGCACTACAACCCTCTAAAGACTTTTTGATTGATGTATCATCTTAAATTACAGTAGTGGAGATTTGATTTTCATGCAAGCCTATGGTAATGACTTTTCATTATTGACTATTGAGTGCTTCATTTATTGTCCTAAACATCTCGAGTGATTTGAGTGAATCTTTAGTGAGGATGTGAAACTCTGTGATATTCTGAATCAAAGGTAATTACTTAGATTCGAAGAGACACCTATGTTTGCATGATTAAATACTCAACTTAGAATGTTTGAAACTTTTATGTTCTTTTAGTCAAATTCTCAATGTATGATTACCTATGGATTACTTTGAGATATTATCGATAAGAATTATAAGTTGAGAAGAATTTATTTGGATTATGAGTTGAGGATTTTGCTTGATTACAAGCAAATGCTTAAGTGTGGTGGTATTTGATAAACCGTAAATTATACATATTTTTACCCCATGTTTAATGTATTTTATGGATGATTTCTCATTAGAATTAGTGAATTCGATACTCCTAATGCTTTAATTTCATATTTTATACTTAGGAGAGCGTAGGAGAGTGAAAGGAACGAGAAACGGGCCTAAACGGAGAAAATGGGCCAAAGTAAGAAATCAACACGGCCTAGACCTCCTCATACGGGTAGACCACACGGCCATGTCAATTTGGCAGGCTCAAACACAACCTGAAGTAATCGAACACGGGCGTGTCCCTACTGAGCCCAAGTTGAGTCCAATTTGGAAAAGGCCAATTTTGAGGGTTTTTAGGCATTCCAAAGCCTATAAATATGCACCAGAGGAGGAGAAAATGAGAGACAGAGAAGAGGGGTAAGGAATTATCCTAAGGAAGCCGATTGATCCATCTCAGAAGCCGGATTCATCATCAAGACTGAAGATCTCTCCTCAATTTCCCTTCAGGAGTTTTGGGTTTTCTTTATGTTTTGAATTCTTTATTCTTCTAAGATGTTTTCTTATTTAGTTATGAACTAAACCCCTAAATACCTAAGAGGAATGAAATCTAAGACGAATCTTGTTATTATTTTTATCGTATGATAAATATTTAACTTGTTCTTAATTATGTGTTCTTAATTCTTGTTTTGATATCCCAGGATACTGATTCAAGACACGCTCTTATTCAAAGGAGGAATAGACCCTGTCTAAGAGTACTTTTGTCATAATTAAGCGGAGTTGATTGTGCGCCTAGAAATAGGATGACAAGATTTTGCCGGATTAGGGTGAAACCTAATAGGGGGATCCATAGATCGAGTTAATGCAACCCTAGAGTGTTAATTAGAGAAAAGTCTCGGTTATTCAATCTAGGGATTAGACATTATTAATCTTGAATAGGGATAATAACATAACTTAAGGATCTCCACGGAACAAGTTGAATGAATAAATCGTCTGGTTCGGAGCCAGAATAACAAGTAAAGTCTAGGTGGATTTTTCCTTAGGTATTGTCTCAAGTCAATCGATTTTCCCAAAAGTAATTCCCCAATTCTTTTCTTTGTGCGTTCTTAGTTTAAATAATTAGTTAATTAAAACAAACCCCTTTTATTCTTAGGCTAGATAATAAAAAGATAGTTATTATTAGTACTTTTGGTTCCCTTGGGTACGATATCCCGGTCTTGTCGTTACTATACTGTTATTCGATAGGTACGCTTGCCTTTTTGTTGTGATAATAGTTAGTCTAGGTTTGATCTTCATTATAAATATTTATTACTTGTTACGAATCACTGCGATCAGCTCTTCCCACTAAACAATTTGTGGCTCAATGGGGTTTTGATATTATTGACCAATATAACTTCTATTCATCGACCCCATAAAGCATCCAACACCTATTTAGAGATTGCCCTTCCACTCTGCTATTATAGAAGTCTATCTATAATCAATATCAAATCTTCCCAATCCCTATGATAATTAGGAAGATTGGCTTTGAATAAATATTTCTACCAAAGCGTGAGTTCATTCTCCCTAGCTCCCATAGGTTATTATGTTCTACTCCTTCCTATGGGGAAACTGTTTATGCCAAAATGCGCTTATCTTTAACCAGAATCTATCTCTAGATGGGTTTGTTAATAGAGTACTTGTTAATGCTTGTGAATTTTCTACCCTATCCCCCATTGGAAGTTTAAAGGGCTTTCATATTTTATTCCTGTCTCTTGGAAACCATCCCAACTAGGATGGTTCAAACTTAACATGGATGGTTTTTCTTAGGTAATGTGGGGCTAGAGCTCTCATTCGAGACCATAATGGCAATTGGGTGATTGGTGCCTATCGCCATACACCAAGAGTGACCAATGTAAAAGCTAAGCTTTGAACTTTACAAGATAGACTCTCCCTTACACGTGACCATAACATTTTAAATGTTGATATAGAAGTATATGTTACTACTTTTCAGTGGTTTCGGGACCACAAATCCGACAAAAAAGTTTGTAAAATTAGCATTTAAATTATACGAGTCAATAATAATTTTTATATTAAATTTTGATTTGATAAATTTGAATTAATTGAATTAATGGTTAGTATAAGTAGTTCAGTCCAAATGTTAAGTGATTTCTAAAAATGAGGTATTGAGACCCATTTTGTAATTTAACATCGTAAATATTTTATTAAATCTTTACAAAGTTGTATTATAGGTGAATCGAGGTTTGGTTCGGTAATTTTGATGATTGGTTGCTTGATTAAGGTAAAAAGATTAAAGTGTAAAAGAGGTAAAAGTTAATCGCTATAGATTTAAATTAGTAAAGAGACCAAAATGATGGTAATTATACTAATTAGTTTAGGGTTAAATTGAAATTAAGCTTGTTTAGTTAAAAATATAAATTAATTTAAGGACCAATTGTGTAATTAAACCCCTTAGATGGTAATTATACCATATTCTCATTTGATGGACAAATACATACATGTTTCATTGATTTTATAAATTAAAATTGAAAGGTTAAGTTTGTAAAAAGTTAAATGGTAATTGAAATTAAAAGATTAAAAGGATAATATCATCATCTTCTTTCCTTTTTCTTTTTTCTGGACCAAATGGCCATGGTAGAGGTAGATAAGCTTTCGGCCAAGCTAGTGCTCCTTGAATTGATCAAGAATGGATTGAAAATCGAGGCATAAAGAAGTTGCTAAATAGTCCCTGTACCTTTGCCATCATTGCAGTTTAGTCTGGTAAGTTAGTTCGGTTCGATTTTAATACATTTTAAATGTATATTATATGAAATTAATTGTAAAATGATGGATAATATTGATGCATGTATTTAGGAATGGAAATAATGAATTGATATGGTATCGATCACTAATTGGAATATTCTGAAAAGATGAACGTAGGATAGAGTACGATTGGCATGCCTATAGGTTTTGTGCACAGTACGGGATTCGTATAAGATGTGATGATGATTTCTATATATCATCTATTCACTGAATATATCAGGCTCCTATATATGTTGTGTACTATCGTGTTATATTACAGTGTTTTTCTAGTGTGTTATGAGGTCGGATGTTAGTCTACGGGCTAGGAACTTAGTACCGAGGTGTGTTATCAGTTGGATTGGTTCATATAAGCATCTGGTGTGTTCTAGATGGTTAAATGTGAACTTGTATCCATATACCGTTCATCGGAAAATGTTTTATTAATCACTGAATATTATTGAAATGTGAGAAATTGATTTATACTATTGTTTGAGCATTACTCACCTATTGTGAGTTGTGATTGACAAGAACTCTGTTAGTAACCTTGTTATTTGAATTATTATTTTAATTTGGTAAGCTTTATTGTTTAATTGACGAAATTACTAGCTTTATGTAAGCTTACTTGTGTCCTTGTCTTTTTCTTTATATGTTACGTTTTTGTGGAAATCAGGAGATCAGATCAACTCAAAGAATCACAATATCTGAGAATCTTTTGGTAGACTTTTACTATATCCTTGGCCTATATGGCATGTAATAGGCTAATGGTGGATGTTTTGTGATAGTCTTAGGCACATATGTGGTAGCTTGATGTACTTGTATTTTTGTTGTGTCAAGTATTAGTTGAGGCATGTATGTTTAATTCTAGTAAAGGCATGAATGGTTAATGCAAATCAAGCATGAATTGGTAAGTTTTGTTATTTGATGTGGTATGCATGGATGGCTTGTAAGTTTTGTTATTTGATGTGGTATGCATGGATGGCTTGAAAGTTTGGCTTGATAATTGTGTGTTATGTGATTGAAATATGGTGTCAATGGTGGTACATTGGTTAGGCATATAGGATGGTTGATTAACTTGATTTGAGTGGTTTAAAATGCTTTCCAAAGTCTTGTGAACATGTGTATAAGTGTATAATTAGATACGTAAGCATTTGGTTATGAAATGAGCAAGTTTTGGAATGCTTTTGGGCATACATAGCCTAAGACACGAGCTATCACACAGCAATGTGTCAGACACAAAGAACCTACACGGGTGTGTGCCTCGAACATGTTAGGCATAGGGTTTACATAGGCTGGCACACGGCCTGCGACACGGCCGTATGGCCCAAGTCAATGAGTTACATGGGTAAACACACGAACTGTGACACAGACGTGTGACCCAAGTCATTGAGCTCCAAGGCCAAAGCACATAGGTGTGTAGGATAGCCACATGGCCATGTCTGGAGCCAGACAGTTTGGGCTTTGTCACACAGCTGTGTGATTTTGGTTTGAAATTTTTCACTTTTGCCCCAAATCTTCTATTTTGTCTCAAATTGTTCCCTAATTGTTCCTAAACTATTTTAAAGGCCTCGTATAAGGCCCATACGTGTAGTTTCTACTCTGATCTTAATTATGAAATTTGGTTAATTAATTCAGTAACTTGGTGCTATCTGTTATTGATTATTTTGAATCATCTGATAATACTCTATAACCCTAATCTGGTGATGCAAACGGGTTATGAGTGTTACATTTAGTGATATCAAAGCTACAGTTTAGTCGATTATCGAGCTGAACGTATCGTGGTGAAGTCTAGAATTACATGCCATATAAACAAGTGATAGTGTGATATTGACTGTTCCGATCTAATCTTTGTTTTTCTTACAGATTTAATGAATATTATAAGAATCTGGTCATACTAACCTTGATGAGGTAAATGGTAATATTTTGTCTTCTAAACAAGAGGTAAGCTATAGTTTATCAATTTTGTAAATGCCTAAGAGTGAATTTGAAATGTCTTTTCAACTTAATGAGTCAGTAGTTCATAGAAATGGCATGAGTCAATTTAGTGGCTCCACAACCTCTCCCCCTAATATGCTTCTTATGGCATCCCTAAGTCTTCAATCGACTGGGATAGTTTGACAGCTCTCGAAGTATGGTGCTGAAGAATTTAGAGGTAAAATAGATGAAAATTTAACTAGGGTTGGGTATTGGCTTGAAAATATACATGAATTTTGGAGGAAATGGCTTGTTTTCTTGATGATTATTGATAAACCGTAATTTATACGTATTTTTATCCCATGCTTAACACATTTATGGATGATTTCTCCTTAGATTTGGTGAATTTGATGCTCCTAATTCTTTAATTTCAAGTTTTATACTTAGGTGAGCATAGGAGAGTAAAAAAAGCGAGAAACGAGACAAAAACAGAGAAAATAGACCTACGTGGGAAAGCAACACGGCCTGGACTTCCTCACATGGTCATGTCTCTTTGGCAGGATTGAAGCACAACATACACGAGTAGACTACATGCCTGTGCCTATTCAATAGCCTTGACCACGGGCTGGAGTAATCGCACACAGGCGTGTCCTTGTCGAGCCCAAGTATAAGCCTATTCAAAAATGGCCAATTTTAAGGGCTCTTAGGCATTCTTAAGCCTATTTAAACACCTGAGGAGGCACTTAGGAAGGGGGACGCGAAGTAGAGGCAAGGAATTACTCAAGGGAAGCTGAGTGGTCCATCTCAGAAGCCGGATTCATCGTCAAGACTGAATATCTCCCTTCAATTTCCATTCAAGGGTTTTGGGTTTTCTTTATGTTTTGTATTCATTATTCTTCTGAGATGTTTTCTTCTATAATTATGAACTAAACCCCCTAAATACCTAAGGGGAATGAAACCTAAGACGAATCTTGTTATTATTATCTGAATTGTATGATAAATATTTAACTTGTTCTTAATTATGTGTTCTTAATTATTGTTTTAATATTCCACGATATTGATTCAAGTTAATGCTCTTATTCATAGGAGGAATAGACCCTGTCTAAGAGTAAATTTGTCATAATTAAGCAGAGTTGATTGTACACCTAGAGATAGGGTGATAAGATTTTGCCAGATTAGGGTGAAACCTAATAAGGGATCCATAAATCGAGTTAATGCAACACTAGATGTTAATTAGAAAGAGATTTCAATTAATCAACCTAGGGTTAGACGTTATTAGTCTCGAGAGAGATAATAATATAACTTAGGGATTTCTACAAATCAAGTTAAATGAATAAATCGTCTAATTCAGAGTCAAATAACAAGTGAAGTCTAGGTGGATTTTTCCTTAGGTATTGTCTTAATCAATCGAATTTTTCTAAAAGCTTTTCCCCAATTTCTCTCTGTGCACTGTTATTTTAGTTAATTAATTTAGATAAACAAATCCCTTAATTTTTAGACTAGATAATAAAAAGAAAGTAATTACTAGTACTCTTGGTTCTTTTGGGTTCGATAATCCGGTCTTGCTAAAGCTATACTACTATTCGATAGGTACACTTGCCTTCATCGTGATAATAGTTAGCTTCAAGAATACTTAATTATAAATTTTTAAAACCTATTGCGAATATCACGTATCAAGTTTTTGGTGCTGTTGCTGGGGAACTAGGATATTAGGAACACTCGATTTTTATTACTTTAGCCATTTTACTTTTATTACAATTTAAATTTTTATTTTCTTTCTAATTCTTCATTTATTTTCTTCTGACAGGTTTTTATAGTGTATGACTAGAAAAAACCTGTCAGGACCATTACTATTTGATAGTGAGATCGATCGCACAGTTTGTAGAAACCAAAGAGAAATAAGGCAAAGCTTACGATACACAAAAGAAGAGCAAGAGGACGATACTTCAACCACAACCGAGGAGATGGCTGAAAACCAAGAAAATCTGCTACCTCCTACGATTGCTGTTAATCAGAATCCTGCTCCACGTACTATGTATGATTATGCTAAACCTTCTTTAACAGGAACTGAATCGAGCATAGTTAGTCCTACTGTTGCTACCAATAATTTTGAATTGAAACCTAACACCATTCAAATGATCCAATAGTTTGTTCAGTTTGATGGTTTGCAGGACGAGGATCCCAACGCTCACTTGGCAATTTTTTTAGAATTTTGAGACACTTTTAAAATCAATTGCGTTTCTGATTATGCCATTCACCTTCGGTTGTTTCCCTTTTCGTTGAGGAATAAGGCTAAACAATGGTTGAACTCGTTACCATGAGGGTCAATCACTACTTGGGAAAAAATGACCGAAAAGTTTTTAATGAAATATTTTCCACCGGCTAAAACAGCCAAATTACGTAATGATATCTCCTCTTTTGTGCAGATGGATTTAGAAACACTATACGATGCATGGGAGAGATACAAGGATCTGTTGAGGAGGTGCCCTCACCATGGGTTACCACTTTGGCTATATGTTCAAACGTCTCATAATGGTCTGAATCCTTCGACTCGACAGATGATCGACGCAGCCGCTGGCGGAACCATTAATAATAAGACACCTGAAGATGCTTATGAATTTATAGAAGAGATGTCACTGAATAATTATCAGTGGCACTTCATGAGGACAAAGCCAATGAAAACAGCTAGTGTTTTTAACATTGATTCGATCACTATGCTCTCTAATCAGGTAGAACTTTTGAACAAAAAAATTAATGGTTTTCTTGGTTCTTCACAGGTTCACCCAGTTATGCAGTGCGAAGCAAATGGAAGTGGATCGAGCAATTCAGATTACCCACCCTATGGCCACAACATGGAGAATGAGCAGTTAAATTACATGGGTAATAATCCTCGATCTCAAAATAATCCTTATAGTAATACTTACAATGCAGGTTGGAGGAACCACCCAAATTTCTCATGGAGAGGCCAAGGGAATTAGCGACCACCACCACCTCCAGGCTTCCAACAACCACCCTACCAACAAGAGAAAAAGCTGAACCTTGAAGAGTTGCTAACAAAATTCATCTCAATGTCAGAAACTGATTTTTAGAATACCGAGAAAGCACTTAAAAATCAACAAGCATCGATCCAAGGGCTCGAAACTCAGATAGGTCAGCTCGCTAAATTGATATCTGAATGACCACAAGGTAGCCTACCGAGTAATACTGAATCTAACCCAAGGGAGCAAATCAATGCAATTACCATTCAAGATGAGGAAGGGTTAGTTGCACTTGAACTAGAACAGAGGCAAGAAACGGTGGTAAGTAAAGGTAAGGGTGAGGTGGACCACAATGACCAGAAACCAGTAAGTAAAGAGTACAAACCTTGTGTGCCATACCCAAACACGACAAGGAAAGACCGTACAGAAGAACAATTCGGTAAATTCCTTAAATTATTAAAGAAATTACATATTAACTTACCGTTTATTGAAGCTCTTTCGCAGATGCCAAACGCAGTCAAATTCTTAAAGGAGCTTTTAACAAATAAGCGAAAGTTGGATGAGGCGTCGCATGTGGAACTAAATGCGGTTTGCTCAGCCATACTATAGAATAAGTTGGCTAACAAATTAAAAGAACCAGAGAGTTTTACGATTCTCTGTTTAATTGGTAGCCTAGATGTTAATAATGCTTTGGTTGATTTAGGGGCTAGTATCAATGTCATGCCTTACAAAATGTTTAAACAACTAGGTCTTGGGAAACCCAAACAAACTAGGATGAGTATTCAATTAGAAGATAAAACAATCAGATTTCCTAGGGGGATTATTGAAGATATACTCATTAAAATTGACAAATTTATATTCCCAGTTGATTTTGTTGTTCTAGACATAGAAGAGGATAGTAACGTTCCTTTAATTTTAAGGAAGCCCTTTTTAGCAACTGCTAGACTCACACTTCGTATGGGAGATTAAACAATCATCCTTCAAGCTCGTAATTCGAGTAACACATCAAAAATTAAAGGTGGTTGTATAAATCATTCTACTAAGACTGACCATGTGGTGCAACCTACTTTACAGGAAATAAGTTCGAAGAACCTACTCGAGCCATGTTCAAGCAACAAAAAAGGACCTATCTATGAAGAACGAAAGCTACAAATCGAGAAACTAAATGAATGGTAGACACAAAAATCGAGAACACCCGATAAACCAAAACTGAGCCAAGACGAGCTCAATACATCACCAAATCAACTTAAGGTTGGAGAAAAAGTACTACTAGATGCAGCAGATCCTCGCATTACCACTTCTGAACCTAATAAAGAAATTCCTCTCACGGTACTCAATATTTTTCCATATGGTACAGTCAAGGTAATTCACCCCAAATTTGGAACTTTTAAGGTAAACAATACTGTCTTAAACCTTATATTGATAAAGTTGATAGCAGGGATGAGGAGTGTAAACTCCTCGAGCCACCATGATCACACACCAGAGAGGTAAGTCAAGCTTAGACTATAAATAAGCGCTTCTCGGGAGGCAACCCGAGCACTAACAGTAATGATTTATTTAAATTCTAGTTTTTCACATCTAACTTACTAACTGAGTCTTGAAACATAGGGTTTTCCCATCCACACGTCCAGGCACACGAGCGTGCCTTAGGCCGTGCTCACACCACAGGAGGAGACATGACCGTGCGATACGGTCATGTGAAAACAGGGCAAAAATTTTTCCCCAACACGGGATGCGATAAGTTGCCACGGCCGTGCAACATGACCTTGGGCAAAACTTCCAAAATAACACGGGCATGAGACACGCCCGTACCTTGAAACCGTGGTTGAAACTGAGAATTTAACATGGGCGTGCGACACACCCGTGCCATTCACCCGTGGTCGACACTGTCAAACTAACACGAATGTGGGCTATCATACATGGGTATGGGAGAAGCGAACAAAGCAAGACAAGGCCGTGCGACATGGCCGTGTGCACCCACACATCCAAGGAACACGGGCGTGGGAAAAATGTCAGACGCGCCTAAATTTAAAAATCACGAAATACACGGGCAAAAATTAGGGCACACGGGTGTGCCCCACGGCCATGTGCCTCAAAATCTATATAAACCCCTCACTATTCATCATCTCCCTCCCCAAAAATCCCTAACCCTAGCCGCTGCAACTCTACACACTCTACCTGCCACGCCCGTGCCACTTATAACACTATTTTCTACTACCCAAGCTTCTCCTTTTTGCGTTTGTTTACTCTTTTCTCTCTATTTTCTTTAAATATTTTTCCTATTTCATGTTTTCTCTGATCCATTTGACTATTTTAAGTGAATAGTCATAGTAGAATAATAGAAATACTAATGCTTATTATTAAAGAATTTTGCCATTTTTTCATATTACATTCATCCATCTTTCTTGTTTCCATGGATTTTATTCTTACCTACATGCATTCATAGATTAGATATTCCTGTCGTATTATTCTCATAGTCCTATTTTAATAACTTGATATATTTTTTTTAGTTGTTTTAGTTTGTTATGTTCATCTAATACGTAAGTCTCATGAAATATTCCTATTTAGTTTTGTGTTTCCATTCTATTTTTGGGGCGTATTGGTTGAACTTTGACTTTTCAATGCAGGTATACAATGTCATCGTCACGTGGTAAGAAAACAGCTGTCCCCGCCTCGAAGAAAATGAAAGGAGCAGCGTCATCCTTTGGTCCTACCGCGGAGATTAGGCACCCTTTCCTCGAGTTCCCCTTGGGACCTCAGGAGGAGCCATTTCAGATATTACAAGCCCGACCCCTAGGTGCGGGCCACTGCATTAACTAGGCCACACTTGACCAAATTCAGATGGCTGACGCGATCTGATCCCTCCTGATGACTGAATCGTGGGGGCTCTTCTTTGAGATCATCGAACCGGCATACCTTGAGCTCACGATGAAACTATGCTTGACCTTCCATCTCCAAGTCATTATAACAAACTTCGACAATCCTAGAACGGTCCAGTTCCACCTTGGTGGTCTAGTGTGCCAGTTGAGCGTACCGAGTTCGGGATTGCACTAGGGCTGTACACGGAGGAGTTCATGGACGACAATGAACTCGACACCCTCCACCGCCACATCCACTACTCTCCCTCAAAGTGTTGGAAGGACCTCGTCCCTTCCTCGGCCTCCTATGATCCTAACCACTCTAGGCATCGACCCTCGCCCCATCCCTGCGATACCTATATGTCATCTAGGCCCATACTGTGACGGGACAACAAGAGAGCACCGGCGTCTTCAACACTCACGACACCTATTTCCTATGGAGCATGGTGAATGGGCACGTCTTCGACCTTGCTTACTTCATCGCCCTCACCAGCCACCATCAGACTTGATTGGCTCGACACTTTGGGCTTCTCAACACAAGAGCATAATCATCCACCCTCACTCTCATCGGCCAGATGTCCCCACAGGGCATCTCAAGCATGCTAAACATGAGGATGATCAAGAAACGACGTGGCACCTACCCTCCTCAGTACCCCATCGTCCAATCCACCGAGGAGGAGGACCCAGAGGATATTACTGATGATGTCCCTCCACGTCATGAGGACCAACCATTTCAGCCACCACCCATCCATCGTCCAGTTCATGTGAGGGCTTCATACTCTGTCATCTTTGAGTGCCTTACTCGATTTGAGCAGCAGTGTTTTCAGCATTTTGATCACATTGATGCTACACTTCATCAGATTTGCCAGTACATTCACATCTCATCGCCACCACCACTTCGTGAACCATCAGCGATGACGATGTTTAAAAACTTTTTATTTATTTATTTATTTATTTTCACTTTTATCTTTATTTATCTTATTTAAGTACTTTTTTCATTTTCCTTTATTATTATTTTAATTTTAGTTTTTATAATTTTTATTGAATAATTTATAGTTTCGGCTATTTCATTACGAGTAATTATGTTTCCTTATATTTCCTAAAAAGTTCCTGATTCTATCACAGCTAGAAAGAGCTCCAAAGCTCATCATCGGATAGGAACTAAAAACTCCACTGGCAAAGGTTCTCCACGACTGCCATGTCCTGCTCGACCACGACCATAGCTACCACCAGATATAATATTCTTTTGGCGCAGGACTTATGGACTAATGAACCTCTACCACCACTGGAGTATCCTCCTCCACTCTCATCATTACCTTGGCTGATTATTCTCCATAACTCCAAATCAAGGAGTTCATTCATCATTCAGGAAGTTTCACTTCTCTCCCTATCTTATGATTATTTATCTATATTTTTCAATATATCTATCTTTGTACATTGAGGGCAATGTACATCTTAAGTGTGGGGGGTCTTTCATATCATTATTAGAAATCCCTGAATTTTGTATTATTCTCACGTGAATCACTCATATTACTATTAGAATGAATTTTAATTAATTTATGATTTTATTGATATGTCTTGAATTAAAACATAAGCATTTATGCATTGATTGTTTAAACTTTAAGACATTAGGGAATCAATCATGATAAGTTTATTTTTGAAGAATTATAAACTTTTAGGTTGTTTCCCTAAGTTTAAGTATTATCATGAGTTGAAATTCACAAGTTTAAACATCAAAAAGCCATAATTTTTGTGAGATCTTGAGCCTTTAGAGCATATTTTATTTCTTTCATGCTCACTTTTATTATGAGCGCGTCAGTATTGATTTGTTATTCTAGAACTTGCTTGATCATGCATGTCAAGACCATACCATTTGATTTGATATGTCAAGATGATAAAGGCACTTAGGTTTAACCCACTCACTCCACAAAATCCTACCTTCATAATTGATCCTTAGTGAACCCCTTTGAGCCTAACAAGCCATTAATTGATTTACCCTCAATATTAACCCATAACCCATTATTGTTGAAATCCCCTAATTTGATCCCTATTTTTGTCAAGATTTGATTTAAAATAATTGCTTAGCTATGTTTTGCTCTTCTATGTATTTGACTTGTTCTATTATATATATATATACTTCAATACATATTAGTAGTAGTTTGTCATTTTTAAGCTTGAGTGTTAATTCCATTTTTTGAGAAGAAGTTTACTTGTATTCAACTGATGACTAGTTATTTTTCTAGCTAGGTAATTTTTCAATTCAATCTCGATTCTAACCTTTTCCTTCAACTTGTGACCACACCCCCTAACTAAATCCATGTTACAACCCTCTAAAGATCTTTTCGATTGATGTATCAGCTCAATAAATAGTGGTAGAGATTTGATTTTCAAGCAAGCCTATGGTAATAACTTTTCATATTGACAAATGAGTGCTTTAATTGACGTCCTTAAACACCTAGAGTGATTTGAATGAATCTTTAGTGAGGATGTTAAACTCTATGATATTTGATCAAAGGTAATCACTTAGATAAGGGGAGACACCTATGTTTTCGTGATAAAATACTCAACTTGGAATGTTTGAAACTTTGATGTACTTTTAGTTGAATTTTCAATTTATGAATACTTATGGATTATTTTGAGATATTATTGATAGGGATTATAAATTGAGAAGAATTTATTTTGATTGTGAGTTGAGGATTTTGCTTGAGGACAAGCAAACGCTTAAGTGTGGGGGTATTTGATAAACTGTAATTTATACATATTTTTATCCCATGCTTAACACATTTATGGATGATTTCTCTTTAGATTTGGAGAATTCGATGCTCCTAATTCTTTAATTTCATGTTTTATACTTAGGTGAGCAAAGGAGAGTGAAAAGAGCGAGAAACAGGTCAAAAACGGAGAAAATGGACCCACATGGGAAAGCAACATGGCATGGACTTCCTCACACGGTCATGTCTATTTGGCAAGATCGAAGCACGACTTACACGGGTAGACTACACGCCCGTGCCTATTCAACACCTTGACCACGGGCTAGAGTAATCGCACACGGGCGTGTCCCTACCGAGCCCAAGTATAACCCTATTCAGAAAAGGCCAATTTTGAGGGCTCTTAGGCATTCTAAAGCTTATTTGAACACCTGAGGAGGCACTTAGGAAGGGGGACGCGGAGTAGGAGGCAAGGAATTACTCAAGGGAAGCCAATTCGTCCATTTCAGAAGTCGGATTCATCGTCAAGACTGAAGATCTCCCTTCAATTTCCATTCAGGGGTTTTGGGTTTTCTTTATATTCTATATTCATTATTCTTCTGAGATGTTTTCTTCTATAATTATGAACTAAACCCCTAAATACCTAAGGGGAATGAAACCTAAGACGGATCTTGTTATTATTATCTGAATTGTATGATAAATATTTGACTTGTTCTTAATTATTTGTTCTTAATTCTTGTTTTAATATTCTAGGATATGGATTCGAGTTAATGCTCTTATTTAGAGGAGGAATAGACCCTGTCTAAGAGTAAATTTGTCATAATTAAGCGGAGTTGATTGCACGCCTAGAGATAGGGTGATAAGATTTTTTCAGGTTAGGGTGAAACTTAATAAAGGGATCCATAGATCTAGTTAACACAACACTAGGTGTTAATTAGAAAGAGATTTCAGTTAATCAACCTAAGGTTAGATGTTATTATTCTCGAGAGAGATAATAATATAACTTAGGGATTTCTACGAATTAAGTCAAATGAAAAAATCGTTTGATTCAGAGTCAAATAACAAGTGAAGTCTAGGTGGATTTTTCCTTGGGTATTGTCTTAATCAATTGAATTTTCCCAAAAGCTTTTCCCCAATTTCTCTCTGTGCAATCTTAGTTTAGTTAATTAATTTAGATAAACAAATCCCTTAATTTTTAGGCTATATAATAAAAATAAAGTAATTACTAGTACTCTTGGTTCCTTTGGGTTCGACAATCCGATCTTGCTAAAGCTATACTACTGTCCAATAGGTACACTTGCCTTCATCGTGATAATAGTTAGCTTCAAGAACGCTTAATTATAAATTTTTAAAACCTGTCGCAAATATCACGTATTAATTATCTTAGATGCATCATGTTTTGATAAAATAAGTAAGGCTTATATTTGGTGATCGACATTAACAGCCGTTGTACTGAGAGGCTGAATTAACCGGGATTTCTTTAGATTTGAATTTAGAAAGAAAAATGTCATCAAATGTCATCTGGACAGGAAATTATACAGGCCAATAAATTGTGTCAGTGAATAATTTTAAACAGTTGTCTACACCTCAGAAAGGCAAACACCCTAATTAAAACAATAACACTGGATTTACGGAGTGAGATCGAAGACACAATTGTTGGATCTGAAGTTATTGCACTTGATAGTATTTCTGGTACGTTCTATCCCTTTGATATTATTTATTGTATATGCACTGATTAATATTGGATCAACTTACTCATATATTTGCACTGCACTAGTAATGGATAAGGATCTACCTCTAAGTCAACTGAGTTTGATTGCCTACTGAAAATCTATGACTATGATTTTCCTATTGATCTGATGTTACTACCATTTTATGAATTTGATATTATTCTGGGAATAGAATGGCTAAAGTTATATGATGCTATAGAAAACTGTAGACTGAAATGAATTGATTTGAAATGTTAGACTGGTGAAATGAATATAGTTGAGTCAGGTAAATTAGATAGTACAACTAGAGTTATTTCAGTTATATTTGTACAAAAAATAATGTGAAGAGATTGTAAAACATTTCTAGTATATATATTCTTGATACTCAAGAATTGGGATTAAAGATTGATCATGTACCGATTGCCAGTGGGTTTCTTGATCTGTTTCATTAAATATTTCTGAGATTTCTGCCTAAATGTGAAAATGAAATAAATCCAGGATAAAGAATAAATATCTTTCTTATCCCATATAGACAACTTATTTGATCAGTTCAAAAGGTGTAACAGTGTTCTCGAAGATAAATATAGATTCTTTTATTATCAATTGCTAGTTAAAAATTGTCAAATGTTGAAAACTGTTTTTCGAACTCAAGGCGATCATTATGAATTCTGGTAATATTGTCTGGACTAACTAATATCTCTATTAATTTATGAATTTGATGAATCAGATTGTTTAGCCTTATATAGATATTTATATATAGTTTTAGTTATGTATATTGATGACATCCTAATCCACTTTAAACAGCATCTATGCACGCTTAACAAATGCGAGAAACAATTTATGTGGAAATTAATAAATGCGAGTTTTGGCATAGCGAGGTTGGTTTTCTTGGTTATGTAAACATGGTATATAGGATTCGTGTAGATCTGAGTAAACTTTCTTTTATTGTTATATGAATACTCTAAAATGTCTTCGAGAGTTGGATCAGCTAAAAGCTTTATCGACAAAAATTTATGTACTAGTCCATCTTGATTTGGGAAAAAAATATGTTGTTTATAGTAATGGTTCTGTATTAGCTAAATTGAAACTAGACCGTTGTTTCTACAAAGAATTCAGGAGTTGCAAGATGATGACCTGAAAGCTGATGGTTAACCGAGAACAGATACATGGTGATCAAATCACAGAATTTAGAACTTGTATTATTGATAGATCGTATTTTCGTAATAGATTGTGTTTCGAATAATCTGGAATTAAAATAAGACAATATCATAGGTTTACAGTACTGCGTACTCCATTCATACGAGTAATACTAAAATGTTTTGTTCTTTGAAACTGATGTATGGTTGGCTAGGTAGGAAACACGAAGTTACAAAAATTGTGATACTCGAGCATCAAGTTCGTGTGGGTTATTACAACCACTTATGATTCTTGAGTGAAATTTGGGAGCGAGTCATAAAGAATTTTGTATCTGGATTACTTGTGACACAAAGAAAGAAAAATTCAATCTGGGTTATTGTTGGCGGTCTAATGAAATTGACTCACTTGATTCCAATCAGAACAAACTACTTACTAGAAAAGGTATCAATGATTCTCATATTAATCAAAATATCGTTTTCTATTATTTCCAATCAAGATCTGAGATTCACCTCGAGATTTTAGGGTAAACTTTGTGAGGCTTTAGGTATTAAACTTAACTTTGGTAAAACATTTCATCTATAGATAGACGGACAGTCAGAACGGGTAATACAAATTCTAGAAATTAAACAACGATATTATATTCTTGAGATTAAAGGTATCTATGAAGAATATATGCCGTTGATAAAATTCGCTTGTTATAGCAGTGGCCAGGCTAGAATAAAAATGACACTGTTTGAAGCTTTTCACGAACGAAATGTAGGATTTCATTATACTAGTCAAAATGGAGTGAGAACAGGTTTGTGGTGATAGATTTGATTTGAACAATAGAAGAATCTTTTAGAATTCAGTAACTTTAGTTAAGAAATTTGGAGGACAAAATTTTCTAAGCGAGAGAGTTGTAACAACCCATTTTTCAGTGGTTTTGGGACTGTAAATTTGATGAGTAAGTTTGTAAAATTAGTCTTTAGATTATACGAGTCAATAATAATTTTTATATTAAATTTTGATTTGATGATTTTTAATTAATTGAATTAATCGTTAGTATAAGTGGTTTAGTCCAAAAGTCAAGTTATTTTTAAAAATGAGGTATTGGGACTCATTTCTGTAATTTAAGACCGTAACTATTTTTATTAAATGTTTACAGAGTTGTACTATAGGTGCATTGAGGTTTTGTTCGATAATTTTGACGATTGCTTGCTTGATTAAGTTAAAATGATTAAATTGTAAAAGAGGTAAAAGGATTAAATTTTAAAGGGGTAAAAGGATTAATTAGTAAAGGGACCAAAATGGTGATTAAACCTTGGTCAAAAAGTCCAAGCGTGATTAAACCTTGGTCAAAAAGTGCAAGCAGTGGTGGATATGATTAATCCATTAGCTTTTGGTCTATTTGCTAATTTAGTCCTAATTAGTTTAGGGTTAAATTGAAATTAATTTTGTATAGTTAAAAATTTAAAATAATTTAAGGACTAATTGTGCAATTGAATCCCCTTAGATGGTAATTATACCATATTCTCTTTTGATGGAAAAATATGGACATGTTTTAATGCTTTTATAAGTTATAATTGAAAGGTTAAGTTTGTAAAAAGTTAAATGGTAATTTAAATTAAAATATTACAAGGATAATATCATCATCTTCATTTGTCTTTTTTTTTCTTTTTTTTTTTGTTTCTAGTGGTGAAGACCAAATGACCATAGTAGAGGTAGATAAGCTTTCGAACAAGCTAGGGCTCCTTGATTTGATCAAGAATGGGTTGAAAATCGAGGCATAGAGAAGTTGCTAAATAGTCCTTGTACCTTTGTCATCGTTACAGTTTAGTCTAGTAAGTTCATTCGGTTTGATTTTAATACATTTTAAATGTATATTATATGAAATTAATTGTAGAATGATGGATAATATTAATGTATGTATTTAGGAATGGAAATAATGAATTGATATGATATCGATCATTTATTGAAATATTCTGAATCGATGATCGTTGGATAGAGTACGATTGGCATGCTAATAGGTTGTTTTGCGCGCAGTATGGGATTGGTATGAGATGTGATGATGATTTTTTGTATATCCTCTATTCACTGAATATACCGAGGTCCTGCATCTATTGCGGACTATCGTGTTATATTATAGTGTTTTTCTGATGTGGTACGAGCTCGGATGTTAGCCTACGGGCTAGGCACTTAGTGCCAAGGTGTGTTATCGACTGGATTGGCTCATATAAGCATCTGGTGTGTTCTGGATGGTTAAACGTGTACTCGTATCCATATATCGTTCATCGGGCAATGTTTTATTGGTCACTGAATGTTATTGACATGTGAGAACTTGATTTGTACTATTGTTTGAACATTACTTACCTGTTGTGAGCTGTGATTGACAGGAACTCTGTTAGTAACCTTGTTATTTGAATTATTATTTTTAATTCAGTAAGCTTTATTATTTAATCAACGAACCTACTAATCTTTATGTAAGTTTACTCGTGTCCTTGTCTTTTTATTTGTAGATTACGTTTTTGTGGAAATTGGGAGATCGGATCAACTCAAAGAATCACACTATCCGAGAATCTTTTGGTAGACATTGACTATAACCTTGGCCTCTATTGCATGTAATAGGCTAATGGTGGATGTTTTGTGATAGTCTTAGGCATATATGTGGTAGCCTGATGTATATTTATTTTTTTTGTGTCAAGTTGTTAAATGAGGCATGTATGCTTAATTCTAGTGAAGGCATGAATGGTTGATGCTAATCAAGCATGAATTGGTAAGTTTTGTTATTTGATGTGGTATGCATGGATAGCTTGAAAGTTTAGCTTGATAACAGTTTATTATGTGATTGAAATGTTGTGTTAATGGTGGCACATTGGTTAGACACATAGGATGGTTGATTAACTTGATTTGAGTGGTTTAAAATGCATTCCAAAGTCTTGTGAACATGTGTGTAAGTGTATAATTAGATCTCTAAGCATTTGGATGTGAAATGAGCATGTTTTGGAACACTTTTGGGCACACACGCCTAGGACACGGACTGTCACACGGCCGTGTGTCACACACGGGCAACCCACATAGGCATGTGCCCCGAACGTGTTAGGTCCAAGGTTCACATGGGCTAGCACACAGCCTGTGACATAGGTAGACACACAGGCTGGGACACAGGTGTGTGAGGCAAGTCAGTGAGCTCCATGGCCTGAGCACACGGGCATGTGATGTAGCACACGGGCATGTGGGATAGCCACATAGCCATGTCAGGAGCGACATGATTTGGGCTATGTCATATGGCCGTGTGACCATTGATTTGAAAATTTTCAATTTTGCCCTAAATCTTTTGTTCTGTCTTGAATTGGTCCCTGATGGTTCCTAATCTATTTTAAAGGCCTCGTAGGCTCGATTTAAGGCCCATAAGTGTAGGTTCCACTTCGATATAAATTATTTATGAAATTTCATTAATTAATTTGGTAACTTGATGTTATATGTTATTGATTGTTCTAAAACATCTGATAATACTCTGTAACCTAATCTGGCGATGAAAGCAGGTTATGAGTGTTACATTTATTCAATCCTCTACTAATCGAAATACTTTGTTATCTCCTTTGATTGATGAGTGCAATATGCTTCTCCGTTCTATGAATTCTAGATGTTAGACACATGTCTTTCAACAAAGGAACAAGAGTGCTGATGCTTTAGCCCACCTGGGCAGTAATTTTCATTTGTCATCTTTTTTTAGATGATGCTCTAGAGGTAATTATGTATCGAACTCTACGTTAGTGTTTTTGTTTTTTTTTAATAAACATGCTATTTTCTTGACAAAAAAAGTGGAATTATTGATATTGGACATAAATAAAATTTAATAAGAAACTACAACAAAGAAGATGAGATTTTCACTTTTTTTTTCTTTTATAGAAGACTAGACTAGAAGAAAATATACTTATTGAGGTTTTTATTTAAATATTATTTTTTTCTCCTGATTTTGGAATTATTTCCATGTGACAATTTTGCTTTAATTTCAATATCGACAAATATTAATGTTAGAAAATTTTGTGAAAATTGAGTCCCATCATTAGGGAAATGATAAGATGACCCTACAAGATTTTAATATTTATTGGTGATAGAAGTTAAATTTTTTACTTTTGGATAATCTTCCAAAAATCTTCTACAATAATATCAATATTAATTTGACTTGAAATAGTTTAATCTTGACGGCCTTGAAATATGTTGATGGTGTCTACAGATTTGATCATATAATCAACATTTATCAACATGATTTCCATCACTCCAATGGTCATAGCACATGGATTATGAATTTTGGACGAAATCAAGTTATAAATTTTGAATGTAATTTCATTATTAAAATTGTTAATATTTTTATAATTTTTAAAATATTAAAATAAAATCTTTCTTCAAAATGTAATTTAACAATTATTACTTTATAACTTTAAAAATTTTAAATAGTAAAAAAATAAAATTTCCAATTTTTGGAGGGTAACCTCCACCTCCCGCCCTCTCAAAATTTTAACAATATTATTATTATTATCTTATTGTCAGTTGTTTAGGCAATTAAAAAAGTTAAATTCCATTTGGCGCCCAAAGTTTTTAACATCATTAAATTGTTCTTTTATCATTACTTAAAAATGTATAATTAGATTTGGCCACTCAAATTTTTAATATTTTAAAATAATCCTTGTATCATTATTTAAAAGTAATATAAATTATATTTGACTCTTCCGAAAGTTTTAAACTTAATACTAATAAAATTTTAATTTAATCCAACCTATTTGCTAACACTTTTAATATATTGATCAAATGGATATATTTACATTAGTTATTTTGTTGGTAATACTTTTTCATCCCATGCTCAAAATGAAGAAAAGAAATTAAACTATGATTATTCTTAATACAAATTGGATATTACTTATTTTACTTCTCTAAATTAATATAATTTTATGTTTTTTATATTATAATATTAAATAATTTTATTCATATTTTAATTATAATATTATTTCTTAAAATTGAGTTTTATAATTTATAATATTTAAAAATTGAAAAAATATTAGAAGATTTTATATAATAATGATAATTTAAATAGGGATAAATACTAAAATTATATTTGAACTGTAAAATTAAACGTCGATAATGGTAATATAAAACAATCGAAAGTAATAAAAAGAAAAAAATAAAACAAATAAATTTTACGTGAAAACCCTTTCGAGAAAAAAACCATGGGCAGAGCAAAAGAAAATTAACTAATGTTGAAAATTAAATAAAATATTATAAGATTTTATATAATATTGATAATTTAAAAATGGGATAAATACTAAAATTATATGTGAGCTTTGCTACAATTTGCAATGTTATACACCAACTTTAATTTGGTGAATTACTATACAACAAACTTTAAATTTAGTTCAAATTTCACATTTCACTAACCCGGTTAACTACATGGTTTCGTTAAGTCATGTGTAAATTATTGACATGACATTTTATTAGGTTAAAAATAATAAATTTAAATCATTCTCACCTAGATTAAAAAATAAACACATATGAGAAGGTATTTTATTCTCCGATTTTTTTAATTTAAGAGGAAATAATTTAAATTTGTTTGTTTGTTTTTAACATCATAAAATGTAATGTTAACAATATGAACATGATTTAATGAAAAATTGTATCACATAAATAACGGGTTAATGAAATGTGAAAATTGAACCAAAATTAAAATTTAATGTATACCAATAGACCAAATTAAAATTAATGTATAACATTACGATCAGATAAAAATTCATATATAATTTTAGTATTTATACCCATAAATATTATATATTATCTAAATATGGTGCTTTCCTAATAGAATTATCGACAAAACAACTAGAGAATATTTAAAACGAGCTATAAAAGATATTTAGATAGTGAAAGAATTTTTAATTAATATAGTTAGTATGATGTCTAAAGATATTTTTAATTAAAATTAAACAAAATAGTTTTAAATTAAAATATATATCTAAGTCTATCTAGATTTAAAAATAAAATTATTTAGATCGACTCATAAAATTAGAACAATAATTTAACTTGACAACTTAAATTTATTTAAATTATTATAATTTTGCTTTTAATTGGGCACCAAACAAAATTCTTAATTTCGCTACAAACATCGAGTGTCGAGACACATGATTAAATTGTACAAGTGAGAATATATATATTTAACTTTATTTATTAATAAATTGTATTCAACATTGGTAACATTGAAAAAATTCCATATTTAATTTCTAAATAGTTTATTCACGTTTTAATTTCTTGTTTTAAGGTTTAAAACTTGTACAAGTTGTAACAAGTTATTAGTCAAAATCATGTTTTAGGGTATATACCTTATATTTATTTAGAAATTCCCCATTTATACTAGTTGTAGCATGTAGTTTAGTCATTTACTACCCAAGCCTTAGGGTTTAGGTTTTGTAGCATGTAGTTTATACTTTATTGTCCATAGTTTAAGATTTAAGTTTAAAGTTATTCAATTTAGGGATTTGTATTTAAAGGTTTTGTTTTAAGTTCTATGTTTTAGGTTTTGAGTATAGGGCACAAGGTATTGGGTACTTGTATTTGAATTAAAATTTTAAGCCTTAAGAATTTAGGGTTTTTCTTATAGTTTTTTTATAAATTCCCTATCAAAATAGTTGTGGCTTGTAATTTAGTTACTATCAACAAATTTTATATTTAACTATATAGAAAATTTAGGATTTATGGTTAAGGGTTTTAGGTTATATGGTTGAGGAAAAAAAATAGAGTGGGGAAGGGCTATATACAAGGTTTAGGTCAGGCATTTAAATAGATCTTGGCATTAAATAATATGATCTTGATATCTAGTTAAAATAATATTGACTTGATATTATATTTTAAGGTTTGGGGTTCGAGTTATAGATTAATGTTTTAGGTTTACAATTTAGGATTAATCCTTATGGTTCAAGGCAATGTGTTAAAGGGTTAGTAATGCTTTGAGAAGGCTATAGAGACCAAGAAAAAATCATAGGGTTAGGGTTTATGGGTGACATTTGCCAGATTTTTGGTTATTGTTTTTGTTATGATAATCAATGTAAACTACCTAATTTAAGGTAATTCAATATAATAGTAGCATAGATAATCTTAGTGCAACAAACCCTCATTGTTTTTTAGAGTCCAACTTTAAAGGGACTACCATTTCTTTTGTAGCCACCCGAGTAAATGACCATTTTCATTGAGATTTCAAGGTGTTTTATAGTTTGAATACAAGAATTTGATCTACATATATCTTTCATAAATTTTTGCCAACCATTATAGAGTTGTTTTTAATATGATCTTAAAGAGTTTAATAATCTATTATTATATAACTTTGTTATTTGTAAATTGTAATTATTTTTGACAAGGCCTCGATTTGTAGCTAGAAAAACAGTTTCATTCTAATTTTTGTTGCAATAGAATTGAACTAAACAAATTAAATGCAAATTAAAGTAAGAAGCAAAATGATGAGAGAATTAACACATGACATTTGTTAACGTAGTTTGGATTTAACATTCCTACTCTGCAAAGCACCGTTCAATGAATGATTTTATTCAACAATCTTCCAGATCACCTATTGCCTTAAGCCCAATCTACCATTACACATCGACCTTGATTCTTACAAACCATTCACCCAAATTCCTAACAATACAATCAATAAACCTTTCTAAAAAATGTATAAAAGAGTGTTTCAACTTTACCCAATAAAATAGCAAAATACAAATGTTAAAGACACTAAAACACTACTCATATGTGTGGCACAAAACAACCTATTTATAGTCTCTTCAAGTGATCTATAGAGTTATGCCTCACATTTTCAAACTGAACAATATGTGACGTCACGGTGACGAAGTTTTCTTCATCCCAACAAAAAGAGAGCCTTCATCTCGATAATACGACACCCCCTTGTCTTGACAATGCAAATGCCACGTCATGATGTGGCAACGTGCACCTCGAGTTTTTTCTGCATTTCTCTCCCAATTAAACTTTTTTTTTAGTTTCCCACTGAAACTCTGATTAACCTAGGATTATTCTAGTCATATATGCAATAAATTTCAGCCTATAAATAGGCCTTAGTTACTCTAGGTTAGATAAAACATAAATATTTAAATTGAGAGAATTATGTTCTTTTTTTTGAAGAATTTTTCTTTTGGGGCTTCAGGTTTTCCTTTGATTTTCTCCATCTTTTGTACTCTCATTTATTATAGTAAATCTCCTTTTGGCCATGGTTTTTTATCCTCTTTTGAAGAATCTTTCAACGTAAAATTTGAATGTTTGATCTTTTCACTTTTACTTTATTTACTTGTTCGTTGAATAACATAGGTTATTTCCCAACAAATTGGTATCAGAGCTAGTTTGATTTTCGCATTTAACCTATTTAGAGATGGCAACATCAAGGTTTGATATCGATAAGTTCGACAACATCACAAATTTTAGTCTATGGCAAGTTCAAATGTCAACAATATTGATTCAAAGTGATCCTAATATGATCCTAATAGGATCCTTACAGAGAGGAAACCTATAGACATGGATCGGTCAGAATGGGTTAGGTTAGATAAAAAGACTCTATCCACACTTCAATTATGTTTAACAAATCATATATGTTATGGAAGAATCTAGAAGCCTTGTACATGACGACATCCTTGGCCAATAGGTTAGTGTTAAATCAACGCCTCTACACATTCAGAATGGTCGAAGTTGAGTCTATTAGAGCTTATATTAGTGAGTTTGTTGCCCTTTTAAATGGTCTCAAGAATCTCAAAACAAAGATTAGTGACAAGGATCAGGGTATGTTATTGATATGTTCTTTGCCCTCTTCTTATAAAACTTTCAGGGAACTCTGGTTTATGGGAGATATCATCTCTCATTTGAGGACATGAAGGGGAATCTATTGAGCAAAAATAAGTTGGACGATGAGTTAGGCCCAAACAAAATACTAGACGAGCAAGCCTTAATTCTAGTTGCAAGGGGTAGAAAACTATCAAAAAGCCAAATTGAAACAGGTCTAGAGTGAGATCTAAATCTAGAAACCATGACAAAGAATATGGCTACTGCAAGAAGAAGTGCACATCAACTCAAAATTCTACAAACAATGAGAAAGATAAGTACAAATTTGAATTTGTTAATGCTAGTGTAGCTGAATACAGAGGTGATGATTTCTTGTGAGCGTCGATAAGTGAAAGATCTAAGCTCACTTCTAAATGGATCCTAGATTCAAGGTGCTCCTATCACATGTGTCCCAACAAGGACTAGTTCTCTATCTACAATTTAGTTAAAGGTGGAGTTGTGCTGATGGGGAATAATTCTCCATGTAAGATAACCAAAATAGGAATCGTACAAATTAGGATGCATGATGAAATTATTCGAACATTGTCAAATGTCAGGTATGTACCCGACTTGAAAAAAATCTCATCTTGTTGGGAATTTTGGATACTAACGGTTGTAGGATAGTCATTAACTCAAATGGATTAAAAATTTCTCATGGAGCTCTCGTTGTAATGAGAGGATAGAAAAAGGGAAACTTATACGTTCTACAAGGGTTAACGATTACTGGTGTGATTGCAATTACTGAAATCATTGCCATGTCGCGATGATACAATGTGATTCTTTTCCACAAGTTCTGATTCAATCGAACTTTGACACATGTGACTTGATCATATAAATGAGAAAGGTATGACAACATTGTGCAAAAAAGGTCTTCTAGAAGACACTATAATTAGAAACTTAGGTTTTTTGTAGACATTGCACTTACGGGAAACAGATGCGAGTAAGTTTTGATTCAGTAGTGTATAGAACAAAAGTGACTCTTGACTACGTCCTTTGCAATTTATAGGGTCCAACTCCTGACATCTCAAAAGGAGGTAAAAAATATTTCCTAAGTTTTATTGATGACCATTCCAGAAAAGTTTGAGTTTATTTTCTGAAACAAAAAAATGAAGTCTTTGAAACCTTCAAGCAGTGGAAAATATTGTTAGAAAAACATATCAGGAAGTTCGAAAATGATTGAGAATAGACAATGGACTTGAGTTCTATTCATCTGAGTTTAATGAATACTACAAACGAAAAGGGATAGAAAAACATTTGCTACATAATAGGTACTCGCAACAAAATAGAGTTGCAAAAAGAATGAACAAAACCTTGCTGGAAAAAGCCCAATGCATGCTTCCAAATACAGGATTAGGGAAGGGGTTTTGGGATGAAACCGTAAATTTGGAAAGCTTTTTGGAAAATTGATCTCCACATTGAGCATTAAATGGTAAAGTTCTAGAGGAGATATGGTCATCTAGTCCTCCCAATTATTCTAATCTTAGAATTTTTGGATGTCCTGCTTATGCTAAAGTAAGCCAAGGAAAGCTCAATCTAAGGGCTGTAAAGTGTATTTATTTAGGTTACTCTGTGGGTACGAAAGGTTTTAAATTGTTGTGTTTGAAAACCAACAAATCCATTGTTAGTAGAGATGTTATGTTTGATTAATATACCATGTTTCATTTGGAAAAGGGGTCACTTTTAAAAACACAACAAATTAGAGTGTCTCAAGCAAGGTGGACTCAAAAGCTAAAATAGGGGTTGACATCTGACGACATGAAAAACCTTGTTGCAAAATCACAAAAAATAGGGTCATCGTCCCAACGAGGAAGTAAGCGGTGTTGTGATGAAGCGATGAAATCCCTGTTCCAGTAAAATTGAAGCTATTTCGGATCAGTTTGGGACTGCATTTGACTCTCAGGTACCATTACCATCTTAGTTAACTAATTATAAGTTGGCTTGTGATAGGTAAATGAGAGAAATTCGACCACCACAAAAGTATTGTGAAGGAAACCTAGTGGCATATGCTTTAAGTGTTACAGAGAGCATTGATTCAACCAATCCTTCGTGCTATTTTGAGGTAGTTGGGGCATCTGATTCTAGCAAATGACTCATTACTATGGAAAAAGAGATGGAGTCTCTTCAAAAGAACAAGACCTGGCGGCTAGTAAAACCACCCATCAGTAAGAAAATAGTTTGCTGCAAATGGGTGTTTAAGAAAAAAGAAGAATTGGGTCCAAACATAATTAGGTACAAAGTAGGATTGGTTGCAAAGGGCTACAGTCAAGTGGAAGGATTTGATTTTCATGATGTTTTCTCTCACTTTTTGAAACATACGTCCGTTCAGGCACTTTTGGCTCTTGTTGCATCAATAATCTTTAGTTAGAGTAGTTAGATGTAAAGACTGTTTTTCTTCATAATGACCTTAAGGATGACATATACATGAAATAGTCAGAAGGTTTCAGAACTAAAGGTAAAGAAGATCATGTTTACCTTCTTAGAAAATCATTATACAATCTGAAGCAGTCTCCTCTGCAGTGGTACAAAAGTTTCAATTCCTTCATGTTAAGTATTGGTTTTTCACAAAGTAAGTATGACAGTTGCGTATATTTGCAATGTCTTGATGATTGTTCATTCATATATTTGCTTAAAAGGCTTGTTTACTGAATTGGTAAGTGAAAAAGAGGGCAAATGTCGTATATTGTGATAGTCAAAGTGTCATACATCTCACCAAAGATCAAATGCATCACGAAAAGGTGAAGTATTTAGACATTTGTTATCACTTTTTTCAAGAGGTGATCATTCTAGGGGATGTTCAGATTCTTAAAATTGACATAGAACACAATACAACTAACATGTTGATAAAAAGTCTTCTAATTTCAAAGTTCAAGCATTGCTTGGACTTGGTGAGTATCCGAAGAAGATCAAATTAGGCCCATAATAGGGCTTGGCAAGGGATTTAAGTCAAATACGAGTCAAGTTAGAGATTTATAGAGTTATGCCTCGTATTTTCGGACTAAACTGTGTGTGACGTCGTGACGAGGAAATGTTCTTCTATTAGGAAATTTGCCCATATTGTAGTAAACATGTAACTAGTTTCCATTTATTTGAACAATGACTAAATAAATAAAGTTAATTTCACATTTTACTATTATGTCTTTTGTATTTATGTTTTTTTATATTTTGCTTCCATGGCGAAATTGTGACAAGCAATTAGCTCATTGATTGTCTAAAGTTCAAACTAAAGATAAGTGGTATTGTAAAGAAGGTTTACGTTGCAAGAAAGATGACTTACTTCAGTAAATAATCTAAATGAGCCTATAATCCCATAAAAGAATCAAAGTGAGCATTTGATTCAAATACTGAGAAGGATTATTATGTCATCTACAATTCCAATTGGGGAGATGGCTAGAATTGGCTATCGGAGCAGTTGACTCCACGAGTAGTTGACGTTACGATGTGGCAACGTGCACTTCAAGTTTTTTTACTTTCCTCTCCCAATTAAACTTTGTTTTTAGTTTCCCAGTTAAATGTTGATTAACCTAGGATTATTCTAGTCATATATTCTATGAATTTCAACCTATAAGTAGGTCTTAGTTACTCTAAGTTGCATACAACATAAATATTTATATTGAGAGAAATATGTTCTTTGTTTTGAAAGGTTTTCATTTTGGGGCTTCAGATTTTTCTTTGATTCTCTCCATCTTTTGTACTCTCCTTTACTATAGTGAAATCTCCTTTTGTGATTTTTATCCTCTTTTGAGGAGTTTTTCAACATAAAATTTGTGTGTTCGATCTTTTCGATTTTACTTTATATACTTGTTTGTTGCATAACACGGGTTATTTCTCAACATGATCAATCAACAATGTTTTTATAGGTTTGAAACACTCATTTAAAAGTTGATTTTATCCCATTAATTATCTAGAGTATTTATCACATAAAAGTAGCTCCTTAATTGTTTCAAACACTTTAAAAGATAAGGATAAGTACTCAATCCTTACCCAATAGACTCATAGCTTCAACAAGAAGATCGGTTGAAGAGTTACAGAGTCCTTGCTGCACATCACCTATTATTTTATGAAACATGTCACTGCTTTGTAGGCTAAACATCAAACATCCCTGAGGCCAAAACCATCCTATGGACCAACTAGAAATTTATTCTCATTCTAACATAACATGGAATGGGCAGTATCAAAAATTCCAACAATTCTTCAACTTAAATGTGATATTTGATAAAATATTTTTAATAGATTGGTTAATCTATATTGGAATTTTTATCTAATTAAAACTAATAATGTTACTAACTAATTACAAATTCATTTTCAAATTTACTTAAATATTTTATCTAATTAAAATAAATAAAGAAGTATTAGAATATCTAGAAAAAGAAACTAAAAAGTTATATTACCAAATTAACTTTTTATCTAATTAAAAACTAATTGCATTTTGCTTATGGGAAAAATATTTAGTACACTGCTAGTGAAGTCCTTGGTTGCACGCAACTCCATAATTAATCACTCATTACAGGTATTCTACAAATCCAACACTTTTTGATGCTCTTATTGTTCCTAGATTTGGCATTATTAAGCCAAGATTTGTTCCTTCATGAGACACATTTTCTCTTACATCTCAATAGCATGGCATTGGGTGTTGGATAATTACTACTGCAAAATAAAGACGTTAACATTGACAAGTACAAATAATAAGGGAAAATAAATAAATAAATAATTACTGCATCATGGAGAACTAATTTCACCCTAATTGGTGTAATTAGAAATGGACGTCACCCTCTAAGGTTAACACAGTACTTCCAAATTTGTACACCTGAATTAGGAAGATAGAACAAAATTGGTATTGCTTTTCTTAAGTGTAACACCATATCCCATTTCCGTTACTAGAATAGGATACCAGATGTTACCAATCAAGTTCGAACAGTTAATACGGTTTACAGTTAATAATCAATTCAATTCCATAATTACAAGTAATATTCATTATCAAAGAGATCATTCGATTTTGGGTCTTAAATTGAGCTTTCAAAACTCTAAAAATAAGTTACAAACATTCAGGGACCAAATTGAAACAAATCAAAACTTTCAGGAAAAAAATAAAAAATTTTCAAGTCAGAGGTCACACAGCCATCTATCCAGGCCGTGTGACAGAGTCCAGCTCGTGTGGCTCCAATCAAGGCCGTGTGGTTAACCTAAATTCCCATGTGTTACCTTACACTTTCGTGTGCATGAACCATGAAACTCTCTATATAACAGCCCTAACCCCTATCCGACGCTAGAATAGGGTTACAGAGCATTACCGAACTTATTACATAAACTATCAAACATTTCATATTCAATTCTCATATCCAAACAAAAGTCATTCAAATCTAATCATATAGTCCCTAACACGAGCCTTCGAGGCCCAAAACAACCATTAGAAGTGGTTCGAGACTAAATCGAGTACTTAAGAGATTTTTTTAAAAAATGGAAAATTTTCAATGTACAGAGGACCCACGCCAGTGTGGCCAGGCCGCGTGTCTCACACGGCCAAGAGACACACCCGTGTCACAGGCCATATGGACATTCGAAATTGGATCACATAGCCATGTCCCAGCCCGTGTCCGACCCCGTGTAACTCACTGACTTGGGTCACAGGGTCAGACCACACGATCATGTGCCAGGCTATGTGCTAAGCCGTGTGAAAACTAAAGGGTATACTAACTTGTACCACACAGCCAAGCCACACACCTATGTGCTAGGCCGTGTAAAGCTACTGACTTGTTTTCTAAATAAGTATTAAGGGACACACAACCGTGTCATCTAGCCATGTGTCACACACGGCTTAGACACACGCCCGTGTCTCTACCCGTGTGGACAAAAATAGGCTATTTTCCAAGCCTTATTTCTCACTAAAAGTGGTACCAACCTACACATACCAAATAGCATATGACTATATCTTCAATAGGCATTCAATCCAATCAAAGCCAAGTCTATATCATACAATTTCATTACCAACAATCCTAAACTCTTAGGCATATCAAATGATCAATTTAAAACATACCAAAATCACCTCCAAAAACTACCTAAATGATCAATTATATAAATCCACTATCTTGCCTAAATATAAACATGCATACCCCTATTAAGTACCAATCGTCCAATACACAATCAAAACATTCCCATGGCAATCATAAATCATACAAGATGAGACTAGCCACACATATATATACATACTAACATCTACCAAATCAAGCCACACTAAATGGCTAGTTACATAACAAAACATATAGGCTTCCAATAGCCAAATAACCTATACATATCATATAACCTATCACACCCTAACTCGTATCCGTCCCCAGACTAGGGTTATGAGGCATTACCGATTAAAAGCACAAATCCGAACATTAATAAATTTTCACCCAAGTGAAACTTATTTATAAATAAAATATAGTTAACTATCATTTCAGAACATATTCTGTTTTGCTCATTGTAAACACAGATCATGTCAAATTTCAACTTAAAACTCACTACATCTAATGCATATATATACATATATACAGCATTAATCATTGAGTACATGATTTAACATATTATTAAGTCACTTATGAAATTATGATTAAATCACTAAATATCACACACATGTTCTTATAATTTAATAAGCCATAATACACATAAATAAAAATTACTTACATATGCAACTAGGGTTAAGGTCAATTTTGAATTTGCATGCTTTGCACTCAAATATAAAAGCTAAACATCCATTCGGCATTAACCAAGTACTACCATTTACTTCTTTTAAAAATATTAATCATAAAAGACTATACGTATTTACTCTAGGTCATTAAAACATGCTCAATTAACCTTAGTAAATTTAATCATTCTATGAATACACATACCATCCAAAGTACACTAATTATTTATGCCAATCAATATGTTTGAGATTACATAATCAAAAGCCAAATAACTGTTAACACTCCGTCAACTTAAGTTTTGGTTTACTCATTGACATTTAAGACTCAACTTTAATAGCATAATCATGATAACCAAGTCTAAACATGCAACCATAATCTAATATGTTTGATTGAAAATACTTATCAACTAAGAGTAATTATTTCTATTATTGTAAAACGCAATCCATATATATATAAACATACCCAAAACTTAAATCATACATATCATATACAAACAAATCAAGTCACCTTATCATACGCATAAATATTTGTAATGCATTATCATATTATTATCAAACCAACTTATATTACAATTTATACCTTTAAAGAATAAGGTATTAACAACAAATAGACATATAATCAAATAAAATATTTTACCTGCCATGTAATGACCATATTAAATTAATTTAAGCTATGCTCAGACTTAGCCAAGTCTATGATGCTGAATCACATTTAATACAATGGCGAAATATACTCACCACAATCAAATATATTTTACTCTTTGTATACTTAGCTGTATCAGTCTCATGTTCAACTAAAATCATTAATCATTACTAAAATATTAAACACTTATCATACACGTCATTTCCTTCATAGCACTAAATAATATTACTAAAACAAGCTCAAGCCACAACCAAGCATAACAGAATTCAAACATAGGAATTAAGCCATTTTCACATGGCCTTTATACATAACTAAAGTTCAATATTTCCAAACGTAATCCAGCTTTTACATGCCATAGTTTCAAAATGCAACTTATAAAATACTGAAAGTGGTCGATAGTGTGATAGACTTTGCTGACAATCCCCGAGCTTGTAACTTGAATCCAAAATCTATAAAATAGAGACAAACATATACATACAGTAAGCTATTTAAGATTAGTAAGTCATAAGCAAACAAAAATCGATGATGTAATCAACTTATTTTATCTAACCAAATTACATTATCAATATCAAGCTTGTTCTCAACTTACAAATTTCATAAATAATATACCTGTACACATAACCATTACCTTGGCTGAATATTCACAAGGTTAAGTCATCAAATCATTGTTCAATTTTCAAAAGCCAAATTGTCATTATAAAACCTAATACACATGTATTTGTATACGTAAGCTCTTAAATCAAGGATAAAATTTTATATACATACATTAACTAAATGGCCGATTATGCAAGATCATATATATATGCATAATAAAAATAATTTCAACAAGAATCATACTTCTTGTTCACAAGGCCGAATACCCATGTCATATTCACATATACATTTCATTCATGTTACACACGCTTATAACTAATATCATAATACTCACTTACCTTATTTCAAATAAGTACCAGGTTAATACATACCTGATCACTTAGCTAATTTTACATATTTGTTCACCAATTATAAATGCCCGATGAACCATTCAAAATTGGATAGGACACTCAGATAATCACACACATTGTATGATGCCAATGTCCCAGACGTGGTCTTACATGTAATCACACATCGATGCCACTATCCCAGACGGGGTCTTACTTGCACACATATGTCAGAATCACATATCGATGCCATGGTCTTACTTGCACACATATATCAGAATCCTAAGTCATGACATATATATCCTAACTATTCCTAAGGTTCATACAGGGCTTTCGGACGTCGTAACTCGGTCGAAACGAATTCTTGAACATGGTTACCAAGCTTATACACATTCGAAAATAGCATGTATAAATTCATACATTACATACCAGCATGTACATTTAGCATTTAATTACAATTAGGCACGTCTATTTGCTTATAAACTTACCTCGGACGATACAAAACGGAATAGGGAATTTAGTCGACAATTTTTGCTTTCCCCCGATCTAAATTCGATTTCTTTGGTTCTTGATCTAAATATATTCAAATTAAGCTCATTCAAACCTATTTTCATTCAATTTAGTCCAAAAAAACATAAATGGAAATTTTACCATTTTACCCCTGACATTTATAATTTTTACAATTTAGTCCCTATTGTACAAAACATAAAATATGCAAAATCTCAAGATACTCATGTTAGGCTGAATGTTCCTAGGGTTCATACAAGTCCATATATTTTATTTATTTCACATTTTAGTCCCTCAAATTATTATTTTTGCAATTTAGTTCTAATTACTCAAAATTATCAAAAACTCCACTACAGAACATGTTAATCTAAAACATATCTTTCATATTTCATCAAACAAAAATCACAAGCTTTCAAAAATGGCACAACTCAAAATATTCATCAAAATAAAAAATTCAAGCATGGGTTTTGTAGTACTCGAAGCAACGATCTCAAAAACATAGAAATTATCAAAAATCGAACAAAAAACAAACCTTAATTGAGCTAAATAGATGGCCGAACCCTAACTTGTTGTTCTTTCCTTTTGTTTCAGCAATTAGAAAATAAAAATGATGAACATGGCTTTCTTATTTATGTTATAATATGATATATTATAACATTTTATTTCATTTACAATTTTAACCTTATTTATTAAATTATAAAACCATTATAACTATGGCCATTACTGTCCACTTTAGCTAACAATGGGCTAATTGCAACATAAAGGCTTCCATTTAAAAAGCCAAATGCAATTTGGTCCCCTTTTAAAAATAACCACCAAATTTTCATTTTATGCGATTAAGTCCTTTTATTTAATCGGACACTCAAACGATAAAATTAAATCACGAAAATTTCACAGATATAAATTCACACAAAATAAACACTGAAAATAATTTTAAAATATTTTTCTGACTCAGATTCATGGTCCCAAAGCCACCGTTCCGGTTAGGGTCCAAATCGGGCTGTTACAACTCTCCCCCCTTAGGGATTTTCATCCCTGAAAATCTTACCGGTGAATAGGTTTGGATAGCGTTCTTTCATTGTATCCTTTGACTTCCATGTTGCTTCCTAAACTCCGTGTTTATGCCACAGTACTTTTACTAGCGGAATTTTCTTATTTCGCAACTCTAATACCTCATACAACCCAATAAACCTCGGACTCGATTTGCCTTTGCGACCAAATCTGAGTATCTTCTTCCACGAGGAGACTTTTAAAAATACTTTATCTCCGATCTGAAACTCTATATCTTTACGTTTTAAGTCTACATATGATTTCTGATGGTCTGATGTTCCTTTTAGACTTTCATGAATCACTTTCACTTTCTGTTCAGTTTCTCTGATCAAGTCAACCCCGTGTATCTTATTTTCACTGAGCTCAGTCCAATACAACGGTACAAAGCCTCATAAGGTTCCATTTTGATGCTCGATTGAAAGCTGTTATTGTATGCAAATTCAATCAGAGGTAGGTATCACTCACATGTACCTTCGAACTCGAGAATGCAGCATCTCAACATATCTTCAAGTATCTGAATGATTTGCTCAGACTGACCATCTGCTTACGGATTGAAACCAGTACTGAAATGTAATTTCATACCTATAGCTTCTTGCATTTTCTTCCAAAACCACGATGTAAACCTCGGATCTCTATCCGAAACAATAGATATAGGTACCCCGTGTAATCTCACAATCTGAGAAACATACAATTCAGCCAGCTTATCAAGCGAGTAGTCTGTACGTATCGGAACAAAATGAACTGATTTAGTCAATCTATCCACAATAACCTAGATTACATCTTTCTTTCTCTGACCAGATACAAAATGCATAGTAACTCTATCCCATTTCCACTCAAGTATAATGATTGTTTGAAGTAATCCAGAAGGTACCTGATGTTCGGCTTTTACTTGTTGACAGATTAAGCATTTCGAAACAAAGTTAGAGATGTCTCGTTTCGTACCATGTCACCAATAAAGCTGTCCTGGGTGAACAGATAACCGACTACTGTGAGCTTCATTCAAAATCATCCGAGTCAATTCTGAATTCCTCGAAACGCATATTTAGTTTCAGAATCTCAAACAGTCACCAGCATCAACTCGAAGCTCTAAATCAGTATTTGAATCATATTGAGCTTGTTTCGCTATCAACTCATTATCAACCTTCTGGGCATCACAAATTTGTTGAACAAATAATGGTCTTGCTTTCAACTCAGCTATTATCAAACCATCATCAGACATAGCTATATGTGCATTCATTGCACGCAAAACAAATAGTGATTTTCGGCTTAAAGCATCAGTAACAACATTAGCCTTTCCCGGGTGATAGTCAATCAGAAGCTCGTAGTCTTTTACCAATTCTAACCATCAGCGTTGTCTCAAATTTAGATATTTCTGAGTCATCAAGTATTTCAGGCTTTTGTGATCAGAATAAACATGACATTTCTCACCGAACAGATAGTGGCGTCATATTTTCAATGCGAACACAATAGCTGCTAATTCTAAGTCGTGTGTCGGATAGTTCCTTTCATGTGGCTTTATCTGTCTCGAGGCATAAGCTATAACTTTGCCTTCCTGCATCAAAACACAGCCCAAACCATTTAAAGATGTGACACTATAAATAACAAATTCTTTACCCGATTCTAGTTGAACTAGTACTGAAGCTTCGGTTAAAAGGGCTTTCAACTGATCAAAGCTTTTCTGGCACTTTTCTGACCACTCGAACTTAACATCTTTCTGTAATAGCTTTGTCATTTGGGCTACAATCATAGAGAAGACTTTCACGAACCGTCTATAATAACTAGCAAGTCCCAGAAAACTTTAGACTTCAAAAACATTCTTAGGAGGTTTCCAATCAAGTATAGCTGATATTTTGCTCGAATCAACTCGAATACCTGATACTAATACCACTTGACCTAGAAAACTGACTTCACTTAACCAAAACTCACATTTACTGAACTTCGCATACAACTACTTGTCTCACAAAGTTTGTAACACAAGTCTCAGATGTTCGGCATGTTCGGTTTTATCATGAGAGTAGATCAATATGTCATCTATGAACACAACCACAAACCGATCTAAATATGATCTAAAGATTCGATTCATCAAATCCATGAAAACAGTAGGTGCATTAGTAAGTCCAAATGGTATAACCAAAAACTCATAATGTTTGTACCTCGTTCGAAAAGTAGTCTTTGGCACATCGGAGTCTTTAACTCGCAACTGATAGTAGCCTGATCTCAAATCTATCTTTGAAAACACTGTAGCCCCTTTCAGTTGATCAAACAGATTATCAATCCATGGCAACAGATACTTATTCTTTATAGCCACCTTATTGAGCTGTCTATAATCAATGCACATTCTCATAGTTCTATCTTTCTTTTTCACAAACAATACTACTGCACCCCAAGGAGAGAAACTCGGTCGCGCGAAACATTTATCTATCAACTCTTGCAACTGAGCTCTCAATTCTTTTAATTCTGTAGGTGTCATTCTGTACGGAGCTATGGATATCAGAGTCATCCCAGGCATTAACTCAATACCAAACTCTACCTCCCGAATAGATGGCAAACCTGGTAATTCTTCAGGAAACAGATTTGGATACTCACATACAACTGGTACTGATTCAATGTTTCTTTCAGTCACTTTACTGTCAAGCACGTAGGCAAAATAAGCTTCACACCCTTTTCTCACATATTTCTGAGCTAGCATCGAAGAAATCACTACTGGTAAACCATTCAATTTACTAGATTCAATCCGAATAACCTTATCATTCTAGCTCCGTAGATCAATGGTCTTTCTCTTGCAGTTCACAAAAGCATCATGTAAAGTCAACCAATCCATACCTACAATTATGTCGAACTCATCAAATGGCACCAACATCAAATCAGCTGGAAAACATGAATCTCGAGCCATCAAGGAACAATTCTTACACACTCTATCAACCGTAACATACTGACCCAAGGGGTTTGACACTTTGATCACAAACTCAGTAGACTCAACAGGTAGAGTCTTGATGAATACTTAAGTCTTACAGATATAAGAATGAGCTAAATCAGGATCAATCAATACAATTACATTAGTATCATAGAGAGTAAATGTACCAGTAATGACATCTAGTGATGAAGCCTTCTCGTGTGCACATATAGCATAGGCTTTGGCATGTGCACGAGCCTCAGATCTGGCTGCTATATCTTTATTCCCTCTCTGACCACCACTCACATTACCTGTATTTCTGGGTGGTCTACCTCAAGCTACAGTATTACCCGATCTCATATTCTGCACTAGATTTTCTTCAGCTAACCCTGGGTAATCTTGAATATAATGATCCATCGATCCACATTTAAAACAGGCCCAATCGTGCAATCTGCAACTGTCAAATGTTGTTTACCACAATGTTTACACTCAGGTTGATTATATCTAACATTACCTATACTGGCTGCTGAGGTAGCTCTCGAGCTCACAGGTAGTCTATTCTGATCTCGTTGAGAGTAACACGAAGTGGCTTTTGAACGACTGAAATCATCTCAGAACTTCTTTGGTGCTGACTGGATTGACTTACTGAATGATCTCTTACGCGAGTCTTTAGCTTCAAAATCAGCTTTTCTTTTCTCTTTCTCGAGCTCTTCAGCTTTGTAGGCTCACTCAATCAGTACTACGAACTCTTTTATTTCAAGTATGCCAACTAACAATTTAATGTCTGCATTCAACCCATCTTCGAATCTTTTACACATTATGGCTTTGGTAGAAACACACTCTCGGGCATACCGACAAAGTTTCACAAATTTTTGCTCATACTCTGTCATGGTCATCCGGCCCTTTTTCAGCTCTAGAAATTCTTTTCGCTTCTGATCAATAAATCTCTGGCTGATATACTTCTTATGAAACTCAATCTGGAAGAATTCCTTAGGTCACTCGCTCTATTGGAACCATTGATACTAGGGTATTCCATAGTGATATGCTGTGTCTTGAAGCAAAGATATGGCACACTTCAAACATTCATCTGGGGTACAGGACAGCTCATCAAACACACGGATAGTATTATCAAGCCAGAACTCAGCTCGCTCAGAATCATTATCATCAGTAGCTCTAAACTCTTCAGCCCCATGTTTTCTAATTTTATAAACATGTGTCTTATACAATCTCAATGGATCACTTACTTGAGGTACAAGCATCGAAGATGGATTAGTTAGGGGTGGAGGTTGTTGTGCAGCCGGGTTAGTACGGATATACTAAGTAAACCAGTCATTCATCATTTGGTAAAAGGATTGTCTAGCCTCTCCTTCTTGGTTACTCAAAATCGATCGAGAATCAACCAGTGTTGTCCCTTGCGTGAGATCAGGCGCTACACTCTTGACATCATCAACTATAGCTCTGTTAGGATCTATTTATTATATGAAAACACATTTTCAAATTTCAGAAGTTATCACACAATAAAAGTATATAATATGGCATGTATAGCTAGACTCACACATGCTACGCTAGTCCTAAAATCGACTGAACCGTAGCTCTGATACCAACATAATGTAACACTCCTAACTCGTATCCATCACCGGACTAGGGTTATGAGGCATTATCGATTAAAAGTAGAAATCTGAACATTAATAAATTTTCACCCAAGTCAAACTTATTTACAAATAAAATATAGTTAACTAACATTTCAAAACAGATTCTGTTTTGCTCATTGTAAACACAGATTATGTCAAATTTCAACTTAAAACTCACTGCATATAATGCATATATATATACATATATACGGCATTAATCATTGAGTACATGATTTAACATATTATTAAGTCACTTATGAAATTATGCTTAAATCACTAAATATCACACACATGTTCTTATAATTTAATAAGCCATAATACACATAAATAAAAATTACTTACATATGCAACTAGGGTTAAGGTCAATTTTGAATTTGCATACTTTGCACTCAAATATAAAAGCTAAACATCCATTCGGCATTAACCAATTACTACCATTTACTTCTTTTAAAAATATTAATCATAAAAGACTATACGTATTTACTCTAGGTCATTAAAACTTGCTCAATTAACCTTAGTAAATTTAATCATTCTATGAATACACATACCATCCAAAAGTACACTAATTATTTATGCCAATCAATATGTTTGAGATTACATAATCAAAAGCCAAATAACTGTTAACACTTGGTCAACTTAAGATTTGGTTTACTCATTGACATTTAAGACTCAACTTTAATAGCATAATCATGATAGCCAAGTCTACACATGCAACCATAATCTAATATGTTTGACTGAAAATACTTATCAACTAAGAGTAATTATTTCTATCATTGTAAAATGCAATCCATATATATATAAACATACCCAAAACTTAAATCATACATATCATATACAAACAAATCAAGTCACCTTATCATACGCATAAATATTTGTAATGCATTATCATATTATTATCAAACCAACTTATATTACAATTTATACCTTTAAAGAATAAGGCATTAACAACAAATAGACATATAATCAAATAAAATATTTTACCTGCCATGTAATGACCATATTAAATTAATTTAAGCTATGCTCAGACTTAGCCAAGTCTATGATGCCGAATCACATTTAATACAATGGCGAAATATACTCACCACAATCACATATATTTTACTCTTTGTATACTTAGATGTATCAATCTTATGTTCAACCAAAATCATTAATCATTACTAAAACATTTAACACTTATCATAAAAATCATTTCCTTCATAGCACTAAACAATATTACTAAAATAATCTCAAGCCACAACCAAGCATAATCGAATTTAAACATGGGAATTAAGTCATTTTCACATGGCCTTTATACATAACTAAAGTTCAATATTTCGAAACGTAATCCAGTCTATACATGCCATAGTTTCAAAATGCAACTTATAAAATACCGAAAGCGGTCAATAGTGTGATAGACTTTGCTGACGATCCCCGAGCTTGTAACTTGAATCCAAAATCTATAAAATAGAGACAAACATATACACACAGTAAGCTATTTAAGATTAGTAAGTCATAAGCAAACAAACAAACCGATGATGTAATCAACCTATTTTATCTAACCAAATTACATTATCAATATCAAGCTTGTTCTCAACTTACAAATTTCATAAATAATATACCTGTACATATAACCATTACCTTGGCTGAATATTCACAAGGTTAAGTCATCAAATCATTGTTCAATTTTCAAAAGCCAAATTGTTATTATAAAACCTAATGCACATGTATTTGTATATGTAAGCTCTTAAATCAAGATAAAATTGTATATACATACATTAGCTAAATGGCCGATTATGCAAGATCATATATATATGCATAATAAAAATAATTTCAACAAGAATCATACTTCTTGTTCAGAAGGTCGAATACACATGTCATATTCACATATGCATTTCATTCATGTTGCACATGCTTGTAACTAATATCATAATACTCACTTGCCTTATTTCAAATAAGTACCAGGCTAATACATACCTGATCACTTAGCTAATTTTACATATTTGGTCACCACTTATAGATGCCCGATGAACCAGTCAGAATTGGATAGGACACTCAGATAATCACACACATCGTACAATGCCAACGTCCCAGACGTGGTCTTTTATGTAATCACATATCGATGCCACTGTCCCAGACGAGGTTTTACTTGCACACATATGATGGAATCACATATTGATGCCATGGTCTTACTCGCACACATATATCGGAATCCTATGTCATGACATATGTATCCTAACTATTCCTAAGGTTTATATGAGGCTTTCGGACATCGTAACTCGGTCGAAACGAATGCTTGAACATGGTTACCAAGCTTATCACATTCGGCAATAGCATGTATAAATTCATACATTACATACCAGCATATATATTTAGCATTTAATTACAATTAGGCACGTCTATTTGCTTATAAACTTACCCTGAATGATACAAAACGGAATAGGGCAGCTAGTCGACAATTTTCGCTTTCCCTCGATCCAAATCTGATTTCTTTGGTTCATGATCTAAACATTTTCAAATTAAGCTCATTCAAACATATTTTCATTCAATTTAGTCCAAAAACACATAAATGGTCAAATTTCCATTTTACCCGTGACATTTACAATTTTTACAATTTAGTCACTATTGCACAAAACACAAAATATGCAAAATCTAAATATACTCATGGGAGGCCAAATGGTCCTAGTGTTCATAAAAGTCCATATATTTCATTTATTTCACATTTTAGTTCCTCAAATTATTATATTTGGAATTTCGTCCTAATTACTCAAAATCATCAAAAACTCCAATACAAAACATGTTAATCTAAAACATATCTTTCATATTTTATCATCAAAAAACAAAAATCACAAGCTCTCAATAATGGCACAACTCAAAATATTCATCAAAATAAAAAATTCAAGCTTGGGTTTTGTAGTACTCGAAGCAACGATCTCAAAAACGTAGAAATTATAAAAAAAATCGAACAAAAAGCGAACCTTGATTGAGCTAAATAGATGGCCGAACCCTAACTTGTTGTTCTTTCCTTTTGTTTCGACAATTATAAAATAAAAATGATGAACATGGCTTTCTTAATTATGTTATAATATGATATATTATAACATTTTATTTCATTTACAATTTTAACCTTATTTATCAAATTATAAAACCATTATAACTATGGCCATTACCGTCCACTTTAGCTAACAATGGGCTAATTGCAACATAAAGGCTTCCATTAAAAAGCCAAATGCAATTTGCCCTCGTTTTAAAAATAACAACCAATTTTTAATTTTACGGATTAAGTCCTTTTATTTAATCGAACACTCAAATGATAAAATTAAATCACTAAAATTTCACATATATAAATTCACACAAAATAAACATAGAAAATAATTTTAAAATATTTTTCTGACTTGAATTCGTGGTCCCGAAACCACCATTCTGGTTAGGGTCCAAATCGGGCTGTTACAACTTTCCCCCTTAGGGATTTTCGTCCCCGAAAATATACCAGTGAATAGGTTTGAATGGCGTTCTTTCATTGTATCATCTGACTCCATGTTGCTTCTTGAACTTCGTGTTTATGACACAGTACTTTAACTAATGGAATTTTCTTATTTCACAACTCTTTAATCTCATGTGCTAGAATACGAATCGGTTCTTCCTCATACTTCATATCGAGCTTAATCTCAACCTCAGTAGGACTAATCACATGTGAAGGGTCAAATCGATATCTTTGAAGCATCAAAACATGGAATACATTGTGAATCTTTTCTAGTTCAAATGGCAACAACAGTCTATAAGCAACCGGTCCGATGTGTTCTATTACCTCATACAGCCCAATAAACCTCAGACTCAATTTGCCTTTGCGACTAAATCTGAGTATCTTCTTCCATGGTGAGACTTTCAAAAATACTTTATCTCTGATTTGAAACTCTATATCTTTACGTTTTAAGTCCGCATATGATTTCTGACGGTCTGATGTTGCTTTTAGACTTTCATGAATCACTTTCACTTTCTGTTTAGTTTCTCTGATCAAGTCAACCCCGTGTATCTTATTTTCACTAAGCTCAGTCCAATACAATGGTGTACGACATTTATGACCGTACAAAGCCTCATAAGGTTCCATTTTGATGCTTGATTGAAAGCTGTTATTGTATGCAAATTCAATCAGAGGTAGGTATCGCTCCCACGTACCTTCGAACTCGAGAATGCAACATCTCAACATATCTTCAAGTATCTGAATGATTTGCTCAGACTGACCATCTGTTTGTGGATGGAAACTAGTACTGAAATGTAATTTCGTACCTAAAGCTTCTTGCAGTTTCTTCCAAAACCGCGATGTAACCCTCGGATCTCTATCCGAAACAATAAATATAGGTTCCCCGTTTAATCTCACAATCTGAGAAACATACAATTCAGCCAGCATATCAAGCGAGTAGTCTATACGTATCAGAGCAAAATGAACCGATTTAGTCAATCTATCCATAATAACCCAGATTGCATCTTTCTTTCTCGGTGTTAATAGTAAACCAAATACAAAATCCATAGTAAATCTGCCCCATTTCCACTCAGGTATAATGATTAGCAGAAGTAATCCAGAAGGTACCTGATGTTTGGTTTTTACTTGTTGACAGATTAAGCATTTCGAAACAAAGTTAGAGATGTCTCGTTTCGTACCATGCCACTAATAAAGTTGTTTCAGATCATTATACATCTTTGTACTACCTAGGTGAACAGATAACTGACTACTGTGAGCTTTATTCAAAATCATCTGAATTAATTCTGAATTCCTCGAAATGCATATTCAGTTTCTGAATCTCAAACAGTCATCAGTATCAACTCAAAACTCTGAATCAGCATTTCAATCACATTGAGCTTATTTCACTATCAACTCATTATCAACCTTCTGGGCATTACAAATTTGTTGTCTTGCTTTCAATTCATCTATTATCAAACCATCATCAGACATAGCCATATGTGCATTCCTTGCACGCAAAGCAAATAGTGATTTTTAGCTTAAAGCATCAGCAACAACATTAGCCTTTCCCGGGTGATAGTCAATCACAAGCTCATAGTCTTTTAGCAATTCTAACCATCAGTGTTGTCTCAAATTTAGATCTTTCTGAGTCATCAAGTATTTCAGGCTTTTGTAATCAGAATAAATATGACATTTCTCACCGAACAGATAGTGGCGCCATATTTTCAATGCGAACACAATAGCTGCTAATTCTAAGTCGTGTGTCGGATAGTTCCTTTCATGTGGCTTTAACTGTCTCAAGGCATAAGCTATAATTCTGCCTTCCTGCATCAAAACACAACCCAAACCATTTAAAGATGTGACACTATAAATAACAAATTCTTTACCCGATTTTGGTTGAACTAGTACTGGAGCTTCGGTTAAAAGGGCTTTCAACTGATCAAAGCTTTTTTGGCAGTTTTCTGACCACTCGAACTTAACATCTTTCTGTAATAGCTTTCTCATCGGGGCTGCAATCATAGAGAAACCTTTTACGAACTGTTTATAATAACCAGCAAGTCCCAGAAAACTTCGGACTTCTGAAAACTTCAGAAACGTAGAAATCATTAAAAACGGGACAAAAATCACTTACCTAATAGCAAGATGAAGTTTTCAAAAACTTAAGCACAAAAATGGCTTCCCAAAACCTAATTTCTAGTTGATGATGATGAATAAAAGATGATAGCATATTTTATTTAATTTGTTTTTTTCATTATTTAGTTATTTATTTAATTAACCTTAAAAATTAATTAAATTTACACAAATGCCAAGCCATGCTCTTCCACTAACACCATTAATGGTCTATTTACCATATAAGGACCTCTACTTTAAAGTTCTATAGCTATTAGACACCTTTAGCTATTAGAACTCAACTTTTTCATTTTTCATGATTTAGTCCTTTTTATCAAATTAAGCATGCAAACGATAAAATTTCCTAACGAAATTTTTATGCAAACATACTATCATGTTGTAGACCTCAAAATAATAATAATAAAATAAATATTTTGACTTTGGATTTGGGGTCCCGAAACCACTATTTCGATTTAACTAAAAACAGGTTGTTACAACTCTCCCCTCTTAGGAATTTTCATCCCCGATAATCTTACTAGAAAATAGGTTAGTGTATTGTTTCCTCATAGTTTCCTCGGGTTCCCACATAGCTTCTTCGATACCATGACGTTGCCAAAGTACCTTCACTAATGTTATTCTTTTGTTTCTTAACTCTTTAATCTCTCATGCTATAATTCTGATCGGTTCTTCACTATGCGACATATTAAGCTAAATTTCAACTTCTGCCAAAGAAATTATATTTGAAGGATCTAATCAGTACCGTCGTAATGTGGATACATGAAACACATTATGAAAATTTTCCAACTCTGATGGTAGTTTAAGTTGATATACCACTGGTACTATTCTCTTTATAATCTCATACGGTCCAATAAACAGCGGACTCAATTTCCCTTTTTGACCAAATCGAAGAATCTTCATCCACGGTGATGCTTTTAGAAACGCTCTATTGCCGATCTGAAATTCAATATCTTTATGTTTCAAATCTTCAGACGATTTCTATAGATCTAAAGCTGCTTTCAAACTATCACAAATTAATTTCACTTTCTCTTCGGTCTCTCTAATCAAATCAACCCCATGAATCTTTTTCTCACTAAGCTCGGTCCAGTACAATAGAGTTTGGCATTTACAACTATATAAAGCTTCGTATGGTGCCATCTTTATGCTCGACTGGAAACTATTATTATACGCAAACTCAACCAATGATAAATATTTTTCCCAATTGCCTTCAAACTCTAAAACATAGCAATGAAGCATATCTTCAAGAATTTGAATCACTCTCTCAGACTAACCATCGGTTTGAGGATGAAATGTAGAGCTAAAATGTAATCGTGTACCCAAAGCTTCTTGTAATTTCTTTCAAAATCGTGGTGTAAGTTGCAGATCTCTATCTGAAATAATAGAGACTGCCACTCCGTGCAATCTGACAATCTCTAAAATGTAATTCAGCTAATTTATCAAGAGAAAAATCTGCACCTACTAGAATAAAGTGTGCAGACTTCGTCAAACGATCAACAATAACCCAAATAACATCTTTCTTTTTCGGAGATAGGGGTAATCCCGATAGGAAATCCATCGTAACTCTATCCCACTTCCATTTAGGTATCATCACTAGTTGTAATAGTCCTGAAGGCACTTGATGTTTGGCATTAACTTGTTGACAAATCAAGCATCTCGACACAAATTCTGAAATGTCACGTTTCATGCCTGACCACCAGTACATCTATTTCAGAGCATTGTACATCTTAGTACTCCCTAAATGAACAAATAGCAACCACTTTGTACTTCGTGTAAAATTTTTTGTACAAGCTTGGGATTCCTCGAAACACAAACTCTACCTCGAAATAGCAAACAATCATCGGATCCGATCTGAAACTCTGAATCAGTAGTCTACTCACACTGTATTCGTTTAGCTTTCAATCTATTATCACATTTCTGAGCTTCACAGATTTTCTGGAAAACATCGGTTTAGCTTTTAACTTAGCTAAAATTGAACCATCAACAAACAAGGTCAACCACGTATTCATCGCTATCAGAGCAAACAAGGATTTTCTACTCAAAGCATTCGCGACGACATTTGCTTTTCCTGGGTGATAATCAATCACTAGCTCATAGTCTTTCAACAATTTGAGCCATCTTTGTTGTCGAATTCAAATCTGTCTGAGATATCAAATACTTCAAACTCTTGTGATTAGTAAATATGTGGCATTTCTCACCAAGCAAGTGGTGTCGCCAAATTTTCAATGCAAACACGATTGCGGTCAGCTCCAAGTCGTGTGTCAGATAATTCTTCTCATGCGTCTTTAATTGTCTAGAAGCATACGCTATTACTTTGCCTTCTTGCATTAAAACACATCCCAAGCTATTCAAGGATGCATCACTGAAAATTGAAAACTCTTTACCCGGCTCAGGCTGAACCAAAACTGGTGCTTCAGTTAACAATTCTTTCAACTAATTAAAACACTGTTGACATTTCTCAAACCACTCAAACTTTACATCTTTCTGCTATAACCATGTCATCAGTGTTGTTATCATTGAGAAACCTTTAACAAATATCTGATAAGATCCCACTAACCCCAAGAAACTTTTGACCTCAGAAATGTTTCTTGGTGGTTTCCAATCAACAACTGCTTAAATTTTGCTCGGATCAACTCTGATGCCTTCCGTTGAAACAATGTGTCCCCAAAATCCAACTTTTCAAAGCCAAAATTTGCATTTGCTGATTTTAGCAAATAATTTTTTATCTCTCAAATTTTGTAACACAATCCTCAAATGCTCGGCATGTTCAGGTTCATCTCAAGAGTAGATCAAAATATTATTAATGAATACAACAACAAATTTGTCTATACACGGTTTGAAAATTCTATTCATCAAGTTCATAAATACGGTAGGAGCGTTAGTTAACCCAAATGGCATAACAAGAAATTCATAATGTCCATACCTGGCTCTGAATGCAGCTTTCGACACATCAGAATCTTTAACTTGCAAATGATAATAACTAGAACGCAAACCAATCTTAGAAAATACTGTGGCACCTTTTAGCTGATCAAACAAATCATCCATTCGCGACAATGGATACTTGTTTTTTATCGTAACTTTGTTGAACTGTCGATAATCAATACATAATCTCATCGATCCATCTTTCTTATTGACAAACAGAACTGGTGCACCTCAATCCGAGAAACTAGGTCGTGCAAATCCTCTATCTGTTAACTCTAACGACTGAGATTTCAACTCTTTTAACTCTGTAGGAGAAATTCTATATGGAGCTATCGATATTAGTAATGTTCCCGGTGCTAACTCAATAGCAAAATCAACCTCTCTGACTGGTGGCAACCTAGGCAGCTCTTCTGGAAACACATCTGGATATTCACAAACCACTGGCACTAATTCAATCTTCAATTCAGATATTTTTGTATCCAGTACATAAACAAGATAAGCATCGTAACCTTTCCTCACATATTTCTGAGCTAGCATTGCCGATATCACAATAGGCAACCCACTCGAATCATCGAATTCAATACGAAGAATTTCACTATTTTGACGTTTCAACTCAATGGTCTTTTGTTTACAGTTTACAACAGCATCATGCAGAGTCAACCAATTCATACCCAAGATCACATCAAATTCATCAAACAGTAAAAGCATCAAATCGACCAGAAAATAGTAACCCCATGTCATCAAAAGATAATTCTTACAAACTTTATAAACTAGGACATACTTGCCTAAGGGGTTCGATACTTTAATTACAAATTCAATGGACTCAACAGGTAAACTCTTACTGGACACTAAATTCATATAGACATATGAATGGGTCGATCCAGGATTACTCAAAGCAATTACATCAGTGTCATAAAGAGAAAAAATACCGGTGATAACATCTGGTGCCAATGCATCCTCACGAGCTTGAATAACGTAAGCTTTGGCTGGCACTCGAGCCTCGGATCTCACAGCAGAATTGTTTGTTGCACCTTTGTTACTATTCACATTTCTAATATTTTGAGGAGGTCTTCCCCTAGAAACTGTATTACTCGGCCTTGTACTTAGAAATTTGTCTTTCTCGGATAACTCAGGACAATCACAAATAAAATGCTCTTGCAAGCCATATCTGAAACAAGTTTTATTATTCATCCAACAATTTCCAAAATGCCATCTTCCACATTGTTGACACTCAGGTTTGTTAACTTTGATGCTACCAATGCTAGATACTGAAGTGACTTGAGCTTTTGGACTCGTGTGCTGCTTTCCATGATCTCTATTGGAATACCCCACTGAAGCAGTCGAATGGTTATAAGAACCCCTTGATTACTTTGACGATGAATGATATGATTTACCCATTGACCTCTTTCTCAAATATCTAGCCTCAAAATTGACTTCTCTTTTCTTTGCTAAGCTCGATCAACCAAAACAACAAATTCTTTTAGTTCCAAAATTCTGACTAAGAGTTTGATATCCTCATTCAACCCGTCTTTGAACCTTTCACACATAATTTTTTCAGTGGAGACGCATTCTCGAGCATACTTACTCAGTCTTATGAATTCTCTTTCATACTTGGTCACGGTCATACGACCCTATTTTAACTCTAGGAATTCCTTATGCTTTTAATCAAGAAACCGCTGACTTGTATACTTTTTCCTAAACTAGGTGATAAACCGTAATTTATACATATTTTTATCCCATGCTTAGCACATTTATGGATGATTTCTTCTTAGATTTGGTGAATTTGATGCTCTTAATCCTTTATTTCATGTTTTATACTTAGGTGAGCATAGGGGAGTAAAAAGAGCCAAAAACGGGCCTAAAACAGATAAAATGGACCCACATAGGAAATCAACACGGCCTGGACTTCCTCACACGGTAAGCCACACGGCCGTGTCCATTTGGCAGGATCGAAGCACGACTTACATGGGTAGACTACACGCCCGTGCCTATTTACCAGCCTTGACCACGGTTTGGAGCAATGCACACGGGCGTGTCCCTGTCGAGCCCAAGTATAGTCCTATTAAGAAAAGGCCACTTTTGAGGGATCTTAGGCATTCTAAAGCCTATTTAAACACCTGAGGATTCATTTAGAACACACATACGGAGTAGGAGGCAAGGAATTACTCAGGGAAATCCAATTGATCCATCTTAGAAGCCGGATTCATCGTTAAGACTAAAAATCTCCCTTCAATTTCCATTCAGGGGTTTTGGGCTTTCTTTATGTTTTGTATTCATTATTCTTCTAAGATGTTTTCTTTTATAATTATGAACTAAACCCCCTAAATACCTAAGGGATATGAAACCTAAGACAGATCTTGTTATTATTGTCTGAATTATATGATAAATATTTGACTTGTTCTTAATTATGTGTTCTTAATTCTTGTCTTAATATTCCATGATATTGATTCAAGTTAATGCGCTTATTCAGAGGAGAAAAAGTCCCTATCTAAGAGTAAATTTGTCATAATTAAACGAAGTTGATTGCAAGCCTAGAGATAGGGTGACAAGATTTTGTCGGATTAGGGTGAAACCTAATAAGGGGATCCATAGATCGAGTTAATGCAACACTAGGGCGTTAATTAGAAAGAGATTTCAATTAATCAACCTAGGGTTAGATGTTATTAGTCTCGAGAGAGATAATAATATAACTTAGGGATTTCTACGAATCAAGTCAAATGAATAAATCGTCAGATTCAGAGTCAAATAAAAAGTGAAGTCTAGGTGGATTTTTCCTTGGGTATTGTCTTAATCAATCGAGTTTTCCCAAAAGCTTTTCCCCAATTTTCTCTCTGTGCACCCTTAGTTTAGTTAATCAGTTTAGATAAATAAATCCCTTAATTTTTAGGCTAGATAATAAAAAAAAGTAATTACTAGTACTTTTGGTTCCTTTAGGTTCAATAATCTGGTCTTGCTAAAGCTAAACTACTGTTCGATAGGTACACTTTCCTTCATCGTGATAATAGTTCGTTTCAAGAATGATTAATTGTAAATTTTTAAAACCTATCGTGAATATCACGAATCACCAGGTCTGAAAGAATTCCCATGTGACCCTTTCTATTGGTATAACAGATATCAAGATATTCCACCATTGGTAAGTTGAATCTCTCAGAAGAGATACACGGTTGTGTCTTTACCCGTGTGTTTACTACAATGCAAATTGACCTAAAATTTTAAGTGCAGGGGACACACGGCTGGGCAACACACCCATGGGGCTGACCATGTGTCACACACGAACTAGACACATGCCCGTATGTCTACCCGTGTGAACCTTTTTAAGGCTATTTTCCAAGCCTTTAGTCACCCTCTATCCTCCATACACACTTAGAGACTTCAATGGTATTTAACATGGCCCATACACACTTAGAGACTTCAAAGGTATTTAACATGGCCTAATTATACTCTTAAACATCCTTGACATGACTCATTGCATGTTAACCTCATCTCATGGTTTAGTACTTGCTAAATTATCCTTTTCGTATTAGGGATTAACATAGCACAATTTACTTTTTACACTTAGCCCATACTATAACCATATATCATTATATATTATCTCCACTCTCAAATTATTAGGTTCCATTTCAATCATCCAGTCATGATAAACCTCATCATCATATCTCATGAAACATTTAAACATAGACATGCATCAATGGTAGGTTTACTACCTACATCATTATGAGCCATATCTCATGGCCATATACAAAATAATAAGTATACCATTTAGGCTATTACATTGGCTAGCCAAATGACACATATAACAAAATAACAAAAATCCTATACATGCCATTAAACAAAATGAAAGTATCTATATACCAAACCAGGACAAGTCGACAGTGTGTTGATTCTCCAACCGTCTTCCAATCTTCACAAGTCCACGAGATCTATAAGATAGGGAAAAGAGAAGGGGATAAGCATTTATATGCTTAGTAAGTTCGGATAACTGGAAGGTAAACTTACCGGTTAATTACCATACAACCATATTAAGCATTAATCGTAATAAGAATAGAATAGTTTCCCTATCACATGCACTCAATCATCAAGTTAGTCTCATAACAATACATCATGTCATTAGTCTTAGATGAGCTCATCAATTCAATATTTCCATTTCCATTTCTCATGTTAATCCTGTTGAATTCCTCAGAATTCTTGAATGGATAGCCCAATTTCTGTCAAGTCATACAAGTGATACCTTATATCTTACGACGAGATTACCAGTTCAGGCTAAATCCCCCATAGTAGTAACTCATAGAGCAATGTCAGGATTACTAGTCTAGGTTAAATCCCTCTTAATGACAATTGCTCTCATAAGCTCGGATCTGAATTGTCAGTCCAGGCTAAATTCAATCCTCAATCGGATTACCCGTCCGGGCTAAATCCTTAATGCACCCATATTCTTCGGGAGGCTCTATCACTCAAAGAACACCCGTCCGGGCTAGATCTTTCCATTTTGAGATCATTGGATTACCCGTCCGGGGTATTTTTTTTTTTTGCAACACATGCAGGATCTCATCTGCTGTAAGCCATAATTTATCCATCGAATTTCTCTTTCTATTTCAACCGGGACATTTATCATTTTTCCTTTACACAAGCACATTCATAAATTATCATGCAATGAATATCTAAATTTTCATACATTCAAGAACACTCATGTTTAAGTATATTAAGAGTTTACTTCGGGTTATATGAACTTACCCCATAATTACTTCGGTTTTGTGTTTAGGTTATTCCGAAATCTTCCGCTTTCCACGATCAACCTTCGAAATTGGTTCCTCGAGGTCTATATCAATAAAATTTGATTATTAATACATCACATTATTCATTTTAGGCCTAAAACTCACCCCGGGGCAAAATGACTATTTTGCCCCTAACCTTTCACAATATTTACAATTTAGTCCTAAGTCTCGTATAATGAAATGCATGAAATTCCTTGGCCACCCAAGCCCAGCCGAATATATTATAAGCTCATACTAGCCCACATTTTCCTCTATTTCACATTTCTACCCCACATTTTATACCTTTTTGCCCCTTTTTGGTGTTTTCATGAAAAATCACCTAGCAAAAGATGTTTACCTAACATATTTCATAACCCTCCATAAGTCATCAAATAACAACCATCTCATGCATGGGTCAAATTTCTAACATGAAACCTAGCTTGAAATTTGGGTAGAAATGGATAGAGCATGTTACAAGGGTTTCAAAAATACGAAGAACTTTAAAAACGGGGCTAGGGAACACTTACTATTGAGCTTGAAATGTTGAAAAACCCTAGCTATCGAGACTCCTTCAAATTCGACAGCATGGAGAAAAAAATGAGTGAATTTTTGCTTGATTTTTCCTTTTTATTTTGTTAATTAACCAAATGACCAAAATGCCCTTCCTTACTAACCTTTCCAAATTTTCCATGCATGCCTTTTTTTGTCCGAAAACTAAAAAATTGGGAAATTTACTCTTTAAGGACCTCTAATTAATATTCCAAAGCAATTTCATACAAATTGATTCTAGAATCCAAGTTTTGCAATTTATTCAATTTGGTCCTTAATTTCCAATTGGACACCTTACACGTAGAATTTCTTCATGAAACTTTAAGACATGCTTATTTTCATATCCTAGACCTTATAATGATCATAAAATAATTATTTTAACATCGAATTTATGGTCTCGAAACCACTATTTTGACTAGGCCCTAATTCGGGATGTTACATTTCTCCCTCTTAGGGACTTTCATCCTCGAAAGTCTTACCAGTAAACAAGTTCGAATATTGACTTCTTATGGTTTCTTCGGGTTCCCATGTGGCCTCTTCTACTCTGTGTCTATGCGATAAAACTTTTACCAAGGCTATATTCTTCTTCCTCAATTGTTTGACTTCTCGAGCCATAATCTTGACCGATTCTTCACCATAAGTCATTTCCGGTCTAATTTCAACTTTCGTAGGTGAAATCACATGGGAGATGTCTGATAGATATCACCGCAACATGGATACATGGAATACATCATGAATCTTTTCCAATTAGGGTGGCAATGCTAAACGATAGGGTAACAGTCCAACTTTCTCAGTAATCTCGTAGGGTCTAATAAACCTTGGGCTCAGTTTGCCTTTTCGACCAAATTTCAAGACCATTTTCCATGGAGATACTTTCAAGAATGCTTTGTCTCCAACTTGAAATTCAATCTCTTTTCTTTTCAAATCAACATCTGTCTTTTGTCTATCCGATGCCGTTTCAAACAGTCACGTATCACTTTAACCTTTTCTTCAGTTTCCATAACTAAATCAACTCCGTGAATCTGGCTTTCCTTGAGCTCTGTCCAATACAATGGAGTTCAGCACTTCTGAACATACAATGCCTCATAAGGTGCCATCTTTAAACTTGTCTGAATGTGTTGTTGTAGAAGAATTCTACCAATGGTAAGTATTTTTTCCTAACTACCTTGAAGTTCAAGGACACAACACCTTAACATGTCCTCGACAGTCTGAATCGTCCGTTCAAACTGACCATCTGTCTGTGGGTGGAATGCAGTACTAAAACTCAACTTTGTACCCAAAGATTCTTACAACTTCTTCCAAAATCTCGAAGTGAATCTCGAGTCCCTGTTTGAAATAATCGATAATGATACCCATGTAATCTCATAATCTCGGATAAGTACAAGTCGGCCAATCTGTCAATAGAGAAATTTGTCTGCACAAGAATAAAATGAGCCGACTTCGTTAGTCTATCAGCTATAACCCAAATGGCATCTTTCTTCTTCGGTGTTAACAGCAATCCTGTCACAAAATCCATAGTAATCCTGTCCCATTTCCATTCGGGAACTATCACGGGTTGTAATAAACCTGAAGGTTCTTGGTGTTTAGCCTTAACTTGTTGACATATCAAGCATTTCGATACAAATTCAGAGGTATCTCTTTTCATGCCATTCCACCAATACATTTTCTTCAAATCGTTGTACATCTTGGTACTTCCCAGATGAATAGACAAATGGCTATCATGTGGTTCTTGCAAAATTCTCTGAATAAGTTCGTCGTCTCTCAGTACATAGATCCTGTCTTTGAACATCAAGCAACCATCGGGACCAATCCAAAAATCTGATTCGGTGTATGTCTCGTATTGAGTTCTCTTGGCTTGTAAATCACTATCATTGATCTGAGCTACACAAATTTCTTGTAGAAACGTTGGTCTGGTTCTTAACTCTGTCAAAACCAAACCATCATCTAACAAGGCCAATTGCATGTTCAAGGCTCCTAAAGCAAACAAGGATTTTATGCTTAGTGCATCTGTGACTACATTCGCCTTTCCCAGGTGATAGTCAATGATCAGTTCATAATCTTTAATCAGCTCTAACCATCTCCGTTGTCTCAGATTCAATTCTTTTTGAGTCATCAAATATTTCAAACCCTTGTGATCTGTGAATATACGGCAAGTTTCACCATAAAAATGGTGTCTCCAAATCTTCAAGGCAAATACAATGTCAGCTAGCTCCAAGTCATGTGTTGGATAATTTTTCTCGTGTGGCTTTAGTTGCCTTGAAGCATATGCTATTACTTTGCCCTTTTGCATAAGCACGCAACCCAATCCATTTAAGGACGCGTCACTAAAGACCACAAATTCCTTTCTTGGCTCGGGTTACACTAAAACTGGAGCTTCAGTTAGCAATGTATTAAATTTCTCGAAACCCTGTTGACACTTCTCTGACCATTCAAACTTAACATCTTTCTGTAGCAACCTCGTCAAAGGAGTTGCAATCATCGAAAATCCTTTTACAAAGCATCGATAGTAATCGACTAAGCCCAAAAAACTTCTAACCTCGATTACGTTCTTCGACGGCTTCTACTCAACAATAGCAGATATCTTATTTGGATCAACTCGGATTCCATCACCCGACATAATGCGAACGGAATCCAACCTCTCGGAGCCAAAACTCACTCTTACTAAATTTAGCATACAACCGTTTGTCCTGTAAGATTTGTAAAACTGTTCTCAAATGTTCCGCATGCTCAGTCTCATCCTTGGAATAAATCAAGATATCATCAATAAACACAATGAAAAATTTGTCTAAGTATGGTTAAAAAACATGATTCATTAAGTCCATAAACACAGCTGTGGCGTTCATTAGACCAAAAGGTGTGACTAGAACTCGAAATGACCATACCTAGTCCTGAAAGCGGTCTTAGGCACATCTGAATCTTTAACTCGCAACTAGTAGTAGCTGGATCTCAGGTCTATCTTACAAAACACACTGGCTCCCCTCAATTGATCAAACAGATCATCAATCCTCAGCAACGAATACTTGTTCTTGATAGTTACCTTGTTGAGTTGTTAGTAGTCTACACATAGCCTTATAGAACTATATTTCTTCTTTACAAATAACACTAGAGTACCCCAAGGCAAAAAACTCAGTCTTGTAAAACCTTTATATATTAGTTCTTACAACTGTGCTTTTAAATCTTTCAGCTTGGTTGGTGCCATCCTATACGGAGTAATAGAAATAGGAACTATCCCAGGCACCAGCTCAATACCAAACTCTATTTCTCTAACAGGAGGCAACCCGGGTAGCTCTTTCGGAAACACATCTGGATACTTACGTACTCTCAATACTGATTCCCATTTCAACTCAGATTCTTTAGTATTTAACACAAAAGCAAGGTAGGATTCATATCCTTTTCTCATACACCTTTGAGCCATCATTGTGGTAATCACAACCGGTAGAGTATCCAACTCGCTTGAATCAATCCGGAGAATCTCACCATTTGAACATTTCAATTCAATATACTTGCTACCACAATTTACAATCACGTCATACACAGCTAACCAATCCATGCCAAGTATTACATCAAACTCATCGAATGGCAATAACATAAGGTTAGCCAGAAAACAATGACCTTGAATCGTCAAGGGACAATTCTTATAGACTTTATCAACTAGGACTGACTTGCCTAGAGGGTTTGACACCTTAATCACAAATTCTGTAGGTTCTACAGGCATATTCATACTAGACACCAATTTCATGCAAATGTACGAATGAGTTGACCATGGGTCAACTAAGGCAATGACACGAGTTTTATAAATAGAAAATGTACCCGTGATGACATCGGGAGCAGATGCTTCCTATTGAGTGCATATTGCATAAGTTCTTGCCAGAGCTCGAGCCTCTGATTTTGCAGTAGCATCCTTGGCAATGGTTCGACTACCGCTTGCACTTCTGGAATGTCTTAGAGGCTGCCTCGAGAAATAGGAGCATTCGGCTACGGAGCTAATTCAACCTCTTTATTAGCTCACTCCAGACAGTCTTTGAGAAAACGGTCAAGAGACCCACATCTAAAACACGTACCACTCTTCATTCGACACTCTCCGAAGTGAAAATTCTTACAGCTTTTACACTTTGGCTTTTCATCATCTACGTTTCCTACACTAGTTACCATAGAAGAAGAAGACTTCGAGTTATGTCGCTTGGAGCTTCTTGCTCTACCCAAAAATCCTACTGATGAAGTGGAACGTTCTTTGTAACTTCTCAATTTTTTGGGGGGGAAAGAGTGTGCTCTACCGCTAAACCTCTTACTCGAAACTCGAGCTTTTCTTTTAGCTTGGTTTTTTTCATTATTTAGCTCTTCGGCCTTCTTGGCTAGGTCAGCTAATGTGGCAAATTCTCGTATCTCAAGGATTCCAATCAGCAATTTAATTTACTTATGCAAGCCTTCCTCGACGCGCTTACACATTTCTGTCTCTGATTGGACCCACTCCGTTGCATACTAACTTAACCTCACGAATTCCCTTTCGTACTCTAACACAGTCTTATTTCCTTGTTTGAGTTTCAGAAACTCCTTTCGCTTCGAGTCTAAAAATCTTTGACTGATGTATTTCTTTTTAAATTCTGCTTGGAAGAATTCCCGTATAATGTCTTCCCTCGGTACCATTGAGGATACTGTCTTCCACTAATGATAAGTTGTATCTTTCAAAAGAGATACAGCACACTTCTAGCATTCTTCGGGTGTACATGACAATTCATCCAAAACTCACACAGTATTCTCGAGCCAGAACTCAGTTCGTTCAGCATCATCCTCAACCTTAGCTCTAAACTCTTCAGCCTCATATGTTCTAAGTTTGTCCACTGCGGCTTTACCAATTCTCGCAGGTGCCACACCTTGTGGCACTTCTCCTTCAGGCCGAGTAGGGGGCAAAGGAGGTCGTGGTATATTGGGGCAGTTTTTCAAATAATCCTCAAACCATTCATCCATCATCTTGAAGAATGCAGCTCTTGCCTCTTCCTAGCCTTCAGACACAAGCCTTATACTACTACTAGAAATAGCTCGTTGTACGGAAGCTAGAGCATGGCTCTGGACTCCCTCGGACTCATCTTGGGCTTGATTGGAAGACATTTACTATATTCAAATATAATTAAAAATGGTTAGGAGATGTCACACTATCATAACTTGTATAATGGCATGTATAGCTATACTCAATACATGCTGCGTTAGTCTGAGAATCGACTAAATCGTAGCTCTGATACCACAAATATAGCACCTCTTACCAATACCTAAGACTGAGACATAGTACGAGGTGTTACCAGACACATGCTAAGATATTCTCGGAAGATACGATTTATAAAATTATTCTAATATAAAATCAATCAAATAACATCATAGTGTCCCGATTATGGTCCTTCGAGGCCCAAAACATACATTAAAAGTAATTCGAGACTAAACCGAGAACTACAGAAAATTTTAGAAAAATTTTTAGGGTTATGCCTCACACGCCCGTGTTCTTGGCCCGTGTCCCTCACACGGCCTAGACACGCCCGTGTTGTCGCCCATGTCCAAAAATCCCAAACATTCTATTTATGACCTCATCATTCATTTTGAGGTACACGCCTGTGTGCTAGGCCGTGTCCTCCACACGATTGAGACACACGGCCGTGTCTCAGCCGGTGTGTTTACTGCCATGCAAATTGACCTAAAATTTTAAGTGCAGGTGACACATGGTCGGGCAACACGCCCATGGGGCTGACTGTGTGTCACACACAGCCTACACACATGCCTGTGTGTCTACCCATGTGAACCATTTTAAGGCTATTTTCCAAGCCTTTAGTCACCCTCTATCCACCATACACACTTAGAGACATCAATGGTATTTAACATGGCCTAATTATACTCTTAAACAACTTTGACATGACTCATTGCATGTTAACCTCATCTCATCGGTTTAGTACATGCTAAATTATCCTTTTCGTATTAGGGATTAACATAGCACATTTTACTTTTTACACTTAGGCCATATTATAACCATATACCATTATATACTATGTCCACTCTCAAATTATTAGGTTCCATTTCAAGTGTCCAATCATGATAAATCTCATCATCATATCTCATGAAACATTTAAACATAGACATGCATCATTGGTAGATTTACTACCTACATCATTATGAGCCATATCTCATGGCCATATACAAAAGAATAAGTATACCATTTAGGCCATTAATTGGCTAGCCAAATAACACATATAACAAAATAACAAAAAATCCTATACATGCCATTAAACAAAATGAAAGTATCTATATACCAAAGTAGGACAAGTCGATAGTGTGTTGATTCTCCAACCATCTTCCAATCTTCACGAGTCCACGAGCTCTGTGAGATAGGGAAAAGAGAAGGGGTTAAGCATTTATATGTTTAGTAAGTCCAGATAATTAGAAGGTAAACTTACCGGTTAATTATCATACAACAATATTAAGCATTAATCCCAACAAGCATGAAATAGTTTCCCTATCACATGCACTCAATCATAAAGTTAGTCTCATAACAATACATCATGTCATTAGTCTTAGATGAGCTTATCAATTCAATATTTCCATTTCTATTTCTCATGTTAATCCCGATGAATTTCTCAGAAATCTCGAATGGATAGCCCAATTTCCATCAAGTCATACAAGTGATCATCTCGAGTACGCACTCCCGTGAACCTTATATCTTACGGTGGGATTACCAGTCCAGGCTAAATCCCCCGTAGTAGTAACTCATAGAGCAATGTCGGGAATACCAGTCCAGGTTAAATCCCTCTTAATGACAATTGCTCTCATAAGCTCCGATATGAATTGCCAGTCCAGGGTAAATTTAGTCCTCAATCGGATTACCCGTTCGGGCTAAATCCTTAATGCACCCATATTCTTCGGGAGGCTCGATTACTCAAAGAACACTCGTCCGTGCTAGATCCTTTCCATTTTGAGATCATCGGAATACTTGTCCCGGCTAAATCATTTTCTGTAACACATGCAGGATCTCATGTCATGTAAGCCATAATTTATCCATCGGATTTCTCTTTCTATTTCAACCGGGACATTTATCATTTTTCCTTTACACAAGCGCATTCATAAATTATCATGCAATGAATATCTAAATTTTCATACATTCAAGAACACGCATGTTTAAGTGTATTAAGAGTTTACTTTGGGTTATACGAACTTACCTCGTAATTGCTTCGGTTTCGTATTTCAGTTATTTTGAAACCTTCTATTTTCCACGGTCGACATCCAAAATTGGTTCCTCGGGGTCTATATCAATAAAATTTGATTATTAATACATCACATTATTTTTTTTAGGCCTAAAACTCACCCCGGGGCAAAATGACCATTTTGCCCCTAACCTTTCACAATATTTACAATTTACTCCTAAGTCTTGTATAATGAAATGCATGTAATTCCTTGGCTACCCAAGCCTAGCAGAATGTATTATAAGCTCATACTAGCCCATATTTTCCTTTATTTCACATTTTTACCCCACATTTTATACCTTTTTCATTTAAGCCCCTTTTTGGTGTTTTCATGAAAAATCACTTGCTAGATGTTTACCTAACATCTAACTTTCATAACCCTCTATAAATCATCAAAGAACAACCATCTCATGCATGGGTCAAATTTCTAACATGAACCCTAGCTTGAAATATGGGTAGAAATGGATAGCGCATGTTATAAGGGTTTCAAAAATACGAAAAACATTAAAAACGAGGCTAGGGAACACTTACTATTGAGCTTGAAATGTTGGAAAACATTAGCTATGGAGACTCCTTCAAATTCGGCAGCATGGAGAAGAAAATGATGAATTTTGGCTTGATTTTCCCTTTTTATTTCATTAATTAACCAAATGACGAAAATGCCCTTCCTTACTAACCTTTCCAAATTTTCCATGCATGCCCATTTTGTCCAAAAACTTAGATATTGGGAAAATTACTCTTTAAGGACCTCTAAGTAATACTCCAAAGCAATTTTATACAAATTGCTTCTAGAATCCAAGTTTTGCAATTTATTCAATTTGGTCCTTAATTTCCAATTGGACACCTTACACATAGAATTTCTTCATGAAACTTTAACACATGCTTATTTTCATATCCTAGACCTCATAATGATCATAAAATAATTATTTTAACATCAAATTTGTGGTCCCAAAACCACTATTCTGACTAGGCACTAATTCGGGATGTTACATAAAAAACCACTCATTCATCATTTGGAAGAAGGCTTCCTTGACCTCTCCTCCATGGCCCTCAGATATGGGTCACGAACAAGACGACATTGCTACGTAAATGGACGCTGGCACATTACTTTCTACATCGTCGAAGTATACTCGATTGGAATCCATTACTATATGAAAATATGATTTAAAACTGTCAGGCGATATCACACTATCATAGGTTAAATATGGCATTTATAACTAAACTCACATATGCTATGTTAGTCCAAAAATTGACTAATCCGTAGCTGTAATACCAATAAATATAACACTCTTAACCCCTATCTGATGCCAGAATAGGGTTACAGAGCATTATCGAACTTATTACACAAACTATCAAACATTTCATATTCAATTCTCATATCCAAACAAAAGTCATTCAAATCCAATGATAGAGCCCCTAACACGAGCCCTCGAGGCCCAAAACAAGCATTATAAGTCGTTCGAGACTAAACTGAGTACTTAAGAGATTTTTACAAAAACATGGAAAATTTTCAAAGTACAAGGGACACATGCCTGTATGGCCAAGCCGTGTGTCTCACACGGCCAAGAGACATACTCGTGTCACAGGCTGTATAGACATTCGAAATGGGATCACATAGTCATGTCTCGGCCCGTGTCTGACCCCGTATAACTCACTAACTTGGGTCACAAGGCTAGACCACATGCCCGTGTGCTAGGCTATGTGCTAAGCTGTGTGAAAACTGGAGGGTATAATGACTTGTGCCACACGGCCAAGCGACACGCCCTTTTTCTAGGCCTTGTGAAGCTGCTGAGTTATTTTTTATAAGTATCAGGGGACACACGGCCATGTCATTTGACACACGGCTCAGACACACACCTGTGTCTCTGCCTGTATGGACAAAAATAGATCATTTTCCAAGCCTTATTTCTCACCCAAAGTGGTACCAACCTACACATACCAAATAGCATATGACTATATCTTCAATAGGCATTCAAACCAAACACAACCAAGTCTATATCATGCAATTTCATTACCAACAATCCTAAGCTCTTAGGCATCTCAAATGATCATTTTAAAACATACCAAAATCACCTCAAAAAACTACGTAAATGGTCAATTATATAAATGCACTATCTTGCCTAAATATAACATGCATACCATTTATCAAGTTTACCTATTAAGTACCAATCTACCAATACACAATCAATACATTCCCATGGCAATCATAAATCATACAAGATAAGACTAGCCACAGATATATATACATACTATACAAGATGAGACTAGCCATAGATATATATACATACTAACATATACCAAATCAAGCCACATTAAATGGCTAGTTAAATAACAAAAAATAGAGGCTTCCAATAGCCAAATAACCTATACATGCCATATAACCAGAATACGTAAAGTCTAAAAGTACCAAAATAAGAGTTTGATAGTGTGATGCAATCTCCGAGAACTTCCAAAACTAGTGAGCTTCTAAATCACTATAAAAAACGAAAAAGTAAATAGAATAAGCAATTAAGCTTAGTAAGTTCGTATAACTGCAAATATAACATACCGATCAACCACAATTAAGCAAGTAATTTAAATCATAATTCAATTTAATTTTAGCCTCATTAGCTTAACATATAACCACCAACAAAGTTAATTATGAAATTGCAAATCTCATAGATTCAATTTCCACATAATTCACGTACATACCTGTACTGGCTCATATCAAACTCATATACTCTCGTAATATAACAGTGCCTGTTGAACCATTTGGAATAATATCAGATACTCAAGAATCTCGCACATTAAGTGCCAATAAATGGTCGAAACCATCTCAATCTCATAACTCATATAAATGCTCACTCTCAGGCTATCACTGGGTTTGCTCACACAAGCTGACAGTCAAGACGTAGAACGTACGGGACTAGCACCCAAAACACGGTAACCCCTAATGCAATGTCATTCGTATCCTATCCATTCCTAAAGTTGAACTGGGATATCATACGTTGCCAAATCTTCATCAAGTATATCCGTGAAATTGTATTCATCAAGAACGTAATATTAAAGCATTTAACACGCAATTATTTAATGCTTATTAACATATGAACTTTGTAACAGCCCGTTTTAGACCCTAATCGAAACAGTGGTTTTGGGACCCTGAATCCAATTCAGAAAAATATTTTAAAATTATTTTTTCTGTTTATTTTGTGTGAATTTATATCTATGAAATTTTCATGATTTAATTTTGTCGTTTAGGTGTCTAATTAAATAAAAGGATTTAATCGCGTAAAATGTAAATTAGGTGGTTATTTCTAAAAGGGGCTAAATTGCACTTGCCTTTTTAAATGGAAGCCTATATGAGATAAATAAGCCATTAGTAAAATAAGTGGATGGCAAAGGACATTAAAATATGATAATATTAAGTTTTAAACTAAGGTTAATATGGTAAACTAATAAAATAAGTTAAGATAACATAAACATATCATAAAATAAGCCATATTCATGTTATTTTTTTATGTTCTTGCACAGAAACTAAAAACAAGGAAAAGAAAAAGAGAAACCCAGTGTTTGGCTTCATTCAAGCTCAATCAAGGTAAGAGTTCAGCTCGGTTTTTGATAATTTCTACGTTTTTGATATCGTTACTTAGTCATCTTCAAGACCCAAGCTTTAATTTTTGATTTTGATGAATATTTTGAGTTGTGCCATGGTTGATAGCTTGTGATTTTTGTTGTTTGATGATGAAATATGAAAGATATGTTTTAGATTAACATATTTTGTATTGGAGTTTTTGATGATTTTCAGTAATTAGGACTAAATTGAAAAAATAATAATTTGAGGGACTAAAATGTGAAATAAATGAAATATATGGGCTTGTATGAACACTAGGACTATTCGGCCAAAAATGGGTATCTTGAAATTTTGAATTTTTGTGTTTTGTGCAATAGGGACTAAATTGTAAAAAGTGTAAATATTAGGGGTAAAATGGTAATTTACCCATTTATGTGTTTTTGGACTAAATTGAATGAAAATATGTTTGAATGAGCTTAATTTGAATATGTTTAGATCAAGAACCAAAGAAATCGGATTTGGATCGAGAAAAAATGAAAGTTGTCGACTAGTCATCCCGTTCCATTTTACATCGTCTGAGGTAAGTTTATAGGCAAATAGACGTGTTTAATTGTAGATAAATGTTAAATATATATGATGGTATGAAAAATATGAATTTATATATGCTTATGCTGAATGTGAATAAGCTTGGTAACCATGTTTAAGCATTTGTTTTGATCGAGTTACGACATCCGAAAGCCCCGTATGAACCTTAGGAATAGTTAGGATACATATGCCATGACATAGGATTTCGATATGTGATGTGCGAGTAAGACCATGGCATCGATATGTGACTCCGATATATATGCGCGAGTGAGACCCTGTCTGGGACAGTGGCATCGATATGTGGTTACATGTAAGACCATGTCTGGGACGTTTGCATTGTACGATATATGTGTGATTATCCGAGTGTCCTATCCAATTCTGAATGGTTCAACGGCCATCGATAAGTTAAGATCAAATGTGCAAAAGTGAGCTAAAATGGTTAGGTATGAATTGGTTTATTACCTATTTGAAACTAAGTGAGTAAGTTACTTAATATTTGTTGCAAGACATGGTTGAAGTAAAGCGAGTACATATGTGAATGTGAAAAAGGTATTCGGCCTTGTAAATAAATAATATGGACATTATTGAAATTATTTTTGAATATATGCAATTGATGGTATATTCACCATTGATATAAAAATATATAATTGTTATATTTTGACTTACATGTGTATGCATATAAGTGTATGTGTATTTAGTATGATAAAGATGTTTTAGCTTGGTCATTAAATGATAGTTTGTTAATGTATCTTTATATATAAAAATGTTCATTCAGTCATTACTATGCTTATGCATAAGAAGTTGTATTCTGATTTATGAGTATAAGTATATGTGTTCACATAATGATATGTAACTTTGAAATTGAAGGATATTTTGCTTATATATATGTATGTGTATTCTACCATATAATATAAATATGTATGTGATAATTATCCTTTGACCTATGAATTTTTGCATATAAAAGTATATGTACTAGTTATGATAAAGATATTTTGGCTTGGAAATTGACTGATAATTTGTTAAAATATATATGTGTGTTCATTCTACCATGAATAATATACAAGTGAAAGTACATATAAAATACATGAATTTGTAAGTTTAAGGATTTAAAGTAACTATGATAGTAAAAATTTGGTTTAGTTTATATAATTTGATTATGTAGCTAAGTTGTTTATTTGCTTATGACTTACTAAGCTATGTAAGCTTACTCTGCGTGTGTTAATGTTTGCCTCTGTTTTATAGATTTTAGATTCAAGTTTCGAGCTCGAGAATAGTCAGAGAAGCTTATCACACTATCGACTGTCTTCGGTATTTTATAAGCTAAATTTTCGAGCCTATGCCATGTATAGGCTAGATTGTAATTTGAAATGTTAGACTTTGGTTGTGTATAATTTAAGCCATGCAAAAATGGCCTAACTTCAATGCTTTATTACGGCTTTGTTTGATTATGGCTTACGTTCATTTGGTACCTGTATATATATTTATATATGTATAAATATATACATATTTTTGCACAAGATGAAATGGTATGACTCATTTATTAACTCAAAGTATATGTGTATAATGATAAAAGGTGGTGTTTCAGTTATGAAGTAAATGATGCTTGTGTTTGAGTTATAATATGTAATGCATTAATTAGTAAAATGTATGTCAAGAATATGTGGTACATTGGAGTATGCTTATGTTATAAAATAATGGTAGGTATGACTATTTGGATTTGATAATTATTTGAAAATCAATTAATATGTACTAGTAGATCTTGGTTGCCGAATAGACATGAAATGAATATGTTTATGTATCATTTTCAGATGGCACATTATTTGAACATTTTGGATAATTTATTTGAGTGGTTTAATTAGTTAAGTTGATGATATATTTTGGCATATGCTAAGTGAATTATATAATTATTTATTCATGTTATGCAAATGTAGTAATAAGACAAACGAATGTTACCATGGAATATTTCACTTATATGAAAGGAAATAATGTATGTTTGATTGTATAAAGTATGCGGATAACATTTGGTTGATAATTAAAATATTTATATTTTAATTATTCAAATGTCATCAAAATTAAAGTATACATATTTGATAAGTATGTGAAATGAAATGCATAAAAAAATTACTAGATGATTAACCTCATAAAGAAAGTCTATTCTGAATTATTTTATGATCGGCATTGTCTCGTAACCCCATTCCAGCGACGGATATGGGTTAGGAGTGTTACAAACTTACCTCAAATTAATACGAAGAAAATCGACCGATCAATCCACTACTTTGTTTTTCCCCTGATCTAATTCCGAACGTGGCTTTTCTTGATCTATATAATCAAATGTAACCACTTTAATATTTATTCTATTCAATTCAATCCAATTTCATAATTTGGCAAAATTACTATTTTGCCCCTAAACTTTTGACTTATTTACAATTTAGTCCTTAGCTCATAAAAATGAAAATTCATGTAATTTAATCCACCCCCATGCTAGCCGAATATCAACTAAGCTTAAAGCAGCCGATATATTTCATTAATTCACACATTTCACCATAAAATTTTCACATTTTACAAACAAATCCTTATTTGACATTTTCAACAAAAATCACTTTACAAAACTTGTTTATCTAACAACAATCCTTCATTTTCTACCATTAAACTTCAAAACACATACACATTCATCAATGGTAAAGCCATAATACTTTAGCATTTTCACAAATTAGTCCCTGAGCTAGCTAAATTAAGTTACAATGATCCCAAAAACGTAGAAATCATTAAAAACAGGACAAAAATCACTTACCTAATAGCAAGATGAAGTTTCCGAAAGCTTAAGCACAAAAATGGCTTCCCAAAACCTAATTTGTGGTTGATGATGATGAATAAAAGATGATAGCATATTTTATTTAATTAGTTTTTATCATTATTTACTTATTTACCTAATTAACCTTAAAAATTAATCAAATTTACACAAATGCCAAGCCATGCTCATCCACTAACATCATTAATGGTCTATTTACCATATAAGGACCTCTACTTTAAATTTCTATAACTATTAGAAACCTTTAGCTATTAGAACCCAACTTTTGCACTTTACGTGATTTAGTCCTTTTGCTCAAATTAATCATGCAAACGATGAAATTTCTTAACGAAATTTTTATGCAAACATACTATCATGATTTAGACCTCAAAATAATAATAAAATAAATATTTTGACTTCAAATTTATGGTCTCGAAACCACTATTTTGATTTAACTGAAAACGAGCTGTTACACGCTGATTTAGATCACACAACCATGTCGTAGGCCGTATGCCAGTCCGTGTAACATTTGGAATACCCTCACACGGCCGTGTTGTAGGCCATGTGTTTACCCATGTGAGATCTGCACCTATATTGTTTAAAAACACGCTCTGGGCACACGCGCATGTGGGTTGCCCATGTGCTTCACACAGTCGTGTGACAGCTTGTGTCCCAGGCCGTGTGAGCCCAAAAATGACCCATTCCATGCACAAGTTTCATCCATTCGATTAGGTACATAAAAAATTTTCTAACATACAATTTTATAGTCATTAGAAACCCATAATGGGATCCAAAACATATCATAGAATCAATTCAAATGCCTAACCAATGTGCCATCATTGACACCTCAATACTTCATGATAAAACACTTCCATACTAACATATACAAAGCACACATGCATAATGAATTTTACTTCCATTTCATCACTTACCACAATTCAATATAAGGTCATTGATTTCACTTAAATCATTCAATTCAACTTAAGCAAACAAGCATACTTTTTTAATTATTCAACCTAGCAACACAAATTTAAAGATATCACTTGCACAACTAGGATTCAATATCACACATACAAAAGTGTTCTAGTGCATGCCATATATACCAAACTAAAACAAAGTCTACCAAAGATCTCTTGGATAGTGTGATTTCTTGTGTTGATCCGATCCTCTAAGCCTTTAAAACGTAATCTACAAAATGAGACAAATACAGATAAGCTTGAATAGAGCTTAGTAAGTTCGTTTGTATATATTGGTAAACCTTTCCAATTAAACATAGTAGTAAATTAAAATTAAATGTTGAAATTCGATAAAACACAACCTTTATCAATAATTAAAAATCAGTACAGTAGTTGAGTATAATCAATGGATAATGCTCGTTTGAGCTTTACTCAGTATACCAGTAGATTCCGCTCGGCTGAGCTCCTTCAGTATATCAATGGATAATGTTCCTTGACATTTATTCAGTATATCAATAGATTCTTTTACTTGCTAGAGCATTCTTTTCAATAAATTTGGTAGGTATGGCTTAAGAGCACATACGTTTTAGTAGATTCAATAGCTGTGACCCGTCTAAGCACCAAACAGTGTATTAATGGGTAACGCTCGCTGATCTAATTTGGTATATAATATAACATTCAATAACAGTATATTAACAAGAGTATAAGGATTATTAGAATCATAATTAAATGCATGAACTTATAGGATTAATTTGCAGTAACGATTCATAGTATCTCAATCAGTGATCAATGTCATTTCAATTCCTTATTTCCATCTCCAATTGCACACATCAATATAACCAATATTATGTAATTAAATTCCTATAATGCATTTAAAAAAGGTACTAAAATTAAACCGTACGAACTTACCTGACTAAATTGCAGCAATGACAAAGGTACAGAGACTATTCGGTAATTTCTCTTTCTCTTGGTTTTCCACTCGTTCATGATCTAAAATAATATTTCCACTTAATTAAATAATTAAAATAGTAACATAAACTCATTTCATGAAATTAAGTCCTTTTTAACATTTTACAAAATTACCCTTAATATTTCACTTTTATTCAATTTAGTCCCTACGCCCTAATCATGCAAATTAACCATTTTTATTTAAAAAATCCATGCCCAAATATTCAATGACTTCAATAAAGCCCATATTTGCTGTAACGCCTCGAATTCGGGCCTAGAAGTATTGGGCCTTGAGTATGGGTCCGTAAGGAGGTTGTATATAAGTAGTTAATTGTGCAAGGAAATGAAAAAACTGTGTATCTGGTTCAGTGGTTAAGTGCACTGTAAAGTGTCTGAGAAATCTTGGGTTCAAACCTGGGTTTTAGCAAAAATTTTGGTTTTAAGTGAATAAAACCCTGGATGCTTGGATGATGGCCTTTTAAATTATTGTGTTAAGTAAATGACACAAGGAAGCATGTGGTCTAGTGGTTGTGGCGTCATTAAGGTTGTAAGGGAGCTTGGGTTCAAGTCTTGGCTCTTGCAATTTATTTTGGTTTTTCTTTTAAAGGAACCTGGACTTTGGCCTATAGACCTTATAATTGATTGAGGATATTTTGTGACACAGAAAGAGTCTTTGGTGGAATGGCAAGATGGCGTGTTGTGTTGTTGTTAATAACTGAATTTATTTAAGCTTTCATATTTGGGTTTTAGTTATGTAATAAGGCCATTTTGAGGTTTTTAACTTTTAATGGGCTTTTGATTCCTTATATTAAACTGCCAGTCTAGGAAAACTCGAGTTTTCAAACTATTCACGGTTTTCTAAAGAGCAGGAGCTTTAAAGAACAAAGTTTTCAAAAGAGCTTCCGCGATTTAAAGGCAAATATTTTGAGCAAATGTATGTGACGAGATGATTTGCTAACCCCGTACAAAAGGTTTTACTTTTAGAAATAAAATTTTACCGACTAGATGCAACACACCAGATTCGGCCTTAACTTCTAAGCCGGGTTTGGGATGTTACATTTGCAATTATTTCTCATCAAGTTCTTGTAATTTTATCACTTTAACAATTTAGTCCTTAAACCTTAAAATCATCAAAAACTACATTACAAAATAGTAATATCTGACAACCAAAATCAATATTATTTCATAAATTTTCATGAATAACACAAACTCAACAATGGCATAGTCCAAAACATTTAACAATTTCACAAATTGGTGTTCAAGTTAGCTAGAATAAGCTAATACGAACTCAGAAATATAAAAATTACTAAAACAAGCAAGATTTTCTTACCTAATTAACAAACCCTAGCTAACCGAAGCTCTCACCCTTTCAACAATGGAAAATAGGTTGGTTGAAGAAGAAACAAGAGAAATTATTTCATTTTTTTATCTTTTAATTTGATACTTTTCATCATATTTACAAAATTGCCATTTTATCATTTTAATTTTAACTAAAATTCATGTCAATATTCACTTAACCACCCATTTCTTTCCCTAATGGTATATTTACCATCTAAGTGTCTTTCCTTACCTTTTCATTATCATCTGCTACCTTTAATCTATAGAACTCAATTTTTACATCTTTTATGATTTAGTCCTTTTTACTTAATTAACCATATAAACGATAAAATTTCATAACCAAATTTTAAAATAACATTAATAACCCTGTAGATATTAAATAATTAATATTTACAGTCTGATACATCAAAATTGTGGCCCCAAAACCACCATTTTTGATGATACAAGAAAATGGATTAATTAGAAAATCCTAAATTAATTAGGAACTAATTGCAATTTACCACAATCTAGAGAATTCATATCATTTCTATTATTAGATCATTTAAGGCGGGTCCAATTATACAATTAGTCCTTCGATTATATTAAATTCTAACTAAACATGCTTAATTTCAATTTAATCCTAAACTAATTAGGACTAAATGAGCAAATAGACCAAAAGCTAGTGGATTTAATCATATCCACCAACGCTTGGACTTTTTTTCCATGTTTTAATTATCATTTTGGTCCCTTTACCATTTTAAATCTATAGCAATTAACTTTTACCTCTTTTACAATTTAATCCTTTTACCTTAATTTAGCAATAAAACATCAAAATTATCGAATCAAACTTCAATTCACATATAATACGACTTTGTAAATATTTAATAAAAATATTTGCGGTGTTATATTATAGAAACAAGGTCCTAATACCCCATTTTCAATAACCACTTAACGTTTGAACCCAATCACTTACAGTAACTTTTAATTCAACTGTTTAAAATCATCAAATCAAAATCCAATATAAAAAAATTACTATTAACTCATATAATTTAAATATCGATTATATGAACTTACTCGTCGGATTTGTGGTCCCGAAACCACTATTTTTGACACCACTGAAAAATGGGAAGTTACATTAGGATTACAGGAAATAAGATCAAAATGTAACACCCCAAACCCGGCCTAGACGTTATGGCCGTATGTGGCAATGTCACACGATAGTGTTTGGTACGTGATATTCGCGACAGATTATAAAAATTTATAATTAACCGTTCTTGAAACTAACTATCATCACGATGAAGGCAAGTGTACCTATCGAACAGTAGTATAGCTTTAACAAGACCGGATTGTCAAACCCAAAGGAACCAAGAGTACTAGTAATTACTTTCTTTTTATTATCTAGCCTAAAAATTAAGGGATTTGTTTATCTAAACTAATTAACTAAACTAAGAGTGCACAGAGAGAAAATTGGGGAAAAGCTTTTGGGAAAACTGGATTGTTTAAGACAATACCCAAGGAAAAATCCACCTAGAATTCACTTGTTATTTGCCTCTGAATCAGACGATTTTTTCATTTGACTTGATCCATAGAAATCCCTAAGTTATATTATTATCACTCTCAAGACTAATAACGTCTAACCCTAGGTTGATTAATTGAAATCTCTTTCTAATTAGCGCCCTAGTGTTGCATTAACTCGATCTATGAATCCCCTTATTAGGTTTCACCCTAATCTGACAAAATCTTGTCACCCTATCTCTAGGCGTGCAATCAACTCCACTTAATTATGAAAAATTTCCTCTTAGACAGGGACTTTTTCTCTTCTGAATAAGCGAATTAACTTGAATCAATATCCTAGAATATTAAGACAAGAATTAAGAACACATAATTAAGAACAAGTCAAATATTTATCATACAATTCAGATAATCATAACAAGATCTGTCTTAGGTTTCATTCCCCTTAGGTATTTAAGGGGTTTAGTTCATAATTATGAAAGAAAACATCTCAGAAGAATAATGAATACAAAACATAAAGAAAACCCAAAACCCCTGAATGGAAATTAAAGGGAGATCTTCAGTCTTGACGATGAATCTCGCTTCTGAGATGGATCAATCAGGTTCTCTTGAGTAATTTCTTGCCTCCTACTCAGTTTCTCTATTCTAAGTGCCTCATCAGGTGTTTAGATAGGCTTTAGAATGCCTAAGAGCCCTCAAAAGTGGCATTCTCTAAATAGGACTATACTTGGGCTCGACAGGGACACGCCCGTGTGACACGCCCATGTACGATTGTTCCAGCCCGTGGTCAAGGCTGTTAAATAGGCACGGGTGTGTAGTCTACCCGTGTAAGTTGTGCTTCGATCCTGCCAAATGGACACGGCCGTGTGGCTTACCCGTGTGAGGAAGTCTAGGCTGTGATTTCCCATGTGGGTTCTTTTTCTCTGTTTTTGGCCCGTTTCTCGCTCTTTTTACTCTCCTGTGCTCACCTAAGTATAAAACATGAAATTAAAGAATTAGAAGCATCGAATTCACCAAAAAATATGTATAAATTACGGTTTATTAGTGTTTTTGAAACCTCGTTGTTACGATGAAAAAATTCTATATTATTATCTTTAGTAAACATTTGTTAGAACTTAGGAAGTCATCTTTTTTCATTTAAAACATTTGTGTTGAAACATCCCTCGTTGCGGAAGCTTTAATAAAATAGTCTAAGTGATTATACATTTAGAAAATACTTTAACTTTTTGAAAACCGAATTTCCTATGACCAGCAGGCATAAATCCATAAAGTAAAATAAATAAATAAATAAATAAATAACCAAATTTAAAACCAAAGTCCCAGAGGATCCTTAAATTGCAACCCAAATAATCAATAATAATCAAATTTTAAATCGTAAATTGAAAACCATGGAGTCCAAAAATTATGGTCACCGCTGAGTAATCCTTCGCACCGATCCGTCAAAGTCTGGGGATTACCTATGTACATTAAACAAAAAGGGTGAGTTTACGTAAACTCAATGTGTAATTTATCAAAAACAAACAAACAATCAAGATTCACAAGGTCAAGGGTGTTGAATGCAGGTCTTGGGCCTAAGCCTTTTTCAAGATGATCGATGACCGAGTACAATATCAAAAATGCAATAGGGCCTTACCCCATCACAGTATCAGTAGCAATAACTGTTATGCAGTAGCAAAATCCAACCCATCTAGCCTCTACAGACTATCTTCGTCCAACCCTACACTCCATGTGGGGATATAATCAACCCACCCATCCCTACACTCCAAGTAGTACTGAATGCGGCACAAAACAATAGTTTGCAGCTGAGCTGCCGGTAAATTAGGCTTAAAGCCTTTCAGTACACTTCCTCCGAATAACAACCCCCAACCTAATTCAATGCAACATATAATGGATGATATGCTATTATGCAATTTCAGTACATATATTCAATTCAGATATTAACATGCTCAGTACAGATATCATTCAATTAGTTTCATAGATTTAGGAGTCTATGTAGTGCTTCCCGACCTTATAGTAGGTTCACAGTCGACTTGGGCAACTTGTGCAACCTTAGAAACATTTCGGTAAAACTAGGCTCACACGCCCATGTGATCTGCCCGTGTAGGCCCACACGTCTGATCGCGTGATTTCGTGATAGGTTTTAATTATTTATAATTACTCATTCTTGAACTACCTATTATCGCAATGTAGGCAGTGTACCTATCGAACTGTAGTATAGTTTTAGCAAGACTGGATTGTCAAACCCAAAGAAACTAAAAGTACTAGTAATGACTGTCTTTTTATTATCTAGCCTAAGAATAAAGAGGTTTTGTTTTAATTGACTAATTATCTAAACTAAGAACGCACAGAGAAAAGAATTCGGGAATTTCTTTCGGGAAAAATCGATTGACTTAAGACAATACCTAAGGAAAAATCCACCTAGATTTTACTTGTTATTCTGGCTCCGAATCGGATGATTTATTCATTCAACTTGTTCCTTAGAGATGCCTAAGTTATGTTATTATCCCTATTCAAGACTAATAACGTCTAATCCCTAGATTAAATAACCGAAAATTTTCTCTAATTAACACTCTAGGGTTGCATTAACTTGATCTATGGATCCCCTTATTAGGTTTCACCCTAATCCGGAAAAATCTTGTCACCGTATGTCTAGGCACGCAATCAACTCCGCTTAATTATGACAAATGTACTCTTAGACAGGGTCTATTCCTCCTTTGAATAAGAGCTTGTCTTACATTAGTATCCTAGGATATTAAAACAAGAATTAAGAACAAGTTAAATATTTTTCATACGATTCAGAAAATAATAACAAGATTCATCTTAGGTTTCATTCCCCTTAGGTATTTAGGGGTTTTAGTTCATAACTAAATAAGAAACCATCTCAAAAGAATAAAGAATACAAAATATAAAGAAAACCCAAAATTCCTGAAGGGAAATTGAGGAGAGATCTTCAGTCTTGATGATGAATCCGGCTTCTGATATGGATCAATCGGCTTCCTTGGAGTAATTCCTTACCCTCTATTCTCCGCCTCTCTTTTCCTCCTCCTCTAGGGCGTATTTATAAGCTTTGGAATACCTAAAAACCCTCAAAATTGGACTTTTTCGAATTGGACTCAACTTGGGCTCGGCAGGGACACGCCCGTGGCACACGCCCGTGTTCGATTACTTCAGGCCGTGTTCGAGCCTACCAAATTGACACGACCGTGTGGTCTGCCCGTGTGAGGAGGTCCATGTCGTGTTGATTTCGTACTTTGGCCCATTTTCTCTATTTTTGGCCCATTTCTCGTTCCTTTCGCTCTCCTATGCTCTTCTAAGTATAAAACATGAAATTAAAGCATTAGGAGCATTGAATTCACCAATTCTAATGAGAAATCATCCATAAAATGCATTAAACATGGGGTAAAAAATGTATAATTTACAGTTTATCAAATACCCCCACTCTTAAGCATTTGCTTGTCCTCAAGCAAAATTCTCAACTCATAATCAAAAGAAATTCTTCTCAACTTATAATTTCTATCGATAATATCTCACATTAATCCATAAGTAATCATACATTGAGAACTCAACTAAAATAACATAAAAGTTCCAAACATTCCAAGTTGAGCATTTTATTCATGCAAACATAGGTACCTCCCCTCATCTAAGTAATTACATTTGATTCAGAATATCACAGAGTTTTACATCCTCACTAAAGATTCACTCAAATCACTCGAGGTGTTTAAAGACAATAAATGAAGCACTCAATAGTCAATAATGAAAATTCATTACCATAGGCTTGCATGAAAATCAAATCTCCACCACTATAACTTAAGATGATACATCAATCAAAAGGTCTTTAGAGGGTTGTAATGAGGCTTGGTTAGGGGGGGTGGTCACAAGCTGAAAGAAAGGGTTAGAATTGAGATTGAATTGAAAAATTACCTAACTAGAAAAAGAGTTAATCTTCACTTGCATACAACAGAGCTTCTTCTCAGAATATGAAATTACAGATATGTATACATGGTTTTTTTTTTAAGAACAACTTAAATAATCAAACAAGACATAGCTAAGAAATTTCTTCAACTCAAATCTCGACAAAAATAGGAATCAAATTAATTTAGGGGAATTCAACAATAATGGGTTAAGGGTTAATATTGAGGTTAATACAAGGAATGGCTTGTTAGGCTCAATGGGGTTTACTAGGGGTTAATCATGGAGGTAGGCTTTTCATGGCATGAGTGGGTTAATCCTAAGTGCCTTAATCATTTTGACATATCAAATCAAATGGTGTGGTCTCGACATGCATAAACAAGCAAGTTCTAGAATAACAGTTCAATACTGACGCACTCAAAGCAATAATAAAAGTGAGCATGAAAGGATTAATAGATGCTCAAAAGGCTCAAAAATCTCACAAAAATTATGGCTTTTTAATGTTTAGACTCGTGACTTCCTATTCAAAGTAATACCTAGACTTGGGAAAACAACCTATAATTTTAAATTCTTAAAAATCAACTCATCATGCTTGATTCTCTAATGTCTGCATAAATGCCTATGTTTTAATTCAAGATATATCAATCAAAATCATAAATTAATTAAAATTTATCCTAAATATGATATGAAAGCTTTTCAAGAGAACAAGGCAATCATTCAGGGATTTTCTGATAATGAAATAAATATTCCCCCTACACTTAAGATGTACATTACCCTCAATGTACAAAGATAGATATTAGAGTATAAAAATAAGATCGGGAGAGAAGTGAAACTTCATGTATGATGAATTCCTCGAACTAGTGTTTTTGAGAGTAATCGGTTCGAGAGTGGTGGAGGATACTCCGGCAGTCGTAGAGGATCATTAGTCCATAAGTCTTGCGCCAAAAGGATATTATTTCGAGTGGTGGCTATGGTCGTAGGCGAGTAGGACATGGTAGTCGTGGAGAACCTTTCCCGGTGGAGTTCTAGTTTCTATATGATGATGAGCTTAAGAGCTCTATATATCTGTGATGAAATCAGGAACTTTTTAGGGGATATTAGGGAGAATAATTACTCAAAAAGAAATAACTGAAATTAATAATTAAAAATAAAAGTTCTAAAATCTAATAAAAATTAAAAACATAAAATAATAAATAAATATTTTTAAACATCTTCATCGCTGGATGGTTCACGAAGTGGGACTGGTGATGAGATGTGAAGGTGCCGACAGATCTGCTAGAGAGTAGTATCAATGTTGTCAAATCATTGAAAACACTGCTGCTCGAATCGGGTGATGCGCTCAGAGATGTCAGCATATGAAGTGCCGCATGGACTGGACAAGAGGGTGGTGGTGGCTGAGTCGGTGGGTCCTCGTGTTGTGGGGGGAAATCATCAGGAATGTCCTCGTAGGCCTCCTCCTCGGTAGATTAGGCAAGATGATACTGGGGAGGGTAGGTTTCTCGATGCCTCTCGATCATCCTCATGCTAAGCATACTCAAGATGCCTTATGGAGACATCTGGTCGATGAGAGTGAGGGATGATTCTTGGGCCATAGTGTTGAGGAGCCCGAAGTGTTACACCAGTCGAGTCACATAAGGGCCAATGGAGATGACCCCCTTCCGATGCCGCTCTGTCTAGTGCTAAATCGCAAGGGCGATGAAATAGGCAAGCTCAATGACGTGCCCTTGTGACATGCACCATAACAAGTAGACGTCGTGGGTGTTGACGACAGCAGTGCTCTCTCGCCTCCCTGTAATCGTGTGAGCTAAAATAGCGTGTAAGTACCTCAGGGATGGTGGGAGAACTAATGCCTTGGAGCGGCTAGGATTGTAGGAGGCCGTGCTAGGGGCCAAAGTGTGCTAGCACTTCGAGGAAGAGAAATGTATGTGGAGACTGAGAGCATGTAGTTCATTCTCCTCCTTGAACTCCTCCGTATATAAGCCTAGTGCAGAACCAAACTCTAAGACGCTCAGCTGGCGGATTAATCCGCCTAGGTAAAATTGAACCATGCTGGGATCATCGTAGTTCGTCATTACGGTCTGAAGATGGAACATTGAGCATAGTTCCATCGTGAGCTCAAGGTATGTTGGGTCGATAATCCCAAGGAATAGCTCTTAAGGGTCGGTGGTTAGGAGGGCTCGAATCGAATCAGCCAACTGAACCTGTTCTATAGCAGCCCAGTCGATGCAACGACCTGCAATTAAAGGTCGGGCCTAAAGTATTTGTAATAGTTCTTCCTGGGGCCTTCGGGGGAACTGTAGGAGAAGGTGACGAATTTCTGCGGGTATGAGGTTTTCCTAATCTCAATTTAACATGGAATGTATGATAACTAACATAAGAATGCCAATTAAATGATAGAAAAATGAAAAATAGTTCAAAAGATATGAAGTTTATGTTGATAATAAGCATTAGAAATAAGTAAAATAGAAGTGAAAAAACACTAAGGGAAAGAGATTGGGTGTCAAAAAATAAAGTGGGGAGCGGCACACGACGTGGTAGGGAGGCCATGTGGAGTTGCAGCGGCTAGGGTTAGGGTTTTGGAATGGGGAAGAAAGTGAATAGTACAGGGTATTTATAGATTTTGGCCCACACGGCCAGGGCACATGCCCGTGTCCCCTAATTTCAGCCCCTGTGATTTGCAAATTTCAAATTTGGGCGCGTCTGACATTTAGTACACACCCGCGTTCCTCGGGCGTGTGGGTTCACACAGCCGTGTCATACGACCATGTCTAGCTTCGTTCGCTTCTCCCACCCCAGTGTGCAAGCCCCACGCCCGTGTCAATTTAACAGGTTCGACCATGGGTGTTAGACACGGACGTGTCACACGTCCGTACTGTTTTAATAGGTTTGTCCATGGTTCTTCCACACGGGCGTGCATTTTGGCAGGCTCGATCACGGCAATGTCAGATGGCCGTGGCATTTTATCGAAGCCCGTGTTGGGGGAATCCTTTCCCTATTTTCACACGACCATAAGCACGCCCGTGTGTTTGGCCGTGTCTTTGTGGAGACACCTGTATTCAAGATTTCCATTAGTAAGTTAGGAGTTAAATACCAAAATTTAAAGAAATTAATATTGTTGGTGCTCGGGTTACCTCCCAAGAAGCACTTATTTATAGTCTAAGCTCTACTTACCTCTCCGTTGTATGATCATGGTGGTTTGAGGAGTTTATACTCCTCATTCCTACTATCAGTCTCATCAAAATAAGGTTTTAATCGGGTGTTGTTTACCTTAAAAGTGCCGAACTTGGGATGACTCACCTCGCCTGTACCAAATGGAAAAATACTGAGTACCGTAAGAGGGATTTCCTTATTCGGTGTGGTAGTGACAATGTGGGGATCTGCGGCATCTAATAAGACCTTATCACCAACCTTAAGTTGATTTGGAGAGGTACCGGGCTGGTTTTGGCGTAGTCTCGGTTTGTCGGGTGTTCTTACTTTGTGCGTCCGCCATTCATCAAGTTCCTCGATTTGTAATCTTCGATCTTCATGAAGTGGTCTTCTACTGGTGCTTGAGAACGACTCGTGTGCTTCCTTCAGACTCATTTTCTGCAAAGTAGGTTACACCATATTATTAGTTTTAGCAAAATGATTTAAATGATCACCTTCAATTCTTGATGTGTTGCCAGAATTGCGAGCTTGAAGGGTGATTGTTTCGTCTCCCACCCGAAGTGTGAGTTCACCTGTGCCAACATCAATGATGGTTTTAGCAGTTGCTAAAAAGAGCCTTCCTAGAATTAAGGGAGTGTTGCTATCCTCTTCTATGTCTAGAACAATAAAATTAACAGGAAATATAAATTTATCGATTTTAACTAGCACATCTTCAATAATACCTCTAGGTAATCTTATAGTTTTATCTGCTAATTGAATGCTCATCCTAGTCTGTTTGGGTTTCTCGAGACCTAGTTGCTTAAACATTTTGTAAGGCATGACGTTGATACTAGCCCCTAGATCAACTAATGCATGATTAACATCTAAACTAGCAATTAAGCAAGGAATAGTAAATCTCCCTGGGTGTTTTAGTTTATTGGGTAGGTTATTTTGAAGAATGGCCGAGCAAATTGCGTTCAGCTCCACATGCGACGCCTCGTCCAACTTTAGATTATTTGCTAAAAGCTCCTTTAAAAATTCATTGCGTTTGGCATCTGGGATAGAGCTTCAATAAATGATAAGTTAATATGTAATTTTTTTAAGAGTTTAAGGAATTTGCCAAATTGTTTATCGGAGCGGTCTTTCCTTGTCGCATTGGGGTATGGCACATGAGGTTTATGTTCGACAGTCACTGGTTTGTTTATATTTTGATCTACCTCACCTTGACCTTTGCTTACCACAGTTTCTTGTCTCGGTTCTAGTTTAGGCTCCACAAATCCTTCTTCATCTTGAACATTAATCGCGTGGAGTTGTTCCCTTGGGTTGGGTTCAGTATTACTTGGCAAACTACCTTGTGTTCGTTCGGAGATTAGTTTGGAAAGCTAGTCTATCTGAGTTTTGAGCCCTTGGATCGACGCTTGTTGATTTTTAAGTGCTGTCTCGGTATTCTGGAAATGAGTTTCTAACACTAATTTAAATTTTGAGAGCATCTCTTCAAGGTTTGGCTTCTTTTCCTGTTGGTAGGGTGGTTACTGAAAACCCGGAGGATGTTGTGGTCTTTGATTTCCTTGGCCTCCCCATGAAAAATTGCGATGGTTCCTCCAACATGCATTGTAAGTGTTACTAAATGGATTGTTTTGAGTTTGAGGATTATTACACATGTAGTTTAGTTGCTCGTTATCCATGTTATGGCCATAAGGTTGACATTCTGAATGGCTTGTTCCACTTCCACTTGCTTTGCACTACATTACTGGGTGAACCCGTGAAGAATTAAGAAAACCATCAATCTTTTTATTTAAGAGTTCTACCTGATTAGAGAGCATGGTGACTGAATCGACGTTATAAACGCCGGCTGTTTTCATTGGCTTTGTCCTCATGACTTTCCACTGATAGTTATTCAGTGACATCTCTTTTATAAACTCATAAGCATCTTCTAGTGTCTTATTATTGATGGTTCCACCAGCAGCTGCATCAACCATTTGCCGAGTCGAAGGATTCAAACCATTGTGGAATGTTTGAAGTTGGAGTCAAAGCGGTAACCCATGGTGAGGGCACCTTCTCAGTAAGTCCTTGTATCTCTCCCATGCATCGTAGAGGGTTTCTAAATCCATCTGCACAAAAGAAGAGATATCATTACGTAATTTAGCCGTTTTAGCTAGGGGAAAATATTTTAGTAAAAATTTTTCAGTCATTTGTTCCCAAGTAGTAATTAACCCTCTTGGTAACGAGTTCAACCACTGTTTGGCTTTGTTCCTCAACCGAAGACGAATGGCATCACCAGAAACACCATTGATTTTAAATGTATCGCAAAATTCCAGAAAGTTTGCTAAGTGAGCGTTGGGATCTTCATCCTGCAAACCATCAAACTGAACATATTGTTGTATCATCTGAATAGTGTTGGGTTTTAATTCAAAAGTATTTGTAGCTACAACAGGTCTAACTATGTTAGATTCAGTTCCTGTTAAAGAAGGTTTAGCATAACCATTCATAGTGCATGGAGCAAGATTTTGATTAACCGTGATTGCAGGAGGTAGCTGATTGCCTTGGTTTTTAGCCACCTCTTCGGTTGGGGGTTGAGTATTGTCTTCTTGCACTTTCTCCGTGTATCTTAAGCTTTGCCTTATTTCTCTTTAGTTTCTACAAATTGTACGATCAATTTCTTCATTAAAAAGTAATGGTCCTGACGGGTTTCTTCTAGTCATAAACTATAAAAACTTGCCAAGAAAAAGAAAGAGTAGGTTAATAAATAGTAATAATAATAAAATTAAATTACAAGAAAAATAAATGGCTAAAGTAATAAAAATTGAGCGTTCCTGATATCTTAGTTCCCCGGCAACAGCTCCAAAAACTTGATCGTGTGATTTCGTGATAGGTTTTAAATATTTATAATTACTCGTTCTTGAACTAACTATTATCGCAATGTAGGCAAGTGTACCTATCAAACTGTAGTATAGTTTTAGCAAGACTGGATTGTCGAACCCAAAGGAACTAAAAGTACTAGTAATGACTGTCTTTTTATTATCTAGCCTAAGAATAAAGAGGTTTTGTTTTAATTGACTAATTATCTAAACTAAGAACGTATAGAGAAAAGAATTAGGGAGTTGCTTTTGGGAAAAATCGATTGACTTAAGACAATGCCTAAGGAAAAATCTACCTAGATTTTACTTGTTATTTTGGCTCCGAATTGGACGATTTATTCATTCAACTTGTTTCGTAGAGATCCCTAAGTTATGTTATTATCCCTATTCAAGACTAATAACGTATAATCCCTAGATTGAATAACCGAGACTTTTCTCTAATTAACACTCTAGGGTTGCATTAACTCGATCTATGGATCCCCTTATTTGGTTTCACCCTAATCCGGCAAAATCTTGTCACCCTATGTCTAGGCGCGCAATCAACTCCGCTTAATTATGACAAATGTACTCTTAGACAGGGTCTATTCCTCCTCCAAATAAGAGCTTGTCTTGAATCAGTATCCTGGGATATTAAAACAAGAATTAAGAACAAGTTAAATATTTATCATACGATTCAGAAAATAATAACAAGATTCGTCTTAGGTTTCATTCCCCTTAGGTATTTAGGGGTTTTAGTTCATAACTAAATAAGAAAACATTTCAGAAGAATAAAGAATACAAAACATAAAGAAAACCCAAAACTCCTGAAGGAAAATTGAGGAGAGATCTTCAGTCTTGATGATGAATCCGGCTTCTGAGATGGATCAATCGGCTTCTTTGGAGTAATTCCTTACCCCCTATTCTCCGTCTCCCTTTTCTTCCTCCTCTAGGGTGTATTTATAGGCTTTGGAATGCCTAAAAACCCTCAAAATTAGCCTTTTTCAAATTGGACTCAACTTGGACTCGGCAGGGACACGCCCGTGGCACACGCCCTTGTTCGATTACATCAGGCCGTGTTCGAGCCTGCCAAATTGACACGGCCGTGTGGTCTGCCCATGTGAGGAGGTCCAGGTCGTGTTGATTTCGTACTTTGGCCCATTTTCTCCATTTTTGGCCCGTTTCTCGTTCCTTTCGCTCTCCTATGCTCTCCTAAGTATAAAACATGAAATTAAAGCATTAGGAGCATCGAATTCACTAATTCTAATGAGAAATCATCTATAAAATGCATTAAACATGGGGTAAAAATATGTATAATTTACAGTTTATCAAACGCCCGTGTGGCCCACTCAGCCCGAATTGGCCTTGCCTGTGTGATCCATTTTTAATGTAACTCATGCTTGCTAAATATTCATATATGTTTTCACTATTTACTTATATGTTCATTCAAAACTATCTACTTGAGTCATTGTCACTAAATTATTTATATCTTAAGCTAAAGAATTCTAAATTAAGATCTACTTGATGTTTTTGAAACTAGACTCAAATACCTTTCCACCAGAAAATTTTCAAAATTTCTAGTTTATCAAATAAGTAAAGTAAAATCTTCAAATTTATCCCTATTCTACTGTTTGACATCTTCAACCTTTCTTTACTAAAAATTATTTCTCTTAGTACGGTATTTTGATTATGTTTCCGTCTATTTCTCTTGAAAATAGGCTCATTAAGGATTTAAACATACAAATTTAACCCATAATTAAGTTTTTTACAATTTTTGATGATTTTCCAAAGTCAGAACGGGGGAACCCAAAATCGTTCTGACCTTGTCTCACAAAATTTATTATATCTCATAGTTTACAATTCCATTGCTTACATTGTTTCTTCCATGAAAAACTAGACTCAATAAAATTTAATTTCATATTTTATTCAACCTCTAACTCAATTTCCACTATTTTTGATGATTTTTCAAAATTAGACTACTATTATTGTCCAAAACTATTTTAATACAAAATGTTGATTTCCAAGTTTATAACACCCTTATTTCCTTCCTCTACAATTTTTTTTTTGCATCATTTTCTCTTATTTCTCTTATTTCTCGACAGCAAGCAATTTTGGCTTTTTGTTTAATCCCGTTGTCTGCGTGTCGGGTACACACCTAGTATCGTTTCTGATGCGTAAGCACTCTTAAGCCTCTAGAACCTAAAAATCGACCAACATATCTCCAGATTAGTCACTCAATTCATTTTTAATCAACCACTTTTGGAAGGAACTTGACTAAAAACCTAACAAAACCCTTACCTCACTTGAGTAACCACGACTTTTCATAATGACAGTGTCGATTCAAAACCACCAGCCCCTTGATTAAATCCTAAACACCAAAAAGGAATCTCCCTTTTAGAGATTAACCAAGAACGATTAACAATAGAAAAAACCGTTACTTATCGAACACGCACAACCAACGATGAACAATCGAATCAATTGAAAAAAGAAAAAAATAGAAGGGGAAAATAATGGAAATTTCGGCAGGAACTAGGGGAAAGAATCGGTAGAGGAGAGAAAAAAAATAAGAATAAAACATCAGAAAAAGTTTGGGGAATTGGAGAGAAAACCAAAACTCTATTTTTTTTTTTTTGAAGCAAAAAGATAATCAGATTATTTTATGATACCTCTCCCCAATTATCTCCTAAAATCACTCCCTATTAACCCACTAAAACACAACTACTCAGAATTTTTCCCCAACACAACTCTTAGCCGAAATTGGAGCCAAAATACAGTCTTCACACCATCACAGAAAATTGAACACAGAACCTCTAATACTCCACTTAACCACCAGACCAACAAGTCCATTCTGATATAAACTTACCAACAATTAAACTTAAGCCCTTTGCACAAGGTTAAGGCTTTATTTACAAAAATACCAAAATTTTCCCAAGTAAGGCTTGAACTTGGAACTTCTCACACACACCCAGAACACTTAACCACTGAAGCAGATTCTCAATTGTGTGTCACACATACATGAAATCAAAAATTAAAATTTTGGGGCGTTACACAAAAATAATTTTAAATTGGGTCAGAAATTTTGGTCGAAAAAATCAAACTAGGATCAATTCCCAAGAAAATTTGATGAGGTCACAATGGTCCCGCTTAAAACCCAAAATCCTATACAAAACTTCCTATAATGTAATTTTTAGTAAAGTAACAAAGAAGGACGAAGGAGACGAGAAGAGTGATAGAGGCTCTAATTTTTGTTGCTTGTAAAAAAAAGGAGAAATGAATCCTATTTACAAGATTCTCAAAAGGGCAAAGTTTTCCAAAAAAAACCAATGTTTATATTTCAACGATCAGATTCCAATGATCATATTGTAATGGTTATATTCTAATGGCCATATTTTTGCATTACAAACATTGGGAACCAATGAGTTGCTGCTATTGGGAGGTTTGATCTGGTAGGACAATTATGGTAATGGGCTGGGGTTGGGAAGGCAAACAAGAAAGCAGTTGTTTTAAAAAGGCATCTCTGGGATCTTGTGGTGTAGTAGGGGAAGATGGGGTGTCAGGGCTGAAGGCAAGGCCAGGGGGATACTGAGGACATTCATGAGCTGAGATAAGGCTATCATGAGAGTAATATTTAAGAAATGTTTTGTTTTAGTGCTAAGATTTTAGGTTTGGGTTGAAGAGAGTTCAACGTTAACACCATCATTATCGATTACTAGGGTGGAAGAATTGGAAGGGTTGGTGTTGTTGTTTTTGTTGAGGGGATTAGGAGTAACATCATTTTAATTCTAAGGCATTTTTCAGTCCACACTCACCTCACAAATTGTTGATAGAATTTACAACAAGGAAGAGATCAAGGTGGTGTTGCGGAGGCTGGTTCACCTAAAAAGGCCGAGAGTTGATAATAGGACAAGATGACAAGCTCATTGGGAGAGTAATTACTCAGAGTAAACTTAAGGTGTGGGGAATTGACCTTTTCTTCATTGTTGATCAAGGTATTTTTAGTAAAGGTCCTCTTGTCCATTAGTGTGACATGGAAAATTATCATGAAAAAGATCATCCTTGTCCAATACAAGAAAGACGTACACTATAGGACCCGTTCCATTATTCATTTAATTAGAAAAAAATTGTTCCACTCAGTTAGGTTCCTAATTTTCCATAATTTGATATGTTTATTTGTTTTTCCTTTGCACACATTGCGACATGTTTTAAGTAGAACCAAGTCATTTTATTGATAATTTATGTTTTTAGGAGTTTAGGTGTAAATTTGTGATTTTTGAGTATCTTTTACGTCATTTTATGTTATGGATATCTAAATAAATTTGTGTAGTTATATGCATTTCAAGAGTTGAACTATAGTTGAGGTTGTGACTACAAAGCAAGGAAGTCATCACATTGAAAATAAATGCATGGGAGAAAAATCAAGCCATCTCTTCGAAATGTGTTTGAAATGTGGAAACAGCTGATGTTGTGACTTCACAACCTCAAGTCATAACAAGGAGCGACTAATGTCGTGATGTTACAATGATTTCAATGTGCGCTAACTTGCATTTAAGGGCATTTCATGGTCATTTTTCAAATTGAAGTCCTAAGTATTGTAATAACATGAAGGTCACTTTAGTCTTTTAATTATTTCCTATATAAACCAAATTTTATTTTTATGTGAAATTATCAATTATGTTTTTTTATTACAAAGATGTGGATGTATTTTATTAGTGCCAAATTATTCCTTACTTAACATGTCACAGAAGTTACCTGTGAACATGTTTTGCTTTTGTATGCCATTTTACAATAGGAAAAAATAAATGTGGGTGAGAAAAATTACACAACATGCCACATTGCGTCGATGGCCATGCAAGGGGAATTTTGTTTCCACATTTGATTACAAAGAAGTGCCAATAAGAAGGTCTGGAGATAGATCCAGATGAGTTAATTTGTCCTCCAAAAGGCATCATCAATGATTCCATTTATGAATAATTTTGAAATAAATATGTGAGTTGAGGAGCACAATAAGAGTGTAGCTAAGCATAAGGAGTATGATTGGATCATTGACTCTCGAAACCCATGGAGGAGCCGAGACCTATGTCACTGAGGTCGCACCAAAAGAAAGCAACTCTTGCAGCTCCGATGATTATAGACCCCAACATACAAGTTTACATTGACTATTAGACATAGTTCATGGTCACTTGCAGGCCGCTAATGACCCACTACGCCGAGAGACATGGCCTAGAGATGTCCTTTTAGCTGCAACCACCTCCAACGTGGTATGCTTCTTATCGTGTTGATCTTATAGTTCCATCACCCCCACCATAGCAACCCATTGTCGTACCGAGTGGTGGTATACGTTCAAGAACAAAAGAGAAAGGGATCACCATCTGTGACTTGTTCGATACTCCACGAGCTTCAAAGACAGTAAATTCCTCATTGAGTAAAGATAAGGAAAAAATGATCATCTCGAATAAAGAAAATGATGATAGCACGAACGAGTTTGATAATGATTATTTTTTAACACTCCTTGCTCGACTTGATCGTTGGTTTCAAGCTACAGGATGTTACATCAATATCGGAGCAAATAAAATCATTTAACATTCAATCTAAAACATTATCATGCAAACATGTAATAGATATGTTAAACAATCTTTCTTAGATCTTATATGAGCCTGCGAATGCTTTAAGTTATCCCAAGATAGAACAAGGACCAAGTTGTAGCAATTACAAAACTTCATATTAATGTTGCGACGATGTGATTCGGTTCCTCGTCGTGCCATGGCTTGAGTTTGGTGCTCATCATGACAACCATCACTCAACGTCGTGACATGACATACTGTTCTAGTAAAAAAAATGAACCAAATGGTACTTGTTTCAAAAAATTTCAATCAACTTATTCAATAACTAATCAACTTGTGAAATTCAGGTTAAAACACATACATAATCCCACTAAAACATACCAAATCATTGTCATTTTAACACCTATTAATATACATTCATTCAATTATGGCTATTAAACATTAAAACAACCTATCATCAACAAAAAACTAGACCACATAATACAACATATTCCAAAGTGCATATGTTCAAATACATTTGAACTCATTCACTTATTTATCAAGTTATCAAGACCTATCTTTCAATTTCAATCTCAACATTTCTCAACCATGGCCACTTTCATGCTATTAACATTTCATTATGCATACCTCAAACATGATATTCAAGCTTTTCCTGTTTCTAACAATTACCAAACATTTCAAATTCATGAATTTAACCAATTTCATGTTATAAACTAGTTACAAGTTATCAAAACTCAACATGGCATTTATATTTTTTTTACATATACCAAAATACATACATACATTAGAATCACATTAAGACATCTTATATATACATGCCACAACTTTAGTTTCAAAATGACCAAAAAGTTACCGATTTGGTGATAGGATAGTGTGATCTTCCAATCGATCCAGCTTGACAAGTTCTATAGGGCGATCTACAAGGGAAAGAAAAAACAAATAGGGTAAGCATATAGGATGTTTAGTAAGTTCATAAGCATTAAACAAAAACTTACCTCATTTTACAATTAAACATAATAAGCTATTTAGCTTGACAAGTTGGCTAAACATAGCAAATCACATATCAATAAGGTGACTTTAACATATAACCACTTAATATGGTAACTCAAAACATATAGCAATCCAATTTATATAAAATTAACATTTCAATACCGTTCTCATAAACCAATCAACATTTAACCATTTAGGTATCAAACTCATATCATATCATTGCCATTTTTCACTTTTCATTAACTATTTAGGCCGATGAACTCTAATGAATAGATTTGAATACACAAGTAATTATACCACACCAAATTGCTAGTCTAGGCAGTAACTACACCACACCAGGACACCAAAGTAAAAATCCCATAGGAAATCATATGAATAATCGTATAATAATACGTCCCTTCACCACACGAAGGTCTCCATAAAGACATATAATGCTTTGTGATATGCAACAAATGTTGGATCCCGATATACACTGTAATGATCTCCATACAATTACAATTCTTGTTCAAGTGCACATATAGCCCTATTGATATTTCAAACATAACCTAACCTTTACTAAGTTCTCCTAAGCATCTTTAATACATATATTCATTTCTTTACAATTTAGTCCATTTCTCACTTTTTGTACCAATTCAAAAACAATTCAAATTAAAACCAAACACACACATATTTATAATTAAAATACATAACAATTTAAAATACAATCATACCATATAAACTTACCAGGAAAAATAGCAAGCAATTGTATCTTTAAAGACTATTCCATAATTTTGCCTTTTCCTTGATTATCCTCAATTTGGTTCAATTCTCGATCTATACAATTATTCAATTCTATTTATCAATACCAAACATTTTTATAATATTATAGACCCAGCTTAATTTTATTTGTGAATGCCCCTAATTTTTTCATTTTATTCAATTTAGTCCTTAAATTCGAGATAACAATATCTTTCAAATTTAAGCTTTGGTTTCAACATCGATCTCAATTGCATCCTTCTCAGATCCTCTACTATATATTATTATAGACAATTCACATCAATTTCACAATTTATTCACTTGGATCCTTTTGAACAAAACTAACAATTAAACTTTATAATGTATTCCTTTTTTACATCTAAGCTTAAAATATATCAATTTAACAGTAATTTCTTCAAGAAATCAATGACAACTTTCAAAAACTTTAGCAGTTTTACAAAATGGCATATGAGCTAGCTAAATCAAGCTCCCAATACTGCAAAAAACATAAAAGTTACAAGAAAAAAGAGTTAATAACTTACCAATTTGAGGGAAAAAAATTTTGAAGCTTTAAACCCTATTCTTTCTCTTTTGTTTCGGTGAAGATGGATAGAAGAAAAAAAATGGCCTTTATTTCTTTTTAATTTATCTTATATAGTTTAATTAAAATTTTAATTAATTTAACCTTAATTAATAAAAAATAAGCTAAATTAAAACTTTTAGTGGGTTTTATCAACATCTACCACCTATTGACCATTTAAAAATGGTCTAATTATTCATATGGTCCTTTGGTGATAAACTTTTACAATTCAGTCATTGTACCTTAATTAACTATCAATTCTGCAAAATTACTAGACCAAACTTGAATATATATATATAAATATATATCTATATTAACCTCTTAAATATTAATATTTAGTGTTTACAGACTCAAACTATAGAAACCGTCATTTCTGGCACCACTGAAAATCAGGTTGTTGCGATTTTAATGACATTTGAGGAAGTTTTTCTTTATTTTATTATTTTTGATCTTGAATAATTTTTATATTTATTCTTTTTTTTTTACTTTAACATTATTTGTGTTTATGTTATTTTGATGGAGTGTTGTGCTTTTTTTTTTAGGTATTCTTATGTTCATTCAGAGCATATGTTGACCTTGACTCAGATTTGGTAGCAAGGATTCAACTTTTTTAGGGAAGCTTTCTTATTTTCCTTATTCTTTATTTCATTTAAATTGAGGACAATGTATATTTTAAGTAGGGGGATTACATAGATTTATAGTTTTCTCATTTTTCTTTTTTATCTTTTATTTTATATGAAAAAATATTTCGCAAATATTTATGTTCTGACACCATTTTCCCCCTCTCTGCCAAATTTCGTTCCTCCTTCGTCTTCATTTTTCTTCTTGATCTCTTTTCTATGTTGTCTTCTCTTATTCAACGTGTGACTGTGATAGTTGTGAACCGGGAAGAGAGGAGTCTTGTCGTGCTGTCTCATAATCGAGCCATTTGGCTTTTTGGGGGTAAGTGTTAAACGCTTGATTTGAGTTGGTAGGTTTTGAATTCTAGTCCCCAAACCCTGAACCCTAAACTCTAAATCCTAAACCCTAAAACTTAGGCTTGGTTCTGTCAATTATTAGGTGTTGGTTATCTCGGGAGTGATTTTACACCAAAACGTTACTAGGTGTGTACCTGAAACACAGAAAATGGGGTTTGACGAAAAGTTGAAAAAGCTTACTATCAATGTCACACAGACATGTGGTCACCTGTGTGGTAGGCCGTGTGACAAAACACGGGCATGTTATCGACAAGCTGGGCTGTGCGCATAAGACACAGCCATGTGATAGCCAAGTAGGTTGTGTGTGACACACGGGCCATACCGATTTGGGCCGTGTAGGCCACACGAGCGTGTGGGATTTTGGGCAAGGCTGTGTGATCCACACGGCCAAGGCCAATTTGGGCCGTATGGGCCCAGGTTTCTGAAAAGTTGCTTAAGGTTGCACGGGTCACCCAAGTCGACTGTGAACCTACTATAAGGTATGTAAGAATTACTTAGACCCCTATTGAGTGAACTATCTGTATGATATCTAAACTGAGCATGTGTGTTGATATGAATGTATAGACTGAAATTGCATAATAGCATGACATCTTTTGTATGTTGCATTGCATCGGGGTGGGTTATTGATGATATTTAGAGGAAGTGTTTGAAAGGTTATTAAGTCTGTTATCTGGCAACTCTGCTGCAAATTTATGATTATGTGCCATATTTTGTTACAGCATAGTGTGCAGGGATGGGTGGGTTGATTTAATCCCCACATGGTGTGTAAGGATGGACGGAGATGGTGTGTAGAGGCTGGTAGGTAGGATTTTGACTTCTGTTATTGCATACTGTATCTAAGATGGGCCAAGGCCCTGATTTATATCTGAAATTGTATCTGACTGGGCCAAGGCCCAAACTGAATCTGTAATGAGCTCAGGCCCAAACGATATTTGACTACATTTTGATGTGTACTTACATGCATATTTTCTGTGAGGATTACATACTGAGTTTATGAAAACTCACCCTTTTTCTATTAATCTGTACAGGTAATCCCAGTCTTAGATGGATCGAAGCGGCGGAGGACTCAACGGTGACTACACTGTTTCGTACTACTTTGAATCAGTTTTTGAATTTATGTTATTTTGGGTATTTGTTTTGTAAATTTTTGGACTTCAGACTATTTTGGTTTTAAAGTTTGGTAATACGGCTAGACGGTAAAAACTTGATTTTGCTTAAACATTGGTTTCTTTCAATACAAATGGTTTTCTAAAAATAAACATTTTCAAAGCTTCCGCTAAAAAGATACGATTTTAGACATAAACAAAGAACATGCAATTTACTCAGAATTAAAATAAATGTTAATTAACTGGAATGGTTTCAAATCAACAAACTCGATTTCAAATTCCATTCCATGTGACATCGCCAGATTCGGCCATAACGTCTAGGCTAAGTTTGGGGTCTTACATTTAGTGGTATCAGAGTCAGGTTGCAAAACTCGACTGTGGATTTTGGTTTTAAAACTTGGTTTCAAAGAAATGTTTTTTTAAATGGTTGGACATATTTTTGATTAGGTATATGGCACACCGAGTCTCTGATAATGATCCTGTAAGTTGTTCTCAAACTGATATATGATATGATATTTTGCAACTACTATAAGTAGTATGCTGTACTGAAAACACTTTAGTTAGTGTATACTGAGACTGTGATTTATGAAAATTACTTTGAACTACTTAAACTACTTACATAAAACATCTGCTAATAATTATTGAATTGTAACTGATTCATAAAACTTTTAATACAAATAATTGGATTAGATATGAGTATACGAGGTATCCACGGACGGGGTACTAGAGGCCTTGGTAGAGGCAGTAGAGGGGCTCAAGCTGGTCCTCATCATTTGGCAACCTGACTAATCTGGATACGAGCGAGACGTCGGTTTTACCTGCTACAGAGACTGGGTCTCATTACCGCATGAGCGGGGATGGCGCATTGTCCCAAGCTATGTTAAGAATTTTGGAGAGGGTCGTTGGGGACCGAAGATCAGTTATGAAACGACTCTAGTCCAATGGGGCTGAGCTATTTAGGGGTTCAATAGAGTCGCCCCTAACGTGGTCGAGTATTGGATGGAGGCCACGTAAAGAATCATGGATGATTTGGACTTTACCCCTAAACAGAAATTGAAAGGGGTTGTTTCCTTACTTTGTGATCAAGCATACCAATGGTGGTTGACCGTTAAGGAGGGCACTCAGCCTGAAAAATTGACATGGGATTTCTAAAAGTGTACTTTCCAAGGTAAATATGTGGGGGCAAGCTACATCGATGCTAGGAGACGTGAGTTTCTAAATCTCACGCAAGGGGATCGTTCAGTGGTCGAGTATGAGTCTGAGTTTCTGAGATTGAGTCGCTATGCATGAGGCGTGGTGGCAACTGAATATGAGCATTTTGTCCTCTTCGAGGATGGGCTTAGGGATAGTTTGAGAGTCATGATAGCTCCGTAAAGGAAGCGTGACTTTTTAGCACTAGTAGAGAAAGCGAATATTGCCGAAGAGATGGAGCAGTTGAGCGCCAAAATCAGGATAATTAGAGGGGCAAGAATAAGAGTGATTCGGAGCCTTCGAATTCAATGATGAAGCCTAAAGAAAAGACCAGATCTGAAGGGCCAGTTAGAGTTGGGCCCCCTGTTGCACCTGCTGGGATCTTGCCTTGTGGGCAGTGTGGTATATGCCATCCGGGCGAATGTTGGAGGACAACTGGGGCATGTTTGAGATGTGGGTCTACTGAGCACCGCATTCAAGACTGTCCTTTGTGGGCCAATCAGATGCAAGCTTCGGGTTCTGGTACTGCACAATCACCGAGGGTAGTTCGGCAACCACCTAAGGGTCGTGGTTAGGTTAGGGGTGGTAATGGCATGGGCCGTGGATAGAGAGAACTGGGCAGAGGTGCTAGACCTACTAAGGTGAGCTAGCCTGCTCTTGTTTATGTTTCTCAATGACGAGAGGATAGAGATGCTCCAGATGTCTTCATGGGTACTTTTTTAATTTATAATGTATATTATCTTGCATTGATAGACATAGGCTCTATACACTCATACGTAGCTAGTATTATGTTTGAAACTTTGGGGACCCCAGTTGAGAGTACTAAAAGTGAAGTAACTATATTGAGTCCTTTGGGGCAATCTGTCCGAGTTAATAGACTTTATAGAGACGTTCCGTTAGAGGTTCAAGGGACAATATTTATGGCTGATCTGATGGAACTTCAGTTTGGGGAGTTCAATTTAATTTTGAGGATGGACTGGTTGGTAAAGCACCGAGTAAGTCTGGACTGTGCGACTAAGTGGGTCGTTTTGAAAACCGAGGAGGACGATGAGGTGGTGGTGATTGGGGAATATTGGGATTTTCTAACAAATGTGATTTCTGCGATAGTGACAAAAAAGTTGGTTCCGAAAGGGTGTGAGGCATATCTATCCTATGTAAGTGTTTCTAATTCTGGAGATTCTTCTGTATAGAACATCAGAACTGTAAGGGATTTTTCGGACGTCTTCCCTAAGGAGCTACCGGGTTTGCCTCCAAATTGAGAGGTGGAATTTATGATCGAACTTATTCCAGGTATAGCTCCGGTGTCTATCGCCTTCTACCGAATAGCACTGAAGGAGCTTACGGAGCTCAAGGCTTAGATTCAGGAGTTATTAGATCGTGGGTTCATTCGTTCCAATGTGTCTCCGTGGGGAGCACCTATGTTGTTTGTGAAAAAGAAAGACGGGACAATGAGAATATGTATCGACTACCGAATGCTGAACAAGCTAACGATTAAGAATAAGTACCCACTTTCGAGGATTGATGATTTATTTAACCAGTTGAAAGGGGACTTTTGTGTTTTCCAAGATTGATCTGCGTTCGAGTTATCATCAATTGAGGGTTAAGGAGGCTGAAATGTATAAGACAACATTTAGGACTCGTTATAGTCACTACGAGTTCCTAGTGATGCCCTTTGGATTGACTAATGCACCGGCGGCATTTATGGATTTGATGAACCGAGTGTTCCAACCTTTTCTAGATCAGTTTGTGGTGGTGTTCATCAATGATATCTTGGTGTAATCTAAGTCTGAAGACGAACATGATGAGCATATGACAGTAGTACTATAGATTCTTCGTAAGACACAGCTGTATACAAAATTCGGCAAGTGTGAGTTCTAGTCTGGGAAGTAACATTTTTAGGACATGTGGATTTTGCTGAGAGGATACGAGTTGGTCCTCGTAAGATTGAGGTGATATTGGATTAGAAATGGCTGAAGAACGTGTTTGAGATCTACAGCTTTTTGGGATTGGTGAGTTACTATCGGTGCTTTGTAAAAGGGTTCTCCTTGATTGCAGTTTCGTTGACTAAGCTGCTACGTAAGGGAGTTTCGTTTGTGTGGACAAATGCGCAGTAAGAGAGCTTTAAGAAGCTCAAGATTGTACTGACTGAGGCCCATGTTCTGATACGGCCGGAGTTTGGAAAGGAGTTCATCATTTATATCGATGCATCGCAAGTTGGTTTGGGTTATGTGTTGATGCAAGATGGTAAGGTGGTTGCATATGCGTCTCGTCAGCTTTAGACTCATGAGGAAAATTACCCAACGAATGATTTGGAGTTAGCTGTTGTGATATTTGCACTGAAACTCTGGAGGCATTATCTGTATGGTGAGAAGTGTATCATCTACATTGATCAAAAAAGCCTCAAGTACCTCCTCACCAGAAAGAATTGAACCTTAGGCAGCGTAGATAGATCGAGCTGCTTAAGGATTACGACTACACTATTGAGTACCATCCTAGCAAGGCAATGTAGTGGCGATGCACTGAGCCATAGAGGTATAACTGATTTGAGGGTAATGTTTGCTCGTCTAAGCTTATTTGATTATGGTAGCTTATTAGTCGAGCTTTAGGTTAAATCAACTTGGATCGAGCAGATTAGGGGCAAATAGTTAGAGGATAAGACTTTGGGTCCTCGGTTTCAACAGATTGAGGGTGGTGGCACAACGGATATTGGGTTAAATTATGAGGGTGTGTTATGTTTCTGTGGACGGATTTGTGTACCGAATGATGTAGATTTGAGGCAGTCCATATTGAGGGAGGCACATAGTAGCCTTTATGCTATGTATCTTGGTGGGACTAAGATGTATCCAGTCCTCCGTGAGTTATACTGGTGGCCAGGACTGAAATGAAAAGTTACTGATTTTTTTAGTTAGATGTTTGACATGCCAGCAAGTGAAGGCTGAGCATCAGTCACCTTCAGGTTTGCTACAGCCGATTAAGATTCCTCTTTGGAAATGGGAACATGTGACGATAGACTTTGTTAGCGGGTTACCCTAAACACCCACTAAGAAGAATTTTGTTTGGGTCATCGTGGATCGATTGACCAAGTCAGCACACTTTATACCGATTCATATTGATTATTCTCTGCAGAAGCTGGCGAAGCTTTATATTTCCGAGATAGTGAGACTGCATGGGGTACCTGTTTCTATCATCTTTGATAAGGACCCTCACTTCAAGTCTCAATTTTGGGGGAAGTTGCATGAGGCTTTGGGTTTGAGATTGGACTTTAGTACTGCATTCTATCCTCAAACCGATGGTCAATCTGAGAGGGTGATTCAGATGCTGGAGGATATGTTGAGGAGTCGCGTGATTGATTTTCGAGGTAGTTAGGAGGACTATCTGCCGCTAGCTGAGTTCGCCTATAATAACAGCTTCCAGTCGAGTATACAGATGGCACCTTACGAGGCTCTGTATGGTCGTGAGTGTCGTACTCCTTTGTGTTGGACTGAGCTGGGTGAGCGACGACTGTTGGGTCCTAAGTTAATTTTCGAGACTGAGGATAAGATTCGACTGATTAGGGACTGTTTGAAGGCAGCTTCTGATAGGTAGAAGTCTTATGCTGATCTGAAGAAACGTGAGATTGAGTATTCTGTAGGAGACTTCGTGTTTATGAAGTTTTCACCATGGAAGAACGCTTTGAGGTTTGATCGCAAGGGTAAGTTGAACCTTAGATTTATTGTATCGTACTGAATTCTAAAATGAGTAGGACCGGTCGCTTATCAATTGGAGCTACCTTCGGAGTTGGATCACATTCATGATATGTTCCACGTCTCGATGTTGAGGCGCTACCGCTCTGATCCTACGCATATTGTTCCTGTTGAGAAAATTGAGGTTTGGCCAGATCTGACCTTCGAGGAGGAGCCAGTTCAGATTTTGGATCTAACGTTAAGGTTCTGAGAAGGAAATCCATTCCTTTAGTGAAGGTGCTATGGTGTAATCATAGCACTGGGGAGGCTACGTGGGAGCTTGAGGATGCGATGCATCAGCAGTATCCTCATCTATTCTGATCAGGTAAATTTCAAGGTCGAAATTTTATTTTAGGGGGTAGGGTTGTTACACCCAAAAAATTTGTTTTCTGCTTTTGTAAATTCCTGACATAACTATGTATCTGCTTCATTGGTTAAGTGTTCTGGGTGTGTGTGAGAGGCCCCAAGTTCAAGCTTTTCATTTGGCAAATTTTGCTATTTTTCTGATATAAGCCTTAACCTTGTTCAGTAGGCTTAAGTTTAAATATTTGTGGTATCATATCAAAATGGGTCTGCTGGTCTAGTAGTGGAATGTAGTGTTAGGTTACTGAAGCTTCTGTGTTCGAATCCTAGCGTGGACAAGGGAGTTTATTTTTGCTCAGTTTTTGTGTAAAGTTGTGCTGGAGATGGTTTCTAGGTAGTAGTTGGTTAATAGGATTGTGGGAGATATTTGAAGGATATGGTTAGGAGTTATCAAATATTATTTTATTTTCTTTTTCTAAAAAATTTTGACTATTCTCTTCTTCCAAAATTCTGACACCATTTTCCCCCTCTCTACCAAATTTTGTTCCTCCTTCATCTTTATTTTTCTTCTTGATCACTTTTCTATGTTGTCTTCTCTTATTAAACGTGTGACTGCGATAGTTGTGAATCGAGAGGAGCAGAGTTCTCATCGTGCTGTCTCATAATCTAGCCATTCGGGGTTTTAGGGGTAAGTGTTAAACGCTTGATTTGAGTTGGTAGGTTTCAAATTTCGGTTTAATCGAATTTTAAGACTGATTTCAGGTTTGGTTCTGTCAATTATTAGGTGTTGGTTATCTCAGGAGTGTTTTTGCACCAAAACGTTACCAAGTGTGTACCAAATGCAGAAAACGAGAATCGATGAAAAGCTAAAAAAGTTTACGTTGACGCCACACGGGCGACCATAGGCTGTGTGACGGAACACGAGAGTGTGATCGACGAGACAGGCCGTGCGTGCAAGACATGACCTTCTGATGGCTAGGTAGGCCGTGTGCGACACACGGGCTATACCGATTTGGGCCGTGTGGGCTTTTGGGCTAGGCCGTGTGATCCACCCAGTCAAGGCCAAATTGGGTCATGTGGGCCACACGGGTGTGTGGGCCCAGGTTTCTAAAAGTTGCTTAAGGTTACACGGCTCGCCCAAGTCGACTGTGAACCTACTATAGGGTCTGTAAGCATTACTTACACCCCTATTGAGAGAACTGTCTATATGATATCTGAACTGAGCATGTGTGTTGATATGAATGTATAGACTGAAATTGCATAATAGCATGATATCTTTTGTATGTTTCATTACATCGGGGTTGGTTATTGATGATATTTGGAAGAAGTGTCTGAAAGGTTATTAAGCCTGTTATCTAGCAGCTCCGCTGCAAATTTTTGATTATGTGCCATATTTCAGTACAGCATGGTGTGTAGGGATGGGTGGGTTGATTTAATCCCGACTTGGTGTTTAGGGATGGACAGAGATGGTGTGTAGAGGCTGGTGGATAGGATTTTGATTTTTGTTATTACATATTGTATCTGAAATGGGCTAAGGCCCTGATTTATATCTAAAACTGTATCTGATTAGGCCAAGGCCCAAACTGAATCTGTAATGGGCTTAAGCCTAGACTATATTTGACTGCAATTTGATATGTTTTTGTATGCATGTTTTCTGTGGTGATTACACACTAAGTTTATGAAAACTAACCCTTTTTTCTGTTAATCTGTACAGGAAATCCCCAGTCTTAGATGAACCAGTGCGGCGAAAGACTCGACGGTCACTACACTGTTTCGTACTGCTTTGACTCAATTTTTGAATTTATGTTATTTTGGATATGTGCTATGTAAATTTTCGGACTTTGGACTGTTTTGGTTTTAAACTTTAGACTTTTAACTACTTTACGATTTTCGTACGGCTAGACGGTAAAAACTTGATTTTACTTAAACAACGGTTTCTTTCAATACAAATGGTTTTCTAAAAAATAAACGTTTCCAAAGCTTCTGCTAAAAAAATACGATTTTAGACATAAACAAAGAACATGCAATTTACTCAGAATTAAGATAAATGCTAATTAACTAGAACGGTTTCAACTCGACAAACTCGATTTCAAATTCCATTCCATGTGACATTGCCAGATTCAGCCATAAAGTCTAGGTCGGGTTTGGGGTGTTACAACTAGTGTTTAAATAAATCTACCTTTATGCTATGCATCCCTAGGTTCTCATGTTTGAGCTTATTATACCCTTTCTCGATGAACCTTTGTTATTGAAACTTTAAGCTCAAACTGAGTAGAAACTCAATCCCTTTTTTGTCTTTTCTCTTTAATTGACCATGGAATAGACGTTAGACCATAGATATTGAGGGTTAGATAGAGACATATTGATGGTTTCAAGATAAATTTGAGTGGAAAGTGAAGAGATGGTGTAATATGGTGAGTATAGGACTTGCTAAAATGCGCTTAAAGGAAAAATCTGAGTGAATAAAAGCATTGTGAGGGTTAAAAGAAAAATGAGTGGATAAAAGCTGAATAATGTTAAAAGCATTGTGAGTGAAAAGAGTGAAATTTTTAGAATGTGCTTAAATGAAAAAAAAAATCATTTTCGAGCTTAAAAGAAATTTTTCTCTTCTAGACTACACAAATTCTTTTCGAGCTTTTTATACTTACCAATATTGAACCATATCTTTCATATCTTTAAAGAGATAATGAAGGTGAGAGAAAGAGAAATAAATGTTGGATTTGGTGCCCTAAATGTAGTATATTCATTCAAAAACTTGTAATTTTTTCAAACTGATTGGTTAATAAAACAAATTCATGAATTACATTAAAAAAATTTGTATAATTGTCCTCATGTGGTTTTTCCATGCAAAGAAATATAGAAGAAAATATTAGCTCACTGGTTGTATAATGCAATACTAAGCAGTATTACGTGACCAGATTGTAATACGAAAAATCAACTTGTATTAGTAGATGAATCTAAACATGTCCTTAGTGTCTGTTTAGAAGTGTTTAAAAAAATCACTTTTGACTCCAAAAGCACTTTTGGAAAAAAAGCTGCGCTAAACAAGCTGCTTTTGGCTGAAATTTTTGGCTTTTCAAAAGTACTTTTCAAAAGCACTTCTGAAAAGGAGAAGCTAAAATTTTTAGCTTTTCCTCTCCCAAAAGCATTTTTGGTGCTTAATTACTTTTTCACCCCTCCAATAATATCGTACTTTCCCTTTTTTTTCTTGGTCCTTCATTACAAATGTGTTAAAATCATTAATTAAATTAAAAATATTTTTAAAATACTAATTACAATATTTAATGGTTATATTTAAATATTTAAAATATAGTTCATATATTCTAATTAAATTTTCTAAATAATTAATATTTATTTCTTAAAATATTTAAAATTTATATTTCATATATTAAAATATTAACAAGTTATAATATTTTTTATATTCTTACTAAAATATAATAATAGTAACAAATTTAAATATTATTTAAATGCATATTTTACTTGATAATAACATGTCTAAAATAGACATTTTATTTCTCAAAAATACTTTTAGACAGCAATGCTAAACACTCAAATTTTAAATCAAACTTTCCAAAAGCACTTTTCCACAGCACTTTTCAAAAGCATTGCTAAACTAGCCCTTAGTATAATTGGAAATGAGCAAACTAATTGAAAGACTAATATGTCGTCTATCAAGTCCAATTAAGGAGATGTTTTGTCTTTGGGCATCAAAGCGGATGACTCCCAAAAGATAAAGACATAAATGTGACTGACTGGACTGACATTACATTGAACTAGACCCAAGAATAATAGACCTTGAATCCGTTTATGGATTTATTCACTTATGATATTCATAGTGTGGCATTCCTAAATCCTAAGTAGATGATGGACTATGTATGTGTGACTCGTATACTTTGATGTAAGTAAAAGTCTGAGTTCAAATAGATAAGGAACTAAAAGTTGGCGCTTTGGGTATACAACTTCTACAGTATGTAGCGTCATTCACAACAGTGGAATTCATAGCCCGATACATGGGTAAATGATATCCTCTCATTGGCATTAAATGTTGATGAAAAGTAAACGTGGCCATAAGCCGTTTGCCTCTGTAATGACTTGATTACTATTTAATAGTAATTGACTTTCATGAAGGAAGATGTAATGGTTACCATGAGATAAAATAGGATCATATTGGGAAAACAGATATTATCCCAAAGAGATTAAGGATATCTTATGAGGGTAACATACTTATGACAAGGTCATTGAACTAGCACTGATCAAGTTACTTTTGTAACGGTATGTCGTTAGCGAGAGCTCAATCATGATACTATAGTGGAATGGCTTTGTAACTATATGAGTTTATAACTAATATGCGAAAAGTTGGAAATTAATTATAAATCATTTAAGCTCTAATCGCATATGTCCAATTGGTCCCTTCACTAGCTCGTTGAAACCAGAAATGAATTGCATGTTGAATCAAATGAACAGAAATGGATAGAAATGCTGAATATAGAGAAATGTGAAACATTTCGAAATGATTATACTTTTCTCCAAAATGAAAATGAAAATGGAGAAATGGAATCATTTGGAAATGAATATGGTTTTCTCCAAAACCAAAATGACCTAGAAATGAATTTATGTTTTTCAAATGAAATGAAGTTCGAAAATGGAAATAGAACATTTGGTCATAGTGAACCTGTTGAATGTACAAATATTAAATGTATTTTTTTATAGATCATTTTAGTCGTCATGGTTTTAACAGAATTAGAATTGGGTTGAGAAAATTATTTAATTGTAAATAAATTGAGATGTTTATTTTAGGAAATAGAAAAAAAAATATCGAGTTGAATTGAATTATAAAGTACTGGGTTAAAGGTCTAGGAAGAAATTGTTATTTGACCCGATATGGGAAAGGCCTAAAAGCCCCTCATGTTAAAAGGAAGGATGACAAACCCTAGTATTATTAACTAGGTTTGCCACCCCATATACTTCTAGTTAGACTAGGAATTCATTTTTCTAGTTGACATAAACTTCTACAATTCAACAAGGGTTTTACTTATTCTCCCTATAAATAAATGGCATCGGTAGGGTCATTTACACAATATTAAGATATTGTTACTCTGCCCGAAAATAAAGGGTCTTATTCTCTAAGTATTAAATCTATTTTCTAGAATAACAATTTTTTGAATTTCTATTTGAGAAGAAATTTTTTATTTTCATACTAAAGCAAAAAAAAAAAAAAAACTCTCCATGGTTTTTTGTTAGATTCAAGTCGTTCAAGCCCACACTCGAAGCAATTCATGGTACGAGAATAGCGAAGAAGGTCATTCGGTTACCAAAAATGGTAAGGATCTGTCTTGCCAAAAACACATGTGCGAATTCAGTAATTGGTTTATTGTTATAAAAATAAAAAAAACTGACTTGGTTTTCAAAATTTTTATTTCCCGCTGTGCAAGAAAACCGTTTTCAAACAGAATTTTTTCCAACAATAAGGATAACTTAATAGATAAAATTGGAGATAAATAGGGAACAATGTCACTTGCCTTACTGTTTCTAATGCTTGAACCATTTTGAGCTATATTTCCTTCGAATTCAAATGGTCCTAAGCCTCAGAACATTACAAGCCTAAAAGAGCCAAGTGGTCTAAGCATTTCATTTATATGATTTTCTTGACTTCCTTATAATTAGCTTATTGAATGTTTTTTATTCGCATTTTGTGTCTACTATGTATTTATATGATTTATATTTATGGATAACATAATTGACTATTTGTTCATTTAAATTGCCTCTAAGTTTGTTGGTTCTTTAACTTAGTGAACTAGGTAGATTTACTTTAAGAGTATTTAAGTTATCAAAACATCAATCTTAAGTTCATGTGAGATAGGTCTTATACAAATTCAATATTTGATTATCATGCTTCTTAGTGTTCGACATAGTCTAAGGGTTGTCTTTGCATGCTTGGTGTGTTTAGACTCAATTTTGCTTGAGAACAAGCAAAAATGTAAGTGTGGGGGATTTGGTCTTTCATAATTTGACATGTTCACTTGTTGTTCCTTTGCACACATTTCAACATGTTTTATGTAAAATCGAGTCATTTTATTGATATTTTGTATTTTTAGGAGTTTAGTTAGTAAATGTGTCGTTTTTGACTAATTTTTACGATATTTTATGTTTTGGATGTCTAAATAAAATTGTGTGGTTACATAAGATCAATTGGGGGTTGAAGATACATTTTGTAACACCCCATACCCGATACCGTTGCCGGAGTCGAACACGAGGTGTTAACGGACTTAATTCATTAATTAAACAGCTCATACAATTCATTTTAAAATTTCCAGACAAGCTGGCTAACTGCATCACAGTCGCTTTAAAAATCATATCTCAAGTTACGAAACTCGAAATCCAATTCCGTAAATTTTTCCTGAAACTAGACTCATATATATATCTACTAATTTTTTTATAGAATTTTTTGTTGGGCCAATTAGTACAGTTTATTAGTTAAAGTCTCCACTGTTTCAGGGTTCAACTACTCTGACCTCTGTGTATTACGAATCAGATATCTCCCTGTACAGAGCTTCAATGACTATGCTGTTTGTCTCTAATAAAACTAGACTCAATAAGGAATCTGTAAATATAAATTTTGATTTCTAATTATCTTTCTAAAATTTATGGTGAATTTCCAAAGTCAGAACAGGGGATCCAGAAATCGCTCTGGCCCTGTTTCACAAAAATTTAAACATCTCATAAAATATAGCTCATATACCTGTTTCGCTTAATCCATATGAAAATAGACTCATCAAGCTTCGATTCCATAACTTATTCATTATTTAATTCCATTTCTACTATTTTTAGTGATTTTTTAAACTCACGTCACTGCTGCTGTCTGAATCTATTTTATGGTAAATTTTACCTATTTCATGGTTTCCATGGATTAGCTAGCAAATTGACATACATAATACCAAATATGATCATGATTAGCCATTCCAATGGCTAATCATTACCAAGCATTTCTATTTCCATACCACTCAATAACCATATCATAAGACCATATATACAAAATGATTATAATGCTATACATGCCATACTCAAAATATACAAGCCATTATGCCAAGATGGTATACGGATAGTGTGAGCGTGCCTCCGACCGCTTCCGATTTCGAGCTGGCTTGTCAACACTACAAGGAATGAAAAGGAGGAGTAAGCATAAATGCTTAGTAAGCTCACATGCAAATAGCAAGTAACATAACCATATAAGCAAACATAAAACATCATTTGCATAATCATCACCAAGACATTCATATCACCTTTTCATTTATCATCTTACCATATTGTTGTTATATTGAGTTTTCAACCCGAGGGTTAAGTACATACCTGTTCAAAGTATCCATTTCACAACACTTACCAATACGTCCCTTTCATCTTGAGTATTCCTCCATTTGAGTAGAACTTTACCCGTTGAACACATCGAATATAATTGGATACATGGAAAGTTTGCACATAAGTGCCACATATGTAGCCAAGCTACCATGTAACCCGCCCATAAGTGAACTCGGACTCAACTCAACGAGCTCGGGCGTTCGCATCCATAAGTGAACTCGGACTCAACTCAACGAGTTCGGATGCCTAGTTACATCTCACGAACTCGGACTCAACTCAACGAGTTCGGACGCTCGCATCCATAAGTGAACTCGGACTCAACTCAACGAGTTCGGATGCCCAAATATCCCAGTGACATGTCACTTGTATCCTAATCCATTCCTAAGGTTCAATGGGACCTTTTTCCCAATCATGTGTCTCAACCATCTTCTACAGAATGCCGATACCGATACTCGGTAGTATTTCACATTTTCCAAGTATATCACATAATTTGACATATTATCAAACAATTATCACAAGTATAATATTTCATAATAATTATCATATCATTTAAAAAACATTAAAACATTTAAAATAATAACTATGTTACCAACATTTACATATGAACTTACCTCGTATGCTGAAAATGGCTATTTTTACCATTTCGTCCCACAACTTGGTATTTTCCCCATTTTAGCCCGAATTTCAAGTTTCCTTGCTCTATCATTTAAAATATAGTCTAATTAGGACTCACATTATTCAAATTGACCTAAAATCATATTTTGGAAAAATTACAATTTTTCCCTAAACTTTTGCATATTTACACTTTTGCCCCAAAGCTCGTAAATTAAAATTCAGCCTATTTTCTTATGTTTTATGACATGCTGATCATTTTTCCTTCTATGGCAACATCAAATTCTCACTCTAACATGTACTTATGACTATTAGGTATTTTTACCAATTAAGCCCTTTTGCTCGTTTTCACTTAAAACCGAGTAGCACAAGTTGTCTAACATAATTTAAAACCTCATATTCTATCATAAAACACCAAAATACACAAATTTCACCTATGGGTATTTTTCCAAATATAAACCCTAGGTTAAATTATTGCTAGCATAAGCTAAATCGAGCTAAGGGACTCCAAAATGTAAAAATCATTAAAAACGAGGCTAGAACGGACTTACAATCGAGCTTGAAGCTTGAAAACCCTAGCCATGGTTTGTCCTTGCTATATTCGGCCATGGGGTTGAAGATGAGCAAAATTGGCTTTTAATTTTGTATTTTAATTCATTTTACCCCTAAATGACCAAAATGCCCTTACTACTAAACTTTCCAAAATTCCATCCATGTCCAATTTTTTGTCCATAGACTTAGAAATTGGTAAAATTTCTCTTTAAGGACCTCTAATTAATAATCTAATTCAATTTTATGCAAAATACTTCTAGAACACAAGTTTTGCAATTTATTCAATTTAGTCCCAAATTTCAAATTAAGCACTTTATGCATAAAATTTCTTCACGAAATTTTCACACAATCATGCAATCATACCATAGACCCTAAAATAATCATAAAATAATTATTTCTATATCAGATTTTGTGGTCACGAAACCACTATTCTGACTAGGCCCAAAATTAGGATATTACACATTTCAAGGGCTGAACTATAGCCGAGATCATGACCGCAAAGCAAGGAAGTCGCAACATTGAAGACAGAAAAATGGGAGACCAAATCAAGCCATTTCGTTGTGACATGGAAACAGTCGACGTTGTTGTCACATCCCAAAAAAAAAGGCTAGAAGGAATAGGGATAAAATGTAGTTTTTTTTTTCTAAAAGCACAGGGTAAAAAAATTAGAATGCTTGAAAAATTACTTGTGTTAAGAATTGTCAAGAATGAGCTTGTTAGTTTAGTGGTAAAGCCTTAACTGACCCTTAGGTCCCAAGTTCAAACCCCTTTGTGTACCTTTCAATCATAATATTTTATTTTCTTATTTACCCCATAAAAGAGCCGAATTTTCAAACTAGCACATGCCAAAAATCATTTTTTTAATATAGTCCTTAATTTAAAATAATCCTAATTCAACATGAATTCTTAAAACCTATTTCAATTATGGAAAGAAAGTTTTATAAATAACCAATTTTATTCAAACCCTAGAATTTTTACCTAGGAGAATTTTCAAGAAAAATACTCTTATGTTCTTCTCTACACCATTACCAAATCAAATTTCAATGCAAAAGGATTCAAGGTTTCAAAAACATCCCTCTTTTTCCAAAGTTCATCGTTAATCTCCTCTCCCAAACTAAGTTTTTTGTGCTTTCAAATTAGGTGTGAGATATAAACTTAAATCTTTGTGTATAATTGAAGCAATAGAAAGTAAAGAACACATATAGTTGAAATTATAACAGCCCGTTTTCTAGTAGTGTTGGAAACAGTGGTTTCAGGATCACAAATCTGACAAGTGAGTCGATAAATATTATTATTTGATATTTACGAGTCAAATATAGTATAAAGTTGAATTTTGATATGATAAATTTTGCTAACTGAATAAATAGTTAAGTACAAGTGGTTTGTCCCTAAAGTCAAGTGGTTTCAAAAAATAAGGTAATAGGACCTCATTTCTGTAAATCGATTCTATAAATATTTTATTAAATATTTACTAAGTGATTATATAGGTGTATTGAAATTTGGTCCAAAAATTTTGACGTTTGGATAGTTAATTAAGTAAAAAGGACTAAATCGTAAAAGTTGCAAAAGTTGCTTACTATTGATTTTTCTTAATTAAATGGCTTAAAAAGTAAAAGTGAGAGGTTTTATGTTGTAAATAGACTATAATTTAGTATTATGGACTGTAGGTGGAAGTTTTAGATCAATTTTTTATTAAGTAAAATATAAAATAATAAAATAAGTTAAATAAAATATACAAAAATAAAAACATCATCTTCCACCAAAATACTTCACCAAATTTTTGAAAGAAAAAAAACCTGGGGAAGCCATTTTCAAACCTTCAAGATTCGGCCATTCTTTTCCTTGTATGTAAGTCCCTTAATTATTTGTTTTTCGTAAATTTTATGTTTTTAAGATCATTGTAGCTTAATCTAACTAACCTGATAACTAATTTGTGAAACTGTTAAATATTTTGAATTATTTCATTGATGAACTTTTAGTGTTTTTTAAGTTTGATGATAGATTATTAAGCTTGATAGTTAAAATAGGACTATTTTGTAAAGTGATTTTGGTTAGTTTTAGTTAAAAGATTGAATTGATAAAATATTAAATTTGACATAAAATAATTGTGAAATTTTAATAATTATGGGTTGTAAGGTATAAGATAAAATTCAACTAGCATGAAATTGGTGAAATTGTGATGGGTTTGGAAGTTTTGGGTTTAGGGACTAAATTGTGTACTATGTAAAAGTTTAAGGTAAAAGTGTAAAACATTGTCAAAGGGTAAAATATGTAAATTTAAATATTTTATGATATTGAATTGGTTAATTGAATAAAATTATTATATTTAGATCAAGAAACAAATCAATCAGTTGATAATCGCAGGAAAGGAAAAGTCATTGCATAGTCATGGTTGAGGTTTTGGTAGCTACTATAATTTGGCAAGTTAATATTAGGTTTATTATGTTTATAATGATTTGAATTCAATTATATATGTGCTTATATATATTATAGTTAGCATGATTAATTGAAGGCATGAAATTAGAAATGAAGGATTGATTTGTAAAGCATGGTAAATGAGTATGTGTGAATTGAATGGTATATGGTATGAAATGTATATGAGCAGGTTGATCATGGTATAATAGTATAAAGATGAAAAGGTTATGAAATATAGGTTAAAGTCTGTGTAAACTTAGTGAATAGTTAGAATACAAATGACATGTCATTAGGATTTATATTCAAAAGGTACTATGTACCGGTGTTGGCTACCTGCCATTTATATTCAGCAAGTACTATGTATCAGTGTTGGCTATGTTCCATTTATATTCAATAGGTACTATGTACCGATGTTGCAGTAGCAGACACTTTGTGCCGATGTTATATTTAGCATGTACTATGTACCAATGATGGATGCCATACCGATGACTTGAGATATTGGATGTGTTGTGGATTTTTTAAAGCATGTGTAAGCATCATCGTATATCAGTTAATGTCCTTTTGTCATCTTGTGTGAGCATTACCCTTCCTTGTATCTAAAGTCAATTTACTATTGTTCTTCGGGAAAAACAGTTAACTATTGAAATGAAAATTGTATAGGAATATATGATGAATTATCACAGGTTGATTATATTTTGGCATATGATTATTAATAGGTTATATATTGGTGATACGTGTAACGCCCCAAAAATTGGGCCTAGAAGAGTTGGGCTTTGAGTCTAGGATTCGGATAGAAGAAAACCTGAATAATTAAGAAGTTTTAAATATTATCGTTTAAGAAGAAAATTTTGAATTAAATTACTACTAGAAAATTTTTACTATATTTTTTATTACGGATATTTTAAATTGTTATGAAATTTTAATTAGTATTAAGAGATAAAATTATTATTATTAGAAAAATATTCTGTATATATGTTTGAAAATTTTATTATTATTTACTGTATTATTTAAAATTTTTATTATTAGATATATTTATAAAATTATTATTATTAGTAATTAAATAAGTAACGAAGGGCTTATAGTGTGGGAAAAAGTCCAGGGTTCGGCCCACAAAATTCTTAAATTTGGTCTCTTAAGGAAATCTGGGTAATAGGCCTTATAAATAAATTGGGCTGAGTTTTAGCATGAAGGAACGCCTGGCCTAGTGGCTAAGCATGCTAGGAAAAGCATGGGAGGTGCCTGGGTTCAAGGCACGGCATGCACAAATGGTTTTTTTTTTTACAACCAAGAATTTCCGCAAGGAGGCCTTATAAATATTTCGAAAGGAAAGGTGACACAAAAGAGGCACATGGTCAGGTGGCAAGGAGGTGTTAAGAGTGTGCATGTGGTTAGGGGTTCGATTTTGGTAAGTAGCATATTTTGTTTTATTTTTAAACAAATCTGGACTGCAGCAGATAAGTCTTAAGATTAGTTGTGAGCAGATTATATCATGAGAAGAGCTTCAGTGCAGTGGTAGTAGCGTGCTAGGCTTGACGTGAGGTTATAGGTTATTTCCAAGGGAAGGCGAATTATGTTTTATTTTTAAACGGGCCAGAATTGAAGCAGGTAAGGTTTATAAATAATTATGAGAAGATCATGACATGAAAGGAACTTTGGTGCAGTGTTAAGAAGCGCAGGTGTGGGTTAGAAGGTCGCGAGTTTGAGATGTATAGCAGGCAAAATTTCATTTTTATTTCGCAAGTAACTAAGGCTTCAGCAGGTAAAGTTTAACATTAATTGTGACCCTATATTAGTAAAGAAAGAAGCGTGGTGTAGTGGCCAGTAGCTCAGGTGAAGGTGCATGGGCGCATGGGCGGACGAGGTCTGGAGTTTGAGCCTCATCTCGCGCAGGGAAGGCTGGGTTTTTGCTGCACGCATGGGGAAGGAGTTGGGGTCTGACCAGGACTCTTGGCAGCATGCTGAAGCGGTGCAAGCAGGTGGATAAGGCTATTGCTGATCAGTTGGGAGTTTGAATGAAATTCAAACTTCGATTTTGGCCAAAAATCAAGGAGCAAATTAGGGAATTGGAAATGGATAGGCCGTATGGATCTTGAAAGTAGCTCGTTTTGTCTGATTTTGGCCCGTTTTCTTCTCCTTTTGCTCCCCTATGCTCTCCTAAGTATAGAAACATAAAATTATAAGATTACGAGCATCAAATTCACTAAATTATATAATAAATCATCCAAAAACATACCAAGCATGGGATTAAAACATGTTACTTTTATGGTTTATCAAATATCTCCACACTTAAGCATTTGCTTGTCCTTAAGTAAAATCCTCAATTCAAAATTAAAATTGAACTTTTTCAATTCATAATTCTCGTCAACAATATTTTGTCATAATTCACAAATAATTATACATTGATAATTCAACTAAAAGATCACTAAAGATTCAAACAATCTAAGTCACACATTTTTGAAGCATGAAAACATAGGTATTTCCCTTCATCTAAGTAATTACCTTTAATTCAAAACCAATAAGAATTGACATCCTCACAAAAGATTCACTCAAATCACTCAAGGTGTTTAAGGTTCAAAAATAAACACTCAAAAGTCAAATATGAAAAGTCATTACCATAGGCTTGCATGAAAATCAAAACTCCACCACTATAAAATGAGATGATACACAAATCAAAAAGTCTTTAAAGGGTTGTAATAGGGCTTGGGTTAAAGGTGTGGATAAAGGCTGAAAAAGAGGGTTAGAATCGAGATTTAATTGATAAATAACCTAACTAGAAAAATAAACTAATGCTGAATAATTACATCAATCGAAATTATTAAAGAATAACATGAGCCTCTAATCAAAATATGAATAAAACTGTTCAAGCTCAATTGACATAGATCTAAGTAATAATAAAAATAAACGTATAAATGTAATAATAATTTGTTTGATTTTTTGATTTTTTTTATTTTTTTAGATCAAGAAATAAGAAATAATTTACCAACTAAACAAAAGAACATAGTTAGGCAACTAACCAAATCAAATCTCAACAAAAAAGTGGGTCAATCAAATAGGAAAAATTCTCAATGAATCAAAAAGAATGAGTTATGGGTTAATATTAAGGGTAGATCAAGAAACGATTTATTAGGCTGAAAGGGGTTCACTAAGGGTTAATTATGAAGGTAGGCTTTTTGGGATAAGTGGGTTAAAACTTAGGTGCCTTTATCATCTCAGCATATCAAATCGAAGGTGTGGTCTTCACATGTATAATCGAAGCAAGTTCTAGAATAACCAATCAGTATTGACACACTCATAACCAATAACAAAGTGAGCAAGAAAAGTGTATGCTCTAAAGGCTCAAAATCTCACAAAAATCTTGGTTTTTTTATATCAATCTTGCAAATCTCAAACTTCAAAGTAATACCTCAATTTAGGGAAACAACCTAGCAATTTTTTTTTACTCTGAAAATAGACTTATCATGCTTGATTCTCTCGTGTCTTAAAGTTTAAACAATCAATACACAATTACCTATAAATTTAATCTAAAACATATCAATAAAAATCCCAAATCGATAAGAATTCATTCTAATAGTAAAATGAGAAAATTAATTGAACACAAGGCATAATTCAGGGATTTTCTAATAATCATATAAATAACCTCCCCACACTTAAGATGTACATTATCCTCAATATACAAAAATAGATAATCACAGTAGAAACAAAAAGATCATAAGAGAGGGAGAGAATTGAAACTACCCTGAATATTGGATGAAATGCCCAAAATAGTGAAAAGTGGAATTGTAGATAAATGTAGATGTAGTGCATGATTCTAAGCAACCGATAAGAAAATAAACACAATGCTGAAGAAGATTAAAGGGTTACTCGATTAGAAACAACCATTAAATATAGTTCAAAATATAAAAGCGAAAAAGTCTAGAAAAATAAAAATAAACAGAAAAATAAAAATAATAACCAAAAATAAAAATAAGAAAAAAATATAAAAATAAATGGACTCAATGGTCCTCATCATCAGACGCATCAGCATCGTGAGTCATCGGCGCTGGAGGAGTAATATGGAAATGTTGACAAAGTTGTTACAATGTCGCATCAATATTATCGAACCTCTTAACGCAGTACTAACAGAAGCTAGTGAACTCCTCGGTGGATACTCGTCGAAAGCTAGCAGCAGAAGGAACAGATCAGTGACTCGAGGGTGGAGGTTGTGGTGGGTCCTCATGATAGGGAGGAACATCATCAGTGAAGTCCTAAGGTTCATTCTGAGTGTCAGAATGAAAAAATTGGTACTGAGGAGGATCCACTCCACGACGCCGCTCGATCATCCTCATATATATCATACTCGAGATGCCCTGAGGGGACATCTGGCCAACAAGTGTGAGTGTGGAGGACTGCTCCGGTGTGTCTAGGAAACTGAAGTGTCGAACGAGGCGAGTCACGTAAGGGCCTAGATAGATAGGGCCCTTCCTGTGGCAGTCAGTCTGATGGCGGAAGGATAGAGCGATGAAGTATGCCAAGTTAAATATATGCCCGTGCGCCATGCTCCATAAGAAATAAGCGTCATGAGTGCTAACAACTCCGGTGCTCTCTCTCTGACCTGTCAAAGTGTGAGCTAAAAGGGGCGTAAATGTACCGTAAGGCCAAAGAGAAAGAAGTTGCCTTCGAGCGACTCGCGTCATATGGTATCTTACTAGTTGTAAGATCAGCCTAGTAATGTGATGGCAAATTATGGATATGCCAATGAAGTCGAAGGAAGTCCTCAGTGCTCATAAAGTTGTCTATTTAAAGTCTCATGGCAACACTAAACTCAGGGACGCTCATGTGGCGCACCAAACCACCAAGTCGAAAAGTGATAGTGCCGGGCTCGTCATGAACCGTCATGACCTACTATACCAGAAATGTCATGCAAAACTCCAACATCAGCTCCATGTAGGTGGGCTCAATGATGGCAAAGAATCGATCCCATGGAGCTGTGGTGATAATGGCGTGAACGTCATCAGTAAGGCAGACCTGCTCCAATGCAACCCAATCAATACAGTGCCAAGGCCAAGTTGTCGTGCTCGAAGGAGCTGATATAAATCCTCTTGGGGGACCGCCGAAAATCTGAGATAGAGGTGGTGGGCCTCGGCAGAAGCGCTCGAGGAGGAAGTTGTACCGGGGCCCTTTTGCTTTTTTGAAGCGGGGACAGTGGTCTTAGTCTTACCACGTGTGTTTGTCATGGTGTGCCTGAAAAAGTAAAAGAGTTCAATAAGATATAAAACATCAAAAAAAAATCCAAAGAGTCTTAAATAACAAATTACTCCTAAAAAAAGTATGTTTGAATATTAAAAGCATGCAAAAACTAGAAATTGAAACCATCATGAACCAAAGTAGTGAAATCACTAACGAATAATAACAAATTCGTAATTAAGAGAGAAATCATTACAACTGTAAGGAAGAATGTGAAATAGAAAAATAAATAATTAAACACATAATGCTAATACTAAGAATAAAGGACAATATTACTAGAAACAATAGCAAGAAAGTCAACATAATAATAATGAAATAAAAGATGAATCATAATAGTAATTATAAAAATAAACTAAAATAGTAACATTGAGAATAAAAACAAATATTTAGTGTGACAGCCCTAATTTGACTCTAGTGGGGAAGTGGTTTCGGGACCACAAAATCGAGTCACAAGAATAATTAAATGTTATATTCTATGCCTATTATAAGTGAAAGTGTATGTGTGAAAATTTCATGCTTTGATTTTGTCTTTTAAATGTGAAATTAATTAAAAAGGACTTATGTGAAAACATTGAAATTGTGATAGGTTGAAGTGTAGTGGTCAAATATTGCATGGCTTAAAATATGGGGATTTGCATGTCAAATTCCCCATTTTTAAGTAAGTGGCCGACCATGGTGATGGTGGAATAGCCATATATGCCTTACATATTAATATTATAATAGATTAAATAAGCATGATTAAATGGTTCGGTCATAGTTTGGCATAGGTGAAACTTATATGAATTTGTTACATTCGGTCATAAAATGGAATTAAATATGAAGGATAAGTTTGAGTAGTTAAGGCCAAATGGGTTATAGATTAAACATAAACGGATTTTATGCATATGAGTATGTATGTACTTGTGTGTGCGGCATTGATGATAAATGGGAATTGGTAATGTGGTAAATGTTTAATAAGTTGACATTCGGAGTTAGCTATATGTCTTGGAGCTATAGTGCAATTTGAAAAATAAATAAAAGTATATGATATTAAAGCATGCATTATATATATGCATGTGTATATGCGGTTGTGCATAAATATGAGTAAATGATTAAATAGTGATAGTCATATATAGGTATATATATATATGCCTTATGTATGTACCTTGTACTTATAGAGACATTCGGGAATATGGTTAAATTCATGTATAAGGAAGCATGATAAGTTATGTGAATCTTTGCTTGTGTATGCGAATAAGATATAGATTAAATAAGCATGAAATCGAGTCATGGCATATTTTATAAAATATAATACATATTGAAGTTATATATGATTGTCAAATGTGACTATTAAGAAATAAAGTTGAGTAAGTAATTAAACAAATCTATTTGTTTTAATTAAGCTCAAGAGCAAAGAGGATCAAAATCAGATAAGGGAAAAGAGAAAGTAATAAAGTAGCCTTTCCGCAACCGTTCAAATATATCCGGGGTAAGTTTTGAGTGGTCACCTTTAGTGTATAATTGATGATGCCTTGATATGTGTATATTAGATGAATTGTGACCTTTTGGTTCTACTTGAATTAAGTTGTGTGATAAATAATTTATGTATATGACTTATAGTCAAATGGTCACTATGGGCTAAGCTTGAATGGTGAAATGGATATATGATATTTATGTATGACTTTTGAACCGAAATGTAAATGATGGTGTTCATATGGAGCTTATATCCGAATATAGCAAATGACTACTAATGTGATATGTTGAATGAGATGTGTTAATATATGATTAAATATGCGTGATATTTGATGTGTATCCGGGCTTAAAGACCCGCAGGCTATATGCTGGAATTATATCCGGGCTTAAAGACCCGCAGGCTTCGTGCTGGAATTGTATCCGAACTTAAGGTCCGCAGGCTTCGTGCTGGAATTGTATCCGGACTTAAGATTCGCAGGCTTCGTGCTGGTACTATATCCGGACCTAAGGTCCGCAGGCTTCGTACTGGTACTATATTCGGGCTTAAAGTCCCGTAGGCTTTGTGTTGGTGATTGAATTCGGGGTTTAAACCTAGCAGGCTTAACGCCGATGATTCGAATAAGATTATGAATTTGAATGTTCGAGGTAAACTACTACTGATTATGTATGTTACATTATGAGGGTCAGGTACGTATTATGTACTCGTATGCGATTTTGATTTGGATTGAATTATAAGTGTATAAAGTGATGCATATGTGAATAAGTGTTACAACTATAAATGTGATCGTGATACATTCGGTAAATCTGTGAAGTTATGTGGAAGTATATGATTGTTATATGTGATTATGATCATGGAAAATTAAATGTGGATATGATATTGTATTTTTTTCGTTTTGATTGAATTAAAGTTGATAGTGAAGCATTTTAAATGCCTACGTTATATAAGTTCAATCTTGAATGACATGATATACATGTTTAAATAATATGAAAGCAAAGAATGTGTGAAAGAGTAGATTGTAATAAATCTGCTTGGGACAGCAGCAGTAACATGATTTTTGGAAAATCACCATAAATAGTGTGAGTTGAGTTAGAGGCTAAATAAATTATGTAATAAAGCTTAATGAGTCTAGTTTCTTGTAAAAGAAACTGTGTAAGCAAAAGAATTTCCGATAATGAGATGTTTGAAGTGGCGTGGGATAGAGTCAAAATGACTTCGAGGTCCCCTATTCTATTTTTAGAAAATCATTATAAATTGTATAATGATGGTTATAAAATAAAATTTATATTCTTAGACTCCTTAATGAGTCTAGTTTAAAATGAAATAAATGAGAACATGTTTTGAATTCTGTACAATGAGAAATCTGATTCAAAGTGAAGAATGGTCAGAATAGTAAAATAGTGAAACAGGAAAAATTTAAGAAAAATCTGGTATTGATTGACCAAACCAAAAATTCTAAAACTTTTATGGATGGAATATATATGAGTCTATTTTCAATAAAAATTAACGGTACTTGATTTGGAGTTTCGTAGCTCCAGTTATAAATAATTTAGAGACTGTTGCTTAGAAAGTTAGCTTGTCGTGAACTTGAGTATATGTTGTAAACATTGATAAAACATGTAAATGAGCTGCTAATTGTTTTCTTAAGAACTTACTAAGCGTAAAGCTTACCCCCCTTCTTTCTCATGTTCTCTAGGGTTGCCAGGTTTGCTCGGGTTGGAGTTCGCCGGAGATATTATCACACTGTCGAGCTAACGCTATTGGTGTAGTGATTTCGAGTACTTTGAGTCTCTGGCATGTATAGGTGTGTAAATATTAGAGTTTGTGATATGGCTTTAACCATATGTGTTGGCCTATTTTGATTATGGGGTTGTAAACCCATTTTAATTATGCATGTATGTGCTATGGTATTACGTGATGAGTTTATAATGATTAAAGTATGAATTTTCCAATTTTTCTTAAATTCCCCGTTTAGTCCCGACCACCTCAGATATATGTTTTGGGTCTCGTAAGCCCATATATGGGACAGACTGCATGTGAAAAGAAAACTTTTAAATTGTTTGAAATTTTACGGTAAAGTTTTTGTGTGATTGAATGAGTTTAAGTCGGGTAACATCTCGGACCCTGTTCCGGCGAGGGATATGGGCGAGGGGTGTTACATTTAGAGCAACAAGCAAGTAGAATAAATAAATGAATAATAGAATCAAAATAATATTTATAAGAAAAACAAACTGCAGTAAAATAGAAACTAACATAATCAAATCAGAATAATAAAGGTGCTAAAGATGGGAAAGAAAAAAAATAGAAATAATCATAAACTAAATTAAAGAATTAATAATAAATATTAATGAAATAATAATAATAATAATAATAATAATAATAATAATAATAATAATCGAAATAAATAAAAATGAGGGAAAGACCAATGAGAGTTGAGGCGGTGGTCAGACGACGACTGTGGTACGCGCACGGTAGGGGCGCTAACAGTTGGACGGCTTGGTTGGGTAAGGAGATGGAGGCCGAATGAAGGGAGGTTTGGATGGGGGGGGTGTGCAGCTGCACAGTGGTGCAGGGAAAGAAGTGAGAAAGGGAAAAGAATGGGGCTGAATGAAGGGGGTTTCGAGTGGAAAGGGTGAACGAGGGAGAGATGATGGAGGGGAGTGGCGTGGTTGATTGCTTAGGGGGTTGGTCGGTCAGTCAGGGTTGAAAGAGGATGAGGGGAGAGAAGAGGGGAGGTGTTAGGGAAGGTGCACCGATGGAGGCTTAGGAAAGGGAGAAAGAGGAAGAAAAGAGGGAGAGGAGTCAGGCTGGTGGGTCGACAGTCAGACGAGTCTGGTGACTAGACGGTGGAAAAGGGGGAAGGAGTTGCGGGGCCTAAGGTTGGGTGCTTGGGGGATTAGGAGGAAGAAGATAAAAAAAATGAAATAAAAGGGGATTAGGGTTTAAATGGGGAACACGATCATGTGTGGTCCATGTTCAGCCACACGACTGTGTCACACGTCCGTGTGGTGTGGTTTTAGCCCATGTGCATTAAAAATTCCAGCCTAGTCTTCACACAGCCTCGGACACACTCGTGTTTCCAGGCCTTGAGGTTCACACGGCCGTGTGCAATCTCCTTCGCTTCTCCCATGCCATTGTGACCTCCCACACGACCATGTGACTGCACACACGATCGTGTGCCTTGCCCGTGTAACTCTCTGACTTGTTTTAAAATTAAAATTTTAGCTTCAGGTTTTACACGGCTTAGGACACGCCCATGTGTCCAGGCTGTCTGGTCCACATGACCGTGTCATACACCCTTGTGGATTGGTTTAGGCCGTGTCTCTATCAATTTTTTGGAAAAATTAAGTCCCAGGCTCCACACGGCCCAGGACACGCCCATGTGTCCAAGCCGTGTGGGTCACACGACCGTGTCACCCGGCCGTGTAACTCACTGTGAATTTTTTTTCAAAATTTAAAACTAAGTCAAAAGATCTACACGACCTAAGACACGCCCACGTGTCCAGGCCGTGTGGGTTTTAAAAAAAATTATTTTATTTTAAAAATATCACGAGATAAAATTAGTAAATTAGGAATGTTAACGCCCGGGTTGCCTCCCGAGAAGCACTTATTTAAAGTCTAAGCTTGACTTACCTCGTATTCGCACAGTCACGATGGTTCACGGAGTCGAAACTCCTCTTTCTCGCTTTCAATTCTTTTATTCAAATAAGGTTTAAGTCGAGTAATATTTACCTTAAAAGTGTCAAAATTAGAATGAGTTACCTCAACTGTACTGTATAGGAAGACATTGAGTACCATAAAAGGAGTTGCTTCATTCGCGTTAAGCTCTAAAGTGGCAATTAGAGGGTCGATTTCATTTAACAATACCTGGTCCCCAACCTTGAAATGGATCATTCTATCCTTAAGTTCGTCATGGACTCGCTTCGATTTTGCATCATGTATTCTCGGTTTCTCCTTGACATGTGACTGCCATTCATCTAGTTCATCAATCTGAAACATTCTTTCTTCATGAATTATTTTGTTTTTGTTGTATAAGCTGGACCGTGGCTCTATCTCACTTTTTCGCTGAGTTTCCTGCAAAGAATGTTAAGCCACAAGGTTACTCGTATTGACAGAATTTGTATAATCAACTCGATTACTAGATATCTTAGTAGAATCACGAGCTTGGAGTTTAATTGTGTCATCACCTACACGAAGTATGAGTTCCCCTGTACCAACATCAATAATAGTTCTGGCAGCTACTAAAAAGGGTCGTCGTAAAATTAAAGGCACATCACTATTCTCATCCATGTCTAAAACAACAAAATCAACTGGGAATTTAAATTTATCAATTTTAACAAGAACGTCTTCAACAATACCCCTAAGAAATCTAATAGTTCTATCTGCCAATTGAATACTCATCCTAGTTTGTTTGGGTTTCCCAAGACCTAGTTGTTTAAACATTTTATAGGGTATGACATTAGTACTCGCCCCTAAATCAGCTAAAGCATTATTAACACTTAACTACCAATTAAATAAGGAATAGTAAAACTCTTTGGATCTTTCAATTTGTTAGGTAGTTTATTCTGTACGATAGCTGAGCAAACTGCATTTAGCTCCATGTGCGACGAATTATCTAACTTCTGCTTGTTTGTTAAAAGATCCTTTAAAAATTTTATGGAATTTGGCATCTACGAAAGAGCTTCAATAAACGGTAAGTTAATATGTAAATTTTTTAACAGTTTAAGGAATTTATCAAATTTTCATTCGTGTGGTATTTTCTTGTCGCGTTGGGATATGGTACACATGGTGCATAATCATTATTGACAGATTTTTGCTTATCTTGACTTACCTCAACCTTACCTTAACTTACCTCACTTTCTTGCCTTAGTTCTGGTTCTGGTTCAACTAACCCTTCTTCGTCTCGAACCGTAATTGCATGAAGCTGCTCTATTGGGTTAGTTTCGGTGTTGTTAGGCAAGCTACCTTATGGTCTCTCTAAAATCAGCTTAGCAAGCTGAGTTATCTGGTTTTCGAGTCCTTGAATCGATGCTTGTTGATTTTTAAGTATTGTTTCGGTGTTTTAGAAATGGGTTTCTAACACCGAAATAAACTTCGTCAACATCTCCTCAAGGTTCAGCTCTTCTCTTGTAGGTAAGGTTGTTGTTGAAAGCCTGAAGGGGGTTGTGGTCTTAGATTTCCTTGACCACCCTCTAAGACCACCCCAAGGGAAATTGGGATGGTTCCTCCAACCCTCATTATAAGTGTTACTATAAGAATTATTTTGAGGTCTAGAATTATTATCAATATACTTGACTTGTTCATTCTCTATGCTAGGGTTGTAGGATAAGCATTTTGGATTGTTCATCCCTCTTCCATTTACGTTGCATTGCATCATCGGATGTACCTGCGTAAAACCATATAAACCATCAATCTTTTTACTCAAAAGTTCTACCTGATTGATAACATGGTGACCGTATCAACGTTAAAGACATTGGCTGCTTTTATCAGCTTCATTCTCAATATTTTCCACGGATAATTATTCTGTGATATTTCCTCTATAAACTCATAAGCTGCTTTAGGTGATTTATTATTCAAAGTCCTACAGGCCGCTACATCGATCAATTGCCTAGTCGAGGGATTCAAATTATTGTAGAAGGCTTGAACCTGCAGCCATAGAGGTAACCCATGGTGAGGGCACCTTCTCAATAAATCCTTATACCTCTCCCATGCATCATATAGGGTCTCTAAATCCATTTTCATGAAGGAAGAGATATCATTTCTCAGTTTGGTTGTCTTAGTCGGTGGAAAGTACTTTAACAAGAATTTCTCAGTCATTTGCTCCCATCTAGTGATAAAACCTCGTGGTAGGGAGTTTAACCACTGTTTAGCCTTATTCCTTAACGAGAAGGGAAACAACCGAAGGTGAATGCCATTGTCAGGAATTCCATTTATCTTAAAAGTGTCGCAGAATTCCATGAAATTAGCCAAATGAGTATTTGGATCATGATTTTGCAAGCCATCAAAATGAACGAATTGTTGAATCATCTGAATGGTGTTTAGCTTCAATTGGAAATTACTAGTAGCAATAGAAGGTCTCACAATACTCAATTCAGCCCTAGTTAAGTTAGGCTTGGCATAATCATACATAGTACGAGGAGCAGGATTCAAATTTATAGGATTTAGAGCAACCATAGGATGTAGTTGATTATTATGACTATCAGCCATCTCCTCAATAATAACAATAACATCCTCTTGCTCTTCTATTGTACTCTGTCGACTTTACCTTAATTCTTTACGATTTCTACGAGCTGTGCTTTCAATTTCGCTATCGAATACTAACGGTCCTGACGGGTTTCTTCTAATGATAAACTAAAGGAACCTGCCATAAATAAATAAAAGAAAAATTAGTAAACAAAAATTAAAATAAAAATAAAAAAGAAAAGAAATAAAAATAAAAATGGCTAAAGTAATAAAAATCAAGTGTTCCTAATATCTTAGTCCCTAGCAACAGCTCCAAAAACTTGATGATGATTCACTTAACTAACTCAAATCACAACAAAGGCAAGCGCACCTATCGAATAGTAGTATAGTTATGATGAGTCAGGGATATCGTATCCACGAAGACTAAAAGTACTAGTATTTACTATCATTTTATTATCTAGCCTATAAATTGAAAGGTTGTTTTTAATCTAAAATTAAACTAATTACTAAAGACGCAACAAAGAACAAAGTAAGAAAATAATTGAATAAACCAATGAGAGTGACAATACCCAGGAAAGAATTCACCTAAACTTCACTTATTATTCTGAATTTGAATTAAACAATTTATTCACTTGCCTTGATCAATAGAAATCCCTAAATTATATTAATATATTTTTCGAGAGTAAAAATAACTGACTCTAGGTTGATTAATTGAAATTTCTTTCTAATTAAAACCCCTATTGTTGCATTAACTCGATCTATGGATTCCTCTATTAGATTTGAATCTAATCCGGTAGATTTATGTCGTCTTATTTCTAGGATTGTATGCAACTCCACTCAATTATGCCAGATCTACTCTTAAACAAGGATTTTTGCTCCACTGAATCAAGCACATCAATCATGAATTAATATCCTGAAAATATTACAACATGGAATAAGTACACATAATTGAGATCAAGAAATCAAGTATTTATCATGTAATTCAGAAAATTAAATAACAAGATTCGTTATAGGTTTCATCTTCCCTAGGTATCTAGGGAATTTAGTTTTTACTTTGGGAAGAAAACATCTCAAAATTAGGAAAACAACAAAACATAAAGAAACCCAAAAACTTCTAGAGAAGTTGACTGGAGATCTTCAATCTTGAAGGAGATCCTGTTTTTGAGTTAACTCCAATGGCGTTCTTTGAGTAATTTCTTCGTTCTTCTCTGCGTGCTCCTTTAGGTCCTCTTCTAGTGTGTACTTATAAACTTTAGAATGCTCAGAAACCCTAAAAATGGGCTTTTTCTGCGTGTTTGGGAAACAGGGTTTGAAATCGACACGAGATGGCACATGGGCGTGTGGCCAGCCCGTGTGGCTCACACGGGCGTGTGCTCAGCCTGAGTGGGAATGGCCAGGCCGTGTGGATCCTGAAAGTAGCTCGTTTTGTCCAATTTTGGCCAGTTTTCTACTCTTTTTGCTCCCCTATGCTCTCCTAAGTATAGAAACATGAAATTAAAGGATTAGGAGTATCAAATTCACTAAATTATATAATAAATCATCCAAAAACATACCAAGCATAGGATTAAAACTTGTTACTTTTATAGTTTATCAGTAATATTGGTTTAGTTGATGATTGAAAAAACTTGATGAGTTGGTTATGTTTTGGTTTGAATGGTTAATGTTTATGCTTGAATTTTGGTGTCATTGAAGGCATATTGGTTAAGTACATAGGTTTAATGTAATTTGGCATATTTTGCCATGTTTCGACACATTTTTAATAGGTTTGAATGTTGGTTACCACATAGTTTGAAGCTTAAGATCCGGTATGTGGAATGGCTTGTATTTGAAAGTGTTTTTGGTCATACACAACCTGTGACACAGTCTGCCACACAGTCGTATGCCCCACATGGTTGTATAACATAGGCTTGTAGTTTTTTTTTTTGGTGCAAGTTTGTCCACACGGTCATAGTTTGTTACATGTTCTTGTTTTGAAGCCACATAGGCTAAGCTTTGTCGAATGGCCTAGTCATATGGTCGTGTGACCCTATTTTCATTTCTCCTTAATTTTTTTGCAAAAGTTTCATTTTAATCAATGTTTATTCTCAGTTTTTTTAAATGTTTTATAAACTCGAATTAAGGCTCGTTTTGATTGAATATCATGGAAAATGAATATAAATGAATTACTTGGTCATTTTTTATTAATTTGTAAATGAGTTCAAGTGTTATAATTGTAATGCCTTATAGCTCGAGTCCTACAACCAGATCGGGTATAGGGTGTTACATTTAGTGGCATCAGAAATACGGTGTAGTTGATTTTAAGACTGAACATAACATGTATACAGTCTAGAAATACATGCCACTTTATAACTTGTGATTGTGTGATGAATTCTAATCAATTTGACTTGTTTTCTTATAGATTAAAGATGTCAACTTAATCCAATCGAGTAGATTCTGACGAAGTACATAGTTATATTCCAACCACCGATCAAGGGGCTACTAATAATATGCCCGAGTTTCAAAGACCCGCGGAAGTCGCTAATAATACCTTTTTCTGTATGATGAATTATATGTTTATAACGTATATAAGAATCAATTTTGTGGTTCATGATCCTCCACCCCCTCTTCCTCAAAGTCCTATACAACAGAATATTCTCTAGATTTTTTTTGATAAAGTTAAAAAATGCGGAGCCAAAGAGTTTCGCAGTAATATAGGTGACGATCCAACCAGAGTCGAGTACTAGTTAGAACACACACAGAGAGTTCTTGATGAAATGTTCTATCCTCTCGAAAATTGTATGCGATGTGTTATGTTTGTTAAAAGAGGAGGCTCTTTATTGGTGGTCGGCTTTGATTGCGGTTGTACCAAAAGAACGAGTTAACTAGGAATTTTTTAAAATTGAGTTTTGAAATAAATACATCAGCAAATGATACCTTGAGAAGAAGAAAAAAATTCCTAGAATTGAAACAGAGAAATAGATCAATTTTGAAATATGAACGTGATTTTGTTCAACTCAATAAATATGCCCGTGAAATTGTCTCTACTGAGTAAGAAATGTGTATCCGTTTTAAAGATGGATTAAATGACGAGATCAAGCTGCTGGTTGGTGCAATGAAAATTCAAGAGTTCGTAGTTTTGTTTGATTGAGCTAAGAAAATGGAAGAAGTTTACAACCACGAGAAATAGAATGAAATGAAAGCTCGTGACTTTAATAAACGTAACATACCCAGAACATTTTCTACTTCCCCACAGAAGAAAATGAAAGAATCAAGCAGCCGTTTTTCAGTGCCATCAGGGCTTTTTAGTAGAAATCGAATGAATTAGAATAGTATAAGATCCTCGATACCCTCAGTAGCTAGCGCGGGTAGCGTTCAAAATATAAATAAACCTGAATGCAATCATTGTGCCTGGAATCACTTTGGAGTGTGTAGATTGAAAAACAGATCCTTCTTTATTTGTGGATCTACTAATCATTTCAAGAAAGATTGTCCAAATTGAACTAAATTAAATAGAGACTTGAATGCAAAACATGTTGTTCCTTCTACTAGAGCAGACGACCAGGGAATAGTGGTACTGTAGGAGTCAATAAAAGTGGAACCAAAGACATAGCAGTTCGATCTGAAGCTCGAGCTCTTGCCAAATCTTATGCGATCCGTGCGAGAAGGCCTCGACTCTTAATGATATTGTTGGTATCTTTTCTATCTTTTATGTTACTGTGTATGCATTAATTTATCCTGGGTTGATTCATTTATATATATGCACTACATTAGTAATGGAAAAGATTTTACCAGTTGAGTCAACTATATATGTAGTTAAAGTAATAAACCCTTTAGGCCAAAGTAACATAGTCCATCTGGTTTGCAAACAGTGACCACTGAAAATTCAAGACTACGACTTTTATGCTGATTTGATGTTATTGTCATTTAATGAATTTTAATGTTATTCTAGAGATGAATTGGCTGATTGTACACAATGCTGTAGTAAATTGCAAATAGAAAAGAATTGATTTGAGACTTCATAATGGTGAAGTAAATTTTGTTGAATCTGTTAAATGTGAATGTGTTTCAAATATGATTTTAGCAATATCTGTACAGAAATTGATTCAAAAAGGTTGTAATGCGTTTCAGCTTATATCTTGGATTTTAGAGTATTAAAAATGAAATTTGATCAGGTATTAATATTCTGCGAGAATACAGATATTTTTCCTGAGGAATTGTCGGGTTTACCACCAAAGTGAAAAGTCGAGTTTGCTATTGAATTAATATCAAAGATTGCTCTAATTTGTATTACTCCGTATAGAATGGCTCCAACTGAATTAAAAGAATTAAAAGCTCAGTTGCAAAAATTAATTGTTAGAGGTTTTATTCGACTGAGTATATCACTTTGGGGTACACCTATTTCGTTTGAGAAAAAGAAAGACAGGTCAATGAGATTAGGTATAGATTATTGGCAGTTGAATAAAGTCACGATAAATAATAAATATTCATTGCCTAGTATTAGTGATTTATTCGATCAGCTGAGAGGTGTTACTATGTTTTCAAAGATTGATCTTAGATCTGGATGCTATCAATTGTGAGTTAAAGATGTTGATGTGCCGAAGGCAACATTTAGAATCCATTACGAACATTACGAGTTTCTAGTTATACCTTTCATATTGATTAATGCTCTCGTAGCATTTATGGATCTGATGAATCGGGTTTTTCAACTACATCTCGACAGGTTCGTTGTTGTTTTTATTAATGATATAATGATCTATTACAAAACTGATTCAGAGCATGCTCAGCATTTGAAAATTTTTATAACAGACTACTTATTAAGAATTTCTCGATAATTATATTATCGAAGACGAAGCTATTACAAGGACACGTTGAATTTGTTTGGTCAGATAAGTGCCAATAGAGTTTTGACCAGTTGAAAATTTTATTGACAGAAGCTCCGGTATTGATTCAGCCTAAATCCAGGAAGGAAATCATTGTTTACAGCAATGTTTCACTCAGATGACCTTGAATCATGCTGGTTCAATTATTATAGAGTTGAGAGTTAACCCATTAATTCTTTAGAGAAATTTGTGAGATACGAAGAAAGAATTTTGTTAACAACACGGGAACAGATTCATAATGATTAGACCACTAATTTCAATATAGATTGTGATAATAGTCTATATTTTCGAAATCAAATATTTATGCTAAACAATTTTGAAATTATACTTAACATCTTACACGAGGTTCATAACAACGTTTATTTGATTTAAACTAGGAAATGACAAAATGTATAATGACTTGAGATAGAATATAGTGGTCGAGAATGAAACATGAAATTTCAAAGTTTGTAACGAGATGTCTGGTATGTCAACAAGTCAAAGTTGAATATGAAGTTCTGTTTGGGTAATTACCACTTTTTTTTATTTCCGATTGGATATGAAGACGAGTCACGATGGATTTCGTATCTGGATTACCTTTGACGCTAAGAAAGAAAAACTCGATCTGGGTTATTATTGTCAGAATGATAAAATCGACTCATTTTATTCCAATCAGAACAGATTACTCGCTTGAAAGGCTAGTTGAGTTGTATGTATCCGAAATTCACGAAGCTATGGTGTAGGCAGACGGACAGTTAGAACGGGTAATTCAGATTCAGGAGGACGTATTACAGTGTTTTATCATCAAGTTCAATTGCGCGAGAACAACCTAGTTGGGACAGATTTATTATTCGGTGAGAAATTTTGAGGATGAAATTTTCTATGAGAACATAGTAATCAAAGCGTGTGATTGAAATTTTCTAAAACTTCCAACCTGGCTGCAAGGCCGTGTGACCCCTATTTTCATTTTCCCTCAATTTTTTGGAAAAAGTTTCATTTTAATCCAGATTTATTTCCAATTTGTTTTAAATGTTTTGTAAACTTGAATTAGGTCTCGTGTTGATTGAATTTCATGGAAAATGATTTTAAATGAATTACTTGGCCATTTTTTATTATTTTGTAAATGATGTTAAAATGTTATAGTTGTAATGCCTTATAGCTTAGTTCGGGCGACCAGACCGGGTATAGGATGTTACATAACCCTTAGGAGAACCCCTTATATCTGTAAGCCCCTGTAGGTGCGGGCCTGTATGTGAACCCTTAGCATGTGCAAACCCCTTGCATGTAATTATGAAGTATTTTCTCGCTTTTATAACTTAGGTTTGGCATTTGTTTAGCTTAATTATCTAAAGCATGACATTTAATTATTACTTTGATATTTGCATACTTTTCAGTTTAGAAAATTATTATTTTAAATGTTTTCTGCTGCTTTACAGAATACTTAAAGTTTTTATAAGTCTTTTCCTAAAAACCTTAACTCATTTTTCAAACCTTCACGATAATAATATTATAAGTAAACTACTAAGGTAAAGCCAATTTGATGAATGAATGATTTTCCTAAAATCAAAAGAGCGATTTTTATACAAATCAACTTAATTAAATAACGACTTTACAGGATCACTTCAATGATCAATATAATGCCTTCGGCTTAACCGAAACTCCTAGGTCGGGTTAGGAGTGTTACAGTTGTAACTTCACAACCTCATGTCGTGATGAGGAGAGACTAACGTCGCAACATCAAGATGATTTCAGTGCATGCTGGCTTGCATTTTAAAGGCATTTCGTGGTCATTTTTCAATTTTAAGCCCTAAGTATTGTAAAAAATGAAGGTCACTTTAATCTCTTAATTATTTCCTATATAAAAGAAATTTTATTTCTCATTTAGGCAAAGGATGGATAGCTAGTAGATGAATAGATTTTAGAGCTTTTCTTTCAAAAAGTTTTCTTAGTAGATTAGGTTTTGATATTAATATTTTTATTTTTTATTTTATTTTTATATATATTTCATGTGTGGAATTCTTATTTCGATGTTTAAACTTTGCAATTGAAAAATACTCAAGAGCTTTGTAATCATCCAAATTTATCAATAAGGATTTCTCCACTTATTCTTATTATATATTTCATTCATCAAGTGTTTGTATGATAATGAGAATGAATTATGTGCTTTTATATATGATTATCTTGTATAGATTAATTGATTAATCGACTATTTAATTTAATGTTGATTTCTATTCAATTGGGTATTTTATTCATTTTTGCCAAACTACTCAGAATATTAAAATTGATGCCTCTAGTAAAATATTTAGACAAAAGAAACCGATAGGAATATTTGTCATGTAATGATTTAGTAAATATACATCTAAGTGAGATCAAAAGGATAGTTTAGGTGGTAATTCTTCAGTAGGAGGAGACCGAGAGGGTATTCCTAAATAAGGGTAGTAAATAACTCGATCGAGATAGGCTATTAGCTTAATCGATAGTTGATGAATTGATTAATTTTTTATTAATTAGTTTACTTTATCTTAATTCTATTTCTGATTGCACTGCTAATTTGTGGCTCAATTAGATTAATACTTTTTTTGAAACAATTGATTTAATAATAACATTTACCAATTTTGGAAATCCTTTGAGTTCAATCCTCAAAATACTTTTGTATTACATTGTAATAAAAAAACTAAATTGCAATTTGACATCATATGCTTGCAAATAAAAATTACTTTTAAATTATTTTATAAATTGTTTGCTTTTTGCACATGTGGTCATTCCCTTGTAGCTTTAAAATTGTGTTCTTACTTGAAGAGTATTCATACTTGAAAAGCAAGTAGTTAACTCCTTTCAAGAAGGGACGGATGGTTAGGTAAGACATAATTTTAGATAGAGTGAACAGGAGAGTCAACAATAATTCTAATGTTAACACGTGTCCAAGTGAAAAAGAGATATAATAAACATCAACACACCTTCAATTAGTCAAATAAGTTTTAACAAGTCAACGAGGCTTATCTGCTAACTGCATTTTGTGTGAACTCATGTTCAACCATTTAAAATTCATTCGCATTCCGGCATAGTCCTTCTTATTGGGGAAAGCACCCAAGAAGTCAACAAGTGTTGTCACTAGATTAAATTCAGTAGTTTCCTTTATCCCTAAACCCTTAACTGGAAGGTCCATGGGTAACATTATATATCTTCTAATGTTATTATACATTCGTCGCATGGGAATTGAAACATATTGATCTCGAGTCAACTAGAGCAAACAAAAAGTGTGACATACAATTTATCTTGCCAATTTGACTAATAGTAAAGAAACCAACAATCTCTAAATGACTATGGATTCACTCTTTTTGCGTTTATGTATTTTGATTTTTGAAAGTCTGAAACACTCGTAGGTTATTTGTTCTTTCTATGATGATATTCTTTCTTGCAATCCCAAACTTTCGAGATTTTTTTACTAAAATTGTACATAGTATAGATTTTTATAAACCGATAAATTTTATTGATTAGAAAGCATACAATATATATCAAAAAATTTGGAAAAGCAATAAACAATAAAGTTAATTTTTCATTTAAAAAAATAAAATGGGATGAGTCAGATTGTATGTTCTTTTTTTTGTCGTTTAACTACTAGGGTTAGTAATGAGCAATAGAAAATGAAAAACAAGTAACGTAAGCGTAGTACACTTTCCCTGTCTACACCTCGTTTAGTGATCAGTCCAAAATGTTTAATTTTAAATTGAATTATAATTTGACTATAATTTTAAATTAAAAAGTTGTTGGTTGTGCTTCTTTCTTAACTTTTATAAGTTCGGTAGTTTTAATTCAATGGCTCAACTGGATTTAATATAAAACTTAAGTTGCTGATTACGTGATTCAAAGTTCAAACTTTTTCAATTCAACAATCAAATATGAGTGGTTCTTTTTCTGTTGTGAAAAGGGTTAATAATATATATATAACATTATTATATTTAAACAAATTTTTATTTTTATTTTTAGTTAAATAAGTACTTATTCTTTCATTATCACCTATTAAAACCCTTAATTTTAATTTTAGATTAACACTACTTGTGAATTTTATATATTATGAACCTTAAACCCGTAATAAGAGAATTAGATTAATTTTATGTAATTAATGGTTATGCAGGGCTAAATCGAAAATTTTTTAGGGCGGATAAAATTTTAATTTTTATAGTTTATATTTTTATAATTTGTAAAGGATTAAATTAAATTTTTATAATTTTAGGGGAGGTCAAAGTGCAATTTTATCTTTACTAATTTAAAATTTTAAAAAATTTTAAAGGCCTAAAATAAAATTTTTCATTTTAGGGGGGGCCAGGGCCCATGCCAGCCCCTGACTACGCCCTTGTGGTTATGATATATAATATTCACGGGTAAGGCTAATCTCAATTAAAATTAAGGATTTTAATGGGTGAAAGTCAGAGATTAAAAATTTCTTTAACTACAAATAAGTATAAGGGCTTTTTCAAACATGATGTAATAGTTTAAGGGTTTTTTTTATATAATAACTTAAAATATGAGTCCAAGTTTTATATTCCATTAAAATTCAACAATGTAGACATGAATATACATGATTAGGAGTCCCCCACTCAACAATTTGGGTGAGATGTGAGTCGTTATCTATTTTTGGTACATATCAAATCAACTAAAAGATTTAATATATTTTTGCATGCTCTTATGGATAGCCCAATTTTTGAGGAAGACTTTAATATTATGTAGTATTTATAATGATTTATTTTGTTTAACTTTTTACAATTCAATTGATTGGCTCGAGGCGGTTATGCAAAAGATGGATAAAGAAGCTTTCACGAGTTTTTTTATGCTTCTCTAGCAATTATGGAAGACGAGGAACGTGACTAAGGGCGAGATGTTTTCTCGAAAGATGTGGTGATGAGAGCTCGATCTTCCATCATGAGTTTCGAGTGCATAACCTCCTTTATGCTCCATTGGTACCTAGTCGTCCGTACGTGGCACGATGGACTTTGCCTTGTGAAGATGCACTCAAAGTTAATGTTGACGCGACAGGGAATGCAGAGATGAGATTTGTCGCTTGTGGTGTCATTGTTTGTGAATTGTGACCATGAGGGAATGATGCTAGCTGGCTTCACCTACTTGATTGTTCTGGCCTTTTATGCTCCTTCGACTGAGGCTCTCACTTTAGCTTGTGCTACTCAAAAGGCCCTTGAAAAGGGTTTTTTCCAGAGTTGTCTTAGACTTTGATTGGGCTTTTGTTATTAATAAGTTTAATAATTGGACTCTTGATTTATCTCTTTATGGTCGAATTTGTTAAAAGGGCCTTAGATGTTTGTGACTCACTTGATGTTGCTAGCTTTTCTTTTGCTTATAGATTAGTCATATTTGGCACACTATTTGGCACTTTGGTTGATGGATGGATATGATGTCTTTTAACTGAATTTGGATTATTCGAATTTCATCCACCTGTTGGTGTTGGATGACATTTCTTAATTTTATATAAGTTACCCTTTCTAAGCCTTCTATTTTCAGAAATAAAAATAAAAAAAAAATCAAAGAAAGCTACGAAAACATCAAGTTCAGTTGAATGAAATATCAAAATCTGTTGCTTCCGGTTCCTATCGATTCACCTCTTTCAAATCATGATTGGATCTATTTTCATCTATTTGTTTATTTTATTTTTATTCTATTTTTAAATAATACATTTAAAGTGATTAATTCATAGATTTACAAACCTATTTAATATAGCATAATTTTAAATCCAAAATTTATTTTATAAAAAAATTACTTTTGACATCAATTTTGTAACATAATAAATGGTATTTGTTGTAAATATATTAAATGAATGTCTATAACCTTTAAATATTTATAAAAGTAACGAGTTAAACCCCATATTCATTATTAAATATGCTTAATGTACATGTTAATGAAGCAGTTAAATAAGCTTCATTTATTTATGTTGCATTGAATGTCAATGGTTTATAAATAGAACTCTTTTGTAAATGAAAAATAGATACAAGAAAATTCTCTGTTTACTTTAAGTGTTCTTTTATTTGATTATTTTACAACATGTTATCAGCATTAGTTTCTACAAGTTCATAGTGAAGTTCACATCATTTCGACTTTATATAAATTGCCCGTATAACTCCTGTTAAACTATATACGATATACATATTTTCATAATTCTTTATTTTATTTTCTAGATGAAATATTTGCTTTGGGTAACATTTGCACATTTATTTTTACAACTCAAATCTAATAATGATAATTATATATACATTTTTTTTACTAAAAGAAATTTCAATTAATGTAATTTGTGTTAAGTTATTATTATGACTATTCTTCTCTATGCCAATATTTGACATACATATTATTATTTAGTAAATTTGGTATATATAATCAAACTATTTTACGGTTAAGAATGTTTATTATTTTACTATTTTTTTTCAAGTGATTATAATGTCAAATCTTGACAAACTTGAATTTACGGCCTTAGACATCTCAAGCAAGAATTATTTGTCATGGGTGTTAAATGCTGAAATTCACCTAGATGCTAAAGGTCTAGGACATATTATATTAGCAGATAAAGAAGCATCTAATCAGGACAAGGCAAAAGCAATGATTTTCATTCGTCATCATCTGCATGAATGATTAAAAGTGAAATATCTCACTGTGGAAAACCCTTTTGAATTGTGGAAAATTTTGAAAGAACGATTTAACCATCAAAAACGGTGATACTTCCTAAAGCTTGTTATAATTGGATGCACTTACGATTGCAAGATTTTAAGACTGTAAGTGAAGACAATTCAGAAATTTTCAAATTAGTTCCTAACTAAAATTATGTGGAGAAAACATAACTGATGAGGACTTGTTGAGAAAACATTTTTAACCTTTCATGCTACTGATGTGCTCTGCAGCAATACCGTGAAAAATGTTTTAAAAGGTATTTTGAATTGATTTCATACTTTTTGGTGACTGAACAAAATAATGAGCTGTTGATGAAAAATCATGGAATTTGTCCCACTGGTTCTGCATAATTTCCTAAAGTGAATGTAGCAGTACACAATAATTATGAAAATAGAAAGTATAAAGGTCGTGGTCGTGGACTTAGTGGCGGACGTGGTCGATGACATACTAGTTATCGTTATCATGGTGGTCATAACAATTATACTTCTAACCAGCAGAAAAAGAATAACAATAAAAGACAAGAATGAAGTGGTCAAAATAATCCTTTAAAGATTGTTGAGAATATATGCTACCGATGTAGTATGAAGGGGCATTGGTCATGTACCTATCATATGTCTAAGCATTTAGTGAAACTTTATCAAGCATCCATTAAAAAGAAGGGAAAGCATATGGAGAAAAATTTTATATCCCAAAATGATGAAATGAAGGCAATAGATGAAGATATTCACTATAATACTAAAACAGGCCATGCCTACAAGGGTGATAAATTTAATGACCTTAATAATATAACTCGCCTAGATGTGGCAGATTTCTTTGAGAATCATTAGAAAAATTGATGTTATTTTGACATTTCTATGTTGTTTTAAGTATGCTTTATTTTCTTGCATAAAGAATAATTTATATATTTAATAAATATTTGCAATGTTTCTCATATTATATTTTGTTTGTTTTTTTGAAGAATATGGATATTCTACAAAATTTCGATAGACTCAAAATCAATGGAGACATGTGTCTCGTAGATAATGCTACATAAAATACTCAAAGATAAAAAAAAAAATTTCTCATTTGACTATAAGTAATGCCCATGTTAATACAATATTAGGTAGTTCAAAACTTATTAAAGGCTTCGGAAGAGCTATTATATTATTACCTAAAGGTACAAGAAAGTAATCCACGCCTGAAGCGTGGAAGGTCAATCGGTTCCAAAGATAAAAATCCTCGTAAAAGGAAAGGAACAATTATTCAATATGGTAATATTGTGGAGGCAAGTGCCCAAGAAGAGGCCAAAGATATAACTAATCAAAAAACCTCGGAAGAGGTTCAGGTACTTGAAAATGGTGATAACGAAGAAATCTCAATAAGTTATGTTACTTCAGGGAAAAGATGGAACCGAAAATATATAGTTATTGATAACAATTTTGCTTATAATGTTGCTATTGAAATAGCAAAAGAAAATGAGGATACTGAGCCTAAATCTATTGAGAAATGTAGAAATAGAAAATATTGGTCAAAATGGAAAGACACAATTCAAGCAAAATTAAATTCACTTTCTAAAAGTGTAAAGCCGGTAGGATATAAATAGATATTTGTGCGAAAATGAAATGAGAAAAATGAAATTGTACTATATAAGGCACGACTTGTAGCACAAGGATTTTCGCAAAGGCCCGGGTTGATTATGAAGAGACATATTCTCCTATGGTGGATGCAATCACATTTAGATACCTTATTAGTTCGGCAGTACGTGAAAACTTGACATGCATCTAATGGATATTGTTACAGCCTATTTGTATAGTACACCTGATAGTGAAATTTATATGAAAATCCCAGAAGGATTTAAAATCCCTAAAGGATATAGAGGTTCCCGAAAAAATTGCTCAATTAGATTAAAGAAAAGTTTGTATGGATTAAAACAATTTGGACGTATATGGTACAATCGTCTTAGTGAATATTTGTTAAAAGAAGGTTATAAAAACGATCCAATTTGCCCATGTGTTTTTATAAAAAGGTTTGGATCAAACTTTGTGATAATTGCTATTTATATTGATGATCTAAATATTATTGGAACTCCTGAAAAGCTTCAAAATGTAATAAATTATTTAAAGAAAGAATTTGAGATGAAAGATATTGGAAAAAAAAAGTTTTGTCTTAGCCTACAAATTGATCATTTAAAAGATAGAATTCATGTCCATCAGTCAACTTATACGAAAAAGATCTTAATGAAATTTTATATGGATAAAGCACATCCATTGAGTACCTTAATGGTTGTACAATTGATAGATGTGAATAAATATCAATTTCGTCCTTGCGAGAATGATGAAGAGTTTCTTCGTCCTGAAGTACCATATCTAAATGCCATAGGAGCATTGATGTATCTTGCAAACAACACAAGACCTGATATAGCTTTTGTTGTAAACTTTTTAGCAAGATTTAGTTCTTCTCCAACATGTAGACATTAGAATAGAACTAAACATGTATTTAGATATCTCAGATGGAGCATTGATATGGGGTTATTTTATTCAAATGATTCAAAACCCCTATTAATTGGCTATGCTAATGTCGGATATTTATTGGATCCATATAAAGGTTGATCTCAAATGGGATATTTATTTACATGTGGAGGTACTGCCATATCATGGTGTTCGACAAAGCAGATATTAGTTGCAACCTCTTTAAATCACACTGTATTAATTGCAATGCATGAGGCAAGCCGAGAGTGTGTTTCGCTAAGGTTATTAACCCAACATATCCAAAAGATATGTAATCTGCCTTTACAGGAAAAGATGTCAACTATCTTATATGAAAATAATGCAGTATGTATAGCTCAATTAAAAGGTGGTTATATCAAAGGTGACAGAACGAAACATATTTCACCAAATTTATTCTTCACTCATGATCTTGAGAAGAAAGGTGACATAGAAGTTCAACAAATTCGTTTTAGTGATAATTTAGCAAATCTTTTTACCAAGGCATTGCTAACTTCAACGTTTGAAAGAATATTACACAAGATTGGAATGCGTCTATAACACCCTAAACCCGGCCTAGACGTCTAGACCAAGTTCGAGAGTTACACCATGCATTTCATGAATCACAGAAACATTAAACAATCAAAATAAACCAGTAATCATGTAATATTCAACACAACAGTAAATTAAACACACAGTTCTCCTGATTTCATAACATCATAAAATAAATACTCCTACTAGTAGTAACTATGCTAAGAACATTGTTTAACAACGGACCGAGCTTCTGCAAAACCGACCCGATCAAGTTTGATTACCACCTGAAATTCAAACAGTAACAGAGTGAGTTATGAACTCAGTGCATCAAAAGGGATGTAATACAACATTGGTAACTTATAAAGGATTTTCCAGTTCAGAAATAATTCAGATCAGATTCAAATGCAATGTACCTATTCCATCCGTTACACACCAACTTCAGCCATCCCAGCATACCACTATGGACAATTAATGTCCATCTATCCCTACACACCTTAACAGTGTTCAATGACAATTTCACAAAAAAACAACTTAGCTGTTATTTTAATAAGCGACAAGCGTCCGAATCAGAGTAACATTTATAGTAGCATAGCCACGATTTCAGTACAGACTCCCATCTTCTTCCAATCTCCCACCACATGATAATGCAGAATACAGTAGTCTATTTAACATGTTCAGTTATGCAAATACATTACATAGCTAATAAAGCAGTTCAATAACATAATAATATCACAGTGCACTTTCAAGCATGTGACCTATAGTTCAGTGTCATGTAAGTGAATTCAGTCATTCAAATATAGAGGAAACCCACACCAAAATGGAGCAACCACCTCATCCCTAAAACAGTTCTCGGGCCCAACATATTGCCACACAGCCTGGGCACATGCCTATGTCCCTGGCCGTGTGGTTTTATATCATTAACAGTGATTTACACGACATGGGCACACGCCCGTGTTCCTATTCATGTGATTTTATACAATGAACAGTGAGTTACACGGCCTGGCCACACGCCCGTGTCCCTGGCTGTGTGTGAACCTTGCACTAGAATGGCCACACACGGCCTAATCCCAAGCTTGTATGGTCACTCGTGTGGCCTTCATTTAGTAAACAGTGAGTTACACAGCCATTCGTACGACCTGCCACACGCCCGTATGATACACACGGCCTAAATACACACCTATGTGCCTGGCCGTGTGTCGTTGAGAGCCTCTATTTTTGGTGATTCAAAACTTAAAAATCAGAGTTTCCGATACGCACATGTTCTGGTTTCGACGGAGAAACGATACGAAGATTACGCGGAACCTAATTATCCATACCACAAACAATTACATCATCAATTCTAACGTTCAACAAAAATCCACTTATCATTAACATACATCGAAAGGTTGAACACAATTCTAATCCAATTTGCACTCTTACCTCGGACGACAAAAAAGGAATCAGCCTCACACGGCGTATTACTGTCTTTGGCAACACCCTTGCCTAAACAAAGTATAAAATGATAACAGAACGAAGAGTATAACGACAGAAATTTACAACGAACTTACACTAAATTGGTCTCACAAACAACTAAATTTTACTACTCCACGAGATCGATTGCGGAAAGAAAAAATGAAAAAAAATTTAGAAGAAGAAGCAAAAATTAAAAAAATTGAAGTAAAATAAAAAAAACGATAACTTTTTCTTTAGACTACTTAAACTAACCACCCCCTTCTCGATAATGCAAAAAAAATACATTTCTAATGCGTACGATGGGATTCAAACTCGAAACTAGACAGAATATAGACAGATGCTTAACTAGTGAACCAGTAGGCTCATTCTTGTTACCTTTTCACAAAGAATTGAACTTAAGCGGGTAATGCATATTTGTGGGTTGATTCTAAAACAAAAAAAAAAATTTAAGGATACAACTTGAACTCCAGCCTTTTAACTCAATTGCAGAACATAGAACCACAGATACAGAATTCTAATTACTGCAGATTTTCTCAAACAAGTTCTTAAGATTTTGGGGCATTACAACGCTCTCCCCCTAAAAGAAATTTCAGCCTTGAAATTTTACTTGAGTCGAATAGATACGGATATTACCGTCGAATTGATTTTTTCGGTTCCCATGTAGCTTCCTCAGTACCATGATTCAACTAGAGAACCTTCACTAGAGGAATAGTTTTCTTCCTCAATGTCTTACCGTCACGATCCAAAATCTATACAGGTTCTTCCTCAAACGTCAAATCTGGTTGTAACTCTACCTCGTTAATAGTAACTATATGCGACGGGTCCAATCGGTACCGTCTCAACATCGAGACATAAAATACATCATGAATCTGATCAAGCTCCGGTGGTAATTCCAACTAATATGCAACGGGTCCAACTCGCCTCAGGATACGGTAAGGCCCTATAAATCTCGGGCTTAACTTACCCTTACATCCAAATTGGAGTACCTTTTTCCTAGATGATACCTTTAGAAACACTTGATCACCTACCAAAAACTCAATATCTTTCCTTTTTAAATCTGTATAAAACTTCTTTCGATCAGATGCAGTTTTCAACTGATCCTAAATTACATTCACAATGCCCTCAGTTTCAGAAACCAATTTAGGACCCAGTATACGGCGTTCACTCAACTCCATCCAACATAGTGGGGTACGGTACTTACGATCATATAAAGCTTCATAAGGTGCCATCTGAATACTAGATTGAAAGCTATTGTTGTAAGAAAACTCCGCTAATGGTAGATACTCCTCCCAACTACCCCTAAAGTCTATCACGCAACCCTGAAGCATATCTTCTAGGATCTAAAAGACTCGTTCCGACTGTCCGTCAGTTTGAGGGTGATACGCAGTACTTGAATTAAGTCGAGTGCCTAAAGCCTCATAAAGTTTCTTCCAAAATCAAGACGTAAAATGCAGATATCTTTCAGAAATGATCAAGACAGGAATTCTATGTAGCCTCACAATATCGGCGATATACAGTTTAGCTAACTTCTGCAAAGAATAATCCGTTTGAATTGGAATGAAATAAGCCGATTTGGTAGACCAATCAACTATAACCCAAACTGAATCAATTTTAGTAGGAGTTAATGGCAACCCTGTAACGAAATCCATTGTTACCCGCTCCCATTTCCACTGTGGAATCTTAACCGGTTGAAGCAGTCTAGAGGGCAACTGATGTTCAGCCTTAACCTTTTTACACGTCAAACAATAGGACACAGAAGTGACTATTTCCCATTTCAGTCCGGGCCACCAGTATAGTTCTTAGAGATCCCGGTACATCTTGTTCCCACCAGGATGTATTGCATATAGGTTATTGTCTGCCTCCTGTAGAATCGAGTACTTCAATTCTTGATTATTGGGTATAGAAATCCGACCTTTGAAGCATATCACATCATCGCTATTCAAACTAAAATCAAAATTCTCGTCTGAGCCAACATATTGCAATCGCTGTACTAAGAATTCACCATTTTTTGTGTAGCTCGAATTTGCTCAATCCAAATCGGTTTCACCTGAAGTTCAGCTAACAATCCTCCATCCTTAACCACACTTAAATGAGCCATCATTGCTCTCAAATCTGCCACTGGCCTACGACTAAGGGCATCGGCTACCACATTAGCCTTACTTGGATGATATTCTATAGTGTTGTCATAATCTTTAAGTAACTCGACCCATCGGCACTGACGAAGATTCAACTCTTTCTGGGTTAACAAATATTAGAGGCTCTTGTGATTGGTATAAATAATACACCTCTCGCCATATAGATAGTGTCTCCAGATTTTCAAAGCAAACACAACTACAGCTAGCTTAAGATCGTGGGTGGGGTAATTACCCTCATGTATCTTCAGTTGTCGCAACGCGTAAGCAACCACCTTACCATCTTAAATAAACATACATCCTAATTCGACATGCGAAGCATCACTATATACCACGAAGTCTCGTCCCGACTCTGGTTGAACTAGAACTAGAGCCTACATTAGAACAGACTTAAGCTTATCAAAACTGGACTGTTGTAACTCGGACCATGCAAACGAGCCATTCTTACATATCAGTTTCGTCAAAGGTGATGCAATCAGAGAAAATCCTTTGACAAACCTCCTGTAGTAATCGGCTAAATCTACGAAGCTCAGATACATTTTTCGGCTATTTCCACTCAATAACAGCTTCAATTTTCATGGGATCTACTCGAATCCCTTCGGCCGTCACTACATGCCACAAAAAAGTGACTTCCTACAACCAAAACTCACACTTACTCAACTTGGCATACAATTGCTTTTCTTGGAGTACCTGAAGTACAATGCGAAGATGATCATCATGTTCCATCTTGGTTTTAGAGTAAATTAAAATATCATCAATGAAAACCACTACAAACTGATCCAAGTACGGTTAAAACACATGATTCATTAGATCCATAAATACCATCGGGGTATTCGTCAAACCGAAAGGCATTACTAAAAACTCGTAGTGTCTGTAACAAGTCCTGAAGGCCATTTTGTACACATCAGTCTCTTTAACCTTGAGTTGAAGGTAACCAGATCATAAATTAATTTTAGAAAAGACGGACACTCCCCGAAACTAGTCAAACAAGTCATCAATCCTCGGTAACGGATACTTATTATTGATTGTCAACTTATTCAACTGTCTATAATCTATGCACATTCTCATCGTCGCATCTTTCTTCTTAACAAACAATACTATGTTCCCCATGGAGACACACTCGGTCGAATAAATCCTCTATCAATGAGTTCCTATAGTTGTGCTTTTAGCTCGATCAGTTCTTTCGATGCCATGTGATAAGGCGCAATAAACACTAGAGCAGTACTCGGTAATAAGTCAATTCCAAACTCCACCTCTCTATTCGGAGGTACTCCGGGCAATTCCTCGGGAAAGACATTTGAAAAGTCCTTCACGGTACAGATATCTCCCACGGACAACTTTTTCGGAGCAGAATCGGATACATAAGCTAAGTATGCTTCACACCCCTTCCGGACTAATTTGTTTGCTACCAGAGTGGAGATTACGTCAGAGAGTAATCTCGACGCTCCTCAATCATCACCACCTCACCATTTTCATTTGATTTTAGGGTAACCCTCTTGGCTGCACAGTCTAAACTGACTCGATATTCAACGAGCCAATCCATTCCCAAAATCAAGTCAAACTCACTAAAGGGTAATTCCATTAGGTCAGCTGAAAATACCAAACCCTGAAGTTCTAGAGGTACTCGCCTGTATACTATATCAACCCGAACTGATTGACCTAACGGCTAATTACATAAAGCTCTCTAGCAGTATTCTCAGCAGTTAAACCTAGATTCACAAAGACAACACTAGCAATGTATGAATGTGTAGAGCCTATATTAATGAGAGCATAATATGGGAAAAAATAAATAAATAAGGTACCTGCAATGGCATCAACATCATCGCTCTCCTCACGGTGTTTCGCTGCATAAACCAATATCGACTGACGAGCCCTAGCCTGACTCGCACCTCTAGCCGGAGCTCTCAGACCTCTCCCAGATCCGTTACCACCTCTACTAGTACCACGACCACGAAATGGTTGCTAAACCTCTCTTGGAGGCCGAATAGGATTCAAAGCTAGAGTCTGTGCCACAACTGACACTGAATCAGATCGACGGGGGCAATCCCTAACTCGATGCTCCATTAAACCTCAATGGAGGCACGCTCCCAATTTGCTCCAGCACTCGCCTAGATGGCGCTTCCCGCAGTTACCATATTGTTGTATCTTAGTCGTTGTAGCTGATGTCTCAACCCTCGGGGGTTTATCAAACTTCACCACTTTTTAGGGCACTGAACAGAACCAGAGGGACCCGAATCCCTCTTAGCATTATGCTGGTCCTTCTCATGGTCACGACGCTCGCGCTCAATACGCTTCACTTTCTCTACTATCTTCGCTTTATCAACCAACACCGCGAAAACCTGCTCTATCTGAGGAGCTATTAGAACTCGTAGATCGTATGTCAAACCTTCTTTGAACCTCACACACTTGTCGTAGTCAGATGCTACCAAAGTCCGTGCATATCTGCTAAATCACAAAAACTCGACTTTATACTCAGCCACAGATCAGTCACCCTGAACTAGACTCGTGAACTCATGTCGATGAGCCTCAACATAACTCGCCCCCACATACTTACCCTGAAAGCCATTCTTAAAATAATCCCAGTTCACTTGTTCAGGTTGAGCACCTTGCTCGATAGTTAACCACCATTAGTAGGCTTCATCTCAGAGTAGAGACACAACACCCCTCAGTTTTTGGGTAGGAGTGCAGTCAAGGTCTGTCATGATACACTCGGTAGCCTTGAGCCAATACTCAGCAACAGTAGGAGCAGCTCCTATGATGCCCCTGAACAGTTCAGCTCCACTCAACCGAAATTGTTCAGTAATTGACCCTCGGCCTACCGACCTCGGATGGGTTCCAGCGACCCTCTCAAGTGCCCGAATCATGGCCTGAAACAATGCATCATCCCCAACTGTAGGAGTCTAAGACTCCCTCTCTGCGGTAGGAGTACCAACTGTCTCACTGGTCTCCAAATTAGGCATGCTACCCATACAGGATGACTTTGCTCGAGCTCCTCCCCGTCTCGCATACCACGTCCACGACTACCACGCAAACTCATAATGCTCTAGCTATAATTTCAGAGCACAAAGATCAGTTCACACATTCAGCAAGATGATTTCACTAGTTCACAACAAGCAGTTTACCAATCACAATTAAGCATCAGAATCTTTACAACAGAACAAAAATACTTATTGGGTCAGCATCGAAGGCTCGGTCACTCAATAAAGTTTCAGTATTTTTGTAATAGTTCAGATACTAATTATTACTAACTATATTTCTCACACATTAAGAGCCCAAACACAGTCCAAGTGTTGTCTAACCTGACTCTGATACCACGATGTAACACTCTAAACCTGACCTAGACGTCCAGACCAAGTTCGAGAGTTACGTAATGCATTTCATGAATCATGCTAACATTAAACAATCAAAATAAACTAGTAATTATGTAATATTCAACACAACAGTAAATTAAACATGCAGTTCTCCTGATTTCATAACATCATAAAATAAATACTCTTACTAGTAGTAACTATGCTAAGAACATCGTTTAACAATGGATCGAGCTTCAGTGAAATCGACCAAGTTTGATTACCACCTGAAATTCAAATAGTAACAGAGTGAGTTATGAAGTCAGAGTATCAAAAGGAACGTAATACAACATTGGTAACTTATAAAGGATTTTCCAGTTCAGAGATTCGGTTCAACACAAAGACATGTTCATTCTAAGTACAGAATAGATACTTTACATATATACATTGTTCCAGTTCAGAAATAATTCAGATCAGATTCAAATGCAATGTCCCTTTTCCATCCGTTACACATCAACTTCAGCCATCCCAGTACACCACTATGGACAATTAATGCCCATCCATCCCTACACACCTTAACAAAGTTCAATGACACTTTCACAGAAACGCAGCTTAACTGCTAGTTCAATAAGTAACAAGTGCCCAATTTAGAGTAACACTTATAGTGTCATAGCCACGATTTCAATACAGACTCCCCCATCTTCTTCCCAATCTCCCACCACATGATAATGCAGAATACAGTAGTCTATATAACATGTTTAGTTATACCAATACATTACATAACTAATAAAATAGTTCAATAATAGAATAATATCACAGTGCACTTTCAAGCATATGAGCCATAGTTCAGTGTCATGTAAGTGAATTCAGTCATTCATATATCGAGGAAACCAACACCAAAGTGGAGCAACCACCTCAGCCCCAAAATTGCTCTCGGGCCAAACATATTGCCACACTACCTAGGCACATGCCCATGTGCTTTGGATGTGTGGAGTTTAAGCACAAACAGAGTCACATAGCCTGGACACACATTCGTGTCCCTGGCTGTGTGGTTTTATATCATGAACAGTGAGTTACACGGCCTGGGCACACGCTCGTGTTCCTGGCCGTGTGATTTTATACAATGAACAATAAGTTACACAGCCTGGGCACATATGGCTCTTACACCCCAAACAGTAAGTTACACGGCCTGAGCACACGCTCATGTCCGTGGCCGTGTGAACCCTTCACTAGAATGGCCACACACGGCCTAATCCCACACCCGTGTGGTCGCCCATGTGGCCTAAATTTAGTAAACAGTGAGTTACACAGCCGTTTGCAAAGCCTGCCACATGCTCGTGTGACGTACACAGCCTAACCACACGCCAGTCTGCCTGGCCGTGTGTCGTTGACCGCCTCTATTTTTGGAGATTCGAAACTTGAAAAGAAGAGTTTCCAATATGCACCTATTCTGGTTTCGACAGAAAAACGATACGAAGACTACCCGGAACCTAATTATCCATTCCATAAACAATTACATCATCAATTTCAATGTTAAGCAAAAACTCACTTATCGTTAACATACGTTGAAAGGTTTGACACCATTCTAATCCAATTCGCACTCTTACCTCATACGACACAAGAGGAATCAGCCTCACATGGCATATTATTATTTTTGGCAACACCCTTACCTAAACAAAGTAGTAAATTAAGAATTTAACAATAAGTTAACTAAACGACAAAGTCCCATTTTGACAAAAAATGATAACAGAATGAAAAGTATAACGACAGATATTTACAATGAAATTACACTAAATTGGTCTCACAAACAACTAAACTTTACTACTCCACGAGATCGATTGTGGAAAGAAAAGAAAATGAAAAAAATTTTAGAAGAAGAAGCAAAAATTAAAGAAATTGAAGTAAAAGGGAAAGAACGATAACTTTTTCTTTAGAATACTTAAACTAACCACCCACTTCCCGATAATGCAAAAAAAATAAATTTCTAATATGTACAATGGGATTCGAACTTAGAACCAGACAGAATATAGACAGATGCTTAACCAGTAAACCAGTAAGCTCATCCTTGTTACCCTTTCACAAAGACTTGAACTTAAATGGGTAATACAGGTTTGTGGGTTGATTCTAAAACAATAAAAGTTTTAATGATACGACTCAAACTTCAGCCTTTTAACTCAATTGCAGAATACAAAACCACAAATACATAATTCTAATTATTGTAGATTTTCTCAAACAAGTTCTTAAGATTTTGGGGCATTACAATGTCAATTGAAATATGTAATGTGATATTGCCATTAGGGGGAGTCAAAAACGCGTTGCACTATTTTCCTTTAACCAAGGTTTTGTCCCACTGGGTTTTCCTGGAAAAGGTTTTTAACGAGGCTTAGAATGAATTTGGACAAATAGTTGTGTAGATTCATTTATATTTAAATAACCATTTATATAAATTCATTGTGTACATGAAATAAAAAATAAAAATCCTAAAATTCAAGAAAATTTTTAAAATAGAAAAACTAAAAATTTTATAAAATAAAATAGTTTATTTTTAAAAGAAAATTTTATTTTATTTTTATTAATTTTTATTTTATTTTTAAAATTTTAAAGATAAAATTACTAAAAAAAACTTAAAAAATAGTTGTCAATGTTTAAATGAACAAGGACAATCATTTGTCCAAGTTTATAATGCATGTAAAATAAGAAAAAAAATCTTCTTTTTTAATTTTTTTATTCTCGAAAAAATATTTTTTTATTTTTATGACACATGTTAACATTCTATTGGTTGTCATTCCAAAATCTAATGGTGTTAGTGTAACACCCCAAACTCGGCCTAGGAGTTTAGACTGAATTCAGAATGCTACATTGATCACCGAAGTGATCACAGGTAAATTTTACAAAACAAGTTACCATGTCAAATCAAAACATTTACTTATATAAAAACTCGAATCAATAAAAATTCAGGAATAAAAATGAGTAAAACTTAAATCGAAATTTGTACCACAGCTTTATAAACCAAATCATCCAAAGTCAAATATATAAAAAAAACTAGTAAACATAAACTAATACTCCAATTTTCCAAAGCTGTCCGAGACCTCCGCGTACTGAATTCAGCATCCAGAATCCAGAACTGTACCTGAAAGAGGAAACAGAAGAGGGGGTGAGTTACTCAAGCTCAGTGTGAGACCAAACCAAATAAACCACATAAACAGGAACAGGGACAAAACCGAAAGCCTGGACGTCGTTCAGCTTCAGATGTGAAGCAGAACTAACTTACAGAACTAATCAGAACCAGTCGCTATATGCAAAGCAAACTTACCGATAGATGACCGCTGAGCATACTCGCCCAAAATCAATATACCATAGGTACCTTTCGGTTACATGGAACAAGCAAACACACAGAGTCTCACGTTCCATTCAAATATAGTGGCAACAATTCACAAATCAGTCGCACAGTCACAATAACAGTACAGTCAAGCAGTCTCAGACAGAGTCTACAAAATTCGTATAGGCACTAGTGCCTTTCAGTCGATCAGTAACACATTTAGTCACAGTATCATATTCAGTCACGGTATCAGTAGTTCTCAACCATTTGCAAGTTCCAATTCAGTAAAACTGATCAATCAGATGTATATGAATGCAAATGAGTTATAAAATTCCCACTAATCTAGCCAACACACCTCTCCGTCCCCCCCTCACTCATCATCAAAGCTTTAAGCTCGTCCCACCAAACACTCCACTCGACCTCGTAAGGCCTATCCAACCCTACACTCCATATGATGTCATCCTGGGTTACCCAGCAACGATGGGCATCAGCATTGTCCTGACCCTCAGGGAATTGGGACTGCCCACGACCCTCTGGGTATTGGGGTTAACAGTAAGTAGATAAACTGCCAATCACATATATTACGCAACAAAGCTAGCGTATAAGCTATACAGTGCAATGCGGTAAACCGCAGTACATACATGTAGTATGAATTGCTAGATCAGATAGTAGTATGTAGTGTAGCTTACTACATGCAATACAATGCAATGCGGTAATCTGCTATACTGATAGGTTGTAGTAAAACTACCAGTTCGGTCAATAATATGCAGTGAAGCTGATGTATGTACTGTACAGTGCAATGCGATAGTCTGTAGTACAGTCAAATTGTCCACGATCCTCAGGCTATTGGGACCGCCCATGACCCTCAGGTAATAGGGCCATCAGTCACCAACAGACCAGCTGTCAATTTTATAAATCTCCCTTCTCTTCAAAATCCCACCTAAAATAGTTTATGCATATGTATGTATGTCTGCGAATGTACGTATGCAGATGTACCAATTCAGAACGCAATTCCAGACAGTCATTCACAACCAATTAATTAGCTACAGAAGTATATACACTCATACACTCAAATTCAGTACCTAACATATCACACATCCAATCACAACTAAAACATAAACCGAAGTCAAAACAGAGTCGTATCTACCCTTAGTAAGCTTAGCTTAGTTGAAGGTTGGAACACATAAAGTTGCAATTACACTTATATTTGACCTACAATCATTATCTAGCGAGATAAGGCCACACGCCCGTGTGCTCTGGCAGTGTGGAGTATTCCAGGTCGTGTGGGTGTCCAAACACCCGTGAAAGGTAGTACACATCCGTGTGACAGAGGCACATGCCCGTGTGAAGTAGAGACACGGCTGTGTGAATAGGCGGTGTAGCTCACTGTCCAATTTTGCTAAAATAAGATGTAGGGCAGACAAGGCCGTATGAAGGTCTCGCATGCCCGTGTGCCCGCCAGACACGGCCGTGTTTTCCTAAACACACACCTGTGTAGATTCCCCAATTCCCAAATCAGTCATACGACCGTGTGGCCAGGTTGTGTGACCCTATATCTTTAAAACCCTAATCCCCAAACTCACACGCCCATGTGGACCAAGGGATATGACTCTGTGAGAAACGACAAAATCTCCAAATCGGCCACACGGCCATGTGGCCAAGCTGTGTGGCACCAAAATTGGCCCAGAATCTTAATTCCTAAATCCACATGGCCATGTGCCAAGGCACACGCCCGTGTGGCCGTCAGGGAGGTCACAAAACCACTTCAAAATAACCCCGAAAACACCGCTTTAGCCACTAAATCGTCCCCAACTTAAGTAATATTGAAAACATATCAACAACTGGAGTATTTCTCTTATTTTCAACATTCAGAAAACAAAAACCAAAGCGTTAAAAACACTCATACACGATAGGTCAAATCCAAATTCGGGAAAACTAAAATAATGCAGAGAAATTTCGAATCCCATACCTGTTTTCGACGACGAAGGAAACGACAGAGGAGCGAAACTCCAGAATCCGCAATTAACCCGTTTTCACAGAAAGAAAATAGTAAAAAGAAAAAACGAAGAGGGGAAGAGGAACAGAAAAGAACGTGAAAAGGAAGAAGAATAAAAATAAAAATAAATAATAAAATTAAAAATAAATAATATTAATATTAAATAAATAAACTAAATAAGTATTTTAACTTAAAACAAAAATAAATAAAATGTTTTCCAAAACATCCACACAAAGACTTGAACCAGGGACCCAAAGTCAAGCTATCATACACTCAACTACCAGACCAACAGGCCTATTCTGCCATTAAATTACACCGCTAAATACATAAGTGCCACCTCCTCACTGACCCTATGCTCAAAACCCAAAATTTCTAGGCCCAAAATTCAGCGCGTTACAGTTAGTCATGTACCAATAAAAAGTACTATACTAACTTGGCTTATGATTTTCAATTTTAGATATCAATTAGGTCCAAATAAAGTTTAGTAAGTATAGGTAGCCAAATTCAGATACATCTATATAAATTAACCTTTATTCTATATCTTATAAATATTTTTTAAAGTTTATTTTATAAATATTAAATTAATTATTTAATTAGTTTCACTCATTGTAGACTAGCTTATAGGATACTAAATTATAGCACACCACTATGTGGGTGAAAATTTGTGTAAAATATATATTTATAAAAAAAGTAAAAACAAATGATGTTTTAGGATTTTTTGGGGGTTCAAACATCCATTTGATATGGGTATAATTGATGCTTTAGTTAAAATTATAAGTTTGAGATTTTCAAGTCTTATCATTGGTGTATTTGTTTTAAAAATGTATTATGGTTTAAACTTCTTTTCATAGTTCTTATATAAATATATAAAAGACAAAGCACCGTCATAGTAATATTTGTTGGTAAAATTATCAGTATATATTGATTTTAGAAAAAAATATTGGGATTAAGCCGACTTTTTATTATTGAGGGAATTAGGTTATTCTTGTTGGCGGGGCAAAAACGCATCGCATGGGACACACTTTTGAAAAACACTTAATACAAAAAGCACTTTTTATTAACTTGTCATTTGCCTTGGTCAATTGGTTAAATGTTAGCATTTTCATTCTTGTGGCTCAAATTTAATTCCTCTCTTATGCATATTTGGTTTTTTTTTTTAATTCATGTTGTTTCAAGGTTTTATATTTTATTTTAATCTTTAATTAATGTTCTTAATTAATAAACATGTTATTTTCCAGTTTTTCACAATGTTGTTTGAACCAGATAGGATCGACCGGTCAGACCAGCTGGACTAAGAACCGACTGAGGTACCAGTCTAGAAAGTGGCTTTGAACCGGTTAGATCAGAAATACTAGTCCGGAGAGTGGCTTTGAATTGATTAGATCAAGAACGTTAGAATATTTTCAAATATTTATAGTGTTCAATAACTATAAATAAATGGGTGTAATTAATCAAAAAATAAATCTTTTGGTCATTGGTCGAGAGTTATATCACTTTATTTTTGAAAAAAGAATTATAATTATTCAAACAATATTACTTGAATAGTTATAATATTAGATGAATAATTATATGTCTTTTTAAAGATGTTATTATTCAAAAAATTCCTATAAATAGGAATGAGATTTCATTTGAAAATTACACCAACAAGTTCTAAAAATTCTTTCTATCTATCATCAATTTCTAGTATTATTAGATTGTTTTATAAAGAGTTATTGCAGAAGTTCTTTGTAGAAATTGAGTTGCTTTTTATACATTGCTCAGTGCTTAGTGGACTATTCTCATCAGTGCAAAACACAAATCGTCATTGGCTTTATTGTATCCTTGAGACTAATTAGCTAGAAACTCTTTTGCACACCGAATATAAGTGGGGACGAATATAACCTTAAAGATAGTGGCTTGATACACGCCTTGGATTCTTATCCTATTTCTTCATTTTTTGTACGAAATATGTTCGTGTGTTTGAGATTTTCCTCACCAAAGATTTTTACTAACAATTTTAAGGTTATACTTCATGATGACTACCACAACACATGAAAGTGGAACATTAAGGGAGTTGGCTTCCAACTTTGTCAAACTTGATAGATTTGATGGTGGCAAATTCTGACAATGGCATAAAAAGATACACTTCTTATTATCAACTTTGAAGATTGCCTATGTTTTGGATACCCGAAAATTGAAAGAGAATGAAAACAAATTTGTTGTTGCAACCTAAGAAATGCGAAAATGGGACAATGTTGATTAAATATGCATAGGCCACATATTGAATGGTTTATCCGATGGTTTGTTTCGATACCTACCAAAATGAGGTCATCGCTAAGGAATTATGGGACAAGTTGGAGACAAGATACATGACTGAAAATGCTACAAGTAACAAATTTATTGTTAATTTTTTCAATAATTATCAAATGGTTGATGGTCATTCTTTTATGGAACAATTTCGTGATATTGAAAAAATGTTGAATCTATTTAAGGAATATGATATGAAAATGGATGAAATGATTGTTGTATCCTCCATAATAGACAAACTTCCTCCATCTCGCAAAGACTTTAAAAGAAGTCTAAAACATGAGAAAGATGAAATATCTCTTAAGGCTTTGGTAAATCATCTTCGTATTGAAGAAGAATATTGAAAGCAAGATCGGAACCTAGATTCTGAAAATGCCAAAGTGCATGTTACGGAGGAAGTACAAACTACTAAATCTTCCAAGAAAAAGTTCAAACAGACTGATAGAGAACCTAAGTTCAAAAATAAACAAAAGGGCTCATTCTATGATTGTGGTAAGTTGGGACATTCCAAGAATGAATGTCGATTTTTAAAAAACAAATCATCTTCTAAGGCTGATAATAAAGAAAATTTTGTTGCAATGATATCTAAAATTAACATGGCATAACATGATAATGCATGGTAGATTGACACTAGAGCAACCAAACATGTGTGCAAAGACAAAAGTATGTTCACAAAGTTCACACAATGTGAAAATGCAAATTTCTTGTACATGGGAAATGCTTCCACCACAGCAATCAAAGGCAAAGGGCCTATTGAACTACAATTCACTTCTAGAAAGGTTTTAACCTTCAATGGTGTACTTTATGTACCAGAAGTTAGGAAGAATTTAGTGTCTTGAAGTATGTTTAATAAGTTTGGTTCCAAACTTGTTTTTGAGGCAAATACTTTTATTCTGTTTAAGGGAGGAATTTTTGTCGGGAAAGGGTATATGTATGAGAGTATGTTCAAACTCAATATTATTAATAAGAATAAAAAAATTCTACTTATATAGTTGAATCTTCTTGTTTATGGAATTATAAATTAAGTCATTTAAATTATAGAAAATTGAACGATATGCATAAGTTAGATTTAATTCTTGTTTTTAATAATAATATTGAAAATGCAATACATATATATTAACTAAATTTTTAAGAAACTCTTTCCCTAAGGTTAAAAGGAAAACAAAGTTACTTGATTTGATACATAGTGATTTATGTGACATGTATAATACTTCTACTGATGTCCACAAAATCAACTAAAAATCTGACTAAGGCAAGTGCGCCTATCAATTAATAGTATACCTACGGTGAGAAATATATCATTCCCACCAGGACTAAAAGTACTAGTAATTACCGTCTTTCTATTATTTAACCGAATAATTGGAGCGATTGTTTGATAACTAAAATTAACTAAATTAACTAACTACAAATGGAACAAAGAACAAATCAGGAAAATAATTGAGTAAACAACCAAGAAGCGAAACAATACCCAAGAAAGAATTCACCTAGATTTCATCTGTCATTATCAATCTAAATTACGTAATTTCTTCACTTAGTATTTTGATCTATAGAAACCCCTAAATTATGTTAATATCTCTCTTCAACAATAAGAGAAACTGACTCTAGGTTGATTAATTAAAATTTCTTTCTAATTAAAACCCCTATTATCTCGCATTAAATCGATCAATGGATTCCCCTATTAAATGTGACTCTAATTCGGTAGATTTATGTCATCCTATTTCCAGGACTGCATGTAACTCCACTCAATTACTCTAGATCTACTCTTAAATAATGTCTATTCCTCCTCTGATTAAGCACATCAAATATGGATTAATAATCTAGAAATATCAAACCAAGAATTGAGAACAAAATCTAAGTCTTTATTGCGTAAAATAAAAATCAAATGACAAAATTCATCATAAGGTTCATCTCCCTAGGTATTTAGAAAATTAGTTCATGCTTGCAAATAAAAATATCCCAAAAATAGTATAACAAAAAGAAATAAAGAAACTCATTATAATCTCTTGAGAAATCAATTGGGAGTCTTCGATCTTGATGAAAATCTACTTCAAAATTAGATTCAATGGTATTTTTCGAGTTGTTTTCTTTAATATTCTATGACAGCTCACTACTATCTTCTTATTTTTGTCATATATAGGTCTCAAAATACCCGAAAAACCTAAATATCGCATTTTCCCGCAATTTAGAGTCCAAATTCGCCAAATTGACATGGCTTGCCACATGACTGTGTGGCTCACATGGCCGTGTGGTCAGGCAGTGTGGAATGGTTCAGCCCGTGTGGCTCCTATAACTCACTCCGATGTTTCGATTTTTGCTCGTTTTTCACTCCTTTTGCTCCCAAAGGCTCTCCTAAGTATAAAAGCATGAATTTAAAGGACTAGGAGCATAAAATTTACAATTAACATCGAATAATTACCCAAAAACGTATTAAGAATGAGATTAAAGCACATTAATTTAAGCTCCTATCAAATATCCTCACACTTAAGCATTTACTTGTCTTCAAGCAAAATCCTTAACCTACATTCGAGTTAAATTCTCTCAATTTATTGTTTCCACCGATAATGTCTTAAAATAATTTATAGATAATCATGCATTGGAAATTCACACTAAAATGACACTAAAAAACACAAGCAATCTAAGTAGAGAATTTTAAGCTTTAAAAACTTTAGACATCTCCCCTGTCTCAAAAATTACTTGAAATTCAAACTCAACAAGAAATAACATCCTTACTAAAGATTCACTCATAGTATTCAAAGTTTTTAAGGTTCAAATAATGTGCACTCAATAGTCAAATGAGAAATATTATTACTATAGGCTTACTTGAAAATCAAATCTTCACCACTATAAATGAAATGACATACCAATCAAAAGGTCTTTACAATAATGTAATGGGGCTAGGTTCAGGGTATGGAAAAGGTTAGAAAATTCCGTTAAAATCAAGAATTAAGTTGATAAGTTACCAAACTAGAAAAAAAACCAATTTCTGCATTAAAGGAATTTAAATCAACAAAAAAATAAAAAATGAAAACAAGCTTTTCAACAGAATATGAAACTAACGATTAAAGCTCAAATCTTTTATTTTTCTATTTTTTTTCTTGAATTTTTTCTTCTTTTTTTTTAAAGAACAGAGTAAAATTCAGTAATGCAAATAATGAAACATTGTCAGGCAACTAACCAAATCAAATCTCGACAAAAAGGGAGTCAATAAAAGGGATAATTTACAACATAGATATAGTTTACGAGTTAATATTAACGGGTTATAGAAAAAATGTGTTAGGATCAACAGGTAAGCTGATTAAAGGTTAAGTGGGTTAAATCCTAAGTGCCTTTGTCATCTCAGTATATCAAATCACTAATGTGGTCTCGACATGCATAACCGAAACAAGTTCTAGAATAACAAATCAAGTCGATATCTCACGACCAAAAATAAAATGAACACAAATAATTATATGCTATATAGGCTCAAAAGCTCACAAAAAATTATGGTTTTGATGTCAAACCTGCAAATTTAAAATTTAAAAATAATATTTCATTCTAGGGAGAAAACCTAAAACAATAATTTCTGAAAAATAGCTTATCATACTTGACTCTCTCATGTCTTAAAGTATAAATCATATAATTCAAAAAAAAATCCACAAATTAGTTCAAAACGAAATCAATAAAAATTGCAAATTAAAAAGAATAACTCTAATGACAGGTGTGAGAGAATTACTTAAACAAAAAAAAAAGTCAAGGATTATATCACATAAGCATATAAGTAAACTCCCCACACTTAAGATCTACATTGTCCTCAATGTACAAACAGATAGAAACAAAAAAAGCAAAATATCATTAACGAGTGAGAGAACTGAAACTGCCCTGAATTTGGATGAATTTGTTGAAATAGTGAAAACTGAAATCGTAGGCGATTCTAAATGAAGTACATGTCTCTGAGCAAACTAATAAGAAAATAGACCAAAATAAATAAGATTAAAAGATTAAAAACTAGAAAAAAAAACAAATGAAAAAGCATAAAAAATGCATAATATAATAAAAGATATAAGTCCAGAAAATAAAAATGAAAAATAAAAATAGGGATTGGGGTTGGGGTTGGGGTTAGGGTTGGGGTTGGGGTAGGGGTAGGGAGGAACAAAGGAACAAAAAGGAAAAAGTAAAAAATATCTTTAAATAGGAAGAAAAAAAAAGTACATGGCTATGTAAGCCACATGGCCGTCTGGCTAGGCTGTGTGGAATCACTCAGACCGTGTGATAAAAAAATAGGTTAGTTTTGTGTCTCACACGACCATGTATCCAGCATGTCTAACTCTCTATGCCCGTATGGGTTAGATTAAAATTGAAAAAGAAAATTAACTCCAGTACGCACACGGCTTGAGACACGCCTATGTGTCTAGGCTGTGTGTCCCACACTACCGTGTGGATCACCCCAGACCATGTGGACCTTTTTTTTCAATTTTTTTCAATTTTCTTTTCTTTTATTTTCTTTTATTTTTTCAATTTTTTTATTTTTTTATTTTTTATAAAAAAAATAAAATTAAAATGAATAAATAAGTAAAATAAAAACACTCGGGTTGCCTCCCGAGAAGTGCTTATTTAGAGTCTAAGCTTAACTTCCCTTTTTAAGCTAACAGTTAAGGCAGATCATAGAGTTGAAGCTTCTCTCTCTCGTTCTCAGTATTACTATAACACCCCAGATTTTGGGGCTAGAAGTTTTGAGTTTTGTAGTTAGGGTCAGTAAGAAGGTTACGCTATTGTGTTTGGTTGTGCGTTTAAGAGTTAGAATGGGCCTGCTGGTCTGGTGGTTGGTTGTATGTTTGTTTACCTCAATGTTATGGGTTCGAGTCTCTGTGTGTGTGCATTTCAAATAAACATTTTTATGTAATTTTTTTTGTTAAATAGTAGTTTTGTTTAAGATAAAATATATAACCATTTAGGTATATTTTATATGGGATACTATTTTTAAAACTTGCTGGATGTTCTTTTCTTCTTCCTCTTGTTTTCTTTTCTTTTTATTTGGTTTTTTCTTTTTCTTTTATTTTTCTTTCTTTCTCTTGGGAAACAGTTGTTGCTGCGCATATTTCGAAGAATTTCGTTCCTCCATCGTCGAATCAGGTATGGCTTTCATACTCTTTCTATTTTATTTGTGAATCTTAATTCGACTCTTTGGAGAGTCAACAATTGGTGTATAAGTGTTCGCAAATCTATTATTTTCGATGGGATACTGTTGTTTTATGTTTAGAACCTGTTAGTTTTGGTATAATCTCGAGCTGTTGAAGGCTAGGAAGTGCTTCATGGGTGAAAGCATGTTCTTCGGGGCTCTTTTAGGGTGGTTTCGTGACCACACGAGTGGCCACACGGGTGTATGCCAGTTCACATGGCCGTGTACATTTAGGAATTAGGGTTTTCAGGCCAGTATTGGTGCCACACGATCGTCTGCCTGATTTGGGGATTTTTGTGGTTTTCCACATAGCGATGTCCCCTGGGCTCACGAGCATGTGTGTTTGGGAATTAGGGATTTAGTGATTTGATGCCACATGGCCTGGCCACACCGCCGTGTGGCTAATTTGGGAATTTAGGGATCCCACACCAGCGTGTGTTTTGGACACATGGCCGTATTTGGTAGGCAACGGGCCTGTGAGACCCTCACACGGTCGTGCCTGCCTTGTACTGTATTTTAGCTCAATTGGACAGTGAGTTACATGGCTAGTTTACACGGTCGTGTCCCTGGTTTACACAGGCGTGTGCCTCTGTCCCATGGCCGTGTGCCTCCTTCCACACAGGTGTTTTGCCCTCACACGGCCTAGGTTTTCCCACACGACTAGAGCACACGGTCGTGTGGTTCTAAGTAACAAATTTTGGTTATATTGTATGTTTTGTTTTGATTATGATTCTGTGTGTTCCGACCTTTGGCTAGTCTTTCGTGAGGATCGTTAGGATTTTGATCTGGGCTTTGGCTTATAGGTTGATTATGACTATTGCGTGAGATGTTTGATTCTGAACCTGGTTTGTAGGGGGTGTGTGTGTATATCCGAAATTGTATGATTGTCTATTGACGTGTTCATTATTTCTGTGGAATTGAATGCATACATAAATTTGCATAAATTAAATTTTTTGGGTTAGTTGTGAAGAGAAGGGAGACTAAATCTAATCTGATCTGGCAATTCTACTGCAATTTTTGCGTACAGTTATTTACCGAATATACCGCATGTATGTTAGCTTGTTGCATACCATTATCTAATTTGGCAGTTTAAACTGCAATATGACTATACAGCAGATTACCGCATTGTACTGTACTGCATATCGCTAGCCCTGCTGCGTATTATATTCTGAGTGGCTTAGTCTACATTCTTGGAGTGTAGGGTTGGATGGGCCTTGCGAGATCCTATTTGGTGTGGTAGGTTGGATGAGCTTTAACAACTCTTTTGAGGTGTGATCGGGGGACAAAGAGGTGTGTTGGTTGGATGGGTGGGTTTTGGTACTTGACTACATTTATGTGCATCAATTTGGTGTAAGATTTTCTGACCATATTCTATTTGTCTGAACAACACATGTGTCAAGTATTCTGTGTGTACTTGGTATGCTCTGTTCTGGTTGCATGTTGGCGTTGACTCCTTCTCTGGTATCTATTTCTACTTACATCCGTAAGTATGTTTTGTTTTAAACTGCCATCTGGTGTTCTCTTCTGTAATCTGTTTCTAACCATTTTGGAATTCACACTGAGCTCATGTAGCTCACCCCCTTAGTGTTTCCCTTTGCAGGTTCGTTTTTAAACTCTGACGCTGGTAACGGTATGTGGAAGTCTCTGACAGTCTCGGTGAATAATAAATTATCAGTTCTTATTTCCAGTCTTTATTTTTTTATTCGATTTTAAACTATAAGGTTTTGTAAAAATTATGGTACAAGTTATGTTTTTGATCTCGTAAATCCTATTTTGATCACAAATTAAGCTTAGCTTAAATTTTCCTGATTGAAGAATAATGGTTAAATGTTCTTGGTTCATAAAAAGTTGGACATGTTTTGTAATGGAATTTAAGATAACTTGTTTTGCAAAATATTCCTATGATCACTTCGGTGGTCAACATCCTGAACTAGGTCTAATTTCTAGGTCGGGTTTAGGGTGTTACAATTACCACTAAAATAAAGTTCGAGACGATCACTGTTTACCTTGAATGTGTCGTAATTAGGATGTGTCACCTTAATGGTTCAATATGGAAATACGTTTTGTACAACAAATGGATTTGACCCTCTTGACTTAAGCTCTGAAGGGAACATTCGTGGATCTAACTTGTCTAGCAGCACGTTATCCCCAACTTTGAATTGGTTCGTCCTCTTTACATACACATTATGGCATTACTTTGTTACTTCCCTGTGCTTTCTCGGTTTCTTATTGGCCTTCACTCTCTATTCATCTGGTTCATCGAGCTGCACCATTCTCTATTCACTTATCCCTTAGTTTCTATCACCTTGAAACAGATGTTGTTTGAACATGTATTCATTAGTGATTCCCTGCAAATAATGTTGAGCCGCATGATTACTAACATTAATAGAATAACGAGTATCATCTCGCTCACTGGGAACTCTAACAAAATCACGTACTTGAATAGTAACCTTTTTATCACCTACACTCAGCACAAGTTCACCATTACCCACATCAATAACAGTTCTAGCGGTGGCCAAAAAAGGTCGACCTAAGATATGGGTACGTCAATATCCTCATCCATGTCCAATATAACAAAATCAACAAGGAATATAAATTTATCGACTTTAACAAGTACACCTTCATTAATACCCCTAGGATACCTAATTGATCTATCAGCTAATTGAATATTCATCCTGGTCGGTTTTGGTTCCCCGATACCAAGTTGTTTGAACATTTTATAAGGTATAACATTTATACTAGCCCCTAAATCAACCAAAACTTTTTCAACATTTAAACTACTAATAAGACAAGGAATAGTAAAACTCCCTGGATCTTTCAGCTTGTTGGGTAGTTTGTTTTGGAGAATGCCTGAGCAATCCTCATTTCGCTCCACAGTTGACAAGTCATCTAACTTCCTTTTATTTGTTAACAATTCCTTTAAAAAAAAATTCATTTTTTGGCATCTGCGAAAGAGTTTCAACAAAAGGTAAGTTATTATGCAATTTTTTTAAAATCTCAAGAAATTTATCAAATATTCTTTTATGCAGTCTTGCTTCAATGCTGCCAGATATGGAATTCATGATTTGTATTCTCTAACCATCGACTTATGTTTTTTCTTGCTTTCCTCAACCCAATCATTTTTCTCAACAGCTTCTAGATTCAGCTTTTTTTTAGGCTCGATTAACCCTTACACACTTCGAACAGTGATTATGTGGAATTTCTCCTTTGGGTTAGTTTCAGTGTTATTAGGTAAGCTACCTTGTTGTCTTTTCGAAACCAGTTTAGCAAGGTATCCAATCTAATTTTCAAGTCTTTGATTTGATGTTTGCTAATTTTTTAGAGCTATCTCAGTGTTCTGAAATCTAGTTTCGAACACTGAAATAAATTTAGCTAATGTCTCCTCAAGGTTTGGTTTCTTTTTTTGCTGATAAGGTTGTTGAAAACCCGGAAAGGGTTGTGACCATTAACTACCTTGACCACCCCAAGAAAAATTCAGATGATTCCTCCATCGTAGATTATAGATAATGCTATAGGGGTTATTTTGAGGTCTAGAATTATTACCCATAGAGTTGACTTGTTCATGCTCCATGTTAGAATCGAAGGGTAAACATTTCGAATTGATTGTCCCCACTCCAATTGCATCACATTGCATTACTGGATTCATCATGCTGCTGCAACTCAAACCATCAATCTTTTTACTCAGTGCTTCCACTTAACATGCCAACATAGGAACTGCATCTATATTAAAAAATCGACTGCTTTAATTGATTTTGTTCTCATGACTTGCCATTGATAATTATCTAGTGTCATCTCCTCAATAAACTGTTAAGCTACCTCAGGTGTCTTATTATTCAATGTTCCTCCAGCTGCTGCATCAATTAATCACTTAGCCAAGAGATTTAAACTGTTGTAAAATGCTTGAACTTGTAACCACAAATGTAACCAATGATGAGGACACATTCTCAAAAGATCCTTAAATCTCTCCCATGCATCATATAATGTCTCCAACTCAATTTGAGCAAAAGAAGAAATGTTGTTTCTCAACTTAGTTGTTTTAGCCGGTGGGAAGTACTTTAACAGAAACTTTTCAGTCACCTGATCCCAAGTCGTGATAGAACCCTATGGAAGTGAATTCAACCACTATTTTGCCTTGCTCCTCAAAGAAAATGGGAACAACTGTAAGCGTATGGCATTATCAGTAACACCATTGATCTTGAAAATGTCGTAAATCTCTAGAAAGTTAGCCATATGAACATTCGGATCTTCATCTTGCAACCCATCAAACTGAACATATTGTTGCAACATCTAAATTGTATTCGACTTGATCTCAAAATTATTCGTAACAACTATTGATCTGACAGCAACCCCAATCAAAGCACGCTTAGCATAATTATATTTAGTTCGAGTAGCAAGACATGCAAGAGGCTGGGGATTATTTTGATTATCATCCATATCCACAGTAATGTCCTTTTGCTCTTGATCGTCTATTAAAATCTATTGATCTTACTATAACACCTCAAAATTAGACCTAGAAGTTTCAAGGGTAAAATAGGAATTTTAGCTCAATCAGGTAAGAAATTTCATAAATATGGTAACTGAAAATGTTTTCGACTATAGCTTTTAAAAAATGAAATCAATTTTTGAAAAATATGTTCAAAGGACCTGTAATTTGGAAAGTAGACTGATTTGTAAAAAGATCCAAATTTTGAGCTTTTAAGAGGAAAATAAACCAAATTTAAAATAAGCCCATATTTCCCTCTTTTCACTTTAGTTTTGAAGTGAATAAAAGAAAAGAAAAGAAGCATTCTCTTCCTTTTTGTTGTGCAATCCCTTTGAAACCCTAAACCTCAATCACCTATTTTGATCTTTCAAACTCTAATCCTTTAATTTCTACCATCACCCAAGCCATAAATCTCCATAGAATTTCAACAAAAACAGTTAAAACACCATTGATTTTGTTATCTCTCAAGCTTGTGAGTTTTTTGGGTTTTTGACCAAACGTTTGGTTTTTTTTTCATTTAAGGTAACAATTCAACTCATAAATAGTTTTAAATATTATTTAGCCTTTAAAACTAATTTTTTTAGCCATTAAATCACATGTTATGAATAAAATCCAAATTTTGGCTCCTTAATGATGGATTTCAGGATTTTGGATAAAAACTTGGTTTCAAAGTTTTTTTTCAATTATGTTGATGTAATTAGAAGATTTCTAAACTTACATTGAAGTTTTGTTAAAGAATTCTTGAGTTTTAATGAATTTTCGTTAAAATTACCATGAACATGTCAAAAATTTTCATACCATGAATTGATTAGTTTTGTGTAGTTTAAAGGTTGAGGATCTATCGTAATTGAATAATTAGATGAACAGAATTAGTTTTAGACAAAAAGATTAAGTATAAACCGAGATATTTGGAATTTAAATTTGCTATGTCAAAGGTTTCAGTTACTTAAGAACTTAGCTTAGGCTTGTGTTTTTTATTGTTTGAGTTGAGTCCTGGGATGATTGTTGAATGTGTTGTTGTGTGATTTATTGTATTGAAGCTTCAGATTTGTTAAGACCGTCGATGAGTTAAGGGAAGGGTAGTTTGGGCTTTTGACATTTCAACAAAAGCATAATTGGTGAATGTTTGGAATCGCTACTTGTACACACTATTCAATGCGTTAATTGGGAATTTAGTAGTAGCCTAAACCCCTACTCTAAATTCTGAGTGTAAGCTTTCTCATACTCATGAATTCATATGTGAAATTGTGTTGTGAAATTGTGGAGTACAATGTGATATTGTAATATGTGCATTATGCTTATGATGGCTATTATGAAAGAGTTGAATATGGGCATGTTATTCGTGCCATATGACAGTGAATATGTTGTGATTATAATGTGATTATACAAAGATAAAGTGCAATTAATAGTAAGTAAATGTGTGTGCTAATAACATATATTTTGGCCCTGTGAACCTTGAGATCATTGGATATAGTTAGCATGCCATAGGATTGTGAGTACTCACCTATATGTGTTTTGTGATTTGGGCGTTTAGGCCCTGGGACATGTTGGAGAGATAAGGGAATGAGATCTAAGCTCCATTCAATGGGACATGTTTGGTGTGATAGAAAATGTTAGCTATATGCTTCACTTTTTGGATATGTTCGACTCTTTGAGTCTTTTGGTGTGTTGGAGATCCTTGTATCTAATGAGTGGTGATAGAGCCCAATTTTGTGTTTCATAGCTCAAGTTCCAAATTATTAATGAATATGTTTATGAATATTGTTGTAACAGCCCGATTTAAGGCCAAAACAGAACAGTGGTTTTGAAACCACGAATTTGAGGTTGAAAAAAATTATTTTGATTTAGTTTTAGTGTTTATATTATGATTGCATAATTGTGTGAAAATTTCGTTGCGAAATTTTATCGATTGGGTGTTTAATTTGACGTTTAGGACTCAATTGAAATAGGTGAAAAATGTGTGTGTTCTAGTTCATAAAGTACTTGATTGAAATGGGGGTTTTAAGTAGAGGTCCTTAAATGGAATTAGACCATTATACTTTATATGGACAAAAATTTGGACATGGATGGAATTTTTAGAAAGTTTAGTAGTAAAGGCATTTTGGTCATTTGTATATTAAATGAAATAAAATGGGAAAAACAACACAAAAATGTGTTCATCTTCATTCAAGCTTGGCCGAAATTTACATGTTCTCCATAGTTAGGGTTTTTCCAAGCTTTCAAGCTTAATAGTAAGTGCATTCAAGCCCCGTTTTTAATGTTCTTTACATTTTTGAAACCCTCGAAGCTCGGTCTACCTATTTCTACCATTATTTCGAGTTAGGGTTTATGTTTAAAAATTTACACATGAATGATATACATGTATTTTGATGTTTGGTGGTAGAATATGAATGTTTGAAGTTAGGAGGACGATCTTTTCTAAGCAATTTTTAGCGAAAACGAGCAAAACGGCATAATCGGTAAAAATACCTATTGTTCATAACTATGTGTTAGAGTGAGAATTTGATGTTGTCATAGAAGAGAAAAATGTTCAGCATGTCATAAAATATAAGAATAAGGGCTGAAATTAAATTTCTGAGCCTAGGGGAAAAATCATAATTTTGTAAAAGTTAAGGGGCAAAAATGTAATTTTTCCATAATGTGATTTTTGGATTGAAATAAATAGTATGGGTGTTAAATGAGCTAAATGTGTTGTTATAGATCAAGAAAGGTGTGGAATCGACCTTGAACGAGGGAAAGAAAATATTTTGGACTAAATTGCAAAATTCCCATATTTTGCACCAAGGTAAGTTTGTACGTAAATAATACATTAAACTCATTTACATTCTTATATTTCAGCCTATTATATATATTTTAGCTGATTTTGAACCATAAATCGACTATTGAAAGAATGGAAATAAGTAATAGAGAGAGAAATCCCGGTTGAACATTCGAAAAGATTGAATAATATAGATGGAACGTAGCTAGGTCACATGTATGGTGTTGAGTGCACATCATGTGTACAAGAGAGCTACGAGATACTATGTAGTAGCTAGGTCACATGTGTGATACGGGATGTATCCCATGTAGACAAGAGAGCTACGGGAGAGATAAATGTAGCTAGGTCGCATGTTATCCCAAGTGAAGGACACCATGTAGACAAGAGAGTTACGAGATAAATTGGCTAGGTCACATGGGTAGTACTAAGTGTTCACCATGTGTACAAGAGAGCTGAATTATATGATATATGATGGGTGGAGCTGTGTGCTGAAACCACCAAGTATCGAGAATTGATCCGAAGTGTTCAACGGGATGATTTTACGGTGACATTGTAATCATGGACCTATACTTGTGATCTATGAAATGTGGGGAAATAAATTGTGATATGTATGGTAAATGAGGTTAATACAAAGAAAGTGTGAAAGAGTGAATTTGCAATAATACTGTTTTGGACAGTCGCAGTGACGTGAATTTGAAAAATCACCAAAAATAGTATGAATTTAATTAGAGGCTAAATGAGATATTAAATTAAAGCTTAATGAGTCTATTCTCATGTAAGAGAAACAGGCAAGTAAAGGAACTCTATATTTGGAGATATTTATATTTGTGTGTGACTTGTTCAGAATGACTATGTGATCCCCTGTTCTAACTTTGATAAATCATTAAAAAAATTTAAAACATAATTACTAAATATAGTTTATATTTCTAGATTCCTTATTGAGTCTAGTTTTAAATGAAACAAATTTCATGGCTATTTTACTTTTTTACTGGGAGAAAATCAATTCGTAGTGAACAGAGGTCAGATCTATCAAGTTGTATAATAGGGGAAACTTTAACTAATAAACTGTACTAATTGGATAGACCAAAAATTCTAGAAATATTTTAGTAAGAAGTAATATGAGTCTAGTTTCAGGAAAATTTTATGGATTTGAATTTTGAGTTTTGTAACTCGAGTTATGATTTATTTAGTGAACATGACGCAGGAGAGATAGCTTGATCAAAGTGGAGTAAATATTGAAATTAAAAGTAGGTACACTTGAGTTATTGTGTAAACATATTAGATTCTTTAATTATTATTTATATACTTACTTACTAAGCTATAAGCTCACTTTCTTTTCTCTCTTTTGTCTTATAGTGTCATCCCACTTGCACAGGAGTTAAGGATCGTTGAAGATCTGCCCGCACTATCAATACTTTTGGGTATTTGAACTAAACATTTTGAATTATGGCATGTGTAGTAGGCTTCGTTATTTTGTCACGTGTCATAATTGCCTAGGTTTAAAATATTGGTTACATTATTTGACCAATTATTTTGTACAAAGCCATTGAAGTTGGCTAATATTGTTCAAGACATATGTTATAATGATACATTATCTATTTGGATGACATATTTCTATCTCGGTTTTGTTTAATGGTATGTGTTATGTTCTGGTAATACCTCGTACCCTGTTTCGATGTTGAACATGGGTAAGGGGCGTTACAATTGTGGTGTATGCTTAAATGATATGTGATTATTTTGAAAAAGAATCATCAAAAGATGCACGAACTAGTAATATGAAAATAAAATTGAGATGTTGTAATTATGCTAAATGGTTATTTCGTTAATGTTTGATGACTCGTTTGCATGGTAGTTATTCTGAGCATTCACTGAGCTTGTTAAGTTCACTTACTCCTTTTTAACCATTGTAGATTAGTTAAGTGCCGGTGTGAGCGGTGTGGTACCAAATGCGTGATCCAAGTGAGACTTTTGCTTTATCTTCGTAGGTGTTTGCTTATTCATTTATGTTGGGATTTTAAGGCAATGTGGTAGTCATTTTGCTAAATTTTGCTATGGTATTTAGGATGTTTTCATGTCTTACTTGCTTGGATATTTTGACCCATTAAACTTGGTTCCTAGTTGTTTGCTTGGACAATTTTGTGGCATTTTGAATTGTTGTTTCAGATGTTTTGATGTTTAAATGTTGATTTAATAGATGCATGTTGAATGGAACTAAGTAGGAATGGACCATATGTTGTATTTTTGTGACCTACAATGGAGGTATCGGTATTCAGGTTCTAAAAACGATACCTCTCAGATTTTGGAAAGTGTAGGGAGTCAGTTTTGCGATTTGGTATTGATACCATATCACGAGTATCGATACTTGGGGTAAAATTGTAATAGCCTGATTTTCGACCTAGTCAAAAAAGTGGTTTTAGAACCACTATTCTGAAGCCGGAAAAATTATTTTCATATTATTTTATGTGTGATGGCATGATTATAAAGGTGCATGAAAAATTTGGTGAAATAAATTTTAGCGTTTGAGAGTTTAATTGCGAAAAAGGATTAAATCGCATAAAGGGTTAAAGTTTAATTTCACTTGATAGACATACCAAATAGATAGAGAGCCAAAATTTAAGGTCTTTAAAGGACAAATAGACCCTTAAAATGCAGGATGGCCGGCCATAGGGACAAAGAATTATGCTAGTCAATGTTAGGTAAAAATTTGGTGACTTGTTTGACTAAAAAGAAATAAAGTAAACAAAAGATATCATCCATTTCACCTCTTCTTCTTCACTGAAATTCTTAGGAAAAATAACGGTTTTGAAGCCTTGAAATTTCAGGCAAGCTAGCCTCTTGCAAATCAAGAGAAACGTGATTCGGGTCTTGATCGAGAGAAGAACAAAATTTACGAGGAATAGGCTCGTTTCCATCATTTTGTGCCGAGGTAAGTACATATGTAAATAATGTGTCATTGTAGCTTAATTTTAAATGTTTTATTTTTACCATGTATGATAATCTACTCGATACCATGAAAGTATAAATAATGCAATTTAAGAGTAACCTACATTATGAACAAGTGCGACAGCATCAAGTTAGATACAAGATCCCGTCGAACCTCAGAAATAGTATAGGATACAAAAGGTAAGTCATGAGAAATTGAGTGGTCTGAACTCATGAGTTGAGTCTGAGTTCATGAGACAAGTGAAATATGTAATGCGAGTCCGGGTACTGACTTTGTGTGCAGAACCGTGAGTAGCTCAATGAGAGGGCATTACATGATAGAGCTATGGGGTCTGGGTACTGACTTGGTAAAAAGGCCTGTGAGTAGCTCAAATATGAAAGTATTACAAAGTACGAGGTAGCTTTGGCTACTTGTATAGTACGTAGGAGTAAACTATCTGTGTATTCATTGGTATTTCCGAGTGTTCAAAGGGGTAACTCAATGAATGGATTGGTGATACTTCCAATGCGGTATGTCAATAGAGAGAATGAACTTGAGTAATTTTACGGGTAACTACAGGTATGTATACTAAACTCTCGAACGAAGACCTTAGTATGTGATGAGATGTAGTACGTATGCGTAAAAGAAGGAAGAGCAAGATAGTGAAGTTAAAATGATATATTATTTTAAGTATGATAAGCCATTATTTGACGAATGTGTTTCTAATTACACTTATTTGCATATATGATACGAACCCGATCGTATCATGTTTCGACATAATTCGAAAACATCGATCATGGCCTAAGCTCGAGGGGCCTAAGTGTAAAATGAAGCCTGAATTTAATTCAACGAGCTCAATTCAGCTAATTTCCAGCTCAATGAGCTCGTGTGCTCATTCAACAAGATTAATTCAGTTTAAATAAGCTCGTTTGAGCTCAATTTAATTTATTTCCAGTCTGTTCTTTTATCATTCGAATAAATTCAGTATTAGTTTTAAATTTACTTAATTTGGTGCAGCTCAAATAATTATTGTTTGCTTTGAGTTTAAAATCTGGACATTTTAATTAAATTTAAATGTGTCTTAGTTTTTTGCATATTTAATTATCTAATTAAGTTGTCTAAGCTAGGACAAATTTATTTCTTGTTAAAGTGTCCAGCTAAAATTAATGTGCCTTAGTTCATACATGTCTTTATTGTGTCTTAGGCTACTCTGAATTTTAATATGTCTTAGTAAAACATGTTATTAATTTGTTACAGCCTATTTTTAATGTGTCTTAAGTTCCAGCCAAATTAATAAGTGGATTAATATGTCTTAATGCAGCTGAATTAATTTGCCTTAATTCCATTTAATGTGTCCTTGAATTGTTTTGCAGCTAAATGCATGCAAGGGAGCTGATCCAAGATATATGCTTCAAGTTCATGAATAATTAGCTCATTAATTCAGCCAATGTACAAGCACATACATGCATCGAAAGTAGGGGCTGAATCAGTTAAATGCCAGTTGCCCCTTTATGTGCTCAAGACGCCATTAAGAATCAATTAAAGGATATGCATGGCACGTTCACCTTCAAGAACGTCCAAGGGGTGAATTGACACATAACTTCAGCATATTGAATGAATAATGTACATGCACAAAGGGGAGAACGAATCTACAAGGTACATGCTACCATTCATGAACCAGCCCATCATTAAAGCTTCCATTAAGAGAGATGCATGTCCCATGCACCTAGCATTAGGCCAAGGGGGATTAAAGGGATCTTAAAGGCTGGACATTCATGGACTTAAAGATTCTTCATGGCTAAGCATGCATGCACAAACCAAGGGGGAAGAAAGTATCCATTCGGCTTGTGCATGAACCTGCCGAATTCATGAACCATTTTTAATATATAAGTGTGGACATTTTTATTATTGTGTGAACACATAGATGCCAAATTTGAGTAGTCATCTTTATGTCTATAAATAGCTCTCTTGTAAACATTTTCGGGTTAGACAACTTTTGATGAATTTTTTATTATCATATTACTTTGTGAGTGTTCATACTCTCATTGTTCTCTATAGACTGAGTTGACTTATCAAGCAACCCTTGTGGCGTCAAATCCGTTTATTTCTTGAACTTATCACTTGTTTTCAAGTGTGACGTTCTACATACCGAGGTTCCTATCTTCATAGATAGCGGGTCGAGGTTTATCATCAAATTATCGTTACCATTCTTCCCATTCCCTTTCATTATCCTAAGTGCCTATTTTGAGACTTGGGTCAACAATCGCTATTGTTGGTTCATTCTCTAGACTTAGCCATTTATTCCTATCCACCATCCTTTCATTTCGCTTGTTCAGCCAACTAATTTGTTTATCAAATCCCTTAGCCTAATTTTATCCACCATTCTTCTAATCCATTTTTAACCTCTTTGTTTAATCCTACTTTCTATCCATTTTTAGCCTTTTTCGAAACGAACCAAGACTTACCCAATTTATCGATAGGGCAACTCATACGACTCAAATCACTTTCGAGGTGAGTTCATATCAATATATGTACTTACTAAGCTCCCATGCTTACCCTTTTTCCTTTCCATTTCCTTTTAGTGCCGTCAAAGTAGTTCGAGGATCGTCGCCTACATCGGAGAAGCCAGTCACACTATCCTTGAAGCACTTGGTATAACTAGTTTTATCATTTTGATTATGGCATGTATAGGAATCTTTGATTTTATTTTTGTGTCACATTGTTTTGGGGCCAAAGGTGTTGGATTGTTTTAGCATTTGACTCATTTTGTGTAAGGCCATGAAAATGGCTAATATTGTAAGTCTTTATATGAATTCAAGATAGACTTTTGCGAATGTGAAATTGTTGACATGATTAAAGTTGTGAAATGTATATAGGCCTTAGCTATGGTTGTTGGTTGAAAACTCATATTAAATTAGACCTTGATATGTTGATTAGTATCAAATTTTGTTTCAGGGTGGCATAAGGCTTGGTAAATAGCCTTATATTGTCCACATGGGTAGACACACGAGCGTGTGTCTAGGTCGTGTGTGACACACAGCCAGCCCCATGGGCATGTTGTTCGGTCGTGTGTCCCCTGCACGTAAATTTTACAGGTCAGTATGCATGGTAGTAAACACACGGGTAGAGACACGGCCGTGTGTCTCAACAGTATGAAGGGCACAGTCTAGCACACGGGCGTGTGCCCCTAATTGGATGCTAACGTCAGAAACAGAATGTCAAGGTTTTTAGACAAGGGCTAGGACAGGGACGTGTCATGGCCGTGTGAGGGACACGGGTTATAGACATGGGCGTGTGCCAGGCCATGTGAAAACCCCTGTAGGTTTGAATTTAGAATTTAATTCACATGGGCATAGGACGCGGGCGTGTCCCAAGGTGTTTAGACAGTGTGTGCCACACCGACCATCAGCACGACCATGTTCAAGTTCCACACGGGCGTGTTGCCCATCCACACAGGCGTGTGCCCTGTTTCAAAGGTCATTTTCTTAATGTTCATTAGAGGACCCGAATTGGTCTCGAGTGATTTCCAAGAGATGCTTTGGACCTTATAGGCCCCTGATAAGAAGTTTTGGAAAAAGTTTGAAAAAATCTTGAATTTAATCAAGTCTTGGTGACTCGTAAATGTTTGGATGCATGTGTTTAAATTTAGTAACGCCTCGTATTCCGTCCCGGCGTAGGGCAAAGGTGTAGGGTGTTACAAAAATAATCGATACTTTAACAAAGTTACCGATAATTTCTGGGATTTTGATTTTGGACGAAAAATAGAATTCAATTTCGGTATCAATTTTCCAATTGATACCTATACCTTTTTAGTGAAATATCGATACCATTGCTACAATATCAATACCTATGTTCTTTTTTTGGAAATTTTGTTAAATGGCCATAAATCATGTATAATTGTTAATGTTAATTCAATTGAAGTATCTTGAGCATGTTTTAATGATGATTGATGTATATTTGACTTAAAATTTGCATGAATGCTAAAAAGGAATGATCTCTTAATAACCTAGCACTTCTATTGTGTGTGTGATGTGCGATGGCGGTATGACATCCTAATATCCAAGCTCGGCGATTGGGCTAGGTATAGGGTGTTACACTTGCCTTAATTCTCTAACTTCTCTCTGATTTTTGCAGCCAATTCTTTCAATCTTAATGTAAAAAATTAACGGTTCCAACAGGTTTCCTCTAGTCATAAACCAAAAGAACTTGTCATAATCAAACAAACAGAAAAATTAGAATGTAAATATTAAATTAAAAACAAAAATATTAAAATTAAAACAAAATTGGATAAATTAATAAAAATAATTTTTCCTAATACTTTAGTCCCCGGTAACGATGCTAAAAACTTGATGTATCGTAAACCAACTAAAAATCTGATTAAGGCAAGTACACCTATCAATTAATAGTATACCTACGGTGAGAAATGGAATTGTTCCCACCAGGACTAAAAGTACGAGTAATTATCATCTTTCTATTATTTAACCAAATAATTGGAGCTAATGATTGATAACTAAAATTCACTAAATTAATTAACTACAAATGCCACAAAGAACAAATTAGGAAAATAATCAAGTAAACAACCAAGAAGCAAAACAATACCTAGGAAAGAATTCACCTAGATTTCATCTGTCACTATCAATCTAAATTATCCAATTTCTTCACTTAGTATTTTGATCTGTAGAAATCCCTAAATTATGTTAATATCTCTCTTCAAGAATAAGAGCAACTGACTCTAGGTTGATTAATTGAAATTTATTTCTAATTAAAACCCCTATTATCTCACATTAACTCGATCAATGGATTCCCTTATTAGATTTGACTCTAATCCGATAGATTTGTGTCATTTTATTTCCAGGACTGCATACAACTCAACTCAATTACTCTAGATCTACTCTTAAACAGGGTCTACTCCTCCTCTGATTTAAGCATATCAAACATGGATCAATAATCTAGAAATATCAAAACAAGAATTAAGCACATATAATTGAGAATAAAATCTAAGCCTTTATTGCATAAAATAAAAATCAAACGACAGAATTCATAATAAGGTTCATCTCCCTAGGTATTTAGAAAATTAGTTCATGCTTGAAAATAAAAACATCCCACAAACAGTATAACAGAAAGAAATAAAGAAACTCATTATAATCTCTTGAGAAATCAATTGGGAGTCTTCAATCTTGACAGAAATCTGACTCAAAATCAACTTTAATGGTATTTTTTTCGAGTTGTTTTCTTTAATATTCTATGACGGCTTACTACTACCTTCTTATTTTTTTGTCATATATAAGTCTTAAAATGCCTGAAAAACCTAAATATTGCATTTTTCTGCAATTTAGGGTCCAAATTTACGAAATTGACACAACTTGCCACATGACCGTGTGGCTCACACGGCCGTGTGGAATGGTCTAGCCTGTGCAGCTCTTGTAACTCTCTCTGATTTTCCAGTTTTCACTCGTTTTTTACTCATTTTGCTCCCAAATTCTCTCCTAAGTATAAAAACATTAATTTAAAAAATTAGGAGCATAAAATTCACCATTAACATCGAATAAGCACCCAAGAATGCATTAAGAATGAGACTAAAGCATATTACTTTATGCACCTATCACTTACATTAGGTGGAAAGAAATATTTTGTTACTTTTATTGATGATTGTTCTAGATATTGCTATGTATATTTGTTACATTCAAAAGATGAAGCGCTTGATAAATTTAAAGTTTATAAATCTAAAGTTGAAATTCAGTGTGAATCATTTATCAAGTGCTTAAGATCGAATAACGGTGGAGAATATTATAATCCAAGTTATTTTGAGTCCAATGGGATTATCTATCAAGTTTCAGCCCATACACACCACAACAAAATGGTGTAGCTATAACAGCCCGTTTTTAGTCAAATCAAAACAGTGGTTTTGGGACTAAAAATCTGAGGTCAAAATAATTATTTTATTATTATTTTAATGTCTACAGTATGATAGTATGATCGTGTGAAAATATCGTTAAGAAATTTCATCGTTTGAGTGTTTAATTTGATAACAATGACTAAATCACGTAAAGTGTAAAGGTTATGTTCTAATAGTTAAAGGTGTCTAATAGCTATAGAACCTTAAACTAGAGGTCCTTATATGGTAAATAGCCCAATAATTTGATAGTGGATGATATTGGCTTGGCATTATAGAAATTTTGGATAAGTAATAAGGTTAATTAAGTAATTTAGTAAGTAAATGATAATTAAATAAAAGAAAACCTTATAATTGTGTTCATCTTCTTGAAATACACAATCTAATCCTATTTTTCATGGTGAAAGAAAGCTAGGGTTCGGCCATCTTCTTTTCTTTCAATTAGGTATGATTTTTGTCCCATTTTTAATGATTTCTATGTTTTTGAGAACATTGTAGCTTAATCTAGCAAGCCCAGGGACAAATTTGTAAAATTTTTAAAGGTTTAAGTTTTTTCCATTGATGATTATAGGTGTATTTTGATGTTTGATGACAGAAAATGTATGGTTGTTGTTGGATAAACAACATTTGTAGAGTGATTTTTGATAAAATTTCTAATTAGGGTTTAAATTAAGAAATGTGGAAATTTTGTGGTAGAAATGTAAAATAAATGAAAAATATGGACTGCTATGGTAATAATAGAAATTTAGCTAGCATGGGTAGGGACCTAATTGCATGAATTTGTGTTTTTATGAGCTAAGGACTAAACTGTAAAAATGTTTAAATATTAGGGGAAAAAGTGTAAAGTTGTCATAATATACTTGTTGGGCTAAATTTATTAGAATGAAAATTAAATAAGCTAAATTTGATTACATATAGATCAAGAAAAACGAAGTTCAGATCTAGATCGGGGGGAAAATAAAGTTTTGGACTAATTGATCCATTTCGTCGTTTTAACAATCGAGGTAAGTTCATATGTTAATAAGCATTGTTATAATTATGTTTTAAATGCTTTATTATTGAATTTAATTGTGAATTTGATCCTACGGATATGTTCGATGAAGATTCGGCAATGTGAAATCCCGGTTGAACCTTAGGAATAGATTAGGATTCGAATGACATGTCATTAGGGGTTATATGATTTGGGTGATGGTCCATACGTCCTACCGGTGGCTGAGTTATCCAGCATGTGTTACGGATTCTCATCAGCTTGTGTGACCAGCACCGTGTAGCTACGTCATGACCGTCAGCTTGTGTAAGTAGACCCGTTAATAGATTGAGAATGAGCATTATATGTGACATGAGATTGAGATAACTTTGGCTATGTATTGGCACTTAGGGTGCGAGATTCTAGAGTATTCGATAGTATTCTGAATGGTTCAACTGGTATATTGAGGATATGGATGAGTATGAGATTGATACAAGTTGGTACAGGTATGTACATGAACCGTACAAGCATTAAATTGAAGAAACTTGTGAATTTCATATTTAATCTTGTGAATAAACATGTGATAGGTTTGTGTAACTATATGAAATTATTTATGATATGTTTAATTGCATTAATTGTACATGTATGGTAAGTATAGTTTATTAACTGTACGAGCTTACTAAGCTTTATAGCTTACTATGTTTACTTTTCAGTGTTTTATAGTGTTTATCGAAGCTAGCTCGAATTGGATATCATCGAAGATCTCATCACACTATCAAGCTTTCACTTTGGTACCTTTGAAACTTATGTATTTGGATATATGGCATGTATAGGAATTATGGACATTTTGGTTTATGGTTTGGTAATGAATTTAGCCATTTGAGTTGTCTTGTAAATGCTAAGCGTTTGGTTTTGTGTATAGCCATGAGAGTTGGCTTGTTTTCGTATATTTGGTGATGTATATATTTGTGCAAATAGCCTTTGTTATGTTATGTAGTATTTCCATTTATATGCTTGTTATGAATTGATATTTGGAGTACCATATGGTTGAAATTTGAAGATTTGGTATGTATGTGATTAGAGGTAAGAAAGTGTAAATATAAAGTTAACTAGTTAAGTGAATTGAGAACGTGAATTTGGTATAAAATTGAATAGCGTATTGTGGTACTTGTTTGCCTTGTAGTTGATGGTATTGAAATGGCATGAATTATGCTTGGTTTAGATTGGTTTGAATGTCTATTGATGCTATGCTATATGTCAATTGATGTGATTAGGTGGTTTCAATTTGGGTGAGAAAAAAGGCTTAGTAAATAGCCTATTTTTTTCCACATGGGCAAAGACACGGGCGTGTGTCTCAGCTGTGTATGACACACGGCTAGGTAACACGACCATGTGTCCCTTGGTGTTTAATTAGAAATCAAGTTAGTATGCTCCACACGACCCAGCACACGGGCGTGTGACTTGACCATGTGGCATAAGTCAGTATACCCTACAGGTTTGGCACAGCCTAACACATGGCCTACCACACAAGCGTGTGAAGCCATTTCAAAAGGCATATGGGCTAGTCACACGGGCATGTGGTTGGCCGTGCAACCCAAGTCAGAGAGTTACACGGGGTTGGACATGGGCTGGGACATGACCATGGAATACCATTCTGAATGTCCACACAGCCTGTGACACGGGTGTGTCTTTGGCCATGTGAGACACATGGTCAGGCCACACGGGCGTGTGTCCTCTGCATTTTGAAAAAAATTTCTAAGTTTTCTAAAAATTTCTTGAGATATCAGTTTAATCCCGAACCACTTCTAAAGCAAGTTTTGGGCCTTATAGACTCATATTAAGGATTTGATGAATGTTTGTGAATGACTTGTAATTGAATTGATAAATGTATGTTCGATGGTGATATAAGTCCGGTAATGCTCCACAACCCTATTTCGGTGATGGACGGGTTAGGATTGTTACAGTAGCTGAAAGGAAAAATAGAGTCTTGACTGAAATAATAAATCCAACATTATCATATCCAGGTCTCGGACAAGGTTTTTTGGCGAGAAGGTGTTCTAACAAGTTGTCATATATTGAATAGAGTTCCTAATAAGGAAACTAAAATATCTCCCTATAAACAATGGAAGAAAAGGAAACCAAACCTTAATTATTTAAAGGTTTGGAGCTGTAGAGCTATTGTCAAAATTCCAACACCTAAGCATAAAAAGTTAGGTGAAAAAGGAATTGAATGCATGTTTATAGGATATGCACATAACAAGGCATATAGGTTCATGGTAATTGAACCAAATGATTCAATTTCAATTAATATTGTTATTGAATCAAGAGATACTATTTTGATGAAAATAATTTAATTCTATTTCAAGACAATCACACCCACAATAATTAATTCATTCTTTAAATGAGGATGAGATTCTATTGGAACAAATTGGTAATTATGATGAATCTTGTCAAGAATTAAGAAGAAGTAAAAGGATTAAAAAGGCCAAAGATTTTAGATCAGATTTCATTATGTTTCTTATAGAAGGAAAAGGTGAAAGTATATGCAATAAGATACCTTATTGTTATGATACGGAATCTTTTCCTATTACATTTGAAGAGACAATAAAATCTCAAGACTCTGCTTTTTGGAAAGAAGCAATAAATGATGAGATGGATTCAATAATGGGAAATCAAAATATGGATCTTACTTGATCTTCCACCGGGTTCCAAACCAATAGGTTATAAAGGGATCTTCAAAAAGAAAATGAAGGTCGATGGAACTATTGATAAATTTAAAGCAAGGTTGGTAGCCAAAGGTTTTACACAGAAATAAGGTATTTATTACTTTGATATTTATGCTCCAATAGCAATAATTGCTACGATTAGGCTCTTAATATCACTTACCTCAATGTATAATTTGATTGTTCACCAAATGATTGTTAAAACTACATTTTTAAATGGTGAATTAGAAGAGGAAGTGTACATGCAACAGGAAGAATTTGTTGTTCTAGGATAGGAGCATAAGGTATGTAAGCTTGTTAAATCTCTATATGAACTTAAACAAGAACCAAAGCAATGGCACCAAAAGTTTGACAAGGTTGTTCTAGCTAATGGTTATAAAATAAATGAATCTAATAAGTGCATATATAGCAATTTTGAAAATGGAAAATGTGTCATAATTTGCTTATATATAGATGACATGCTCATATTTGTCACGGATTTGGAACAAATAGAAAACACAAAGAAATTCTTGCCAAAAAACTTTGCTATGAAGAATATGGGTGTAGCAGATGTTATTCTTGGGATTAAAATAACCCGACAGGAAACCACTATAGCTTTATCACAATCACGGTACATTGAAAAGGTGCTTAAAAAGTTTGATATTTTCAATTGCATACTAGCATCTACACCCATGGATCCTCAAATAAAATTAGTATCTAATGCTGGTGGGAAAATTGATCAATTGAAGATCCAAGTCTAATCGGTTGTCTTATGTACATAATGGCTTATACAAGACCAAATATTGCATATTTTGTTGGGAAATTGAGTAGGTACACAAGTTATCTAAGTAGTTTGCACTGGCAAGCTTTGAATAGAGTACTTAGGTACTTAAAGAAAACTATTACCTATGGATTGTATTATAATGGATATCCTTCAATTTTAGAAGGGTATTTGGATGCTAGTTGGATTGCAAGTTTGGAAGATCATACATCTACTAGTAGATGGATCTTCATTCTTGGTGGAGAAGCCATTTCTTAAGGTTTCAAGAAACAAACATGTATTACTGATTCCACCATGATAGTAAAATTTGTTGCATTAGTCGTTGCATCTAAAGAAGCAAAATGGTTAAGAAATTTTCTTTATGATGTACCTCTATGGCCTAAACCAATTTCACCTATTTTTATCCATTTTGATAGTAAGGCTACTCTAACAAAGGCATAAAGCCAAGTATATAATGGAAAGCCTAGACACATTGGATTAAGACATAGCTATGTCCAACAATCAATCTCTGACAGAGTGATCAGTATTAATTATGTGAGGTCAAGTGAAAATTTGGCAGATCCTTTAACAAAAAGTCTTGATAGAGATGTAGTCAACAAGACCTCAAAAGGGATGGGAATCAAGCCCATTAATTGAAGTCAACCATGATGGAAACTCGACTGAAAACTTGGTATAATGTCAAGTCTTAAGTTCAATGAGATAAAGTACATCATTAGTATGTGAATGTTAGCACTATAAATAAATTCATCCTAAGATTAAAGTGCTAGGTACCTGTAATGATAAGAGAATGATAAGTAATGTACTCTTAATGGACCTATAACATAAATATGTTAGAGTGTTATAATTATGGGAACACTCTTTATGAGATCTACCTATGTGAGAGGAAGTGTGGTCGCTCCTAAGAGCTCAAGGGCTTGGCTCTAACAGCACTTATGAAAAGAGGACATGGACATATGGTCATAATAGCGTCCCTAGATATTATGCATTGACCGATGTTGAAATCATTGTGTGAGATGTGTTCGGTTAATCAAATGGAATAGCTGGTTCAAAGTTTAGTCTACCATGCAATTCCGATTAATTTTAACATGTTTTCACTAAGTGAATGTTCAATCGTAATGCACCTTCATTTATGCAAATTGATTTCCAAGAATATCAAAATCTAAAAATTTTAAAAATGAGGGAATCGTTAGACATTTTCAAATATTTATATTATTTTAATCACTATAAATGAATGAGTGTAATTAATCAAAAGATAAATCTTTTGGCCATTGGTCAAGAGTTATATCACTTGATTTTTTTAAAAAGAGTTATAACTATTCAAACAATGTTACTTAAATAGTTATAATATTAGATGAATAATTATATGCCTTTATAAAGATGTTATTATTCGAAAATTCCTATAAATAGACTGAGATTTTATTTGGAAATTACACCAACAAGTTCTAAAAATTCTTTTTATTTTATTTGGAAATTACACCAATAAGTTCTAAAAATTCTTTCTATCCTTCCTCATTTTCTAATATTATTAGATTGTTCTATAAAGAGTTACTGTAGAAATTCTTTATAAAAATTGAGTTTCTTGTTATACATTGCTCAATGCTTAGTAGACTATTCTCGTCAGTGCAAAACGTAAATAGTTGTTGGTTTCAATATATCCTTGAGGTTAATTTGCTTAAAACTCTTTTGCACACCAAATATAGGTGGGGTGAATATAACCTTAAAGATGGTGGCTTGATATATGCCTTGGAGACTTGTCCTATTTCTTCATTTTCTATTCAAATTTTGTTCGTGTGCTTGAGTTTTTGCTCATGTAACACCCTAGACCCAGTCTAGACGTCTAGACCAAGTTTGGAGAGTTACGTCACCCGTTCTAAAATTCATACTATCATAACACAATTGAACGAAACCATTCATACGTATCATTAATGATATCAACAATTTAAAACATATAGTCTTCATAAATTCCATAAAACGTAAATCCCTAGTGGTAATGCCTAAAAGAAAAGATAAAAGTTTGACTGAGCTTCCGCGACATAGACCCAATCAAGACTAGGGATCACCTGAAATCCAACCAAAAACAGAGTGAGTTGTGAACTCAGTGCAAAACCAAAGTTAAATTATTCAGTTAGTATTCATTTACAAAGTAGTTATATTTAGAGATTCGGTTGGTACAGGACTATTTACAATTTAGAGTCAGAACAAATCAGTCATACACAGATAGATATTTATATATATGCAATTTCATATATATATATATATATATATATATATATATATATATATATCGCAGATCATATTCAAATGCAGATATTCTTAAACCCCATCTGCTACGCACCATCTTCGACCATCCCAACACACCATTAAGGACATTCAACGCCCATCCATCTCTAAACACTGCGAAGTGTCTATTTGACACGTTTACAGTAATGCAGCTTAGTTGTTGAATCATAATGCATCAAGCACCAAAATCAGAATTATTCATATAGTGGCTTAACCACTAATTCAGAGTAGGTTACTTCCTTCTTCACAACATCCCAACCCATGCATATGCAGTATACAGATATTTACAATGCACTTACAGTTATAACATTCAAGTGTCAGTTACAAAAAATCAGAGAGTTCTTCCTCAATCAAGTTCAGACCATTCATACATTGGAGAAACCATTATCAGTTATAGAACACATTTACGGCCTCATTTACGGCCTCAAAAACGGGTTTTGAGTCTCATTTATACTGCCATACGGCCTAGACACACGACCATGTCCTTGCCCGTGTGGCTCACACGGCCTGGGCACACTCCCATGCCCTCTGCCCATGTGGTTCTAACCTGTAAACAAAAAGTTGCACGGCTTGGACATACGGCTGTGTCCTTGCTCGTGTGACTCGCACGGCTTAAGCACAAGCTCATGTGCTTACTCGTGTGGTCCTAAGTCACAAACATTGAGTTACACAGCCTAGACACATGCCTGTGTCTCGTACCCGTGTGAACCCTGCACTAGTTTGGTCACACACAGTCTGGACACATGCTCGTATGTCAGCCTGTGTGGCCCCAATTCGATGAAAAGTGAGTTACACAACTGATCACATGGCCTGCCACATGTCCGTGTAACTCACACAACCTAGACACACGCCCGTGTGCCTGGCCATGTGGCATCGATAGCCACTATATCCGGCTATCTGAAACTTGCAAAATTAGAGTATTTAGTATGCACCTAATTTCATTTTGATGGAGAAACAATATAGAGACTACCCGGAATCTAATTAATCATTCTACAACCAATTACACAATCAATTTCAACATTTAGCAAAATTAACCTATCATTAAAAACATGTCGAAAGATTCGACGCCATTCTATTCCAATTCGCACACTCACCTCGTACAAAACAGAAGAAATCAAACTAATACGGTGGATTAACGTCTTTTGTAATATCCTTACTAGAAGAAGAAAAATAAAAGAAGGAAGAAAGGAGAAACAAAGAACAAAGGTTTTAGAAGAAAAATGAAAAGAACGAAAAAATGTTTTAAGTTAACCACTACCCCTTCTGACATTTGCGGAAAAAAATATTCCCTAATGTGTACGATGGGATTCGAATTCAGAACCAGACAGAATACGGACAAATGCTTAACCAGTGAACCAGCAGTCTTTTTTAATTGATTGTTTTATCACATTGTGATATTTTACATCAATGAATGGGCCCATGCAAAAACTGTAATACCCCCTACCCGTATTCATTGCCGGAATAGGGTACGAGGTATTACCGGAGTTTACAAATAAATAATTTTTTTTTCTTTTTTTTTTTTAGGAAAACTCAATATAATCCCTTTACAGATATTTAACCTTCCCTGCAATATTATATCAAGACCAATCCAAATCAACCAATCCAATTCAACATATTTTCAAGATAGATTCATGCATTTTTATAAGATAACGTCATCACATAACTAAACCAAGATTTGTTAGCCATACCATTGGCTGACCTTACATTCATTTCATAGAATCATTTACTTTATTAGCTTATACATGCCATTGATTTCCAAAATAAAGTTTCTTTATATACCGAAGTCCTGAGGTTGATAGTGTGATGTGTCTCCGACCAAATCCAACCTCCGAGCTCTTAACACTACAAAACAGGGAAAAAGGAAACGGGGTAAGCACTTTGTGCTTAGTAAGCTCATGTAACAAGAATTATACTTACCTAATATTTTCAATACAATACAATAAACATTCATATATCCATTCAATGCATTATTACCTTAACATTTACAAACTCAACATTTAAGTTAGTACAATAATTTTCATGTACCAATAATATATACCATGATGGATGTGTTCATCAATACCATGATTTCCATTTCCTTGTTATTTTTCCATATTTATCCCGTTGAATTTATCGAAATTTCTATGGATTTTTCAGAGGTACACTTTTAGTTTACAATTCCAGTCCATCAAATCATATTCATGTGCGACATACCCATTTCGAGAGCACACTCCTGAACCTCAACCTTGCAATGGATTACGGTCGAGCTAAATCCTCGCAATATAAACTCATAGAGTATTGTCGGGATTACCACCAAAGCTAAATCCTGCAATGACAATTACTCTAATGAGCTTGGAACCAATTACCATCCAGCTAAATTGCACCCTAATTGATTACCCGTCTGGCTAAATCCATTTTACACACATTCTTCGGAGGGCTATATCAGATAGGATCACCCGTCCGTCTAGATCCTTTTGCCGTCAATTCCTTTTCGAGATCCATCGAATTTTCCTTTCATTCAAACGGGATTTCTTCCCATTTTATCAAATATATCAATGTTTCATTAATTTTCATACAATAAACATTCAAATCATATTCACATCAATAACATACAATCTCAAGCATTTAAGAATATAATTCAAGTTACATGAACTTACCTTGATACTTGTTTGTAAACAAAAAAAATCTACTAATCCCGAACTTTTTCCTTTCCTCGATCTAGCTTCGTATTTGAATCTTCTGGATCTAAATAAATAAATTTAATTATCAATTTAATACATTTCATGTTCATATGCAACATTCTCTATAATTCAACTATTATTTGTAGTTCATTCAAAGCTGTCTACTTGAGTCATAGTCACTAAATTATTTTTATCTTGAGATACAGAACTCCAAATTAGGATCCCATAATTTTCCCTGAAACTAGACTCACATATCTTCTTACCATAAATTTTCAGAATTTTTGATTTAGCCAATCAGTACAGTTTATTCTTTAAAGTCACCCCTGTTCTGCTGTCGACAGTTCCGACCCTTCTTCACTAAAAATTAATTATCTCTTCATACAGAATTCAAATGATGTTCTTGTTTGTTTCTATTAAAAATAGACTCATTAAGGATTCTAGACATATAAATTTAAGCCCCTAATTGTTTTTATTCAATTTTTTATTATTTTTCAAAGTCAGAACAGGGGAACCCGAATTCATTCTAACCTTGTCTTATAAAATTTATTATATCTCAAAATTTACAAATCCATTGCTTACACTATTTCTTCTATGTGAAACTAGACTCAATAAGCTTTAATTCCATATTTTTTTCATCTTCTAATTCGATTTATACAATTTATGGTGATTTTTCAAAGTTAGTCTACTGCTGCTGTCCAAACTGTTTTTGTGCAAGCTGTTTATTACCATTTTTCCCCTAAGCTTTTAATAAATGATAATTTCGTCCCTACTCAATTAGCCTCTCAATTGAACTGATTTTTCTCAATTAATATTTTATTATATCACCTTAAACTATTTTTACAACCTTTAGGAATCATAATTTCAGCAATATACTTGAATTCCAAGCATTTTCACAATTAGGTCCTAAAAATCAATTTCTATTGAAATTACCTAATAAAATCATCTCATAAACAAATTAAAACTTTAATTTCATTCTATTTCATCATAAACTTACAGAACTCAATCATGGTGACTTTCAATTTCATCCATGAAATCAAAAACTAATGAATTTAATAGTAGGACCTAGTTGCAAAAGTCTTAGAAACACAAAAATTACAAGAAAAAGGCAAGGATTAACTCACTTGGTGCAAAAATTATGAAATACCAGCTTATAGAACCCTCCTATGGCATTTTTATCTACTGGAATTGAAGAGAAATGAAGAGAAATCTAGATATTTCCTATTTAGTCCTAGCTTTATTTAGTTAATTTTGCAATATTCCAATTTTACCCTTAGTTTATCAATTTTTCTGCTGATTTCATACCCTTGCCGTCCAGCCCAAATAACTTTTGGGTATAATTTCCTTTTATATCCTTTCTCATTAGACTCTTAAGCTATTTAATCATTCTAGCAACTTTTACACCTATTACAATTTAGTCCTTTTCATTTAATTGACTACCCAAACATTAAAATTTCCTAACGAAATTTTAATACCACATTAATAACATTTCATAAATATTTATAAAATTATTTTTGACTCGGTTTTACGAGATAGAGGTCTCGATACCTTGTTTTTACCCAATTTCTTCAATAATTTCTTTTTCTAACTAACCACTAAATCGGTAAAATTTTTCTATCAATATTTTCATACGATTTTCCTATCATATCAATTTTCATGCAAAAATATTGAAATAAATTTCTCTTTAAATCGGATTTGTGGTTACGAAACCACTATTCCGATAACCTTAAATTTAGGCCATTACAAAAATAATTAGATGATGACAAAATTATCAAAGATTGGGATTCCTTATTTCTGTTCAAGAGCGTATAAATAGTTTCGTGATTTTGGCTAAACGATTGTTGAACCCTTGCGTTGGAATAAATGGAATAAAATGAATTTTTATTGGTACGATCTGACCTATTATCATAAATCAATTGTGAACCTGACGGTCATTTCTTTTTCTGATATAAAAAAGATGAGATTTCACTAAGTCGATTCTTAGGAAATCTTGAATCAGACCATTTGTCTTTACTTCAACAAAGGAAGCACAGACCTCTTCGGCGAAAGAACTTTTGTTGTCTTGGTCTCATCTCAACACTAAACAAGTCCGAACTAGTTGAATACATGTGTCAGAAATTCTCCGAGTCGGTTTGCCATTTCCATAAAGGATATAATTGACAGCTCGAAGTTGCATATTATCTTTTCCCCGAAATGGATCCTGGGGGAAGAATGTTGCTAAATTTAGACCATCCGGTATTTCATATGGGGTTACAGGTCAAACCAAAACAAAATACGGATAAGGATTGTTTTAAACTAACAAAACTTTAGCAACGCAGTTCAAACTTCAGACCTTAAACATAAAAGCAGAGCACAGAACCAAATATATAGAAATCTAATTACTGCAAATTCTCACAATTAGATTCTTAAATTTTGGGGGCGTTACAGCTCACCGGAGATTTGTACTAGCAAAGAACCTGTTGAACTGACTAAAAGACCGGTTGAACCAGCAATTGAACCAGGTTCTTTAATTTCGTTTTTTGAATTTTTAATAATTTTTCGATTGGACTAGTTGGACTAGCAAACTGGTAGCTTGATTGGTTCGACCACCGGTCAAATTTTAAAAACATTAGTTTTTTATTTTATTTTAATTAATAACTCCTTTATTTATATAAACAAAATAATAAACATGTAATTATATAATGAAAAATAATTTTTTATATATAACATTAGGTTAAATATACTTTTTAACTAATAGCTCATTTATTTATATATTAATAAATATGTAATTATCTAATGAAAAGATTATATATATACATATATATCACTATGTTAAATTTATTTTATTTTTAAAAACATCAACTAATTTTTTGATATATTTTTCTTTATATATAATTTTTAGATGTCAAATATTTATTTTTCCCCTTACATTGTGGGTATGGTAAATTCTAATATTGTAAAATCAATTAATTATTTCAAATAACATTATTTTTATTAAATAAGTTTTTTATATGTGAAATATTTATTTTCCTCCATATCATGGGCATGACAAATTTTAGTATTATATATTTTATACGGCATGTTTGAAATAATTTTTTATAATATTAGAATTTATCATACCTACAATATATGTGAAAATATAATGATATTTGAATAATTATATGACTTTATAATATTAGAATTTACCATAACCACAATGTAGGTAGAAATAATAAATATCGATATATAAAAATTATATATGAGAAGAAAATATAAAAAATTAGTTGATACTTTTAAAAGATAAAATATTTTTAACATAATGATGTATATAAAATTATATATTCATTATATAAGTACATATTTATTATTTTCCTTATATAAATAAAGGATTTATTAATTAAAATATATATTTTACATAATAATATTTACCAAAAATATATAATTATATATTTATTATTTTGTTTATATAAATAAATTAGTTGTTAACTAAAATCATGAATTAAAAATAAAATAAAATAATTTTATAAGAACATGTTTATAAATTAAAAGCATTAATTAAAATTAAACAAATAACAAGTATGCTTAAAAGAAGAATAAACTTAAACCACAATGATAAATATATCAACATTTAACTAAGAAAAATATTATAAAACGCTTTCCAAAAACACATTTTATTCGTCAATTGTTCCAAAACAATCTATTTTCTTAAATAATAAAATATTCCGCCTAAATCTAAATTATTGTTTTTTTTCTAAAATTCGCATACAGATAATTTAATCCATATAATTTTAAAATTTTAAAATTAAATATGGATTTTCATTCTCAATTAGAAAACTCAATCGATTTTCATAAGTCGGTAATACAACTCTTAACTTAAAAAAAAAAAAATGGATGATGATCTGGCCCAAGTAGTTTTGGTCGATAATTTGGTATAGTTGAGAATTCAAATATATAGTAACCATTCATTAAATGCAAACACAATATTTTTCACTTCTTCTAAAACCAAATCCTACAGTGCAGGAACGCAAATATTTACAGGCAACACAGCATCATTTCTTTTCAAGGTTTTGGGCTTTCGTTGGATCTTTATAAATTTAAATCATACACATATATAGTTTATGGCCATTGAAAACCTCAGGTCCCCTTTATGCTGCTTCTGCAAACCCAACTCTAAGCTTACCAAAATCGAACACAGTGTGGTAGCGACCCATGAAGACATCTCCCAAAATCCTGCATCAATCAATCCAAGTGTTTTAAGATTAATGATTTCGGCTTGAGATGGTTTCCGGCTGTCCAAGAATACAAGGCAAAGATAAAATACCAGAGAGGTCCACGAGGAGGAGGGACATCCAAAGCAGTAAAGCCACTGATGCATTGAGCTTCAGCACCTTCACCCACCTTCAGAATGTACTGGATTACATCACCCCCAGAAAATTAATGTCAGCACAACGTGTTGTCAATCGGACAATCTGATCTGAAACTGTACAACTGTTATCAAACTACTAATAGAAAATAAGGATGGGGAGTACCTCTTCTGGTGTAAGATCAAAAGCTTTGCCACCAATAGTGAAGGAAATGGTTGGCATGGAAGAAAGACTTCCACAATCGACAGTAGATTCTCCCATTGGGTTTGGCACCCGATCACAAAGCTGCAAAAGTATCAAATGGAAGATCAGACATTTGAAAGAGTGCAATTGCGAAATTCTTGAACATCAGTCTATCACACGTCACCTGATTGGCATAGTCCAATATGCGGTCTTGAGTCTGATTCTCAATCAGTTGGTTCTGCATCCACACAACTGCCATCTCGCAAGCAGGGCACATAGCACTATGAAGAATTCCAGACGATTTACCGTTGCTCTCATCTACCACATTCTCAATGCCCATGCTATACAAAAACATTCGAGCACCATTACTTTTACACTTCAATACATTCTATCTTCAAATAAAGTGGAAATAAAAAGACCATAAATTGGTGAAAACAAGCACAAACTATTAAATGGAGCCTGACCTAACACCATGACTGCCATCAAAAGCACACAATCCAATTCGGGAGCAGATTTTCATGGGTTCTGCCTATTGGAAACATTAAGGAAAATATAAGTCACTAGGTGGAAATAATAGTGAAGGAACAAAGTCACAACTGACGTTACAACAAATGAATACAAACCACTCGTAATCTTACGTAATACAGTAAAATGAGCCTTCACCTGAGATACAAGTAAATCGATGATGGTCTGTCCATACTGTTGAACCACTGCCTTGCACTCCTGGCTAGCCACTCCAGAGGCTCCAATTGCTTGGTTTATCATGGTAATCACAGTCTGCATCAAGAGAAAGAAACAATCAGGAATCGCAACAATAACCAGGATAACAACCAAGATGAGAATGATCACAAAAGGCAACAATGACGCATTACGACTTACCGTAGGACCTGCCAGCAGGGAAGTTCCAGAATCTGCAATTGCTGCACAACCACCAGCACAATATCCTGAATAGTATAAAACCAAGTCAGAAACACAAAGATCCATGCCAAAAACATCATGTTTGTTTGTTTTTTTTTTTTTCTTTAATGAAAGCAATTGAAGTTTCCAACTTCAAAATACAGGTATTCGAAGGAGCATACCAGTTGGTTTGTCACCAATAAGAACATCACCCATGTCAAACTATCAAAAAGAAAAGAAAAATAAGAAAATTGCGAAAGATTGGAGTGTATATATATAAGGCATTTGTGGCACATAATAATTGAAGTTTGAAAGGTCAACCTGCCAATAGCCTTTTTGTGTTATAGGAACGTATGTGTGCTTGCCCTTGTAGTGGTTTGGATCAATCCCACCAAACACAATTTCACCACCCATTTCTTCTCCTACATTGCGATTAAGCCAAAATGAAAATACCTGGTCTTTGATAAGACCTTGTTCGACCATGTTGTACCTGTAAGATAAACAAATGGTTCAGAAGACACTTGTAAATATCCAGAAACATCTTAGATAGGAATAGAAATTAAAATCAAAATGCAAACATACCACACTGGGACAGCATCCCCAACTGAAATCTCCTTAAACCCAAGTCCTAATATCCCATCAAATTTGGCCGCAATAAATGTAACACCTGGCTCCTTAGTAGCCTCTATAAATTCCTGATAATGAGAAAAGGTCACTAGTTACCTAATTCAAACTTTCAAACTGCCAGATCAGACGCAATAGAAGATTAGCACCGCTTACCTGATCTTTCGCAACCAAGTTGCCGACTTTAACACTGTCATTACTAAAGAAACCAGAAATAGCTCCAGTACCATATTGAATAGAAGCAGATTTCCCTGCATCAAACATTATAATACAACTTCTAGATTATTTTAGATTTTATCATCCATGAGATAAATAGACACCGCAATGCAACTTACCAAGTTATAAGAAAACTACAGCAGAAAGAATTCATAACTTATAATTTTGTTAATAATAGGCCAGAGAAATACGAATGAGGTTACAAGCCAGAGAAAACCATCTTTCTACTAAAGTTCGTCCTACCCCAACAACAGGGCATAGCTTGGGGGAGGCAGCGGCCTTGGCCCCACTTAGCTAAATGTGAAAATTGGTTTTTAGCACTTCCAAAAATTAGCACATTCAATTTAATCAGTTTTAGCCTTTAATTAAATGAAAAAAATTGCATTTTTAAAAAATTAAGAATTTAATTTAAGCTTTTAACACATCTCAGCCCCCGAACAAAATCCCTGGCTTCGTCCCTACCAACAGAGACCAAAAACAGAAATAACCATACACTGGACGTACAATTATGATCAACCTATCACTACCTAATCCAAGAGTATTGCAGACAGCAATAATTATTTTTGAAATATCAAAATTTAGCTTATTACTGATCAAAAGAATAAAATCAAGAACTTAAAATTTGTTCTGATAACATTAATATCAGGAAGAAACAATTATGAGTAAAATAAAAAAGAGTACATGGCATACCATTCTTCTTATAAGTACTTGACTCACTTGACTTGTACTTGGAATGGAAGAAACATGCAACCTACACCACAATGTAACGTGAATCATGTTCGCTAAATCAAATTAGCTTTCACAATTATCAAGGAGTTTCAGTTCCTATGCGATCATTGTAAACATAAATGTAGGGGCTTACCGAGAAATAGCACTTAGTTGATGGTACCCACAGATTTGAGCTTCCTGTGTCAAATATCACAGTGAACTTTTGCGGTGGAGTTCCGATACCAATCTCACCATAGTACTGAGCATCCATGTAATTCTTCAGTGCAACAATATCAGTTTCCTCAGAGTCTCCTAGATCATTACGGAAGCGATACTTTTTAGCAATAGATGCTCTGAGAGCCTCTCTATCCTTTGAGTCAAGCTGCGCAGCAAGCCGGTTGTTTGGATCCAATTTCATCTTTTTCAGCCCAATTCTAACCAGCCCATCATTGGATGCAAGTACTACAGAACACAAAAGGGACGAGATGAACAGCGACAGCACAACCCCTTTGACCGTGGTTCCCATATTAACCTACAAACCCTAGTTCACCACTGCATTGTTAGAATAACATGTAGGAGGAGAAAGATACATGCTTGTAAGCATGCATGCGTGGACTGCTAATATCAACACCATCCACCATAACTTTGAACTTGACAAGTTATAAATTCCAAAAAAATCTAATAATTTTTTTAAAACACCTCAGCCATATGTTTGAATTGAGCTAAAACAAGGAAAAAGGAATAGGAAAAATACGAGAACTTGTTTCATTAAGATTGAGTTGAATATCCTTATCTTTCCCTATTACTCAGATTTTGTTTTCCCCAGTTTGGGAAAAAGCCGAAGAAAGATAACTACTTTTCTTTATCAGGATAATTTTTATATAAATTATTTTATAAATATATAACTTAAAATTATCACTATAATCAATCATTTCCTTTCCATGGTTTAATCAAATGGTTATTATAAAAATTCCTTTACTTTCTTTCCTTTCCTTTTACTAAATTTAAGTTTGCAAACAAAAAACATATATCATTTTCTTTTCTTAATATTCATTTCTTTTCCTTTTCTTTCCTTACAATTTCTTTGTTTTTCCTTCACATTATTTACCCAAACATAGTATAAATATCTTCTACTTTGTCTACTTTTCAATTTTAAAATGCTATAGCCAGGAGGTAGGCAAGCAGGACTTTGGCCCCCAAAATGATAAATTTTATTTAAAATTACATCTTAGCCTAAAAAATTAAGATTTAATTTTGAGCCAATATAAAATTTCTGTTTCCCCATCGCCATATTCAGTAAGAAATAAGAGAAAACAGAAGCCAAATGCGATGTAATTCTCCACGCGTCATATCTAAGTCAAATTAAGTCCACATCTCCAGTCAAGTAATGACTTTATAAAAAAATTTCGCCTTAAGAGTAAAAGGAACTCTTATTTACAAGCTAAAACAGCTAGAAATAAAAGGAAAAACAAGTCTTAATTCAATATGTAAAGGAAGAAGCAGCTCACTGCTAACAAGCTAAAAAACGATTGATTAAAAAAGAAAAAGAAAATCAAAATGCAACAATAAGGCACGTAAAAAAAAAACAAATCTTATGATTGAAGCTTCAAGTTCCACACAAAATCAACAACATAATCCGATGAACAAAAAATAATAACATCATAAAAGTAAAGTAAATCCAAAGCAAAAACAAAACCTAAAATGTGAAAAGGGAGGATGGAATATAATGGAACAATGCTCACCGAAATATTGTGACCGCTTAAGGCGAAAGCAACGAAGGAAAGGAAAGTTTGGTGAGGAGGGAAACGAGGCAGAAAGAGAGAATATATAGATATGGGGAGGGGGTAGAGGGAAAACACATATAGTGGGACGTCAAAACTACCCGTCAAACAAGTGGGGCCCTTAATATCGAAAAGCGATAAAATCAGGTATTTTTTAAAGATGGATGATTCTTTTTTTTTTATTGAATCTGAACCCTTGATTGTTTCATCAAACGATGACAGTTATGCGGTTAGATTAAATATGAGATAAATTGGAGGCTCACGATTTTCTTATTCTCTCAAACCCTTTCCTTTAAGGAAAAGCATAAGTTGATGACGACACAATCTTTTACAAAATTAATAAGGCTAAATTAAAAAATAGTCACTTTCGTTTGCTTCATATTATATTTTAATTATTTATATTTAAAATATTACATTTTAGTTATTTATGTTATCATTTTGTTATGAAATAATCACTCTATGGTTAAGCTCTATTACCTCCCTAACGGCAATCCTATGTGGCAATATAAATAGGTTTTAAATACTAACTTGAATACCTTACATGGCAATCCAAATTAAATTTATTTAATTAATAGCTTATTTTTATCCCAATAATTAGACATCTAAATTGGCATTTAAAACATATTTAGACTGCCACGTAAGACCACCGTTAAGGAAGTAATAGAGTTTAACAGTAGAGTGACTATTTCGTAACAAAACGATAATGTAAATGACTAAAATGTAACATTTTAAATATAAATGACTAAAATATTATTTAAGACAAATAAAATAATTATTTTATAATTTATCCTATTAATAATAATGACTAAAAAGGTAAAAAGGACACATTTTAAAGTTCTAAGTAAAAGTAGATCTTGGAGTTGGAGTTGGTTTATGGGATAAAGGTTTTTTACATAATTTAAAGGTAAATTATAGATGTTATTTATTTATTTATTCTTCTCACTATAATTCAATTATTTCATTAAATAATTTTTTAATTTTCTCATATATTTTTTGCATACTTATGCAAAACACGTTAAGATATATCATATAACCACATATTTAAAAAGTTGCGACATATCAAAAATTAATTTTAATATCAAAATATAAATTTCAAAAATGGAGAAAATTAAAAAATATAGAATTATTAACTCAAATTGTAATATATTGATTGGTGTTCATATTTTTCAAGAATAATTTAAGTTTGAATTTTCGTTGTAAAAATAATAATAGACAAATTAAATTTATCAAAACGTTCTTTTATACTATTTGACCTTATTTAAATTAATTAGATTTGAATTATAATATATTATAAAGATATATAAAGTTAAAAGGAGATTATAAGATTCTAATTTCGTTTTAATTTCATTAATGAAATATAAGATAATTATCTTAATTAAAATTGGCAATTGTTAATTAATAAATTCCACATATTTTAATAAGGTAATGGCATTTAATAGTTTATTGATATCACGCAAAACCTACCCAAGCACCCATAGTCTTGCTATAATAAATTCCATAGCTTAGGTTGTCTATTTTGGTTTCACAAGCATTGTATTTGTTATTGGATACCTTGGTGACTCGCTCACGCCACACTTAACCCATTACACATCACCTTTGCCTTTTGCTTGCCTTACCCTCTTTTCTTCTTCACAACTTGTGTATTTCTTGCTTGTATTTGTATCAATAAGAACGTGGGAATGGATATCAACATGATGTTCGACGGTGAAAAGTTTGATGCTTTTTTTATTTCAAAATTTTATAAACAAAGAAAACAGTATTAGGAGAATTCTGCTTCGGATCTATAGGTTTGGTCTGATTTTATTGTGACCCAATATGATAACTAAATATAAAAAAATTAAAAGAAAAATAAATAGCTGAATCTCTTGGGAAGTATAAAACAAAATTTAACAAACTTATGTATAATCAAAGGAGATTGGTAACGAAGAAAACAACAAAGGCGAGGAAAGCATGGTGACAAGGGTAACAGTAATAACAATTACTTAAAGCTATAATGACTTTTCACCCTCAAATTTTATAAATAAAAATTATTTTAGTTTTTATTTTAATTATTATGTGGATAATATGTCAGTATTTAATTAATTTTTTAAAATTAAAAAATATTTAAATTATTTTTATTTTAAAATTTTTTTAATTTTAAAAATTAATTAAATATTAACGTTCACATAAAAGTTCATGTGTATACAGTTAAAGAAAATATTAATTTTTATTTATTTTAAAGTGATTTGATAAAATACAAAATTTAAGAATTAAAAAATAAATAATTAAAATAAATTTTTATAAAGTCAGAGAAATAAATTAATATTATACCTGATTAAAAGAGAAGACAAGATTGTTGGTATTGGCAACAAGAAAAAGAAAGAATGAAGGAATCCAACACTCAAAAATAATGGCCGGCATTGAGTCATGATTGTAAAGAGGAGCAATAAATTTCACCTTTGGTAGTGTGTGAAAATTAGACATAAAACGTTGATATCAACTTTAATACCTGAAAAAGCCAATTTCTTGGGGATAAAATTATAACCTAACTAGTTGTTTACCAATGCGATGAATAATTTTTTTCTATAAACTTTATGAATGATATGAGAAATAATTTTTAAACATATTATTTCACAAAAAATTTTGTTAAAACTAATAAATGATATTATTGGATGAAATGTAAAACAAATCATGTAATTTAAAAATAATTAATATTAGTTCATTATTTAGGATATATAAAAAATTGTTTTTTTAATTTTTATTTTGATAATATTTTTTAATAAGTAAAAGATAGTTTTGAAAATTCAAATGAAATTGGTTATGTATATTTTTAATTTTAAGATAATTTTATATATTTTTAATTTTAAATTAATATTTTTATTTTATTGGAAATATATAAAGATTAATTAAGTAGATAATATTTTCAAACGTAAAATTTAAAATGTTAGATGTTATATTTCTTTTTTGTAATTTTTTATTTTAAATGAATAAATATTTTTTAAATATGTTTACAATTTTTAAAATATATTTTAAGTAACAAAAGTTGTTTTAATTGTTATAAATATTTTATTATTATAGAAGTGGATGCCCATTAGAATAAGAAGTTTGATATAATTTAGACTTTAATGTCTATTAGGAATAGAATTTTATTTCATTTATACTTCTTATGTCTATAAATATAGACTTTGGACAAACATTATAAATATCCCTATTGATAATATAACACCCCTCGCTTGACTTGATCATCGGGTCTGAGCTACATAATGCTACATTTGTTACCGGAGCAGCTACAAACAGTTTTTCCAACATTCATCCAATTATATATGCTAATAAGTATCATTCACATTCAAAATATGTAATACAATCATTTTCGGGTCCGACACGAGCTTACGACAGCTCTTTTGTTAACTCAAGCATGAATGAGGATCAAATTGTGAAGTTTCCAAAGTTTCAAGTCGATGTTGCGACATCATGTCCTCCACGTCATAACATCGTTAAATAGTGAGTCACGTTGCGACTTCAGACATCTCGACATCATGACTTTAGACATCTCGACATCATGATGTCACTTACTGTTGGCCCACATTGCAATGTTGGAGTTTTGAGGTCGCAATGTTGCCCCTATTTTGGCAACTTAACACTTTGGTACCTATTCAATTGCTTCCACAACAACCTTAAATGATTTTTAAGCAACCTTGAACAATTATAATGCTATAAAACCATGTCAAGTCCAATTCAAACATGAGATCAACCAAATCAGCCATTCAACATCAAACAATTCAACTATTCAAAATTTTGGCATACGCAATTTCATATTAACTATACATTTTCAAAACATACCATTTACCTATTCGATCATGTTTTATCTACAATTTTAGAAATAAAGCAATCTAATGGACTTGGCTTGAATTAGCCATGCATAAACTAAACTATGTGCCATATTTAACATTCAACTTACCCTTTCAATTCATCAACCAAACTAGTTAATTCAAATAGTCCAATTTCAAACCTTAAAATGTCAAACAATTCAAGAGCATGATTGTAATTTTCATAGTATCAACATGACCAAATATGCATTTATAAGTTATATGTTATGCCAAACATTCAAAATTGATCATCACTATATTTACCAATTAGCTAACAACTCCAAAATGTCAAAGTACACACTAAAGAGCCCTTATATACATGTCACAACCTTAAACCAAAATAAACATATTACTACCAATTAGGTGATAGTGTGAGCTTCAAGATGATCTGGCTTGACGAGTTTCGCAATGTGATGATCTACAAGGGAGAGAAAACAACTAAGGTATACTTAGTAAGTTTAAATGAAAGATATTATACTTACCTTAATATTATGCAAGTATAAATGCAACCTTAGTTTGGCATATTGTCAGCTAGAACATGGCACCCAAACATCAACAGATGAGCTTAGACAATGTACAAGATCATCAAATGTTACATGTTACTTAAGTATACCAATTTATATGACTTCATTATACTTATTACAATGGAATATTCAATTAGCAAATCATAAATATATATCAAGCATACATGAATCAAGATAATCTTTCTCCTTCATCAATTATATTAATGCATAAATTATGACCAATTTCATTCAATGATAATTCAATTTTATTACCAAATGCATTTCATCCTCTTTTCAAGTTTCCAAGTTCATTTATATCGTTTTGCTCAATAAACCCTAGTAAAATGGACTCATATGCATGGGTAAACTATACCACACTAGTTCTTATGGAATTGTAAAGTTGCTTGAACATAGACGTATGCTAGAAAAACTTAATAATTAAACAAGTATGACTTCATGATTTATTCATTATGGGTTAATAAATAGTCAAATTTCCATGGATTTCTTCTGTAACATCATTGACATTATTTTAATAATTTTAAGTTAAAGAAGGCAATTGATCTAACTCCTTCATTTCATAGTAATTAAAACTTGTGAATTGTTGCTTATTATTCTATTTTACCTTTCTATTAGTTTTTGAATTTACTTAGGTTAATTAGTAAACTAAAGTCACACTTAATTATTTTTAATCACCAATTTGTCAAGTGATAAATTTCACAATATTTGCCTATACAGTCCCTGTGAAGACGATATTTTTTACTTATTACTTTATTAGTTGTTGACGACTGTGTACACTTACACATTTTGAACATTTCACGACAATGACAACATCTATTTCCACTGTCAAATAAAAAATGGTTTAATTATCATTTTGATCCCTTTGCAATTTAAAAATCTAATGATGGGTCTTTTACAATTTAGTCATTGTACCTTAATTAACTATAAAATCAACAAAATTATTGAACCAAAGTTTAATATGTTTCTATATTAACCTCGTAAATATTAAATATTAAAATTTACAGACTTGAAATATGAAAATTGGATTTCTAAACCACTGTTTCTAACACTACTGAAAATCAGGCTATTATATATCGAGCCTTACAAGATTGTTGAAAGGGTTGGACCAGTTGCTTATCGTCTAGCTTTACAGTCGGAATTACAAAATATCCACAATGTATTCCACACATTTATGCTTTGATGATATCGATCCTATCCATCTCATGTTATACCAGTAGAGACAATCGAAGTTCAGTCTGATTTGTCCTTTTTGAAGAAGAACCAATGGAGATTTTAGCTTGAGAAGTAAAAAAGCTAAGAAATAAGCACGTGCCACTAGTAAAAGTCCTATGGAAAAGTCATAGCGCAGAATAAGCAACTTGGGGATTGAAAGAAATAATGAGATTCCAATATCCCTACCTCTTTTCAGGTAAATTTTGGGGATAAAATTTCTTAAAGGGGAGAATTATAATAACTCAATTTCCAATGGTGTCAGAAAATGCCATTTTAGGACTCTATTTTTGTAAATCGAGTCCATAAATATTAAATAAGGATATTTATAGAGTTATTATTTAGATGAAAATTAAAATTTGGATAGTTAATTTAGCTGAAATTGAGTTTAATTAAGGCTTAGGGATGAAATTGTAAATCTAATCGCTATGGATTTTAAATTAGTAAATGGCTTGGAGACTTAAATTGCAATTAACCAAAGGTCCAAAATAACAATTAAACTATACTAAAATAAGGTTAGTGGATGGTATGATGACATTTGATTTAAATAAGTAAATTAATATTAATTAACATATGATTTAATTAAAGTTGATTAAGTTCAATCCAACTGTAAAAGTTGATTTTTGGTGGAATGAGAGATAAATTCATCTCCTCCAACCGGTTGCTAGAAAAAAATAAGTATAACACCCTGAAATTTAGTGGGTTAGATGTTATTGTATTAATCTAAAATAAAACTTGATTAGGAGGTCTAAATTGAAAATAGTGTGTTTTAATTGAGTTAGGACCTAATTGAAAAAAGGGTAAAAAGTGAATTAAAATATTAATAGTGAGTCTATATATAAACTAAAATAAGATAGTATTAAAAACTATAGGTTAAATAAGTTAAAGAAAAGTTAGGTAAATATGTAAAGTAATAAAAAATGTAAGTGGAAGCGAAATGAATATATATAATTAATTGAATAAAATAAATAAGAAATAAACTTTAGCCTTAATGGTTAAGCAATTTGTATATTCCTTAGAAGTTTTAAGTTTAAATTTCACTTCTTTCATTTATTTTCCTTTTATTTTGAAAATTCAGCAAGCCTCCAGAAATATATATTTACTAATGCTATTCATGTCGAATAAATGTTTCGCATGCTTTATAATAATTGATTTATTAATTGCCCCTGTTTTTGCAATGAGATAGAATGTTGAATGAATTATTGAATGAACAAATTGAAAAGATCTAATTGTATTGCATATGCATGCAGGAAGGATATAAGAGGTGGTAGAATGATAGTTCATATTAACTATATAAGTGAATGTTCGTTGTGTATTCATGGCCATAGCAGATTCCAACTGCAACGGTCTTATTGTGTACTCACAAAACGACAGATTTAAACTGCAATTTTATTTTACTGGGCGTCCACAATCCCTCTGACAGTTTTTATCTGAGAGCAGTTGTGGATCCTTAGCCAAATGGAAACTTTTATCTTCACCCAATGAATGTAATGATATTAAGTCCACGAGATGTAGTGGTTTTAAGTGCACAAAATGGAGCAAAAAGGTAGAGGGAGTTCCCTAGAACTCCCTATTTGGAGCGTTAGTGGTTGGGGGTAGGATTAATGAATGATAAACGAAACATCAAAACGAATGTTTCATGACATATTATGCATACTCATTGAAAAGTACATGATGAAACGACTAAAGCGATAAAGGTGCATATATCTAATGTGAATGATATTATGACTCTATAGTTGATTTGTTTAATTAACTTCGACTGACTATTAATGTTCTGCTTGTCTAAGTGACAAAATTGAATTGTCTTATTGATTTGATTATTATGATTAGCATGCATCTTCGAATATTGTAAAGAGACTTCCACTGAGCTTCCATAGCTCACTCCCCTAATTTCCATCTTTTTAGATAATCCTTTCGGCTAAGACGCAGACACGACACTCGGAGGGTCTCGACTTTTGTTTCATATTTATTTTCGTTAATTGTATTCTTTTTAATTCCTTAGGAGATCGAGTTATTTTCCATTTTCTTTCATTATGAGTCGTGATTTGAGATTCGGTTTTAATTTTATTATTAGGTGCATCTCATTTAGATTATTATTTGTTAATATTTTATTAAACCGAATTATTTTATTAAAAAAAAATATTTACGTTTTAAATTCGCTGCTATCTTTAATAAGTTAAACTAGGATATATATTGTAAATCACCTAAATAAACTTGTGTTTTAAATGAAAATTGATTTTGGTAAAGGCCGAGCCACTTCAGTGGTTAACGTAATCTACCAAATTTGGGTCTATCGTCCAGGCTACGTTGGAAGGTTACAATAAGAACCTTGACGCCATTCTTAAGTTTTGAAGCTTTTGGTCCTCAAATTCAAGTAAGTCTTAGCCATTTTTCTTTGATTTTTATAGATTTTTTATATTGGAAGATTGATTAAGCTAACCCAAGGATCAATTTGATCAATTGGTGAAGTTTTAATGAGATTTCATTGTTGAGAATTAAATTACTTAGGTGTTAAATTAATAAAATTTAAGCTTAGCTTAAGAAAAGAACTTAATTGTAAACTCTAATTATTAGCTTTGTACATTAGGGACCAAATTGAATAAAATACAAAAATATTATGAAATTTTGGTAGGAATAGAAAGTAGAAGGTACCTAATGAATATATGTGAAATTGAATTTTAATCCAAAGGTCTAAATCAAAAGTTCAGCTTGTCTCGAATTTAGGGACTAAATTGAATAAATTGTAAAATATATGTGACTTTTAATTGATTGTGATTTGAGCTAGAATTTGATATTGTGTATTGTTGGATTATCATTCATAGCTAAAGATGATGCAAAGCCATCGAGAGGGAAAGGAAAGACGAGAGTCGACAACGAGTAACTTAAATCTCCGGTTTGTATTTTTATGATTCGAATCACTAAAATTATTGCATATTTATATTGTTTTGCATAGTATGGTTTTGAGGTAAGATGAAAGTGATTAATTTAATTGAATTGTTACAATTGATATTGGTTTGTATGTTGACTTGAATCATAGAAATACCATTAAGTTTTATCGTTCAGCTTATAGTTTGTTTTTCGTGCAAATGTTAGGTTTATATCGAGGTCTCAAGCATCGACTTTAGCATCCAGACAAAAATCCTAAACTTAACAATGTTTGTATAGTTTCTTTTGCTGGTTATATGACATATACCTAAGTTGAGTTTAATTCAATTTGGCCATATGTTATATATATGAAATTATAAATGTCATAACTTTTGGATTAGACATGTTTTGTGATACATTAATAGTTTATTTGGTAATTTGTTAATATGCATATGTATATAAATGCCAATTAGTCCAATGAAGGACTTGAAAGAAATGGTTGAATGTTTGTGTGAATAATTGGTACATCTAGACATAATGAACTCATTTGGTATACAGATTTGGTTGAAATTATTACTGAAATTCAAATTGAAAAGTTTTAGGTGTTTGTAAACAAGTATCAAAATTTATCCATTTGAAAATAGTATGTCAGGTCGCGATGTCGAACAATGACCGTCGCGACAAGACTAGGTTGCCATGCCACAGTGCAATGTAGAGTTTTGGTCATTGTAATGAGGCCTACTCATTATGTTGTGTCACAACATCAACCAGATGTTTTGAAATTGTTACAATTTGGTCATTTTCGATCTCGAGTTAACTTTAGAGCTTTTGTAAGCTCGTGTAAGACCCAAAAATAATTTTTTAATGTATGGCACACATGTTTTAATTGAAATTAATTATTTAATGGTGAAATTCGTATGAAATTTGATTGTAGTTGTTCTGGAAACAAATGTAACATATTGTAACTCAGGCCCAGCGATTGGGTCGGGTATCAGAGTGTTAAATTTTTAGAAGCATTTTTCCTCTTAATTTTCCTGAAGGAGTTGTGGGAATTCATTTTTTATCATTCAATTTTCCAAAGATTATTTCTTGAAGAGTTGATTAGAGTCATTAATTGAGTTTGTTGGAGTTTATATCTCAAATGGTTCAATTAAACACTTATCCATCTGTTTGTCTTATCCATCGGTTTATTCAATCCATCTTTCACTTTTTATTCTATCATTTATTTCTTTATTTATTATTTTGAATATTTATTCTTTATCCTTAAATTTCTTATTTTAGTTAGTTTGTTATTTTTTTTCATAAATCTATTTGGTTTCTTCTTTTTAGGTTAGATTTGAATATTTCTTTCTCGAGTCGAATAACGTAAATACAATCTTTTTCATTTTCGTCCTCTTTTATCAATGAAAAAGAGATAGAATTCGGTATCGATTTATTCTATAAACATGGAATAACCTGACTTTGATACCAATTATTGAAAAATTTAGTTTAGAAAACAACTTTCAATTACAGTGGCAATTTAAAATTTTGAAAACTGAGCCAGTATGTGATATTTATAGTAATAAATTTTTCCCGAAAAGTACATGTACTTTGTGCAAGATGGAATTATATCATTCTTTGCCTTCAACTGAATGAACTTTTCTTCTTTCCTCGTACCTCGAATTGTGTCGAGTGTAGGCTCAAGCAACACTAATCAAAGATAAAATAAGAAAGATTTAATTACTTTCAGTAGGAAAGTAATTCTCTCAAATAGAAATCGATAGAAATTTCAATTCCCAGAAGATAGAATTTATTTTTAAGAACTAAATTCACACTACTTCTTGGCAAAATAACAATATGTGAAACTTATGTATAAATAGGTTTACTAGTGTCATTTATTTATAAGGAGAGATGGGAGAATGTTGGTTGAAAAATACTTAAACAAATAATATTTATTTAATAGAAAAATACTCTTCTAGTATAATTAGAAGAGAAGGGGTGGCACACCCTCTTAGATTCCTTTAGGGTTGTTGCCCTTCACATGTAACGTGAGGCAGATTGGGTCTCTCATGTATTGATCCAATTATATGTGCTTCCTAAACTTCTAACCCAGCACTTATAATTTAATCCAACTCAATATATATTTTTATTTCCCAAAATAAATATTATTTAATTAATTAATTAGATTAACTAAATTAATTTTCCAATTAAATAATTCTCTCAACCCAATTCTAATTCTATTAAAGTCATGACAACTTTACTGTAAAAGAATCTATAAGGAGATATATTTAATTTCCATATTCAACGGACTCATAGTGATTCATTAATTTAACTCCATTTTGAACTTCAATTATTTAATTATAATTAATTAAATAATAATTTGAAAATCTTAAATTAATTCTCAATTCATTTTCATACTTATTGAGAAAACGCATTCATTTGTGAATATGACCTATTTCTCTAACTTCATTATTTCTCTAACTTCATTATTTCCATTTGTTTCTATTCATTTGGTTCTATATGCAATTTATTTCTAATTTCAACGAGCGAGCGGAGAGACTGATTGGGAATATATAATTAGGGATCAAATAATTTATAATTAAGTTCCCACTTGTCGCCTATAAATTATAAACTTATGTAGTCATGAAGTCATTCCACTATAATATCGTGATTTAGCTCTCCCTAATTACATACCATTAAAAAGCTACTTAATTAGTGTTCATCCAATGACCTTGTCATAAGTATATTACTCTCATAGGATATCCTTAATCTTTTTTAGATAAATTTATTCTCCCAATATGATCCTATTTTATCTTATGGTAACCATTACATCTTTCTTCATGAAAAGACAATTACTATCAAATAGTAATCAAGTCATTTATCACAAAGAAAAATGACACGTGACCATGTTTACTTTTCATTTAACATGTAATGTCGATGAGAGGATATCATTTACCCATTAGTTGGGCTATAAATTCCACTATCATGAATGGTTTTATATACTGTAGAAGTCATATACCAATGCACCAATGGTTGCTTCCTTATCTATTTGAACAGGGGTTTTTACTTACATTAAAGTATATAAATAGCGCATACATAGTCCATCATCCAATTAGGATGAAGGTATGCCACACTATGAACGTTACAAGTGAATAAATCCATAAATGGATCTAGGATTGATTCTACATGGGTCCTATCCAATGTATTGTTAATTCAGTCAGTCACATTTATGTCTTTATCTTTTAGGAGTCCTCTGCTCCGATGCTGAAGACAAATCATCTCTCAAATTAGACTTGATAGTGTCATATTAGTCTTTCAATTGGTTTGCTCATTTCTGGTTAGACTAAAGATATGTTTAGGTTCATCTACTAATACAAGTTGTCTTTTCGTATTACGATTCGACTTCATAATACTGCTTAGTATTAATTAAACATTAGATAACCAGTAAGTCAATATTTACTTTCATTTTACTTTGCATGCAAAAACATTAAGGATAATATACAAAGAGTATAATGTAACTAATAGATATTTTGTTAAACTAGTTTGTTCAAAAAATACAAGTAAACTTAGACAAAAATACTACACTAAGGGCACTAGGTTCCAACAATTGTTACAACAATTATATGAATCACTATATAGTGGAAGTTTGTATTAAAATACTTACAGATTTATAATGCTAGAAGCATGTAGAAATTTTCGGGGAATTGTTCAATGTATTTGTGTAAATATTTATTGAATTGATTGAACAAATGTATTATTATAGAAAGATCGTTATCAAAGTTTGTTATAATTATTGTTAGAACTCTTGAAGAGATCAAAATATATTTCCCCAAAATTCTTCCTCACCTATGAATTTCAAAAGAATGGTGATTTAAACGTTTAGCAAACTCATTCAAGTAATCATTTGAAAAGCTAGTATTCAAGATGGAAATATGTAAAATATGAGATGTCATGTGATGTTGTCATGAATGAGAGTAAATATACGTAGTACTCTTTTTTCCTTAATTGAGGTTTTGTTCCATTAGGTTTTCTTAGTAAAATTTTTAATGAGGCAGCATGTTATGTGTATTATAGATATGTGTACTCTTTTTCCTTCACTAAGATTTTTTTCCCTTAGGGTTTTTATCTTAGTAAAGTTTTAGTGAGGTACATTATCTAAATGGACATCTAAGGAAGAGTGTTATAAATATTTTATTATAATAAAAGTGGATGACCATTAGAATAAGAAGTTTGATGTACGTTAAGACTCTAATGTCCATTAAGAATATAATTTTATTTCATTTATACTTCTTATGTCTATAAATATAAAATTTAGAGATATATTGTAAATATCTCTATTGATTAATAAAATTTGTATTTCTCTTTGTCTTACTGTATTTTGTATTTCTCTTTGTCTTCTTGTATATTCTCTTTTATTCTTTATTTTATAATGTTAACAATATATTTTTAAAATTTTTTAGAGGTAAATTCATTAATTTATTTAATGAATGGAACCATATAATTCAAAGAAAAAATAGTAAACACTCGTCGTAGATGATGAAAGGCAAACTCCATCAACACAACAAAGGCTTTAACCTTAGTATCAATAGAACATTATGATATGTTGACAATTGCCTTTGTCACAACTTAAGCATGACATATCTAAAGTGTTTGCAAGCACTTAATATGATAAGGAAATCGGCTCTGGGTGGTCCAAAGCGGCGAGCAAAAATTGATAAAAGAATTGAGCATTTACCAACTAGAGAGGATGACAACAAAATCATCCCTAAAATCACTTGTAAAACTAAGATTATATGCATGCTACAAGAGCAGACAAAAACTTCTAAAATTGAAGACTTATTAAACAATGGAAAAACAAACAAAAAAAATTTAAAACTTAAGACGACACGAGTCCAAAATGACATGTGAACTAATTTATTATTCTGAAATATTCTCAAAACAAAAGTAAATTAATAAGTTGACGAAGTGCCACCCACTTTCTAAGAAAAACTACTGGTGGCCGGTGGAGTTTTAGCGAACGATAAACACCATCATCTGTCCATCACAACTTGTAAAGACAACAAATATACCAACAAAATAGATTTACAAACTGAAAAGAAAAAAAAACATGTGTAGTGAATGAGAAGAAGAAAGAAAGAAAGAAAGAAAGAAAGGGTTAATAGGAGAGAAAGAATGATAGCTAGCCCGGAAGCTGGAACCATCGTTGAGTAAAAACAAAAGATAAGAAGTAAACGAATTGAAGAAAAAAAGAAAAACATTTTTAAGGTTTTTCTTATTATTATAATTTTAAATCATCATTGAAAAAACCTTTAATGATAGTAAATTATTTTTATAAAAAAAATGCACATTATCAGAAAAAAAAGCTACACAACACATTATATTTAGAATTATTAGGTATATAATTTCACATTGATTTATGTGTGAAAATTAGACAAACGTTGAAAAAGCTAACTTTTTGCAGATAAAAATATAAGTTAATGGGTGGCAGCTCAATTTGAAGATCGGGCTTCAGGCGTTTTGCATGGCCTGGGTTTTAAAGGGCCCTTTCATTTGTTTTACGTAACAAATCAGTCTACCCACATGCTGCCTAATGCTTTTTGCCTTCGTCCCTTTCAGGAGCTGTAGGCTTTCGAGGTTTATACAAAAATTTTCGATAATTCCAATCTTAAGAAAAAGATAACCTTACCCAAATCTATTTAGTCCAAAACTTAAATCATAAAAATGAAAGGGGCCTAAACTTAAAATTGACCCAAATACAATGTAAGTATCATTGGATTACTCTGTATGGAAAAATACTCTCATATGTGTACAATCCACTTATACTAATTTTGGGTTAAAAAAGAAAGGCACCAAAAAGAAAAGAAAAGAAAAAAAAGAAGCAAAAAACATTCAACCCAGTGTCTTTTGTCTTTGGTTAAGGGAGAGGGAAATGTTGGGAGTGAAAAAAGGGAAGGTGTAAAATGGCAGACAAATCCCATAAAATCAGTATATGTTTGTTTGTTTGGAATTAAGTATATGGTTTATTATAAGAAGTAAAAGGGTGGAAATTGGCTTAAAAGAACTTGAGTTGCCAATTTTGTGAATCAAAGTCTATAAGGTCGTTATTGTAGTTTGACCCTCCACCACCACACCATGCACCCACTACCTACATATTTCAACTTTACGTGTAAATCAAAGACAACCATTTATCTGAAAACTACTTTGGGTGAATAACTTGGATTGCATAACTACAATTTTTACTTGTTTGGACCAGAAAATTCGCCTCAAATTTAAAAGAGTTTAAATAAAAATATTTAGTTTGAGAAATAAGTTTGGGAAAAAAATTATATCTATTTAAAATATAGGTTAAACTCAGGCTTGAACATTCAATGCCCAAGCCTGATCCATTTTTAAGTTTATAATACTTTTATTTTTATATATTATATAATTTGTGACATATTAAAAAATAAACTTATACTAAATATATAATACTACTCTAATCTAAAATATTAAAATAATGTTAAGATTACTACATAAAATTCAATAAATAAATAAATAATATTAATTATTAATTATTAAAATAATATAATATAAATATTTTTAGAAAATAAAAAATAATAAGGGTGAGCCTAAAATGGACTTAGATGAATCTTTTACAAATAATGACAAATTTAGATAAAATTTTAAGATCATATTTCAGATTGGGTTAGATTTGAACAAGTATAAAGTATTTTAATATTATGCTTAGACTAGACTCGATCCAACCCATTGACACATTTTTACCTGATATTGCTAGCAGGTGTCCCCATTACGAACTTGTTCATATTTCAAAAAAATCCACTTATCTCTGTTTTTTTTTTTTTTCCTTTTCCGTTGAGGATTTGAGCTGATGAAAGGTTTGGAGGACGATAGGAGGTGCAGAAGGGAGAGAGGGTGAGTTATGGGTGCGTTGGAGTTAATAGTTCAATCGTTTTCGTCTTTTACCTTTGTTTCGTCGGTTTGTTGTATATGAAAATCTGATTGTGCCAGTCTTTTGCCTTTGCCTTTAACAGCTCAATTTTTTGCTTTCTCATTTTTAATTACGTTATCAATTATTATTTGGGCTATATGGGTAAGTGGAGCTTACCAGCATTGTGTAAGTAAAATAAATATTTATGAATGAGTTGGATTGTAGTTCACCTATCACTATGGTTTATATAATATATATATAATAAACAAAATTTGTAAAAAATTTGAGCTCATTAAGATATCTTTTGTTATTTATTACAGTATTAATTTTGATATTTTGAAATTTTTATTATAACATTTATCACAGTTATAAAAAAACTTTGATTTTATTGAAATATTTGGTCAAGTAAATTTACTTCATAAGAAAATTTATCCAATAATTTTAAATATGTTAAAAGACTTTTTAAGTTAATTCATAATAATATAATAATAAATAAAAATGTTAAACTTTATATTATTTTTCATTAACTAGAAATATGAAAAGGAAAATTCTATTACTTAAAGAAATGTTCATATCAGCACATTTTTTTTTGTTAAAATTAGAGATTATGAGAAAATTCTCGCGTGCTTATACGTTGATAATCTTGTTTTTATTAAGAACGATAATGTTATGTTTGATGTTTTCAAAATATTTGTGATACATGAATTTGGGATGTTTAATTTTGGGAAGATACATTTTTTTTTTGGGGGGGGGGGCCTAGAAGTGTGATGTAATCTAATGATGGTTTTTTTGTTTCCCAAAAAAATTATGAAAGAGAAATTTTGAGTTTGGCTTGAAGCTAAATAAAGGATGAGAGGGGAAGAAAGTGGATAGCACACTTTACAAGCAAATTGCAGGGTTAGGGAGATCTTGCTGTTAGAAGATCGGACATTATATATTATGTGAATCTTATTAGTAGGTATATGGAGAGTCTAATAAAAAGGCACATGTTAGTTTCCAAGAGAATTCTTAATTACCCACAAGGAATCAAGAATTTTGGGATTTATTACAAAAAAAAAAAAAAGGTGAAAAGTCAAATTTAATTATTGACTTCACTCATAATGCTTATGTAGAAGACCAATATGATAGAAAGAGTACTTCAGGCTATGTTTTTATATTTGTTACAGGGGCTATTTCATTATCATCAAAGATGCAATCCATCGTCACATTATTAAGCGCATAAGTTAGATTTGTTGTTGCTATATTTTGTGCTTGTCAAGCTATTTGGCTTAGGAGAATCCTCAAAGAGTTACGATTCAAGCAAATAAGAGTCACTATAATTTTTTATGATAACAACTCAACTGCTAAGGTCAAATAATCCTATAATATATGGAAGAAGCAAGCATATTGATGTTAAATATTATTTTCTACTATATCTTAAAGTGACGAAGGACAATTGAACTAGAGACTTGCAAAAGTGAAGATCAAGTTGTTAATATATTTACCATGTCTCTCAAGTTGACATTATTTATTAGATTCAGAAAAATACTTGAGGAATCAAGTTTGCATCAAGTTACAAGTATGTATTAAACTAAAAAACATAAGGGACGAATTATTGAGATTTATTAGGTGAATAACACAATATCCCTAAACTTTAAAATTTACCAAATGATTTTTTATTTGATTTATTAGTTTTACTATTTTAGCTAATTTAAAACTTGTTCTAGAAGGCTCAAACTATGTGAATAAATCATCAATTCATTTATCTTTCATTTGAGTATGTAACACCCTTTTCTTTCTTTTTTTTTTCTTTCTCTATTTGTATGTGTAATAAATGTATGTGTACCTTTCCTCATATACAATATGTTAGAACATTGAAGACCAATATAATTGTACTTTGTACATAAAGTCGCAAATTAATATGATATTTTTATCATATTAGTCGAAGATATTGTTTTATCAAAATAGTTTTAGGATTATTGTTTGGTATATTAAAGGTGGGATTTTCTCAACTTTACAAGCGAAATTAAAAAAATTATTTTATTTACTTATTTAAAATATCTACCAATGAAATGTGATAATTTCTTAATTTTACTTATCAAATAATTAAAAAATCACATCTAATATATCAATTAATTATCTACAAAATTTTTACATAAAATAAATTATTAAATATTTTAATTTAGTCAAAACTTTAATAAAAAAGATATTAAGATTTCCTTTAGTATGTTTTAAGAAAGGAGGACAATATTCATAACAACCACATGCATCATTAATTAATCAAAGTTTGGTGTGGTGTGTTTACAACCAAAGCCAACCCATTTTTCTTTTGGAGATACTTAAATAATACCTCCTATTACTTTAACTTTGATAATTATTTGTTGTCAAACCTCCTTTAGAGAAGAAATCTTGAATATTTCCAATAAGCATGTTTTTATATACATCCAACATATAATGAAAAAAAGTTTATATAAAATTTAAATGAATTTTTGGTAGAAATGCTAATTTTATATATTTAAAATTTATTTTGTTATGGGTATAAATTTTATTATGATAATTTTATTGATTTTATATAAAATATAAAAAGCACACACACCCACACCCACACCCACACCCACACCCACACACACATATATATAATTCATTAAGAAAATTTCAATAATATCAATTAAGTTGCTTGCCTTAATTCGCTCCTAATGTTTGGCTGTTTGGTCACATTGACCTTTAACATTTTTTTATCACTTTCATACCTAACGTTTTTTGGTCAAATTGGTCTATTTTAACAGAGATGTTGACGTGGCCGTTAGGTGACTAACGGTGCTGATTTGGATTTTTTTTTACTTCATCTAGGCGCCAAATGTATGTAAATGTTGACGTGGCATTATTTTGTCTTATACCATGTCAACAAATGAATTTAAAATTAAAAAAATAATAAAAAAAACCCTTAAACACACACAGACACAATTAAAACAATGTAAGAGCTCCTAAATGGATAACCCTATATCTCGAATCCTCTTATTCTTTACTAAAATTCTACAAAAATTGAAGCTTAAACTCTAGTGGGTTAGTAAAAGAATCGAAAATATTGTTTGAAAAAAGTGGTTGGAAGCAATCAATGGAGAAGTAGCCTTATTCGAAGTTGGTTTCTTCATCATGAGGGGAGTTCATTTATGATGGAGAGAAAATAACATGTTACTGTAACAAGTTAACTTCGGGAGAGACTTCATGGAGCAATTTAAACCTAGGTAGAAAGTATTATGGTTGCTCAGATTTTCAGGTAAGCATATATTTAGCCAATTTGTTTTAGGGTTCATAAGAAATTATGGATATTTTTAGTTTGTTTGATTTTTGTGCCAATTAGCCAATCTGTTTTCGGGTTCATAAAAAATTGAATATTTTTTTAGATTGTTTGATTTTGTGTCAGCTGGAATAAATTGGTGCTACAATTCGTCATACCATTAGATTTTTAAGTGAATTGTAGGTTTTATATAATAAAAATTCAAAATTTTTTGTGTAAATTGTAGGTTGGTGGATGCGAATTTTTTAAGCGGTATGATGATAAGTTGTATAACAGGGCAAAAGAAGTAATACATGAATTACGTGATAGCGAAAGAAGACTTGTAAAAGAGAATACAAAACTTAAGAAGTAGATTATAAAGTGTAGATTTGAGAGTGGTAGTAAAAGCTATAATATTGAGATGTCTAAGAGTGGCAGTGTGCAAAATGTGGGTGATGACAGCCAAACAAAAGAGGTCAATCATGCTGTTGTGGATCACATTGAAATAAACACAAAGATTAAGAGCTTGAAGTAAAAATTTAAATCACTTAAGAAAGAGAAAGAGTTTTATAAGAAAATGTTTATTTGCAGTGTATTATTTATCTTATGAGTCACATTATTTAGGAATGTTAAATTTTAAAAAGTATGGTGTCATGTTCTTGTGTTTTGTATATCTAGTACCTTCAAACTTTATTGTTGACATTAATTGTCACATTCGAATTTGTGTTTGTAGCTAATTTGAGGGAAGTATAATGAAAGGTTTACGAGCAAAATGAACAAAAGAAAATTTGTTGAAAAAAGAAGTTACATGTATTAAAATGTTGGATATTTGACTTTGTATGTCATGTTCAAAATAGTAACTAACAAAATGACCCTAGACCCACATAGTTGCCTATAGTAGTAATGGTATACCACATCAATTCGTTACATATACCATCATTATTGTACCAACTTCAAGCAAGTCCTAGAAGGCTGAAATACAAAAAAAAATCTTAAGCAACTATTACATGTAATGGAAAACAAAAAAACATGTTAAGCAACTATTTCAACAAACAAACAAAATGTTTAGTCAGAATAACATCTCAATTCATTTCATCTTCTTTGTTGCAATGGATTCTTGTATGCTAATAGGCTCCCAATATACCATCCTTTTTTAGCTTCTAGTTCTTATACTCGTACCAGACTGAGAAAAAAAAATCACAACAGTTATGCTTATCATGAAAACTTTTCACTTGCATGCACCTAGACATATTACTGTAACTTGGAAAAATTCCCCATTTGCACTTTTAGATGCAATGCATTTAACTCTAAACCTATTTGGTTCATTCTTGATTATCTTAAGCTCCCTTCTACAACACATTAACTACTTAAAAATTACAGATTTGAATTGCTCACCATTTTTAAACAACATCCTAATACAAAAGTGTGAACTTGCTGAGTTTGGATTGTATGTGAGGAACCTATTTCTTCTTCTACAAGCATCAGTATTTCATCATCATCTGACCTAAGTATACTCCCATGATCATCACTATCAAAATATTTAGTCTCATTTCCTTCTTCTTCCCTACCAACTCTATTATTTAGTCTTTCAGCTTCAACTTCTTCAGGGACCTCAGCCTTAACTGCTCTCCAAAGCTTTCACTTTCAATCTCATCAAGTATTGTTTCCTTAGCTTTCCCACTAGTTTTCTCCTCCACTTCCCTCACTTTTTGCCTAGGTTATTGAAGCTCTTCATCATCATCACCGTCTGAAAAGTACATCACCTTCATCAAATAAACATTCTCATCTTTTGAATCACTATCACTTTCATCCTCAACCCCTTCCTCACCAACTTTTTCAATACTACTATTTAAACCTCCATCACCCTCTTCTAACCCTTCAATAAATGTATCTAAACCATCTAAACCTTCAACACCTTTACCACCCTCACTAACATATCTTAAAAATCGAGTTAGTAGAAATTGGGTTAATGGACCGAGAGAGTGGTCGCCCGAATTTTAGTTATTATTTATTTATTTTAGGTGATCTTTTGATATTAATAAATATCAAGTATAGTGGTTGAGCAGTGGTGGAGCTATCTATGATGACTTGTGTTCGAATCCCTTCCTTCACACTATTTTCTATGTGGTGCAATTTTGCCTCAAACCTTAACAAATGACACACCATGTTTTTAAAATAAATGTGGTAGGAATTAAAATAGGGAAGTAAAGTGGTCATGTGGTTAAGTGCTCTTAAGTTATCCTAAAGGTCTTAAGTTTAAGTCCCCTTATTCTTATCTTCTTTTTTTTTTTATTTTTTAACACAATTTCCATGTGCATAACATGCTTGCCATCCACCCCATTGTTACCATGTTTAGAAGGATTCCTTTTCCTTATTATGAGTCAAACTTATCATATGTTGAGGTAACATGATCCCATTTTCACTCTATATCTCCCTCCCTTGCCAAAACTTCATATCTTGCCTCTTGTTGTGGTTTATTGAACCTAGTCACAGTTGACCAAGCTTTCACCACCCTTTGTTGTCCATACCTCCTTCATTCTCCCTTATTCCTTTTTTTTTTCATTTCTTTCACCTCTATTTTCTCTCAACTTGAAAAAAAAAAAAGAACCACCACCCCTTTTCTTTTCTCTTTACTCTTCTTCCACCACAACCGACCCTTGTATGACCACCAACACACCTTTTAACCACCATAAGCACTGCCCTTCTTCGTTCCTCCTAACTTCTATCGCCAACCGCCGCCACAAGCTACTGCAGGTCCTTCTTCTCCACCTTATTTTCTTTTCTCACTCCTTTCTCCCCCTCTTTTTTGTCAAAACCCCATAGCCCTCTATCGTCGGACTGCCACTCTACCATCACCGGGCTATCGTCAGATCACTATTCTACCACCGTTGGACCACTACCAAGCTGCCATTGCAGTCATTGTCGGTGGCCGAGATTCTTCATTTTTCTTCCTCTTTCATTTGCTGACTCTCTAATTAAATAAAATCACATTTTCTCTTCGCACTATCAATCATTTTATATCACTCAAATCATCAATCTCATTCCTTCCTCGACATCGACCATTTCGTATTGAATCAAATGTAAGTGTGGTTATTTGGATCGTAAAATCCTTCACTTAAAGGTTTCATATCTTGGTCGAATGGTATAGTGCCATAGTGTCAATATAATATTTTATTTTTTTATTATTATCATACTAATACGATTTCATATCGACTTTAAAGAGCCAAATAATATTCGTAGAGGAGACCCTAACTTCACAATTGGAAACCCTCATTTCGAGAGTCTTAAATTGTGGGGTAAGTGTTGATGAGACTTTTAATAATTGATCTTTTAAGTGATGAAAATGTTATCAAAACATCCCAATTAATAATCGTTACTTATGCGTTGGATTGTCTTGCAAGATAGATTGAGTGAAACCGTTAAAAGGGATTGTGGCAATCGGATCTACAAAAAAGGTATGGGATTTAAACCTTTAATTTGTGTGTAATATGTTCACTTTCATTTTAATAATATGATACTAGATAATTAATTGAGATTACATTAAGTACTCCAATAGGAGTTGAAAAACTCATCAAGAAGAAACCCATTAGTTTCATGAAAGGCATGTTTTGTAATGTGTTGATGCATGTGATGATGACTTGTGTACAAACTCATCTCTATGTTATGTAATACATGGCTTATCTAGTATGTTGATGATTTAAATGTGTGATATATGTGTATGTAATGAGATCCATGATTTAATATGAAAAGTATATTAAAGTATGCTTTAAGTGAATAAAAGCGAATATTATGTGCTATATGAAAATATGGGCATGTTTACATGCATGTGTGTAATATTGAGAAATATGTGTTACGTGAGATTATGAAAATTATTACGTGAAAAATGTAAAAAGTGAATTATATGTGTTAAATTTGACAAATGGACATATCACATTCATGGGTTGAGTTTTGTGAAAGGTGGAAGTTATGTGGCATTTTATCTGTGATTATGTGGCTGTTATTGGCAATTATGTGGTAGCTTGTCCATAAATGATGTGTTATTAGATGGACAGGTTCTTGGGAACTCGATATTGGTGTGTAACGGAGATGGGTAAGAAATTCTTCATAATTTGCATTGTTACATAAGCATGTCTCTATATATTCATGAATGTGTATCTATGGTGATTTGAGATTTCTACGAATATGATATACATATTAAAATGAATGTGTTGTTATGTAACAATATTTTGATGATCTCACACTAGGCTTGTAAGCTCACCCATCTTATGTGTCTGTTTCAAGTTATCCTCGAAATCAGGATTTGGATGTAGATTTTCGGTGATGCTCTCGGATGTGAACTTTAAATTATTGACTTTATATCATTTATGGATTTTTATAGACTTTGATTTGGGTTTGTTTTAATCATTATTTTGGGACTTTATTTTAAATTGTGGATTATGCCATGGGGATTTTCCTTTCTGATATTTTAGAATTATTGTATGGATTGCTTATGTTGGATTTCAGTTTTAAATGATCATTAAAGATTTTTAAGAGTTAGTATCCGCTGCAAATGTGTTTTCAAAAATAAGTTATAATACAAGTATTTTAATAAAAAGGAACAAATAAATTTTATTGAAAAGAACATGATATTTTCAAAATGACATGTTTCAAGGACAAATGAATTATTCTTATAAAAAAATTTTGGCCACCTTTATGGCCCATATAATTGCTCAAATTGGGTTGTAACATCTAGGCCCGATTTGAGGGGTTATACTTACTACCTTTATCTCCAGCAATCTCAACACTTTTCCCATTTAAACCTTCACCACCTTCAACCTCACCACCATTTCCACATTTAATGCCAACAACCTCAACACCTTTCTCACCTAAACCTTCACCACCCTCACCATCTTTATTGCCAGCAACCTCAACACCCTTACCACCTTTACTGCCAGCAACCTCAACACATTCGTTACCATCACTAGCACCTTCCACAGTTGCTACAACTAACATTAAATCATCATAACCAAAAATAGCAGTGTCAATCTCATGCTCTATATATAGGTCTATCTCCTTATGCTTAACCCAGTAGTTCAACATGTTAATAGTGTTATTGTCATTCCACAAAACCCTAAGGTTATCCTATAAAGTCCTACTGGTTATCCTGTAAAGTCCTACTACTAGGTACATGGAAATAAGTTAATTGCACTATATTAAACCCTTTTAGCTATTTTACACAACTCAAAATACGTTATTGTATCTAGATCCTCTTTAAGCCTCACCATCTCACCACCTAAATACCTAACATAAGGATCACGTATAGATTTACAGCCAACATACAAGTTTATGTAGTATTCCTCTTCTGTAGACATCTGCAATTTAAACAATAAAAAAACATATTACAAAAGTTAGAAAATAGTAAGATTCCATACTAATAGACAAACAAAGTGCAACCAGAAAAGGTATACACAAACAAAATATTAAATATTATAAAAAATACAAAATGCATATAAAGTTAAATGATTTAATAATTATATAATCAAATCTAATAAGGTTTATATATTTAATAATATAACAACAACAAAAGATGGAAGGACTACTTCAATAAGTTCATCTACTGAATTATAACCCCTACCTAAAATTCGTACACTTAACCAAAAAGTATAATGAAACATACAGATTTATCAAATGAAATAATCAGAAAGGCCTCTTTTTTAGGTTTTGGGTTTATTGAGGGATTTTGATTTTGTTAGTAGCCAAAAAATAAAATACATGAAATTCCTCTTCCAATTAGTAGCAAAACCCTAAAGCAATGTATTAAAAATTGAAAACCCTAAATAAAAATCTCCAAATCAAAATACCCTAAATGAAAATCCCCAAAATCAAAACTCCTAACCCAAAATCCCTAAATCCGACAACCTAAATCAAAATCCCCAAACTCAAAAACCCTAAACATAAACCGAAATAACATACATAATATTTTCAAAGTGAAATTTTTTAAAAACATACCCCAATATCATCCAAAATCAAATGTGATTTTACAATAACCTTTGGGTAATTTTCTTTTGCACAATTTTCTTACTTTCTCAAGCTAGGGTTCACTGTCTGCTCTCTCTCTCTCTCTCTCTTTTTATTAATTGATTCAAGAGTTTTTTGTTTTTAGGATCGATCGGTCTTCTTTTTTTTTGAATATCTGATTCTTTTTTTCAATTAATTTTAATTTTAATTAGGTGTCAAATGCGTTGGGGGCTAAGTGAAGTAAAAAAAAAATTCCAAACTAGCATCGTTAGTCACGTAACGGCTACATCGGCATCTCCGTTAAAAACAGGCCAATTTGACCCCCCCAGAAAAAATATTAGGTGTAAAAGTGATCCCCAAAAAAGTTAGGGGCCAAAGTGACCAAACAACCAAACCTTAGGGACTATCTTTTATACTATGTCATATTATAATTATATAAAAATTCATTTATTAGTTCCACATCTTGGAAATTAAATCAAAATGTACACATGACATCAAACCAACCATTGGATAATGGGAATAACCATTAGAATATTTCATGTTGACATGTGCTAATATTTGCAACCATTGGATAATGAATTTTTAGTTTTATAGTATCTAACCATACCAAAAATATTTTATATTATACAATTCTTAGCAAACAATTTTTAAGTTTTCAAAGTCCAAACTAATATATTGTACTTAAAATCCAGAGATAAAAATTTAAATAATAAATTATCGTTAAAATGTAGAGGATCCTACAATTATCGTTTTACTTATGGAAGATCGAGAATATTGTATTTAACAGGAAAATAACCCCAATGATTTGACAACTATTCCCATTATCTACCGGTTGGTCCAATGTTATGTATATTGGAAAAATTCGATTTAGAAAATATTTTATTTGCAAAATGGAAATTTTCAATTTTTCTAAAATCTGAGCTTTTGTGTTATTTATAACAATAAAGTTTACTAAATTAGTGCATGTGATATCGACTAAGTGGCTCTAGTCATTTTTTGACTTTCAACTTACATGATCTTCTCCATTATTCATGAACTTTCGATTTGCTTAAAAAGTGAGTTCTAATTCATGAACCGATCACATAATGAAAACTTTTAATTTTCCAATAGGGAAAATTAAATCTCTCTATAGGCAAGAAACATGACTCAAGTCTTACAAAAATAAAATTTATTTAAGAATAAATCTCTCTATTTTTCGATAGAGTGATTGACTGCCTCCGAATGTACCAACTTTCAAAGTAAGAATCCTGCACAAAATATATCAAATAGGCGGTGTCCACAAGTATACAGGTCAGGTAGTAATATAGTTACAATGAAGTAGGTGAGTACTTCGAAGATTACCCAAGGGAGGCAAGCACTAAATTAACCCTAACCTAAGCACAAATAGAGTTAATTAGTACTTTAAATAAGTTATGTTATGAATAAACATAAAGAAAGATTTTTGGTATTTTTTAAATAAACAATAAAATAATATAAAGAAAAAGACTTTGGGAAACTTAATATAAAAACTAAATCAGATTTGAGCATGGTGATTAGCTTGCTTCAGTAATCATAACTAATTGTCACTTCGGGTTCTCTGTTCAATCAACAAGTCGTTACCATAATATTTTGATCTTCCACTAAACTAACAAGTCAGAAAAAACTACTTATTTCTCGACCTCAAAGTCCAAACTGATTCGAGACTAAGGTGTTCACGAATAGACCATACAATTTTGGGTCAATTCCCACATAGATACTTCCTAAGGTCGTCAAACCTTGGGTTTAAGTTCTTCATCTCCTGAACAATTGATCCACTAAGAAAATCCTGCACAACAATCAATTAATCATACCTCCACTCGCTAATCCTCTATAAGGGAACTAGTTCCTCATGGATCTCAAAAACACAATAAACTTGATACGAAAGATAAATAATAATAACGAATTAAGATACGAAGGTTTAAGAGGATCCTAAATTGTATTATTGAAGCACGAAATCCATAAAGAGTTGATCAAGTTCCACAAATCAAGTCTTCTGACAAATGCAAATAGAAAATAACCTAAAGCCTAAGAAAAATGAAAAACTAAAAACTGAAATTACAAAAGAAAATTATAAAGTATGAAAGTTGTCTGCAATATCTTGATTTTGGCCTTAGTCGAAACAGTGGTTTCGGGACCACAAATTCGATGAGGAAAATTTCATTTTTATTATATTTTTATGGTATACGATTTCATGAAATGATTTCGTAAAAATTTCGTTCGAAAATTTCGATGTTTGGGCACTCAATTTAGTAAAATGGACTAAATTGTAAAAAATACAAAAGTTGAGTTTTATATGTTAGAGGTGTCTAATTGTCATGAAATTTTAAATAAGAGGTCCTTAAATGATAATTAAACCATTGTATAAATTTTTGGACAAAAATGACCTTGTTTGGGTAAAATTTGAAAGAATAGTAAAAAGGGCATTTTGGTCATTTAGGTGTAAAATGAATTAAAAGACATATTTTAAACCCCAAATGTGTCCCTTTCTTCTTGCTACAGCAGAATGTACCAAGAGCAGCCATGGTTAGGGTTTGGCCAAGCTTCCAAGCTTAATAGTAAGTGATTCCGAGCTTCATTTTTAATGTTCTATGTATTTTTGAAATCCCGGTAACTTGTTCTACTTATTTCTACCATTAATTTGAGCTAAGGTTCATGTCTAAAAATTTACCCATGAATAATATACATGTATTTTGATGTCTAATGATAGAAAATGAAGGTTGGGTGTTAGATAAACGACTTTTACTAAGCGATTTTACGTGAAAACGAGTAAAATGACATAATCTGTAAAAATAGCTAATGCTCATAAATACATGTTAGAGTGAGAATTGGATGTTGATATAGAAGGGAAAAATGATCATCATGTCATAAAACATAAGAAAATAGGGTGAAGTTTAATTTACGAGATTTGGGGCAAAAGTGTAAATATGTGAAAGTTTAGAGGCAAAATTGTAATTTTTCCAAAATATGATTTTGGGTCGATTTGAATAATATGAGTCCTAATTAGGCTATATTTGAAATGATAGAGCAAGGAAAATCGAAATTCGGGCTAAAATCGGCAAAATACCAAGTTGTGGACAAAATGGTAAAAATGACCATTTTCGCATACGAGGTAAGTTCATATGATTTTAATAATGCAATGTGTATTTTAATGTTAATGTTATGATATTATATGAATAGTAAGTATACATATATGTGAATAATTTGATATTATGTAAATGATGTAACATTACTATATGTTGTTTATGTATTTATAATGGTATGATGATTATTATTTACGAATTGTTGCATGTTATGATTATTGTTGAATTATTATACAAATTATGTGGAATACTTGAAAAATATGAGTTGCCACCGGAGTATCGATATTGACATCACGAGAAAAATGGAAAAGGCATATGATCGAGGAAAAATTCGGTTTGAACCTTAGGAATAGATTAGGATACAAGTGACATGTTACTAGGATATTTGAGTTCCGAACTCGTTGAGTTGAGTCCGAGTTCGTGAGATGTAACTAGGCATCCGAACTCATTGAGTTGAGTCCGAGTTCACTTATGGATGCGAACACCCGAGCTCGTTGAGTTGAGTCCGAGTTCACTTATGGGTGGGTTACATGGTAGCTTGGCTACACATATATTCTGTAGGCTATTGAGTTTGTCTAGCTGTGGGCATGGCACTTATGTGCATGAATTCCGTGTATCCTATTATATTCTGAGTGTTCAACGGGTAATTTGACGGAGTATTCGATAATGGTCCCAATGAGACAAGCCATTGGTGAGTATGTTCTTAAGTTAAATTACAAGTTGTACAGGTATGTACACTAAACTTATGTGTGATGCCTTGATATATGATGTATATAGTATTGGTGAATACTATGAAAATGACATGATGAGGAATAGGTCTTGATACTTGATGACATTGAGATTATGGATCTATGCCTATGAAGCATAATTATGTGTTCTTTTCATGATGGATGAAATGATATTGTATGGATTTAGTGAATAATAGTTGTGATTGAGTAAACTTAGCCTTGGCAGTTTTGGGTTACGGCAGTGATACAAATTTGGAAATTCACCATAAATTGTGGAAGTTGATTTAGGGGCTGAATAAAATATGAGATTAAATCTCAATGAGTCTAGTTTCACATAGAGGAAACGATACATGCAATTGAATTTTATGTTATGAGATATTTAAATTGTTGTGAGGCAGAGTCTGAATGACTTCGAGATCCCCTACTCCTACTTGAGAAATTAACTAAAACTGTAAAAAAAATAATTAGGAGTTATAATTTACATGTATAGATTCCTTATTGAGTCTATTTTTAATATAAATAAACGACATAGCTCTTTGAATTCTGTACAGAGAGAAAATTGATTTGTAGTAAACAGAGGTCAAAGTAGACAAACACTGAAACAGGGGAAACTTTAATGAATAAAATGTACTAATTGGATAAGTCAAAAATTCTAGAAAAAAATTAGTAGATATATATATGAGTTTAGTTTCAGGAAAAATTTACGGATCTTAATTTTGAGTTTCGGAACTCGAGATATGAATTTTTAAGCGACTGTAATGTAATTAGCCAACTTGTCTGGAAATTTTAAAAATAAATTGTTTGAACTGTTTAATTAATGAATTAAGTTCGTTAACACCTCGTGCTCGACTCTAGTAATGGTCTCGGGTATGGGGGCATTACATTTTCCTTTAACAAGTGTTTAAGAGCCTATTTATAGAGTTAAGGTTGTTGTCATCCTCAACCCTAAGTCAGGTAACACTTCTGTGCTTAATATTTGATTGTGCTGACCAAAACGCCCCTGGCTCATAATTACTTCCCGTAAAAAATTGATGTCATGACACTCTAGTTCTTGTTTCGCAATATCGAAAATAGTATGCTCATACTCAGGGTAGCATCAGGGGTGTGTCGCGACATCCCTTGGTTGTGTCGCGATACTGAAGGCAGTCTTGGGATTCTTGTGCTCTGCTCCTTATGGTGGGACATCAAACTCCCTGTGTTGCAACAAAGTGACCAATATTAAGTTGGTACACCCTCTAATGGTCTCCTACATACTCACAAAGTATATTATCTCACCCTTGCGCCTCATTCGACCCCTAAGGTCAATAAAAAACTCAAATTACACTTTTTATTAAATGTAATTGAATTATAAAAACTCAACTAAAGCATAATAAAAATATTTGTATTCAAGCTCCTCAAATGCGAAAAATAGTTTAATTTGCTATTCTAATTACGACAGATCAATGACTACACTCAACATCTGATTTATTTATAAAGAAAATCACAAGAGTCCTACTTGAACAAGAAGAGATAAACTAATAATATTTTAATAAAAATTGCACATAGTCCCACAGGGACTATATTGTGGGTTAAATGTGTTGCCCATGGTCTTTTTACCAACTCATATAATTTATCCACCTTAATAACCCCTTTTATATTCCCAAAATATTATTTATTTAATTAAAATAAATTCAATTAATTCACTCAATTAAATTATGTTTTCAACGTAACACTATTCTCATTAAAGTCATGATTGTTATAGAAAAATTAATAAAACAATAAATAAATGTGGATTAAAATACGGGATAATTTTTCATTGTCTTATTTCCGCTTACAAGGTGCTATTTATAAGCTCATTTACATTTAATTAATAAATGTATTTAATGAACTAAGTTTTCTTAATTACTCCACTTAATGATCTACTGATTATAAATGAAGTAATGAGTTTTATCTCTTTTCTTTAATATGCTTAAGGGGGTTATAGACATCCATTTAATTTAAAACACTCCCCCTTGGATGTCTTTTTAAATAAAAAATTGCCTCATTAAAACCTTTATTAGGAAAAACCCTGTGGGATTAAAACCTAATGAAGGAAAAAGAGTACACAATCTCCTATTACAAGTTGCCTCGTTAAAAACCTTTACCATGAAAACCTAGTGGAACAAAACCTTGGTTAAAGGAAAAGAGTACAATATGTTTTAGACTCCCCTTAATGACGACATCACATTATATCTTTGAGTCGACGTATTCCAATCTTGTTTCGTAGTCTTTCAAATGTTGAAGTTGGCAATGCCTTGGTAAAAAGATCTGCTAAATTATCACTAGAATGAATTTGTTGAACTTCTATGTCACCTTTCTTATCAAGATCATGAATGAAGAATAATTTTGATGAAATATGTTTCGTTCTGTCACCTTTGATATAACCACCCTTTAATTGAGCTATACATGCTGTATTATCTTCGTATAAGATAGTTGGCATATTTTCCTGTAAAGAAAAATTACATATCTTCTAGATATGTTGGGTTAATAACCTTAGCCAAACACACTCTCGGCTCGCCTCATGCATTGAAATTATTTCAGCATGATTTGAAGAGGCAGTAGCTAATGTTTGCTTTGTCGAACGCCATGATATGGCAGTACCTCTACATGTAAATAAATATCCCATTTGAGATCGACCTTTATGTAGATCCGATAAATATCCAACATCAGCATAACCAACTAATAGGGATTTTGAATCATTTCAATAAAATAACCCCATATCAATGGTCCCTCTAAGATATCTAAATACTTGTTTAATTTCATTCCAATGTCTACGTGTTGGAGAAGAACTAAATCTTGCTAATAAGTTTACAGTAAAAGCTATATTAGGTCTTGTGTTATTTGCAAGATATATCAATACTCCTATGACACTTAGATATGGTACTTCAGGACCAAGAAACTCTTCATCATTCTCATAAGGATGAAATTGATCTTTATTCACATCTAATGATCGTACAACCATCGGGGTACTCAATGGATGTGCTTTATCCATATAAAATTTATTTAAGACCTTTTTCGTATAAGTTGACTGATGGGCATGAATTTTATCTTTTAAATGCTTGATCTGCAAGCTAAGACAAAATTTTGTTTTTTTCGAGATCTTTCATCTCAAATTCTTTTTTTAAATAATTTACTGTATTTTGAAGCTCTTTAGGAGTTCCAATAATATTTAGATCATTAACATAAATAGAAATTATCACAAAGTTTAATTCAGACCTTTTTATAAAAACACATGGGCAGATTGGATCGTTTTTATAACCTTCTTTTAACAAATATTCACTAAGACAGTTGTACCACATACGTCCAGATTGTTGTAATCTATATAAACTTTTCTTTAATCTGATTGAGCAATTTTCCCGAAAAACTCTATATCCTTCAGGGATTTTAAATCCTTCTGGGATTTTCATATAAATTTCACTATCAAGTTTACCATACAAATAGGCTGTAACAACATCCATTAGACGCATGTCAAGTTTTTCACGTACTGCCAAACTAATAAGGTCTCTAAACATGATTGCCTCCACCGCAGGAGAATATGTCTCTTCATAATTAATGTTGGGCCTTTGCGAAAATCCTTGTGCTACAAGTCGTGATTTATATGTTACGACTTTATTTTTCTCATTTCGTTTTTGCACAAATATCCATTTATATCCTACCGGCTTTACATATTTAAGTGTTTGGACTATAGGTCTAAAAACCTCACGTTTAGAAAGTGAATTTAATTCTGCTTGAATTGCGTCTTTCCATTTTGGCCAATCTTTTCTATTTCTACATTCCTCAATAGATTTAGGCTCAGGATCCTTATTTTCTTTTGCTATTTCAATAGCAATATTATAAGCAAAATTGTTGTCGGTAACTATATTTTTTCAATTCTATCTTTTTCCTAAAGTAACATAACTTATTGAGATTTCTTCGTTATCACCATTTTCAGGTACCTGAACCTCTTCTGGGGTTTTTTGATTAGTTATATCTTTGGCCTCTTCTTGGGCACTTGCCTCCACAATATTACCATATTGAATAATTGTTCCTTTCCTTTTACGAGGATTTTTATCTTTGGAACTGTTTGGCTTTCCACGCTTTAGGCGTGGATTACTTTCTTTTGCACTAACAATTTGCCCTATTGGGATATCAATTTGTATTGGAGCATTTTCAGCTCGTATGTGAGATTTTTTAATTCTCTTTAGGTCAGTAAATGAATCTGGTAGTTGATTGGCAATGTTTTGCAAATGTATGATCCTTTGAACTTCTTGTTCACATTGATTTGTGCGAGGATCTAATTGAGATAATGATGATCCATTCCATGTAATTTCTTTGACCAGTTGTATTTTCTCTCCTCCTAATTTTGGGAATGTTGTTTCATCAAAATGACAATCAATAAATCGTGCAGTAAATAAATCTCCAGTTAATGGTTCAACATATTTAATTGTAGAATGAGATTCATAACCAACATATATTCCCAACCTCCTTTGAGGACCCATCTTTTTGCATTGTAATGAAGCAATTGGAACATATACTGCACATCCAAAAATTCTAAGATAGGAAATATTTGGTTCCTGACCAAAAGCCAATTGTAATGGGGAGTATTTATTATAACTTGTTGGCCTTAAGCGCACAAGTACTGCTGCATGCAAAATAGCATATCCCAATGCTGTAACAGGAAGTTTTGTTCTCATAAGCAATGGCCGAGCTATTAGTTGGAGGCGTTTGATAAACGATTCAGCTAAACCATTTTGTGTATGAATATGAGCTACAGGATGTTCAACTTTTATCCCAAATTACATACAATAATCATTAAAAGCTTGGGATGTAAACTCACCAGCATTATTAAGATGAATAGTTTTGACTGCATAGTTTAGAAATTGTGCTCTTAATCGAATTATTTGAACAAGTAGTCTCGCAAACGCCAGATTGCGAGTCGATAATAAGCACACATGTGACCACCTACTAGATGCATCTATTAATACCATAAAATATCTGAATGGTCCACATGGTGGATGAATGGGCCCACATATATCACCTTGAATACATTCCAGAAATGCGGGAGATTCAATCCCAACTTTAGCTGGTGATAGTCTAATAATCAATTTTCCTTGGGAACAAGCGACACAAGATAAATCCTTGAATTCAAGAATCTTTTGGTTCTTTAATGGGTGTCCAATTGAATTCTCGATAATTCTCTGCATCATAATAGATCCGAGATGGCCTGATCGGTCATGCCAAATAGTAAAAGTATGTGGTTCTACAAACTTCTAGTTTGTAGTAACATGTGATTCAATTGCACTAATATGTGTATAATATAAACCTGATAAAAAAACAGGTAGCCTTTCCAAAATATATTCCTTTCCACATTCAACATTTGTAATATATAGATATTCAACATTTTTCTCATTCAGAGTCTCAATATGATATCCATTAAGACGAATATCTTTAAAAATCAATAAATTTCTTTGAGACTTAGTGGAATATAAAGCATATGAAAAATTTTGTACCTTTAGGTAATAATATAATAGCTCTTCTAGAGCCTTCAATAAGTTTTGAACTACCCGATATTATATTAACATGGGCATTACTCATTGTCAAATGAGAAAAATATTTTTTATCTTTAAGTATCGTATGTGTTGTAGCACTATCTGCAAGACAAATGTCTCCACTGATTTTGGGTCCATCGAAATTTTGTTGAATATTCATATTCTTCATAAAAACAAACAAAATATAATATGAGAAACATTGCAAATATTTATTAAGTATATAAATTATTCTTTATGCAAGAAAAAAATATACTTAAAACAACATAAAAATATCAAAATAACATCAATTTTTCTAATGATTCTCCAAGAAATCTGCCACATCTAGGTGAGTTATATTATTAAGGTCATTAAATTTATCACCCTCGTAGGCATGGTCAGTTTTAGTATTATAGTGAATATCTTCATCTTTTGCCTCCATTTCATCATTTTGGGATATAAAATTTGTCTCCATATGTTTTCTTTCCTTTTAATAGATGATTGATAAAGTTTCACTAAAGCTCAGACGTACGACAGGTACGTGACCAATGCCCCTTCATATCATATCGGTAGCATATATTCTCAACAATCTTTGAAAGATTATTTTGACCACTTCTTTCTTGTCTTTCATTATTATTCTTTTTCTGGTGGTTAGAAGTATCATTGTTATGACCACCATGATAACGATTACTAATACGTCCTCGACCACATCCCCCACTACGTCCACGACCACGGCCGCGACCTCTATATTTTCTATTTTCATAATTATTGTGTACTGCTACATTCACTTCAGGGAATGGTGCAGAACCAATGGACGAAATCCATGATTTTTCATCAACAGCTCATTATTTTGTCCAGCCATCAAAAGACATGAAATCAATTCAGAATACCTTTTAAAACCTTTTTCATGGTATTGCTGCTGCAGAAGCACATTAGTAGCATGAAAGGTTGAAAATGTTTTCTCTAACAAGTCCTCATCAGTTATGTTTTTCTCTACATAATTTTAGTTGAGAACTAATTTTGAAAAGTTCTGAATTGTATTCACTTACAGTCTTAAAATCTTGTAACCGTAAGTGCATCCAATCATAACAAGCTTTAGGGAGTATCACAGTTTTCTAATGGTCAAATTGTTCTTTCAAAATTTTTCACAACTCAAAAGGGTCTTTCATAGTGAGATATTCCACTTTTAACCCTTCATGTAGATGATGACGGATGAAAATCATTGCTTTTTCCTTGTCTTGATTAGATGTTTCTTTATCTGCTAATATAGTATTTCCTAGACCTTTAGCATCTAGGTAAATTTCAGCATCTAACACCCATGACAAATAATTCTTGCTTGAGATGTCTAAGGCCACAAATTCAAGTTTGGCAAGATTTGACATTATAATCACTTGAATTAAAATAAAAAAAAATTAGTAAAATAATAAATATTCTCAATCGTAAAATAATTCAATTATATATACCAAATTTGCTAAATAATAATATGTATGTTAAATATTGACATAGAGAGGAATAGTCATAATAATAACTTAACACAAATTACATTAATTGAAATTTCTTTAAAAAAAACATGTATATTATCATTTTTAGATTTTAGTTGTAAAAATAAATGTGCGAATGTTACCCAAAGGAAATATTTCATCTAGAAAATAAAATAAAAGAATTATGAAAATATGTATACCGTATATAGTTTAACGGGAGTTATACGGGCAAATTATATAAAATCGAAATGACGTGAACTTCACTGTGAACTCATAGAAGCTCGTGCTGATAACGTGTTATAGAAAAATTAATAAAACAATAAATAAAAGTGGATGAAAATACGAGATAATTTTTCATTGTCTTATTTCCATTTACAAGGTGCTATTTATAAGCTCCTTTACATTTAATTAATAAATGTATTTAATGAACTAAGTTTTCTTAATTACTCCATTTAATGATCTCCTGATTATAAATGAAGTAATGAGTTTTATCTCTTTTCTTTAATATGCTTAAGGGGTTATAGACATCCATTTAATTTGCAACAATGATAACTTTTTGTACTAAAATGTATGAGTAATTAAATTTAACTGTCTTGTTATGTAAAACTATGATGGCTTATTAATTTAATTTTCACATTGAAATTCAATTATTTATTACAATAAATGAAATAATAATTGAAAAATTTAAATTAGTCACTAAGTCATCTCTTCTTCTCATGTGAGAAAATGTATTCACTACGAATAGTAATACATGCAATCTATTTTTCTATTTGTTGTTTTCATTAATTCAGCATATCGATTCAAATGCAATCCTTATAGGGTTGTGATGAGCTAGTGGATAGACTGGTTGGACATATATAATTAGCCTCAAATAATTCAAAATTAAGTTTCGACTCCTCGTCTATTAATTACAACATTATTTAGTCATGGAGTTAATCTACTAAAAGTATCATGGTTGAACTCTCTTTTATGATATACCTTTACCAAAGCAATTTAATTTGCATGTTTGTCTAGTGACCTTGTCATTTGTGTGTTACCCTCATAGGATATCTTTTATCACTTTAGGTTAAATTCGTTCACCTAATATGATCTTATTTTATCTCATAGCAACCATTACTTCTTCCTTCATGAAAAAGTCTATTAAGACAAATGATCTGTAGTCACATTTATTTTTCATCAACCATGTAATGCTAATGAGAGTATATCATTTATCCTTTGTTGAGCATGAATTTCATTGTTATAAGGTTATGTCATACATAAGTCGTATACCCAACATACCAACTTTCAACTTTATTACCAATTGAACTCAGGGTTTTAATATATCAAACTATACAAGTTACATACACAGTTAGTTACTTACTCAAGATTGAGGTAAGATTGAGGTAAGTCCCACTATAAACGTCAATACATCACAAGTAAATAAATATATAAGTGAATCTAGAATAAATTCATCTTGGGTCTTGTCCGATGTATTCTCAATCTAGACAATCACACTAATGTTTTTCTTTTGAGAGTCATTCGCTTTGATACCCAAAATAATGTATCTTCTCAATTGGACTTGATAGACAATATTATAGTCTACTGAACCAATTTGCTTAATTTTGATTCTTCATCAATTAGATTACTCGCTGATATAAGTTGTCTTCTCGCATTATTTTCCGACCACATGATGCAACTTAATATTAATTACACATTATGTAATTAGTGAGCCAATATTTGTTTATACATTTTGCTTTTCATGAAAAAACCATTGAGAACAAATACGAAAGATAGTAATATAAACGACAAAATTTTATTAAACCATGTACAAAAAATTACATGCATACATGATGAAATAACTACACTAAGGATAATGGATACCAACAATGTGTTCATTATGGTTTTAGAGGTTTAAATTACTCTTTTTATAATTTCTTATTTTTATAATTTATTAGAGGTTTTTTATTTTTTATATATTTTTATAAGTTTTATGAATTTTATATTTTTTATAAAATTTTAAATTATTTAATATGTTTTATTAATTTTATATTTTTTTATAATTTATTAGACTTTATTAGAATTTTTATAATATAAAAATCATAAAAAACTTATAAATAATATTTTATGAAATATTTATAACTTTTATAAGTTTATATAAAATTTTAATATTTTTAAATTCTTTAAATATTTTTAAGAATATTTTTCTAATAATTTATATATATATATATATATATATATATATATATTTATTTATTTTCATGATTTTTTATGATTTTGTGAAAAAAATGAAAGATTAAATTATAAGTTGTCACGGGTCACCACCTAATTGGTTTGTTAGTTTATTTTAATGACCAACATGGTCAAAGATGGAAATTATTAAAGGAAGGCTTAATTGATTTTTTTTTTGGTAATGACACGAACTCTATTTAGTGCGAATTACGGCGAGAGGCTTTTTTTTGTATATTCTTAAAGGTTTTTATACTTATAACTCAATATTTTAAAAAAACTCTCATAATAATTTAACTTACTTTATATATAAAAGGATTTTTTAATAATTTTCTAATAAAATTAGTGTTTAGTTGGTTCGTGACACCAAACTTAATTAAGGACTTAATAGAAATATAAATGCATATTTATGTAATTATTTTTATAATTTTTCATTTAAATCATCCAAATTGGATGAATTCCAATTTAATCCAACCGTGTAAAAAACTATTTTTTTAAAATTGATTGCAAAGACGAGTAGGTTTTCATTTAAAATTTTGGGGGTAGAATTAGGTTTTTAACAAAGCCACTTTGTCCTCTAGAAAGGTTTATCAAAATATCTCTCTTTTAATTTTGTAAATAATTTTATATATTTTAATTAATTCATTTTATTTTTATAAAATTTTATAATATTTATTGATACAATGCTTAAACGCCATCTCACCTATAAATGTATACTTAAAACGCAGTTAAACTTACATTTTCTTTGTTATTGCAACAATAACAATACTAATGAGCTAAAATGCTAAACCTTTTATCCATGTAAGATTTTATAATATTTTAACTTTTTTTATATTTTTAGTTAAATATTTTTAATTTTTATAAGATTTTATAATATTCATTTTGTTTAATTTTTAAAATTAATTAATATTTTAGGGTGGGTTAGGGAAGAGAGCGAGGTTTTTATTTTTATTTTTTTTTAAGGTGGAGGTTGAGATATTAAGTTTAAAAAAAATTAAGTTCAGGCCAAAGTCAAGGAGAAAGATGTAAGAGTTAGATTATTGTTAGGACGAGCAAAAGCCATCCCATTCCATCCTATTGTCATCCTTATATAAGTAATTCATGTATTCATATCATATTCATAAATTTGATATATTGGTAGTGTGCATTTTTTTTTCAATTCCTTAAATAGAGTTACAAATTTGTCTCATGTCCCATATATATATATATATATATATATATATATATATATATATAATTGTGTATCATTTCCTACACACTTATCATTATCCTTGTGGGGTATGCTTTGCATTTATCGGACACATTACAGGTCTCTTAGATGAGAATTGACGAGTAACTAAAGAAGGGCCAAAACAAGTCTGACGTCGGGACGAGGAACGTCAGCTCATTGGGACAACGTTGTGACAAGGCGAATGGGATGTTGCGATGTCACGACATGTTCTCTTATTTGGCAACCGTGTTTTAGACTTCAAGTAAGACTTCTTCTCCCAGTTAGACTCTGATTATTCTAGGGATACTTTAGTATGATTAGAACTCTAATATTAACCTATTTAAAGAGGCCAATTAAGAGACAATTAAAGATATAGTATTACAAGACTTTTCTTTTGGAGGTGACAAGATATAGTCACAGATGAGTTTTGGTTAGAGTTTTCGTGGTAACTATGGAGAGAGTTTTGTACCTCTTTTGAGAGAACTCTATGAGAGTTAGGGCTTTATATTCAGGGTTTTGTGTAATATATGTTTAGTACATTTATGTTTATTTTCTTCATATTGTACACTTGTTTGTTTACTCATTTAGTAAAAAGTTGAAGCCTTTTTTGCTCGTGGTTTTTATCATCTTCGGAGAAATTTTCCACGTAAAATTTATGTTCGATCTTCTCTACATTTTCTATTTCGTTGTTTATACAGGTCAAGCCCTAACAATCTTAATTTTATTTGTAAAAGTTTTAAATTCCAATGAGTGTAGCATGAATATATATTTTTTCAATAAAGTGGATGGATATAAGGTTAGAGATGAAGTACTGCCTAATAATGGATAACACCAAAACCTTATTATACCCACGTTTTAAAGGTGAGTGGAAATCCAAACATATTGCGAACAAAACACAGCTTTGATTTGGAATCGAATTAGGTTTGATAGTATGGGGAAGAACCCTTTTTCCCTAAAATTCTTACATTTGGGCGCCGTATGTTTGAAAAGGATGCTACTTTCCTTAATAAAACATTAATGTCCTTTTGGGAAATTTCTAAGTCCAACCCCATCAAAATGAAATTTCATACTTCATACTTGTACCGTATGATAACTTGCCAAACCAAACTGCAAAAAAGTCCATGCCCACGTCCCCTTTTCTCATTTTACATACAAAAATCGGCTCATATTCTTTCCATTTCTTTTTGGCCCATTATTTAAACATCAATTTATTTATTCAAAATCAAAATTAAGTAAGATATTTGTAAAGGTTTGAACGTTAAAAACAAGTTTGTACAAAAAACATTAAATTTTAATTTAAAAGATATAATACTAACTTTTATATTTTTTTGTTAATTTGACTTTTATTATTCTTTTTAGTTAAATTTAACTCTCAACTTTTTAACAAAGTCAAATTTAACCATCAACTTTTAAAAATAATTAAATTGCTGTTTTTTAATGGAATTACGGACTAAAATGTTAAAATTTTTAACATGCCATATTGCAATGTAATCTACATGTATCATACTATTTTTTCGCAATTAAGAACTTTTTATAATTTTAAAAATATTTGTTGACGTAGTATATAAGATAAATAGTGTCATGTCAACATGAAAGTATCATGTGGATTGTCGCATCAACATTGTAAAAAAATGTTTTAGTCAACAATTCTATTAAAAAAGTGATTTTAACTCTTTTTTGAAAGATTAATGGTCAAGTTTAACTAAAAAATAAGGTCTAAATTGACATAATATGTAGACATTGAAAGCTAAATTTAACCTTATGTCAATTTAAAATTAGCATATATTGATTTTTTTAAAATTAAAAAAGGTCGTTAAAATGAAATTGGATTAGCCTTCTAAAAGAGAAATATTGATAGGTTTAAACAAAATTTAAAGTTTATTATATCTGTTTTTTTTATACAATACTTAGAACTACTCATAGCTCCACTTCAACTCATAAATAAGATAATAATATACTTCAGCACACTCGAATCCACATCTTCCTATATTAATATCAATGTCCATACCAATCGAACTAAGGCTTAATCATTATTAAAAAATACTTAAGAAAAACTTGTTTTAAAATATTTATATGTTTTAAGTGGGATTGATATAAATGTATGAAACCTCATTCTTTAAATTCTTAGTCACGAGTAAAGAATCAGGGTTAACTTTTTTGGCCTTCATTCAACTTCGACAATGATTTTCAATTTTGAAAAAAGGTAAATGAGAAAAAAAAAAGTGAAATAAAAAGGTTGTGACAACATGTTGAAAAATATGGTCTACAACGTTTAAAAGAAGAGAAAGGTTAATTATACATGGAAAAGCATTCCACATGTTATTAGTGAGAAAAATAAGCCCACTACTTCCCCATGCATGTACCTATGTCCTTCATGCAATTTATGTATTTACACGAATTTATTCTTTTCTTATGTTTTAATCAAATACATTTAAGATTTTTTTCTAACACCCATAAAACATTACTTATAATTGAATTTGAATAAATTAAAGTAGACCTAATCATGAGTCAAACCACTCGTCCAAGTTTGAAGGTTCGCTCGAAAAGTAAGGAGATTTGGATAAAAATATAGGTTTGAAAAATGTTTTAAATGAGCTGGACCTCGGGTAAGATTTTTTGGCCCAAGCGTGGCCTGAATTTGCCTAATTTTTTTCTCTGCTATTTACTGTTGTTTTGCTATTATATTACTACTATTTTATTGTTATTATTTGAGTATTGTATAATTCTTGTTTCATTATTAATTTTGCTATTATTTTAGAAACATTTACTTATAATTTTAGTGTTATTTAAGTATAAATATTATTTTTAAATATATTTTTAATTTGTTGAAAATTTTATTTTAATATTTTAAGTGTATTTGATATGTTATATTTTTAAATTTACTTTTATATAAAAATTAATACGATAAATTAAATCAAACTTAAACAAAATTTTAAATCGAGTTAGAACCAAATCTAGACTAAAAAATAAACTTAAAATTTTATATTAAACCACCCCGAACCAACCCGGCCCGTGATGAATTCTAATAATAAGTTGGCCTCTAGAATATTTATTACGTCAAGTACTTAATTAAAACATTTTACATAAAAATGATATTTTAAAGAGGAAAAGAAAAAAAGAAAGTGTAAGCAAAGGACTCGGTCCCACCGGTGAACAGTCAAAGAGAGATAAATCTAAAATGTGGGGGTAGGCCAAGTAAAGACCAAGGCAGTAATTGGGCAACAAAAGGGAAAACAAGGCACTGACTGCTGAATCAGGTCACCGGTAATAACAGAGCCGGGCCGTCAAATTCGTTGACTTGGCTTGGAGCTCCTCATACCTCTCATTTTTATTTTAATCACGTGGAACGCGCCGCACCCTTCGGGACGGTGGATTTCTTTCTCCATTTCCTTTTTTGCCTCTTGATTTAAAGGAAAAAAAAAAAGTAATAGTCAAACCCTTTGTCGACCAAATTGTAGACGAAACCTCTTATTTGTTTCAAAAACGTTCAACAACTCCATATTTCCCGTTCTAGCCCGATTCACACTGGAACCTCCCCCTCTCTCTCCATGTTTTACCTTTTTAATTTACATATTGAAATTCAAAATTAATATTTAACATAATATTACGTGAACTCAACATTTTCAATTTCAAACAACTTGGGATAAGAATGTATTTTCATATATTAATTTACTGCATTCTTTCAAAATAAAAATAAAAATACTGGTGTTTCTTTTATAGAAAAATCTCAAAGTGAGAATCAAGTAAATCTTTTATGATAAATTAAGAAAGGAAATAGAAAAGGTTAAATTATGTTCTTAGTCATTATACTCTTTGCATATATGAAATTTAGTTATCTTACTTTTATTTCAAAGAATTTAGTTTATTTACTTTTTAAGTTTATTACATAATTTTTCTTGTTATATTGCTATCAAGTGTGTATCCATTTATTCCAAAATGACACTATCTGTTTATTCCAAATGACACACTTATAAACAATTGAACTTGAATTTTAAAATTTAAAAAGCAAAGGACTAAATTCTTGAAAAAAAATAGAAAGACTAAATTCTAAATCTACAAAAAAATATAGGTACTTAGAGCATATTTTAACCAAAAGTAAAATCTAAAGTTACTGCTAATAGTGAAAAGCAGAAGGGATTAAAAAAAGTTACTGAAGCGTAGGTAATTTGGTCAATGTCGATGGCCCCAAAAGGGTAACGAGGCCAATAGAAAAGGGGGGGAAGGTGGGGCCAAATGCCAGTTGTCAGTCGACTAAACATCTTACATAATAATATTAAAAAAGAATCCCATAAAAGAAAATAATAGTAATAATAAATTCCGAAAAATCCAATATTGGTCCAAGGTCCACACCCAATTTATAGGCGATCCCATAGCACCGGTAAAAGACTAGTCGCACTTGACAAACGCCCATATTTACACCCATTTCTCTCTTTCAACGCCATCTTTGCTCCATTTTCTCTTCTCTTCTCTTTCTTTCGTTTCTCCTATCTTTCCTTTCTTCTTCTTCTTCTTCTTTTTTTATGGGCAAAAGATGTGGGCTTGCCCTTCATTCTCTATCTAATTTGTTTCCCGACAATACCAGTTCCAGTTCCAGTTCTAGTACTAGGTTAAACCAGAATCCAAACATGTTTCACTTCCCTGTTTCCCTTCCTTGTTCCAGGGACGACCCCCATGACAGTGGCATCGGCACCTCCTCTGATGAGAACCGGCTCCCTGTTGATGAGCTTGACTTTTTCTCTGCCGCTACTGTCAATGTCAAGAAGGAGAATTTTCATGCTGATTGTGCTCGGTTGGATGTTAATGTAAGAATAATGAATTTTTGGTCCTTACACATGCAATGATGCAACATATTACATTTAGACTGAATTGTTGTTGATATATATATATTATAGACGGGGTTGAATCTTCTCACTGCTAACGCTGGAAGCGATCAATCAACGGTTGACGATGGGGTATCATCGGATGTGGACGATAAACGAGTCAAGAATGAGGTGGCGCAATTACAAGTGGAATTGAAACGTATGAATGCTGAAAACCAGAAGCTAAAAGACATGGTTAACGATGTCAGCAACAATTACAGTGCTCTCCAGATGCACCTCGTAAACTTAATGCAACAACACCAAAGACATGAGGTAAACAACCTTAATACTAGTGTTAGTAGTAGGAGTGATGATGTTTCAAAGGGTTTGGTTTTAAGTAGTAAATCTTTTGATATGGATATTCAGATTAATGAAGTGAAGGAACAAGAAGCGAGTCTGATTGTGCCTAGACAATTCATGGATCTACGCCCATCGGGCATAGCTGAAACCGATCATGAGCCGTCTCATTCTTCCTCAGAAGAAAGAACGCCTTCAGGGTCGCCTCCCAACAACGTTCAAGTCACATCACCTAAGGATTATTTGAAAACCAAAAACCCAGTTTCTCAGTTGGATCAAGAGAGTTCTAGTTTCCGGGATGGTAAGAGAATCGGTAGGGAAGAAAGCCCAGAATCTGAAAACTTGGGTCGTAACAAACTCCAAAAGATGAATCCATCAAAGCCAATCGATCAAGCCACTGAAGCTACCATGAGAAAAGCTCGTGTTTCGGTTCGAGCTCGATCAGAGGCTCCCATGGTACGTGTGTGTGTATATATATATATATGTATGTATATGGTACTGCTTTAATCTAGTATTCGTAAAAATTCGATTTCAAGTAAGTGATTGCTGCAGATAAGCGACGGATGCCAATGGAGAAAATACGGACAAAAGATGGCGAAAGGGAATCCCTGTCCTCGAGCTTATTACCGATGTACGATGGCAGTTGGTTGTCCTGTTAGGAAACAAGTATGTTTCAATCTTTCGTCTGTAACGCTATCGTGTTTTTGTCTTAGATTTTCGAGGGTGGAAACTGATTTTGTATACTTTTGGTGTGTGATTCCCAGGTTCAACGCTGCGCGGAAGATCGAACGATCTTGATAACCACTTACGAAGGCAACCATAATCACCCGCTTCCTCCAGCTGCAATGGCAATGGCGTCGACTACGGCCTCAGCGGCTACCATGTTGCTGTCGGGGTCGATGCATAGTGGGGATGGGATGATGAACCCGAATTTGTTTCCGAGGACAATGCTTCCATGTTCTTCAATGGCGACAATCTCTGCTTCGGCTCCATTCCCGACTGTAACATTAGACCTTACTCACTCACCCAACGCCCTACAGTTCCAAAGGCCGAACACACAATTCCATGTCCCATTTCCAGGTCAACCCCAAAACTCAACCTCAACATCAGCAACACAGTTTCCTCAAGTTTTTGGTCAAGCACTGTATAACCAATCAAAATTCTCAGGCTTACAGTTGTCTCAAGATATTGTGTCTTCTTCACAACTACAGCAGCCTCAGCAATCCACACTGGCTGACACAGTAAGTGCTGCCACGGCAGCTATCGCTAACGACCCGAGCTTCACCGCCGCCCTTGCCGCCGCCATCACCTCCATCATTCGCGGTGCTCACCCAAATAGTAGCAGCAACACTTCCAACAACAATAACAACAATGGCAACACCACAAACAGCAGACAATAGATTAGCACTCTTTTTTTTTTAATCATTTTTTTCCTTTGTTCACTTTTTCCATGTTTTTCATTTGGGGATGAGAAGGAGATTACATGTTTATAGTTTTGTTTTTTTTTTTTTTGTTCTTTGTTGTGGGGAGGATTAGATGAACAGGTAGACAAACTTCATTATTCTTTCGTATTATTGTTTGTTTCACTTTGAATAATTCTAACCAGATTTTGAAGTGAATACACGAAATTCAAAATTTAAAATTATTAATATCTCTCCTTAAGGACTTTATATAAACTAATCCAACAATCTCCTCAAAGCATGAAACAAACAACCGATATTTTTTATATTATTAAAAATCAAGACAAAAAAAAAGGAAAAACTAAAACATGGAAGTTCTTTTCTTTCAACTAATAGGCTGAGAAATTTATAAAGCTGAGGTGCATTATTTTGTATTTTATCCATTAAAATTTTAAATATAGTTACATAAATTTTGTATATAAATATAAAATGAATAAACTACCTTATTAATCACTCTAAATTATATTAGTTCGTTTCTATTTTTGTCATTTAATTTTATTTTTTTGTTGTAAATTTGGTCAATTCCGTCTAAAACAATTTGATCAAACTTATCATTGAACCATTAAATCCATTTTTTTAATTTTTTTAAATTTTCTTCTTTTCTCTTTTCTCTTTTTCCCCTTATTTCCCTCTCTCCTCTCATTTTCTTCATCATCCCCCTTCTAAATTGAGAACCCTAGTCACCATCGTCTCCCTTAAAGATATCATTGTTGCTTCTTTTGAATCATTGTCAACAAGCTCAAAAGTAAAAAGACATCTCAAAATCATATCATATCGATGATGAGATTAGGAGATTGAAGCATGAGAATTCTAAAACTTTGGGAGCAGCCTCACAATTTTTGAGGGATTTTTTGATAAATCTAATCCTATATATTTGAAGAGGAGGCTTTGCACTTCACTTTGGTGGTTTTGAATCAAAATTTAATGTGGGTTGATCACAACAACGAATGTGAGAAGTGGCAGTCGTAGGTAGGGAGAAAAAATGAGAAGTAAAACAAGGAAAATAGGGAGAAAGAAGAAAGATCCCTCATCATTGTTCATTGATAGGACAATGCTTGTAACGACCCATATTTCACGAGCACCGAAAAAGTGAATTTAGGGCCTCCGTCTTAGGAAAAACGAGTCCGTAAATATTTATTAAAAATATTTACGAAGTTAGTTATGGGTTGAATTAGATTTTGATTAGGTGAATTTAGTTTAATTAGAAGTAATTATTAAAAGGACTAAATTGAATAGAGCGTAAAAGATTAATTTTAAAATAGAGAAAAATAACAAGGGACTAAATTAGTAATTAAACCAAATTAGTGACATGTGTAAGATAAAGAATAAATACATGTGTATTTAAATTATTAGTACAAATGTATGTTATATATATATTTACTTATAAATTAAGTAAAAGATATTTACTTATTATTATTATTATTATTATTATTATTATTATTTACAAATGGTGACAATTGTATGGTGAAAAGTTAACACATGTATACATGTGTGTATAAATACATATGTATTATTTTTATTTGTTATTATATAGATATTTTATAATTAAATATTAATTAAGTAAATAATGTAATAAAAAAGGATAAAAGAAAAATAATAGAAATAGTTACAGAAGAAACGAAATAGAAAGAAAGAAAGAAGAAAAGAAAAGAAAAGGAGAAATTAGTGTTTTAATGCTTAAAGTTTTAATTGGTAAGTTTAATTAAGCCATTTTCTTATGATTTTGATGTTTTGAAGTCCTAGAGTTGAATACTTTTGAGTTTATGTGGAAATATTGAAAATTAATAGATTTTTAAAAGGGTTTATGTTGAGCAAATGATGAAATTATGGATTAAATTGATAGAATCATTGATTAGAATTATTAGAGGCTTAAATTGTAAACTAGGCTATAAGTTTTGAGTTTATCGGCTAAATTGAAAGAAGTTTAAAATTATGGTAAAATGATGAAAATTTGATAGTTATATTGAAGTTTTGATGGAAATTGAATAAGAAAATGATGTGAATTGACTAAAATAGAGGAAGTAATCCGATACCCTATTAACTAGTCGGACTTAGTGGATATAGTTGGCATGCCATAGGATTGGAAAGGTTCAGGGATACTTCGACTTCGAGTAGATGAGATACTTGGTGTGTCATTATTGCTTCGGATAGATTCGATGAGGTGTTGGTTGCCACTTTGCTTCGGCTTAGCCGATGAGACGTTGGTCGTCACTTATTTGCTTCGAACTATCCGATTAGGCATTGGTCGCCATCCTGGTGTGTTTGGTTGGATCCGTGTATCCGCCAAAGTCCAAGTCATGTTAATAGGGGAAAATAAGTGAAATAATAAAATCAAATGAATTTGATTAATTGAGCTATTGAATGAAATGAGAAAGTGATATTGTAAGATGGAATGTGAGATGAAATTTGTAAAGAGATTGAAGGTATGAACCAAAGGTTCGTGAAGTGTTCATATTTGAAATGTGAACTGAATAATTATATGTGGTTGAGAGATGAATCAAAGGTTCATGAGTTATTTGAAATCTCATTGATGATTTATTGGATCTATCATTGGAAATGATATAATGGAAATATGATAGTTTGGTATGAATTTATATATATGATTTGTATGTATGATTTGCTAATTATCTATGTATGTTATGATATTTTATTGTTGTTATAATTTGAATTATGATAATACCACTGAGTCTTTCCAATATTCAGTGTACCGTTGTTTACCGTGCACAGGTTAAGTAAAGTTGAAGTTCAGTCAAGCATCCGAATCAATCCCGACCTCAGCTCAATTTTGGTGATGCATCTATCTTTTAAAAATGTGGCATGTACTAGGTTTGGTGTTTGTCACTTGTAAATGTTTTATATTTTGAATGTAAATGTGGTGCATAATCCTTAAGAGGTAATGAAATGAATGAATGAAAATTTGCTAAGTTTGAATAGGTTTGATGAATGTTATTGATTAAGATTTATAAGTAAATGTTTTGGGCATGAATTAGGTGTGTTTCGTATGTGAAAATAGCTTTAAAATGGTGAAAAATTAGGTTTTCACACAGCCTAGCCACATGGGCGTGTGCCCAGGCCGTGTGGCAAAGTCAGACTTGCCCATAGGTTAGTCCCACAGCCGTGTGAGTAAGTCAGATCTGCCCACGGGCTGGCCCCACGGGTAGGCCACACGGGCATGTCCCAGGCCACAGGGGCGTGTGCCTTTATTCTCAAGGAAAAGTTTCCGGTCTAATCCCAAAACACTTCCTAAGTATATTTTGGGCCTCATAGGTCCATATTAGGCTCTTAAAAGTGGAATTTAATAAATTTTAAATTGAAATATAGATTTATGACTCGGTGTTGTTCGTTATTAGCGTTTAATTCAAGTAATGCCTCGTAACCCTGTTCCGGCGACAGGTTTTGTTAAGGGGTGTTACAATGCTCGCTTGCTATGTTCGACAGAGGAAACAACAATATTTTTAAGGGAGGTGGCAGCAGAGGTTTCTAAGTTAAAAAGGAGAAGATGAAAAAAACAAGAAAGATTTTTTTTTTTTAAAAAAAAGAGAGATTAGTGCATTCTGTTAAATTTACCGGTGAAGTGATTAATTTAGTCAATTTCTTTAACGAAAGTGACTAAATTAATTAAAAAAATTTTGGAATGATCTAATTTTAGAGTGACTAACGTAATAATTTAACCTAAAAAAAATTAAACTCTAAATCATGATACTAAACTTTAAATCCTAATTAATCAACCCTAAATACTAAATCTTGAATTATAAACCTTAAATCATGACCCTAGATTCTAAGTATAGAGTACTAAACCCTTAACCTTAAATTATAGGGTAAACTACAAAATAGTCACTTTTGTTTGACTCTGATTATATTTTAATCATTTATGATTGAAATGTTACATTTTAGTTAGTTACATTATCATTTTATTACGAAGTGGTCACTTCTACCATTAGACTCTGTTACTTCCTTAACGGCAGTCCAAATGGGTTTTAAATGCTAACTTGAATGTCCAATTACTGGGATGAAAATAGGTTTTTAACTAAAAATAATAATAATTTGGACTGCAACATAGGATATCCAAGTTGGCATTTAAAACCTATTTGGATTACTACGTAGGACCGCCGTTAGAAAGGTAATGGAGTTTAACGGTAGAGTGACTACTTCGTAATAAAACGATAACGTAAGTTACCAAAACTTAACAGTTCAAATATAAATAACTAAAATGTAATCTGAGGCAAATAAAAGTGACTATTTTATAGTTTACCCTAAATTATATTATTTAATCAATAAACTTTAAATCTTAAATCGTAACTTTTAACAGATATTCTCTCTCATCAAGACTTCACTTTATTTCCTCTTATGATTGCTTGAAGTTAAAACAAAACAGAACCTTCCCTTCCACCACAACTCTAATGGATTCTATGATCTGTTTATGTTCCTTTATAATTCTTTTCATATTTCCATCTCTTAGCCTCATAGAAGCTCAAGCAAGCCTTTGCAGAAGCAGCTGTGGTGATATCCCTATAAACTACCCTTTCGGCATTGATGATGGTTGTGGCAACCCTTATTACAGACACATGCTTGCTTGTTCCGACCCCGGCAAGCTCGAGCTTCGTACACCCTCCGGTAGATACCCTGTACGTAGCATTAGTTACTTTAATCCTCATATTCTCGTAATCGACCCATTTATGTGGAATTGTCGAGATGGCGATAACTTCCGTCCGGTTAGGCCTTTTAGCCTTGACACAGGCACACATTTATCATTGTCCCCTGAAAATGACTACCTCTTCTTCAACTGCAGCAAGGATCATGTGATCGTTGAGCCGAAGCCTATCTTCTGTCAAAGATTTCCCGAGCTGTGCGGTTCGTCATGTGATAGCGGTAGTTATCTTTGCAAGCATTTACCTGAATGTGCCACCGCATTAGGTGGCAGTTCTTGCTGCTCTTACTACCCGAAAGCGGCCAAATCCTTAAGGCTGATGCTGAAGTATTGCGCTTCATATACTAGTGTGTATTGGACAACTGTTGGTGCAACTGCTGGTTCTCCTTATAACCAGGTACCTGAATATGGAATTCGAATCGATTTCGATGTGCCCGTAACTACACGCTGCCTTCAGTGCCAGGATCCATCAATGGGAGCTGGAACATGCGGATTCGATACGAAAACAGGGAATTTCTTGTGTCTATGTAAGAAGGGAAACGTCACCTCCTATTGTAAAGGTACATTTTCTGATTGCCATGAATTTTCTGATTACATTTTTGTCAATCGTTGAGTGTTACATGTTCTGCAGATCATGACATTTCATGGCACAGTAGAGCAGGAGTCATTGCAGGTTAAATTTCTGAACCTTTTCGGTTTAGCATTTGATTATTTGTAGGTGATGAACTTTGTACATAAAAAAAACATCGAAACTTCGATTAATTCAGAGTGTTGCAGGGACTGTAACTGCAGTTTCAGCAGCTGGAGCCATAGGAATTGGGGTCAGCATTTGGTTATTGAAGAAAGTAAGAGCTAAAGCACCTGTAACATGTGGGGTTCAAAGCAATGAGAATAGGCTTTTCTAAAACAAAGTGAAAATCAAGCTCAAACTTTATTCTTTTCTTCTTAACTAAGCATACCTTTCTTTATTTGGTTCTTTTTAACTGAACAATTCAGTTCAAATTAAACTATTTTTGTACCATAAATAATATCTTTGGTAAGCAAAAGTTGAGTTGAATTGAATCGAGAAATAAAGAAGATATGTAATAAGTTCTTCGGTCTTTTATAGCATGCATGGTCTGTCAAGAAGACAATGTAAAGGACCAGCATCGGCTGTTAAATCAGGGACCATGTATCCTGGAGCAACAATGAAGGATTGAGTCATGGTGTAAAGAGGATCGGAACTTCCATGGCCCGATGGAACGAAATAAGCACCATTTATAAACACATCTTTTGAACTCTGCCATCTCCAAGTTTCCCAATTATTTGTTTCTCTCTTGGTAACCTCTTTGGACCCTGGATCATCGGGAGCTATGAAGTAGTTTCCTTCGCTGAAAATGGTTGGATTAGCGCTGCCGCCAATGGCATACATCTTCCATTCATCATATCGGTTGTTGGCAACATGAGCGTAGCCTATCCGGACCCTGTCACGGCCATCGATTTACATGTATAAATCAGATAAAATGAGCATAATATATGGTTAGAAACTTACCTTGGCATCCTCTCTATAAGTCCCTCTCCAAACCGGTTGAAAACTAACGTAACTTTCATAACTTCATCAGCAGCGAAGTCGTCGCTGTGGCCTAACAGCATAACCTGCAAATCAGGTACGATTAATAGGTTAAAAGACAGCAACGGATGCCATAACAAAAAAGAAAAATGAAATCTTAATGTTGACTTTATCATGTTGAGCGAAATAGTTATTAGAGATCGTGACATCCGTCGAAGCATGAATGACATCGATAAGACCATCCGCAGAACGAGCAAGATAGCAATGATCGATCCAAATGTTGGAAGAAGAAAAAATGCTAACAGCATCTCCGTCACTGCCCCCGCGTTTCCCTACATATGTCGGGGAGCTCCGAACTAAACCAGCCACCCCGGGCTTGCAGTCATGTATGCTAATCCCATGTATGATAACATCAGTAACGCCGTGAATGGTTATGCAGGGTCCATATGCAATCTCCACGTTAGCTCCTCTTCCATCAATGGTCTTGAAACTATTGACTATAAGTTCATTTTTGAGCGTGATAACCATATCAGTAGCGAAAATGATCCAAAGTGGACTCGATTGAATGACACCGAAACGAAGCGTGCCAGGTGTAGGGTTGACGGGGTCATCGTAAGGGGTGGTAACTAGATATATCGGTCCATATTTCCCACCTATCGATGCTTTCCCGAAGCCAACCGAACAATCAGCCAATGCTTCTCGATTGGTAGCCCAGTTAATGGTTCGCCAGCAAGAGTCGATCACATTCACAAGCTTCACAGTGGAAATAGTGGAGACATTGTACAGTAGCGATGCCGAGGCGTTGTTGGGTAGTGGTGATGAATAAGCAAAGCTTAAGAAAAGGAGTAAAAGCAAAGGGAGAGAGATAAGGGTAAGGGAAGCCATGGTTTTACAGAGAGAAATAAAAGTGAAAGATCTTTATAGGAGGATAACTGAGTAGGTGGCACACACGATTTAAGGGAAAAAAAGAGAGTTTTTTTAGTTGAAGTAAGATTTCCATGCTGTACAATAACATGGTTGCATGGACCAAGATACTGTAGAATTATATTAGTAATTTACTATGGATATTCAATGTGGGACTACATGCATATAATATAAATATAGCTACATAATACATGTATCTAATTCAATCTTTAAAAGAAAAATTAAGTATGCATAACTAACATTCTAGAAAAAAAAGACATTTGCATGCTTAACAAGTTAAACCAAGTGCTAACATTTTTATATGGGTGAAATTATGTTTTCGTCTATAATTACAAACAACATGGTTGAATCACTGTATGCATCTGTAGGTAGCGGTGTTGAAACAGGGGAGCCAAGACCGGGCAACCAGTGCTCTTCCTTGATCTTCCGGAAAGATGATCCCTTGAAAAACAAAGCACTACAAAATATGAAAAAAGGAATTTAGTTTTCTAAGGCCCAAATCGGCGGGCCCTTGAGAAACTCAATTTTTCTTGAGTAAATAAAAATGGGTCTTTGGGTAATAAATTATTATTTTAGTATTATTTCTGTAAAAAAGCCGAAAACAAAATAATAAACGCACCGGGTTGTCCCAAGGCTAAAACGCAACGTTTGGCTTAATCCTGACGCTGAACTGAGCGGAAGGAAAGGGAGAAAAAAAAGACAGCAAGGGAAACACGAATCACAAGCGCTGATGAACAATCTGGAAGAGTGCAAAGTCTACAACCCACAACATCTACAACAAGAAGAGATGGCAGCTTCCGCGGGGGCGATGGACGGATTGGCTGCATCCGCTCTCCGCTCCGTTCTCCAGAGAGTCCACCAGACCGCCGAGCGGTGTGGTCGTGAATCGCAGCGGATCCATGTGGTCGCCGTCAGTAAAACCAAACCAGTCTCCGTCATTCGCCAAGTGTACGACGCTGGTCATCGCTGTTTCGGTGAAAACTATGTCCAGGAAATTGTCGAAAAAGCTCCTCAGGTTCTTTTCTCATTTCCTTCGAAAAGAAAAAAGCATGGAATTTGTCGAACTTTTCTTACATACAAGGACTATTTGACATTTTAAAAATAAAGCACCAAAGTAATAAAATTGTTTTGCCTACAATTGCAGCTTCCGGATGACATAGAGTGGCATTTTATTGGGAATTTGCAGAGCAATAAAGTGAAGCCTTTGATTGGTAAGCAAAGCTACCCTTTTCTTCAGGGACGTTGGTATAATTCCCTTTTTAGCCCATTTTGAAATTAATAATTTAATTTGATCTCTTTTAGTCCTTTCTTGGATGGAAAAACTATATTTTTGGTCCCTCCAAAAAAATAAATATTCAATTTAAATCATTTTAATACAAAATTTTTAGCTAGAACCCAAAATTTTTTATTTTATTTTGGCCTCCTAACAAAAATTTCCTGCCTTGCTCCCTACTTTTCTTCTAGTAATGGTATAGTTAGAAGATTAGTACTTCTTTCTTCGTGGGTCATCTTTGTATTTTCGATATCATGTTCACATTTTTAGTTTCTTACTACTTTTAAGCTTCTCCTTATTATGGATATTTGAAATAGAACATTTACTTCAGTTGGTTTTTCTTATTATTCATTGTCGTGCAGCTGGTGTGCCAAACCTTGCCATGGTGGAAACTGTAGATGATGAGAAGGTAAATTAAGGTGTTCTAAAGTTTTCTGTTTATTTTCTATTAGTTGCTATAAGGTATTCTTTATAATTGCAGACACAATTAGATACAACCTTAATTTATAGCTATTTTAGAATCTGATTTTACCGAGAAAGACCGGCATGTTTTTGTTTTCTTATATCAATAATCATTATATCATGGCTATTGATTGATAGCTTCAAGAACAGCAATCATATTGTGGCCAAATATATATATATATATATATTATATTAGTCATCACTTATCAGTGAGCATCTTCCTTATTTTGGACCAGATTGCAAATCATCTTAATCGTGTTGTTGGAAGCTTTGAAAGAAAGCCTTTAAAAGTATTAGTCCAGGTGAATACCAGTGGCGAGGAATGTAAGTTTGTTTTTATTGCATTTCCACCAAATATATATATATTTTAGTTGAGTTGTTTTAAGGCTTGCTTGTTCAAACTTATTAGATAAGACTGATCTCGTTTCTTTATCTCCCCAGTTCCATAATATGTTAAATCAATGTGGAAATTGAAAATAGAAAAACCCAGTTCACTGGGGCTAAATATGCTGTGAGATTAGGTCAACTATATTTGCCAACAAATGTGTTGCTATCCTATAGTTCGTATATTGAAGCTTTCATCAGTCGCTTGGAAGTCGTGTTGATAGTTTCGCCCTGCATCATGTTATTGCAGCAAAATCTGGTGTAGAGCCTTCAGGTTGTGTGGAACTTGTAAAACATGTTAGTCTGAATTGTCCGAACCTTCAATTTTGTGGACTGATGACAATAGGGATGCCTGATTATACATCAACACCAGAGAATTTCAAGGTGGATGAACTTTTTATCTTGGTTTATCTTTACTTTGTTTCAATTTTTTTTAATTTATCTTACAATTATTTTTTATTTATTGAAATTGCCAGACATTAGCAAATTGCAGAAGTGAGGTCTGCAAGGTTCTTGGAATACCTGAAGAACAATGTGAACTATCAATGGGAATGTCTAGTGATTTTGAGCTAGCTGTAAGAACCATTTGCATATTACCACTTAGTAATTTTGGCTGTGTCTACAATTTACCGCTAAAGTATCATACAATGTTGGTGCCCCTTGTCGCATCTTATGCACAAAGCCATGCTATGTTTACTCAGACTTGGATGTGTCTCAAATATGAGTATGCTCAATTTTTCATAAGTTTCTCATGTATTTTAAGAGTTCTTTGAGGTCATATCTTTATACTCATGTCGGGATATGGACAAGAGTATCTAAGAATAAAGAAGAGCGGAAACATGGAAGAAGGCAAACCCCATAGCAGTAGCATTCAATAGTTTTAATGCTTAGGAGGACGTGTTTATGTAATGGATTGTGTTGTTCTTTTTTGCAGATTGAAATGGGCAGTACGAATGTCAGAGTTGGATCAACCATCTTTGGAGCAAGGGAATATCCCAAGAAAAAATGAAACAAAGCTTATGAAGTAGAGGGGCTTAATCCTTAGATCTTCAGTGCGTTGTTTATTAAAAGAGTTGTAGGCAAACACAATCCTCGGTCTGTTATTCTCGTACGTGAAGAGAAAGAAAAGGTGAAAAGATACTGATCTATCTTATAATCCATGGAACTTGTTTATTCCATCAAAATTAATGCTAATAAAATGTAATGATTTGATCTTATATTTAATTCTTACTGTTCCATTGGAAAATTATTAATATAATATTTGGTTCCTGAATCTGATAAATTTTTAATTTGATACCTTAGCTTTTTCTTTTTTTCAATTTAGTACTTGAGCTTGACACTTTATTTTAATATCTCAATTTTTTTGTCCAATTTAGTATTTAAACTCGTCAAATATTGTACAAATTATATCAAAATACTAACTCTTAGTTTTTATGAGAGGATAGAAATAATTAATGAATGACCAACACGAGACAGAAGGCATGAAATTTAAAGGTATGAATGACTTATTTATTTGGAGTTTTCTCTGTTTTGATTAACAATGTGCTTAAATTTTACTTATTAACTGTTAAGAAAGCATTATTTATCTTCACAGGAAATTTGTGTTAAAAATCATACTTTGTTATGCTTAAAGATTGGATATTGAAAAAATTTAAAATCTAAAACAAAATAAATTCATTATATTAAATTAAAAAATAATATTAAAAGTAAAAATATAATTAAATATATAAAATACAAAAAAATGTCATTTATCGATATTGGTCATATATCGATGATTTTTGTAACCTCGTAAAAAGCTAACACTACTAGTATATTAGAGTAATTTGTACAAGATTTAATAAATTTAAATACCAAATTAGATAAAAGAAAAATTTAAATACTGAATTAAGAAAAATGTGTGAAATTCATATAACAAATTGAAAATAAAAATTTAAAGTTAAAAGTAGGAAATATTAAATTTAGAAGCATATCGCTACAACTTAATTGCAATTAAAACTGCTACAAATAAGAACTAGAAATGCAAAGCTAAAAAGTTAATCTTTGTAAAACCTTCCAAGGATTCAAGATTTACGTGCCTATCAAGAGGTGTAAGATGAGTGATGAACAAAATTATATCCACTACAACTCCTAGCAGCACCACCAAATCATTTAATTCCATCATTAACCGTCTCTCCTCGCAAGGGTCCTACGATGAAGTGCTCTTCACCTACATTTCCATGCTCAAATCCAACACACCGCCTGATTCCTACACATTCCCCAGCCTCCTCAAAGCCTGCACCTCTCTAAACCTCTTTTCCCTAGGCCTTTCCATCCACCAACACATTGTGCATCATGGGTTTTCTTCAGATTCTTACACCGCATCTTCTTTGATTAATTTTTATGCGAAATTCGATCGCACCACGAATGCTCGCAAGGTTTTCGATAAAACGCCCAACAGAGATGTTGTTCCCTGGACTGCCATTATTGGCTGCTATTGTCGTGCTGGCGATCTGGACCATGCTTTTTCTATGTATAATGAAATGCGATGCAATGGGGTTGAGCCTAGTCCGGTTACTTTCTTAAGCTTACTCTCTGGAGCATTGAACTTTGCCTACGTACAAGCTTTACATGGCTGTGCGGTTTTATATGGCTTTGAATCGGCTATAACTTTGGGGAATTCGTTATTAAATGCATATATCAAATGTGGGAGTATTAGGGAAGCAAGAGGTTTGTTTGAATTTATGGACCAGAGAGATAAAATTTCATGGAATTCTTTGATTTCAGGTTATGCTCAGTTGGGGAATGTTGAAGGAATTTTGCAACTTTTATATAGAATGAAGGTAGAAAGTATGGACCCTGATCAGCAAACTTTTGGTTCTTTGCTTACTGCTGTGGCAGCACAGAGTAAGCTTGATATAGGAAGGATGGTGCATGGACAAATTTTAAGAGATGGGTTAGATTCAGATGCGCATGTTCAAACAGCACTTATAGTTATGTATTTAAGCTGTGGGAATGGTAATGCTGCATATCAGATTTTTGAAGAGGTACCTGAAAAAGATGTGGTTTTATGGACAGCAATGATCTCTGGGCTAGTGCAAAATACTTGTGCAGACAAGGCCCTGGCAGTTTTCTATGATATGTTAAAGTCAAGAGTAGTTCCATCCACTGCCACCATAACTAGTGCTCTTGCTGCTTGTGCACACCTGGGAGCTTTTAATTTAGGAACTTCCATCCATGCTTACCTTTTAAGGCAAGGATTGACAATAGATATTCCAGCCCAAAACTCTCTTCTTACCATGTATGCCAAGTGTGGTCATTTGGAGCAAAGTTGTGCAGTTTTTGAGAGGATGGATAGAAAGGATTCGGTCTCTTGGAATGCAATTATTGCCGGATGTGCCCAAAATGACTATTTATCTAAGGCCTTCTTCTTCTTCAGTAAAATGAGGTCAACCCTTCAAAAACCTGATTCAATAACTGTTGTCACCCTGCTTCAAATGTCTGCATCTACTGGTGCTCTCCATCAGGGGAAGTGGTTCCACAACTTTGTAATTAGAAGTTGTCTTAGGCCATGCATCTTGGTGGATACAGCTCTGGTGGACATGTATTGTAAATGTGGTGATTTAGACTCAGCTGTTAAGTGTTTTAGGGAGATGTTGCAATGGGACTTAATCTCATGGAGTACAATTATTGCTGGATATGGTAGTCATGGCAAAGGGGAGACAGCTTTAAGCATGTATTTTGAGCTTCTGCACTCTGGAATGAAACCAAATAAGGTGATTTTCCTTTCAATTCTCTCTGCCTGCAGTCACAATGGGCTTGTTGACCAGGGTCTGAGCATATTTGAGTCAATGTCTAGAGATTTTGGTGTTCAACCAGGAGTTGAGCACCATGCTTGCATTGTAGATCTCCTTTGTCGAGCTGGAAGGGTGGAGGAAGCTTATAACTTCTACAAGGGTAACTTCCTAGAGCCTGCTGCTGATGTTTTAAGCATGCTTCTTGATACCTGTCGAGCAAACGGTAACCTGGAACTGGGCAGCATTATTGCCCACGATGTCATCATGTTGAAGCCTAATAGTGCCGGAAACTATGTCCAGATAGCACACTGTTATGCTTCTATGAGTAGATGGAATCGCATGGGGGAAGCATGGACCCAAATGAGGTCCCTAGGCTTGAGAAAACTCCCGGGATGGAGTATTATTGACCTGCATGGCAGAGTTACCACATTTTTCTCCGGTCAAACTTCTCATCCAAAACATGAAGAAATAGTTGCAACACTGTTAATTCTGTGGTGGGAAATGAGTGAAGCGGGTGTGAACTTCAAGATGAAAGAAGTTCATGATATGTTCTTGGATGGATGGTTTTTATAAGAGGTACAATAAGATGTTGACTTTTGAGTATGAAAAAGGGAATATTACAAGCATTACATTCATGGTTTTGATTTCATATTTGATGTGGTTGAAGGTTTAGGTTTCTGACTGCAAATTTTGGGTCTTTGTGTTGAGTGTTATGGTTCATTGTTTAGGTGGATAAAGGGGTAAAAATAAATAAATTAACCTTCGCCGATATAAGTTATTTAGATAGGCCAAATGATCATTGAAATGACTAAATAATTATTGTAATTATGTAGTTATTACACTAAAATAATGATACAGAAGTAATAAAAATGTCGAGCTTTTCCTAGCCAGTAAACATATACGATCAATCAGACTTTTCCCGTCATTTAATTAGGGACACCAATAGCAATGGTGGTACCCAATTCCTGTACTATGTTTGATCTTCCAACTCTTTTATATGCCTCTCGAAATTCTGTTTTGAAACTAAAAGCTACTCTGCGTATACGGTAGTGTTGTACATCAGCAAAACTTTTAGCAGGCATTCTGCTTGCCACCCTAATTGTTCTTACAAGCGGATGAGCTGAGAGTTAGGTGGTGCGAGAAATTACGATTGGCAGTCACTAAGAATTGCCTAATAACGAGGAGGCGTCAAAGGGGCCAACCACCCCCTCGCTCAAGAGGCGCATGGCAGCTCCTCGCGAAAACTTCCTTGCAAATAAAAAGCAGGGAACAAATCTAGAGTTAGTTTGACACCACTCCGTCCGGGCTTCGCTCTCGTAGTGTACATGGTTGATATCCTGGTCAAATAAGCAAAACACGGTCAAAAATATGTTCAATACAGCACTAAGCAAAACTTGACTGTTAAAAGTTTCTTTGGCCAAAGTAGTGGAATTCATTTGAAGAAAGATATCAGGCCAATGCAAAAAATAAGTTGTCCAACAAGCAGTAGAAATGAGGCAAAATGACAAACCTTTATTTCTTTGAGTCGTTTAGGGCTTGCATCTGCATAGTTGAATGTTACAGGATGCCAAGCTTTGTTATCCATTTTTGTAGCAGATTGATTCCACAGTGTATAGGTCAGTGTTCTTTGTTCTATGTCACCTTCGAGCTCACTCATCTGACAAGAAAGAAAAAGAAAACAGTTGGAACAATTAGAAAATGTGATTCCGAATGTAACAAAATCAGAAAGCTATATATACAAACAAAGAGACCAATTTATATTGATTCTTTACTTACAGCAATCAACGTTGGCACATAATGTTCATCTGGGATACAATTGTGTTGCTTTTGAAGTTTCTGCCCAATCAAAAAGAAGTCATCAATCACATAAAAAGGGAAACATATTCTTGATCACAATACCCCAATCAGTCGGCCTAATTGCATTCATTTGGGGATTGAACTCGCTTACAAGATTCAGCTTTCCTTTACTGGTGTCCACAGCAGGGCGTCGCTGCAAACCAAGAAGAAAATTTAAATTTCAGATTGCAGTTCCATATGATCCAGCATGTGCTAACAGAACCTAAAAAATATCGTTGGGGAGTTGTGCATGGCATCAAACAGTTGTCCCATTGACTAGTTTAGAATATAGTTTTCAATTTATACTAGACTTAGCATAATTGATAAACATTTCAGAGCATACTTTTTACTTCAGTAAATCAAATCAAAAAAGGATATCACCAAAAAGAGTTTAGGATTACACCAAAAGAAGACCAGAATACTATCGTAACATTTATGCAGTAAAGCAGGAAGCTAAAGAAAGAAAAGAGCTCTATGAAGACAAAATTCGACGTCACAAATATTTCACAATAACAAAAGGAGATATCAAATTGAAAGTAAACACATGATATAATAAATTGCATACCTTGCAGAATTTCTTAAAAACTGGAAGAACAACCTCATCATCTACGACGACTTCAGCATGGCTCCTTACCAAAGATATCCACTGCAAATCCAAGGCAATTTAAATTCAATTGTGCACTGAAGCCGTAGAAATGCACATAATTATGACTGAAACATGAACAATCCATCCATTTGGCTACTGAAATCAGTTGGATTTGCAGTCAGGACGGGAAACAAAGGACACTTTATACAACAGCAATTATCAACATTAAAGCCAGTTTGGTTCGCACAAGGAATTAGACTGTGTATTAGGATGTTCTTGTTAAAGCTATTATGAAGTTCTATGAATTCGAGATCTGCAGTCAATTCATCAACATTCCGAATAAATAACCTGAGATCCTTTTCGCCACTTGTCCCTTGGTATTACCGGAGCCATTTTTGGGTGGTAACGCCCATCCTTCAAATCAAGAAAGCTGCAAAACAAGATTTTCATTTCTTCAAATCAAAACAAGGACTTGTTTAAAACTAATACAACTTTCTTTCCCCAGATGTACAAAATACAAAGGAAAATCAATGAATCAATGCTTGGCACCTCAAGAATGAAAAAGGCCCGCCATCTACCTGTCCACGAAACTCCTAGAAGAAGCCATAAGATATCTATAGATATAGCTGAAGTTGTATAGAGGAACACAACTGCACAAAGATAAAACAACTTGCTATTAAAAAAAAAAAAAAGCCCTTCATTTAATTAATTATAATATAAACAAAAATACCCATCAAGGTAATTAGTTAAAAAGTCCAGACCTGTCAGAGAGAAGAACAAATCTTTGATTCGCAGGATCCTGTAGAGCAGTTGCAAGTAACAATCTTTCAGCTTCTATCATACTTGATTCTCCCCATGCTACCTGCAACAAAAAATATAAGGTCACCCATATCATTTTTTATTGAGCTTTTTTTTTTTTTTTTTAAAGTTTAAATCTTTTAACGAGTAATCACCTGAATGCTATCAGTCAATTGCCGGTTATAAAAGAAATGCGATCGAGAAGTCGTCTCGTCGAAGATGAAGCCAGGGGCGGAGTGTATATAAATGGAGAAATTGGCTGCGTCAGCGTTCTGTAAGGAAGTTCCACATCAAAATTAGCTGAAGTATGAAAAAGGCAGGGGGGTTTTTCGGGGGGGGGAGGGAGGAGTAAAAGAGGGAAACGAACCTCGAAAAAGCTACCCCAGAGAAAATCGAGAGGGAGGTTGAGGCGGGCCAGGAAGAGAAAAGCGATCTTAGGGGGACCATTGAAGTTGTAGCGAGGAATACGAGATCTCCAACGGGTACGAGAGAGAGAGTTAGTAGGAGAAGAGATGTCGGGGGAGAAATGGAGGCGGAGGAGAGCGATGAAGCAAAGAGCGAAGGATAGGAAGACCACGAGTTTCCAGCCTAACCAGATAACATGGCGCACTAGTACCGGAGCGACGGCTTTCTTCGTCATGCTTCTTCCGGCGGCAACCGATCACTGCCTACTCAAGATCAAGCCTTTTATCAGCATCTTCATAAATTATATCATTAATTAGCATAAATAATCCAATCATCAATCAACAAGTTTCAAGAAAACAAGGTCAGGAAAGAGAAGATAAACGTGTTCACAATGAAGGGTTTTTATACCCATAGCTACAGCTAGAGAGAAACAGAGACAGAGCATTTTAAAATTAAAAAATTAAGAATTACTGCGTGCGTAGGTTATTAGGTTGCGTTGGGTCGGGATTATTCCAATCTATTGTCTCGCCCACGTCAACTCCGAAATTGTCGTTTTGGGTTGGTTTATTAATTTCATTTTCCCACTTACCGACGCCACCGGCCACCGCCATTAAAATAGGTTGGGCTCATGGTTGTTAGCCCATTTTTCCTTCAAAGGTAAGTTAATGTATAACATGAACCAATGCCATCAAGTTGTTGGGTTTTGGGTGACGGATAAAATTAAAATCTTTAAGTTACAGATTCAGAGACAAAGGAATCTTCGGATTTTGCAATTTTGCACACCAAGATCATGAGATATTTATATTTGGCTTTAAAATGTTACAACAAGTATCATCTATCTATATATAAACATGTAATTCCAATTTAACGGATGTCTAAACCCTAAAGCCAAAGATCCAAAGACCAATCCTGTAGGGAGCTGTCCTGTTCCTGTAAAAAGAAAAAAAGAAAAAAGAAAACAGCTGTTTTAATGTTCAAAGCTTGTCAAATCTGTTTGTATGATTTAAAACTTGAAATGTTAGAACCTGTACTCTTTAATATATGCACTAGTTTGCATTTGCAACGTGGATGCAAGGATGCTGTACTCAAAACTGTTTGGGATCTCTGCATTTAAAAATGTGGGGCACATATATAAATGCTGGTGCACGAAAATTATTGGATGCTTCCTGCCTTGACGTTTTGACGATCCAATATAACGTTTAAGATCTTTCCAGGAACAAAGATTCTCTTTTTGATCGGTTTCCCATTGAGATATTTTGAGAGTTTCTCGTCTTGTGAAGCTAATGTAAATGCATCCTCCTCTGAACATCCTTTTTCGACCTGAATTGTACCTCTAGTCTTGCCATTTATCTGGACAGGTAGTACGACGGTTGATTCCTTCAAGTATGCAGGATCAGCCTGTCATCGGAGTATGAATAAGATTTGAGGCCTGTAGCAGGTGATTCTACAAATACGAGTAGTAAAATTATGTAAATATAAATTTGAACAGAAATCATACCTTAGGGAAGGCCTCGTATGCTATTGAATCTGGATGACCAAGGCGAGACCAAATCTCCTCAGCCATGTGAGGTGCATAAGGTGAAAGCAACAAGACAAATGCTTCAATAATTGCTTTTGGCTGCTTATCCCACTGATGGCATGAATTGAAAGAAGAAATCAGATCACAAATACACAAACAAAAGCATCAAACAGAAAACTGAAGAATATGGAGGTGGCATTCTCGTAGACATCACACGAAAAGTGATTTAACAGGACCTAACTAAAGAAAATGTTAAAAATGACTGAAGGCAATTGCCCCAAAATAAAATCTTCCCAAGAATGGTGCATAAGAGTGGGCCTTTGCAGATTAGCAGATAAACAACTTATGTAGGTAGATCACAAGCATATTCAACTTTGCTTCAGACCTGACACTGTACTTTTAACACCAACTACCCCCACAACATCACAAGGTAATTAAAAGCCAAGGAAGTACTATTCCTTAAAAAAATACATATAAAAAACATCAAGAAGAGGAAAGTATTCATGTTATTTATTCTATGTGTACCAAAACAGTATAAGGATCTGCCTGTATATAGCAAAAGAGAAAAAGACCAAAAAAAGGGTCGAGCTTCATTTTCTCAATAAATAAAACCTTATATGCTGCATTAATGAACTCCATCATTGCAGAAATTCCAGTGTTGAACCTTGTCCCTTCGATTTCCTCTGTCACCTGATTAAAAATTTAATCTTCTCTCAGAAAGCTACCAAGGATCTTAGGTTTCAATATTCTTGTTAGTTGTGCACTCATAAATGGCTAAATTGATGAAATTCCTTCTGGATCACACTGGTAAAGTATTATCTGATCTGGAGAATTCCTGGGTTATTTAACATAAAGGCATAGTAAATTGGTCATTATAAACCATCTATAAAGACTATAATCCTGTAGGAAGTGTATACTTCTTTGCAGATAATGCAACATTGCCTTCAAAAGAGTGTAGAACATGACCTTAGCTATGCATTTATGGAGTGTGCGAAGCTGTTCCATAGTAGGTTCCTCATCAGTAACCAATGTTCCATCCTTGAATGCACCATGATGTAAGGGTGAGCCAACAATCAGCCTCCAAGTTCGTCCCAAAAATCGATGGACCCCTTCAATGCCACTAGTATTCCATGTTTTTGAGTCTCTACAAGCAAAATGCAATAGGCATCTTTGTTGGGTTCCCTCATTATAAATGATGAAAAAATACTAAAATAAATCCAACCAAATATTACCGAAATGGTCCCATGAACATTTCATATAATCGAAGAGAATCTGCACCATATTCAGAAACGACATCATCAGGATTGACAACATTTCCCCTACTTTTACTCATTTTATGAGCACGTGCAATCAAACGAATGTTTGGGCTGTCTTTCAACACAAAAAACTCCCCAGACTTCACAACCTACAAAGGAAATCACAGAATATAACAAGATGACTGCCAGAATTTATAGGCTCATATTCAGTACAGCAAGTGAACAACAAAGGAAACGGAACCATATCAAAACATGTTGAAAAACTTACTCTTTCCTCTGAAATGTTTTCTTGAAGGTATTCACCTAAGTCATCAGCAGAGTCTGCAGATATATAGTTTCCATCTGTGTCTTTGCAAGCCGTGTATTGAACCTGCCACTCCAAGCATAAGAAAAGCTTCGATTGTATTATCACTTTACTATGTACAAGAAAGTTTGCTTACTTCCCCAAGAATAATCCCCTGGTTTATGACACATTTGAAAGGCTCTTTGGTTGATACAACACCAATGTCATATAGAACCTGAAATATAGAATCAGAAAGCCGTATCAGCAATGTGTAGAAATAAAATTAGACAGTTTTGATTTCCAAAAAGAAAACCAAACAGTTTGTTCTCGCTCTTAGGCAGCACACAATCAAGTTAGGACTGCATGTCCCTCTGTATCTCTACAGAACTTTCCAGTCATAAGAACAGCATTACCCTGGTTGAATATGAGAATAGTAGCAGAAAGACAACTGATCTTTTATGTTGAGGCTCTAAATATGTTAAATTTGGTCCTATATTAGCCCAAAACATAAATACTTTAGTAGCAATCCTGTGTAAAATATTTTAGAAGGAAGACTTGTTTTTCATCCAAGGTAGCATCATTCAATAGAAAATAAAACAAAAAGAATGTTCAATCATGTTCTATAAACAGTTCTACATGTGAAGTGGCCCTTGGCCATCACTTTGGAAACCATTCGTGCATATTTTCATAAACAATAGAATCCAGACTTACCTTGTGCCAGAACCTTGAATAAAGTAAATGGAGAACAGCATGCTCAGCACCACCAACATAGACATCAACTGGGCTCCAATACCTAGATGTAGAGATATAATTAAGGAAAGCAAAGAAACAAGGCAATAAAATGCACAGAAAAGCTTTCTTAGGTTCTTCATGAAAACCTGACGACAAAAATAAATTTTGTTATAGAGAGAAAACTTTGAGAATTCATGTCAAACGATGAAAAGATGCCCTTACTTTTCTTTTGCCTTATCAACTAATTCATTGGAGTTTTTGGGGTCCATAAATCTCAAATAGTACCTGAACAAAGATGGAAAAGTATGAGACAACAACATTCTACCAAAATAACAATAAAAGACTACATTGATTTTTCCATCAAGCCAACATGAACCAGCAAGCATTCTCTTATAATATCAATAGAGATTCCCAACTTTCAGTTTCATATTCCACAATTTTTTAGATGACCTTTATCTTAAAGAAGATATCCCTATTTCATTATCTTACATCTTCCTTATGAAGCATCCAAGGCATTTCTAAGAAGAAAGAAAAAAGGGTAGAAGAAGCAACTACTGAAGAGATGTTTACTGATAGAATTAAACTACGGAAGGTAATTACTGGTGCTTTACCAGCAAGAGCCAGCCCATTGCGGCATCGTGTTTGTTTCTCTCGTGGCAGGTTTCCCAGATGAAGGATCTATAGTTTTGACCTGAGATAGATTAAGGGATCAAAATTAATGCATGATTAACCATATCATTAGCATAAGTACGAGGATAGGTGAATGAAATAATAAAAGAACCAAGGGCTAAGATTGTACCCAAGACACAGCTTTGGACAGTGGTGGTTCCCCTGTTCCACTTGGAGTAAAATCATCCAATTCAGGAAGGGTAAGGGGCAGTTCAGATTCAAGAACTGGAAAGCTCTCACCACTATCTTCTAAGAAGATGACTGGGATAGGTTCCCCCCAATATCGTTGCCGAGCAAAAAGCCAGTCCCTCAACTTGTAGTTCACCTAATAGATAAAACAACTGCTTAAGCGAACAATGACAGAAATATACATGATTATGGTCATATCCATCCCATTTCACTGACAAAATGTTTCAGGTAACCAAGTAAAGTAACCTTTTTCTTCCCCTTCCCAACTTTCTCTGCCCACTCAATAACTCTGTAAGCTGCTTCTTTGCTTGACAAGCCATTGATGTCAAGGCCCACCTTCAAATTTGAAGAATTAACAATGATACCTTCTCCTGAATAAGCCTTCCCAGATTCAAAACAACTTCCATTATTGGGTGTCACAACCCATTTGATTGGAATATTAAACCTTGAGGCAAACTGATGGTCACGAGCATCATGTGCAGGGACAGCCATAATTGCTCCAGTTCCGTAACTGCACAAATAAAATTTTGTTTTTTTCTTGTGAATTGGTAAAAATTGTCCATATCAGATTTTATTCTAGAGAAAACAGACAAATGGGCAGCATAAAAGCATCACCAATTCATAACAAATACAAATGGAGAATCAAGTAAAACACACCTCCCCAACACATAATCTGCAACCCATACTGGAATTGGTTCCCCACTTGTTGGATTTTTGGCACAGCAACCACTGAAGACTCCTGTTTTCTCCTTCTGAAGTTCAGTCCTTTCAAGATCACTCTTTCTAGAGGCAATGTCTTGATATTCCTCCACCTGAATTGTAAGATTCATTGTCCTCAAGTTACTGATGTTACTAAAAGAAAATGGTAGGTTAGAAAGGAAACAGTAACATACACTTTCCCTTTGCTCTGTAGATACTATTGATGACAAAAGGGTATACTCCGGTGCCACGACTAAGTACCTGCATACAAATAACCGGTGAGAATAAAATTCTTCAACTATTATATTGAAATAAAGACACCTAAGAACAGGGGGCAGGGAAATACGTTGCACCAAATATGGTATCAGGCCTGGTAGTATAGATTGTAATTTTCATGTCTGTTTCCCTTCCATCACTGTCAAGAACACAAAATTCAACTTCAGCACCCTCTGACCTCCCAATCCAGTTCTTTTGCATTTCTTTGATACTTTCAGGCCAGTCAAGTTCATCTAAATCTTCAAGAAGACGATCGGCATAAGCAGTAATCTTCAGCATCCATTGCCGCATTGGCTGCTTGGTAATAAACAATGACACTGTAAAATATTAAACATTCACAAAAACCTGGGAATAAGAGAAGTCTCTAAACTTAGAAAACTAGAGACACAGAGCAGAAATAATGAAACTAACATACCTTTCTGATAACAGGATGACCCCCACGCTCACTGACACCATCCACGACCTCCTCATTTGCAAGAACAGTGCCAAGAGCTGGACACCAATTAACCGGTACTTCAGCCTGAGCTTAGATTTAGATCAACCATCAGATTGAGCATTGATTGGGGATGTACTAAAATAATAATAGGAATAATGAACTCGAAACTAGTCATAAGCCAGACCTGGTAGGCCAATCCTCTCTTTAACAATTGAAGAAAGATCCATTGGGTCCATTTATAGTACTGAGGTTCTATGGTGGATATTTCACGCTCCCAGTCATATGAGAAACCCAATGATTTAAGCTGCAAGTAAATGATCGGGTAAGAGGCTATTCAAGCTAATCACAAAGATGAGCAGAGCTATCAAACCAACTGCCAAGATGACCAGAAATTGGCAGACTTAAGAAGCTATACATAAAGAAAACAATAAAAGCTTCTGAGAAAGAAGCTTTCTCATAATGACCAACTAAATGGGTTACATTTACAAGTCTTTGCCTCTTTGAAAGTGGAAGACTTTGACCATATATTTCATTCTTTTTCTCAAAATAAACACAGAATCAAATACCGTCTCTATATATAATTGATTGGTAATAAAAATGAGAAACATGCAAGACAGTAAGATGTAACTTCTAAAATCTCTACTATCAACAATTCATCATATACATTTCACATAAATTTGATCTCCAAGCATAACAAAAAGTAATAACCTGGGAGCGGAAGCGATTAATGTTCCTCAATGTTGTGAGCTTTGGGTGAGTTCCAGTCTGCCAACCACATTATGAAAGCAATTAATAAATTAAAAACAGAATCATGGCATTGCACAATAATGAGAATTACCTAATCAACGATTTCAACACAAACCTCAATTGCATATTGCTCAGCAGGCAATCCAAAAGCATCCCATCCCATTGGATGCAACACATTGTAACCTTGCATTCGTTTGAACCTAGCAAGAATGTCTGTGGCCGTATATCCCAGTGGGTGCCCAACATGCAATCCAGCTCCACTGCAAACATTTAACACAAACCTTCATTCAAAAGAACTCACTAAAAAGAAGAAGAAGAAAAAAAAAAAGACCCCTCAGGCCTCAAGGGGAATGCAACTCCCTGAACTATCCAGTTCCTACATATTTATCAGTGGAACTCCAAGCAATGAAAATACAACCATTAAAAATAGAGAAATGGACCTGGGATAAGGGAACATGTCAAGGACATAAAACTTAGGTTTAGAAGTATCAACATCATTAGGTGTACGAAAGGTTCGATTTTGTTCCCAATAACGCTGCCATTTGGGCTCAATTTCATCAAACGGATATGCCCTTTTCACAAGCAGTGGCTTCTGTTTTTGCTCCGCTTCAACTTCACTTATGGAGCTCCTGGTTCTACTCCTGCTAACTCCGAAACAACCATAACGTAAAAGAGTATGCTTTTTATACAGAAACGAAGGACTAACGTGGGCAGGTTTCAAATTTCTTGGGAATGGAAGAAGACTTCTGCTTGAAAAGAGAAACGTAGGATGAGTGAGAGGAGGAGAGTGAGGAAATGGTTGGATTTTAGTATGGGTTAAATTCATTTTCTGGTCATGAAATTAAGGCTCAAAGAAGAGAAGAAAGACGTAGCCTTGAAAGAGTGAGAAGAGGTTGCAGAGGAAACAGAATGGGGATAATGTTGGGGATAAACAAACTGATTGGTTGTTCCTAACTTGGGCCCTAATATTTGCCTTTCTAAGAAATTTCTGGGCCCAACAATGGTTTTTTCTTATACAATATTGGATATGGAGTAGAGGTAACATATTCGAACTCATGCGAAATTGGTCTTTGATAACAATTTGAACCACTACTCCATATAAGTCAAATATCTCAATATAACACTTCGATAATTTTTTATAGTAGAAAAAAATATGAAAACTATACATGATTTTTAATTCAAAGTGTAATATCATACGCAAATCTTGATTTTGTATAATTTTATACATAAAATTTTATTTAATTCAGTTTTCACAAATTATTGACAATATTATCAAATTAGCACCATTTTATATTGATATTACACAAATAAATATATTAGACAAATATGAAATTAAATATATGTATTCATTTTTTTGAATGTGTACAATTGAATCAAAATTAAATTTTCATGTATACATATGAACTATAATTCAAGTTTCATGTATATGATTGTACCAAATCAAATTTCATGCATCATATTGCATATTAAACCAAAGTTCATATATAAATTTGATATTTATCCTATATATATTCATCCAAATTTAAAGGTTCCGTTGACATTTGAAAGGATTTAAAATGGAGTGAAGTAAAAATTTAGACTTTAAATGAATCGAGCTAAAGCTTCAATATTTAAAACTTGAATCTATTAAAAATATTTAAGTTTATAATTTAATTTTCCTTTTATATACCATTATGTATTTTATATTATATAAAAATTAAATATATTATATTAAAAGAGTCGAAACTATTTTTTTTAAAAAGACTCGACTTTGATTTTGAAAATGAAAACGAACATGGAAGTCGCCACCAATCATTTTTTATGAGGTGTAATCAGATCACCTCGTAATTTAATCATTTTAATAAGAATTTTAATTTATTAAAACGATTATTTTGGTCTACGAAATTCAGAAAAATGGGTTCAGGAGTCGGTTACGTACGAGGAAGTATTAGCACCCTCGTAACGCCCAAAATTGATACCTAGTTGATTAATTAATGTGTTAGTGTCGAGAATTGAGAATTTAAAAAGATTTTTAAAAAATACAATCCTTTGTTAATATATTATTTAGTTGAAAATTTTTCGAGAAAAGGACATATTTCATGTTAATCGAGAAAATAAATTACGTCCCGTAAGTTAAGACACAATGTCTTAAATTCCCGATACGCGAATAAACGCAAAAAAAATTATTTTAAAAGATGTTTGACTATCTCGGTTTTAAAAGAAATATCATATACCGTGAGTTAGGACACGACCTTCTCTTAATTCCCGAGATTAAAAAAATAATTAAAGAAACGTTCGTTTATTTGGATTTATCAAGAAAATCGAAACCCCGTAAGTTAGGGAACGACTTTTCAAATTCCAAAATAAGAAAGATTGCTTATTTAAAAAACGAAGTTTTATGTATCGGGTAAAGATTAATGTAATGTTTAAAATAACATTTTTAATTTATTTGATTATGGCATAAAAACGGGTAAAACGTAAAAAGGGAGTCACACTTAGCTAATGATGATAATGAGACGTACATTTGGAGTAATGATAGCGTAATATGCATAATACAATATAATATATAGCATTGATATTAATAAATTAAATATTCATATGCATGAATAATAATAATGATGATGAGAACGATAATAATAATAACCAACAACAACACCCATAATAATAATAATAAAATATGCAAATAAAGGAATAAATAATCACATAAATTCTAAATAAAAGAAGAGCAAAAAAACTAGATAAATAAATAAATATAGAAATAAATAAATAAATAAAATAAGATACAACAATATGTAAAAATAAAAGCTTGAAATTGCGAATAAAGAATTAAATTGAAATTAAAATAAACTTTGAAGCCTAAGTTATAATAAATATAAATGAATAAACATAAAAGGGGGCTAGATTGAAACTTGAAGGGAATTTAATGGCATAAATTAGAATAAAATACAATAAAGGACCATATTGAAGGGCGAATAACTAGGAGGGACCAAAATGGGAAAATTTCTTGCCCTTTCGAAACGCACCACTCAAAAAGACCAAATCGAAACTGAAGTAAAATTTTTGGTTGAAAATGAAAATAAACGAAGGGACCCCATTGAAACCATCCTCAAAATCAGAAGGATTAAGGGCGCAAATAGACCCTTAGTCAAAAAACATGCGAATCTTAGGCGGTCATGGGTCGGGTTGGGTCGGATCTATCCAAAACAACGCAGTTTCGGCGCTTGAATACCGGGCCTAAAACGATATCGTATTCCATCTGTATATAAGCGAAAAATATCACAAAAAAAATTTGAAAACCGAGAAAATAAAAAAAAACCCAACAGCCTTTGTTTTTTTTCCCTGATCTTTCCCTTAGCCACCCTCTAGCTCCGAGCAGATCTCTGGCGAGCTTCTATTGTAGCTCCACCATAGCTCCGCTATAGGTGGTGGCCGGAGCTACAAAAACTGGGTTTATTTTTCCCCTTTCTAACTCTCCTTCTTTGTTTTGTAAAGAAAGGGTTTAAATCGAGCCCCCTTTTAAAAAAAAAGGAAATAATGCGCAACAAAAAAACGAACCCCCTCCCTGTTGCCTTGCTGAACCCTCATTAGAACCCATATAGGTTCTTGGGTGCTCGGATGTTAGCCACACTCGATGGAGGGGAAGAAAGATGTACAGGTCAGTTTTTATTACTTATTCATTTTATTTCTAATAATGAAGCAAAAAAAAAATGCACCTTTTTGAATCTGTTCTAAAATCTTTGTTTTCTTTTTGTATTTGATTGTCTGTAAAAATTTTACATCGGGTCTTGGGGATTTTTATAGCCGAAAACACAAGTGATTTGATTTTTCTTGTTATTTGGTTTATCTCTGCTTTTGTTGTTTCTTGCCATTTCTGTCTTGTTCTATTGCTCCATAGGTATCAGGGAGGAAGTCAACGAAGCAGAGGTTACCATTTTGGTGCAAGATGCCAAGAATGGTGGTCTTCGGGCGACGAGCGTGCTGACTTAGCACGTGGAGGCAGCGACGCACAAGGAAACCCTAGGGTTAGGTTGCTCTCCAAAAATGTTTAACATTTTGGGCCATTGGGCCATGTTTAGTTTGGGTCTGATTTTGTAAAATGGGTTTGGGTTTATTGGGTTTGGACTTGGATTGTAAAATGGACTGTTTGGATATTGTTTATTTTATATATTTTGGTTATCTAATTTGGGCCTGGGCCGGGCAAAATAGGCCTATTACAGCTACCCCTCCTGCTCATTGTCGTGCAACGGGAATAGAGTAAAGACTATAAAAGAGCCAATTTTGCCTGGACCTGTTGAGTCTCGACTTCTCTTGGGGCTTCTTTTCTTCAAGTAGCTTCAACATGCTCCACTACAACTTCAGGAAGATAAGGTCTGTAGCCTTAATTTGTTCTACTGCAACTTTAGAGAGATAAAATTTGCTATCTTCAGTCTGCTCCACTGCAACTTCATGGAGATAAGACCGGCAACTTGTAGCTTTAATCTGCTCCACTGCAACTTCAGGAAAATGAGATTCACTATCTTTAATCTGCTCCGCTGCAACTTCAGGGAGATAAGGCTGGTGGCTTCAATCTGCTCCACTGCAACTTCAGGAAGATAAGATTTGCCATAATTTGTAACTTTAATCTATTCCACTGCAACGTCAGGGAAATAAGATTCGCTATCTTCGATCTGCTCCACTGTAACTTTAAGGAGATAAGATCTACAACTTCAATCTTCTCCACTGCTACTTCAGGGAGATGAGATTTGCTATCCTCAGTCTGCTCTGCTGCAACTTCAAGGAGATCAGGCTGATGGCTTTAATCTGCTTCAATGTAAGTTCAGGAAGATAGGGTCTGCCATAATTTGTAGCTTTAATATGTTCCACTGCAACATCAAGGAAATAAGATTCGCTGTTTTCAGTCTGCTCCGCTGCAACTTCAAGGAAATAAGACTGGTTGCTTCAATCTGCTCCATTGCAACTTCAGAGAGGTAAGATTTGTCATCTTCGATCTACTCCATTGCAAATTCAAGGAGATAAGATCTACAACTTCAATTTTCTCCACTATTACTTCAGGAAGATGAGATTTGTGGATTCACCGATCTTGCTACACCATCTTCTGGGGACATGACTTGTAGAATCGATTTCATGAACCTATGCTTATGCTAAATAATTAGGATGCCATGATCAGAATGAATCAAATGCTCCTAATTAGATCTGTATGAATGCCATTTGCATCAATGCAAAATGTCATGAGAATGATCCCTTCTTAATGTGTGGGTTGTCATTGTTCATCAAGGTTCTATCACTGATGCAATATCTTGTCTGCTTGTTCAGCCGATATCTTTGACAGAAAACTCGAAGAAATAGTTACAATTTAGCCTCTTCTTTCTTAAATATTTCCAATCCTCAGGTTTGGTTAGCTCTAAATAATAGTCCTGTTTCAAGTCCTCGTACTATTTAGAAGTTTTCAAAGTAATATGCAGAACCCCTCTTAGTTGAATATTATCAGTCCATTAATCGTTATTTCAATGAAAAGTGCTTGAAAAAAATTATCACAATAGACAAGATGGAATTTTATTGAGAGCAAAGCTCGAAATGAATTAATCAAGATAGAAAATTTTGCTAAAATACAAAATGAGAATAAATTAATCAAGATATGGCATTTCGTCAAAATACAAAATGAATAGGATGAAAATAGGTGCCCCAGATATCATAGCATGAGTTTCTCTGCACAAGGCTTCTCGAAGACCCTTTGAATTTGATACATGTTCAGAAGTCCTAGAATACTTTGTTGATGTCCCAAGAAGTAGCATCCCTCTTCCTTGTTAATTCAGGCATAGCAAGACTATCGCATGCCCCTATCTTTGATCAAAATTTGAATTGTCCATTTTGAACTCAAAATCCCTTTGGTCTCAAGGAGCCATTTTACGGGTTTTCACCTTGGCTTCTTTTTTTTTTTTAGGTGAAATACTTCTTTACTGAATCTGAGTTTGCAGGATTAGGGAAGTTTTTACCATCCATCTCGGTTAAAATTAGTGCTTCTCCAGAAAAAACCTTCTTTATTACATAAGGTCCTTCCCAATTTGGCATCCATTTCCCTTTGAAATCTTTTTGTATGGGTAGGATCTTTTTCAATACTAGATCCCCCTCATGGAATTCTCTGAGACGAACCTTTTTTTGTTGTAAAATCGCATCATTCACTTTTGGTACATCTGACCATGACGGATGGCTTTCAACCTTTTCTCTTCAATTAAGTTTAGTTGATCATATTGGGATTAGATTCATTCTGTATCATCCAATTTCAATTCTGCCAAAACTCTGAGAGAAGGGATCTCGACTTCAATGGGTAAAATTGCCTCCATTCCATAAACTAAAGAGAAAGGTGTTGCCTCGATTGAAGTTCTGACAGATGCTCGATAAGCATAGAGGGTAAATGGTAACTTCTCATGCCAATCTTTATAAGTCTCAGTCATTTTCCCCACGATTTTCTTAATGCTCTTATTGGCTGCTTCCACTGTACCATTCATTTTTGGGCGATATAGTTATGAGTTGTGGTGTTTGATATTGAACTGACTGCAAACTTCTGATATCGTGCTGTTGTTCAAATTTAATGCATTGTCAGATATAATTCTTTCTGGTATTCCATATCGACATATGATTTCCTTTTTCAAGAATTTACTGACTGCTGACTTTGTAACATTGGCATATGAAGCAGCTTCTCCCTACTTGGTGAAGTAGTCAATGACTACAAAGATGAATCGATGCCCATTTGAAGCTTTTGGCAAGATCGGTCTAATGACATCCATGACCCACATAGAGAAAGGCCATGGAGAAGTCATAACATGCAGAGGTAAATGAGGTACATGGATTTTATCTCCATAAATTTGGCACTTATGGTATTTCTTAGCGTAATTGATGCAGTCTCCTTCCATGGTAGACCAATAACACCCGAATCTCATGATTTGCTTAACCATGTGAAACCATTGGCATGTATTCGGCAGACACCCTCATGAACTTCTTTCAAGATTTTCTTAGCCTCGATAGCGTCTACACATCTTAGTAGCACATGATCCTTTCTTCTTTTATATAGGATCTCTCCATCTAAGACATAGTCGCTAACCAGTCTTCTCAGCATCCTTTTATCGTTCTCAATTGCTTGGTCAGGGTATTCACGATTCTTCATGTATCGCAGTATATCGTGGTACCAAGGGTGATCATCCTTTTTTTTTCTTCTTCGATATTGTAACAATGAGCCAGAGTATCATAAATACTCATCTTGATAGGTTTCACATCCACTTATTTGTTCACTTTAACCATTGAAGCCAAGGTAGCCAAAGCGTTAGCCATTTGATTTTCGTCTCGTGGAAAATAGTAGAAGGTAATGTTATCAAACTCTTCAATTAGCTCCAAAACTAGCCTTCAATAATTAATCAACTTGGGGTCCCTCATCTCCCATTCACCTTTGAATTGATAGATCACTAGTGCAGAATCTCCATATACTTCTAGCATTTTGATCTTATGTTCTATGGCTACACAGATACCCATGATGCATGCTTCATATTCTACCATATTTTTCGTGCAATCAAAATCCAATTTGCTAGTGAAGGGATAATGATCTCCGTTTGGGGATACCAAGACTGCCCCAATTCCGTTACCCACAGCATTTGAGGCTCCATCAAAATTTAGCTTTCAAGGATGACCTTCTCGAGAGTTTTCTTCAGTGGTTGCCACATATATTAGATCTTCATTTGGGAAATTGAAGTTCAAAAGCTTGTAATCTTCTAGAGCTCTATTAGCCAGAAAATCTGCTATTGCGTTTCATTTTATAGCCTTTTGATTCACATAGACTATATCAAATTCAGAAAGCAGAATTTGCCACCAGACTATTCTTTCATTTAAAGCAGTCGACTCCATCATATATTTTAGAAGATCGGGTTTTGAGATGAGCCAAGTTGTGTGGTACAACATGTACTACCTCAGTCTTCGGGATGTCCATATCAAGGCGCAACATAACTTCTTGATTGGAGAATATTTTGTCTCGCATTCAGTGAATTTCCTACTGAGATAGTATATCACTCTTTCTTTTCTTCCTAACTCATCATGTTGACCAATCACGTATCCCGTAGAATTTTTGAATACTGTCAAATATAGTATCAGCAGTCTATCTGGGATGGAAGGCATCAGCACCAGAGCATTGGATAGATAATGTTTGACTTTGTCAAAAGTCTTCTGGCACTCCTCATCCTAAACTCTTGGATTGTGTTTCTTAAGGAGACGGAATATAGGGTCGCATTTCTTAGTTAGTTGTGAAATGAACCATGCGATATAATTTAGTCTTCCTAGAAAACCTCGAGCTTTTTTTTGAGTGCATGGTGAAGGCAATTCCTGTATAGCCTTCACTTTATCTGGGTCGATTTCGATTTCCTTTTCACTGACTACAAATCCTAGCAATTTTCCCGACCTAGCCCCGAAAGTACATTTTGCTAGATTGAGCTTCAGCCGGAATTTTCTCAATCTCAAGAATAATTTCCTCAAGACTTGTACATGTTCTTTCTCTGTTTGGGACTTTGCAATCATATCATCAACATAAACCTCGATTTCTTTATGCATCATGTCATGAAACAAGGTTATCATGGCTCTTTAGTATGTTGCTCCCGCATTTTTCAGTCTAAATGGCATCACCTTGTAGCAAAATGTTCCTCACATGGTCACGAATGTGGTCTTCTCCATGTCTTCATGATGCATCTTTATATGGTTGTATCCCGAGAAACCATCTATGAATGAGAACAGTAAATAACTTGTCATGTTGTCCACTAAAGTGTCGATATGTGGTAATGGAAATTATCTTTCGGGCTGGCTTTGTTCAAGTTCCTGTAGTCTACACACATTCGTACTTTTCCATCTTTTTTAGGGACGGAGACGATATTGACTACCCATTCTGAGTATTTAACCACTTGCAAGAAACCAACATCGAATTGTTTCTTGACCTTTTCTTTTATTTTCAGTAAGACGTCAAGTCTCATTATTTCGGAGCTTTTGTTAAACTGGTTTGCACTTTTCCTTTATGGGGAGCCGGTATACCACGATATCAGTGTTTAGCCCGGGCATATCTTGATACGACCATGCGAAAACATTTTTAAACTCTTGGAGTAATTCAATGAGGTCACGTTTTGTCTCTGCAGTGATGCAAGCTCCGATCTTCACCTCTTTATCTTCTCCTAAACCCACAACTTTCACTGATTCTTTGTAAGGTAGGATATGTTTTTCATCTTGTTCAACCATCATTAACAAATCAGGAGATAAACTACAGTCTTGACCATCTTCAAAATCCTAAGGTTTCTTTGGACACATATCTTGCTCAAAAGGAGATTCTAAGTTGTTAGCAGTGTCACTCATATTATTAATATCTGGAGACCTATTATAGGAATAGGGGAAGATCCAAAGAACAAAAGAATCCAAGAATAAATATTTTTATGGTATGATTATGAATGAAAGAATAAAAGAATATTTACTCAAAGTGGGACAAAAGATGTATTTTATTAAAATAAAGATCGTTGGACATAAGCCTATTTCACAAAAAGGTTCTTATTTTTCTCAGGCCTATAGCAATAAGCGTGTTTTGAACATTACTCTGAATTAGCTCTAAAAACTACAGGAATCTCTTCCGCAGTCCAATTATTTAAAACACTTCCAGGTACATAAGGGCAAATACCTGATAAATTTTCTCTCCCAATTCCTTCTTCAGATATGGTGTTGATGTTCAGATTTCCCATTATTCCTGTCGTGTCTTTGACATCTTCAAAGAATTTCAACTCTTTTAATTAATTAGGGTCTTTTTTTTTTAAATGTAATGCATATGATGCAATGTAATGCAGATGTATGAATACATGAAATGAATGCAACAAAAAGGCATTAATTCTGATTCAATTTCATTAGAGTAACTTTTTCTAGGAAATAAACTTCTTTATATAAAATGGATTACATATAAGGCCTCGTCGTGATACTTAAGGCTTTGACTTGCTTAAGAAGCCGAGCTAACTCTTGGCCTAGGTTTGACTCTGACTCATATTTCAAACTTAGTACATCAGCTTGGACTACTAAGGTTTGTAAGTGATCAACCACTTCTCGTACTTGAGCCAAAGCTACACCCATGATGTAGTCCCTATCCCTAACCTGGTCTTGAGATCGATGAAGTTACTTTTCCCTCTGCTTATTATTTGCCTTAAAGGTTTCAACATGAAGTTCACAGTTTTGCAGCGTGGTTTCGAGTTCTTCTATCTTCCCTTTTAACTCTTCAATTTTGCTAAGGCTAGCCTTCAACTTGATTATAGAGTTATGACCATGATACTGATATAATGATCTTTCTAATTCTGACACCCGAGTCTTTAATCCCTCCTTCTAGTTTTGACTTTCTAGCAAACTCTTTTCCAAAGTATCTTCTCGAGCTCGAACATCTCAAAATTTCTTTTCCCATTGACTGGCTCTACCTTTTTCCTCTTTAATTTCTTGCCGCCATTGCTCTGACATTTTTCCTACACCAGCGGTTCTTATCGACAAACGCAGCTTCTTATAGTCCATTTTCAAACTGTCCAAATCCTCTTCAGCCTTATTCTTTCCCCTTTTTTAGTTTCTTGGCTTCTAGTTTCTAGATACGCCTTGTCAGTTTGAATCTTCTGGCAATGGAGCAAGGTCGTGTACTCTTCTACGGTAGGTACCAAATCCACTTTTCCAAAAGTAAAACAACTGTAAGCAGGGTTCCAATACTGGGCGAGAGCTTGGAATAAGTGCTCGTCCATTTTGATATTGAGTAAGGCAAATCACCGTAATTACAATAGAATGGTTGCTTGATCTTGTCATCCCACTGATCCCATATTTCTTTCATCTCTTGAAGATTATTTTGGGTTATGCTGATACGAGTAAAATCCCATAATTCTGATACGTACCTCTCTGTAAGACTATCACCTTTCTCTTGCTGTGTTGTCTCGGCCTATATTCTGACAGTCGCATTATCCTCCACTTTATCACGAAACCCATTTTCCATGATAAGTTATCTATTTAGCAACCGAATGTGAATCAACAACTTTTTTGTGATGAAAATGCCAAGTAATTATAATCAATGTAAAACCAAAACAAGTCAGTACTTCATACACAGTTTAAAGCAAGTAAGGAATAATAAGTAAAGCACCTACTCGAGTAACCACTAGGGCTTGGTATTGCTCTACCTAAGGTGGGCTCTTAAGGCTCGCTACATGTGGTTCAGTTCTAAAGTAAAGGTATCCGAACCGACAGATTCCTCATTCCTCACCCATTATAGGCTCATATGGACCGAGTTTAGTTCAGGGGAATACATTTCCCTATGGTTGCACGAAGATGAAAATCTCACGAAGACATAGGTACGGATTTATTCCGAAAGCGATCTACTATCCTGCACGGAGGTGAAGTCCTCATGAAGGAATAGTTTCTCACTCCTACTTAAAAAGGTATAACCGAGCGGTCGTGCAATGCAATATGCGGAAATATACCAAAAGACTCTATAATGACCTAAAATTTACGAGTATCAAAAATCGAGTTTCTAGATTTTAGTTAAGTAAATTAGCTTAAATTAAGGTTAATTTAGTGTAAGGACTAGATTGAATATAGTGTAAAGGTTTAATTATAAACTAAAGAAAATTAAAGGGAATAAATTAGCAAATAACCCATAAAAGGAATAGTGCCAAATGTATGGAAAATATTATTCCATGTATATGTATAATATACATATATGTATACTTAATACTTAAGTATATAATATAATAATATATTAATTTAATAATTTAATAATCTAATAAAAGAAATAAAATAAAGAAAATAAAGAAACAATAGAAAAAGAGAACAGAGAAGAAACGAAATTGGGGAGAAAAAGAAAGAAAGAAAAGGAAAAGGGAAAATTAGGGTTTTGAAGCTTGAAGTTTAATTTGGTAAGTCAATTAAGTCCCTTTCTTTATTATTTTGATGTTTTTGGAGTCCTAGGGACAAATATTACTTGATGTAAGTGGAAATTTTGAAGGTTAATAGATTTTTAGACATGGGTTATGTTGAACAAATTGTTGAATTAGGGATATAATTGAATAAATTTCAAGTTAGAATTGATTAAGGGATTAAATTGTAAAAGAATCTATTAGTTTTATGTTTAAGGGACTAAATTGAAAGAAACTTGCGATTAAGGTTTTACCATGAATATTCAATGTTTAAGGAGAATATGATAGGAAATTGAATAGAAATGAAGTATGAAATTGAGTGATAAAAACAAATGTCTTAATTAGCATTAAATTGAAAATTTAGGTATGGATTAAATAAAATTTTAATTATTCATTGTGCATTGTTATTGTATTAATGGTACGAATTGTTTAATTTCCGTAACTAACGTAGTACCAGAGACATCGACAAAGAAAGGAAAAGAGAAGGTGGATGAGAAGTAATCCGAAAAATTACGGTTTGTATTTCTATAAACCGAACTTAAAAATTATTATTGCATTTATTATATATATATGGTAAGTAAAGGTAAGTAATGCTATTATTGTATTGAATCGATTTGAGTTGTGAATATTTGAATTGCAATGTACATTGACTGTTATCTGAAAATCTAAGTGAAATAAATACCCTATTAACAGTGTCGGGCTAGGTTGGATATAATTGGTATGCCATAGGATTGGAAGTGTACAGGGATACTTCAACCTTAAGTCAATGAAGCACTAATAGTGTCGTACTGTTACTTCGACTTCGTGTCGATGAGGCACTTTATGTGTCGTACTATTTTTGTTACTTCGGTTTAATCCGATGAGGTACTATGTACCGTACTGCTACTGTTTACTTCGGCAAAGCCGATGAGGCACAATATGCCGTAATGGTGTGTTTGATTGGATCCGTGTATCTGCCAAAGTCTGAATTATGTTAATAGGGGTAAATTTATTGTACTGAACAACTGAATAACTGTGCTACTATATTGGAAATCGACTGATATTGACTGATGTAAAATTGAACCGAATGTTTCATTGAAAAAGAACTTGAATATAATTAGTGCTATTAGGTTTGAAATTAGTAACTTAAATACATTTTGTAATAATAAATGTTTAAGTGTTGGTTTATAGAAATACCACTGAGTGCATATTCAGCGTATGGTTTGTTTCCGTGCGCAGGTTAGGTACAAAAGCAACTAACAACTCAGCATCCAAGATAAACCTGGACTCAAATACTTGGTGATGTATCTTATGTTGAGAAAATGGTATGTACCTAGGTTGTCTTTTGAGGTTATTTTTAGTATGAATGTTATTAGTGTAAGAATGATAAAGGTTTATAAATATATGTGAAGACCTATGCCATATAATATGGTCTTTTCATAGTTTAATTTGAATTGATTTTGAATGATACCAAAGTATACTGTCTGGATGTTTTATGTTAAACACTTACTAATAAACTCAAGTTAGATCGTAACATTGATGATTTTAAATTGAAATGGATGTATTTGATCATGTTTTAGATTGGTTGAAAGATTGGATTTAAATTTTCTTTGTTATTGAAGTTTGTAGGGTTAGTAAACTTGGACTATAAGGTTCATTTTGAGTCCAAATGGCCTAGCACACGGGCGTGTGATCAAACTATGTAAGACACACGGCCCTTATACGGGCATGTAAGTAGACCGTGTGTCCCCTGTATCTAAAAATTTGGTGAACAGAATGCTCAGGTATGGCCACACAAGCAGAGACACGGGCGTGTGTCTCAGCCGTATGAAGTACATGGCCACAGTATACGGGCATGTGCCTGGCCATGTGAAAACTGCACTAGGTTCAAATTGAAAATAAATCCACATAGGCTAAGCACACGGGCATGTGTCTTGGCTGTGTGAAACTAGTTTAATCATAAGCAATAAGTCAAAGAAGTACACGAGTAAAGAGCACGAGCGTGTCCCACCCGTGTGAGTCACACGGGGTGGCAACACGAGCGTGTCTCAAAACCACACGGGCGTGTGGTACTGTTCATTAAGGGCAATTTTAAAAATTTTATGAAAAATTTTATAAGCATCTGAATAGATTCGGTTTATTTCTAATATCTTCATTAAGCCCCGAATGTCCATTTAAGAGTCAATAAGATAAATTACTGAACTTTATAATGATTAATTTTATATGATTCATGTTATAAACTTTAGTGACCGGTAATGCTCCGTAATCCTATTCTGATGTCGGAAAAAAGTTAGGGAGTGTTACATTTAGTGGTATCAGAGCTATTTAAGTTTAATCGATTTTAGGATTAAATTGATTACAGAAATGAGTCTAGAGGTACATGCCATTATTGAGTTAAATTTGAGTCGGGATTGGATACTGATATATATATACTGAATTATTGTTATTTCTGTTTTATAGTTAAAGATGTCTGGTGAAAATATTGAAGACACTGATCAAGAAATGTATAGTGAAGAGAATGAACCATATGATATAAATGAATTAGAATCTGTAATACCCAGTATAAATTCGGTAGGTAATCAACCGCCAAATGTTGAAATGAGTGATACTAGAGAAAGAGATAATATAGAAATACTCAGAGTGATAGCTAATGCTCTTCAAAGAGCAGTAGGAACTATACCTACTATAACTCTTACCCTTACTACTCGACGAGCTCCTATTAAAGAGTTGCGGAAGTATGGTGCTACCGAATTTCTTGGATCAAAGGGAGTTGACCCATCTGTAGCCGAAAACTGGATAGTAACTACAAAGAGAATCTTGAAGCAACTCGAATGTACCCCACAGGAAAGTTTATTGTGTGTCGTTTCTTTACTACAATGAGAAGCGTATGTATGTTTGGAATCGGTAACTCAACATGTGCCGGAGGAACAGATAAGTTGGGAATTCTTTCCAAGAGAGTTTCAAAAGAAATATTTGGGAGAATTATATATAGAAGACAGAAAATAGGAGTTTTTGATGCTGAAACAAGGTAAAATGTCCGTAGTAGATTATGAACAGGAGTTTTTGAGATTGAGCAGATATGCAACTGAATTTGTACTGACTGAAGCTGACAAATGTAAACGGTTTTTACGAGGACTGCGTGATGAATTATGATTACAGTTGGTGTCTCTACGGATTACTGAATTTGCGAATTTAATTGATAGAGCCAAAATAGTGGAACAAGTGTTGGGGTTGACAAAAAGCCTAAAATTTCTCGTTCACTTGGAAAGCGTCCCGGAACTACAAGCTCTAATCCACGACCTAAGAGATTAAAAGAATTTCGAAAGTGTGGAAGATTTGGTTCTAGATCAGATAGAAGTGACAGAAATCGTGATAGACAGACGTTAATTTTTACTAGTAGCGTCAGAGGGCCATCTAGGAATATTGAAATCCCAAAATGTCAACATTGTGGGAATAAAAATCGGGGTGAGTGTTGGAGATTAACGAGAGGTTGTTTCCAATATGGATCCACTGATCATTTTGTAAAAGATTGTCCAAATATTGATAAAGTAGCACTAACAGTATCACAGAGATCTGAATCTGCTTCTAGAGGTCGAAGGTCAAGTAGAGGTGGTTCAGTCAATAGAAGAGGTGCTAGAAGAACAAGTGAAATTGCCACTCAACAATCAGAAGCTAGAGCTCCAGCCCGAGAATATGTTGTAAGAACTCGAGAAGAAGGAGATGCATACAATGTGGTGACAGGTATATTTCTATTACATTCAGAACCCGTTTATGCTTTAATTGATCCGGGGTCGTCACATTCTTATGTTAATACAAAACTAGTTGAGACGAGAAAATTAAAACCTGAACTGTTTAGAGTAACAGTGGAGGTGTCTAGTCTTCTAGGGCAAACAATGTTAGTGAATCAAATATGTCGAAGAAGTCCATTAATGATTCAATATAGAACTTTATAATATCTTCATTGGGCCCCGAATATCCGTTTAAGAGTCAATGAGATAAATTATTGAACTTTATAATGCTTAATTTTATATGATTCGTGTTATAAATTGTAGTGACCGGTAATACTCCGTAATCCTATTCCGATGTTAGAAAAGGGTTAGGAGGTGTTACAGACTCGAACCAATAAAGCAAACATATTAAAATGAAAACCACAAAAATGAAATGCAACCAGAAAGATCGTAAATTTAAACCAAATTATCAATTTTTGACAGAAAGACAAAAAGTAATCAACTTGTGGCTTGACTCTTTTTTTTTAAGTCCCTAGCGGAGTCGCCAAGCTGTCGAAAATATTTTTTTTTAAAAATGACGCAACTTTGATTTTGAAAATGAAAACGAACATGGGAGTCGCCACCAATTATTTTTTTATGATGTGTGATCTGATCACCTCGTAATTTGATCATTTTAATAAGAAGTTTGATTTATTAAAACGATGTTTTTGGTCTACGAAATTCAGAAAAATGGGTTCGGGAGCCGGTTACGTTGGAGGAAGGATTAGCACTCTCATAACGCCCAAAATTGGTACCTAGTTGATTAATTAACGTCTTTGTGTCGAGAATTGAGAATTTAAAAAGATTTTTAAAAAATACGATTCTTTGTTAAAATACTATTTAGTTGAAAAATTTTCGAGAAAAAGGACATATTTTATGTTAATCGAGAAAATGAATTATGCCCCGTAAGTTAGGACACAATGTCTTAAATTCCCGATACGCGAATAAACGCAAAAAAAATTATTTTAAAAGATGTTCAACTATCCCGATTTTAGAAAGAAAAATCATATTCCGTGAGTTAGAACATGACCTTCTTTTAATTCCCGAGATTAAAAAAATAATTAAAGAAACGTTTGTTTATTTGGATTTATCAAGAAAATCGAAATCCCGTAAGTTAGGGAACGACTTTTCGAATTCCAAAATACGAAAGATTGCTTATTTAAAAAACGAAGTTTTATGTATCGGGTAAAGATTAATGTAATGTTTAAAATAACATGTTTAATTTATTCGATTATGGCATAAAAACTGGTAAAACGTAAAAGGGGAGTCATATTTAGCAAATGATGATAATGCGGCGTACATTTGGAGTAATGATAGTGTAATATGTGTAATACAATATAATATATAGCATTGATATTAATATATTAAATATTCATATGCATGAATAATAATAACGATGATGAGAACAATAATAATAATAACAATAACCAAACAACACTACTACTACTACTACTACTACTACTACTACTACTACTACTAATAATAATAATAATAATAATAATAATAATAGAATATGCAAATAAAGTAATGAATAATCACATAAATTCTAAATAAAAGAAGAGTAAAAAAACTAGATAAATGAATAAATATAGAAATAAATAAATAAAATAAGATACAACAATATGTAAAAATAAAAGCTTGAAATTAAGCGAATGAAGAATTAAATTGAAATTAAAATAAATTTTGAAGCCTAAGTTATAATAAAGATAAATGAATAAACATAAAAGGGGGCTAGATTGAAACTTAAAGGGAATTTAATGGCATAAATTGGAATAAAATATAATAATGGACCATATTGAAGGGCGAATAACTTGAAGGGACCAAAATGGGAAAATTCCTTGCCCTTTCGAAACGCACCACTCAAAGGGACCAAACCGAAACTGAAGTAAAATTTTAGGGTGAAAATGAAAATAAACGAAGGGACCCCATTGAAACCATCCTCAAAAGCGGAAGGACTAAGGGCGCAAATAGACCCTTAGTCTAAAAACATGTGGATCCTAGGTGGTCATGGGTCAGGTCAGGTCGGATTTGTCTAAAACGATGCTATTTCGGCTCCTGAATACCAGGCCTAAAATGACGTCGTATTCCATCCGTATATAAGCGAAAAATATCACAAAAAAAATTTTGAAAACCGAGAAAATAAAAAAAAAACAACCTTTGGTTTTTTTTTCTCTGATCTTTTCCTTAGCCACCCTCTAGCTCCGAGCGGATCTCCGGCGAGCTTTTATTGTTGCTCCACCGTAGCTCCACCATAGGAGGTGGCTGGAGCTACAAAAACTGGGTTTATTTTTCCCCTTTCCAACTCTCGTTCTTTATTTTGTAAAGAGGGGGTTTAAATCGACCCTCCTTTTTTTAAAAAAAGAAATAATGCGCAACAAAAAAATGAACCCCTTTCCTGTTGCCTTGCCAAACCCTCATCAGAACCCATATAGGTTCTTGGGTGCTAGGATGTTGGCCATACTCGACGGAGGGGAAGAAGGATCTACAGGTCAGTTTTTATTACATATTCATTTTATTTCTAATAATGAAGCAAAAAAATGCACCTTTTTGAATTTGTTCTAAAATCTCTGTTTTCTTTTTGTATTTGATCGTTTGTAAAAATATTACATCGGGTCTTGAGGCTTTTTATAGCTGAAAACACAAGTGATTTGATTTTGCTTGCTATTTGGTTTATCTCTGCCTTTGTTGTTTCTTGCCACTTCTGTCCTGTTCTATTGCTTTGTAGGTATCAGGGAGGAAGTCAACGAAGTAGAGGTTACCATTTTGGTGCAAGATGCCAAGAATGGTGGTCTTCGGGCGACGAGCATGCTGACTTAGCACATAGAGGCAGTAGCGCACAAGGAAACCCTAAGGTTAAGGTGCTTTCTGAAAATGTTTAACATTTTGGGCCATTGGGCCATGTTTAGTTTGGGTCTAATTTTTTTGTAAAATGGATTTGGGTTTATTGGGCTTGGACTTGGATTGTAAAATGGACTGTTTGGATATTGTTTATTTTATATATTTTGGTTATCTAATTTGGGCCTGAGCCAGGCAAAATAGGTCTGTTACAAAAAGTATCTTACCTTCTTTATATTTAAAAATTTAATAAAAATTATAATTTATATAAGGAAAGCTCTAAGATCATCAGTCCATCATTCTTTTACATAATTGAGAAATTGTTAAATTTTATTTTTGGTCCTTAAATTTATTATTTAGTCATTATAATTTATTATTAAATTATTTTGGCATGATTATTAAGTGTGCTAATTATTTGAACTAATTAATATTATGGATATTTTTATTCTTTTTAATCATTATAAGAAATGATAAAATTGCAGTTTTGATCTCTTTACTATGCTTGCATTTGAGATTTAGTCTTTATATTTTAATTTGACGTAATTCGGTCTTCTTCTTTTACAATGATATTAATTAATCTAAATAATTAACATATTTAACTATTCTGATTAAAATGATTACATGAATATCTTAAAACACATTTCAACACAATATATATTAAAATGATGATTATTTTTATGAAAAATTCGACCTCAACATTTTAATTAAAAGATAAACTATTTCAACTAATTAATAATATTAAATCCTAAATTTAATATTATTAATTATAACTAAATTTAAAAACAATTTACGTATAATACAGCCTTTTTATCATTTGATTGGATAACAAACTAGTGGCCAAACTCATACAGGAACATCTCTACTTTCCACTTGAAAATGTAGTTTCCACGTGTAGGTAGGCAGATATTTATGAGGTGAAGCAGAGATATTTCATATTTGAGTTCAGATTCCAAGTACAAAGAGCTTATCCAATATATTCAAGCTTTCTAAACTCTATCTATCAATCAACAATGGCGAGCCTTGCGCTTCTTCCACTAACTCAACCCTCCTTTCTCCCTTCTAAACCATTCAAAAGTAATGTGGGTTTTCCACCTTCTCCCCCATTGAACCAAAGAACCTCCCATGCTACTCCGTTAAACTGCCATAAGATGTATGTCCCTGGTAAGCATTTCCTTCGCTCTTTTTTCTAAGACACTTATGGTATCCAATAATTATATTAAACCTTAATTAAATTTGAACACGAGTAAGTCGGATCTTTAAACGAAGTAAAAAAAAAAAAAAACTTTATTTTCTTATCAATAAAACTCCATCGGACTCCAGCAATGCCTCGGTCTTTTCATGCATGGTTGCATGAGTTTTTCCTTTTCAACTCAATGATGATGAGAGTTGTTCTTTGTTTTCTTGTTTCTGCAGGTAATGGGGCATCACCAGAGGCCAAGGCAGCCAAAAACCTCCACGATTTCTTCAATTACATAACAGTTAAGATAGTCAGTGCTCAACTTCAGGTCCTCTTCGCCATCATATTGCTCTTGTATTAGGGTTACTCAACGTAAATCATGCATGTATATGTATATATTAATTTAGAAGATTTGTAAGAGCAGAACTATAACCCTGAAGCTTACAAGGATTTGATGGAGTTCATGAATACCCACTCGTTGAATGATAGGGACAAGTTCTGTGCCAGCTTGATGAGGGAATCTTCAAGGCGTAAAACTCTAGGTATATTAATACCTTTATTATTCACTCCATTCCATACATAGTTACATTTTAGGGTTTGGTGATGAACTTTGATTATTGTATATTCAATTTTTCTTATGAAATTCATTGGAATTTCCATTTGGCACCACATCTACATGACAGCCCTCCGCATCTTAGAGGTCAGCAAAAATGGGATATTATTTTCTCCATCTTTTTATAAACATTTTAATGCTAAAATCTAATAGGTAAAAGCCTGGTTTATGTTTTTACAGGTTAGATCTGCATATTCCAAACGTGATTTCGAGTGGGACAACTTGAAGCGTTTAGTTTTCAAGGTCAGGAAATCTCTTCTCTTTTTTTTTTAGTTTCACCTTTGGTTAATCCTTGAATATTTTATATGTAGAAATGATTCTTGTTTACGGGATGCAGATGGTGGATGAATCCAACACAAAACTAATGAGGGAATATGTTCAAGAAACCACTCGTGTAACTGAAAAAGAAACCGGCATGTGAGCCGACTCCAGCTTTCCGATGCCTTTTTCAGCTGTTCCGACTAGTAATAATCCAATACATCATATATATATAGAGAGAGAGAAAGATAGTCATTACAGGTCTACCCGTGCTGTATGTACTGTATAGCGTCATTGTGTTGAAATATGTATAGAACATATAGAAAATATAAATAATAGTACATAAATAGATAGATAGAAGCATTACTCAGAAGCTAATTAGAACAGTTTCATGATGCGGGGTTAATTTCTTTGATCTATCCCTGGAAAACCTTCCTGCTGCTTCTGTTTTATCCATTTTGTGACTTGTTGTCGTCGTCAATACAATCGCTATGGCGAAATTGGGAAACTTTTTTTCTAAAGTCACTTAAAAACCCTATATTTCACTAGCAGATTCTTTAATCGAAGCTTAGTTATTTACGTCCAGTAAAGTGTATAAACTAGATTGTGGTAGGAAGATGGGATATGTGCAAAGACAAAGTAAAAATTCATGAAAGACTTTACTGAACATCCATCATCGCAGAGAAAGCATTATCACGATGCTATCAAAGTCGGTCATCATTTTAAATTCAATTCCATTAATGTTTTCAACTTTTTAAGCTCATCAAGCTCGAAAATGAGGATACATCCAAATTATATCTTAGCTTACTAAAGAGACAATCGTGGTATAAGAGACACCTTCTAATTCCTTCTCTTTCTAAGAAAACGAAGGAGTAATCAACCATATGCCTTCACTTTACATGTCTTGGATCAAATTTCTTAAAATTAAAAGTTTTTAAAAATGGACACAAAAGTGGTCACTGGTTCATTAATTAGAGAGGTTGATTAGTTAAAATTGAAAAATGAGAATTTAAGGCTTATGGATTAGATAATAAGAGTAGCAAAATTATTAGGGTTAATGTGAGAAAATTAGAAAAAAAAAATAGTTAGGAGATATCTTTAATTTGTAATTTTTCATAACCCTTAATAGTAAATGGTCCATTTTAAAAATTGGTTTGGAGGGTACGGGTTTTTTCAAAGCATTTATACGATTGGTTTTCTACTTAAAAATTGGTCTTTCCATCAAACATTTGGTTTTCTCTTTAGGATTTCAGTTTGCTCATGTTGGAATTTTAAAAAGAAAAGCAAAACAATAAAGTTTCCTTTTGATTTCTTTGATCAAATCCTTATTTCTTTAGCAAGTAAAGAAAGTGATTGAATCATCAAAGATTGATGGTTTGATTTGTGCTAGTTTAACTCCATTTTATAATATAGATTCAACTATGTTACAGATTGTGTAACTTAAATTTCGCCACTTGTTGAAAAAATAAATACAGTGACAAACTAAGGAGATCAGTGAGGGTGACCTATTTAAGTACAAAATTTTACTAGGGTTGTGACCGGGGATGTACAGACCATACAACATAAGTTGAATTCGTATAGAACTATTATTCTTCTATTTAAATTTGATTAGAATAGGGTTTTTCAACCCTTGAATAGATGTAGTCAAAACTCCTCTTGTATAATTTGATTTTCAACATCAATGAATTTATTTTTCTCTGCCTGTGGTTTTTACCCGAAAGGGTTTCTCCACATAAAATTTGTGTTTTTTTTCTTTTCTTTTCTTATTGCTTTGCGATCATTTTACCGGCATTATCAACGTTTATTATAATAGATTAAGTAATCTAATTTAGAGATCATTGATAATGAGATGATGTTGATTACATGTGTTTTTAATGCATGATTGATGCTATGCAAATTTATGCTTAGTGCATGTTAGCAATTTATGAAAATGCATGATGTTGTTTTTGAATCAATATTATCCAATGATTAAATGATTGAAATGTGATGATATATGATAGCAATTGATAGTGTTTGATATTTCTATAATATGTTATAATAATAAATGTTTTATTAAATAATGTTGAAAATAATTCGGAATATAGTTGTAATGACCCAAAATTCACGGGCACCGAAAAAGTATGTTATCAGGCATCCGTCTTAGTAAATCGAGTTCGTAAATTATTATTATTTTTGTAGTTAACAAAGAACCCAAGACATCGGCGCACAAAAGGAGAAAGCTATCGAGGATTAAAACGAGAAATTCACGGTTTGTATCACTATAATTCAAATTACTTTTTATTAAATGTTTTATATAAATTCTATATTTAATAAGTGAGTTATAAGGTAAGTATTGATATTTGAGTTGAATGAGAATTGAACTGAATGGTGAATGTGTATGTATAATTGAATTGTAAATTGATTTGAATGTGAAATTGTAATTGAAAAGTGATCTTGGATTGGAAATGAAAGTGAATTGAGAATTGAAATACCCTATTAACTAGTTGGGCTGAGTCGGATATAATTGGCATGCCATAGGTGTAACATCCCTTACCCGTGTTTGACGCCAAAACAGGGTACGAGGCATTAACAGACTTAATCACTAATCATCGTATAAAAACTGATTCATAATTAATAACATAATCAAGACTATCTACATTAAATGACTTTATACAATAGAGACCTTCAAATAACATAGGTCAGTATTTTAAGCCAATTCCTAGCAACTTAATAACAATTAAAAGAGTCTCCATACATGCCAAAGACTTAAAATACTTTAAAACCTTTATATATCAATCAATAGTTTGATAGTGTGATTTAACCTCCGGCGACCTCCAACTCGAGCTAACATCTGCGACACTATAGGAAAAAGGAAAGGAAGGGAGTAAGCATTATAGCTTAGTAAGTAAGTATGTAAATATTAATAAACAATACATTATCATACTTTAAACAAAGTCACAATATGTTCCCGGAATATTACCATCACAAACACACATACTTTCACTATTACAATCATAAACAGGTTCAAAATAAGCTATCTAGCAAAGTACTAGCAACTAAATTATTTATTTCTAGAGCTACAGAAATCCAAATTACAAACCGTTAATTTTCCTTGAAACTAGATTCACATATATTCTTACCATAAAATTTTAAAAATTTTTGGTCTAGCCAATTAGTACAGTTTATTCATTGAAGTTACCCCTGTTTCACTGCTCAACTGTTCTCACCACTCTTCACTACAAATCAATTTTATCCTTGTAAAGAATTCAAAGGATGTTCTAGTTTATTTCATTTGAAACTAGACTCATTAAGGATTTCAAGCATATAAATTATATCCCATAATTATTTTTGTACAATTTTTAATGATTTTTCCAAGTCAGAATAGAGGATCACGTAGTCAGTCTGAACCAATCTCTCAACAACTTAAATATCTCATAATATAGAATTCCTTTGCTTGCTCTGTTTCTGTTATATGAAAATAGACTCATTAAGCTCTAATTTGATATCTCATCTAGTCTCTGATTCAATTTATACTATTTTTGGTAAATTTTTAGATTCACATCACTGCAACTATCCAGAACAGTTTTATTGTCAATTTTGATCTTTCACACTTCAATTGTATTCATCACTTTCCCATAACAATCTTTCCAATTTCCAATCACATATCGAGCATATTGCTCATAAGTTGCACACGTATATACTTACACTTATCATCACAAAGTCATACACAATTTCATTTAATCAATTTCCCAGTTGAACGCTTCGGAATAATAACAGATATGCAATGGTATCGCACATAGCCCACCTTTAAAATCGAAGCTCTCTTGTACACATAGTGACCTTCACTTAGCACCACTCATGTGACCTAGCTCGATTGTACACATAATTTTGGCTCTCTTGTACACATGGTGAACACTTAGTACCACCCATGTGACCTAGCCAGTTTATCTCGTAGCTCTCTTGTCTACATGGTGTCCTTCACCTGGAACCACGCATGCGACCTAGCTACATATATCCCGTAGCTCTCTTGTCTACATGGTGTACACATAGTATCACCTATGCGACCTAGCTACATCATAATGTCTCGTAGCTCTCTTGTACACATGATGTGCACTCAGCACCATACATGTGACCTAGCTACATACCATCTCAGATCATCAAATCTTTCCAAGGTTCAACCAGATTTCTCTCTTTCTAATACTTGATTCCATAATTCCAATAGTCAATTATGATTCAAAAATCAGCTGCAATACATAAAATATGCTGAAATACAAAAAGCATAATAAAGATAATGTATTATTTACATACAAACTTACATACTTTCTCATTTCCATGTCGAATTAATATTGAACATTTAAATCATCATAATTATACTTACTTTCAACACCTCAGAAATCATAGTAAATATATCAATTTTACATTGAAACATGCATAAATTAATACTTATTATACATATGAACTTACCTCGATACTAAAACGGCCATTTTACCAACTTTTCCGATTTTCGATTTTTCTCCCATTCTAGATTCAAATCTCGTTTTCCTAGATCTAAAACATCATATTTTACTTATTTAATTAATGTAATATTCAAAACATTCCTTAACTCAAACTTTGGAAAAATTATAATTTTGCCCCTAAACTTTTGCATATTTACACTTTTGCCCCTAGGCTAGGGAATTAAACTTCATCCCTTATTCTTATATTTTATGACATGCTGATCATTTTTCCCTTCTATGGAAGCATCAAATTCTCACTCTAACACATAGTTATGAACAATAACAACTTTTACCGATTAAGCCGTTTTACTCATTTTTGCTTAAAACTGTTTAGCAAAAGTTGTTTAACATAATTTCAGCCTTCATATTCTACCATAAAACATCAAAATAAACACATTTAACCTATGGATATTTTTCCAAATATGAACCCTAGCTTAAATTATTGCTAGAATAAGCTTAATCAAGTTACCGGGATTTTAAAATCGTAAAGAACTTGAAAAACGGGGCTAGAACGGACTTACTATTGACCTTGGAAAGCTTGAAAACCCTAGCCATGGCTACCCCCACGCTAATTTCGGCCTCCATGAAAAATATGAGTCAATTTTGGCTTTATTTTCCCTTTTTATTTTTTTTTAATTACCAAATGACTAAAATGCCCTTAAGGCCTTTCTTTAAAATTTTATCCTATTCATGCCCATTTTTGTCCAAACGAAATATAATGGTCTAATTACCGTTTAAGGACCTCCTATTTAAACCCTCATTTCAATCAAGTACTTATGAATTAGAATACAAATTTTGCAACTTTTGCAATTTAGTCCTAAAAGTCCAATTAAGCACTTTATCAGTAAAATTACTTAACGATATTTTTACACAATATTTTAATCAATAAATAAACCTTAAAACTTAATCGGAATAAATTTTTTCGACTTCAAATTCGTGGCTCTAAAACCATCGTTCGCTTTACCCTAAATCGAAGCGATTCTGAAACTTCGCAAATAAGCCCTAATAGGCAAATTAAACATACAATCTATAAAATTTCTTATCAATACTCTAACACATGCATCTAATCACTCGGTAAATCATAAAAATTAATCGAAATAAACTTTTCTATCTCAGATTTGTGGTTTCGCAACCACTATTCCATTTAGGCTCTATTTCGAGATGTTACAATAGGATCTAAAAGTGTGCGAGATTTGCCGGCTTTATCGATCAGGAAATTTATGTGTCGTATTTCAGGCACCTCGTGTGCTGTATCAGGCACCTCGTGTGTCGTTTTAGGCACTTTATGTGTCGATATCGATCGTACTATGTACTGCTTTAGGCACAATGTGCCGCATCTTGGTGTGTTTGGGTTGGAACTGTATCCGTCAAAGTCCGGGTTTGTTAATAGGGTAAACAAATGAAATGAGAAATTTAAAACAAATTGATTAATTATATTATTGAAATATTGAAAGAAATGAGAAAGTTGAATTATGGCTTGAAATTGAGATAGAAAACGAAAGGCATGAACTTAATGTTCACGTAGTGACTGAAATTGTTACATGTGATATGTGATGGAAATTGAAGAATAGCTAAAAATTGTATTGTTATTATTAATTAATGAAAGTTTAAGAATGATTTGATATTTGATAAATTGGATAGTTACATGTTTGGTAATTATAATTCTTTATTGTTATTATAATTTGAATTATGGTAATACCACTGAGTATGAAATACTCAGCGTGCAGTTGTTTCCATGCATAGGTTAATAGGAGTCCAGTGTCTCGGTCTAGCATCCGAACAATCCCGACTCTAGCAAAAAGATTTTTTGTGATGTTTTCTTTTCTTAATTGAAAGTGGCATGTACTAGGTGTTGTATAGGTTACATAGATATGCTTGTAATGTTGGTTGTAAGAATGGTATACCATATTTTGTTATTAGTTTGATAAAATGGTAAATATTATAATATATAATTTGGTATTAAGTTAGAATGAAAAATGAATGAAGTTATTAGTTAATTTTGATTAATATTATGAATGTTTAGTTATTAAATTATTATGTTAATGAATTGGTTATGATTTAGGTGTATTTAGGTTTAAATTGTTTTTGATTGTGCTATTGGTTTGGGATTAGTTGGTTTCTGGTTTAAACTTACCGGGGGTTTTATGTAAAAATAAGAAGAAATGCTGTCGAAATTTTTATTAAAAAAATTGAATGAATGCAGTCAATTATAAATAAAAATATAATTTATATGAATTTATGATTATATTAAATAATTAATTGTTTAATTTTAATTTTTTTATTAAGAATTATCCATAATTTGTCTGATTTGTCTGGTAATGCCTCGTAATCCTATTTCAGCGACAATTTAGGGTTGAAGGGTATTGCAATTGTTGGTATCAGAGCTATCAGGTTTAGCCGATTCTCGGTCTAAATTGAGCTCGAAAATTGAGTCTAGAAGTACATGCCACTTTTGAGTCGAAACTGAGTCGGGATTTTTGGATGCTGACCTATTTATTTGCTTCTGTTTTATATATTAAAGATGTCAGATGAAAGAATAAAAAATATCGATCAGGAAACATATACTGGTGATGAAGAGTCGTATGGATTAGATGAAATCGAATCGGTAACACCTAACATAAACCCTATAAGAAATCAACCATCTAGAGTTGAAAGAAGAAATGATAGAGATGATTTTGATATACTGAGAAAAATCACCGATGCACTACAAAGAGTAGCTGAAGCTGTTCCTGCTACGACTTCAGTCCCAACTCAAAGACAAGCCCCAATAAAGGAATTGAGAAAGTATGGTGCCACTGAATTTATGGGTCTGAAAGGAGTTGATCCGTCTGCAGTTGAAAATTGGATGGAGTTGACTAAAAGAATTTTACAATAATTAGATTGTAACACTCCAAACCCGGCCTAGATGTTACGGCCGAATCTGGTGCGTCACATCAAACCGTTTTTCAAATTTGATCTTTCCGGTGATAATCCATTACTGAATCTAAATTCTTTTATTATTATTTAACTAAAGTTCTCATCAAAATGTTTACCAATTTGTTTGCCTTTGGTATATTACTTCATTTAAAACCGCGGAAGCATTTTGAAAACTTTGTTGTTGGAAGCTCGTGTTCCTTAGAAAAATCATGCTATTTTGAAAACTCGAGTTTTCTTAGACTAGCAGTTTAGTATAAGAAATCACAATCCAAATTAAAACTTAAAACCCACCAACGGCCTTATTACATAAATTAAAAACCCAAAACGAAATCTAAATGCAAATAAAAGAAACAGAAACAGTAGTGTGGCCATCTCCGAGTCCCTCGCAGCTCCAAACCATCTAAGCTTAGGGATTACCTGCACAGTTAGAAACGGGGTGAGTAATCCCAATAACAAACAAACAGTGAATAACACAGTATCAATACAATCTGGGCCAAAGCCCTATTCAGTAACAGTACAGTTTGGGCCTTAGGCCTTAAACAGTAGCAATGTGGGCCTAAGCCCAATACAATATTAGTATAAATGCATAATGCAACCCATCCCATACCAGCCAGCACACCACCCTTACCAACCAACACACCTGTGGGGATATCAATCGACCCACCCAACCAAAGACACCAATATCACAAAGAAAGTCGCCAAGAATAATAATAACACAAGATAGCCGCGAAGAATGAGAAGTTTTGGTGAACCACCAGTAATAATCATCGTGACATAGTCACCAGTACAGTACTTCCTCCATGTCATATACCCAACCCCATGCAGTATGTCATGTCATAATTATTAAGTGTATGCAGTATGTTGTAATCATAACCAGTTACATAAATATCAACACATATCAGTTAACTTATTGCTAGGACATAATAATCATCTCTTCAGCTAGGGGTAAAATCGTAATTTTTACCCCTTTAGGGGTATTTCAGTCATTTGACCAATCTTAGGGTCTCGATACAATTAACGACCTCTTGAAGGGTCTACGAGCCCATCTAGTCCCTTTTCGGTCGCGGCTATGCGATTCCATAACCCAAACCATAGTCTGGCACTTACCGCACATTTTATCCGTGTGGGGCCTACGAGCCCATCGGGCCCACACGGCTCATCTCGGCCCAACAAAGCCCAAAAATGGCTTAAGCCCACGAGAACGTTGTGGTTGTCACTTTTAATGTATGACATGATTTACCCATGAGCAATCGCATGCTCGTGAGGCCTCGTATGCCAAAGTTTTGGCTTTTCGGCTTTTGCCGATGTATAGTCACGCAGTGGTGTGGATACATACCTTTGGCTATTGATCAGTAACAGAATGAGGGTTGTGATTACACACCTGCTATGGGTTGAAGTTGAAACGTTTCTAAAATCAATCACCTACGATAACCACCATCTATTAGCACGCTCAAACTTTAACTAATCCAATATCAATGTATTGAAACCACTTTACTCCCCTAACGCTACTTACCAATATTCAGAAGATCCCTTGCACGAAAAAAAAGGTAATCAGCCTGTACCCTGGTTAAAGGAAACGAATCTCTAGCATCCATAGAACGAGAAAGAAAAGTGTTAGACGAACCCGTGCAACCAAAAAGGAAACAGCCTTTCGGCCAAAGGGATACAAAATCAAACACAAAGGAAGAAGCTTTCCAAGATTCGGCTAAAGAACCACTTACCTTAACTCCACGAGATCAAGAAATAGTTAGCTCCTCACTGATTCGGTCAATCACCAGAAGACAAGTATTCGGCTACCCTCCAAAAGAAATAAGTAATGAAAAATGAACAAAAGAAAAAGATGATGGGGTAGAATTCGGCTTTACCAACCTTAGAAACCAAAAGAGGAATTGTTTGAGACTTGGTAGAAATAATAGATTCGATTTAGAAGAGAAAGAAGAAGGCCACTAACACTTGGCTTAAGAGTAATTCGGCAACCCTTGGAAAAAGAGGAAAAGAGAAGAATTTTAGAGGAAACATCACTAGCTTTCCGGTATAAAAACCCTTGCCACTTGACACTAAAAGACTTGCACCAATAAATCCCAAATAAATTCAAGTGACTACCAAAAAATCGGCACAAGAGAACAATAGAACCCAAAATGACAAAAGAGTAAAACCCGAGATTAGAAAAGGAAGAATTCAGCTCCTACCACACACTAAATGCTGAAAAACGCACCCTAAGAGCTCCCCTAGCTGAATTTGCACAAGGGAGTTGCACAATTCGGCTACAACACTCCCCCTTTCCAAATCCCTTGAAACTCTCCTCAAAACCCTTATTGATATCCTTCACAATCTTCTCCCAACAACTCAAGACGAATTCAAACTTTCATTACATAAAAGTCTACTCCAACTCAACCACTAGCCGTCCATAAGTACAAAATAAATGCTCTTTGTTTGCCATGGGTTTCGAACCCTTGCACTTCTCACATGCTCACACACCACTTGCCTCTCTGCCATAAGCTCGTTTGTGACAAAGCACTACCACAATTATTCAAAAGGCACAAGTGCCAGCGTTAAAGTTCTTTTAAGCGCAAAGGCAAAGATGCTGCAAAAGCTGGAGCTTGAACCCAAGACTTCCCAAACACCCCCAAACACACTTAAATCTACTAACCATTAACGCAAACAGGAAACTTTTGCTAAAATTAGCAAAATTACAAACCCTAAATTTTAAGGCATTACAGATTGTACCCTCCGAGAGTGTTTGATTTGTGCTGTATCGTTGCTACAAGGAGAAGCTTACTTATGGTGGGAATCAGTGGTTCGACATTTACCAGAGAATTAGATAACTTGGGATCTATTTCAGAAAGAGTTTTAAAAGAAATATATCGAAGAAATATATATCAAAGACAAGAAACAAGAGTTTTTGACGTTACAACAGGGTGACATGTCAGTAATAGATTATAAGAGGGAATTCTTGAGACTCAGCAGATCGCCTCAGAGTTTATTCCAATTGAAGCTGATATTTGTAAGAGGTTTTTACGGGGTCTACGAGATGAGATCAAATTACAGTTGGTATCTCAACGTATTACTGAAATGGTAGACTTGATTAAGCAAGCCAAAATGGTTGAACAAGTGTTGGGATTAGATAAAAAGCTTGAAACAACTAAATCGGCTGGGAAAAGAGTTGTAACAACTAGTTCAAACCCTTTACCGAAAAGATTTCGAGAATTCAGAGGTGGTTGGAGGTTAAGTTTTAGATTTGATCGAGGAGGTAGAAGCCGGAGAAAATAGACGACAGTATCCATTGGCAGTATAAGAGGTCCACCCCAGGATGTGGGAATTTCTGAATGTGAACATTGCGGAAAGAGACATTTGGGTGAATGCTGGAAAGTGATTGGAGGCTGCTTCCGTTGTGGGTCGACAAAGCATTTTGTTAAAGACTGTTCGAAAACTAAAAATGATACTACTGCCACATTACAAAGATTAGTATCTACTGCTCGAGGCAGAGGTTCGGGCAGAGGTGGTTTAGTATCTAGAGGTGGACGTGTTCGAAAGAGTAGTGATATAGTTATACAACAGTCAGAGGCAAAAGCACCGGCCAGGGCTTATGTGGTTCGGACAAGAGAAGAAGGCGATGCACATGATGTCGTTATAGGTATATTTTTACTATATTCTAAACCTGTTTATGCTTTAATTGATCCAGGGTCGTCACATTCATATACTAATTCAAAACTTGTTGAGTTGGGAAAATTAAAATCTGAAATGTCTAGAGTGTCTATTGAGGTGTCGAGTCCGTTGAGGCAAACAGTGTTAGTGAACTAGGTCTGTCCAAGATGCCCGTTGATTATACGGAACAAAACTTTTCCGGTTGATTTGTTGATTATGCCATTTGGGGATTTTGATATAATATTGGGAATAGACTGGTTATCTGAACATGGAGTGATTTTGGACTGCTATAAAAAGAGATTCAGCATTCAGACAGCGAGTGAAGGTCGGGTTGAAGTAAATAGTATTCGTACTAGTGGGCCAGCACAAATTATTTCAGTAATGAAGGCTAATAAATTACTGCAGCAGGGTTGTTCAGCATACTTGGCATATGTTATTAATTCGATTCGGTTAAGGGTCAAGGCAATGATTAGGATCAGATACGAGTTTCCAGATGTATTTCGTGAAGAATTACCAGGTTTACCGCCAGATAGAGAAGTCGAGTTCGCTATTGAGGTTTATCCAGGCACATTACCAATCTCTATACCTCCGTATCGACTGTCACCTACAAAGTTGAAAGAGCTGAAGATACAGTTGCAAGACTTATTAGACCGTGGTTTTATTCGACTGAGCATATCACCGTTGGGAGCTCCGGTATTATTTGTTAAAAAGAAAGATGACTCGATGAGACTTTGTATTGATTATCGGCAACTAAATAAGGTGACAATCAAGAATAAGTATCCACTGCCTCGCATTGATGATTTGTTTGATCAGTTGAGAGGAGCTTCTGTATTTTCGAAGATTGACTTAGGGTCAGGCTACTACCAGATGAAAGTAAAAGAAAGCGATGTTCCAAAAACAACTTTCCGTACAAGATATGGTCATTATGAGTTCTTAGTAATGTCATTCGGGTTAACAAATGCTCCAGCTGCTTTTATGGATCTCATGAATCATATCTTTCAACCGTATTTAGACCAATTTGTAGTAGTTTTTATTGATGATATACTGGTTTATTCAAAGTCAGAATCAGAGCATGATCAGCATCTCAGGATTGTACTACAGATATTACGAGAAAAACAGTTGTATGGAAAGCTCAGCAAATGTGAATTTTGATTGTCAGAGGTTGTATTTCTGGGACATGTAGCATGTGCAGATGGAATCCGAGTTGATCCAAAGAAGATTGAAGCGATTGTACAGTGGAAACCAGCAAGAAATGTATTAGAGGTACGTAGTTTTCTTGGTTTAGCTGGGTATTATAGAAGATTTGTAAATGGATTTTCGAAGATAGCTTTGCCGATGACCAAGCTGCTACAAAAGAATGTAACATTTGTGTGGGATGATCAGTGTCAAGAAAGTTTTAAACAATTGAAGCAAATGTTAACAGAGGCACCAATTCTGACTTTACTAGAGTCGGGGAAAGATTTTGTAGTGTATAGTGATGCTTCTTTAAGTGGTTTGGGTTGTGTACTGATGCAGGATGGAAAGGTAATAGCCTATGCATCTCGTCAATTGAAGCTACACGAACGTAATTATCCGACTCATGATATGGAACTAGCAGAAATAACTGTAATACCCTTCAACCCTAAACCGTCGCCGGAACAGGGTTACGGGGCATTACCAGACAAATCAGACAAATTACGGATAATTCTTAATAAAAAATTAAAATTCAATAATTAATTATTTAATATAATCATAAATTCATATAAATTATATTTTTATTTGTAATTGACTTCATTCATTCAATTTTTTTAAATAAAAATTTCGACAGCATTTCTTCTTATTTTTACATAAAACCCCTTGTAAGTTTAAACCAGAAACCAACTAATCCAAAACCAATGGCACAATCAAAAACAATTTAAACCTAAATACACCTAAATCATAACCAATTCATTAACATAATAATTTAATAACTAAACATTCATAATATTAATCAAAATTAACTAATAACTTCATTCATTTTTCATTCTAACTTAATACCAAATTATATATTATAATATTTACCATTTTATCAAACTAATAACAAAATATGGTATACCATTCTTACAACCAACATTACAAGCATATCTATGTAACCTATACAACACCTAGAACATGCCACTTTCAATTAAGAAAAGAAAACATCACCAAAAATCTTTTTGCCGGAGTTGGGACACTGGACTCCTATTAACTCACATGACGTAAACAATCGCATTGAGTATTTCATACTCAGTGGTATTACCATAATTCAAATTATAATAGCAATAAAGAATTATAATTACCAAACATGTAACTATCCAATTTCTCAAATATCAAATCATTCTTAAACTTTCATTAATTAATAATAACAATACAATTTTTAGCTATTCTTCAATTTCCATCACATATCACATGTAACAATTTCAATCACTACATGAACATTAAGTTCATGCCTTTCATTTTCAATCTCAATTTCAATCCATAATTCAACTTTCTCATTTCTTTCAATATTTCAATAATATAATTAATCAATTTATTTTAAATTTCTCATTTCAGTTGTTCACCCTATTAACAAACCTGGACTTTGACGGATATAAGGATTCCAACCTAAACACACCAGTACGGCACATTGTGCCTAAAACGGTACATAGTACCTAATCAGTATACGACACATAAAGTGCCTAAAACAACACACGAGGTGTCTGATACGGCACACGAGGTGCCTGAAATACGACACATAAAGTGCCTGATCAGTAAAGCCGGCAAATCCCGTACACTTCTAGATCCTATGGCATGCCAATTATATCCGACTCAGCCCGACTAGTTAATAGGGTATTTCAATTCTCAATTCACTTTCATTTCCAATCCAAGATCACTTTTCAATTACAATTTCACATTCAAATCAATTTACAATTCAATTATACATACACATTCACCATTCAATTCAATTCTCATTCAACTCAAATATCAATACTTACCTTATAACTCACTTATTAAATATAGAATTTATATAAAACATTTAATAAAAAGTAATTTGAATTATAGTAATACAAACCGTGAATTTCTCATTTTAATCCTCGATAGCTTTCTCCTTTCCTTTGTGCGCCGATGTCTTAGGTTCTTTGTTAACTAAAAAAATAATAATAATTTATAATCATCAATACAACACAATTCAATTAATCCATAAGCCTAAACATACAAATTTAACATTTTGTTTTACATATAATTCCACTATTTACTTATATGTTCATTCAAAGCTGTCTACTTGAGTCATTATTACTAAATCATTTATATCTTGAGCTAAGAAACTCCAAATTAAGATCTGATAATTTTTCCTGAAACTAGACTCACATATCTTCTTACCATAAATTTTTTAGAATTTTTGGTTTAGCCAATAAGTACAGTTTATTCTTTAAAGTTGCCCCTGTTCTGCTGTCAAACAGTTCCAACCATTTTTCACTAAAAATTAATTATCTCATTGTAAAAGATTCGGACGATATTCCCGTTTGATTATCTTGAAAATAGGTTCATTAAGGATTTTAAACATATGAATTCCAGCCCATAATTATTTTTATACCATTTTTAATAATTTTTCAAAGTCAGAACAGGAAAACCCGAATTTATTCTGACCTTGTCTCACAAAACTTATAATATCTCATGATATACAATTTCTTTGCTTACAATGTTTCTTCTATGAGAAATTAGACTCAATAAGATTTAATTATATATTTTTTTATTCTCTAGTTCGATTTCTACAATTTTTGGTAAATTTTCAAAGTCAAAATACTACTACTGCCCAAAACTATTTTGGTGTAAAATGTTAATAACCAAATTTACAACACCAATTCACACTTTATTTCTATTCAAATTTCATTTAAACTCAAATTTAACTATTAAATTTTTAACATATTTTCCTAATTTTGAATTTTCTTCAATTTAGTCCCTAAAAAACAAAACTTATAGCTTGCTTTACATTTCAATCACTTTTTCTATTCTAACTTAAATTTCATTCAATTAAACCCCTATTTCATCATTTTATTCAACCCCTATTTCATCATTTTATTCAACATAGACTTTGTTTAAAAACCTAAGAACTTCTAAACTACCAACTTAATTCCATCAAAACCTTGTTTTAATACTTTTAAAACATCAAAATTAAGAGAAAAAGACTTGATTGAGCTTACCAATTAAACTCCAAGCTTCAAAAACCCTATTTCCCCCTTCTTATTTTTTTTTGTTTCTTCTTTCCTTCCCCTGTTCGATTGCTTTCTGTTTTCTTTTCTTTGTTCTTTTGTTTCTTTTCTTTATTCTATTTCTTTTATTTGTTTTAGTTACTAATAATATATTATAATAATTTAATTATATAATATATAAATCTCTTCTACTTAATTAATAAGAAAACATGTAATCATGTTACAAGTGTATATTCATGTATTATTACACATGTTTATTTTCTTTTTCAAACATTTTTTATTAAATTTAATTCTAAATATAATATTATTTAAGATAATTTATAACTTAAATAAAATAATAGTAATAATGACTAACTAATTAATTAATATACAATTATCTAAGAAAAGCCTTAGATGTTTAACAGCTTATGCCGCCTCATCTATGCTAATTGGTACAATTACCAGTTTGGTCCTTTTTATTTTCTATTGATCTATAATTGAACCTTTGCCCTTTATTCAATTTAATCTTTTTTTTAATTACTCTTAATTAAGCTAAGTTCACCTAATTAAAACTTAATTAGACACATTACTAGACTCATAATTATTCCTAATAATTATTTACGAACTCGATTTATTAAGACGGAGGCCCAATAACATACTTTTCCGGTACCCGTAAATTTTGGGTCATTACAATAGTTGCCATGTCGTAAAGTTTATTTTTTTTGAAAATGCATGATATTATTTTGAATTGATATTGATGCATCCGTTAAATGATTGAAACTTGATGATATATGATAGCAATTGATAATGTTTGATGTTTCTACGATACGTTATAATAATAAATGTCCTATTAAACAATATTGAAAATGATTTAAGTATAGTTGACATGTCATAGAATTTGTTTATTGTGATGGATAAGGATTAACACTTGTGTGCATTCTATTGAAGCTTGATATTTGACACTTGTATGTATTATTGGAGCATTAGGGGAAGAAATGTTTTTATACGCAGTGGTGTAGTTTGACTATTTGAGGCTTGTGCCCAATTATTTATAGTATTATAAGATTAATTCGTATATTCGTTCTTGATTCATAATTGATTAATAGGGACATAATTTCACCATGATCAATTTGGTAATGACAAAAGTGAAATGAAATTGTTGATTATCATGATATATGAAAATGAGATATGCAAAGTTGAAAATGTTAATGGCTCTCCACACTAGACTTATCCTTGGATAGGGCTGGTCTGAAGGCCCATCCGAAAAGTGAGAGGGTTTGGGTAAAAAACTAAAGTATGTTTTCTAAACGGGCTAGGTCTTAGGTAAGGCTTTTTGGCCCAGGCTCAACTCAAATTTGCAAAAAGAAAAAAAATTGTTGTTTTCTCACAATTTTGTTGCTATTTCACTATTATTTTGTTGTTGTTGTTTGGATATTGTATAACTCTTATTTTATTGTTAATTTTGCCACTATTTTAGATGCATTTATTTGTTAAATTACACCTATGTTAATGTGATTTAAGTATAAAGTTTTTTTAAATTTATTTTCAATTTGTTGGAAAACATTTATTTTAATGCTTTTAGTATTTTTATGTATTATATTTTTACAAAATTATAAAAAAAAATTAATACTACCGGGTTAGGCCTGGGTTTTAGCATTTTTATTCGAGCTAAGGTTGGGTAAAATTTTAGGCCCATTGGCCCAAGTCTATCAAATGGGCCTAAAATTTTGTCAAGATCAAACTCTACCCGACCCATGGACAAATCTACTCTACACCACACACGATATGAACCACCATCGTTCCTTACCCAAATATCTTATATAACTTAATTGTTATAACTAAGTTTAGCTTCATCCAAGGATGAGGAGTCTAAATCAGGGGCGAAACCAGGGGGGGCAGGCATGGGCCCCGGCCCCCCCTAAAATGGGAAATTTTCATTTAGGCCCTTTAGATTTTTTAAAATTTTAAATTAGTAAATGTAAAATTGTACTTTGGCCTCCCTAAAATTATAAAAATTCAATTTAATCCTTTAAAAATTATAAATATATAGACTATAAAAAATTAAAATTTCCTTCGGCCCCCCAATTTTTTTTTTCTGGCTTCGCCCCTGGTCTAAATACAAAAAAAAATTATAAATTTGTTCTTAATGTTTCAAACAATATATAAATTTCTCTAAATAAAATAAAAAATAATTTTTAAATATGATAAATAAAATTGCATATCCCTAAAGTAGGTATTGGATGCATATCTTAGCTCAGATTTTTTATTTTTTTTTGAAAATCTCCTTCCCAGGCTCGATTTACTATAATCAAGCATGATTATGGGAAGGAATATGAAAGTTTAATTTGAATATATAAAATATCTGTAATAACAATGCTTAGATTGTTCTTCCGGTAAAGCTGGAGATTGTTGAACATAGCTTTTTTCATTCAAAAAAATTAATATTCAGACAACCCTAAATCTTTCTTCCACAATAAACCTAATCAGTTCCGACCTACTTTTGATCAATCTTATATTATAATCGAATAGCCAGCCTTTGTTTACCTCATAATAGTATGGCCTTCATGTGGTCTTACTTTTAATCCCATAAATCTTACTTATAATTCAAGAAAAAGACAAACCACACAGTGCAAAAATATTCGTTAATCATGTTGGATTCTTTGATTCCTCCATTTCACTATTCAAATCTTGAACATTATAATTCTTTCTCCTCTCCTTTTTCTATCCCCATGCCAAAGATGAAAGATTTCCAATTGGTTCATAAAATCTGCAGTAATAAATTGTCAATCTATCCATAAAATTAGGTCGGTATACGTATTAGGAGTCAAAATGCATTTTACTCATTCCATCAAAAAAATAAGTAAATTAGTTCATGTACGTTAGATCAAAGAGTAAACTGGTCATTTTGTTAAAAACTCCATCCATTTCTGCCGTTAAAAATTGGTCCTTATACATCAGCATGAGGTACACGTGGCACTATTCGGTTATTTCATCAATCACATTAATTTTTAACAGTACAAAAATTGGATGAAATTTTTAATAAAAATGACAAATTTGCTCGTGAATCTAATGTACATAGACTAATTTACCCTTTTTTTTTTTTTTACTAAATGAGACAAAATACAATACAACTCTTAACACCCTCAGTTAATTGGAAATAGCACAAAAATTTTAATTGAATAAGTCCCTGGCTAGTTCCATTCACGTCTGGAATAATTGAGGGAATTTGTGATTTTGCTGGTTCACTTTATGCCTTATTCTAAAATTAGACAGCAAGAATTCCAGCTTCTTTATAAATTCCATTTCCAAGTACTAAATTAAGATTCCTAGTTGAGCTTCTTACGCTTGTTTGGTAGTGTCAATCTTGTTGTTCATTTAATTGTATTTTAAACTAAAAAAACTTTCTATCAAATAATAAGTAAAAGGTAAACTATAAAAATAGTCACTTTTTGTTTGTTTCAGATTGTATTGTAGTCACTTATGTTTGAAATGTTACGTTTTAGTCACTTACATTATCGTTTTGTTACGAAGTGGTCACTTTACCGTTAAAATCCATTACCTCCTAAAGACAATCCTATGTGGCTGTCCAAATGGGTTTAAAATGACCACTTAGATGTCTGGTAGCTTGAAAAAAAATAAGTTTTTAATTAAATAAATTTAATTTAGACTACTACATAAAACATCCAAATTGGTATTTAAAACCTATCTGGACTATCATATAGGATTGCAGTTAGTGAGATAACGGAGTTTAATGGTAGAGTGAACTAAAACATAACATTTCAAATATAAATGATTAAAATATAGTATTTTTATAAATAATTGTTTACATATTTATATGTTGAATGAACCGAAAATACAAGGGTTAGGAAAGCATTTTTCAAGATATAATAAGCTAATATAAACAACTCACGCTGTCCCAAATTTAGTTTTTTTTTTTTATCAGAATTTTAAAACCAGAAAATGTAGAAAATCTATGGATCAGAGTCGGCTTCTAATTAGCAAACAAGTGCAGGCAATTATATAGAGAGGAGGTCCCTCCTTCTTGCCAGCCTATTAACCATCCTTTATTTTCATTTATTTTTGCTGATACTAAACTATTAGGTCTCTCAGGGGATGGCAACCATGTGGGGGTGGCGGTTCATTTTCCTCAATATTTTCATAATATTAATTTTAGGGTTTTTTTTAATTATGTCGCAATTTAATTTAATCCTTATGTCATGAAAATATAATTTAGAATTATCGTTTTAAATCTTATAAAACTTCGTCACTAGTAACATAAAAAATACACTCTTATCAAAAGTGATACCACTAGATTAATTGGTATTAATTTTAATAAGAGTACATTCATATATATAATGACGTAAATTTAAATATTTAGAGATAAAAAAAATAAGCAGCTTATATCTTCATGGCACAGTTAATAGCTTAATGCCTCTAATGCAAGGATGAAGGAACTTGGCTCCATAAACAAATATATATATATATATATATATATATATATAATTTTATCACTCCCAAAATAACAATTTAATTTAAATAATTAAAGTAAAACTCTATCCAAAAAATAAAAATAGAAAATCAATTAAAACCTTTTTATCATAGTAAATGCCGAACTACTCGAGACTGTGACGGCCCAACATCGAATATGCGGTAAAAAAAATAGGAATAAAATTGGATTGTTGTTGGGTAGGTTATATGGTGGAGGAAAGTGAAAGACAAAGATGATGGGGGCAGCAATGCAAAAGCAAAAGGGAATAAGAATACCTTTCGAACTCATCTCTTTCATTCTATTTTTTATTCACAGTTTAACAGTACTAAGCTAACAATATTTCTACCCAATTTAATATAAAACTTTAAATTATAATAGATATCCTAAGATGCAACTTTTTAGATACCCAATAAAAATGCCCATATCATATTTTTTACAAAAATATTTCTAATTAATACTCGACGTAATCTAACACATGTCGAAAAAATAAAATTACATTAGGCATATGTGCCGTGGGGAAAGGTGATGTCGTAACCAGATTGATGTCATTCTAAAAAATTTAAATTACGACTATTTTTTTAGCTTTTACTCAGTATTTTATAATATGATTTAATTCCATTCTATTTTTTTATTTTTAAAATAAATTTTAATATTTTATATTAAATAATTTTTTCATTCCTATTTTACTCCCAATGATATTTTAACGATTTTACTCCTAATAAAATTTTGAGAAAATATGTTCAATATTTCATATTTAAATAATCCATATAGAATTGCAAATGAATTATTTCTATTTCCAATTCCATTTTGGAAATCTATATTAATTTTCGAATGATTCTATTTTTCATTTCAAAAAACCATAGTCATTCCTGAATATTTTTCATTTATCTTTTCCTATTCATTTTGTTCATTTCTATTTAAATTTGCAATTCATTTCTGATTTCAACGAACTAGAGGATGGACCGATTTGACATATATAATTAGGACTCAAATTATTTGTAATTAAGTGCCGGCTCTTCGCCTATTAAATTATAAACTCATTTAGTCACGAATTCATTTCACTATAGTACCACTACAGCAAAATTGACTTTTAGCGGCGTTTTTTAAGGTCTTTAGCGGCGCTTAAAAGCGCCGCTAAAACTATTTGCAGCGTTTTTACAAGCGTCACAAAAAACGCCGCTATAGATAGCACCGCAAACAATTTGCGGCGCTTTTCCCACAAACGCCGCTAAAGGTCATAAAATTAAAAAAATAAAATATTATAAAATATTATAAAGGTCATAAAAAATATATAAAAAGCTTAAAATTCATTATCAAAATATTGAGAAGAATAATATCCATGATATAAATATAAAATTTTCTATTAAAATTCATTATAAAATTAAATTTTCTATTAAAATTTTAACTTTAAAACTACATACAAAAATTAAAGAATTTAAATTTAAAATTTAAAATAATAAATTAATAACACAATTAAAATCCAAAAGTTAAAAACTCAAGTTATCTTAAATATTAAAATAAAAATAAAAATTTTGAATCAAAACTAAAATAAATAATAAAAATGAGATTAAATATAAAGATATCAATAGAATAAGGTATTATAATGAAATTACTTAAATGAAATAAGGACTTAAATCATAACCATGTAAAATATAAGATTTGAATATCCATTCCCATGTGAAATATCAACATTGATTATTTAAATTGATTAAGTCGCTAATGAATATTCTCTTTTCTAAGTCAAAATTACAATTGCTTTTTTCTTCTTTCAACTCAAATAAAATAAAAGGTTGAAAACAAAACAATTAAATAAAAAATAGAATAATTAGTTGACACGAGATTATTATTAAATATATGCAAATATGCAAGTAGACTATTACAAAACTAGGCGTAGTTTTTGATCAACTAATTAGGTAATCCTACTGCAGATTCTATCTATAATCTGCTTAACTAACATACAAACATAAGGCACTCTAATACTTTTTTGCACATAAAATATCTGAAACTCACACCTGAATTCGGATTTAAAGCACATACGGTGTCAACTGCATGTTGATCAATATCATTCTTATTCGCTGCTACAATGCCTCCCACATGCATTTGTAGAGGTAGGAGCCAGCCATTATGTGCCTTCTGCAAATTGTTCTTGGACCGCAATCTAGTGTAGTTGGTTTTTCCTGTTCCATTTGCCACCAGTCAAAACATAAAAGAGCTATATTATGGTAACTCCATCAGCTTACACAGTAAATTATAGCTCGCATGTTTCAAAGGTATGATTCAATCAGTGGGGATTTTGGTACAATAACAGTCGTTGAGAAGGCAAATTGATGATAAATTAGATAGGAGCAGAGAATATATACTATATTTTATCTGAACAAATGTTCCTTTCTTTAAATATATTGGAATGAATAATGATTAATTTGCATCATCAACGCTAGTGAAAATCCATAAAGAACAAAAAAATGATAGTTAGAATGTAGCATAAAATTAGCTTAATTCTGCTGGGCAAAATTAGACAACTGCATCCCAAACACCATCACTAGAGATAATCATCCCACCACTAGCAGTAGACAACTACAGAAAATAGGCTAGTTGGTAAAAGAAAACAATTAATAACAATCAAGAAAATGTCTTCTAATTTTAGATAAAACACTAACTCGTTCAAGCAGTCCCTTTTAAAGAAAACTGATTAAGAAAGAAAATTCCAAATGCAAAAGCACTTCAACGTGCAAGTATAGGACTCATGAGGATACGGATATGAAATTAATGGCTCTACTATGGAGTTAATGATCACAAATTCAGAAATGTTACTGGTTTAGAAGTTCGAGGAACTCCATTACGGGCAAGTACATATCCAATCTCTTAAAACAGTGGCAAAAAATTAACATATAAAACTTATGCCAAGATGAACAAGGGTTGTTGAGTATTTCAATTTAAAATCTGTGGAGGCCCAAAATGCAACAGCTGATAAAAGCAAATCACATTTTAACGAGGCAAAGATGAAGCATAAGCAGTACCTCTCTTTCCTTGATTTCTTCCTTGAGAATAAGCTGCACTTGTATTTTGAAACAGGTAGCAATGAAATAAGTTCTTGGGTGAGACCCCGACTTTGTGTTCCAACACTCTCCCCTAACTCAAGTAATTCCTAAAGAGATAAATATAATCATGAATGATTAATAAAAAAAAATAAAGAAACAATTCACAAATGCTAAATTATTGTGTTTTAACCTAATAAAATTAAGCAACGATTTCAGCTAAGTCTAAGGATGAGTATGGACTGGTTTGGATTGGTTTTAAGGAATAATCACATCAAACCAAAATATTTTGGTTTTCGAAATTTTGAATTCAAATCAATCTAAATTATAACAAAAATCAAATAAGCAAATCAAAATATTTAAATGAGATTGTAAGGAACCTATAATGAATAAAGAGGATGATCATGAAACAGGACCAGTATATAAAATAAAGCAGAAATAAATAATGTTTATATACAATGAAAATTAGACTTGATCCAAAAAGTCGTAAATTAAAGAAAGTTTATATACTCAATTACTCATGAACAAGCATGAATCAATGGTGAAGCTTGGAGAGTACTGGTTTGAAAAAATGTCAAAAGAGTTTTGAGTGTCAGCATATAGGAAAAAATGTCAATTGTTGTTAATCTATTCATGAATCCACTGATCTTTATATACAAATAAAAGATTAGTAAGCTTGCAACATATATTAAACTCATAACCATACAACGATAAGAAAAGAAAAAATTTACTTCCTAGTTTTTCACAATAACTTCTCTTATATATTTCAATCTTTTAAATATCTTTGTGATTATTTTATGAATCAATTCGCATGTTTAATATAACATTAAGAATGAAAGCGGGTAGATATAACAAGACCTACCATTTTTGGATGTGTCCTGCCAATCCTTCACCCAAAATTTTCCTAGTCTAAATTTCTAGAATTTAGTAACATTAGGGGAATAAATGATAAACCCTCATAAGGAAGGTTGGTTTTAAGGGCTAAAATGGAAACGCGTAAGTTAAATATAAACACTTACTTGTAAATGACTCTTAACATGGTAAAGATTGAGTCCATCTAAATCCATCAGGTCCAGAATAGTCTTCGGTGTTGCTTCTAAAAATAAGATTTATGGTCAGTTCTATGGATAATTAACAGTTAATTCGCTTACCAGCAGCAACGGTAGAGCCCCACAGTAACTCTAAGAATTCAGTACTATTGAGAAAAATATATACACAGTTGAGTTTCAGAGACCAGAAAGCACAAGCCAAAGTTCAGTTCATGCATGAGGACTACCCGGTAACACATGTCATCCAAAACAGAAGAAACAAGCATGAAATTCTCTAGTAGCAACTTACGAAAGAGCCTGAACAGGATCCAAATTTAAATCACAAAAGAATATGGAAATTACATATAGGCAATTACACAAACAACGACCATAAAAGCAATAAACTAGTAGTTAAGAAGAGGTGAAAGGGTAAAAGAGAAGCTTAACATACCTGAAATAGAAGAAGAAAACTGTGAAAAATCAGTTTTAGTGCTTATCGACTACCTGTTGAGTTTGAGACAGGAAAGATTTTTAGAAGACCAAACTTTATACAAAAAAGAACTTAATCAAAGTATATAAAAGAGTACCAAAAAAGCGACAATTAATTTATATAGCTTGTTATGACCTAATTTTGTTTCTTTTCTGTCAAATAAATATTTAATAAAATGAAAATTTAATTTCTATATTCAATCCATTATTTCGATTTTTAGGATTCATTAACTCAAATACTACTTTCTGCACTTCAAATTTTATTATATTTACTACTAATATATAATAAAAGGCTGCATTCTGTAATAACCCTGTAAATTAGAGAACCATCAGAACAAGAACAAAAATATATACTGCATAAAAGGCTGAATCACTTCAGTAAATAAATCATGCCTTTGAATATTTAGAATTAACAGTCAATTGCCTTAGTAGCATCCTGTATGGCACTACCATACTCTTCCAATTTGGTGTGAGCAAGTGAGCGATTAGCCCAGTACACTACATTCTGACTATTTAGCTCTATCGCCTGCGTGTACAAGTCAATAGCCTGACCATATTTGTGTGCTGAATAAAAGAAAAAAGGTGAACGTTGTTATAAGAAAATAGGACAAACTCAAATTACCAAATGAGCACTCCTCCCATGAGTACAACAAAAGGATAAAGCTGACAAGAAAGAACAGAAAACACCGATTAATCATTTAAGCATACATGGAAGGAAGAAATAAACACAATGAATTTACAGAATTACCATTGCTAATGCCAGTAACATGCTTCCTTTTCTTGCCTTAACGATCTTATGGACATTGCTTATACTGCAATAGCAACCATACAAGTACATAAGAGAAGCTTATGCGGACACTAAAAGACAGCAGTACTATGAACAAAAAATAAATGTAGGATGGACTAAAATAAGGTGGTCTCATGCATGGAAACCTTGGCCTCTGCATTACACATGAAGCTATGAGTTGAAAACAAAAAGGGAATTGATAATGACAATGCAATTAGATCATTTAACTCAGCCTAATATTCCATAGCTCTAGTATAAGGCTACAAGCCAACAAGAAGCCAAAAATGAAAGCATGAGAAGCTTCAGCTCTCACATTGGACTACTAAAGTGGACAGTTTTCCACTAAAGGTCAAAGAATAAGTAATTCAAAGCACTAGCGTGAAACTACAAGAGTGCCAAATAGAAATTATAAGAAGCTTTAGCCATGAAAGTTGAAGTAAATTTTGACCATTTAGGATGCAGATAACCACTTACTTAGCAAGCCACTGTAGGTAAAATAGCAATTGGTGTCAACAAATACACAGCAGCTTTATATGTTGGAAGTTCTGGAAAAAAAGGTGAATAAGTAATAAAATAGTCAAAGAAAAATGGCAAAGCAACAAGAAATCCAATATAAGGTGCTAACCCTTTCTTAAACAAAGAACTTACCATTAACATAAGGTATCCAACTCAAGAAGGGTATCGATTGCTGAAATGGCTGAGCCCACCACTGGGCACCTTGAGGGGAAAAAGGTAAGCAATCATAAAACGTGAAAAACAATAATAATAGAAGAAAAGAATTCAAAAGAAGTTTCAAATTTTTTATACGTGGAACACAAGTAATATAAAGGTTTAGTACAGACTGTCAAAGACACCTCTATAACATCGAGTGAGGAAACATACCAACAATTGCTGTCATAAAGTGCAATCCATATATCAGCGCAAGACCCTCAGTCGGCCCATTGACAATAGGAAGGATAAGTGCATTGGTGAAATAGCTGCAGAAAATGACACAACAGAAGTATCAGCATTGGTAAAAGAATGTTCCACTGCATGCTACAAAAAACCACATTAGAAACTCCCTTCTAAAATTTTATGTAGAAAGGATGGAGACATTCGAGAGGAATACATATCAAACAGAATATTTAGAATACCTCAAATATACATCACGAAGTTATCACAAAATCCTTTCAAAAAATTACCTAACATTGAATAAAGTTTGATAAAAAGAGATTGAAAACAAAATTTATAAACCCTCTATAGAATAAACCAAGTAATTTAATAACTGCAAAGTGTATGGCAGGATTTCTTAGAAGGAATACAAAATACAAAACTAAATTACTCTTTTGATAACTTACTGTTCCCATGTAGCTCCATAAAATGGTATAGATAAAATTACCCAGAACCAGAAACTGTCCCCTCCGCACATGGCAGTGCTCCCAAAATCCATGGTTTCGAACTTAAAAAGAATCAATATTGTATAATGGCAGAATTTTATTAGACATCGTTATGTAATGAAACAAGTTAAATACATACCGTACTTGCAAGTGCATCACGCCCTGCAATATTTTAAGACCACCAAAAATAATTACTCCATCAGAAAATTTTCTAATAAAAATAGCAAAGGATGGAAAGAAGAGATTATAAAGTAAACTTACCATGGTCAAAAAGTTCTCCAAGTGGACTCGAGGAGTTTGTTCGTCTAGCTTGTTTCCCATCTACAGCATCAAAAGTCTAGCAAGTAATTACTAATATGTGAAAAAGATCCCATACTTTGAATACATTGCCAGAGAGAAAACATTCACGCTCATCCCCCTTTCCCAAAACACCAAGGAAATAAAGAAAGAATAAGGTGGAGGTATAAACCTGATACAAAAATAGAAGCAACCCGTGTGCAAGATGAACCCATCTTGGTGGAGGTGAATCCAAGTGAGGGGAATAAACCTGAAACAGTAATACAAATAAAAGAATTGAATGGAATCCTAACCATGCATTTTGTTTTTATTCAATGATTCTTCAACAGTCGAAAATTTGCGGGTGAGTTTGTCAATCTTTCATCGAAATAAGTGTGTGGAAGTGGGAATGCGAATGGGAACGAAGTAGCAAACTGTTAGTAGGGACTTGAGACAGCTAGGGTTCCTTCGATAAGAGCTTGGAGACGCTGCTGGAGAGTTTCTTGATTGAAAAGAGCAACAGAGGGGTGAGATTGGGGGTGTTTTGGCGGTACCGATTTTAGGAGGCGTTTTTATAAAAACCGCCCCTATTGTTAACTTTTTGTGGCGTTTTTATTAAAAATGCCACCAAAAATCATTTCATTTTAAATAAAATGACACCATTTTGCTATACTAATTTTTTTTATTTTATCTGTTAAAAATTATTAGTTAAATGATTTTATAAAATATTTATTATTATTATTTTTATAAATTGGTTTTATAAATAAAAAACTAAGTACTCTAAAAATAAATATCGCATATTTTAATAAGAAAACAAATAATTAAATGGTCTGTAATTAATTATTAAGTTAGAATTATCCAATATAAGCAATCAATCTCTCACATATCAAATTTTTATTAAAAATTAAGACGTTAATCATGATTTTATATTATTCTTTTCCGATCTAATCTCCATTTCATTAGAGATATTTCTTCCTAACTAAAATATGACTATTTTGCTAGATGTTCGATGTGGAATGATTTTAGTTTTGTATTTCATTTTATTTGTTATAATTTGGTCCTATCCATATCAATCATTACTTTTATTTATTTATTTATCAATTTTTTAATTCTAATATTTAAATATATCAAATGGTTTAGATTAAATATTTTAAATATAAAAGTATTAATTGATTGTATAAAATTCCATCATTTAACAAATCTTAAGTAAACTTTAAATCTTAAACCATTTAATATATATAAAGCCTAATCCTTAAGTAAACCTAACACTTAACCCTTAACCCTAAGCCTTAAACCCCACCCTTAAACCATAAACCATAATCCCTAAACCCATAATCCATAAACCTTAAAATAATAACTCATACACTTTGAACTCTAAACCATATACCCTAAATCATAAACCCTAAACTATAATGATAATTAATTCAATATTTTAAAATTAATACTATCTCTTTTATAATTATATAAGAAAATATTTATCATATAAATTAAAAAAACACTAATTAATCTAAACCCTAAACTCCTAATCCCTAAACCCTAAACTATAAATCTTAAAACATGAACTTGAACCCCTAACCCGTAACCCCCTAACACTTAAACCTTAAACCACAACCCTTAAACCACCCTTAAACCATAATCCCTAAACTCATAATCCATAAACCTTAAAATAATAACTCATAAACATTAAACCCTTAACCATATACTGTAAATCCTAAACTATAATGATAATTAATTCAATATTTTAAATTTAATACTATCTCTTTTACAATTATATAAGAAAATATTTAACATATAAATTAAAAAACAATTAGTCATATACCAAAAATCTTTAAAATTATTTTAAATAATAGTTTTTTAATTTTTTAATTTTTGTATGCGTTTTAAAAAATGCCGCTAAAGGTATACATATAGCGGCGCTGCTAATACTTGATCTTTAGCGGCGTTTTTAAAAAGCGCCGCTAAATCCACTAAAGGCTCAATACAAAGCGATGACGTTGTGTTAAATTTTTTGCGGCGTTTTTTGTAAAGCGCCGCTAAAGATCGAGCATTAGCGGCGTTTTTTGAAAAGCGCCGCTAAAGGTTAACCTATAGCGGTATTTTTTAATAAGCGCCGCTAATGCTCGTTCTTTAGCGGCGTTTTTCATTCAAACGCCGCTAAAAACCTGTTTTGGTGTAGTGTACTATGATTAAGCTCTCCATAACGACATACTATAACGAAAACAACTACTCAGTACTCATCCAATGACCTTGATCTCTTTGGAATAATATCCGCTCTCCTAATATAATCCTATTTTATTTCATGGTAACCATTACATCTTCCTTCATGAAAAGTTAATCACTATCAAATAGTGATCAAGTCATCAATCATAAAGACGAACGACATGTGGCTACGCTTACTTTTCATCAACCATGTAATGCCTATGAGAGATATCATTTACATGTCTCGAACTATGAATTTCATTATTGTGAATGGCGCTACATATTGTAGAAGTCGTACATTGTACGCACCAGCTTTCGGTTCCTTATCTATTTTAACTAAGTTTTTACTTATATCAGAGTATACGAGTCACACATACATAGTCTACCATCCACTCAGGATTTAGGTATGTCGTACTATAAACATCACAAGTGAATAAATTAATACACAAATTTGAGATCTATTCTTCTTGGGTCCAATCCGATATACTATCAGTCCATTCAATTACATCTATGTCTGTATCTCTTGGAAGTCATCCGCTTTCATAACCAAGATAAGGCATCTCTCCAGTTGGACTTGATAAACCACATATTAGTTTTTCAGTCAATTTGCTCATTTCTGATTAGACTAAGGACATGTGTAGGTTTGTCTACTAATACAAGTTGTCTTTCTGTACTACGATCCGACCACATAACATCGCTTAGTATCAGTTTAAACAATAGACAATCAATGAGCAACATTTGCTTCTATTTTGTTTTGTATGCAAAAACCATTTGAGGATAATAATACAAAGTATATTAATTGTAATAAATGAATTTGTTTTATTAACCAAACTGTTCAAAAAAATTATTAGTTTTACAAACGAATATACTACTCTCATGGCACTAGATCCAACAATCTTAACATGTGTTTGGTGTTAGTCATATAGTGGTCAACCACTCACGGTAGGGATAAGCATTTGATCGAATCAAATTGAGTGAAAAAAATTTGGGGTTAGTCGAGTTGACGAGTCCTATTTTATCATTTTGACTCGATTTAAATTTTTTTTGAATCGAGTCATGTGAAATTATTCAAGTTAAATTAAAAACTTAAACATGTTAGATTAAAATATTATTACAAAATAACTAATTTCAAGTTAGAACACATAAATTTGAAATTGTCTATATTTGAAAGTTCTTAAAAGCAAACAATATATTTTAGTATGATAAATTTGAATAAGTAATTTGCTTGTTTAAGTCCTAAAATTTATTATTTTGAATTTTTTTAAATTTATAAAATTTAACCATTTTTTATATACTCTTTAAGATTTTTTATTTTTTGAAATTTTTATGAATCTTATAGTTTTTTAATAATTTTATGAAAATTTGGAATTTTTATAAAGTTTTTGAATTTTTGAAAATTATTTTGTAATTTTTGTTCAAAGGAACTAATTTGATCATTTTCGAAATTGATGAGGACCAAAATGATATTTATACTAATACATTATTCAAATTATTCAAATTATAAAATTCAACTTGACTTGATCTTATTTAAATTGACTTGAAAAAATTAAATAACCCTATTCAATTAACTAAAAATTCGAAAAAGTTTAATCTTTTCTTTTAACTCAAGGCACACAATAGCTTTCTAGTTAGACCACATTGGAATCGAAGAGCTGATATGTGACCCAAGCAAAGAAAGATTTAAGACATATCTTGAATGAGATCCAGCCTCCACGTGCCATCTACATATGCATCTTCTATATCTATAATCCGCGAAATGTCGGGCATAGGCGCAGTCTTAATCGGCAAAATCGTAATTGTGCGATTCGAGAGTGGTGAAGCCCATTCCGACCAATGTGATAGACTAAAGATTTTAATACATATTTCTACTCTATCTATAATTCAGTGCACCCTCATTTTATTAGTATCATAAATAATCACTTTGCTTTTGTTTTTCTCAAAATTATGCAACTTTTGTTAGGTTAATGATTCATTCATTTTGTTAGGAAAACAAAAACTAAATAGCTGGAGGTTGCTTTTAATCATCACCACCCGCTATAAAGTTATTCAAAAGAGCCCAAAGTCAAAAAGAAAAAGACAATAAAGGGAAAGTTTTCTTGATTGGGAGATTTTAAGTCCTTCTCAGGTATCCGGACGAAATCAACTGGGCAGGCAGGCAGGCAGGCTCTGGTATGGTCCTTGTTGCCCTTCCCCACATCTCCAACATAATCACACTATTCACATTGTTGGTTTCAATATCAAAACCACTCCCAATATGCCTCCTTTTGTTTTGTTTTTCGTGATTGTTGTTTTATTAATATTGTATCTTTCTTTAAGAAGGTAATGTCTGGCTGAGTTGAGAATGTGTAACTTTGAAAATCATGATCATTTTTATGGATATTGACACACTCTCATTTTGAGTTTTTAATACAACAAATACATTATATATATAAGTCCAAAGAATTTAGGGTTTATTGCATTTATATTTAAATCAATTAAATATTATAAAAGAAAAAGTGTATTGAGGAGGGTTCAGATTTTACCAAATATAAGTATTTACGTCGTTTTTGTTACAAGGCCAAATGAATTAAAGCCAGTAACATATTGCATGTTGGTTTGGTTTTGACCATGAAATTTGATAAAATGCGAATTATATGCTCGCAAAGGGCCGTCAAAGTTCATTCGACTCAAACGAAGCTAGGGCCAACAGAAAATCTTCGTCCCTTGATTATACCAAGTCAAAAAAGTATTTAAGGAAATGTAAAAAATTAATTAAATTCATATCTAATTAAATTTTTATTGATAATTAAAATAATTAATTAAGTTTTCATCATTGATTACATTGATGATCAATCGATTGTGACACGTGACAACTTCTAATTTAATTTAATATTTTTCTCATCAAAATAATTAAAAATCTTAAAATTATAAAAAAAGTAAAACTATTAAATATTAAAAATATGAAAACTGATATCAACTTATAAAAATATAAATACTATAAAAATATTAAAAATCTAATAATTTATAATTTTTCATAAAATTAATAAAAATATTTAAAATTTTATAAAAACATATTAAATTCTATAAAAATCATAAAAGTATTAAAATCAAAATAAACTTATTAAAATTATAAAAAATCATAAATACTTGAACTTGATCGAATTAGTCGATTGGATCGATTAGACCGAAATCAACAAGAGTACTGGTTTGGAGAAAATCATTACATAAGTCGACCTAGAACGGTTGAGTTGGTTTTTTAAATATTTTTTTTTATTTTTTAATGTTTTATTTAATTGAACTAAATTGATCAGTCGAACTAGCAAACTAATAGTCTGATCGGTTCGATTACTACTCTAGTTCTGAAAATCTTGGTTTGAATATTTTATTATGACATATGCTAATAGTTAAATAATAAAATTTTAGTTTAATAATAATATTAAAAAATAAAAAATCAGTTCAACTGTCCAATTCTCAAGTCACTTGATCTAATGACTTTCACAGGACAAATACCCTTACTGATTTTGGGGTAATGAATCATGTTGAAGTTTTTATAAATTTCTATTAATTTTTTATAGTTTATATCCATTTTAATATTTTAAATAATTTTTATTATTTTTAAGAAATCTAGTACGTTTTGTTAATTTTATAGTTTTTTAAGATTATATTAATCTTAATATTTTTATTTTTAATTTTTATAATTTTTATAGGAAAATATTAGATTAAATCAAAAGCTATCACTTGTTATTATTTAATTGGTCTGTTAGTTTATTTTAATAATCAACGTGATTAATTATATTTTATTGTGATTTTATTTTTCTTTAAATTTTTATCTTTTAAATGGAAAATTATATTTTTACCCGCAAAATTAATATTTCAATTTAAATAATTTCAGTATTATATTTAACTTATAAATTTATCTTAATTTTCAACATAAAGTATCTTACTTCACCTCTTGTTGCAGTGAAAAACAAAAATAATAGATGGAAGTATATATACTGTGAATGGAAAACGAATTTAGACAATATACTGATTAAATTAAAATTTTAATTTACCAGCAAAGGGGAAAAAGAAGAGCGGAGGCTCTCTCATCTTTCTCAGTTTAGCTAATTCCAAATTCCAACACAGTGAAACGTGAAAGCGAAAGTCCAAGAACAAGACAATGAAGAGAAAAGAAAGAGGATGGAAACTCGAATGTGACAGTGAAAGGAACCTGAGCAAAGAAGTGCTAAATTGTCAATACCTTGCTTCCATACCATGTCTCAACCAAACCCCTTTTCCCTGTTTTTTCTAGTCTACTTTACAACTCTTGTTTTTTCTTACAACATTTTCACTACCGACTCTTTTTTTTTTTTTTTTTCAAATTTGACCGACACCCACAACGCGAAACACTCTTCACATGTAATAAACACACAAATACACAAACACACACAGACACGCACACACACACGCAGACACTCTCTCTTCATTTACTACCCTATACCATCCCCCTCAAGCATCGGATCTCTCTTTTCTTTCTTTTTTCTTTAATGGCGATGTCTCCCAACAACTATTTCTTCTTCCCGTTTTCTTCTCTTTCTTCTTCCTTGTATTTCTTCTTCAGCTGCTTTTGAATGTCCATGGTTCTTTATCATGTGCTCCACATCAACTGATCCTCACCTCTATACAGCTGCCAATATCAACTGCAACAACTACTACAAGACTAAAACAACAACCCCAAAAGTTATAAAAAAAAGAAGCTAGCAATGGTTTACAGTAACAGACCCTTTTCTCTTTCCATGACTCGTTTGCTGCTCAATGAGTTAGTCGTACTCGGTTTGATCTTTGCTTCCACTCCAGCTCAATGTGTCACTGATTCTTCCGATGGTATTTCTCGTTTCTCATTTTGATTATTTTTCTGGGTTTTTTTTATTTGTTTAAGGCATTGGTGATTTGGTTATCTGATTAGCTTGGCAAGTCTATATATATATATTTGACTTTTTTGGCTTAGATGTGAATGTGATTAGTAAAGATATGAACTTTGACCTTGATCTTTTATTATGCTGTGTTGTTTCATTTAAGGGAAAATTTAATTGCTTTGATTCCTTGATTTTAGTTCTGTTTGGAACCTGGGGATTTGTTATTAAGTTGTTTTCTTTCCTTTATTTGTGGACAGTTCAAGCGCTTCAGGTTATGTACACTTCATTTAACAGTCCTTCAACGTTAACAAACTGGAAAACTAATGGTGGTGATCCATGTGGAGAATCATGGGAAGGGGTTACCTGTGAGGGCTCAGCCGTCGTTTCTCTGTAGGAGATTGTATATATTTTCAGATATATCTATTTATCTTTTGGAAATTTGTAGTTTGATCGGTTTATGGTTTTGGTTGATGTATGCTTCTTATTGTTGATATAACAGTGATATTTCTGGGTTAGGACTTTCTGGAACCATGGGATACTTGCTCTCTGATCTTATGTCTTTGAAAATACTGTAAGCTTATTCCGTTGCTCTGATGCTGATGTTCGTTTGAGATAGTAACTCTTTTTTAATCATCTAATTAGTTCATTGCCTTTTTTTCTTTCTATTATGTTAGTGATTTGAGTAACAACAACCTTCATGATACAATCCCCTACCAGTTGCCGCCGAATGTTACGAGCGTGTAATGTCTCTGATTCATTTTTCTGTTGTTTTAATTTTTTGGGGAATTGCTTAGGTTTTAAGATTCCTATTTATTATATGATCATGCAGGAATCTTGCTGGTAACAACTTCAGTGGGAATCTTCCTTATTCCATTTCTACTATGATTACTCTCACTTACTTGTAAGTGATATTATCTTGAATGCCATGATGATTTATTTTACTAATCACACAACCGAACCTGAACTTTCTTTCATTCCCTAATTCTAAATCTATGGTTACAGGAATGTAAGCCATAATATGCTCTCCCTCTCTGTTGGAGACTATTTTGCTAATCTTGCCAGACTCGGGACTTTGTAAGAGAACTTAACCGTATACATTTCTTATGTAGAATTATGCGATCTAAGTTGTTGTTCCTTGCTGCTTCAGTATTCCACTTATTGCTGTCCAGTTCAAATACTCAAAGTTCTGTTTCAGTTGAATTTGGATAATTACTGAACTGATTTTGAAGCCATGCAATGAACAAATTTCCCGGTTTGTCTTTTGAAGATCATATACCATGTTTTTCTTTAGGTCTCTCATGGTGGTACGGCGATTAGATGGTTTTGTAAAATTCGTAATGTCACTTATCGATTCCGAATTGTTTGGAACGTTGTTTAGGTCTCTCATAGTCTGTTTGAATATTTTCCTAACCTGTGTAGTTTGGGTACCTTGTTAATGCAGGGATCTTTCCTTCAACAACTTTAGTGGTGATCTTCCTCCTTCATTTAGCTCATTGAGCAATCTTTCTACACTGTAAGTGTTTCTTTAAAAAAGTAAAAATTGAAAGAGAAAATCTATCATAGTCATGGAGCTTGACCAAGTGCTATTGATACCTGAACTTATTGATACCTGAACTTATGGCAGGTATATGCAGAACAATCAATTGACTGGTTCTCTTAATGTCCTTTCGGGTTTATCTTTGACAACTCTGTAAGTTACTTTTCTCGTACTCGACTTGGGTTTTTACTCTCTTTCAGTCTGTTCTTATGCAACCTTGATTCTTAACAGAAATGTTGCAAAGAACCACTTCAATGGCTCAATTCCTCGAGAGCTTTTTTCAATCCCAACTTTTATGTAAGTCTCGATATGGTATTCCTGCTAATATGCTTTTCTGAATCTAGTTTATGCAAAATTTTAACTTCATTATAAAAAATGAAACAGATATGATGGCAACTCCTTTACCAATGAACCTGCTCCTCCGGGTAGATCTCATAATAAACATAATTCTGGATCTGGAGGTCATACATCCCCGGCTTCCGATGGTCAATCATCAGATTCAGATAATGGACTATCAGCCGGAATTATTGTAGGCATAGTTCTCGGCTCTTTATTACTTCTTGTTGTGGCAGTACTTGCTTTTATTTTCTGCATCCGCAAAAATAAAAGAAAGGTGAGCGGTGCAAGAGCTTCAAGGGCAAATCTTTCTGTTAGCACCGGCAATGGTAGGTTTCCTTCTTCATCTTTCTGTTTTCCCTACAGTATTTTAGTTTGGAAAATTGAAAACATGATGTTAAAGAGGAGCTACATTCTTTGGGGAGTGGATCTATTTAGTTCTCATGAAAGTGAACATTTTAGACTCGAGTAACTGATAGGCAGATGTCTTATTTCTATAATTTTGTGTTGCTTAGTTAGTGAACCAATATATTTTGAAAATTGTTTGAGTCCTTTCATGTCAATTAGTCAAGTGTTGTTTTGGTTACTATTGATTGAAAACAATGATTTCTTCAATAGAGCTATTGATCTTAAAGAATTGGTCATTGTTGGCCAAAAAGAAAACACTTCAAGAAAGCTATCAATTTCAAAAAATGAAAAAAATATTGGTGATATTCGTTATCCCGTACTGAAAATAAACTCGAGAGAATTGATTCTAGTTCACCTTCTTTTGCTCAGCATAATCTTACTGGAACCTTTTTCCTGCTTCATTTTTTCACAGTACATACCGAGACGCAAGAGGAGAGGGTGAAAAATGTTGCTGCTGTTGTAGATTTGAAACCCCTACAGGCAGAACCAGTAATGGTCGAAAGGATGTCCAAAAATGGATCTCTAAACAGAATGAAATCACCCATCACTGCTACATCATATACTGTTGCTTCCTTACAAACTGCAACTAATAGTTTTAGTCAAGAATATCTTATTGGTGAAGGTTCCCTTGGTCGTGTTTACAAGGCAGAGTTTCCGAATGGAAAGGTAACTTATTGTAATAAATGTTTAATATTAAAGTTCTCTCAGTAGAAAAAACCCGTGTCGGATAACTTGTGAAATAATACAAGACTTCTTTCACAATGATAGGTAACTCTTTTCATCTTGTTTGATGTAGACTATGGCTATAAAAAAAATTGACAATGCGGCATTATCGTTACAAGAGGAAGACAATTTTCTGGAAGCTATATCCAGTATGTCACGCTTGAGGCATCCCAATATCGTTACATTGGCTGGATACTGTGCAGAGCATGGACAGCGTCTTCTGGTATATGAATATATAGGAAACGGTAGTCTTCATGATATGCTGCACTTTTCTGATGATGGTAGCAAGATGTTAAGCTGGAATGCACGTGTCAGAGTGGCACTTGGCACTGCCCGGGCCTTAGAGTATGTTATATGTGTATGATATTTTTGAGTCTCTCATACGTGATGCCAGCATTTGGCTGCTTGCTTGCATATGTTCCTTTCTGATAAAGATGTTTCAGGTACTTGCATGAAGTGTGTTTGCCTTCAGTTGTACATAGAAATTTCAAGTCTGCAAACATCTTACTTGATGAAGAGCTCAATCCTCACTTGTCAGACTGTGGTTTGGCTGCACTTACACCAAATACCGAGAGACAGGTAAAAAGTTTCTTTCAATAATAAAAATGAATCATCAGCAAACAAGGTTGCGCTCCACTGCTGTCTGTTAAGGGAAGTTTTACACTAGCTCTTGACTCTTTTTATTTGTTTAATGTTGCGCAGGTTTCAACACAGATGGTTGGTTCATTCGGTTATAGTGCTCCTGAGTTTGCGTTGTCAGGAGTATATACTGTAAAGAGTGATGTATACAGTTTCGGGGTAGTGATGTTGGAACTACTGACTGGTCGGAAGCCACTAGACAGGTAAAACCCTTTTCAGTTTCCAACGAGTAGAGAACAACCTCTATATCTTACTATCTTGGCATTCTTATGGTACTATCTGTAAGTAATTTTTTGTGTGGTGTATTCTGCATTTTTTAGTTCAAGGGTGAGATCCGAGCAATCGCTTGTGAGATGGGCTACACCTCAACTACATGATATAGATGCCCTAGCAAAAATGGTAGATCCTGCACTAAATGGCATGTACCCTGCGAAATCTCTGTCACGCTTTGCTGACATCATTGCTCTCTGTGTTCAGGTAAAAGAATTTACGAAAGCTTTGGACAAGTTGGATTAAGTTAACCTAAGTGGTTTTGTAGGGTAAAGAAAAGAAAAATTGCTAACTAGGAAATGTTCATATATGCAGCCAGAACCCGAGTTTCGACCTCCCATGTCTGAGGTTGTGCAAGCTTTAGTGAGGTTAGTGCAAAGAGCAAGCGTGGTCAAAAGGAGATCGAGTGATGAATCCGGATTTTCATATAGAACTCCAGATCATGAGATTATCGACTTGTCATTTTGAGTGTGAGTTGAAACCAGAAGAGAATCAAACTCAAGAAATGGAAAAAAGGAAAAAGTGAAAGGAAAAAGAGGTTCTGTAATTATATCTCACATTGTCAGAAAGTTCATAGTTTACACTGCAAATATATAGCTGTATTATTGGAACATTATGATGCACATTCACGTTTTGCATCTTCTTAATAATAATTAAAAAAAGGTTTTACTTTAATTCATTGAAATAAAGTACATTAGACATTCCTTTGTTTTGCTGTCTTGTTTTTCATTTTTAGTTTAGTCTCGTCTTTTGATCTCCAATTGGTCATACTTCTCTGGTGATTCCCTATTAGACAATTGAAACCGGCCTAATCGTTACCGGCATTCTCACAATGTGATTTAAGCTTCCTGTTAAAATAATTTCACCAAAGGTGAACTCATTGGTCGATTTAATCACATTGATTTCTATGTCTAAATCTTGGGTTCCCTCCGGAGCTATAGTAAACCAAGGTGGACGCAAGGTGATGGTTGTCCCATTTGGTGGTATCGCTAAGCTTACGTATGTCTCCGGTTTGGTAGCTACGTTCTTGAAACTCCGTCTCACTGTCAGTGATCTCCTTAGTGCAGATATGGTCACCGACGGTATGTTCAAGTTAGCAGGGTGGCCAATGGACTGGCCGCACCACACTCTGGTGGCGGCTTTGATTGCAAAGCGATCAATGAAGGGCATTGAACACAAAAAGCTGATATAATCTTCAAATTCTGCTTCATGATGACATTATAAAGAACAAAGTTGCATATATTGGTCAAGCTTGATGGTAGAATTTGGAAATGTGAAAAGGTTTACCTGATGATAAGACCAAGCCTGGATCCATGGCATGAGTTGGATTAACAAAGCCAGCGCCAAAATCAAAATTATTAGAAGAATACAAGCTCCCGATATTGAATCCTTCGGCCATTATAATCCCACCATTGTTATCAAACTTGGTGGCCGTGGTTGAGATTGCCGATGCAATCATCGATGGGTTCCAGGAAGGGTACTTTTGCTTAATTAGTGCTGCAATTCCTGCAACATGAGGTGCAGCCATGCTTGAACCCGACAGAAGAGCAAAATTGTAACCTGTCAGAATTGGATCCAGGGCACTCAAGGGGCTCCAGGCTGCCCAAATTTCATTTCCTGGGGCAAGAATATCAGGTTTTAGTACATCAGAAGGGTTTCGGTTGATGTCAATAAAACTGGGCCCCCTTGAAGAGAATCTGCTAACAATGGGTGCTTGGACACCAAACGAGGCAACTCTACCGTCTTGTATAGCAGCTCTAGCGTTGAACTGTCTTACAATGCCTCTTGCATCCCTTAATGTTTGTTGTTCATAATATTGAGATACAATCTACAAACAAACATAAAGATTGTATAAGAACTGGTTGATTACAATGGGAAAATTGCCTGCTGTGGAGTGATAAAACTATTTTTTACCTTTGCATCTGCAACTTTTGGGATTAAAGCGCCAGAAACAGAAAAAGGAATTGGTTGCCCAATGAAATCACCATAACTTGGATTTGCAACAAGAACAAACCCCATAAATCCAAGAACTCTTGCAGTGTCAAAAATGGCCGTTAAGGTGGATGTCTCGTTATAGAAACCGGCGGAGAAACTGCATAGAACAATACTACCCCTCACTACATTAGGGTCAAAAGCTTCTGGATGTTGGCACTCTTCGACGTACTCCGAGGTCCTAGGGAATGCTCCACTCAAATTGATTGCATCCTTAGCCAACACCAGCCTATACAGTAGTGATCCATTTCCAAATGTTGGAGCTAGCAAAGACACATATGATGCATACGTTATTGTCAACTTTTAAGGGTTTTAAACTAATCACTGATGGTAAAAGAATGCATTATTACCTGATAACCCCACACCAGAAACATTTAGGCCATTTCCTAGGAGAAGAGAAGCAGCGTATCTTCGATCTGTCCTGGAAGCGGCTGCACCGACAACCCAAGGGCTGTAAGACAATACTGTCGAAGGACCAGGACCTGAGTTTCCCGCAGCCTGCACCACGAAAACCCCGGCTCTTCGTGCGAATAACATGGCTATGTCAAAAATGCTCAAGAATGTGACGGTATCTTGTGGTGGTTCCTCCGGTCCGATCGACAGCGTTAAGATATCCACTCCATCTGCTACTGCCTGTGGTGTCACAGCACAATATTATATTGGTAACATGGTTATGTTAGAAAATTATGTAGATTTCAATGCCCTACTTGATCAATTGCTGCAACCACATCCGCAAGGGTTCCCACTGTTGGATAGACAGCCTTATAAACAGCAACTCTATTTCCAAAAAGCAACCAATAGTCGATATCATTACTAGAATGATCCCATAATACCAGAAAACAAATTCTGCAACAAGGAACCAAGTAAAACAGACCTTGCACGCGGTGCCATCCCACTGGCTCGTCCATAATAGAAGCCGTTAACCGTCACAGGGACCCCAGCATTTCCAGCGGCAATTGATGCAACATGGCTGATCCAAAGGACATGTCTCCAGCGTTACAAACCAAGGAAAATAAATACACAGTAATGAATTCATTACCTTATTTGTTGCATATATTACCTTCCATGGCCAACAGCATCAGCCGGTGAAGGAATGTCTATGGTAGCATTAAGAGAAGCGGCTGCTTGAGCCCCAGCTATGAAAAATCGGGTGGAAACTATCTTACCATTGCACGAAAACGGTGGGAATAGAGGACCCGTTTCACATGCACCAGAAAAATGAGAGAGATTGGACGTTAAAGGGTTGAGTATGTCATAAGCAAAGCTTGGGTGAAAGGGGTTGATCCCTGTGTCAACAAAACCCATAACAATCCCATCTCCTGCATTTCTATCACCTCCTTCTTGAGTCCACACGGTTTGAGGTAACCCTAAGAACTCTGGAGTATAAGTAGTCATCGATTTGGCTCTTCGATCTCTTTCAACCAACTTCACTCCTTGAGCAAGTTGTAGTTTCTTAGCCTGAAAATTTTCATAGCTATTACAGTCAGAGAATGAAACAATGGCTGACAAAGTACTAAGAAAACAACAACCTGAGATGGTGTAGTGTGGACAGCAAAGCCATTAAGGACATGTTTGAAGCTGTATAGCTTGTTATAGCTTCCCTTATCTAGAGTGCTTTCAAGAACTTGATCATGAGAATCTACCAACTTGTTTGCATGAACTTTGTAAGCTTCACTAATCATTCATACAGAAAACAAGCGAAGTGTTAAATAACTAAAGAGATAATCCAAAACTATAATTTGAAATGCTCTTTTATAACCTTTTGGGGTCGAATCTTCTTCCTTGTTGACTAGATAGAACATCACCATGAAATGCTACTGGTTCTCCTTCCATCAAAATCAAATATATCGATCTCTCTTCTACAACAGATGCAATAGTGCCGATAGCAAGAAGATGGAGGAGAAGAACTGCATAACTGGATGCAGCCAATACATCGACCCCAGTTGCCATGTTTTACAATGGAAGAAAATGTGTTCACTTTGTGGAGTTTGTTGTGTTTAAATATAAAAGGCAATAGCAAGTTACGAACTCATAAATGGTCATTAGCCACACTGTTAACGTGATTAAAGCTGTTTCCTTTTATGAAATTGAGCCCCACTTGAAGAATTCTAGCGGTTACCTTTATTTTCTGCTTAGATTCAAATAAAATCTGGTTTCTAATAAAGATTGAATCAGGCTGATCATGTTTTGCCCATGCCAATTCACACCAAACCCACCATGAAAGATGCATTGCTTCAAAAAAATAACTGAAACTATTGACGAGTTCTCATCATTACAAAGTCCATCAATCCTGCACTAACTTTTCTTAATCACAATCTCATAAACTCTGGAAAAATGCTTTTCTTGAGTTCTCAACAGAGTTTTTGCACTTTTTCCCAAGTAAGATGGCAAAGCATAATCAATAAGTCAATAAGATGAGTTACCCGAAAATATCGGTTCAACATCAGAGAACTACAGACAATTGATCCTCCTGCACAGACATTAATCTCCTAAACCTAACACAGATACAAATGATGTCTCCTACACATAAGTTACTAACCAGCCACCAGCGTGGACAAAGCACACAATTTCTACAATATACAGCTCACAAGCAACGGCCTACAAGCTAAATCTGCGTAATGAGTCTTCTCTCATGCAACAAAAAACTTTCCCATGGTTTACTCATCTCTTTTGTCTTTTAGACTCCACCTGGAAAAAGATCATAAATATGAGAAGTAGAGGCATAACCTCAAAACACATTAGAGTTTCCTAAGCTAAGTATAAAGATAAAAGGATTTTTCCGGTTATATGCAGTGACATTTTTACATCTAAAATTTCCCTCTTCATAGCCAAAAGTAATGCTAGTCTTAAAAACGTAAAAAAATGGAAATGATAATCATGTACACTGCTCGATATAGGCACAAAACCAATCAATAAATCAGGGGCGTGTATAGGTATGATTCAACATTCATAGCATGAGATATCGTAGGCAGTCGAACCATATATATATCAACAATGGCTAGGAATCATAACTAGCAAGATAAAAGTGTTGGTTAAGGAAATGTATGTACATTGATTACCGTCCCCTAAAATAGCCAGGAAATAATCAGTAAGCAACGATGATAGCGACACCTAATGAAGAACTTGTAAGCTACTACCGAATACAGTATGCTCAGTGAAATAAACATGTTGATATAGTGAAATATAAACCAAAGTAAGTTTTCGTATTATGCAAGAAATCAAGGACTCTTATCACTGCTCAAAGTAACTTCTACGAGTTAGTATTTGTAAATTATTATTGGAACTACAATACGCCAATACCGTTTTCGTGCTACATTTAGTTCGATGCATGATTTGCGCATGATGAAAATTCCTGTTAATTTCTCCTTACTTTCTAATCTTCCCATAGGAAACCAGAAATTGAACCGGCAAGTTTTGTATTAGAGGATTAGCAAATAGCAATCGGCCTTGATCACGAGAAAATGGTTGAAAATTGGCCCTACCTTTGCATCAGATACTGGTGATGCATGAAATCCATTCTGAAATTGTTTGAAATCATCCTCGGAACATTCAAAACAGACAAAGTGTTCCAACATTTCTGCTTCTTCAATTGTCATGCCTACACAAGCAGGATGATACCTACAAGAATGGTAAGGAGAAAATTACAGCAACCTTACAAATTTATCAGGCATGTAGCACCCGGAAATCATATAAGGAAACATAAACACCATACCAATCCTTGCAACCCTCACATTGAACCATAAGATCATCAGGATTGTAGGGCATCTCACATTTGCAGTACCTTCAAAAGAGAAAAGCCCAGGGGCACCAAGGAATAAATGCTTTATATTTGAACAAGTCATAGTAGTCCTCGTATTTCACAAACCAACAAGTCATACTACTCACACAGCAACTCGATCAGGTGTAAAGGCTCCGGTAGCAGCTTTATATTCAAATCTACAATAGTAGTCCTCAGCCCCAACATTCTCAAGCTTAGTGTAGTTCTTGAAAGAATGAACAATGCACTTCCCTTCAACGGTTTGAGCACTCTGCACATCATAGTGGTCAGACAAAAACAGCTCCTTTGCTCCATGGAATTGCCTCCTTCCTCCAAGTGATTCCTCAGGACGGTAATACCATCGCACTCGAACCTTGAAGTTGTTCCTGTTATCTGATTCGATTTTCTCAACCCGGGCCACATAGGGGGGCTTACCGATATCAGAAGGACGCATCAGAACACAATCCCCTACTGCAAAAACATCACAAGCAACATCACTTAACACCCACTTAATTGCATATACATTAATGTTAACATGGAGTTATAGATGCATTGAACGATCCCAAGGTGCAAAGCCACCACCTTAACATCTTTCAACACGAATGTCTTTGCATCCATTAAACCCATCAACAAAGGGTTGACTCCTTAACCATCAAAACCGACGTTAGCCAACATATTTGAAAATTTCATATTGACAAAAACGAAATGCCAAGATTCAACAACTTTTTAAGGGCATATAAGTAAGATGTAGGCGTATATATACAAATAAACCATTTACCTACCTCTAACAACTTTGTTGGTGCCTCTAATGGTGTAAGAATGGAGGTCCTTCTTCCCTGCTTTGAGCTTGGGTGCAGAGACCCCTGGTTTAGTTTTTGCCATGGAAGCTAGGGTTTGAACACTGTTGAAAACTAGAGGTTTAGAGGAAAGCTGCAATCTTGAGGTTCAAAAAGTGAAACTGCTAAGTCTTGAAGAATTAAAGGAAGAAAGACAAAGTTCTAAGTTGCCCTCATGGGAGAGAGATGGAGTAAAGACAAGCCAGACAAGAAGGAAGGACACTATCTAGAGACTGTACGATGAAGAGATTGTGATTTTATTATAACGATGAGGATAAGTTAAAAGTGTATTTTTGTTGTAATCATTCTGAATGTTCCAATGAAAACAAGTGCATGCTTGCTGCTAGAGTTCCAATAATATTGTCTTTAGCTTACGCTTAATTACATATTCCAACTTCACCTTTCATCAGTGCCATCGCATTTCATTTCCAACCCATTTTTTTTTCTGTAATTAATACTTCACTGCTGGGCTCCAGCTTTGAGACTTGGAAATTGGCATGCTGAATTCACTCGGAGTCACACTCACTCACGCTTTACAGCTTCAGTCAATGGGCATTGCCAGCAAATGAGGCCCATAATCTTAGAGATTTCAGCATAGTTGATGCTTGCTAGTTACTCCTATGATTAAATTTGTCTCTATCTGTTTTTTAGTCAAATTCTGCTATTAGCCCCCGTACTTTGTGTAAATTGTGGATCTAGTACCTATATTTTAATTTGATCAATTTTAGTCCCGTATTAAATTTTAAAATTTTAATCGTGACCCAGTGGTAACAGTTAAATATGTTTGCTTAAATTATATTATTAGTATTATATTATGCGTAAAGTTACAGATTTAGTTTATATTCACCAATTGAATCATTCTTAGTTGCTATATTATTTGAATTTCAAAATTTTAGTCTTAATACAAATGACGGTCATTAAATCTATTAATTGATTTTTTGTGAGTAATTTGTGAAAATAACAAACATATATAGCATTACACATGTGATAATATATTTGACACATCAAATTTTAAAAATAACAGAACTTGACTTATTGAATTCAATAGTTATCATTTGGTTAGGGCTAGAATTTTCAAATTCTAAAAGTACATCAACTAAATCAACAACTTACACAAAGTACATGGTCTAATAGTAGAATTTAACCTTTTATTAATTAAAATTTATTATGAATAAAATTTTTAAAAATATAAGGTCAACTCTATGTAACAATCGCTATAAAAGCATTTCGTTATAACAATCAAGTTTCTAACTGAATCGACTTTTTATGTTTTATTTTAACGTTCTATAATAAATTTTCACTTATAACAGTAAAACCATAGTTATGAAGTATATTCTTTATTAAATTAATTCTATATAACAATATATTGTCTAAAATTTTAGTAAAATTATAGCTATCTCGTATAAGCAAGCCTATTAATTATAATTTATTAATAAAAATTATCTTAATTAAAATATTTCAATAAAATGTTTGAATTTCACATGGAAAACCTATTAATCATATTTTATTAAATGAAAATAAACTTCAATTAGTGGAGCTAAATATATCGATTCAATAAACTTATAAATTGATTACTTGAATTTGATGACTCATACTAATTTTTTGAATGGTAGATAACTTCGTACTAATTAATTGAATTTGTTCGCTTTATGAACTTCGTAATTAATCATATAAATAAATGTAAAATAATATATATATATATATATATATATATAAAATCAAAAAACACGTATAAATGTTATATGAAAATTTACAAAATTATCTCTCTATAATAACTGTCTTTCTATAATAAGTAAAATTTTGACATACAAATGAAAATTTGCTATTGAGAGGGTTGACCGTACTAAAAATTTTTTCAACAAAATTATTTTTAGAATATATATCGTATAAAACTTAATTAATTAAAGTATTTAAATGTTATTGTGGCATTTTATTGAGAAAAACGAAGTAATTATGAATTGATGCTTCTATATACATAGTACAAGCAAGTGATAATGATTCGATTTAGATTAATTTGGAATAGAATTGTCAATTTCCATACAGTAATTTGGTTTTGCATTTCATCAAGTTGTTAATTATTTTATTTTATATAATATAAAATAATTTTTATTTTTATATTATAATGAATTTAAAAATAATTACAAATTAAATAAAAGGTAAAATTCAATTCAATTAAGATAATTGCGGTGTTTTACCCGTGAACCACGAACCAAATACATTTACGAATTTGTCAGCCCTAGCAAAACCATGTTCCAAGAAGGAAATTTACCATACATTTGGGGAGAAGGTAACAAACCACCTCTGGTTTTGGCTCAACAAAAATGAATATACATCCAGCCATGCCAAATTATTTGGGTTCTCATTTCTTTCTGCTGCTTCTACGTTCAAGAGGATACTAACAGAAGATAAAACACACAATTGCAATTCAGCGGTTGATTGGAGTGCGCATTCGCTCCACAATCCTGTCAACAGCATCACGGGACATCACTAACGTATCGTGCAGCAGGATGCTATACACATTCAAGCCCTGCAATGTCACACACAAACAACTTATTAAGGCAATCACACAACATGATTTGAGTCCCTATGACAGTACGTAACAAACAAATACAAGGAGCACTGGAATAATTTTAAATCTAAAGCTATCATGATGACGGTTATAATAAGCTTATAAGATGGTGTTTCACTCATCATTCATGACAAACGCGAGCCAGTAGTTTGACTATATTATAGTAATTAACAATGGAAACACTGTGTTATTACTATTAACACAACTTACAATTGATGGCAAGACATTGACATAAAGTGGATTTTGGGTAGCTAGCTTCAAATTCACATTTATGGGGCCACCATCCACCAGCAGTACTCTCTTGGTATTCTCCAATTGATTTACATAGTTCACAATATTTTTGGTCTTACGTGGAGGGGCCTCCAAATCCTCGAAGACATGAAGCTGTTAAATTGTGCCATAGTCATCAGTAGGTTTTAGTACTCAATGAGGCCTGAATAACTTTGTTTGGCATAAGTAATGTTCTAATTCTAAGCCCGTTTATACACAAGCCAGATGATACCTGTTACCTTCCCTTCAGCAGCACGAGCAGATAGTGCAATCTTCAGTCCAAGACGTCGAACCTTCTTTTTCAACTTAATAGCATGACTTCTTGGCTTAGGGCCATGCATGGTAGAACCACCTCAAAACTGTTATCAATCCCTTGTATTTGATTATAGGTCATAGAAGGCTAATATGAAACTTATTAAAATCAAAGAGCAGACAAATGAATCACCTGGGGACCACGCAGAGTTCCATGCCTTGCTCGACCAAGACCCTTTTGTTGCCAAGGCTTTCTTCCTGTCCCACTAACCTCACTAATAGTTTTTGTTGAATGTGTTCCCTGTTGACCGTTCAATTGTCACTAAACTTCATACGTAACAGACCTAATGCACTGTTAGAAAATTTGTTAAAACAGCATGTTTAGAAATAGGAGAACAGAAAGGAAAGAAGCTAAGAAACTATAAGTTCAAAAACCCATGAGGAATAAACTAAAGAATTTCACAATAACTCCATGAAGGCCATAGAAGTGTGTTCTTCAAGAATCCAAAAGGAAGGATGAAACGGCACCTGTTATCGTTTTGCAAGCTGCCATAATATAACACGATGGATGATATCCTTTCTAATAGGCACATTAAAAACATCACCAGGCAAAACCATGAATCCCTTGCCTTCATCATGAAAATTTGTTACGGGAATTACTAGGTCTTCAAAAAGTCCTGCAACATAATACATTAATTCAATAGAACACTGCAGCTAATTTTAAAAACTTAACGATTGTTAGAATTGAATAACCCGAATTCCTATTTAAATAAAATACAGTGGTAAAATAAAATAAAAGTAAAATTCATATAGAACTACACTTCTTTTATTTTATTTTAGAATAAAGTTTTTTAAACCTTATTAAACTTTATCTATTTGATATTAATTAGAATAAGGCGTTTCAATCTTACTACACTCTTATTAGAATATGGTTTTACAAGCCTATAAATAGATATAGTCTACTCCTCTTGTGATAATTTGAATTCAACATAGTGAATTTTCTTCTCCTCTGCCTGTAGTTTTTTATCAAAAGGGTTTTCACGTAAAAATTTGCGTGTTCTTTAATTTTTCTTTCTCTTTTCTTTGCAATATATATTATCATTACCAACATTCTATTTTTTTACAAATTGGTATCCGAGCTTCCGGGTTGCTCATCTCAATCACGATAATGGTGTCTTTGAAGTATGAAATTCCGCTGTTGGATCGCAACACTAGATTCACGTTGTGGCAGATAAAGATGTAGACAGTTCTTGCACAGATGGACTTAGAGGAAGCCCGCTAGGGGTAGATAAGATGCCTTCGACATTGACGGAGGAAGAGAATAAGTGTAAGGATTGAAAGGTGTTAACACAGTTACATCTGCATTTGTTTAACGAAATTTTGCAGGATGTGATGAAGGAGAAGACCGCCGCTGGATTATGGAAGAGGCTGGAACAAATATGTATGTCGAAAACTTTAACCAACAAGCTGCATATGAAGATGTTTATTTTTTGGAGGAAGGTGCGCCTGGGCATGAACACTTAACAGTGTTTAAAGAAATTCTCTCAAACTTGGAAGCCATAGAGGTTCAATATGATAAGGAAGATCTAGGGTTGATTCTACTTTATTTGTTGCCCTCGTCTTATTCAACCTTTAGAGACATGATTTTATATAACCGTGAGTTTCTCACAGTTGATGAGGTTTATGATTCTTTGACCTCGTATGATAAGATGAAGCATTTTATCGTTAAATTCGACTCTTAAAGAGAGGGACTCATTGTTCGTGGGAGACAAGATCGGAATGCTGATGATGATGTGGAAGGACAAAGGAACGAAATTATTGCAGTAAATTAAAGGTAGATCGAAGTCTTAAAATAGAGGTGAAACTTGTAACTTCTGTAAGAAGAAAGGGCACATTAAATCTGAGTGCTATAAGCTACAGAAAAAGATCAAAAGGAAGGTTGCGAATCAAAAGGGAAAACAACAAGAAAATTTCGGTGAAGCTGATGTTGTAGAATACTAGCGATGATGAACTTTTAGTTGCTTCTGTCAACAATTCTAAAGTGAGCGATGAGTGGATCCTTGATTCGGGTTGCACCTTCCATATGAGTCCCAATCAAGATTGGTTTACAACTTACAAAACAATGTCTGAAGGTGTTGTTTTGATGGGAAATAATGCTTCGTGTAAAATCACAGGTGTTGAAACAATTAAAGTTAAGATGTTTGATGGAGTTTTCAGAACATTTAGTGATATATGACATGTTCCAGAATTGAAAAGAAATTTAATTTCATTGAGTACTCTTGATTCAAAATGGTACAAATACATAGCTGAAAATAGGGTTTTGAAGATTTTCAAAGGTTCCCTCGTTATGATGAAAGGGCACAGAAATACTGCCAAGTTATATGTTCTGCAGGGTTCTACTATTACTGGTGATGCAGCTGTCGTTTCCTCTTCCTTGTCAGATGATGATATTACTAAACTTTAGCATATGAGTCCAAGGTATATGAGTGAGAATGACATGACAGAATTAAGCAAAAAAGGACTTTTTGATAGGTAAGGAATTTGCAAACTGAAGTTCTGTGAGCATTGCGTTTTTGGGAAGCAAAAGAGAGTTCGATTCACCAGAGAAACCCATAACATGAAGGGAATGTTAGAGTATATTTATTCTAATATGTAGGGGCCATCTAGAGTGCCTTCGAGAGGTGGAGCTAATTATATACTAACTTTTACTGATAATTTTTCCAAAAAAGTTTGGGCGTTCTTTCTGAAGTAGAAAAGCGATGTGTTTTCCGTATTTAAGTCTTGAAAAACTATGATTGAGAAAAAATGGGGAAAAAAATAAAATACCTCTGCACAGACAATGACTTAGACTTCTGTTCTGATGAGTTTAATAAATTGTGCTAGTCAGAAGGGATCATGAGACACTTGACAGTTCATCATACTCCACAGCAAAACGACATTGCAGAACAAATGAATAGAACGATCATGGAGAAGGTTCGATGTATGTTGTCAAATGCCAACTTACCAAAGTTGTTTTAGGCCGAAGCAGCCTCTACTGCATGTTTTTTGATCAACTGATCTCCATCCATTGCCATTGAGAAAAAAGACTCTATAAGAGGTATAGTCTGGTAATCCTGCTGACTATTCTGATTTAAAGATCTTTGGGTGTCTTGCATATGCTCATGTTGATAATGGAAAATTGAAACCGAGATCCATTAAATGTGTTTTTCTTGGTTATAAAGCTGGTATAAAAGGGTATAAGTTATGGTATCCTGAAAATAGAAAATTTGTGATTAGCAGAGATATTATTTTTGATGAAACTACTATGCTACTTAACTTATCTCTTAAAGACTCTTCCAAAAAAGAAAATCAAAAGCAGTTGAAGCATTAGATTAATTCAGAATCTACAACAGAGCTGACTCCTCAAGCAAGTACAAAAATTCAAAATAGAGTTGCTTCTTCACCACAATACTCTATCGCCAAAAATAGAACTAAAGAGAAATTAAACCTCCAAAGAAGTATGCCGAGGCTAATCTAGTTACTTATCTTTAAATGTGGCTGAAGATATAGATGCAAACCAAGAGTCATCTAATTCTTCTGATGCAGTTACCTGTGAAGACTCAAAAAAGTGGATGTTTGCTATGCAATAGGAGAATCACTCCATAAAAATAGAATATAGGATCTTGTGAAACTTCCTAAAGGTAAAAAGGCTGTTCGTTGTAAATGGGTGTTTAAAAAGAAAGAAGGGACTCTGGGAGTTGAAGAACCTAGATTTAAAGGAAGGCTTGTTGAAAAAGGTTATCGTTAAATTCTAGAAGTGGACTTCACAGATATGTTTTCCCTAGTTGTGAAGCATAGTTCAATTCGAGCTTTACTTGGTATTGTGGCCATGCATGATTTGGAGCTTGAGAAGTTAGATGTAAAAACTTTATTTTTTCATGGAGAACTTGAGGAGGATATTTACATGCATCAACCAAAGGGTTTTACAGTATCAGAAAAAGATGACTATTTTTGTTTGCTAAAAAAGTCCCTTTACGGTTTGAAACAGTCACCAAGACAGTGGTACAAGAGGTTTGATTTCTTTATGACTTCTCATGATTTCAAAAGAAATAGCCTTGACAGTTGTATTTACTTTAAAAAAACAGTGATGGTTCTTTTATGTATCTATTCCTTTATGTTGATGACATGTTGATAGCAGCGAAAGATAAATGAGAGATAAGTAAGGTCAAAGCCCAACTATGTGAAGAATTTGAGATGAAAGATTTGGGACCAGCAAAAAAGATACTTGGTATGGAGATTCATAGAGATAGAAAAGAAAGTAAATTGTACCTAAGTTAGAAGGGTCTATTTAAGACTTTCATCGGCTTTGTCTCCACAATCAAATGATGAGATTGAGTACATGTCACATGTTCCATACTCTAATGCAATGGGATCTCTCATGTATTCTATAGTTTGTTCACGTCCAGATTTATCATATACAGTCAGTGCAGTTAGCAGATACATGCCGAATCCCGGTAAAGAACATTGGAAAGCAATACAGTGGATTTTAAGATACTTACAAGGTACTACTGATGTTTGCTTACAGTTTGGAAGAACTAGACATGGAGTTATTGAGTATGTTAATGCTGATTTGGCTGGAGACCTTGATAGAAGAAGATCTCTCACAGGTTATGTCTTTACAATCGGAGATTGTGCAATCAGTTGGAAAGCCGCTTCGCAAACTATAGTCGCTTTGTCTACCACTGAAGCTGAGCACATGATGATTACTGATGCTTGTAAAGAAGCCATTTGGTTAAAAGGAATCTTTAGTGAACTCAATGAAGACCTTCAAATTAGTACAGTATTTTGTAACAGTTAGAGTGCCATCTTTCTTACAAAAAATAAAATGTTTCATGAGAGAAAAAAACACGTTGATGTTCGCTATCATTTTGTTCGTGATATTATTACTCGTGGTGATATTGTTATGAGCAAAATTAGTACTCATGAAAATCTTGCAAATATGATGACTAAGCCACTTCCTATAACCACATTTGAGCATTGATTAGGCTTGGTTGGTGTTTATTGTTGAAGTTAAACCCTTAAAGAGTTTTATGGAAGAGGTGGAGAACTTGTTCGTTGAGAGTTCGCAATGAAAAGCTTGTTCATTGAGAATTTGTGTCAAGGTGGAAATTGTTAGAATTGAGTGACCCGAATCCTTATTTAAATAAAATACAGTGGTAAAATAAAATAAAAGTAAGATCCATATAGAACTACACTTCTTTTATTTTATTTTAGAATAAGGTTTTTTAAACCTTATTAAACTCCATCTATTTGATACTGATTAGAATAAGGTGTTTCAATCTTACTACACTCTTATTAGAATACGGTTTTACAAGCCTATAAATAGACATAGTCTACTCCTCTTGCGATCATTCGAATTCGACATAGTGAATTTTCTTCTCCTCTACCTGTGGTTTTTCCCTGAAAGGTTTTCCACGTGAAAATCTATGTGTTCTTTAATTTTTCTTTCTCTTTTCTTTACGATATATATTGTTATTACTGACATTCTATTTTTTTACAATAATACTGACCTATCCCTCCTATTACTAAAATGCTTATAAGCTGATCTTAGTCTAACAAGCATGAGATGCCAAATGGAAGGCAATATAAATGACTATGGAGACTCAGACTCAAAAGTTGGCATCTTTAAAGACAATTTCTCGAGGCAAGTTTAACCACATAAGGCAATTTAAAAAAAGAAGAAGAAGAAGAAGTGATCCAGTAAAAATTGTAGGTCACCATCTGTCAATCTGTAGAACATTTAGAAAGCTAAGGAGAATACCACTAAGGTTTCCAAAATCCAACCAAAGCAAATTGGTTTCAAACTACTACAAAGGAAAGTGCAACTACTTACGAGTATCACTTTTTCAAAAGCAAATAGTACATACAAGAATACAGTTTCATATTATTTCCCATACTTATAGTACGCTCTGGTGGTAGTATAGTGTTTGAAGACAGTAAATTGGATGGAAAAGCACATCTGCTTGAATGAAGAGTCAAAATTGTAGTTGAAAAACTTCAGCAAGAAAAGGGACCATCCTACATCAAATATAAGTAGTATAGGTTAAATACAAAGAACAACCGAGATAGAGAAGAAAACAATAGGCTAGCATGTTAAACAATTAACAACATGCAACATTACTAGACCAAAAACGCAAACTAGAAGAGAGCAGTAACAGAATGAAACAAAGAAATCTTACAATGTATATTACGAGTATTCTGGCACCTCCGGTAGATGCAGAAATAATAAGCTTATTATAATATATCCTTATCCATCCTTTCTAAATTAACCATGAACTGCACTTAAAATAGTTGAACCATTAACTAGTTCACTAGAACAACCTATTTTCTAAAATTGGTTCCCTGTCATATTAGATAGATTCTGTATAAGATACATTCAAGGAAAAAAAAACAAAATGACAACAAACCTTGTAAAAGCTAAAATATTCTACAATAGGTAAGTCATCTACCGAAATACGACCACTAAAGTCTGGTTAGAAAGCAAAAAAAAGGTATGTCAAGTACTGCAATCACAAATAAGCAAACGAACAATATTGTCACGTTAGTATATTATTCTTACCCGAAGCATGACATGAACGAGATGTGACAATTGCAGAATTGCTTAGCCCCAAGGCATACAATGATCCAAAAGAACGTATAATCCTTCTTGAGATATCAAACCATAGTCCTAAAAACCAGAAACTACTTATTCAATAGCAGTAAGAACAAAGTCACCTGTTCATCCACACCTTAAGCTTCTCACGGTTAAAAACTTATCCTGAGACTAAAGATCATAAATTCAGCGAAATGTTTTAATAATATATTTATAAACCCAATTCAAACTTCTGCATCTAATATTATGAGCACGAAGTATTTGATAAAATTTCATATATAATGAGCTTAAAATAAGCTAAAAGAATAACCAAAAAAGAATACAAAATAGTTTCCCCTGAAAAGCTAAGAAGCTACAAATACAATAGAACCTAAATGAGTTGGAATTCAACTCAGTTGCTAATTGAATCATTACTTATCTTAAGAATAAACTTAATAAATTAATAGAGTAGAAACAAAGCTTCTTTTTAGTGTTCGGAGTTAGGGATTATGTTAAGAGAATCATCTTGGTGCACATTAGCTGGCTTTTGGCACGCAAGAGTTCTTTTGGTTCGTTGTTGTTTCTTCTTGATTTGGGAGGGGGTTGGCTTAATTTTCTTCATTTTCTTATTGATCTCGTGTTATTTTTTCTTTTTGGCTTTGATTTTGTGTTATGTTCTATTCACAAGCTCTGGATTGAAGGAAGCTTTTCGATTCATCTTCTGAATAAAGTTTGGAGTTTTTTCCACTGAAAGTCCATGGTGGTTTTGTTACTGTCAATCCTCCAGCTGCGGTGTTTGATGAAGGGATTTGGAGATGGCAGCACTCGCTTGTGGCTCAATTTCTTGGGTGGCCTATTAATTTTGGTTCTCTGTAGAAGTTGGTCGATATACTTTGGAGTAAACAATGGGCTATTGAAGTCAATATGGTAGGTGAAAATCTTTTTATTTTTCAATTTTCTTCTTCTGTTGCTCGAGATTGGGGTCTAAATTATAGCCCTTGGCACATCCAGGCCAAGTCGATGGTGCTGAGAAAGTGAGAGCCTAATCTCCAGAGATTGGATTTCTCCCTTGATAGTATGCCAATTTGGGTTCAGTTAAGTCGAGTCATTTTAAAGCTTTTTACTCAAAAAGGGCTTAGCTACATTGCAAGTGCACTTCGTACTCCCCTTTATACGGATAATATCACAACTTTGCAATGTCTTATTTATACGAAGGCGTGTGTTGAAATTTCTGTTTATTTTGAACTCCCTCATTTTATTAATGTTGAATTGTGTGATGGTTCTTTTGTTTCTATTGGATTTGAAGTACCATGACTGCTGATGTGTTCTTTACAGTGTCGACCTTTCAGTCATTTTGGTAAGCACTATTCTAAGAAGAATGAGGTAAAAGTTTGGAGAGTTAAGCCAGATGATGCTATAACACCCTTAACCCGTATCCATCACTGAAATAGGGTTACGAGGCATTACCGAACTCATACACTAGCATTTATACAAAATCGAGTCATAAATTTGCATTCCAAATCAAAACTTTTGAAATTTTACCATAAAGTCCCTAATATGGGCCTGCGGGGCCCATTACATGCTTTAGAAGTGATTTGGAACTAAACTGGTAACTTTGGAAAACTTTGAAAAAAATTTCTTGAAGTTAGGGGCACACACCCATGTGGCCAGCCCGTGGGCAGTTCTGACTTGCAATTTCTTAAGCAACAAAGGGGCACACAGCCTGGGCACACACCCATGTGGCTAGGCCGTGTGGTAAACTGATTTTTCACCATTTTTAAGCCATTTTCACACGATTTTGACACACAACCATGCTTGAAACTCATGTCATTCACACGACCAAGACACACGGTCGTGTCTTTTGCCCATGTACTATCCTGACTTCACCTTCAAGGATGCAGGGGACACACGATCTATCAACATGCCTGTGTGCAAGCCGTGTGTCTCACACGGTCTGATCACACTCCCGTATGACATGCCGTTTGGACTCAAAATGAACCTTATAGTTCAAATTTACCAACCCTGCACACCTTGAATAGCAATCAATTTAAAATACAATCTTTCAACCAGTCCAAAACATGATTAAACATATCTAATACACACTAAAACCACTAGTACAACAATTTATCATATGTATTTTATTTATAAGAACTATTGAAATTAGATCAAAATAAACTATATTATATCATACACTTTACATTATGAGCCAATTATCAACATTCTTTACTAATATCTTTTATACATAAAATAACATCAAAATAACCTAGGTACATGCCATTCTTTAGGTTAAGAAACATCACCAAGTATTTGAGTTCAGGAGTTGGCTTGGATGCTGAAACGTTAGTTACGTTTGTACCTAACCTGCACATGAAAACAAACCGTACGCTGAGTATACACTCAGTGGTATTTTTATAAACCAATACTTAATTTATGTATTTATACTTAAACTATAGAATCCAATAAATAAACACATCATAAGCATTCATTTAATTGTCTTCATTTCATAATAACATTTAACATTAGAATCGAAACCAGTAAAATATTCAATTCAGTCAGTATCATTTATCAATAAAATCATATTCAGTAAGAAAAATACAATTTCATTCAGTATGTTTTAGTGTTCAGTACAGTAGTTTACCCCTATTAACATAACTCGGACATGGACTGATATGCGGATCCAACCCACACATCGAGATAATATTCAGTGGTTTATTGGCCAACAAGAATAAGAATAAAGATGCGGTACGAGTACCTCATTGGAACGAATCCAAAGCGAATAGTAATAAAGAATAATGAGCGATGGCGACACTTATAGTGTCTCATCGACACAAAGTCGGAATATCCCTGAACACTTCCAATCCTATGGCATGCCAACTATATCCGACTAGCCCGACACTGTTAATAGGGTTTTCATTTTACTTTCAAATTTTCGTATAACTGTTATTACATTTCAAATTTAACAATACTTACCTTTAATTTGCTTACCAAACATAATAAAGTAAGATATACAACATTTAATTTAAAAGCTTAGTTTATAGAAATACAAATTGTAGTTCTCGAGTTTATTCGTTATCTTCGCTCACTTTCTCTTTTCCTTTCTTTGATGACGTTCCTGGTACTACGTTAGCAATTAAGCTTCAAACCTCAAAACCCTATTTTTCCTTTCTTTTTCTTTCCTTTCTATTTCGTTTTCATTCTCTGTTCTTTCTTTTTCTATTTTGTTTCTTTTATTTATTTCAACTATTTTATTATATTATTATAATAATATATTATTATATATATTAAATATCTTATACTTAAAATATAAGTAAATACATATATATTTTACATTTGTATAAATAAAATTCTTAAAATGTATTAATTTATGCCACACATTTGTCCCTTTTTGATTTATTTACTAATTTAGTCCCTTCACTTTTCTTTAGTCTATAATTAAACTTTTACCCTATATTCAATCTAGTCCTTTCACTAATTTAGCCTTAATTCAAGCTAATTTTCTTAGCCAAAAATCCAATTAATCATACTACTAACTTCGTAAATATTTCTAATAAATATTTACGAATTCATCTTATAGAAATTGTAACCCAGAAATACATTTTTTCGATACTCATAAACTTTGGGTCATTACAGATGCAAACATTGCTCAAATTTCTGTTCCTAAAAAATCTGTTGTGGTTTGAAATGAAAGTGCTCCTAGTGGTGGTGCAGCTTTGACTTTAACTTTTGAAGTCTCCTCTAAGGGTAAAGTTGTGGTTGTGGAACTTTTCCGTACTCTTAAATTGAAGTATGTTTTTCTTGTGGGATCTAATAATAGATTTGAGGCTTTAGGTGTTAAGCTTGTGGATTCTAATGATGTTGTTACTAATGATATTGATGTTGAGCAAGATGTTGATGATGATAATGAAACTGAACAACTTGATTTTTTTCCTCGGAAACCTAGGTTGGCCTCACTGGCAGTAGCTCCTCTTGTGAGATCTTTGATAGCTACAAAGTAAAAGAACCTTGACAAAGGTAAGAAGAAGATAAATAATTCTCCTACTAAAGGGCGAGGAAAAAGAGGTGGTAAAGGAGGTACACGCTCTCTTCGTGTTCCATGATTATTCTCTTTTGGAATATTAGGGGGTTTAATAATCCTCTAAAGCAAAAACTTGTAGTTGATAGGTTAGTTAGATTGAAGATTGATGTTTGCTGTTTGTTGGAAACTAGAGTTAAGTGGAATAATGCTTTGGTTATTTTGGGGAAGTATTTTTAGGGATGGTACTTTGTTTGCAATTATGACCATGTTAATAGTAGAACTTTGCTTATTTGGAAGAGTGCTTGTATTGTGGATGTGTTGTATGTCTTTGGTCAATATATTACATGCAGTGTGCAAGTGCAAAATCATAAAGTCTTTTTTTCAGCTATTTATGCTTGTAATGATGGTGTTTCTCGTCGAGAGCGATGGTCTCACTTGTGTTCTATGAGTGGCCATGTTGGTGATGCTCCATGGTTGTTAGGTGGTGACTTTAATGTCAAGCTTCCGCCTTAGGAAAGTTTTTTTTTCAATAATTCTCAGTCTTTTACTTTGATATGAAGGATTTTCAAGCTCTGGTTAGGGAGATTGAAATACTTGGTCATGCTTATTTTGGTCCTGTTTTCACTTGGCCTAATAATCAATTGAATAGGCCGATTGTGAAGAAGCTTGACAGAGTTCTTGTTAATGCAACTTGGTTACAGTTTTTGCCTCATTCAAGGGTTGAGTTTGCTGCTCTTGGTTGTTCGAATCATTTTCCTTCTATTGTTTGGTTGGAGTGACCTGTGTAATCCTTGCCAAAGCCTTTTCGGTTCTTTAATTTTTGGGTTAAGCATGATAGGTTTTTGTAGCTTGTTACTGAATCTTGGTAGCCTACTATGGTAGGTGATCCTATGTTGAAGTTTTTTACCAAGCTTAAGAGACTTAAGCTTGTCTTGAAGATGCTCAACACTAAGGCTTTTGGTAATATTTTTGCTCGAGTTAAGGCTAAGGTTGAAGAGCTGGAGAGCCTGCAACTTGCTTTGTTGCGAGATGATCTAGTTAGAAATGGTCATACTGATTAGGTGAGAGCTGATCTTTTGGTTTTGCAAGAGGCTGAAGCATGTTTTTATTGATAAAAACCTCGAGTGTAGTGGATCAAGGAGGGGGATCAATGCACTAAATCTTTTTCATAGTACTGTTGTAGTTAAGAGGAATAAGCACACTGTTACTTCCCTTTTTTTTGCAGCTAGTAATTGGTTAGAATCTTTTGATTAAATTTCTGTAGAGATTTTGGGGTTTTATCAAAATCTTCTTTGTGCAGTTGATTCCAATGTTGTTGAATGCCTAGATTCTTTGTTTCAAGAGTTACTTCCTAAATTGTCTAGTGATACTCATCATGTGTTGGCTATCTCTATTACCAATGAGGAGATAAAGACAACTATTTTTGGGCAGGGGAATGAGAAAGCCTCTGGTCCTAACAATTTCACAGCTTTCTTCTTTAAATCTACATAGGGTATAGTGGTGCCTGATTTTCTTGAGGTTGTCCAGTACTTTTTTGCATCCTCCACTCTTTTAACTGCCTTTAATGCTACTTCAATTTCCTTGATTCCCAAGTGTGATAATCCTAGCTATGTAAAGGATTTTCAATCTATTTCTTATTGTAGTATAGTTTATAACTGCATAATCAAGGTTTTGGTTAATAGAATGACTCATTTTCTGCCTGCTTTAATTTCTAATATTCAGAGTGCCTTTGTTAGAGGGTGTAGTATCACTAATAATACCATTTTAGCTCATGAGCTAATACGAGGGTATGGTAGAAGACATATTTCTCTTAGATGTGCCTTGAAGGTTGATATTCAAAAGGTGTTTTATTATTTGCACTGATGCTTTTTACTTTCAGTACTTAGAGCTCAAGGGTTTCCTTGAAAGTTCTTTAAGTGATTGAAGTTTATTTAACTACTCATCGGTTCTTTGTCTCCCTTAATGGAAGCCTTGTGGGGTTCTTTCGAAGGAGGAAAGGTATTCAGTAGAGAGATCCTCTGTCTCCTTACCTCTTTATGCTTGCAATGGATGTGTTGTCCAGGTTATTGGATGTTGCTGCCATAAATGCTCTCTTCAAGTATCATCCTAAGTGTCTTCGAGTGCGGTTGACTGATCTAATGTTTGTTGATAATCTTCTTATTTTTCTTAGGGCACTGCTAATTCAATGGCTGGTGTTTATTGTGTTCTTTAGTAGTTTTACTTACTTTCTGGGTTACAACTCAATATCTCCAAAAGTGAATTGTTTGTTGTTGGGGCGCCTCAAGAGGAGTTGACTCTCATGACTACTTGCATAGGGTTTAAAGTTGGTAGGCTATTAGTGAGGTACCTTGGTGTTCCTCTTGTTTCTCGGAAGTTGTCTTAGTCTGACTGCGTTGCTTTAACTAATAGGATTCTGGACAGGATTCAAGGGTGGTCTGCTAAGCACTTGAGTTATGCTGGTAGACTGCAACTCATTAAGGTTGTGATCTTTAGTGTGCAAGCCTCTTGGAGTCGTCAATTTCTAATGCCTCAGAGTGTTTTTAAGAAGGTCTATAAATATTGTCTTAGCTTCTTTTGGAAATAAAAGGTTGGCTCGAGTCGAGGGACTCGTGTTTGTTGGAAGGCGATTTGTTTACCTAAATCTAAGGGGGGTTTGAGACTAAAAAAATGTGGTAGAATGGAATCAAACTAGTATTTTGTAGCTTATTCGTGCCTTGCCTGCAGGAGAGAGGTCTTTTTGAATCGCTTGGGTTAGTGAATATGTGTTAAAGGGTAGGAGTTTTCTAGATGTGGCTCTTACTTCAATGAATAACTAGAATTGGCGAAGGATGCTTAAGTTGAAGCCTTTGGTTGCAATCACTTCTTAACAGTTTGCTAATGCTAAAGTAAGTACTTCTCGATTATGGGAGGCAATTAGACCTCATGGTATGAAGGTGGAATGGCACTATTTCCTATGGTTCCTTTTGCATATTTCCAAACATTCTCTTCTTGCTTGGATGATCATTCTTAATAGACTCCCAACCTGGGATCGTTTGCTTGCTTTTCGGATTTTGGTTGATACTTGTTGCTTTTTCTGCATGGATGCTGCAGAGAGATGTGATCACATTTTCTTTGAATGTAGTTTTTCAAGGAAGGTGTGGCAGTCAGTTTTGCACCTTTGCTCCATTCATGGCGATATTGAAACTTAAAAGGAAAGTCCTTGCTTGTTGCTATACTCAAGCTTGCTTGGAGTGCATATTTGTATCTTATATGGGGACAAAGAAACAAGAGGTATTTTGGGGCATCTTTCTTGACTGAAGATGTTGTCTTGGTGCAGATTGAAGAGATTGTGCGGGCTTGTTTAGGAGGAAGACCAATCAATAGAACTAATCCTGTTAATGATTCACTTTGTGCTTTTTCGGGTATCGTTGGTTAATTTGTTTGTATAGCTTAAAGTTACTGTACAATATTTTTTTTGTTCTTTTGTAGTAGTTTAATTGCATTCTTAGATTAATGAATTTCACCATTCTTCCCAAAAAAAACAAAACTTAATAAATTCTTAATCTAATATAGGAACAATCAAATAAAATGCTAACTGAAACGAGAACATACCATGAAAATGGATGAGGAGGGAACCAAACTGAAGAAATAAGCACAGAGAATGTTGTCTGTGGGATGGGGTGTCGATTTTTTAGAATAGAGGCAAAGTGGGTTTAACAAGTGGTCCTAAAAATAGAATAGCAAAAAACCCATCACGCTTGCCGCTCGTCTTTGCATGTTTTATTTTTTGTTAAAATATGTTCTAAGTCCTTGTTTTAAACTTCATACCTTTAGAATTTAATCCCTTATTTATTTATTTATTTAAAGGAATTTGTTCCTTTTCTTTTTGGATTTTAAATTTATTTTTTACATGGCTATCAATTTTTTAATTTCAAAATGTCATATCAATATATTTAATAAAAAATTTAACTTTATTAATAATTTTACTTGAATTCTAAAATCTAATAAGTAGAGTGACTAAATTCCTAAAAATAAAAATAAAAAAACTAAATTCCAAAACAAATTTCTTATTTCTAGTGCTTAGGGTCAAACAGAATTGTGTGTTAGGCTTTACTTAGAATCCCCAATGATACTATAGCATTTGATTTAGGCTGCCAATTTACTTAGAATCCCCAATGATACTATAGCATTTGATTTAGGCTGCCAATCAACTTAACTTTTATTTAGATGAAGCTATTACTTACAACGAAAGATGAGTTAGTTAATATTTAAAATCAACTATTATTAATCGATTTAATAAAAATTCTAAAGTATTTTACTATTAATAGAATCAAACTTTTCGCGAAAATAATTAACTGAAACAAACTAACTTCGATTAATTCAATTGATCGTTGGGTCCATTCTATTATAATTTTATTTTTATATAAAATATAATATTTATTATTAATTTTAATTAATCAGTTAATAATAAATTGCTTTCAAACCAAATTAATATATAACCGATATTTAAAAAAATTAAATGATTTTGATAAGATTAATTTCGAGATAGACTGATTTATTGAACTAATATTGTCCGTTTAATTAATTTAATTTTAATCAAATTATACACACCCTAAAAGCTATTGAAGTGGACAATAAATAAATGGTTAAAGTCCACTAACCCAATTTATAAAGATGTAATTTATAGCTTTTTGAAATATCGATTTATTCATTAGGTTTAGTAATTTAGTATAGTTTAAATTATGTTTTGCTTATCAAACTTGAAAAAATATTATATGAACACTAACATTATCGATTTGTTATGTTATAGTCATTAACTTGTTAACTCTTATTAACAACATAATAGCAAGCTAATGTGACAAGTTAATATCATTATTTTAGACAAAAATTTTATATCAAAGTATATAAATAGCCGCTATACTTTTTCTTTTTTGAGCAATGTAATAAATTTTCTTTTACTTTCTTTTTCTTATTTATTTTCCTCTCTTCTTATTTTCTTTTCTCCCTTCTCCTTTTCTTCAAAATCAAAATCTCTCTAGATCATTTTATAGATATTAAACACACATGCACATATATTCAAACAAAAGAATATTACATCTAAAATCTATATAAGTGGATATGTTGGAAACTTTTATTGTTGTTTTCAGTGTAGTCAAAATATATCTTGTGTTGTTGACAATTTTGACTCGTAGAAATATAATAGTAGAGGTTTATACTAACCAGAAAATAAAAAAACATGTTGTACATGTTTTTATGAACAAGGAAAGTATATTTGAAAGGGTTTAAAGTCTTATTCATGTGGGTTTGACAATTTCGACTTGAATTAAAACTTTTATTTTTACTAGAACTTCTTGACATCTTAAAGGATAAGTCATTGATCAGATTTACTTCAAGCAAGAGACTTATTTGCCAATGAGCTGATCAAGATTTACATTAAGTAAGATTGGATGTGTTGAGAACTATTGCCCTATCCTAGTTCGACTTGGGATAAAATTATACAAAGCCTATTTAAAGGTAGCCATACATGGACAATAGGGGTGTGCTTTTGAAGTGTTCTTTTGCCGAGTATTTTTCAAAATTTCGAGAGATCAAATTCAAAAAATTGAAGTGTCAATGGAAGTGCTCACTTCTCGTGGCACATCGCGAAGTTGGAAGTAAGAAAATGTATGGAGGAAAAATGAAATGTCATTACATGAAATGAAGGAATGTGAAATCATAAGGATTATTTGCCATTATTATAGCATGGTTGATTATATCAAACCATATTGTTATAAGATTTAAAAAAAATCTAAGAAGGGGAAGTGTTAGAAGACAGGTTGCAACTCACTCAAGGTTCAACCAAAAAAAATATCGGTGAAAAAAGATCAACAGTTGATTGATGAACAAGTAAAGAGTGAAGTGGCAACTGATGCAATAACTTTTGGATATTGACATAAAAATATTACTACTCTCTCAGGACCTCATGGTAAAAATTTTTGTTGTTTCACGAGTTACATCTCTCACATAAAAAAGTGTTGATGAGTTGGTATCCTCTGTGTTCCTTTCTGAAACATCTTATTGTGGGAAGTACATTAATGCTACAACTAAAAGAGAGAGTGTTGATAGTATTAAATAGAGAGTTTTTATTTTCTATGCTTGTTGTTGTTATTATTTGATTTGTTTATTCATGATGCTACTCACATGTCATTATTTTTTGTTGTTGATAAAACTTCAACTTATATAGATGTTTCTTCGGTTGCAATTACCCTAAATTCATTTGGAATTTTGTCCAAAAAAGGGGAGAATAAGCTGAGTTTGAGGGGGAGTTTCACACTTGATGTTGATGAAACTTGTGTTGCGTTTACTACTTGAAGAATTGGTTGTAGGGTTTTTGGTCAAAAAAGTCAAAGGGGAGTTGTTGAGGTAAGTTTTTAAAGTGGTTGTGTATGTGCCAATGAAAGTGACCACTTCGACTATCCCTACACCAGGCACATAACTTACCTTAATTTTTGGCATGTTTGACCAAAATATTTTGATGATTTGCTTGTAGCCAATCTCGCGTTTATCATTAGAGAAGAGATTGAATCAAGCAATATTATTTTTCAAGAATTAGTATGTGGTTTGTTTACCTTATACATTAAAATATGAAATACATGAATATATGAGCTAACTATATGATCTTTTGTATCCTTATATTAAGGACAATTGATTTTATAATTAAGATATGCAATCCATGAATATGTGAGTTGATTTAGTGATATTTTGTATCCTTATGTTAATGATGATTGATTTGATGATATTTGGCCAGATTAAAATGGACTAAGAGTTACTTTGTGAAGATGTATTTGTGCTCTAAATAGGAAAGGCTTATTCAACATTGATAGATGTTTTATCATCGAGGCAAGTTTTTTGTGGCTATCAAGTTCCAACAGAAGTGGCTATCAAGTTCCAACAGAAGTGGCCACTTCAATTAGCACTTTGATAAGAAACATAACTTACCTTGTTGTTGGAAAATATTTTAACCAAATCAATTGGACAATCACTTAAATGATTTTGTGGACATATGTTGACCTATATTTGAATATCCATTTTGTGGAACGAGTCTTTAAAGATTGGATTGGATTGAATATGATTTTATATGTTGAATCCCTTGCTTTGTAGAGATTGGATCAAGAACATTGGAAACATAGCTCTTAACAATCCACTTTATTTTGGTCTTTATTAATATATTGTAGTTAGTTATTTTAGCTATTGTTTAATAGGAATTAAAATCAAATTAATCTCTATCATGTTAACAAGTCTCGAGCCTTTTGTATATATAAGAGACTTGTATAGATTTTGTCACAGAGTATTTAGAGCTCTTTTTAATTCATAGAGGAACATTTTTGTGAGAGTGTAAAACAATTGTATTGCTTCATTTTACAACCTAAATTTTCAAAAGAGTAACTTAAATGTGAGTGAGTTAAATTTTTAGGTACAAAAGTGATTGTTATATTAGGTTGTGATTAAACTTAAATCACTTGTTGTATTAAGATTAAAGACATTATGTTTACTTGTTAAGCTAGACTAGCAGATGTATGAAAATCAAGTTGAGTAAACAAAATTTTTGTGTTCTTGATAAGCTGTAAAAGTAACATATTTTAATCTCATTCTTAATATGTTTTTGGATGTTTATTTATGTAAATTAGTGAATTTGATACTCCTAATCCTTTAAATTCATGTTTCTATACTTAGGAGAGCATTTGGGAGCGAAAGGAGTGAAAAACGAGTCAAAATCTGACAAATAGAGTTGTTTCCAAGATCCACATGGCCTGGGCATTTCTCTACAGGCTGACCATACTCCTATGTGCCAGTTGTGTCGACATCGCACCCTGGTTCCCAAATACGAGGAAAAACTAATTTTTTAGGCTTTCTGAGCATTTTAAAGTCTATAAATACCAATAAAAAGAAAACCTAATGGGGCACTCAGAGAAGATTAAAGAGAACACTCGAAGAACTCTATTAGAATCAACTCGGAAGAAGATCTCCTTCAAGATCAAAGATCTCCATTTAATTTCCTTTGAAGTTTTATTGAGTTTCTTTATATCTTGTTGTTATCCTAACTTTGAGATGTTTCTATTCAGGATTATGCACTAAATTCCCTAGATACTTAGGGAAGATGAAACCTATGATGAATCTTATTATTTGATTTTCGATTTACGCAATAAATACTTGATCCTTGTTCTCAATTATGTATTTTATTTCTTGTTTTAATATGTCTGAAATATTAATTCAAGTTTAATGTGGTTATCTTAGTGGAGCAAAAGTCCCTGTTTAAGAGTAGATCTAGCATAATTGAGTGGAGTTGCATGCAATCCTAGAAATAGGATGAGATAAATCTATCGAATTAGAGTCAAATCTAATAGGGGAATCCATAGATCGAGTTAATGTGACAATAAGGGTGTTTTTAGAAAGATATTTCAATTAATCAACCTAGAATCAGTTTTTCTTACGCTCGAAAGATATATTAATATAATTTAGGGATTTCTACGGATCAAGATACAAGTGAATAAATCGTTTAATTCATATTCATAAAAATAGGTGAAGTCTAGGTGGATTCTTTCCTGGGTATTGTCTATCTCATTAATTATCTTCGATTATTTTCTTATTTCATTCTCTGTTGCGTTCTTAGTTAGATTAGTTTAGTAATTTTAGATTAAAAACAATCACTCCAATTTTTTGGCTAAATAATAGAAAAAAGGTAATTACTAGTACTTTTAGTCCTCGTGGATACGATATTTCCTACTCACCATAATTATACTATTGCTCGATAAGTACGCTTGCCTTAGTCGTAATTATAGTTAGTTTAGTGACCATCAAGTTTTTGGCGCCGTTGCCAGGGACTAAAATATTAGGAACACTTGATTTCTATTAATTTAGACGTTTATTTTTATTGCATTACATTTTTGTTTTTAGTTTAATTTTTGTTTTCTAATTTTTCTTTTATTTACTTCTGGTAGGTTCCTTTCGTTTATGACTAGAAGAAACATGTCAGGGCCAATATTATTTGACAGTAAGATTGAAAGTGTAGCTCGCAGAAATCGTAGAGAAGGCAGAGTTGACAGAATATAGTAGACGAGAAGGAGGACGTTATTATTATTACTGAAGAGATGGGTTATAACCAGTATAATCAGCTTGTAACAGCCCGTTTTTAGTCAAATCAGAACAATGGTTTTGGGACCAAAAATACAAAGTTAGAATAATTATTTTATTATTATTTTAATGTCTACAGTATGGTAATATGTTTGTGTGAAAATTTCGTTAAGAAATTTTATCGTTTGATTAGTCAATTTGATAAAAAGGACTAAATTGCGTAAAGTGTAAAAGTTGTGTTCTATTAGCTAAAGGTGTCTAATAGCTATAGAACCTTAAAGTTAAAGCCCTTAAGTTGTAATTATATCATTGGTTGTCTAAATGGACATTTATGGGCTTATAATAAGAGATTTAAGTGATTAATATTAAAGGTTAATATGATAAATTATAAAATAACTTAGTAAAATAGTAGAAAATGTTGTATCATCTTCTCCACTAAGTATTAACCACCGAAAATATGGGTTTGAAAAGCCATTAGAGAGCTTGAAGCATTCAACACTTTCAATTGCTAGCATGTAAGTGATTTTGACTCAGTTTTTAATGATTTCTATGTTTTTGAAATTGTTGCAACTAGGTCTAGCTTCCCAGGGACTATTTTGCAATTTTTTTAAAGATTTTGCATGATGCCACTAATAAATACATGAGTTTTTTGATGTTTGATAATAGATTATGAATGTTTGTTGTGAAATATACAAGTTTTGTTAAGTAATTTTTAGTGAAAATGCAAAATAAGGATTTAATTGAGAAATGTTGAGACTTTGTGGTTAAAATGTGAAATAAATGAAATATATGGGCTGCTAGCGATATAATAGTAATTTGGCTAGCATGGGTTTATTTTCAATTTCATTAACTTATGATTTTATTAATTAAGGACTGAATTGTAAAAGTGGTGAAACATTAGAGGCATATGTGTAAATGTGCTTAAATGTGTGTTTTGGATTAAATTGAATAGAGAGATTATTAAATAAGTTAATTTTTAATATATTTAGATCAATAAAAGCAGAATTCGGATCTATATCGGGGGAAAACTAAAGTTATCGACTAATTGACTTATTTCGTCGTTTTCACATCCGAGGTAAGTTCGTATGTGATAAATTTCTTTCTAAGTGTATTTTAAATGTTTTGATATTGTATAAGTTATGAATACGAGACTTCGAATAAGTTCGAAAATGACTCGATGGTAATTCAGCATTCGAAATCCCGGTTGAACCTTAGGAATAGTTTAGGATACTAATGACATGTCATTAAGGGATACATTGAGTTGGCTTCGGGAGATGATATTAGCACTTCAGGTGCGAGCTATACCAGTTTGGCTCTGAGCCATGATTATCGGCTGATTTGGCTTCGGGCCATGATATCAGTACTTTGGATATAAGTTACCTTGATTTGTCTTCGGGCCATGGTATAGGTACTTATTGTGCAAGACTTCTGATTATCTGACTTTTATTTCGAATGATTCAACGAGTAAATGAATGATGTGGTTGAGAATGAGATTGGTATAAGATGGTACAGGTATGTGCATAAACCATATTAGCTTTGAATCGAAGAAATGACAAAGTAGGTATATAGTTTTGTGAATGAGTAATTGAAAGGTTTGTTAGTTGATGTGAATTGATGTATGTATAATCAATTGTTGAATTATGTGGATATGATTATATCGAGTTTATTTCATACGAGCTTACTAAGCTTTATAGCTTATATTGTTTATTTTTCTATGTTTTATAGTGAATTCAAAGCTAGCTCGGGTTCAGGGATCGTCGGAGATCGCTTTACACTATCCACCTATTACTTGGTACCTATGAACTTTGGTATTTTAAGTATATGGCATGTATAGGGACTTTGCTCATTTTGGTTATGTTTTGGTAATGATTTTGGCCATTTGAAATGACTTGCAAATGTTGATGTCATGGTTTGTATATATTAGCCATTAGAGTTGGCTTATTTTGAGTTAATTTGCTTGTGTATATGTGTATGTGCCTATAGTTTATGTTATGTAAATTGAGGTTGGTTTTGTGATGCTTATTAATAGTTGGTATTATGGAATTCGAATGTTGATATTGGTTATGTTATTTGTTTATGAATCAAGGTAAAGAATATATGTTTTAAGTAGCCATATTGATGATCTAAGTTTATGAGATTTTGGGTATAAATGGATTGGTCTATTTTGCAACTTATGTGTATTGAGAAATTTGGTATAGAACATGCATGAATTAGGTTTGAATTGGCTCGTTTAAATGCTTAATTATGCCTTGTGTTGGTGCCCTTGAATTGTGGTATAGGTACATGCATGTTTGGGTGGCAAAATAGCTTGGTAAATAGCCTATTTTTGTCCACACGGACAAAGACACGAGCGTGTGTCTTGGCCGTGTGTTACACACGGTTATGTTAGACGGCCGTGTGTCCCCTGGTGTTGAAATTAAAATCAAGTCAGTATGCTTCACACAGCCTCACACATAGGCGTGTGACTTGGTCGTATGGCATAAGTCAGTATACCCTCCAGGTTTGTCACGGCCTAGCACACGGCCTGGCACATGGGTGTGTATGGCCATTTTTAGGGCACATGGCTAGCCACACGGGCGTGCGTGTTGGCCGTCTAACCCAAGCTAGAGAGTTACACGAGTTTAGACACGGCCTGGGACATGGCCATGTGCTCCCATTTCGAATGTCCACACGGCCTATGACACGAGTGTGTCTATTGGCCGTGTGAGACACACGGCTGGGCCACACGGGCGTGTGTCCTTTGTTTTGAGAAAAAAATTTAAGGTATCGTGAAAGTTTCCAAAGTTGTCGATTTAGTCCCAAACTACTTCCAAAGCATGTTTAGAGTCTCATAAGCTCGTATTAGGGACATTATAATTGAGATTGAATGATGATTTCTTGAATTGTGAACATGTGGAAAAAGTGAATGTATAATTTTTTTATAAGTTCGATAATGCTCCGTAGCCCTGTTCCAGCATTGAATACAGGTGAGAGGTGTTACACAGCTACTTTCTATGGTTGCTGAAAATCCTGTAAATCCAAATCTTGCTCCTTGTACTATGTACGATTATGCCAAAACCACCCTTACTGGGGCTAAATCGAGTATTGTGAGACCCACCATTGCTACGAATAATTTTGAACTGAAGCCGAACACTATTCAGATGGTACAACAATTTGTTCAGTTCGATGGTTTGCAAGACTAAGATCCAAATTTTTTGGAAGTTTGTGATACTTTCAAGATAAATGGCGTTTTTGACGACCCCATTCGCCTATGATTGTTGCCCTTCTCGTTAAGGAAAAAAGCTAAACAATGGTTGAATTCCTTACCACGAGGTTCTATCACTACATAAGATCAAATGACAGAGAAATTCCTGTTGAAGTACTTCCAACCAGCTAAGGCTACCAAGTTTAGGAATGATATCTCTTCATTCGTTTAGATCGACTTAGAGGCCTTATATGATGCACGGGAGAGATACAAGGATTTATTGAGATTGTGCCCTCACCATGGGTTACCTCTATGGCTCCAGGTTTAGACATTCTACAACAGTTTGATCCCCTCAACTAGAAAGTTGATCGATGCAAAATCCAGTGGAACACTTAATAATAAAACACCTCAAGCGACTTATGAATTTGTAGAGGAGATGGCACTGAATAATTATCAGTGGTAAGTCATGAGGACAAAGCCAATGAAAGCAGCCGGTGTTTTTAACTTAGATGCGATCACCAAGTTATCGAATCAGGTAGAACCTTTAATATAAAAATTGATGGTTTATGTATTTCTACGCAGGTACATTCGGTGATGCAATGTGATGCAAATGGAAGTGAAATAAATAATCCAGAATATATACCCTTCGATCCTAACATGAAGAATTAGCAAATAAATTATATAAGTAATAATTCAAAAACTCAAAATAACCCTTATAGTAATAACTATAATGCAGGATAGAGGAACCACCCAAATTTCTCATGGGGTGGTCAAGGAAACCAAATATCACAACCCCCTCAGGGCTTCCAACAACAACCTTACCAATAAAAGAAAAAGTCGAATCTAGAGGATATGTTGACGAAGCTTATCTCGGTGTCAGAAACCTTCTTTCAAAACAATGAAGCAGCGCTTAAAAATCAACAAGCATTGATTCAATAGCTCGAGAACCAAATAGGCCAACTTGCTAAGTTAATTTCAGAACGACCACAAGGTAGTTTGCCTAGCAATATGAAACTAACCTAAGGGAACAAATTCATGAAATTACTCTGCGAGATGAAGAAGGGTTAGTTGAATCTGAATCAGAACTGAGGCAAGAAAGTGTGATAAGTAATGGTAAGGTTGTGGTAAGTCAGAATGAACAAAAACCAGTTGGTAAAGAATATAAACCTCGAGTTCCATATCCTAATGTGACGAAAAAAGACTACACAAATGAACAATTTGGTAAGTTTCTTAAAGTTTTAAAAAAATTACATATTAACTTACCGTTTATTGAAGCTCTTTCATAGATGCCTAATTCCGTTAAATTTTTAAAGGAGCTTTTGGAAAACAAGAGGAAGTTAGATGATTCATCGTATGTGGAGATAAATGCAGTTTGCTCAGCCATTTTGCAAAATAAATTACGCAACAAATTGAAAAATCCAGAGAGTTTTACTATTCCTTGTTTCATTGGTAGTTTGAATGTTAATAATGCTTTGGTTGATTTAGGGGCTAGTATTAATGCCATGCCTTATAAAATGTTTAAGCAAATAGGTCTTGGGAAACCTAAACAAACTAGGATATGTATTCAATTAGTAGATAGAACCATTAGATTTCCTAGGGGTATTATTGGATATGTTCTTGTAAAAATTGATAAATTCATATTCCCAGTTGATTTTGTTGTTTTAGACATGGATGAGGATAGTGATGTACCTCTGATTTTAGATCGGCCCCTTTTAGCAACTGCTAGAACTATTATTGATGTTTGTATAGGTGAATAAATACTTCGTATAGGTGATGAAGCAATTACTCTTCAAGCTCGTGATTCTGCTAAGACATCTAGTGATCGAGATGATTATACGACTTCTGTTAATATGAGTAACCATGTGGCTCAACCTTCTTTTTAATAAATACCTTGAAAAAACGTAATGGAGCCACACGACAGAAACAGAATGACTCATGAAGAATGAAGAATGAATGTTACAAATCTATGAACTAGATGAATGACAAACACATGTCAAGGAGAAATCGAAAAACGCGATGAAGAGCCAAAACGATGTCTTAACAAACCTGTGGATAGAACGAACCAATTTAAGGTTGGGGACAAAGTACTACTAGATAAAACAGATCCTCAAATTGCCACTTTAGATCTTGATGCAAATTTACGGTACTGAATGTCTTTCCATACGGTACAATCGAGGTAACTCATTCTGAATTCAGCACATTTAAGGTAAATAGTACTCGACTCAAACCTTATTTTGATAATAGAATTGATATCGAGAAAGAGGAGTCTCGACTCTGTGAACCACCATAACCGTGCGAATATGAGGTAAGTCGAGTTTAGAATTTAAGTAATCACTTCTTTTAATACAACCCGAGTGTTAACACTGCTAATTTTCTTAATTTTATTTCATGATATTTTAAAAAAATTAATTAGGTTTCAAAATTAAAAAAATGTTTTTGACCAACATAGCTTGGACACACGAGCGTGTCCTTGACCGTGTGGATCCTGGGACTTAGATTTTCCAAAATTCGACTGTTACATGGTTTAAATAGTCCACATGGGCGTGTAACACGACCGTGTGCACAATACAGCTTGGCCACATGGGCGTGTCCTAGGCAGTGTGAAACCTGGAGCTAATTTTTTGATCTTTAAATCAAGTCAGAGAGTTACACGGGCAAGGCACATGACTGTGTACGAGACACGGCCGAGCCACATGGGCATGTAGGCTTTCACATAGGCGTAAAAGAAGCGAAAGAGGTTGCACACGACTGTGCGACATAATCATGTGTGCCAAACGGCCTGAACACACGGGCATGTCTGAGGTCGTGTGAAGGCTAGGCCTATATTTTAAAAAAACACACACGAGCTAAAAAGGAGCCACACAAACTTGTGACACGACCGAGTAGCCCAACACTGGCCGTTACATGATCGTGTCACCCTTAAAAATCCTAGACCCCTTTCTTTACCTTTGTTTTGTCTTCTTCCCCAACTTCCCCACAAACCCTAGCCGCCGCCACTTCTTTACCCTCCACACTCCAGCCACCATCGTCGCCCCCCGCTCTCACCTCCTCCTAACCGATTCTCCCTCACTTCTTCTTTCCTCAAGCTCGACTCCATACCCTTACCGTCGCCCCCACCCTTTCCCTTTATTTCTTCCCTTCCTCACCTCTCCCTCACTCAAGCCATCCGTACCACACTCTCACGTAGACCAAACCCCCACCTCGTCGCCCTGCTCACTAAACTACCCTCTCTCTCAGTCTTTCTCTCCCCACACCACCACATAACTTCCCCTTCGCCCTTTCCCTTCATCCACATCACTAGTATTTTTCCCTCATTCAAGCACCCACGCACACGACCTACCATGTCCCATCAACGCTCCACCGTCACATCCCTCCGACCGTCCTGTCAAAATCACCCCCATCCCACCGTCGATTAACCATTGTTTACCCCTCTTTGTCTTTATTTTATTTTATTATTTTATTTCTTTATTTTTTTTATTCTTAATTGTTTATCATTTATTTTTATTTCATTTCGTCTATTCTCTTATTATTATTATCTACTTGTTTTCTTTTGCTTTGATTTTAGTTTTCTTTTGCTTTGATTTTAGTTTTCTTTTCAATTCTAATTATTATTTCGTTATATTTTATTCTATTTAATATTGTGTTCCTCTCACTTTTCTTATTCCATTTGGTTTTGTTATGTCTATGAATATTAATTTTAGTCTAGCATAATGTGTTTCAGTAGTTATTTATGATTCTTATTTTTACACTGTTGTTTATTGCTTTAAAAGTTCTTGGTTTCGTTTGATTCTTACAGCATCTTTTTAGTTTTAGTACCACTATTCTTGATTGGTACTAATCCATGTCTTTTGATATGTATTTCGAATTCTTGTTTTTAACCTGTTTACTATCGATTTCTTTAATTTGTTTAGTTATTGATGTTAACTTCGATTGTGGCATCAGTTATTGGCTTGCTTCTATTATGTTTTTTTCACCCGTCTGCTTCATTTTGTTTTAATACTTGATTATTTGATTGCTTTATTACAGATTCAACATGAAAAACACACGAAGTAAGTCCAAGGTCGCCATCCCAGCTTCAAAAAAGTGAAAGACACCTGGCATAACCTCTTCCTCGAGCGCTTCTACCGAGGCTTACCACCCTTATCTCTGATTTTCAGCGGGTCCTTAGGAGGAATTATTTCAGCTACTTCGTTTGCGACCATTCGATTTTGGCCGATTTATTGATTGGGCAGCTTTGGAGCAGATCCACTTAGTTGATCATGTACACGCCTTAATTACCATAGCCCCGTGGGGCTAGTTCTTCTCTATCATCGAGCCCACATACATGGAGCTGACTTTGGATTTCTACTCGACATTTACTCTCCAGCATGAAATGATGACTCATTACGAGCCAGGCACCATCACTTTCAGACTCGGTGGCCTTGTGCGCCATATGAGTATCACTGAGTTCGACGTTGCTTTGGGACTATACACTGAGGAGTTTATGAGTGCCAAGAACTTCCTCCGCCTACATCGGCAAATCCACTACTCACCATCTAGTTGTTGGGTGGATCTTTCGGCGAGTACGACACCTTATAACACAAATCGCTCTAAGGAAACTTCTCTCCCTCCGGCTTTACGGTATATTTATGTCCTTTTAGCTCATACTTTGACCGATAAGAGAGAGAGCACTAGAGTCATCAGTACTACCAATGCCTATTTTTTATGGAGTATGGCCACAGGGCATATTTTTTATTTAGCTTATTTTATTTTCCTCGCTTTCCGCCATCAGACATACCGCAACAGGAAGGGTCCTATCTGTTTAGGCCTTTATGTGACTCGACTTGCTCGACACGCCAGAGCAGTCCTCTACGCTTACACTCGCCGACCAGATGTCCCCACAGGGATGATCGAGCATGACCCATATGAGAATGGTCGGGCATCTTCATAGAGTAGGTCCTTCTTAGTACCGATTATGTCATTCTGACTCTCAGAATGAACCCGGGGACTTCACTGATGATGCCCCTTTCCATCATGAGGACCCACCTCATCCTCTAACTTCGAGTAACCGTCCTATTTCTTCTACTGCTACTTTTGCAGACCTCTCCGAGTGGTTCACTCACTTCGAGCAGCACTGCTTTCAGTTGTTCAACAGTATTGATACGACATTGCAGCAGATCTGTTAGCATCTCTATATCTCCTCCTCTACTCTGACAACTCACAACACTGACGCTTTTGATGATGAGGAACATTAAGTTTATTTGTTTTATTTTTATTTTTATTTTTATTTTTATCGTCTTAGACTTATTTCATTTTTATCTTTTGAACTATATTTTTATTTTTATAGTTGTTTCTAATCGAATTAATAACCCTTTAATCTTCTTCACTATTTGTGTTTATTTTCTTATTAGTTTGCTCGAAATCACTCATTACATCTAGATTTGTCTACAATTCTGCTTTTCATCATTCTGGCAATTTCATCCAATATTCAAGGCAGTTTCAGTTTTCTCCCTCTCTTATGATATTATGTTTATACTATGATTATATATGTTTGTACATTGATGATAATGTATGATTGAAGAAATCGTGATAAATTTTGAATTTATAATTGACCATACTTGAAAACTAACTATTATCATGATGAAGGCAAGTGCGCCTATCGAACAGTAGTATAGTTTATAGCAAGACTGGGAAGTCGAACCCACAGGAACTAAAAGTACTAGTATTGACTCTCTTTTTATTATCTAGCCTAAAAATAAAAGGGTTTGTTTTATCTAAATTAATTAACTAAAATAAGAATGCACAAGAAGAAAATTGGAGAAATACTTTTCGAAAAAATTGATTGATTTGGACAATACCCAAGGGAAATTCCACCTAGACTTCACTTGTTTTTTGACTCTGAATCAGACGATTTATTCACTTGACTTGATTCGTAGAAATCTTTAAGTTATATTGTTATCTCTCTCGAGACTAACAACGTCTAACCCTAGGTTGATTAATTGAAATCTCTTTCTAATTAAAATACCTAGTGTTGCATTAACTCGATCTGTAGATTCCCTTATTAGGTTTCACCCTAATCCGGTAAAATTATGTCGCCCTATGTCTAGGGGTGCAATCAACTCCACTTAATTATGCTAGATCTACTCTTAGACAGGGACTTTTGCTCATCTAAATAAGCACATCAATACTTGAATCAATATCCTGGAATATTAAAGTAAGAATTAAGAACTCATAATTAAGAACAAGTCAAATATTTATCATATAATTTAGAAAATAATAACAAGATCCGTCTTAGATTTCATTCCCCTTAGGTATTTAGGGGATTTAATTCATAAGTGTAAAAAAAAATCTCAAAAGAATAATGATAGCAAAACATAAAGAAAACCTAAAAACTCCTAAAGGGAAATTGAAGGGAGATCATCAGCCTTGAAGGATAATCCGGCTTCTGAGATGGATCAATCGGCTTTCTTCGGGTAATTCCTTACCTCCTACTCCGTGTGTCACTTTTAGGTACCTCCTTTGGTGTTTATATAGGATTTAGAATGCTTCAAAACCCTCAAGAGTGGCCTTTTTCGAATAGGACTAGACTTGGGCTTGACAGGGACACGCCACTGTGACACGCCAGTGTGCAAGTGCTTCAACCTGTGTTCGAGTCTATTGAATAGACACGAGCGTGTGGTCTACCGATGTAAGGAAGTCAAGGCCGTGTTGATTTCCCACGTTGGCTCATTTTCTCTGTTTTCGGCCTGTTTCTCTCACTTTTTACTCTCCTAACATGAAATTAAAGGATTAGGAGCATCGAATTCACCAAATCTAAGGAGAAATCATCCATAAATGTGTTAAGCCTGGGATAAAAATATGTATAAATTACGGTTTATCAAATACCCCCACACTTAAGCGTTTTCTTGTCCTCAAGCAAAATCCTTAACTCAAAATTAAGAATTCATTTTTCTCAACTTATAATTCCTGTCAATAATATCTCAGAATGAACCATAAGTAATCATACATTGAGAATTTGACTAAGAACATCGAAGGTTCAAATATTCTAAGTTGAGCTTTTTTTTATTATTATCACAGGAACATATGTGTCTCCCCTCATCTAAGTAATCACATTTGATTTAAAATATCACATAATTCAACATCCTCGCTAAAGATTCACTCAAATCACTCGAGGTGTTTAAGGACAAAAAATTAAGCACTCATTAGTCAATATAAAAGTTATTACCATAAGCTTGCGTGAAAATCAAATCTCCACCACTATATATTGAGATGATACATTAATCAAAAGGTCTTTAGAGGGTTGTAACTTGGCTTCGGTTAGGGGGTGTGGTCACAAGCTGAAAAAGAAGGTTAGAATCGAGATTGAATTGAAAAATTACCTAACTAGAAAAATACTACAATTGAAAGTTTACATTCCTAATTGAGCTTTTCTTCATGAATAACACCGTTTTAATCTAAGCATTACATAATTTCATAATTTTTTTTAAGAACAAATTAAATATTGTAGAACTTTACTAAAAATTAAACATAGCTAAGCAATTTATTCAAATCGAATCTCGACAAAAATAGAAATCAAATTAATTGAGGGGATTTCAACAATAATGGGTTATGGGTTAATATTGAGGGTAAATCAATTAATGGCTTGTTAGGCTCAAGGGGGTTCACTAAGGGTTAATTATGAAGGTAGGCTTTTATGGAGTGAGTGGGTTAAACCTAAGTGCCTTTATCATCTCAACATATCAAATCAAAGGTGTGGTCTTGATATGCATAATCGAAGCAAGTTCTAGAATAACAAATCAATATTGACATACTCATAGCAATAATAAAAGTGAGCATGAAAGAAATAATAGATGCTCTAAAGGCTCAAGATCTCACAAAAATTATGGCTTTTTGATGTTAAACCCGTGAATTTCAACTCTAGATAATACCTAAACTTGGGGAAACAACCTAAAAAATTTTCTTTTTTAATTCTCAAAAAAAAATCAACTTATCATGGTTGATTCTCTAATTCCTTAAAGTTTAAATAATCAATGCATGAATGCCTATATTTTAATCTAATACATATCAATAAAAATCATAAGTTAATAAAAATTTATTCTAATAGTGATATGAGTGAGTCACGTGAGAATAAGACAAAATTCAAGGATTTTTCTGATAAAGATATAAATGACCCCCCACACTTAAGATGTACATTGTCCTTGATGTACAAAGATATATAATAGCGATATAAATATAATATCGAAAGAGAGGAAAAGAAGTGAAACTGCCTTGAGATTGTGGATGAAATCCTTGAATTATCTAGAATAAGAATTGAAGATAAAGCTGAAGGAAAGGCATGATTCTGAGGGATAAATGAGAAGACACTACTGTGAAGGAGAGTTAAGGGAATAATTCGATGATTACCATAAAGATAGGTAGAGTTTAAAAATATAAGACATGAGTCTTCAAAAATAAATAGAAATAAAAGTAAAAAAATAAAAATAAAACGAGTTTAAAAATAGGCACGGCCGTGTGACCCAACATTGGTCTCGCACAGCCGTGTCACACACCCGTGTGGCTCGCGTCTAGTTCGTGTTTATTGCAAAATGAGAAATCACCACACGGCCTGAGGACACGCCCGTGTGTCTAGGCCGTGTGGTCACATGGTCGTATCGCACGATCGTGCTCGATGTGGTTCGTTTCTCCAACACCCATGCATATATGCGCACGCTTGTGTACTTTTGATAGTCTTGACCACGGTTGGTGAGACGGACGTGTCGCACGCCCGTGTTATTTTAACAGGATTGCCCATAGCCATGTCACACGGTCGTGGCAATGTATTGAATCCTGTGTTTTGAAAAAAAGTTTGCTCTGTTTTCACATGGCCATGTCACTGCCCGTGGTATGAGCACGGCATAAAGCATGCCCGTGGGCTAGGCTGTGTTTGCCCCTGTCAAATGTCAAAATTTCCTGCAGTTAAACTATGAACAGTTAAAGAAAATTAAACCCTATTTAGTGAGGTTAGTGCTTGGGTTGCCTCCCAAGAAGCGCTTATTTAGAGTCTAAACTCGACTCTACCTTGTGGGTATATTTAGAGAAGTTCGTAGAGCCGTAGCTCCTCTCTATCGTCTTTGAAACTCTCACTGTTATAGAGTTTGAGGCAATGTCTATTTACCTTGAAAGTGTCTTGTGATGAGTGACTTACCTCTACTGTGCCATATGGAAAGACAGTTTGGACTATGAAAAGACTTGACCATCATGATTTAAGCTTCCCAGGGAACAATTTGAGCCTCGAGTTATACAACAGGACAAGATCTCTAACTTCAAATTGTTTGCATTGTCTTAAATGAGCGTCGTGGCGGTACTTCGTTGCTTCCTTGTATAGGCGTGAATTTTTATATGCATTGGTTCACCACTCATCTAACTTGTTCAACTGCATCAACCTGCTTTCACCTGCAAGTTTGGGATCAAGGTTTAGAAATTTTATAGCCTAGAATGCCTTGTGTTGTAACTCAAATGGTAGATGACAACTTTTTCCATAAACAAGTCAGTAAGGTGATGTTCCTATGGGGGTCTTAAAAGCAGCTCTATAAGCCCATAAAGCATCATCTACTTTCATCGCTCAATCCTTCCTGTTCGATTCTACTGTCTTTTCTAGGATACGTTTAAGCTCTTTGTTTACCACTTCGACTTGGCCACTAGTTTGAGGGTGGTAAGGGGTAGCTGTTCCGTGGTGAATTTCGTATTTCTTAAGGCTCTTGTCAAATTGGCGTTACAAAAATGAGTACCCTTATCACTGATGATTGCTCTAAGTGTTCTAAATTAAGAGAAAAGTTTCTTAAAGAAACGTACTACTACTTTAGCATCATAATTAGGTAAAGCTTGGGCTTCAACCCATTTGGACATAAAATCAACAGCTACTAAGATGTATTTATTCCCAAATGAACTAGGCAATGGACCCATTAAGTTGATACCCCAAACGTCAAATATTTCACATGAAAGCATATATGTCTGAGGCATTTCATCATGTTTGGAGATATTACCTGTCCTTTGGCATTTGTCACAAGAAGTAACATACCTGTTGGCATCTTTGAATAGAGTGGGCCAATAAAAACTTGATTCGAGTATTTTATGTGTGGTCTTATTCCCACTGTAATGTCCTCCAGTCGGTCCTGAGTGGCAATGTTCCAAGTTCTTCAATGCTTCTGTCCTTGTAACGCATCTCTTAATGACTTGGTCTGCATATGTACGGAAAAGGAAAGGGTCTTCCCAAAAGTAGTTTTTCACATCAGTAAAGAATCGCTTCTTTTGCTGATGTGTCAACCCTTTTGGGATAATGTTAGCGGCTAAAAAATTTGCAATGTCTGCAAACCAAGTTACCTCAGAGTCAGATATAGCAAAAAATTGTTCTTCAGGGAACGAATAATTTATTTCAACTTCATCTAGCTCTTTGGTACTTGAATTTTCAAGCCTAGAAAGATGATCAGCAACGAGATTTTTAGTTCCTTTTTTATCCTTAATCTCCAAGTCAAATTCCTGTAATAACAAAATCCATCAAATGAGTCGAGGTTTTTATCAATCTTAGTTAAAAGATAGCGAAGAGCGGAATGGTCAATATAAACAACAACTCTAGATAATATTAGATATGGCCTAAATTTATCGAATGCAAAAGCCACAGCTACCAGTGCTTTCTCTGTGGTGCAATTTTCTTGTGTGGCTATCAATGTTTTGCTAGCATAATAGATAGGTTGAAAATGCTTATCTCTTCGCTGTCCCAAAACTGCACCTACTGCAAAATCACTCGCATTGCACATTAGTTCGAAAGGTGAATTCCAGTCAGGTGCAATTATAATTGGAGCTTTACTCAATTGATCCTTTAAAGTATTAAATGCTTCTAAACATTCCTGATTGAAATTAAAAGGCACATCTTTTTCTAGTAATTTAGTCATAGGCTTAGCTATTTTAGAAAAATCCTTAATAAATCTTCTATAAAACCCAGCATGTCCTAAAAAGCTTCTAATAGCCTTAACCAATTTAGGTGGAGGTAGTTTCTCAATGGCTTCAATTTTAGATTTATCAACTTCAATCCCTTTACTACAAATTTTATGTCCTAACACAATACCTTTTTGAACCATAAAGTGGCATTTTTCCCATTTGAGCACAAGATTTGTTTCCTCGCATCTTATTAAGACTCGTTTTAAATTTTTAAAGCAAAGATGGAAAGAGTTACCAAAAACTGAGAAATCATCCATAAATACCTCCATGATATCTTCTACGAGTTCGTCAAAAATGGCCATCATGCAACGCTGAAAAGTAGCAGGAGCATTACATAATCCAAAAGGCATTCTATGATAAGCAAACGAACTGTATGGATATGTAAATGTCGTCTTTTCTTGATCTTCAAGAGCTATTGGGATTTGAAAATAGCCAAAGAGTCCGTCTAGGAAGCAGTAGTACATGTGCCTTGATAATCTTTCCAAGATTTGGTCAATGAATGGACGGGGGAAGTGATCTTTTCTCGTGGCATCATTCAGCTTCCTATAGTCAATGCAAACTCTCCAACCTGTGACTGCCCTTGTTGGGATTAATTTATTCTTCTCATTGGCTACAACAGTCATGCCTCCTTTCTTAGGAACAACCTGCACTGGACTTGCCCAAGAACTGTTAGAAATAGGATACATAATTCTAGCATCTAGGAGTTTAATTACCTCAGCTTTAACAACTTCCTTCATGTTGGGGTTCAGTCGTCTTTGGGCTTACACACATGGCTTATATTCATCTACCATTAAAATTTTGTGGGTGCAAAAAGAAGGGTTGATCCCTTTAATGTCAGAAAATTTCCAAGCTATGGCCCTTTTATGCTCTCTTAATACTTGAAGTAATTCCTCTTTCTCCTTGGGTTGCAAGTTAGATGCAATAATTACCAGTAATGTAGAATTATTTCCAAGGAATGCATATTCCAAGTGATTCAGAAATTGTTTAAGTTCCAGTTTGGGAGGTTCTTCAATAGAGGGTTTTTGCTTAAGTTCATCGTTCACCTTAATACCCTCATATTCTATTGGTCTTGGGGAGAGTTTTTTGGAATTTAGTTCGGTTCCTATCTCAGAATCATCATCCACCCCCTCTTCTTGGGCAAGACACAGTTCCATCCTGTCCTTCTGTACGATTTCCTGAAGAGAATCTTGAGTAGCATGATCAACAGAGTCAATAAAATAACATGAGTCATCCTGTTACCTAGAAAATCTCATGGCATCATAAATTTTAAAAATAATATCTTCGTCACCTACTCTAAGTACCAATTTACCATCACCCACATCAATAACAGCCCTAGCAGTGGCTAAAAATGGAAGACCTAAGATTAAAGGCACTTCAATATCCTCATTCATGTCAAGCACAACGAAATCAACAGGGAATATAAATTTATCTACTTTTGCAAGTACGTTCTCTATAATTCCCCTAGGATATTTAACAGATCTATCAGCTAATTGAATACTCATCCTAATGGGTTTAGGTTCCTCAAGACCAGTTATTGAAACATTTTATATGGCATCAAATTAATGTTAGCGCCTAAATCAGCTAGTGCTTTATCAACATTCAAACTACCAATTAAGCAGGGAATAGTAAAACTTTCTGGATTTTTCAGTTTGGTTGGCAGTTTATTTTGGTGTATGGCTGAGCACTCCTCATTAAGTTCCACTGTAGATAAGCCTTCAAACTTCCTTTTGTTTGTTAGAAGTTCCTTTAAAAATTTTGCATATATAGGCATCTGCGATATAGCTTCAACAAAAGGTAAGTTAATATGCAGTTGTTTAAAAAGTTCAAGAAATTTACCGAATTGTGCATCCATGCGGTTTTTCTTATTCTTTGATGGATATGGAATTGGTGGTTTATATTCCTTTGGCATTGGATTGTCGTTGTTTTTGGGTTTTCCCTCCTCTCTTTTGTTTCTGTCAGCTTCTTGTGGTGGCTTCTTTTCAGATTCAGCTCACACTTTCTCACTTCTTAGTGTAACTGCTTTTAAATGCTCTTTTGGATTGGGTTCGGTGTTACTAGGTAGACTTCTTGGTGGTCTTTCTGAAATCATCTTAGTCAGCTGCCCAATTTGATTCTCGAGTCCTTGAATCGACGCTTGCTGATTTTTAAGTGCAGTTTCAGTGTTCTGAAAATGGGTTTCGCTACTGAAATAAATTTTGACATCATCTCCTCAAGATTCGGCTTTTTCTCTTGCTGGTAAGGCTGTTGTTGGAAGCCTAGAGGGGGTGGTGGTCTCTGATTCCCTTGGCTTCCCATGAGAAATTTGGGTGGTTCCTCCATCCTGCATTGTAAGTGTTACTATAAGGATTATTTTGAGGTCGAGGATTATTAACCATATAATTTAATTACTCGTTTTCCATGTTGTGGCCATACGATGGGTATTCTGAATTGTTCATTTCTCCTCCACTTGCATTGCATTGCATTACTAGGTGAACTTGTGAAGAACCAAGTAAACCATCAATTTTTTTATTTAAGATTTCTACCTGATTAGAGAGCATGGTGACCGAATCGACGCTAAAAGCACCGGCTACTTTCGTTGGCTTTATCCTCATGACTTGCCACTGATAATTATTCAGTGACATCTCTTCTATAAATTCATAAGCCTCTTCAAGTGTCTTATTATTAATAGTCCCACCAGCAGCTGCGTCAATCATCTATCTAGTCGAAGGATTCAGGCCATTGTGAAAAGTTTGAACCTATAGCCAGAGTGTTAACCCATGGTGAGGGCACCTTCTCAATAGATCCTTGTATCTCTCCCATGCATCATAGAGTGTTTCTAGATCCATCTATACAAAAAAAGAGATATCATTCCTCAACTTAGCCATTTTAGCCTGCGGAAAATATTTAAGTAAGAATTTTTCGGTCATTTGTTCCTAAGTAGTAATTGACACTCGTGGTAATGAGTTCAACCACTATTTAGCTTTGTTCCTAAACGAAAAGGGAAACAACTGAAGGTGAATGGCATCGTCAGAAACGCCATTGATCTTAAATGTGTCTCAAAACTTTAAAAAATTTGCCAAATGAGTATTTGGATCTTCATCCTATAAACCATCAAACTGAACAAACTGTTGTAACATTTGAATCATGTTAGGTTTCAGTTCAAAATTATTTGCAGCAATAGCAGGTCTAGAGGTGTGCATGGCTGGGCGGCCCGGCCTGGCCCGAAGGCCCGCCCGAAAAATGGGAAGGTTTGGGTAAAAATATAGGCCCGAAAAATAGGCTTGGACAAAAAATGAGGCCCGTTTAAAAAACGGGCCAGGCTCCGGGTAAGATTTTTTTGGCCCGGGCCCGGCCTAGTCCAGCCCGAATTTTAATTTTATATTAAATTATTTTTTTAATCATTTTTTTTTTTAACTTTAAGTCTTTACTCTTTAACTTTACTCATTTTTTTTCCACTTTCATTTTGTCAGTTAGTGCTGCTACCTTCCTTCCTTTTTTCCCATTTTCAAAACCAAAATCCCTAGCTCACACCACCTCCACCGATCCACCGATCCATTGATCCAGTGTCTGTTGGCCACCTCCAGCTAGCCTCAAGCTCAGCTCAACTTCTTCATTTTTGTTTCTTCATTTGCAATCTCGGTAGCCAATCTCGGTGCTCCCAAAGTTTGGTCCTTACTAAGGCTCCCCATAGGCCCATACTACTGGCTGCTGCTGTTGAAGGCTGCTACTGTGCCTTTATCGCAGAAAGCCCCTTCTTCACAGTAAGTTTCTTTTTCTTCTTCTTTACTGCTGCATCTTCTTCTTGCAGGTTTTTGACAGTGCAAAATTAATACAAAAATGAAACGTGTATGGAATAGTTAAATTATTTATATCATTTATGTCACATAGACTCAAATATAAAGTTAAATTATTTTACATATTTAAATCATATTCTCATATTCATCATGATAGTAAGGACTAGTTTTCCTGGTTTTAAATTTAATTATGTTTGGTTAGTAGGTGGTATTAAGTTTGATATGTTTTCTGTTAACTACCTAATTACAATTACCATTAATTTAATTGCCTTAGATTATTTAATTTCAACCACTGAAACCAAGCATCATCAATGCTACTTAATTATATAAACTATCTTAGAGTTTAAATTAATTTTATTACAATAATTAATTTGGTTAACTCTGAAAATAAAGAAAAATTATAACTTACATTTTGCATGCATTTTGATGTTTTATTATTATTATTATTATTTAATGGAGTGTTTGACGAAATTGATTTGTCACGTAATTTTTTCCGTTAGGATACATTAGTAGATTTGTGAGTGAAATGTCCTTCATCATGATATCGATGTTTTCCTTTTCTTTTCAATTAAAAAAAATCCAATCATATGGGAATTTAGTAAATCTTCTAATTAAGCTTCAATTTAACTAAGGAGCATTCCAAAGGATAAGTGTATTTACTGGATTATGCTATACTCAACCTCTACTTAATCTTATAACCAATGTAATGATACTTATTATTATTATAATAATGCATGTGGAATTGTGGATTAATTTACTCCTGTCGATGCATGCTTCTATTCTGCTTTCAGTATTTACTATATTTTAATAGTATTTTAATTTTTAAATCAACATTCAAAATTTTTTAAATAAAATTCCAAAACATAAAATTTTAATTTAGAACTAAATAAGTTAGTAAACTTTAATTTATATTTAAATAAAAGCTTTAAATTAAATTGTCTTCGTATGAAAATTATAAATTGTATCATAATTATTAGATATTTTAGTATGAAAATTAATTATCTTTTGGTCTATTTGGATTTCAGGACTTAATTTTTATGACTATGGCTAGTTCGAACAGTCCTATACTTGTGGATGATGAGTTTAATGAGTATGAAAGTGCTCCTAAACGTCAAAAGTCTACCACTTCAATGGTGTGGGATGAAATGACAAAGCTTGAATGCGAGAACAAAAATGAATTGAAGGCACAATGTAATCACTGTAAGACTATCTTCTCTGCTAAATCTTCTAGTGGAACTTCTCATTTAAGACGTCATCTAAATAGTTGTTTGAAAAAAGTTAATAAGGACATCACTCAATACACCATAGCCACTCAACCATCATTAGGAGGTGTTCCATTTATAAAAAACTACAAGTTTGATACTGATAAGTGTCGTCAAGCTGTTTCTACTTTTCTTGTGTGTAGCAAACATGCATTTAGGACAGTTGAAGAACCGGGATTTAGATACATGATGAGAATTTCTAGTCCTAATTTTAAGAATATAAGTAGATATAAAGCTGCTAGGGATGTCCTAATGTATTATGCAAAAGAGGGAGATCTGTTGAAGAAAAGTTGGCTAAAGCACCTGGTTTAATTTGTCTAACTTCCGATAATTGGAACTCGGAGCATACTAATAATGAATATATTTGTATTACTACTCATTGGGTTGACAAAGATTGGAAGCTACAAAAGAGAATCATAAGGTTTAGAGCTTTATTTCCTCCTTATGATGGTTTGAACATAGCGGATGAACTTGTTTTATGTTTATCTCAATGGGGTATAGACAAGAAAATCTTTAGCATCACTTTGGATAATGCTTCTTATAATGATGTTATGGTTTCTTGTCTTAAAAATCATTTTCGTGCAAACCGAGCTATTTTGTGTGATGGTGCTTTTTTTCAAGTTAGATGTTGCGCACATATATTGAATCTTATAGTTAAAGCTGGTTTGGAACTTGCTGATGATGTTGTTGGTAAGATTCGAAATGGAATTAAGTACATAAAAAAGTTGAGAATTCGTAGGAAAAGATTTTATGATGTGGCCGACAAAAGTTTTCATTTGAATGTAACCAAAAAGTTGCGTCAAGATGTGTGTGTAGGATGGAATTCTACTTATTTGATGCTTGAATCTTCTCTTTACTATAAAGATGTGCTAGATTATTGGGGCCATCGAGATAAAGATTATCAAATATTTGTACTTTCTAACGAGGAGTGGAGAAATGTTGCTATTCTTTGCAAATTTTTGAAAGTTTTTTATGATGTGACTTGTGTTTTTTCTGGTTCTAATTATCCAACGGCTAATCTTTATTTTAGAGGGGTTTGGAAGGTTCACAAGCTCTTGCTTGATACAGTTAAAGGTCCTCATTCGTTTTTAACTCCAATGGTTAAGCAAATGCAAGAGAAATTTAATAAATAGTGGGCTGAGTATTCATTGATATTGTCATGTGCTGCAATTTTAGATCCTCGTTACAAGTTGAATTATGTGCAGTATTACTTTACTACAATCTATGGTATTCATGCTTCAGATTTTGTTGAAACCATTCTTAGCAATCTTAGACTCTTGTTTGACGAGTATGTTAAGAGATCTAAATCCACGTCTTCCTCTTTGGCTAGGAGTTCTAATGTTTCAGATAAAAATCTTGTTGATTCTAGTTTGGATAAACACAATGTTAATAGTGTTGATTTTGGTTTTGGGGGAGATTTTGATGAGAGTGATGACTATAAACGGTATTTAAATGAATCTAGCACTATGAGTGAAAAGTCACAGTTGGACATTTATTTGGAAGAACCGGCACTTGAGTTGAATAGTGAAATAGATGTTTTGGATTATTGGAGCAAAAGTTCAGTTTGATATAATGAGCTTTCATTATTGGTTCGTGATCTTTTGGCAATTCCAATATCGACTGTAGCTTACGAATCGGCTTTTAGCATGGGTAAGAAAGTTATCACACCTTTGAGGAGTTCACTTAAGCCAAAAATGGTTCAAGCCATTGTTTGCTTGGATGATTGGATGCGAGCTAAGGGACTTTCAACAGGTAATTATTACTCTCGTTTTATTGTTGTAATTTTATATTATTTTTTATCAATTTGATTATCTAATTATTTATTTTTATTTCATGTTAGAAATTTGTTACAAGAATAATGATGACGATGAACACGATAAGGATGATGAGGACGATGAGGATGATGTTTCTTTGATTACTTTTTAGGCTACCTTCCTTTCTAATTGTTGACAATTTAATTTAGCTTATAATTTATAGTTTGTTATAAAATTAAATATATTGATTGGTTAATGTGTAGATATTCTGGTTGGTTGATTATATTTTGCAGGTTTTTGGTGTTGTTGGTGATGCTGTTCTCACTACTGTTGTATGGTGCTGTTTTTTTGTGCTGTTTTGTTGCTATTTTGGAGCTGTTTTGGAGCTATTTTGATGCTATTTTGGTGTTGTTTTAGTGCTACTTTTGTGGTGTTTTATTGTTCTTTTGCAGCTATTTATTATGTTATCTGTTGTCGTTTTTAATATTATTTCGATATTGTAAAACTTTTATTTTATTATTAATTTGGTTATTATTTTAGTTCTAATTTGTTTCAATTTTAATATGACCACTTTTTTATTATATTTCTAATTTGTATATTGTTTTAAGAAGGCCACCAACAGCCCACTTAAAGAATGATTAGTTTGCGTGTATTTGTTACGTGCGGCATGTTTAAGCATTGAATTATAAAACTCGATTTGTTTAACTTATAATAATTAAAACAATTTAAATTCACTAATTTGCTACCAAGTATACTCGTTTTTCTTTCATTTTGATATTTAAAATATTTTATTTTATTTATTTTTAACATCATTAAAAGAAAACGGTAGTTTTTTAGGTAATTTAGACAAGAAACACACGCTACATATCATTCTTTTAGCACATGTGTATATAAAATTTCTTTTATAAAATATATATTGTTCTAAATTAGCTAAAAACAATTTTAAAACATTATAAAAAAGAAAAATAAATAATATAAATAATTAAGATACGTTTTAAAAGTTTATAAAAATAGGATAAATATATAAAAATAAAATATATGTAAAATATCTAAAATATAAAAAATTATCAAATAAACAAGTCTCATTTTTATTTGTTTTTGTTTTAATATTTTTAAATGTATTTGATTTATTATATTTTTAAAATTTTATTTAATGAAATAAGAAAAAAAAAATTAATATTGGTCGAGCCAGGCCGGGCCAGCTCGGGCCTATCAATTTTGTGCCTAACCGGGCTTGGACAATTTTTTAGGCTCATATTTTGGGCCGGGCCGGGCCGAGCTAGGCTTGGGCCTAAAAAACGGGCCGAATTTTTTTATGGCCCCGGCCCGACCCATGCACACCTCTAAGCAGATCTAACTATACTCGATTTGGCTCCTGTTAAAGTAGGTTTAGCATAATCATACATAGTACGAGGCGTAGGATTCTGATTTACTAGATCTGCAGCAACTACAAGAGGAAGTTGATTATTCTGATTTTCAGCCATCTCCTCGGTTGTGGTTTGAATATCGTCCGTGTCGAAACCTTTTTTTATTTTTTAAAACAATGGGGATCGAATTTTGAAACCAAAAATGTGGAGTCGCCACCAACCTTTTGTTTAGGTGTGGTTGGATCACCTAATAAAACATTTTAAAACAATTCTGGTCCACAAAAATTTTAAAAATAGATTCGGGAGCCGGTTACATATGAGGAAGGGTTAGCACCCTCATTACGCCCAAAAATTGGTACCAAATTGATTTGATGCTGTCCCTATATCAAAAGGTTTTTCTTTAAAGAGAAGATTTTCAAAGTATGATTCTTTTTAAAATGCATGAATAGTTCAAATTAGTGGTCAAAAATCTCTTGTTTCAAAGATACGCAGTATCATACCCAGTACGATTGGATACGATCCTTTATACCTTTAAATACAATTGATTTTTGACTTTTGAAAATTCGTACACTAAAATTATAAAAAGGTTATCCAAATATTTAGTTCACCGAAAAATCATACCCAGTACGATTGAGCATAATTTTCCGGATTCCCCAAATATTAGATATTACCTTATTTCAGAATTTTTAAATGATAAAGAAAATTAGAAATTTGCTCAAAACGCGTTTATCCATTAAAATGTAATGCTTAATGAATTGTATCAAAACGTTTGCATGGGTAAGAATTTATGAACATGAAATATAAGTCACAACAAGTCACAATTAACAAATCCACAATTATGTACAGTTATTCTAAGTAAAATGTGACAAATTCTTAATTATGGATGATGAACAATCAATAAAATGATATACAACAATAATTCACTTGACATAATATAAAATTATCCATAAAATATGTACAAAATGCAATGGAATTAGAACTTAGTATATTATAGGACATTTTTTTAAAATTGGCTAATTAATTAACACATATTATAAGTTGACAAACTTGTATAAAAAAACTAGAGATTTATTTAAAATAATATTATAGAATAAAGCATTTGAATCGAATAATGTGCAAAATACTTTAAATGCAATTTCATTTAGAGATTTACAATGTGCATGATAACTTAAATAATATATAGAATATAAAAGACAAATACAACACATGATAAGATATAATGTACATAGCAAATTTGTAAAACATGCATAAATAAATTTGGAAATAATTATTGGTAAAAGATGTCATGAAATTAATAATGTATATAAAAAATAAGTAATTATACATGTAACGAATCTTAAAAAAATCTAATCATTCACACAAAAGGTAAAAAACTATATTTACAAAATACATAAATTTAATGGTGTATATTCATAAAGCTATATTTATAAAGGAAATTTTAAAACAAATAATATATAACATAATTTTACATGTAATAAATTAATTTGGATTGATGAAACATATAAATAGTACATGTATAAGGATAATAAAATATGACAAGATATACAATAAATAAATTATATGATTTAAAATATGGTTCTTAAAAGAAATATATTATACACATAAATAAATTTAAAAGAGGAAAATATATATACATAAAAAATATTAATATGAAATCGATAACGTGGGCTATAATAAAAAATAATTTAATATGAGTTATTTACATATGAATAAATTTTAGAAACAATTGTATGCTAAGATAACATGGAATTAAAATGTGAATTATAAGATTAAATTAATTTTATCATAAATTATATTTGCAATAGATTTAAAAAATAATTACGTATACAAGTAGATTTAAAAAATAAAATTATATGTATAAAATAACATAGGATTAATAATATATAAGGTGAAAACTTGATATAAATAAATATATATACAAGAATAATAATATAAAATAATGTTCGATTTCAATAAAATACTTAAAAGAAATAAATTATATTTAGAGTTAAAAGAATATATATCAACATATCAACATATAATATATATATATGTATATATATATACACGTAAAATTCACCAACAATATAATAACAATGTATAAAATTTTTTAGATCAATATCAATTAAATTTTTAAAGCAAAGGTATATTAACATAACCAAACAATTTCAAGAAGCAATTATACAAATGAAAGAAATAACAAGTTAAAGTAATATTTAAAACTATGTTAAGATAATTTTAAAAACAAATAATAAAATCTTAAATAAAAATGAATAAAAGCATAAATAAGTAAATAAAAACTTGATTGAAATAAAAATAAGATTAAGAGGACGATCTATAAACAAATAAAATTAATAAAACCAAAGATTAAACTAAGATGAAACATGCACCAATGGTCAAGGATCTAAAATACAAATATCCCAAGCTTTGAAACATGGCATTTAAACAAGTACCAAATTGTAGCAGTGCGTAAATCACAGGGAAAATGTAAAAACAAACAAATGTAATCAAGGCTGAAAAACAAATCAATGTAGGATAAGAGGGAAAATTGGTTGACGCGCGGATCTCACCCCCCCCCCGACATTTTGGAGTCAAAATTGAAAGAAGAAAAAAAAGAATGGCAATCTGCCATTTTCACAAATAGCAAGTCAAATTTTAGGGATTCAATTCGGGGACATCGCCGAACCACCATCAAGCTTGATGGCCGACCATGCTTGTGAAGAGATGCAATCGAGGGCGAGTAAGTACCCCCTTTCTTTACTCGATTCATGCAAAATATAAGAGAATAGAAAAGGAAAAAAGTATTTCAAAAGAAAAAACAAGATCTCCAAAATTAAAAGAAAGAAAGCGCAAACTTGAATCACCTCTTTGGTTTTTCCTATTGCTTTTTCAATATGCGGATCCCTTTCTAGGAAAAGAAGAAGATAATCCCCCCTTTTACAGTATTTTCCTTCGGCTTTTATAGCCAAATCTAATGAAATAACAAAGAAATCCAAAATTATTTTCTTTTTCCACTATACGATTCTTGGATTCGATTATTCTTATTTTCTTCTTTCTCGCAGGTTCTAATGTTGTATGGAGCAGTGAAGAAGATGCTGAGGCTGCAGTGCAAGAGGCTTCCAGAGACTCCAAATGTGCTGGGCCAATCGGGCTTATTTTATTTGGGTTGGAAATTGGGCTTTATTTAAAGGACTTGGACTATTAATAAATTTGGGCCTTTATTCGTGAACAGGCTTAGGACAATTAATTTATTTTTTTACTTTATTTTTTATTTTGGTTTTATGTATGGGCCGGGCGAATTGGGCATATTACAGCTGCCCCTCTTTGCTCATTGTCGTGTAACGAGAATAGAGCAAAGACTTTAAATAGGGCCAATTTTGCCCGATTTTGCTGAATCTTGACTGTAACTTTAGGGAAATAGGATTAGTGACTTAAATCTGCTCCATTGCCAATACATGGAGATAAGATTCGCCATCTTCAATCTGCTCCGCAACTGCTTTAGGGAGATAGATCTTCAATCTTCGGTCTGCTTCCTTGCTACCTCAGGAAGATAAGACTACAATTTTCAACCTGCTCTCTTGCTATCTCAGAGAGATAAGGTCTTAAGGCTTAAATCTGCTCCATTGCCAGTACATGGAGATAAGATTTGCGTCCTCCAATCTTCAATCTTCAGTCTACTTCCTTGCTACCTCAGGTTGATAAGACTACAATCGCTGCTCTTTTGCTACCTCAGAGAGATAAAGTCAGTGGCTAAAATCTGTTCCATCGCCAATAAATGGAGATAAGATTCACCATCTGCGAAGATTTCTCCGCTGCAATCTCAGGGAGATAAAATCTTCAATTCTCAGTCTGTTTCCTTGCTACCTCAGGAAGATAAGACTCACTCTTCAACCTGCTCTCTTGCTACCTCAGAGAGATAAGGCTAGTGGCTAAACTCTTCCCCATTGCCGATACATAGAGATAAGATTCACCATCTGTAATTTGTTCTGCTGCAACTTCAAGAAAATAAATCTTGGGGCTTAAATCTACTCCATTGCCGATACATGGAGATAAGGTTCGCCTTTTTCGATCTACTCCGCTTCTGTTGAGAGAAATAAGATCTTCCACATTTAATCTACTTTCTTGCTACTTCAGGAAGATAAGACTACAATTGCCAACCTGCTCTCTTGCTACCTCAGAGAGATAAGGTCAATAGCTAAAATCTGCTCCATTGCCGATACATGGAGATAAGATTCGCCATCCTCGATCCGCTCCACTACTGCTTAGGGAGATAAGATCTTCAATCTTCAGTCTACTCCACTGCAACCTCAGGGAGATAAGACTTGTTATGATTTGCTTTACTGCAACTGACACTTCAACCTGCTCCACTGCAACCTCAAGGAGATAAGGTTTGTCGTCTTTGGTCTGTTCCACTACTGCTTAGGGAAATAAGACCTGCAATCTTCAACCTACTCCACTGCCACTTCAGGGAGATAAGGTTTGTAATCTTTGATCTATTCCGCTGCAACTTCAGGGATATAAGATTTGACTTCACCGATGTTACTACATCATCCTCTTGGACTTGTCCTATAGACTCGGTTTCATGTATCATACTTATGCCAACTAATTAGGATGCTATGATTAAAATGAATCAAATACTCCTAACTAGATGATGCTGATGTCAAATAATTAGGATGCTATGATCAAAATGAATCAAATGCTCCTAACTAAATGTGATGCTTATGTCAAATAATTAAGATGCTATGAATCAAATGCCCCTAACTAGATGTGATGCTGATGTCAAATAATTAGGATGCTATGATCAAAATGAATCAAATGCTCCTAACATGTTATGAATGATATATGAATGCAAAAATGAAAATAATCTTTTTTGAATGATCTTTTTTTTTAAATGATATTTTTTAAATGCTCAAGGTATCATCGTTCATTATTCACCAAGGCTCTATCACTAATTTATTATGCTGCCATCCTGTTCGGCTAGTATTCTTGACAAAAAACCCAAAGAAACAATCACATTCTACTCAGCAAGCTTGCCCCGCCGTAATTTGAGAGTCCCTTACACTGTAGTCTTCTGGGACATGAAGTTTGAACTTCCCACTGCAACTCCAGGAGAATAATCATTTGATTTCTTCTATCCATCCTGTTGCAACTCAGAGGTATAGAATTTGCATTACCTTTAAACAATTGAATCTGTTACACCATTTCCTGAGTATAATGAACAAACATATATGTCTGATATCTGTATGAATACCATTTTCTTTCTTCGCGAACAATCCCATTGCTCATTCTTGCCGAGATTATAACACCAATTAATATCTTTTGACAGAAAATCCAAAGAGATAATCTCAATTTGGGTTTAAAAATTTCCAACCCTTAAGCTTGGTGAGTTTTAAACAATAGTCCTATTTTAGGCTCTTGTATTATTTAGAAGCTCCCCAAAGTAATATATGGAACTTTCTTTATGAAAGTATTATTAGTCCAAAAATCATTATTTCAAGCCAAAATGCTTGAAAAAGATCATAACCATGGACAAGAAAGGAATTAATTGAGAACATAGCTCGAAACAAACAAGAAAATGCAACCAAGAAAGAAATCTATTAGGACGTGACCTAAAAAGAACAAGGTAATCAAAGATAACAAATAAAAAATGGGTAAAAATGTAAAGCTAGGTGCCCCAGATATCGCAGCTTGAACTTTTCTGTACCAACTTCTTGAGGACCATTCTGAGCTCAATACGCGTTTATGGGATCCAGAGTACTTTGTCAATGCCCCAAGACGTAACAATCTTCTTTCATTGTTAATTCAGGCATCGCAAAACTAATGTATGTCCCACTTTGATCCAAATTTGAGCCGCCCTTTTCGGGTTTTCAACTCAAATCCCCTTTAGTCTCAAAGCGCTCTTTGCGAGTTTTCGCTTTGGTCTCTCCTTTTCTTTCTTTTTTTTTAATTTTTTTGATTGATTCTTTCTCTTTTTTTATTTTTTCTTTTTTATTTCTTTTTTTATTTTATTATTATTATTTTTTCAAGGTCTCAAGGCGCCCTTTGCTGGTTTTCACCTTGGCCTCTCCCATAGAACGCACTTTGACTGTATTTTGAATTTCCCGAACTGGGCAAATCCTTTCAATCAAAAGCAGGCCTTCTTTACATAAGGTCCCTTTTAGTTTGGCATATTTCTTCTTTTGAAGTCCTTTTGTATAGGAAAAATCTTCTTCAATATCAAGCTCCCCTCATGGAATTCTCGAGGATAAACTTCTCTGTCGTAAGCCCGCATCATCTGACTGTGACGGATATCTTTTAAGTTTGATTGATCATATCAAGATTGAACCCATTCTGATTCATCCAACTTTAGTTGTGCCAAGACTCGAAGAAAAAGAACCTCGTCTTCAAAAACTGTTTCAATCCTATAAATCAATGTGTTGCCCCGGTAAAGGTTTCGGCCCATGTTCGATAAACATAGAGGGTAAATGATAACTTCTTTATGCCTATCCTTACAAGACTCAGTCATTTTTCACTATGACTTTTGTTCTATTATTTGCTTTTCTTTTTTTTTCTATTTTTGAACTTTTGTTTTTCTTTTTGAATGCCTTTACTACACTGTGATATAGTGTCTGATCTTTGAATAGACTGCAAACTTTTGACATTGTGCAGTTGTATTTGAAAGTAATCCTTTCTGACATTACTTATTAGCAACCTTTTTTCTTCTTCTTTTTTTTTTTATTTTTTTGTGTTTTTTTTTATTTTTGGAATTTGATGACTATTAGTCTTGTAATATTGACATATGAAGCGACCTTCACCCTCTTCGTGAAGTAATCAATGACTGCTAAGATGAATCGATGAGAATGGCCTGATAGCATCCTTGTCCCATATAGAGAAAATCTGTGAAGAAATGAATGTGGCTTTAACCAATGCAATCCCTTTCCATGGTGGATCAACAATACCCAAACCTCATGATTAGCGTGGCTACCATGAAACCTTTAAAATGTGTCTTTCTGGCATTGTATAGACATTGTGTATCATCCCCAGATCTTAATATCTCAAATATATCTCGACATGATCACGTGAAAACATATTTGAATTTCTTGAAGTAACTCAAAGACAATTCATTTTGTCCCTGTGGTGACTCAGGTTTCAATCTTTGCCCCCTGTTCACAATGTCCATTGACCCTTCGTAAAGTAGGATCTGTTTTTTCATCTTGTTCTACCGTCCTTAACAAATCAGGAAATAAGTCACAATCTATGTCATCTTCAAAGTCCTGAGATCCGCTTAAACACCTATCTCACCCCAAAAGGGAGTCAGTTACAGCGTTGCTCATCATTGATATCTGGGGACCTATAGTAGGTACAAAGGCAAAGTCCAAGGATAATTATTTGTATGGTATGATCGTGAATGAAGGATGAAAGCATATTTAAAAAAAATAGTCCAAAGAACAAAAGAATATATAAAGAATGAAAGAATATTTATTCAAAAAGAATAAATTTTATTGAAATAAAAATTTTGGACACAAACCTATTTCATAAAAGGATTCTTATTGCCCCCAGGCTTAAAAGCAACAAGTGCGTTTTGAATATTACTCTAGATCAGTTCTAAAAATACAAGGATATCTTCCACAGTCTCATTGCTTAAAACACTTCCAAGTACATAAAGGTTTGGAAACCTTTATTCCCTGAACCTCTCTTTGGATATGTCATCCAGATTCTCTTTGATGATTAGTGGTTATAACCCTTGGCTGACCTATGTTGACTAACGATATTCACTTCATTTTCCTTGTTTCTCGGAGTTGACCTTTTGGCACCTTCTCCCATATCTATTTTCCCATTTCTTATCGCATATTCAATCATCTCACCAGACATTACTATATCTGAAAAGCTCAGAGTAGCGCTTCCCAACATATAATCAATGAACGGGGCTTTCAAAGTATTAATGAAAAGGATCGTAGTCTCCTTCTCCAAAAGAGGCGGTTGGACTTGTGTTGCTACCTCTCTCCATTTTTGGGCATATTACCTAAAGCTCTCGTTTCGCTTCTTTTCCATACTTTGTAGGGTAATTCTGTCGGGTGCCATGTCTGTTACATGGCTATACTGCTTCATAAAAGCCTGTGCTAAGTCCTTCCATGAATGAATTTTAACACGACTCAATTGATTGTACCATTTAGCTGCTGACTCGATCAGACTGCTTTGGAAGCAATAAATTAATAATTGGTCGTTGTTAACATACCCTGTCATCCTTCGACAGAACATTATGATGTGAGCTTCAGGACAACTGGTCCCATTGTACTTTTCAAACTCTGGAATCTTAAACCTTGGTGGGAGTACTAGATCAGGGACCAAACTTAAATCCTTAGTGTCAATCCCACAGTAGAAGTCAACATTCTCCATTGCTTTCAATTTTTCCTCCAACCTTCTATACCGATCCTCAAGTTGTATTGGCAATTCCTTCTCTGCTTTTTCCATTTCATCAGGAACTTCAAGATTGGTTAGGTTGCCATCCAGATGGGAGCTTGGGCCTATCGGGTAATCCACTAGTGTCGAGGCACCAGCCTAATATTTCTGAGTTTTGACAATAGGTACACCTTGCGGATAAGTCTGAGCACTTACCGGGGTAAAACCCGGAGGGTCCTCATTGTCTTTCCCAGTATTGATCATGGAACTTTTCCTTTCTTCAAGCCCTTTTGTCAACAATTGAGACAACTGGTTTATCAGGTTCCTTTAAGACTATAAAACCAGATCTCTCATATCCTGCCTAAACTTCGCCAGTTGCTCTTGCATCTGTATTTGTAACTGGTCTTGCATCTCTCTTTGAAGTTGTTCAAGTCTTTCCAATCTTTGGTCCATATCTTTTGTCTTAGCACGGGTACCGTAACGATGCTTGGCTGGTAAATTTTTGTTGGTTCCCAATTTACCTAAAATGATTTCAACTAATTAGGAACCTTTTTATGAAAATTTAATGCAAATGATGAAATGATGCAATGTAATGCAAATGCATGGGATGGATGCAAAAGAAAGAAAGATGTTGATTTTCAATTTAATTCCATTAGAACAACTTTTTCTAGAAAACAAATTCCTTTACATAAAACGGATTACATATGAGGCCTTGCTTTCATATTCCAAGCGAAGGCACCGATCCCTTTCTTCGTAAAATCCAAATTCCGCAAGCCTCCAATAAATGCCTCTACTAGCTCTTCTTAGCTTGATCCAGGGCACGACTCAATACCCTCACGATGTTGATTAGCTCCCTTACGAAAAAATCGAGATCCGACAACTCTCGAACACTCTTTATCGGCTTGAATCTTCAGGTAAAGACTTGTTTTTTCTCCACAAACTATCAGCCTTCTCCCGTCAATTTAGACAACCGTATTATAATCCACTTCATCAGGAAATTCGTTTTCTTATGACAAACTATTCTATTTAGCAATCAAATATGAATCAACACCTCCTTTCTATGATGATGTAATGCAATGCAATTATAAACAAAACAAAAACAAAACACGTTAGTACAAGTGAAATAAATATCAAATAAAGTACCTATTCAGGTGACCACTAAATTTGGGCAAGGTTCTACGTAAGGTGGATTCTCAAGGTTCACTATATGTGGTTCGGTTCTAGAGAAAGGGTACCTGAACCAGTAGATTCCTCAATTCTCACCCATTATAGGCTTATATGAATCGGGTTCGATTCAGGGGAATACATTTCTCTATGACCATACGGATATGAAAATATCACGAAATCATAGGTACGGATGTATCCCGGAAGCAATCCACTAGCCCATACGGAGGTGATAACCCCACGAAAGCATAGTTTCTTACTCCCACTTAATAGGTATAACCACAACGGTCATGCAATGCAATGCCATATTATTCTACCAAACTTGTACCACTACAATCATGCTAATAAATGCAATTAAAAGAATCATGATCTTCAAATTTTTATTTTTATTTTTTGACAAAAGGACAGCAAACAATCAATTTTATGGCCTGACTCTCTTTGCTCAATCCCCAGTGGAGTCGCCAAGCTGTCGAAACCCTTTTTTATTTTTTAAAACAATGGGGATCGACTTTTGAAACCAAAAATGTGGAGTCGCCACCAACCTTTTGTTTAGGTGTGGTTGGATCACCTAATAAAACATTTTAAAACAATTCTGGTCCACAAAAATTTTAAAAATGGATTCGGGAGCCGGTTACGTATGAGGAAAGGTTAGCACCCTCATTAGGCCCAAAAATTGGTGCCAAATTGATTTGATGCTGTCCCTATATCAAAAGGTTTTTCTTTAAAGAGAATATTTTCAAAGTATGATTATTTTTAAAATGCATGAAAAGTTCAAATTAGTGGTAAAAAATCTCTTGTTTCAAAGATACGCAGTATCATACCCAGTACGATTAGATATGATCCTTTATACCTTTAAATACAATTGATTTTTGACTTTTGAAAATTCGTACACTAAAATTATAAAAAGATTATCCAAATATTTAGTTCATAGAAAAATCATACCCGAGACGATTGAGCATAATTTTCCGGATTCCCAAATATTAGATATTACCTTATTTGAATTTTTAAATGATAAAGAAAATTAGAAATTTGCTCAAAACGCGTTTATCCATTAAAATGTAATGCTTATTGAATTGTATCAAAACGTTTGCATGGGTAAGAATTTATGAACATGAAATATAAGTCACAACAAGTCACAATTAACAAATCCACAATTATGTACAGTTATTCTAAGTAAAATGTGACAAATTCTTAATTATGGATGATGAACAATCAATAAAAATGATATACAACAATAATTCACATGACATAATATAAAATTATCCATAAAATATGTACAAAATGCAATGGAATTAGAACTTAGTATATTATAGGATTTTTTTAAAATTGGCGAATTAATTAACACATATTATAAGTTGACAAACTTGTATAAAAAATAGAGATTTATTTAAAATAATATTATAGAATAAAACAATTGAATCGAATAATGTGTAAAATACTTTAAACGCAATTTCATTTAGAGATTTACAATGTGCATAATAACTTAAATAATATATAGAATATAAAAGATAAATACAACACATGATAAGATATAATGTACATAGCAAATTTGAAAAACATGCATAAATAAATTTGGAAATAATTATTGGTAAAAGATGTCATGAAATTAATAATGTATATAAAAAATAAGTAATTATACATGTAACTAATCTTAAAAAAATCTAATCATTCACACAAAAGGTAAAAAACTATATTTACAAAATACGTAAATTTAATGGTGTATATTCATAAAGCTATATTTATAAAGGAAATTTTAAAATAAATAATATATAACATAATTTTACATGTAATAAATTAATTTGGATTGATGAAACATATAAATAGTACATGTATAAGGATAATAAAATATGACAAGATATACAATAAATAAATTATATGATTTAAAATATGATTCTTAAAAGAAATATATTATACACATAAATAAATTTAAAAGAGGAAAATATATATACATAAAAAATATTAATATGAAATCGATAACGTGGGCTATAATAAAAAATAATTTAATATGAGTTATTTACATATGAATAAATTTTAGAAACAATTGTATGCTAAGATAACATGGAATTAAAATGTGAATTATAAGATTAAATTAATTTTATCATAAATTATATTTGCAATAGATTTAAAAAATAATTACGTATACAAGTAGATTTAAAAAAATAAAAATTATATGTATAAAATAACATAGGATTAATAATATATAAGGTGAAAACTTGATATAAATAAATATATATACAAGAATAATAATATAAAATAATGTTCGATTTCAATAAAATACTTAAAAGAAATAAATTATATTTAGAGTTAAAAGAATATATATCAACATATCAACATATAATATATATATATATATATATATACACGTAAAATTCACCAACAATATAATAACAATGTATAAAATTATTTTAGATCAATATCAATTAAATTTTTAAAGCAAAGGTATATTAACATAACCAAACAATTTCAAGAAGCAATTATACAAATGAAAGAAATAACAAGTTAAAGTAATATTTAAAACTATGTTAAGATAATTTTAAAAACAAATAATAAAATCTTAAATAAAATGAATAAAAGCATAAATAAGTAAATAAAAACTTGATTGAAATAAAAATAAGATTAAGAGGACGATCTATAAACAAATAAAATTAATAAAACCAAAGATTAAACTAAGATGAAACATGCACCAATGGTCAAGGATCTAAAATACAAATATCCCAAGCTTTGAAACATGGCATTTAAACAAGTACCAAATTGTAGCAGTGCGTAAATCACAGGGAAAATGTAAAAACAAACAAACAGAATCAAGGCTGAAAAACAAATCAATGTAGGATAAGAGGGAAAATTGGTTGACGCGCGGATCTCACCCCCCCGCCCCCGACATTTTGGAGTCAAAATTGAAAGAAGAAAAAAAAGAATGGCAATCTGCCATTTTCACAAATAGCAAGTCAAATTTTAGGGATTCAATTCGGGGACATCGCCGAACCACCATCAAGCTTGATGGCCGACCATGCGCAGAAGAGATGCAATCAGAGGCCAGAGGTAAGTACCCCCCTTTCTTTACTCGATTCATGCAAAATATAAGAGAATAGAAAAGGAAAAAAAAGTATTTCAAAAGAAAAAAACAAGATCTCCAAAATTAAAAGAAAGAAACTGCAAACTTGAATCACCTCTTTTGGTTTTTCCTATTGCTTTTTCAATATGCGGATCCCTTTCTAGGAAAAGAAGAAGATAATCCCCCCTTTTACAGTATTTTCCTTCGGCTTTTATAGCCAAATCTAATGAAATAACAAAGAAATCCAAAATTATTTTCTTTTTCCATTATACGATTCTTGGATTCGATTATTCTTATTTTCTTCTTTCTCGAGTTCTAATGTTGTATGGAGCGATGAAGAAGATCTTTGAGGTCAGCAGCAAGAGGCTTCCAGAGACTCCAAATGTCTTTGGGCCAATCGGGCTTATTTTATTTGGGTTGGAAATTGGGCTTTATTTAAAGGACTTGGACTATTAATAAATTTGGGCCTTTATTCGTGAATGTGCTTAGGACAATTAATTTATTTTTTACTTTATTTTTATTTTGGTTTTATGTATGGGCCGGGCGAATTGGGCCTATTACAGTCCTCTTGTCCTTCCTCTATGTCACGTAGGCTTCGCCTAATTTCTCTTCGGTTTCTACGAGCTGTGTGTTCTATCTCACTATCAAAAAGTAATGGTCCTAGCGGGTTTCTTCTAGTCATAAACTATAAAAACCTGTTAGAAGAAAATAAAAGAAAATTTAGTAAAATTAACAAAAATAAAATAAAATTTAAATTGCAATAAAATAAATGGCTAAAGTAATAAAAATTAAACGTTCCTAATATTTTTAGTTCCCCGGCAATGGCGCCAAAAACTTGATTGAACAAATTGTGATAAGTTTTGAACTTATAATTGACCGTACTTAAAAACTAACTATTATCACGATGAAGACAAGTGCACCTATCGAACAGTAGTATAGTTTATAGCAAGACTGGGATATCGAACCCAAAGGAACTAAAAGTACTGGTATTAACTCTCTTTTTATTATCTAGCCTAAAAAATAAAGGGGTTTATTTTATCTAAATTAATTAACTAAATTAAGAATGCAGAGGAAGAAAATTGGGGAAATACTTTTGGGAAAAACTGATTGATTTGGAAAATACCCAAGGGAAATTCCACCTAGACTTCACTTGTTCTTTGACTCTGAATCAGACGATTTATTCACTTGACTTGTTCCGTAGGAATCCCTAAGTTATATTATTATCTCTCTCGAGACTAACAACGTCTAACCCTAGGTTGATTAATTGAAATCTCTTTCTAATTAAAACCCCTAGTGTTGTATTAACTCAATTTATGGATTCCCTTATTAGGTTTCATCCTAATCTGGCAAAATTATGTCGCCCTATGTCTAGGGGTGCAATCAACTCCGCTTAATTATGCTAGATCTACTCTTAGACAGGGACTTTTGCTCCTCTGAATAAGCACATCAATACTTGAATCAATATCCTGGAATATTAAAGTAAGAACTAAGAACTCATAATTAAAAACAAGTCAAATATTTATCATATAATTCAGAAAATAATAACAAGATTCGTCTTAGGTTTCATTCCCCTTAGGTATTTAGGAGATTTAGTTCATAAGTGTAAAAGAAAACACCTCAAAAGAATAATGATAACAAAACATAAAGAAAACCCAAAAACTCCTAAAGGGAAATTAAAGGGAAATCTTCAGTCTTGAAGGATAATCCGACTTCTGAGATGGATCAACCGACTTTCTTTGAGTAATTCCTTGCCTCCTACTCTGTGTGTCGCTTTCAGGTGCCTCCTTGGGTGTTTATATAGGCTTTAGAATGCTTCAAAAACCTCAAGAATGGCCTTTTTCGAATAGGACAAGACTTGGGCTCGACAGGGACACGCCCGTGTGTAAGTGCTTCAACCTGTGTTCGAGTCTGTTGAATAGACACGGGCATGTGGTCTACTAGTGTAAGGAAGTCCAGGCCATGTTGATTTCCCACGTTGGCCTATTTTCTCTATTTTTTGCCCGTTTTTCATTCTTTTTACTCTCTTATGCTCATCTAAGTATAAAACATGAAATTAAAGGATTAGGAGCATCGAATTCACCAAATCTGAGGAGAAATCATCCATAAATGTGTTAAGCCTGGGATAAAATATGTATAAATTACGGTTTATCAATGTACATCTTAAGTGTGGGGAGGTTATTTATATAATTATTAGAAAATCCCTGAATTATGTTTTGTGTTTAAGTAATTTTCTCATACTTCTATTAGAATGATTTTTTATCAATTTGAGATTTTTATTGATGTGTTTTGGATTAATTTATAGATAATTGTGTATTGGTTAATTTAAACTGGAAGACATGAGAGAATCAAGCACGATAGGCTATGTTTCAAAAATTAAAATTTTAGGTTGTTTCTCTAAATTGAAGTATTATCTTGGAGTTTGAGATTTACAAAGTTGACATCAAAAACCATGATTTTTTTGTGAGATTTTAAGCCTTTAGAGCATACTTTTTTCTTACTCATTTTATTATTGGTTATGAGTGTGTCAATTTGATTTGTTATTCTGGAACTTGCATCGGTTATACATGTCGAGACCACACATTTTGATTTGATACACTGAGATGATAAAGGCACTTAGGTTTTAACCCACTTATCCCATAAAAAGCCTACCCACATAACTAACTCTTAGTAAACCCCGTTGAGCCTAACACACAGTTTCTTAAATTACCCATTAATGTTAACTCATAACTCATTTTTTATTCGTTGAGAGTTTTTCCCATTTTATTGACTCCCTTTTTGTCGAGATTTGATTTGGTTAGTTGCCTAACTATGCTCTTTTGTTTGATTTGCTGAATTATTTCTTATTGTTAAAAAAATCGAAAAAAAAAAGAAATCGAAAAAATATATATTTACATTTTGTTTATTATTTAGTTCTATGAGCTTGAATAGTTAAATTCATATTTTGAAAAGAAGCTCGTTTTCTTATTCTTGAATAGTTCTTGATTTATGCACTTGTTTTTAATTCAGTATTTGTTATTTTTCTAGTTTGGTAATTTATCAATTCGATCTCGATTTTAACCATCTTTTTCGGCCTTTCTCCACACCTTTAACCTAAGCCCCATTACAACCTCTTAAATACCTTTTGATTTGTGTATCATATCATTTTATAGTGGTGGAGATTTGATTTTCATGCAAGCCTATGGTAATGACTTTTCATATTTGACTATTGAGTGCTTATTCTTGAACCTTAAACACTTTGAGTGATTTGAGTGAATCTTTAGTGAGGACGTCGGTTCTTGTCAATTTTGAATTAAAGGTAATTACTTAGATAAGGATAAACACCTATGTTTTCGTGTTTAAAAATTTTAGCTTGAGTTTGAGACTTTAATGCTCTTTTAGTTGAATTGCCAATGCATGATTATTTATGGATTATTTATTTATGGATTATTTTGAGACATTATTTATGGGAATTACAAGTTGAGAAATATTATTTTTAATGTGAGTTGAGGATTTTGCTTGAGGACAAGCAAACGCTTAAGTGTGGGGATATTTGACAAGCTATAAAAGTAACATATTCTAATCTCATTCTTCATGCGTTTTTGGATGATTAATTGTGTAAATTAGTGAATTTGATGCTCATAATCCTTTAAATTCATGTTTTTATACTTAGGAGAGCATTTGGGAGCGAAAGGATTGAAAAATAAGTCAAAACCGAACAAATAGAGCTCTTTCCAGGATCCACACGAGCTGGCCACATGCCTGTGTGTCAACCCATATCAATATCGCACCCTGCTTCCCAAATACACAAAAAAAACTCAATTTTTAGGCTTTCTGAGCATTCTAAAGTTTATAAACACCAATTAGAAGAAGACCTAAGAAGGCACTCATAGAAGATTGAAGAGAACACTCGAAGAAAGCCATCGGAATCAACTCAGAAGCGGATCTCCTTCAAGATCGAAGATCTCTATTTAATTTTCTTTGAAGTTTTATTGAGTTTCTTTATGTCTTGTTGTTATCCTAACTTTGAGATGTTTCTATTCAGGATTATGAACTAAATTCCCTAAATACCTAAGGAAGATGGAACCTATGATGAATCTTATTATTTGATTTCTGATTTACGCGATAAATACTTAATATTGTTCTCAATTATGTATGTTTATTTCTTGTTTTAATATTTTTGAAATATTAATTCAAATTTAATGTGGTTATTTCAGTGGAGCAAAAGTCCCTATTTAAGAGTAGATCTAGCATAATTGAGTGGAGTTGCATGCAATCCTAGAAATAGGACGACATAAATCAACCTAAAATTAGTTGTTCTTACTCTCGACGAAAGATATATTAATATAATGTAGGGATTTCTACGGATCAAGATACAAGTGAATAAATTATTTAATTTAGATTCATAATAATAGGTGAACTCTAGGTAGATTCTTTCCTGGGTATTGTCTATCTCATTAGTTATCTTTGATTATTTTCCTATTTCATTCTCTATTACGTTCTTAGTTAGATTAGTTTAGTAATTTTAATTTAAAAACAATCACTCCAATTTGTCGACTAAATAATAAAAAAAACGGTAATTACTAGTACTTTTAATCCTCGTGAATACGACATTTCCTACTCACCATAACTATACTATTGTTTGATAAGTGCGCTTGCTTTAGTCGTAACTATAGTTAATTTAGTGAACATCAATTTTATGTTTATTTTTTTTTTGTTTATCGCAATACCATACGAAATGTCCCCTCCCATTGCCACTTCGACCATCAGTTGCACACTCCTTTTTAAGCAATATAAATGCAGGTTCACATTTTACATGAAGTTGAAAACATATGAGATAAAGGTTAGAAAAAAACCGTTTTTGTTCGACCATTATTTTAATCATTAATATTATATGTATTTATTAATTTCGTGTAGACGTCTTTCTTATTTATCATGAAAATTATGATTGCTATATGTCAATTTACCTTTTTTATTTTTAATTTAATATTATAATTTATGTTCTTTATAATTTCAAATTTCAATATTATTTTTAATACAAAAGGAAATTTACACGAAGATTATGCTATATAAAAGAGGTATTATTGCAAAAGAAGTACAAGCATTTATATTATATCTAGTGTATTTGTAATATAATTACTTTATTAAGTGTATTTGTAATATAATTACTTTATTTATATCAATTTTGCAGAGATCAAAACAATGAAGATTAAATAGTAAAAAGTATGATTATGTAATATGTCCATTTTCTATGGTTATTTAAACCGAACCGATTAGTATATCAATTTGGAGAAAGTAGTTAAACTATTTGAACTAAAGACTGAATCGAATCACGATTGAATCACAAATAGCTATTTCTCAAATCCCTAAACCCAAAATTAAAAAATCCAACCCTAGCAGGCCTCAATCCAAAAACTAATAAAAATTAAAAGCCTCAAACCCAAATGAAATAAGAAAACAAAAACAAATTCTAAACTGAACCCAAACTCAGGCACAACAACAGATCCAAAAGCAAATCTTGGATGAGCAACCAAAAAACCTAATCCTTGATGCAAAAATGTGTTGATCATAAAAGCTTTTAGAGTGAATAATATAACAAGCTCTACCTTTCTTTGACTTCAAATTCAAGAAAAGGAAAATAAATGAAGATGAAGAAAGAATAACTCAAAATCCACTAATAAAATAAATCAAGTTGTTAAGGTGGAAGGCTGGAAGCTCGAAGGCAACCTGGAGAGGAGAAGAACGTAGGTTTACCAAGTAAAATAAATGTTCTAATTTCATGCTTTGGGTCTTTTATCTCTTTTCATTAAAAATATTTTTATATTACCTCAAAAACTTGTCTTAGGAATCAAAATATATTCAATAAAGCTTTTAATTTATTTTTAAAAAGTTTCTGGAAAAATCAAACACATAGAGATTAAAAAGTAAAAAAAAAAAAGTTCAAACACAAACAATAAAAGAGCTACAAACATGGCAATGGCATTAATGTTAACAGATTAAACTAAAATAACATGTTCGATGTCAACAGTACATTTCTCTTGAAGCAATTTACCCCTCCCATGGAAAACAAAAACAAAAATCAAACACACATATATATATATATATTAGATTTTAACAGTCGCAGCTTAATAATATATAATAAATAGCCTAGAACCGCATACACGAGGTATGCATGCATACGATCATACGATGCTATAAATATACTTCCATCAAATACATTATATGACAGCTTTGCATGTAAATGCAGCAGCAATATAGAAGCACATACATTTTTTTCTTTAGAGAAGCGTTGGAGAGAGATCCATAGGGAAGGGATTGCCCAAAACATTGTCCATATAATAGTGTGGATGGGCAGCATCCATTACCACAAACTGCATATCTTCAGATGGTTTCCAGTGCCTTTTCCTTTGATTAATGAACCAGTTGTTTATCTGCTTCTGATCCAGACCAGTTGACTCTGCCAAGGCGAGCTTTTGCGACTCCTGTTAGAAATTTCGGTTTGGTCAGAGATAGATCAACGGTTAGCAGATAAATTGCAGATTTACAATGAACCATAGGAAAAATATATATTCCCCCAAGACTGCATTGAATGCAAGCAGTGAGTAATATTTTACCAAGGCATGAATTAAGAAGCAAGTAGACTGGTTCCTCACAAATAGTAGTATGTGCCGAAGCATGCATTTCGAGTTTGCAAAGTTCTGCAATATGTACTTACCGACGGGTAAGGCCATTTGTAATGTCGACTCCACCAATCCAGCAACTGTTGCCTGGCTTCCTTAGGCAACTTCCCTTTCTTCCTCTTCTTCATAAACTCCTGCTTCAGACTGCCTAAATATCCACTGTACTTCCGCAGAAGCTGACCTTTAAGTTCTCGATCTTCTGCAAGGGGATCAATGAAATTGTTGTTCACATCAACATCTTCCTCGGATAATGCATTCCTGTCGACACCCTCTCCACAAGCTGAAAGAGAATGAATTAGTAGGCAATTTCAAAAAGAAAATGTCTCCTAGTACCGAATCAATGTGTGCATCATGTAAAACACATGTCAAGACCTAAGATGCTTTTGAGTAGACTTCTGTCCATCAGATGTCTCTAAACCGAATTTGGCCATGCTTTCTCTAAAGCTAAGGGCACTTGTTCTCGAGAACCAACACAAAAAGAAGGGAGAATCATATAACTGATCTAATTTCTGTTAAGTCAAACTTCATATCTTGAGACGGGGATCCTTATAAGATTTCAGATGATAGCAATCTGAATACACCCTAAAGTCAAGTTTGACTCACCATAATGCAATGCCTCAATCACTACTTCGGAAAACCAAAGACCATGGTCTCATGGAGTTTCATATTAATGCCTCCTACAATGTTATTATCAGACATTTCATGAGATGAAGCAACCCTAACTTCTAATATGCCAAGAGAAAAAAGAAAACAGGAAAGAACACCTACCCCAAACCACTAGTAGATGCAATGTATGATGTATCTAAATGCTAATTAAAGAACTTAACCCAAATGCTTGATTAATTTGTAGAAAACCTAAATGACAGTCGAAAATAATAAAAGCAAATGAACGTGGGTGAACTGAACATACAATCAGGAGCCGGAATTTCATGATGCCAACACGTTGATCATGACAACGGCAGAAATGGTATACCATATACCATGAAGAAAACATTAAATCATTAAAAAATGAAGTTGTGTATTGAAACCTGAAAATTAGGACCAGAAAATGAACTAGAAACTGCTGAAATTAATTTATAGGAACTAAAGGATGATCCATTTCAATTTCTTGGGGATAATAATTTCTATATAAACTTAGGAATTAAAGGCCCGTTAAGTACAATATCTTATAATATATAGAAACCAGTATGATTAACTGCCTCAATGGATTAAAAAGCTTCAAATTTAATGAGTTCCATCACTCAAGGCAAGTGCAGCAAGCCTCTGAATATCAAATTCTTTTGAGAAGCGCCACAAAATGGGAATCAAGTCTTCAGCTGACACCTGTCCCTGGCTCTATCCTTGGGCAACCCCTATACCCGACCCGTTAAAATAAGTATCAGTCCCTTGACACTTTGCAAAACCCTTCCAAATGAACCCCAAATCTAGGGTTTTGATTCCCCAAACTAAAGCCTCTAATCCATCTATAGCCCTAGTTTGATCAAAACCTTAAATTCTTCTAAAAACAAGTATTGTTCAATCTCTTTGACAGCATAGACTGCATAGTTATAATTTCAGTCTTCTAAGTACTATAGTACCTTTCCTCACAACATGATGTAGGCTAGCCCTAGCAAGCAGTGCAGCATATATAGTTTCCATTGTTATTCCATTTTCAGAAGACTTAGCAACCAAACTAGGTAGTAGTGTAGTTCGTTGCCCCAGATATTCCTTCACTCTACAATCTTCAACATACCAAACCTAAGTTAACCTGTTGTTGGCCAAAGGTCTTATTTTTCTAGCATAGTTACATAACGAAACAAGACATCTTCCTAGCATATGTTGACAAAGCTTTCCTTCTAAGGTTGAACTTCGAAAAGGAGGAAAAAAAAAAGTGTCCCGTATCTAGCAAACGACATGACTTCACAAGGTGTACCAAAAATTTGGAGAACATAATGCATATATTGTTTTGATAATTAATAAAGCTACATGTCCCAAGATCTATAGACATGCATGTTGGTTTTAAATTTAATATGGTATTAGCACAGTTTACAAAGACAAAGGAAGGAGGGAGGGAGGGAGGGAGGAGAGAGAGAGAGAGGTTATCACCAGGATTTGGAGAGGAAACGGTGAGGGCTTTGAACTGACACTCGACCCTTTGGAGGAAAAGCATGGCTTCCTTGAAGGGTTTAGTGAGTTCTTGCTCGTACTTAGTCAGCATCTCACAATAAGCTTCCATGAACTGATCTAGTGCAGGATCTTCGCCTATGCACCCCGTCCTAGTAGGACCCATAGTGGCGGCAGATGCGCATGCTTCCTCTAACCTAGCCACCATTTCAGGTGGCGCTCCTACCTGCTTGGTTTTGTTTCCGTTAGAAAGGGAAAATATATATATATCTTCATAATTATTAGGGAAAAACTTAAAAACTCATGTCTCCATCTTACGTATTTATTACTCAGGAAGACTTAAATGACCTCTCACTTTCAACACAAAAAAAAAAAATTTAGATGCAGTCAAACAAAACAAATGAGAAACTAGTTTGTGTTAATAGTTGCAAAATGAAGTCCCCTCATAAGCCAAAAATTGTTCAATGGCACAAGCATTAAAGCCTGTTTTCGAAACTAGAGGGATATAGCGATGAGAAAGATTTGGAAAGGGGAGCGTTTAATGGGGCAATTGGGTAGCAGGTCCCTAAGTCAAATCAGTATAGCTTTTTTTTTTTTTCTTTTTTTTAAGTTTTTCACCTTTTGACAATTAACATAGGCAGCTAAGAGACGGTGGTAGTGAGGATGAGCCATAATCTTAGCCTTGACAGAAGAGCTTCCATCGTTGCTCTCCATGAAATAACATCCGGTATTGTTGTTGTTGCTGGTGGTGGTGTTGTGTTGATCGTCTAGAATCATAGAGGATCCACTGCTGCTATTGTGGTTCTGATCTTGATTGTTGGTGGGAGGTTGGGGAAGAAATAAGGAGCTTGAGCCAGAATTAGGATGATGATGATGATGTTGATGTTGAGGATGAAGATGAGAAGTCATGGGATGATGCATCATCGTCATGGGACACAGTCCATTACTATTGTGTCCAAAAGCCATCATGCAAGAAGTGCTACTGGAACCACCTTCCATTATCTCTCACTATCTTATCTTTCTTTTCGTTTCCACCTCTAGTTTGTTCCCTCAAGGGCTTTGCTATATAATAACACAACCCATTTTCTCTCTCTTCTCTTTCCTACGCAATCTATTTTTTTGCCCTAAAGATTGTTAATATCTCTACAACTCTCCCGAGATTTATGCTACAAACAACAGGCTTTTCATAGGAACTCCTAAATAGTGATAGCAGCAGCAGCAGGAGGTAGTGGAGTTTGAGAAAAATGTGGGATTTTACTCTCTGGGGCTAACCTGGCAAAGCCTGCTCAGATTTCCTTTGGAAAATGGGAGTTTGTTTGTTGATCTTCCTAGTCATTAGCAGAGAGCATTAATTCTCACTTTCTACTACAAAATCCTCTCTGTCTCTCGAGCTTCTTTTGCACTTGTTTGGAAGAAAAGAAAAACAGAAAAAAGGAAGGGGAAGGGGGTTTGGTGTGTTTGCAGAACGCACGCGGGCTATGCAGAAAGAAAATAAGGCATTGAAAGAACTTCAAATCTCATGGCTCTACTATTAAGCAGGTGTGGGGGAAATAGTGGGGGTGTGTTTGAGGCAGTACTGGTGGCTGACTGCCTGTGGCTGGGGATATGCAAAGCTTTACCTTCCCGATGAAAACTCTCCCCTCTTTTCTTGCACCGCTAACTGATGCACTGCCATTTTACTGGCAAACTACAAAGAGAAAAAAACAGATAAGTGAGGGAGATTAGACGTTTATAATTTGTTATCTTATCGTTTACTCCATATATTACAAAAAGGAAACCGATAAATAATAATAATACAACAATAGAGGGATGAAACGATCAAATCGAGGAAGACTATAAGGCAAACTAGTGGGAAAAGGTTTTTATGGGCCACGAAATCATCAATTCATTAAACTCCTCTTCTCCTTCTCCTTCTTCAACTTTCTTTTATTTTATGTAAATGTTGTGTTATGTAGTGTACGTACTCTTTTCAGTTTTACTTTCTTTTTAATAATTTTATTATAGATTCTATTATTATTTTAATTTATAAATAAGAAAATAATACGTTTTAACATTTAAACTCGTGTTTTTTTTATTAGTTACAGTAGTTATACAAATCGAGTTAAGATTTAATTGACTAAATTTAAATGTTATAAAAAGTATGAAATGATATTTAATTTAAGGAAATTTATATCTATTATGGTAATGTAATATTCTATAATTGCATTCAACTATCTGGATTTTGAAAAATTATCTTAAGTAGGTAGATTTACATTTCCAACTATCTTTTGGTAATATACGTGTTAATTTCAATATTTCATATTTCTCATGTAATGTAAAATTATTAGGATGCATTTGATTCAAAGATAACATTTTATCCTATAATTTTATATTTCAATATGATATTACAATGTTTAAAATGTCAACATTCCAACATCCCGTAATTTTATATTCTTAAAGAATGTCAAAATATCATAATATAAGAATAATATTAATATCACTTATTATTAAGTTAACTCAGATTATAAACGTAATCTTAAATTTTGAACAAATTTACTCTGCTTTTATTATTTTAATCAATTTCCTCTTTTTTTAAATAAAATTGAAGTCTAATTAAAAAACTCTCATTCTCCTAACGGTGAAACAATATGAAGATGCCATATTTTAAAGTTATAATTATTATATTTAATTTAATGATTTTTTATCAATATCTTAATTATGATTATAATTAAAATTTATAAGTATGATTTACAAATTATGAGCGGTGAAGCAATAACTTTTCATGAATTATTATAATAATTACAATAAAAATAAAAATTACAATAATTTATCACAAATTTATGAAAGTTGAGAGTTAAAAATCGAATGAATTAAACTTTTCAAGAAGAATAAATTTTATAATAATAATTAGTAAAATATACTTTTAGATGATTTTACATTCTATTAATCAAACATTAAAATATTTCATTCTAGCTAAATGAATCCAATAAAGTAATATAAAATATCCAACATTTCATCTCGTAATCTTACATCCCTTAATTTTATTATCAAAATCTTATATTTGACTAACTAGATGCACCCTTAAGGTATTATTGATTTTATTACAATTTTTTCTTTTTTTATAATTTTGGTTTATTATATCTTAATTTTTCATTTAATCAAACATAACCTTAGTTTGTGATTAATAAATCATTGATTTTTTTATATGTGTTTGGTTATCGTAATAAATTTTCACTTAATTCAGTTTGTTTTTTTAAAGTGTTGAAAAAATAAATAGATACTTATCACTTAATATTAAAAAATAAGTTGATTTTATTTTTAAAAACAATATTCAAAATCAAATTTCTATTTACTTTTGTTAATAAAAAGAAATGTTCAATTTATTATATATAATTTTTATCCAAAACTCCCAAAATAATATTAATAATATTAAACTAAGAAATAAGTAACTTTCAATAAAAAGTAAGATTTATTATTATCAAATGATATAATTATTTTTAGTATTTAATTTTTGCTAACATAACAAGCAATTTTATAATGTAAATTCAACAGTTATAAAATATTGTACTATAAATTTCGTACTTTAATTTTCAACGCTTAACTTTTTAGTTTATCAAACAACACATTTGTTATCTTTTTTATCAAATGAATTAGATTCAGTTATATTAATACTTATCGTGGCTACCTACCGTTGTTGTTTATTGAATATCAAAGTGGCTAATGGAAGTGCTTGATTGCAACTGTCATTATGGCTTGACAACGCCAAAAACTATGCAAACAAAAACAAAAAATGCCAAGACTTTGTTTACATAGTTAGGTTTCCCTATGTCTGTGAAGATTAACTCCATGAGTAATTTTACTATCTTTAATTCACAGTACAACAAGTGAATCACACTCTATTACTTCCCAAGTATAGAAATCTCACATTTGTACCTAAATGCTAGAACACTCACCTCCAAATCATCGCATTAGAATTTGGGTAGTAAACACACAAGTTTTACAAAACAGTTTGCACTGTCACAAAAAAAGTTCCTCAATGAACGAATACAAATGCTCTCAATATGCTCTCATACATAACCTAGACAAACCTCCAAGAATATATCAATTTCGACTTGATAATATAGAATTTAAATGAATACGAAGCAACTCTTGGAAAATAGCTATTACAATATAAACAATTAAAAGCACAATATGTCGAAGATATGATCTCTTAAAATCAGCAGCACAATCTCGATTAAATCTCCTTAAAGCAAGGGTTATCTTGATTCATTCGAATCCAATCCAATCTAATCTTTAATAGTCGCGAATTGGTTTTTATAGATACCATAACATTTTCAAAATATCAACACATTAACTAATCCAAAGATTTTACTTCATTAAATTGCCAACTCAAATATGACAAGTAACTTCACTGCCTAATACTTCTACTTTTAATAGGTATTACGTCACATTGGAATTAATAATATGTATACTTATCACAATTTTTATTTCAAAATACAATTATTTTAAAAATAAATTCTAATATATATTTTGAGAAATATATGTTATTTTGTTAATTTTATTGTAAATTTCAAAATTCATCTACAGGAAAGAAATAATTTGCATTCTAATAACGTTTGAAATTATTTCAAATTTTCTATTTATACATGCTAAAATAAATTTTATGAAAAGAACAATTTAGGTACGAAAAATATATTCAAAAATCTACTTACCCGTCGTCCGATTCATTTACCTTTTAGGGTTTAATTTTCAAATGAATTTTAAATTAAAAACAACTTTACCATTTATTAATTAATTATTATATTTATTTTTAATTTTTAATCTTTATATCCAATCATTTTAATTAAAATAATAAAAATCTAATACCTATAAAAATGTATTAATTATTATTAATTTATGTTATAAATTGCACCATATTCTAATATTATCATATGTTAAACATAATGTATTTTTAAATTAATATATGTAAATATTTTTTAATGTTATATGTACAGTCACAATTACAATTATAAAGAACTACATCCAAATAACTATAATCAAATTTAATCATTATAAAGTATGGCCAAACCGATAACTAACATATGACTTATACCCGAATAAAACTATACAAAGTCCACATATAGTGAAATATAAATCATAATAAATATAAACTAAGAACTCGCCTATGATTTACATAGAGTGAGACATGAACATGAGATCTTAGGGCCTTAATCTTACTATTAAGTTAAGGTTTAATTAATTGTAAGTTATTATGTAAAAATTGTTATTAATGATGATTATATTTTGTTTTTATCTTTTTTAATATTTTGTTTATTTTAATAATTTATTATGAAAATACATGTTAAAATTTTAATTTTAATTATTTATAATATTAACTTTGAGATGAATTTTTCTTTAGTTTTTTTAATTTTATGTTCTAATCAAATTATTTTTGATCAGAATCTTTTAATTAATGATGTTTAATTAATTTTAAATAAAAATTAATTAATTCATCTCAATTTTAATATATAAATGAATTAAATGTAAATTTTAAAACATATATAATTATTTATAAAATAATTCAAATATATTTAATTTTATACCACTTCAATATGTAAACAATTTTTATTATCTTGTAAAAATAGGAAAATAAATAAACTAAATAGAAAACATGGATAAATAACAATAAGGGTATATATATTTATTTTAAAAATTCCTTAGTAAATAGATCTCAAAGGATTTATAGGATTTTCTTCAAATGTGAAGAGGGATAAGTGGACATTCTTGCAACAAAATCTTACATTTCAACCAAATAAATCATAAAAGATAATATAACATACTTAGTAGTATGTTGAGTAGTATTACGTTCCCGCAATCTTATCATATTACTAAAAGTAATATTACATTCAGTGTATCGCCTCCTTAATATCATATCAACTAAGCCATTATATTAGCTTTAATTTAACTTGAGCCCTAAATGTCATATTCGATTTGATGCAAAGAATATTTAGAACATGGGTATATTGTTAGAAAATAGATCATAACCTTGAAACAAGAAAAATAAAAATGAAGTTACTAAAATATGATGGCTTTAAGGTATGGAAATTCTTTTTAAAATACAACAAAACCCTCAACACTCCAAGTAAAATAATGAAAATGATTAACAGAAAAGTTATTTATATAATCATTCAATAGGTGTATCTTTTCATAAGATACTTTTTATATGGATGTATCTTTTAATAAGATATCTTTTATAAGGTTGTAATGTTTTATAAGTAATTTTACATAAAGTTATGTTTTTATATAATAACTTTACATACAAAAGTTATGTCTTTTCAACACATGATCTATCCGTTAATAATTATAATTAGTTAATTTTTTAGATAAAAAATATTACTACATACCAACATTATAAACTACTAACATATACCTCTGCATAAATAGTTCGGTCTATCGTGTTAAAAATAGATAGTGTAATCAATGGTTTTTTTTTTTTTGTAACATCTCAAATTCAAATTTCTCTCTTTTTGTTAAAAATTCAGACTTTTCATATAATAGGTATATATATATGGATTTAATATTTGATCACATATTATAAATATGCTCTACATTAGATCCAAACAAACATTTAATATCTAAGGTACGACTAAGCTAACAAAGAGATGTCTTGATAAAATTATTTGATGATACAAGTATAACATTTTGAAATTTGGGATTAACTTAAATTATGTACAATAGTTAGAGAATGTCTAGTATAATTGATCCAAGTTATATTAAACTCGTTTAGGGTGAAATGAGTTTTATTTCTCTATAACATTAACTTGCAAAAGTATTTATAATACCAACATTTGTTAGGTTGAATAGTAAAAAATTGATATTTTTAAGTGAATGTTCAAGGTTTTTTTTTCAAATAGAATTTTAATTGATATGTAGACTAGTATATTGAAAATTATGTCTAAAGAAACATACATTAAATAAATACTTAGTTGAAAGCCAAATCATGTCGAGAAAATATCAAACATTACGAAATAACACTAATAAGAATGCGAAAGTCACATAATTGGTGCTCAACCATAATAATGAAATATACGGATCGGTGTATTGAACCACACCATTGGGTGCTCAACTACTAGAATGAAATATACGAATGAGTGTATTGGATCTGACATCAATGAATTTGCCCCTCACAAAAACTTTTCAAACCTCATAAAATGTAAATCTTTAAATCAGATGTAAAGAAAAACTAGTTTGGACTCAATTAATCAAGTTACCACATACCCAAGAACATTGAATCACCATTGACTCAAGAAAACTTGGATCTTCGTCGACTCAAAAAAGCTTCCTAAGGAGTAGCTAGGGGACAAAGTCTTAGGAAAATTATTATTTCGAGCAACACAAGCCTATCATGTAAAAAAAAAAAGGTGGATGAAGAAGAAGGAGACATGGCAAAAAGGAAAGAGAGGTGATGGATGGAAGGAAAGGGGGAGAGAAAAAAAGAAAGAAAGAGGGAAAATGGGTGAGGAAGGAATAAAGATGACAAAACCCAAATTGATTCATTTCGAATGGAGTGAATTTTTTTGTTTGAAAAGTGGATGTGGGGCTGGTGGGGTGGATTTTCTATTTTGGATAATGGGCATGGAACGGTTACGATAATTGTTTACTAGGCCTCGACCTGACTTATTTTACTATATAAAATTATCATTTTATTCTTGTGTATATAAGCTATTAAAAAGGTAAAAATGTAATAACATCATACAGAAAAAACCATATATTTTATGTTTAAATATTTATTTGATTTTAAAAAAATTGAAAATACTAAAAATAAATAACAATAATTAAATTGAAGTGGAGTGAGATGAAGCGGAGATGGTACATTTAATATCTATGAAGATGATAATGATTTTTAAGATTATTTATTTATAATAGAGTGGATGGATGATAGAGTAAAATATGTCAATTGTGAAACAATAATAAATTTAACAATATTTGCCCTTGTTCAACTTTATTCTAATTCCTATAAAGGAAATGAGAAAGATAAAGGTTGGAGAACAACCTCAACTAACAAATGAAGATCAACGATGGACAAAGGAGCCCGAAATAAGTAAAAGAAAGGAGAAAGAAAGTGAGATGAAAAGATGGAGATGAAAGAAAGGATCAAAGAGGAGGGAAGGAGAGAGGGGAGAGTCGATGAGTTATTACTGTTTGCCGAAAAAATAAGGGAGAATACGAATTAAGTTAGTATAAACTTTTGAGTTTTAATCTTATAAATTAACGTAATAAAATTAACTTTTTTTTCTATTTCAAAGCCTAATTAGGCTAAATTTTGAATTTAATTGAAGTTTGATGTTATTCTAAAACATAAAAAATTTAAGAATTTTTTTATTGTAATTAGAGTATTCATCACCAGCAGCAATAATAAATCTTCTCGATACAATTATTCTGAAAAATATAAATAATTTATCATAAAATATACTTTATTCTCATTGAAGCTTGCGTAATAAAAGAGTAATAAAGGGTGTGATTTTTGGAAGGGGCAAAAATTTGATAGATAAAAGGACAAGGGGGAGTGAAGATGAACAGAACACGCTAGACAAAATCTTTTTTCCTTGAGATATTAAAAATCTCTTACACTCATTGTTAGTCCCACCCATAGCATCTAATCCGCAATTATTAACATAGAAAATATGGAAAAGATAAAGTTGTTTTCAACTACAAAAAGCTGGTAAACCAAGTGGGACAGCCCGAATGTCTCTCTCTCTCTCTCTCCCCATCTATGAAAGCTAAGTGTGTATGAGAGCACCATGCGTCCATTAGATACGGCTCCAATCAAGCTTCAACAAATTGTCTCCCTATGAATCCACCTAAATTTCTTTGTGCCACACACTAACACTACCCCCTTCTTCTTATGCTATGCTCCTATCTTACTGAATTAATACTGCTTTCTGCAATCGCTACCATGGTACCTATCCTTGTTTTTTAGCTCACATATATAAGCATATATATATTCTCCTTTCACTTTCAAGACGGGATTTGGTTGCAAACTCTCATTATCAAAGACTATATCATGTTGTGCACGATGAATACAAGTCTAGCATATAGAATATTTCATGCATTCCGATATTAATATATATATATATATATATATCCTGATGCTGCAGTTAAATTTAGAAAAAAAAAAAAGGTCTTTTATTATTGGAGAATCTTATACTATGCTAGCTTAGCTTGCTTACATTGAAAGGGATGTTATACAAACGGCAAAACATCATACATACATGTGCTTCTTCCAGGGAAGCAGTGGATCGAGTACATAAGTGTTGTAGTCGTATGTGAATGTATGCAAAACTTTCTGTTGAACTACTTTCCATATATAGTTTTCACTAAAGACCTTGGTACGCGATACAGCACACCCTGCAGTATCAGTTTGCAATATTTTCTTCCATGTTCAACTTGATAATTTGACTCGGCACTAAACCAATCCAACTCTCATTAGCTGCATTGAAAGTTACATATAATCAAGGCAAATATTGATATCGTCTTAATAATTTTGTTATTTCAAAGAAGGATTGTCGATATGAAAGTAGTCACTCGTGCTTTATAAAGTTAATAGTCTCATCTGTAACTATTAATATTAACTGTAATATCATAAAAGCCAAAGAACAACGATGGACCAAAGTCTAATGTTCGTGGTGTAAAATCACACAAACCATTGAACATAATTAAGAGTTTGCAATAAATGCATTTGACAGTTTTTTTTTATAATATAATTTGTTCTCAAAATTAAAAATTAGCTCTACTTTAGTATCTATATTTAATGATGTAATTACTGCTACTGAAAATAAGAAGACTAAGTTGTAGGGCTAAGAATTAATCCATATAATGAATTGAACAAATGGGTTGAACTATTTGATTTAAAATTACTTAAAATTGGTAAAATAAAAATTGAGACAAAAATTAATAGTTGAAGATTTTTGTATATACTTTTTAATATTTTTAGATTTTATGAATTCTTATTTACTTATTTAATTATTGTTGATATGTCAGTTGAATCGATTAAACTGATTGAATAAAAAATTAATGATATGACATGTTCAACCACTGATCTAATTATTAAAATATTAAATGTGACCCCAATTATATCACATCATCAATTTTTATATATTTTAAATTTAAGCATCAAAATAAAAAAATTATAGGCACCAAAATAAATATAAATAAAATTATATTACCCTATTTTTCTAAACTCATAAATCAGAGAGGGCTTTCGTGATTGAATTTTCACCATTGGAGTATAAAATAATGAGATTGACTATTGCATCCTTACGTTGTTGGCCACTGACAACATATTAAAACACAATACTGAGCAGTGTAAATAAAAAAATTATGTAATAAAATATATTTATAAGAATAGATAAATATAAATAAGATTTTAATTGAAAATTGAAAATGCAAAATAAAGATGTTAAAATTTATAGTTTCTCAGGTTCATATTTAATTATGTGTGATTTTCTAAATATATATTATATAATTAAATAACTCAACTTCAATTAGACTTGTTCATAGTTCGGTTAATTGTTTAAGCTTGAAGATCTATTCGAAATTTGAAAGGATTTAGGTAAAAATATTAAGTTCGAAAAATGAGTTTGAGCAAAAAAAATTAGGTCCGTTTAAAATATGAACCGAGTTTGGACTTGAACATTCAAGATCCAAACTCGGCTTGACCCATTTTTAGGTTAGTAATATTTTACATTATGCTATTTTTCTATATTACGTAATTTATAACATATAAAAGTTAAATATATAATAATGATTTAAACATTAAAATTACTAAAATGATTATATATATTTTAATAAATAAAATATATAAAAATATTAAATATTAAATTAAAAATAATATAAATACATTTTAAAATTTTTAAAAATAATATAAATAAGTCTCTTAAATTAGCCATTTATAAATATGTACGGATTTAAATAAAATTTTAAATTAATATTTAAAATCTAACTAAATGTATTAATATGATGTAAATCTAACTTATGATCACTTCTAAATTCCCGTGTCCCACAACTAAATTATTAAGAAAACCTAGAGAAAGGAAAAGAGTTCCTAGGGTGGGACAACTTTCTTTTTCGTTTTCCTTTTTTTTTTTTAAAGTAACATTTCTTTTTCGTTTTTCATTTCTTCAAACATAATGTATGTATATTAGTTTTTCCATAACATTAATACTGCTATTTTGCTATAAAAGCCAATAAACCCAAAAAGAAAGAGAAGGTTTAACTTATGGTTCTTCCCTTTTTATTGCAACATCTGAGTTAAGGGTTTTTATGTCAGGGTTAGAGTTAGGGTTAGGGGTCTAAGAGCAGAAGTTCCCAGGGCTAGGGCTCGAAGAGACAGATAAAAGGGTAAAAAAGAGGGCATAGTACGCGAATCCATCACAACAGCATAAGAATAAAAGCAAAGGAGAAATGTTAAGAGAGACGTCACTGGTTTATAAATTTTGACGCAGTGGAAAGGCAGTGAATGTATGTGGGTGGCAATGCCGCTTGATAGGATATAATAAAAGGATAATATAATTTTCAGTCCCTAAATTTAATAAATTAGTTTGTTTTAAATTTATACTATTATTTATTTATTTTAATAATTTATACTATTATTTATTTATTTTATTTTTAAATTTGACCAATAGATCTATTTTGGTCTCTAAATTTAAATTTTATTAAGATTTGATTATGTAATTAATGTTATTAAAATATGATAGGATTGGACAAATGGATAGTTGATCTATATAACAGTTTAAGTAAAGAAATTGAATTAATTGACTCAAAAATTACTTGAAATTTAGAAGAATAAAAAATTAAAATAAAATTGACAGTTATATAGGTTGAACGAGTTTTATAAATTTTTTATTTTTATAAAATTTTAATTAATTAATTAATAATTATTGGTTAAATCGATCGAATTGATTGAAATAAGAATTGATGGTCTAATATATTTTACTATTGATTTAGTTATTAAATTATTGAATGTAACACTTTAAAATTGTAATATTTTAAAATTTATATAAAATTTCAAATACAAATGTGGTATAATCTTATAACATCAGATTATCTAATTTTTAGAATATTAAAATTAAAAGATGAAAATGGATATAGTAAAAAGAAAATGATATAAATATTAAAGTAAGCTTAATTCTCAATAAGTTGAGTATCCTATAATAAAAATGTAGGCTTATTTCAGTTCTTAAGCAAAAGCTTTTTCCCTTTTTTATTTTTTATGAATTACTTTACGTCATATCCATCAACAGTTGCATGATAAGAAGGTGATAGATTAAACAAAAAAGAAAAGAAAAATGAAATGGAAAGAAAGAGACTGCAATATCTGCGAGACCTGGAATTCAATTTGACAGATTAGAAAGATTGAAAGGAAAGATATTTGGAGTATAATTTTCTTTTCTTTCTTGACCGCTTCGTGTTATGAGCCCAGCTATGAATACCAAAATAACAATTAATTCACAACCCCTTTTCTTCGATTATTATTAATGATTGTATTTTCCTTTTTTTAAGTTTAGGGTTTAATTAAGCTATGATATCGTTCTAAAGATAATCCACCTTTTCTTAACCATATAGTCATGAAATGACTACTGATTCTAGTTTTATGATTTAATCACTTGTTTGTGGGAGATAAAGTAAGGGTGAAATGGAAATCAAGAAACAAAGTGTAATTCAAAAGTTCAAAACCTTCTCATTGTTTTTCTCATGAGAAGATCTTATTCATCTGTAAAATCATTATAAAAATTACATAAAATCCCATTATAGAGAAAAAAAAGTTTGCAGAGAATAAAAATTAAAGAAAGTAAATAATGAGTGTAAGTTAGGTGTGGTGCAACAACACCTAACTTGGGAAGGATTCATTGAAAGGTAAAATTCCACAAAATCTTGGTGAAAGGATCAGCAAGTTGGTCAGGGGAATGAATATAAGTAAAACAAACTTGACAACATCGCACTTGTTCATGAACAAAGTGAATATAAATTTCTAAATGTTTTAATTTGGACTGATGCACTGAATTTGTAGCAATATAGGTGACACCAATATTGTCATATAATCAATGGCAAGGTGAAAGTAAGACATGGAGGTCTTTGAGCAAGTGTGCTATCTAATTTGTTTCGGAAAGAGCAACAATTACAGCACTATATTCTACTTTCATAAATAAATGAGAAGTAGTGTTAGTTTCTTAGAACACCAAAAAATTGGAGTAGACCCAAAATAGATGATATACCCGATGACAGAATAACAATCGATGATATCACTAGCCCAACGACATTGTCATACATGTAGAGAGCAGAATGGCCTTAGAGGAAATACGTATGCTATAAAAAAGACGTTTCCTTGAGATATCGAAGGAAACTTTTTATTGCTTTCTAGTGATTGGCGGATGGGGAGTTGCTGAATTGAGTAAGCTTATTGATTGAGAAAGATTTGTCTGGTCTTGTGAAAGATAGATATTGAAGTTTTCTAGGACACTCTCCTATAGTCCTTGGCATTTATTTTAGGAGCTTCATCATAAACAATTAATGTCTCAAACATACTCATAAGCAATTGAATACCTTTACTCATAAGCAATTGAATACCTTTATTTTCGTGCATATTATAATAATGAAGTACCTTTTGATTATATTTAGATTGAGTTAAGAATAACCCATTTTCATCACAAAGAACTTTAATATTATTCAGGAAAGAATGCAACAATCCAAGATATTTAATGAAAATTGTTTAACAAGTAATTGAATAACATTTTGAAGAAGAAATAATAAATCGTCCATATATATCAATATATAAAGAGTAGCTCCCATATTATGTAGGACAACTAGAGAATTGTCGCATTCAGACATTTTGAATCCAACTTTCACCAAGAAAGTTGTAAGAGCATCATACCATGTTTTAGGTGCTTGTTGGAGTCCATAAATGACGTTTTGCAACCGTTAGACATAATTTGGAAAATTAGGATGCTTGAAACTGGGAGGCTGGGACATGTAGACTTCATTGTCAAGTTTGCCTTATAGAAAGGCATTGTTTATGTCAATTTGATGCAATTACCAATTGCGTTGGACAACAAGAGTCAGAACTGTGCGAGCGAATCATAATTGGTTTTACCACAAGACTAAATCAGTACCAGATTTAGGGATTATATCAATGTGAAAAACAACAAGAAGTTAACGCTTTCAATTACTGTGCTACTAGCATTCTAGACTAGTAAGATCTCATCTTCACCGCACATAAGTAAATGTAAATTGAAGAATTATTCGATATAGTCGTAGTGAGGTTTTTTAATTTTATAAAAGAAATTTAAAATTTATTGTGTTTTCAATTGGTATTTAAAATAATAAATAAATTTACACGTGACAGTTTTTTGGGTAATATAACAATTGAGGAAAATTGAATTAATTTGGGGTTGAGTCGATTTAAATTAAATTGTAAAATTCTTAAGTCATTTTATTTCGAGATAGATTTGTGTTCACATTATTTTTAATTTCATATTAATTTTATGTTTGAATTGTTTCGAGCTAAGTTTATTTTGGGTTCACATCATTTAAGTTTGAAGTTTGATTTTTGAGTTCGAATAAATTTTGAGACTCAAATTTCAAGTTGGAACTTAAAAATTTTATGATTAATTTAGGTTTGACTTATCTCATAATATTAGTTTCAATAATTTCAAATTAAGGCTATTTTGATTGAAATCATTTTAAGTTGTCGGTTATTTAAGTTTTGAAGTTAATGTCTACTTTAAATTTTGCTCAAATTCGAGTTTATATTCTTTAACTTTTATGGTCAAATTGAATTTATTTAGATGAATTAGGTTGAATTTTGAGCTAATAAAAAATATATAGCTAAAGAAAAAGAAATCATATTCGACAACCTATTATGCAATCCTAAAATTAAAATATTAATTTTCCTAAAAATTTAGACCAGTAGAATATTCTCTCATTTCGCGTATTATTTTTATTAATGTGTAATAATTTAATTTTAAATAAATGAATTTAAAGTTAAAACAAACAATAATAAAAGATATAAAATATGAGATGTATTAAGACATGTCAAAAAAAGAAAAAGGAATATTTGATGACACTAAAAGTAAAATATGCGCAATAAAACTATAATATGTATTATAATTTATATAAAATAATTTTTAAATGAGTCATTATAACGAATTATAAAAATTTAAACTATCCAAAAATTTAAATAAATATGATGCATATAAATAAACATGTCAAATCTACATAAACAAAAATGCTAAAGTATAAAACTATCATAATTCCATTAAAAAATCATAATAATTTGAACACACAAAATAATGTGATCAGTCATGTACGTGTACGACATATATTAAATTGTTTCTAAACCTCAAATTATTCTAATTGAATTTTGAAATTACCAATATCATATTAAATATGTTCTTTTGTTAACTTAGTCATTAGCTTGGGTGTTAATGCTAGTTTAATTTTGATGTGAAGCATATTTAAAATAAGCAAATTGAATTGTAAACATGTGTGTAACTTCCCCATTAACTTGGATTTAATGTTTTTAAAATAAAAATAGAAAAGAAAATGGTCCTCCTAAATTTTTTTTGATACTATTTGTTTTTCATATCCAACATGTTTATGTTATAAGTATACATGTGTTTATAATTTGTTGCGCATATTTTAAATAGGCTTTCTATCATATTCAAATTAGCATTCAATGTCCAAAATAACGGCTAAGTTAACATAACAACATGATTGGTAAAAAAATTGACAACTACATACACACCACAAAAGTGCAAAGTTGTGGAGGGAAAGAATAGAACCATCATGAATATGGTTCATTGTATTCTTTCAGAAAAGAAAACTCCCAAGACCTTCTGGCTTGAAGTAGTTAATTAAACAATACATGTTTTGAATGAAGTCCTATGCGAGTAGTGAAAAATATGACTCCAAAGGAAACATGGAGTGGAGACAAGCTTTCAGTTGAGTACTTTAGAGCTTTCACTGTCTTTCTTATGTGTATGTACCTGTTAAAACTAGAACTGATATATGCACGGATGGGGTGAAATTTATTAAATTTCATTAATCGAAGCTGTCAATTTTCAAGTTTGGAAAATCATCAGATTTGCGACGACTTTTTGGATGGAATCCAGACATTTCTTGGATAAGATTTCCTCATGGCTTTTTAAGATCTATCTCTTAGCTTCGAAACGCACTTTGAATCACTCGATTTTGAGTTCGGGAGCTCAAGCTATGATCATTTTAGTGAATATTGAGCGAGCAGAATTTCTAGACGGGATTATAACGAGAATTACGAGTTTTAGGTTTTAATTGAGTTTAAATCATATTAGGTTTGAGTTTTAGGCTTAATTTTTATTATATATGAGCTCAATATTGTATTTATAAGCTCTTATTATTTTATTATTCTGAATTTTTATAATTGTTAAGTATTTTAAGTTATTTAGAATTTTATATCAAGAAGAAAGTTTAGTTTAAAACTACTTCTTAATTAGGTTAATTAGAGTTGTAATATACTTAAGAGTTTTATTTAGATTTATTTAACTAGCCCATATAAAGGCCTTTTCATTGTATACAATTCATTCAATTGATTATTATTCAACTTCTCTTTGAGTTTTTCTTTTTTAAGAATTTTTCTTGAGTTTTCTTTTAGAATAGTTTTAACAATCTTTTCAGATTGTGAGAATCATATTCAGACTTTTTCTTACCAAGTTTTTTTTTTCCTTGAGGGGAAATTAGAGTTGCTTGAAAGGGGTTGTAGATTCTTTTTATTATCAAGGCTGCTTAGGACTTCCACACTCCACGTTCCATCTTTTCCATCTATCTTCCTTATTTTCTTCTTTATTGTTCTGTTTTACTTATCTTAGTTTATTTATTTCAATTTTTTTCTTCAATTTTTTTTATCTAACTTGAATTCGTTTGTGTTTCAGGTTGTTTCAAGATCCAAGTTTCTTTTTGAACGTCTAGAACTTTAAGTCAAATCTGCGACTTGGACAAACTATTATTCTTATTCCGCAATCATCCTTATCATTTGGTATTAGATTTAGGCATTTTAGGTGTTCTTATAAAATTGATTTCCAACAAATAGCCTCAAAACAATTTTGTTTTACCCAGAAAGTTTTCGGAAAAAAATATTTTTCAACGGGTAAATGTTTTTCAAATGATTTGAAATTTTACATACTATTTATTGGCACTATTTTAGAATATAAAAAATTATTTCCCACAAAAAAAGTATTGAAAAAGTACAAAAAAGAAAAATATGAAGAAAGAATAAACTAAAAAAAAATCATATGGGTTGAATTTCGTGCAAAAATTTCCAAATCAAATATACATTATTTGAGGAGGCTCCAATTTAAATTTTGTGATTTTTGGAAATCGGGAACACCTTCAACAAAGTTTGTCAAGTTGCTTCACAATTTTTTTTCAAGTTTTCGAGTTTCTGGGAATTTCATTGACTCTTAGTCTTAGGTTTTCATTTGTTTTTGCTTTTTATTGTTCTTTTACACATTCTAACACTTTATTGTTTTTTGTGTTAGTAAGTTAAAGCACGTTACACATTCCTACCTGCGTGCAACACAATTTTTTGGCGTCTAGCTGATTTTGGACTCATAATACTACTAGATTTACTTTGTTAGTTTGATTCTAATACATTCTAATTAATTGATATAAACACTTTTAAAAGAATCATAAGATTAATTCTTACTTCATTGATAATTTGATTTTTATTCCTGAGTGCATAATAGTGGGGTTTGCTTTTGGTTTTATTTTTATTTTTATTTTTTTTTCTAAGTGTTTTGATTTCAGCCTCTAATAATGGTATGTACACGTAGTAAGGACGAAGAGCATGATTCATTCATGGATACCATGGACCAAGTTACAACACTATTCGACAAACTTCAGAAAAATTTCAAGGAGGCGCAAGAGCGTTTGGAAAATAAATTCAACACATTGGAAACTCAAGTCTTTCATCACGAGACAGTTTAACAAAATTTCAGCCAAACTTTGGCTCAAACGAAAACTAAAAATAATAAACCTTGGGCAAAGCATAGATGTCATATTTGTAAAAAAACCAGCAAGGACATGTTGTTTCCAATATCGTTCAACCTTCTATTATTCATGGACTTATCAAGAAAGAAATTGGTATAAAAAACATGACATCTTCTGTAACAGTCCGTTTTCAGTGAAATCAGAATAGTAGTTTTGGGACCACAAATCCGAGTTAAAAAGAAAATTTATTTTAATATTATTGCATGGTCTGCATTAGGAAAGGAATGTTATATGAAAATTCTAATAAGAAATTTTATCGATTATGTGCTTAATGATAAATCTCAAATGTAACATATTTTAATCCCACGCTTGACATATTTTTGGATATTTATTATAAAATTTAATGAATTTGATGCTCCTAATCTTTTAATTTCGTGTTTTATACTCAGGAGAGCTTAGGAAAGCAAAAAAGCAAGAAGCGGGCCAAAAACGGACAAAATAGACCTAATTCAGTGTTTCACACGGCCTGGGCACTTCCACACGGGTAATCCACACGCCCGTATGTGACACACGAGTAGGCTACACGCCCGTGTGTCATGACCGTGTTGACTAAAAACCAACTCAGAATTACACACGGCTTGAGCACCTTCACACGAGCGTGGCACACAGCCGTGTCCCTATCGAGCTCAAGTCTAATTCTACTCGGAAAAGGCTAATTTTGAGGTTTTTGAAGCATTCCAAAGTCTATATAAACACCTTAGAAGAGGATCAAAGGGGGCACGCAGAGGAGAAAGCAGAAAATATTCGAAGACAACCATCGGAATCAGCTTGGAAGCAGGATCTACTTCAAGACTGAAGATCTCCATTCAATTTCCTTAGAAGTTCTTTGGGTTTCTTTATATTTTGTTGTTTTCCCAATTTTGAGATGTTTTCCCCTATCATTATGAACTAAACTCCTTAAATACCCAGGGGAGATGAAGCTTAAAACAGATCTTATTACTATTTGAATTATATGATAAATACTTGTTCTTATTCTTAATTGTGAGTTTTAATCCTTGTTTTAATATTTCAGGATATTAATTCAGGTTTTGATGTACTTATTCAGTGGAATAAAAGTCACTGTTTAAGAATAGATCCCCCATAATTAAGCAGAGTTGCATGTAATCCTAGGGATATGACGACATAAATCTGATGGATTAGAGTTAAATCTAATAAGGGAATCCATAGATCGATTTAATGCGACAATAGGGGTTTTAATTAGAAAGAGATTTTCAATTAATTAACCTAGAGTCAGTTATTTTTAGTCTCGAGAGAGATAATGACATAAATCAGGGATTTCTACGTATTAAGTCAAGTAAATAAATCGTCTAATTCAGAAGTAATAAGTGAAGTCTAGGTGGATTATTCCTTGGGTATTGTCTTTTCCATCGGTTGTCAAAAGTATTTTTTCAACTTTCATCTCTGTCTTATTTTCTTTAAGTCAATTAGATAATTAGTCTTAGTTTAAAAACATTCCTTTAACTCTTAGGCTAGATAATAAAAAGATAGTAATTACTAATACTTTTAGTCCTCGTTGATACGATATTTTTGGTCTCACCATAACTATACTACTGTTCGATAGGTGCGCTTGCCTTAGTCGAGTTTTTTTTAGTTAGTTTAGCGATTATCAAGTTTTTGGTGCCGTTGCCGGGGACTAAGATATTAGGAAGCTTGATATTATTACTTTAGCCATTTTTACTTTTATTGCAATTTACTTTTTGTTTTTAGTTTAATTTTTATTTTCTAATCTTTCTTCTGTTTGCTTCTGGCAGGTGTCTCTAGTTTATGACTAGAAGGAACCCGTCAGGACCGTTGCTTTTTGACAGCGAGATTGAGATCACAGCTGGCAGAAATCAGAGAGAAATAAGGGGAAGCCTACAATACATAGAGGAAGAGCGAGAGGACGATATCCATACTACAATTGAGGAGATGATTGATAATAAGAATAATCCGCTACCTCCTGTGGTTACTGCAAACCTAGTAAATCAGAGTCCTGTTCCTCGTACTATGTATGGTTATACTAAACCTACTTTAACAGGAACTGAATCAAGTATAGTTAGACCTGCTGTTGCTGCAAATAATTTTGAACTGAAACCTAACACAATTCAAATGATACAACAGTTTGTTCAGTTTGATGGTTTGCAAGATGAAGATCCAAACACTCATTTAGCAAATTTTCTGGAATTCTGCGACACCTTTAAGATCAATGGCGTTTCTGATGATGCCATTCGCCTTCGGTTATTTCTCTTTTCATTACGAAATAAGGCTAAATAGTGGTTGAACTCGTTACCACGAGGGTCAATCACTACTTAGGAATAAATGACCGAAAAATTTTTACTTAAATATTTTTCGCCGGCTAAAACGGAAAAGTTGAGGAATGATATCTCTTCTTTTGTGTAGATGGATTTAGAAACCCTTTATGATGCATGGGAGAGATACAAGGATTTATTGAGAAGGTGCCCCTACCATGGGTTACCTCTTTGGCTACAGGTTCAAACTTTCCACAACGGTTTGAATCCCTCAACTAGACAAATGATCGATGTAGTTGCTGGAGGAACTATCAATAATAAGACACCTGAAGAGTCTTATGAGTTCATAGAAGAGATGTCACTGAACAATTATCAATGGCAAGTCATGAGGACAAAGCCGACAAAAGTAATCGGCGTTTTTAACGTCGACTCGGTTACTATGCTTTCAAATAAGGTAGAATTCTTAAATAAGAAGATTGATGGTTTACTTGGTTCTACGCAGGTACATCCAGTAATGCAGTGTGATGCAAGTGAAGGTGGAATAAGCAATTCAGAATACCCACCCTACGGCTCCAACATGGAGAACGAGCAAATGAATTATATGGGTAATAATTTTCGACCTCAAAATAATCCTTTCAGTAACACTTATAATGCAGGTTGGAAGAACCACCCAAATTTCTCATGGAGAGGCCAAGGGAATTAGAGACTACCACCCCCTTCAGGCTTCCAACAACAACCTTACTAGCAAGAGAAAAAACTGAACCTTGAGGAGATGATGACAAAGTTTATTTCAGTAGCGGAAACCCGTTTTCAGAATACTAAAACTGCACTTAAAAATTAGCAAGTATCAATTCAAGGGCTCGAGAATCAAATAAGACAGCTGGCTAAAATGATTTCAGAGAGACCACTAGGGAGTCTACCTAGTAAGACCGAACCCAATCCAAAAGACCATGTGAAAGTAGTTACACTAAGGAGTGGGAAAGTGTTAGTTGAATCTAAAAAGAAGTTGCCACAAGAAGCTGCCAGAAAAGAAGATGAGGAGGTAAAACCTGAAACAAGTGAAACACCAATCCCATATCCAGTAAAGTTGAAAAAAGATCGTATGGATGCAAAATTCGGTAAATTTCTTGAACTTTTTAAACAGTTGCATATTAACTTACCTTTTGTTGAAGCTATCTCGCAGATGCCTACATATGCAAAATTTTTGAAGGAGCTTTTAACAAATAAAAGAAAGTTTGAAGAGTTGTCTACAATAGAACTCAACGAGGAGTGCTCAGCCATACTTCAAAATAAATTGCCAACCAAACTGAAAGATCCAGGGAGTTTTACTATTCCCAGCTTAATTGGTAGTTTAAATGTTGAAAAGACACTAGCTGATTTAGACACTATCATTAATTTGATGCCTTACAAAATGTTCAAGAAACTTGGCCTTGGGGAACCAAAACCTACTAGGATGAGTATTCAACTACCTGATATATCTGTTAAATATCCTAGAGGTATTATCGAGGATGTACTCGTAAAAGTAGATAAATTCATATTCCCTGTTGATTTTGTTGTGCTTGACATGGATGAGGATGTTGAGGTGCATTTAATTTTAGGTTGCCCATTTTTAGCCACTGCTAAGGCTGTTATTGATGTGAGTGATGGTAAACTTATGCTTAGGGTAGGTGACGAAGATGTCTCCTGTTATTTTATTGATTCTATTGATCATGCTACCCAAAATTATTTATAGGAAATCGTACATAAGGACACATTGACTGTGTCTTACCCAAGGAGAGGTAGTAAATGACGATGATTCTACGATAGGTAAGACAAAAGCTAAACTAAATTCTAATGATCCGTCATTGAGACAGAAGAGATATGAGGGTATTGAGGTAAACAATGAATTAAAATCAAAACCTTCCGTTGAAGAACCTCCTAAATTGGAATTGAAGAAACTACCAAATTACCTATAATATGCGTTTCTCAGAAATAATTCCACATTACCAGTGATCATTGCTTCAGATTTGCAGCCAACCGAAAAGGACGAATTACTTTAAGTGTTGAATGAGCATAAAAGAGCTATAGCTTGGAAGATTTCTGACATAAGAGGGATCAGTCCTTCTTTCTGCACACATAAAATTTTAATGGAAAATGAATATAAACCTTGTGTGCAAGCTCAAAAACAACTGAATCCTAACATGAAATAAGTCATAAAAGCTAAGGTAATTAAACTTCTAGATGCTGGAATTATTTGTCCTATTTTTGACAGTTCTTGGGTGAGTCCTGTACAGGTTGTCTCTAAAAAAGGAGGCATGACTGTTGTGACTAATGAGAAGAACGAATTGATCCCAACACGAACAGTCAAGGGGTGGAGAGTTTGCATTGACTATAGGAAATTGAATGATGCCACAAGAAAAGATCACTTCCCTTTACCATTCATTGATCAGATGTTGGAAAGATAATCTGGACATACGTACTATTGCTTCCTAGATGGACTTTCGAGTTACTTCCAGATCCCAATAACTCCAGAAGACCAAGAGAAAACGACATTTACATGTCCATACGGTACGTTTTCTTATCGATGAATGCCTTTTGGATTATGTAATGCTCTTACTACTTTTCAATGATGCATGTTGGCCATTTTTGATGAACTCATGGAAGACATTATGGAGGTATTCATGGATGACTTCTCAATATTCAGTGACTCTTTCCATCTTTGCCTTAAAAATTTAAAACGAGTTCTAATGAGATGTGAGGAAACGAACCTTGTAATGAATTGGGAAAAATGTCACTTCTTGGTTCGTGAAGGAATTGTGTTAGGCTACAAAATTTCTAGAAGGGGATCGAGGTTGACAAAACGAAAGTTGAAACCATTGAAAAATTACCTCCCTCTAATTCAGTTAAGGCTAGTCGAAGTTTTTTAGGTCATGTTGGATTTTATAGAAGATTTATTAAGGATTTTTCTAAAATAGCTAAGCCTTTAACGAATTTACTAGAAAAATATGTGTCTTTTAATTTCAACCAGGAATGTTTAGGAGCATTTAACACTCTTAAGGATAAATTAATTAATGCTCCAATTGTAGTTACACCTGATTGGAATTTACCCTTTGAACTAATGTGTGATGCGAGTGATTTTGCAATAGGTGCGATTCTTGGACAGCGAAAAGACAAGCATTTCAATCGTTCTATTATGCTAGTAAGACATTGACAGCCACACAAGAAAATTATACGACGGCTGAGAAAGAATTGCTAGCTGTGGTTTTTATATTCGATAAATTTAGACCATATTTAATATTATCTAAAGTTGTTTACACTGACCATTCAACACTTCGATACCTCCTTACTAAAACAGATGCAAAACCTCGACTAATAAGATGGATTTTATTATTGCAGGAATTCGATTTAGAAATTCAAGATAAGAAGGGAGCAGAAAATCTTACAGTAGATCATCTATCCAGATTAGAAAACCCACATTTCAAGGAGCTTGATGAACATAAGATAAATGACTCATTCCCTGAAAAACAACTCTTTGCTTTATCTAACTCAGAGGAACCTTGGTTTGCAGACATTGCAAATTATTTAGCTGCTAACGTTGCATCAAAATGGTTGACACATTAGGAAAAGAAACGCTTCTTTACTAATGTGAAAAATTACTTTTGGAAAGATCTTTTTCTTTTTCGTATATTTGCAGATCAAGTCATTAGAAGATGCGTTACGAAGTCAGAAGCAATTAAAATCTTAGAACATTGCCACTCAGGACTGACTGAAGGACATTACAGTGGGACTAGGGCCGCACATAAAACACTCGAATCAGGTTTTTATTGGCCCACACTATTCAAAGACGCCAACAGGTATGTTACTTTTTGTGATAAATGCCAGAGAATAGGTAATATTTCTAAACGAGACGAAATGCCTCAAACTTATATGCTTTAATGTGAAATATTTGATGTGTGGGGTATTGATTTTATGGGTCTATTCTCTAGCTCATTTGGGAATAAATACATCTTAGTAGCTGTTGATTATATGTCCAAATAGGTGGAAGCCCAAGCTTTACCTACTAATGACGCTAGAGTGGTGGTGAAGTTCCTTAAGAAACTCTTCTCTCGATTTGGAACACCTAGAGTAATTATCAGTGATAGGGGTACTCATTTTTGTAATGCTCAATTTGATAGAACCTTTAAGAAATATGGAGTTTACCATAGAACAACTACCCCCTACCATCCTCAAACTAGTGGACAAGTCGAACTCGCAAAGAGAGAGCTTAAACATATCTTAGAAAAGACTATAGAGCCAAATAGGAAGGATTGGGTAGTGAAAGTAGTCGATGCTTTATGGACCCATAGAACTGCTTATAAGACCCCCATAAAAATATCTCATTACAAACTTATTTATGGGAAAAGTTGTCATTTACCATTTGAACTAGAACATAAAGCATTTTAGGCTATAAAATTCCTAAACTTGGATCCCAAACTTACAGGTGAGAAGATATTGATGCAGCTGAACGAGTTAGATGAATGGTGAGAAAATGCATATGAAAACTCACAATTATACAAGGAAGCCATGAAGAGCCACCATGATGCTCGTTTAAAGCAACACAAGTAATTTGAAGCTGGAGATATTGTCCTGCTATACAACTCGAGGCTCAAATTATTTCCTGGGAAGTTAAAATCACGATGGTCAGGTCCATTCGTAGTCCAAACCGTTTTTTCATGTGGCACAGTAGAGGTAAGTCATCCAACCCACGGCACTTTCAAGGTAAACGGACATCGTCTGAAACTTTATAATAGTAAGGATTTCGAAGATAAGGGAGATGAGTTATGACTTCCTGAACTTGCTTGAATATGCTCACAAGGTAAAGTCGAGCTTAGACTTTAAATAAGCGCTCCTTGGGAGGCAACCCGAGCACTATCCCCACTAATCTACTTTATTTTTCTTTTTCATTTTTTATATATAATCTAACTGCAGGTATTTTGACACACATGACTTGACACATGGGCGTGTCCTAGGCCTTGTGCACACCACAGATTGAAGACACGGACGTGTCCATGGCCGTGTTAAAACAGGACAAATATTTTTCCAAGATAGGATGACATACGGGCTGCGATAGATAACCACGACCGTACGATACGACCGTGTACACCACACGGCTAAGGGCCACGGGCGTGTCCCATACCATGCTGAAACTGCACTTTAATTTCCCAAAAATCAGTAGAGGCACGACATGCGTTAAATTACCATGGCTGTGCAAGGCGGCCGTGGAAGTCACACGGTCATGAGCATGGGCATGCCTAAGGCCGTGTGGGAACTTGCATAAACTTTGAAACTTTCAATAAGTCAGAATGGAACACGGGCTTATGCCACGGCCGTGGGCAATCCTGCTTACATATCACGGGTGTGTTAACACTCACACGGGCGTAGGAGAAGCGAACGAATCAGTATATGGCTGTGCGAAGTGGCCGTGTGGGACACACGGCATCGACACACGGGCGTGTCCATAGGCCGTGTGCACCACTGAATTGAATGATCATATAGTAATCACAAATCAAAGACACGGGCGTGTGGGACCTAACACGAGCATGAGAGAAACGAATGAATAAGCACACGACCGTGCGACTCGACTGTGCGCTCCACACGACCTTAGGACACGGGCGTGGCCATAGGCCGTGGACGTTACTGACTTACAATTTCACAAAAAAACATGGGCTGAGAATGTGACACACGGGCGTGGGACACGGCTGTGTAGCCTAAAACTGGGCCTCCACAACCGTGTCCCTCTTTTAAATCAAATCCCTAACCCTAATTTTCCCCCATTCCTATTTAAACATCCACTATTCACTCATCTCACCCCTTTTTTCACTATTCATCCTTTCCACTCTGGCCACCATTCTCCGACGAGTTGCCGGGGACTAACCTTCCCCACTCTCCTTTCCTCCTCATACTTGCCTCTTCTTTATTCTCTTTCCTTGTTCACCTCCCATAGCCCACAAAACCTCTCCTCTCCTCCCTCTTTCCGCCATTCCACTTACATAACCACCCATACCTTCAACCGGTAACGCCGACCATTCAACCACCGTACACCGTCACGACCACCACCGACCACCACTATCGGTTTCCTCTTTTGCACCTCTAGTTGCTTTACATTATTTTTGTTGTTTTATTACTATTTTTATTTTTAGTATTATTACTTGTATTACTTTATTCTTGTTTATCCTATTAATTCTATACATTGTTATTGCTTCACTTATATTGTTGGTTCTTATTGATAATTTTATGCCTAAGTTAGTTTTAAAACGTTTGCAATATTCTGCATTTATATTTTTGGGTCATTTGTTTTGTTGATTTAAAACATATTTGGCTAGGCACATTTATATATATATATATTCAGTAATCATTTATTTAGCTTTCTACTAGATATTAAGAGTCTATGTATTTCGGCTGTTTGATTAAAGTTGAACTTGGATGCTTACTAGTTTGCCCATTATGTTGTTTTGTCCAAATTAAATTCTGTGTTTACTTTTGCAAGACACTATGACAAATACAAGAGGCAAGAAAATTTCTGTCCTCGCCTCTAAAAAGTGAAAGGAATCAAAGGAGACCTCATCGGGTGCCACCATTGAAATACGACATCCATTCCTCCAATTTTCACCAGGGCCCCAGGAGGAATTGTTTCAGATTCTACGTGTCCGACCCCTTGGTGTGGGCTGATGCATTGATTGGGCTGCATTAGAGCAAGCCCACCTAGCTGACTCAGTTTGGGCCCTTCTCGCTACCGATTCTTGGGACCAGTTGTTCAACATTATTGAGCCAACATACCTAGAGCTGACGTTGGAACTTTGCTTAACCTTTCAATTGCAGATGGTTATGGCAGAGTATGGGGACCCAGGCACAGTCTAATTCCATCTTATCGGCATCTATGATCCTAGCCGCTCCAAGGCATCGGCTCTCTCTTCAGCATTGCCATACCTCCACGCCTTTTTAGCCCATACCTTAACAGGGCGACGAGAGAGCACTGACGTCGTTAACACTTACGAAGCATACTTTCTATGGAGTATGAAGTAAGGTGTAACACCCTTTATCCGTACCCGAGACTGGGATCAAGTACGAGGCGTTATCAGACATGTACTCGATTATTTTTGTTAAATACAATTTTTAAAATTTTGTTCCAGTTTCAACCCAATCAAACAACATCTTAGTATCCCTATTATGGGCCTACGGGGCCCAAAATATACATTGAGAAAGGTTCAAGACTAAACCGAAGACTTGAGAAAGTTCTTGAAATTTCTAAGTTAAGCCTCACACGCCCGTGTAGAGGCAATGCGCATGCCCGTGTGCTTTGGGACACGCCCATGTCCCCTACTCGTGTGGAATTAATTGAATTTATTTTCTATTTCGAACCTATAGAGATTTTCACACGGCCAAGCACATGCCTGTGTCCCTGGCCCGTATCCTTCACACGGCCTAGGCACGCCCGTGTGGTTGCTCGTGTCCAAAAACTCGAGCATTCTATTGATGATGTCAGCATGCATTTAGGGGCACACGGCCAAGACACACGCCCGTTTGCTAGGCCGTGCCCTCCACACGGTTGTGACACACGGTCGTGTCTCTACCCATGTGTTTACTACCATGCATTTTGACTTAACATTTTTAGGTGTAGGGGACACATAGCCATTTCACACGCCCATGGGGCGGTCCGTGTGGACTTTGTTAGGCTATTTTCCAAGCCTTAGGTCACCCTCTAATAACCATATCCACTTATAGTTTTCAATAACACTTAACATGGTGAAATTATTCTCTTAAATGACCTTAATATACCTCATTGCATGTAAACCTCGTCTCATCGGTTTTTATACATGCTAGGTTGTCCCCTTTATCTTAAGGATTTCCATGACTTGTGACTCAGTTAAGATTGGCTCGTTATCTTAACTCATTGCCAAAATTGTGGCCTAACCACCCCATGTAATTTGGTCATGCTACATATGGCTAATTGTAATATACCGTATTTAATCATCACAAGAACATTGGAACATAACATGCACAATTTGGTAGGTCATAACCTACACCAACATGAGCTAATTTCTATGGCCATATATAAGTGAATATATATACTTTTATAAGCCTTCATATTGGCTAATCAAATGACACATATAACAAAATAAGAAAAGGCCTATACATGCCATTGAACAAAATAAGAGTATCTATATACCAAAGCTAGACAAGATGATAGTGTGTTGACTCTCCAACCGTCTCACAATCTTTGCGAGTCCACAAGCTCTGTAAGACAAGGAAAAGAGAGGGGTAATCATTTACATGCTTAGTAAGCTCGAATAACTGAAAAGTAAACTTACCGATTAATTAGCATGCATCTATATTAGGCAATAAAACCAACAAGCATGAAGTAGTTTCCCTATCAAATGCACTCAATCAACAAGTTAGTCTCATAACAATGCACCATTTAAGTTGTCTTAGATGAGCTCATCATTCAACATTTTCATTTTTATATCTCATGTTAATCCCGCTGAGTTTCTCAGAAGTCTCGATGGATTATTCATTTTCCGTCAAGTCATAAGAGCGATCATCTCAAGTATGCACTCCCGCGAACCTCACATCATACAGCGGGATTGCCAGTCCAGGCTAAATCCCCCACAATGTAAACTCATAGGGTGATGTCGGGATTACCAGTCCAGGCTAAATTCAGACCCTAGTCGGATTACCCGTTCGGGCTAAATCTACAATGCACACATATTCTTCGGGAGACTCGATCACTCAAGGAACACCCGTCCGGGCTAGATCCTTCCTATATTTGAGATCAAAGGATTACCCGTCCAGGCTAAATCCTTTTCTACAACACATGCAGGATCTAAAGTTATGTAAGCCATGGTTTATCCATCGAATTTCCCTTTTGATATCAACCGGGACATTTATTATCATTTTATTATTATTAACATACTTCATGGATTTTCATGCCATCATTATAACCAGTTATCATACATTCATAACACATGTAACTAGGCATATTAATAGTTTACTTAAAGTTATTCGAACTTACCTAGTATCCGTTTCGGTTTTGCGTCTTGATTATTCCAAAACCTTTTGTTTTCCTCGATCAACCTCCAGAATTTGTTCCTAGGGGTCAATAACAATAAAAATGAATCATTAATACCTCACATTATTCTTTTCGAGTCTAAATTTCACCCCCGAACAAAATGATCGTTTTGCCTTTAACCTTTCACATTATTTACGATTTGTCCCTAGGCTCGTATGATGAAATGCATGAATTTTCTACATTACCCAAGCCTAGCTGAATGTTCTTTACTCTTATGGCAGCCCACATTTTTCCATTATTTCACATTCCTACCACATATTGTACACCTTTTGCAAAAAAGGTCATTTTATGGGTTTTTCATGAAAATCACCTAGAAAAAGATGTTTAACACACATCCAACTTTCATATTCATCCATAAATTATCAAAGAATAAACATGTCACACATGGGTCACTTTACATACATGAACCCTAACTCAAAATATGGGTAGAAATGGAGAGAGTAAGTTACCGGGATTTCAAAAATACGAAGAACATTAAAAACGGGGCTTCAGAGCACTTACTATTGAGCTTGAAAAGTGAAGAAACCCTAGGTATAGTGGCTCTCAAATTTTGGCAGCAAGGTGGAGAAGGTGAGCTGAGTTTTGGCTTATTTTCCCATTTTATTTCATTAATTAGCCAAATGACCAAAATGCCCTTAAGCCCTTTCTTTCAAATTTTAACCACACATGTCCATTTTTGTCCAAAAACTTAGAAATTGGAAAAATTGCTGTTTAAGGACTTCTAATTAATAATCTAAATCAATTTCATACAAATTTCTTCTAGAATCCAAGTTTTGCACTTTACTCAATTTGGTCCTTAATTTCCAATTGGACACCTTACTCATAGAATTTCTTCATGAAACTTTAACACATGCATATACTCATATTCTAAACCTCATAATAATCATAAAATAAATATTTCAACGTTAAATTTATGGTCCCGAAACCACTGTTCCGACTAGGCCCTATTTTGGGATGTTACACAAAGGCATATTTTCGATCTCGCTTACTTCATTGCCTTTGCCTTTCGCCATCAGATCGAACAGTACCGAAAGGGAGTCATCAGCATCGGCCCTTACATGACTCGACTAGATCAACACTTTGGGCTCTTGAACACATCAGCACAGTCCTCATTGCTCACACTCATGGGACAGATGTCTCCACAGGGTATCTCGAGTATGCTCCACATGAGGATAATAGAGAGTCGTCATGGGTTCGATCCCCTTCAATAACGACTAGCACGAGCCACCGATGAAGATGACTCTGTGGATATTCCTGACGATATCCCTTCATTTCATGAGGACCCACCTTCTCCGTCATCGCCAAGTCACCGACAAGTACATGCGGCTGCTTCATTGACAAAAATTTTTGACCACCTAGATCGATTTGAGCAATATTGCACTCGGCGGTTCGACAGCATAGAGGCACTCTGCAACAGATTTGCCAGTATTTCTGCATTTCACCTCCAGCACCGCCACCTCACGATCCAACTGCCGATGAGGACTTTTGAGTTCATTTATTTTTACTTTTGTTGCTTTTCCATTTGTTTTTATTTTTCCTTTTATTTTTATTTCTATTTCCATTCTTTTATGTTTTAAAAAGACTTTGATTAATGTATTTTAAATATCTTAATTTTATAGCTATTTTTCTATGAGTAACCATAACAACTCTATCGATATAACTCCCTACAATATTACTGGTGCTATCGCAGTTTCAAAAGGTTCAATCAATTGATGCTACTCAGGAATATACCAACAAGCCTATGGGTAAAGAGAATCCATGACTTCCATGTCATACTCGACCACGACCATAGCCATCACGACATCGATCACCACGATAACCTCTTCACTTGGCGCTATAATTGTGGAATCCAACCTCTACCACCACCTTCACCTTTGCCTAGTTCCACATGCGCTTCATTCACAATGACTATGAACCCGCTTTCACTACTCCCAGTACTATATCCAAATTCAGGCCAGTTTCACTTCTCCCCCTATTCTATGATATTATGCTTGTGTTATTATTATCTATCTTTGTACATTGAGGACAATGTACATCTTAAGTGGGGAGGTTATTTATATGATTATCAGAAAATCCTTGAATTTTCATCTCGTTCTCAAATAATTGTCCCATATTATTATTTGAGTAAATTCTGATTGATTTATAATTTTTATTGATATGTTTTGAATTAAAACATAGGTAATTATGCATTGATTGTCTCACTTTAAGACATTAGAGAATCAAGCATGAGAAGTTGACTTTTGAGAATTAAAATTGCTAGGTTGTTTCCCTGAATTGAGGTATTATCTTGAAGTTTTGAATTCATAGGATTGACATCAAAAGCCATAATTTTTATGAGATATTGAGCCTTTAGAGCATATACCCTTTCTTGTTCACTTTTATTGTTGTTTATAAGTGTGTCAATATTGATATTTTATCTAGAAATTGCTTCGATTATACATATCGAGACCACACCATTAATTTGATATATCGAGATGATGAAGGCACTTAGGTTTTAACCCACTCACTCCCTAAAAAGCCTACCTCATAGTGAACCCTTAGTGAACCCCCTTGGGCTTACAAACCCCTTATTAATTTACCCTTAATATTAACCCATAAGCCTATTTTTGATTCATTAAGAATTTCCCCCTTGGCTCCCTTTTTATCAAAATCTGATTTGATTAGTTACCTAACTATGTTCGTTCATTTCAGTTACTGAATTATATCTTGTTTATGTACTAAATACTTGTTCTTATTAAAGAAAAAAGAAAAAAAAAAACTGTATATTCATTCAATTACATTTTGTTTTGAAGAGCTTGGATAAGTTAAAGTTATTATATTTAGGGAAAGTTCATTTCTTTTTGGAAAGTTTTAATTCTAGTACTTGTTTGTAATTTAGTAATTAGTTTTTTTTTCTTTTAAGTTGGTAATTTATTAAATTAATCTCGTTTCTAACCCTCTTTTTTCAGCCTTTATCCACACCTTTAACCCAAGCCCCATTACAACCCTGTTAAAGACCTTTTGATTGGAGTATCATCTCATTTATAGTGGTGGAGGTTTGATTTTCATGCAAGCCTATGGTAATAACTTTTCATGTTTGATTATTGAGTGCATAATTATTGAACCTTAAACACTTCGAGTGATTTGAGTAAATCTTTAGTGAGGATGTCAACCCTTGTCGATTTGGAATTAAAGGTAATTATTTAAATAAGGGGAGATACTTATGATTTTATGATTAAAATACTCAACTTGGATTGTTTGAAACTTTGATGTTCTTTTAGTTGAATTCTAAATGTATGATTATTTGTGGATTATTTCGAACCATTATTGATGAGAGTTATAAGTTGAGAAGACTTTATTTTAATTATGAGTTGAGGATTTTGCTTGAGGACAAGCAAATGCTTAAGTGTGGGGATATTTGATAAATCTCAAATGTAACATATTTTAACCTCACGTTTGGCATATTTTTGGATAATTTATCATTAGATTTAAGAAATTTGATGCTCCTAATCCTTTAATTTCATGTTTTATACTCAGGAGAGCTTAGGAAAGTAAAAAGAGCAAGAAACAGTCCAAAAAAGGATAAAATGGGCCTAATTCAGTGTTTCACACGGCCTAGGAACTTCCACACGAGTAATCCACACACTTGTGTGTGACACACGGGTAGGTCACACACCCGTGTGTCATGACCATGTCGACTAAAAACCAACTCAGAATTACACAAGGCTTGAGCATCTTCACACGAGCGTGGAACACAACCGTGTCCCTATCGAGCCCAAGTTTAATTCTACTCGAAAAAGACTAATTTTGAGGGTTTTGAAGCATTCCAAAGTCTATATAAACACCTTAGAAGATGATCAAAGGGGGCACGCAGAGGAGAAAGTATAAAATACTCGAAGACAACTATCGAAATCAGCTCGGAAGCAGGATCTACTTTAAGACTGAAGATTTCTATTCAATTTCCTTAGAAGTTCTTTGGGTTTCTTTATGTTTTGTTGTTTTCCCAATTTTGAGATGTTTTCCCCTATCATTATGAACTAAACTCCTTAAATACCTGGGGGAGATGAAGCCTAAAATAGATCTTATTACTATTTGAATTATATGATAAATACTTGTTTTTATTCTTAATTGTGAGTTTTAATCCTTGTTTTAATATTTTAGGATATTAATTCAGGTTTTGATGTGCTTATTCGGTGGAGAAAAAGTCCCTGCTTAAGAATAGATCCCCTATAATTAAGCGGAGTTGCATGCAATCCTAGGGATAGAAAGACATAAATCTACCGGATTTGAGTAAAATCTAATAAGGGAATGCATAGATCGAGTTAATGCAACAATAGGGGTTTTATTTAGAAAGAGATTTTTAGTTAATCAACCTAGAGTCAGTTGTTTTTAGTCTCGAGAGAGATAATAACATAAATCAGGGATTTCTACGGATTAAGTCAAGTGAATAAATCGTCTAATTTAGAAGTAATAAGTGAAGTCTAGGTGGAGTCTTCCTTGGGTATTGTCTCCTCATCGGTTTTCAAAAGTATTTTTTCAAATTTTATATCTGTCATATTTTCTTTAAGTCAATTAGATAATTAGTCTTGGTTTAAAAACATATCTTTAACTCTTAGGTTAGATAATAAAAAGATAGTAATTATTAGTACTTTTAGACCTCGTGGATATGATATTTTCGGTCTCACCATAACTATACTACTGTTCGATAGGTGTGCTTGCCTTAGTTGAGTTTTTTTTTTAGTTAGTTTAACGATCATCACTTAATTATGGAAGGGACCAAAATGCATAAAATGCAAAAGTTGAATTCTAGTAGCTAGAAGGATCAAATAGCTATGAAATTTAAAATAAGAGGTCATTATATGGTAATTATACCATTATTAAAAGTTAGTAGATATTTTTAATGAATCATCCATGGAAAAATTAGAAAAGGGCAAGGACTATAAAAGATTATAATAGAAAAATCTTATCATTTTATATCATCTTCCCCAAATTAAGACATAGAAACCCTAGGAAAGAGAAAAGTGTTCAAGCAATCTTAATTGGTTCAATTGGGTAAGTATTTTTGTCCCGTTTTTAGTAATTTTTATATATTTGAAATAATGATAGCCTAATCTATCTATTTTTGGAATTAATTTGAAAATTTAACAAAGTAAAAAGTTTTGACATGGATGAATATGCTGAAAATTTGAAATTTATGTTAGAAAATAAAAGGTTGTTGATAGATAAACAACTTTTGTAAAATGAATTTTCATGAAATTGTGATTTAAGGACTAAATTGTAAATATGTAAAATTTATGGAAAATTTCTAATTTTATGTAATATATGTGCTGTAAATATTATATGTAAAAATCAGTTAGGCTTGGAATAATGATTAAATTGCATGAATTTCATTTTCCGAGCTTAGGGATGAAATTGTCATTTATGAAAAGTATAAGGGTAAAATGGTATTTTTTCCATTTTACCTAGGATGTGAATTGAATTAAATTGAGTATAAAATGGATTAAATTTATATTAAATTCATTTATATAGATCCGGAAAGACCTAATACTGAGTTGAATCGAGGAAAACAAAAAAGTTTCCGATTAGTAGATTCTCATATACGAACAAGTATCGAGGTAAGTTCATGTAATTTAATTGTGTAATTATATGTTTGAATTGATTTAAATGATTTGTATATGAATTGTGTGTTGGCCATGTATATTAAATTTGATCACATATTTGGAAAATACCTGATAAATTTTAAATCCCGTTTGAATGAATGAAATTCGATTGGATACAGGGTTCTGTTTTCGAAAATGGTTGTGGTCCTGCATATGTTGCGGACATACCGTAGATGGAAAGAGCGTTCCATTATAAGCCTTCTCAAGCTTCATGTATAAGGTTCTTGCAAGCTTCCGGTTATAGCTCTTCGGAGCGTCTTGATAGGTTGTGATCCTACATTTGTTGTGAACACACCTTAGCTTTTATAAGCATCCCGATTATAGGCTCTTCATGAGCTTCCTGTTAAATTGGCTCTTAGTGAGCTTCCCGATAATGGTTGCTTGAATTTTTCAATATATGGCTATTCGGAGCTTCACGTTACATGATCTTTGTGAACGTCCAGATTATGGCTCTTATGAGCTTCCCGTTATATAGCCCGGATAAGCTTCCCAATAGGCTCTTTATGAGCTTCCTGAAATGGCTCTATGTGAGCTTAAGAGAGAGCTTTCTGTTTAAGTGCTTACAAAAGCACTCCCAGATATGAATTGACGGATTTATAGTATTGTGCACTTCAAGTGTATTATCCAAGTATCCATTGAAATTTTAAATGATTCAACGGGTGAAATTCTTACATGAGAATATGTGAAATCAAGATGAATTAATACTTGTATATACATGAATTACATGGAATTAAATATTTATATTTGATGAGCTAATCCTTATTGTTGATGTTTATATAAAATAAGTGACTAACATGTTTGTTGAAGTTATGTATTAGGCAAATGGCCATATAGTTTTGAATACATATTTGTATGCATACTTTAAATGAATATGATTAGTAAGTAAATTTATGTTATATGAACTTACTAAGCATTAAATGTTTACTAGGTGTTATTTCCTTTGTTTTATAGTGTTTGGAAGCTCATAAAGGTTGGAGATCAGTCGGAGCATTTTGGTATAATTAGTAAACTTATTTTGATATATTGGCATGTATAGGTCAACTTGGCCAAATGTTGGCATTTAAATGGATGTTTGTAATCTAGCCATTGGAATGACTAGTAATGGCATATTTTGATATATTATTATAATGTTATGTCATACTTAATATATATGGTATGGTTAGATTGAATTAAGGTAAAATATATGTTTTTTACTAAAAAAGTAAGTTGGGTATATGAATGTATGTAATGTTATTATGTATGTTAATAATGTTTGCTTGGTTTAATGCTTGGAATTGGTTGGTATATATGTGCAAGTGTTGTTGTAGGCAAAAGACAAAATTTGGGTAAGAAATAAAGTTAAGAAATGACTTTGTTTTGTCCACACGGGTAGACACACGGCCTAGCACATGGGCATGTGGTTTGGCCGTGTGTCCCCTACATCTTAAAATTGAGAAACAGAATGCTCAGAATTAGGCACATGGGCAGAGACACGAGCGTGTGTCTCAACAGTGTGTGACACATGGCCTAGAATACGGGTGTGTGTCTTGGCCGTGTGAAACCTGCACCTAAATTTCGAAAATTAAAATTAACTGCATGGCGTAGCACACGGGCGTGTGGCTAGTCGTGTGACCTAAGTCAGAGAGTTACACGGGTAATGACACGGGTTGGGACACGGCCGTGTGCTTCACATCGAATGCCCATACAGCCTGAGACATGGGCATGTCACTTGACCGTGTGAGCCACATGGCCTACTCACACGGGCATGTGACCTTTGTACATAAGAAAAAATTTGAAATTTTGTGAAAAAATTTCTGAGTCCTCGATTTACTCCCTACTTATTTCTAATGCATAAATTGGGCATCGAGGGTCTATTCAACGGACGGGCATCGAGGGTCCATTCAAGGGACGATATGATTAGTTTTGGATATGAATAGTAAATGATATGAATTATTTGTATTTTGTTCTGTAAACTCTGGTAATGTTTCGTAACCCTGTTTCGGCGACAGTTACAGGTTAGTGGTGTTACATCTTCTGCGAGCTTAAATGACTTATGGTAGAACAAAGAGAACGAGTTAGCAAGTGCATGTGGTGTAATGCGAGGATCACAAAGCATCTGAATGTCCAACATATTCATTTAAGAAAACATCATTGCAAGCCGAGGAACGTAAGTATGACACAGAGCCTGTTGAGAAGTTTTCGTCTACTATGACACAGAGCCTGTTGAGAAGTTTTCGTCTACTACTATCATTGACGATGATGATGTAAATGAGCAAGAAACTTCGAGTGACACCGTTTGTAAATACAGTAAGTGTAATTTTATGCCTATTGTTGAGTCTATATCTAACATTGCACCTTGTTTCAAAGTTGATGTCGAAGAAGTTGATAGTAATAGTACGAACTATGATGAAAGTGAGAGTGAACATTGTGAACCAACAAAAGTTTATAGTAAGAATTGTTTCCTAGAGTTTATAAATTTGGACGATTTAGACCTTAATTATCCTTTTAAAGAGTTGTATTATGATGAATTCAATTTACTAACTTTTTGTGAGGGGTTAAAGGGAAGTAAGGATAATTCATGTAAAACAATTGAGAGATAAGAGACCTTGAGCGATAAAAGTCAATTTAGTAGTCCAATTTTGGTGAGTGAAAATTTCTACGAGGTAAAATTAGAGAGTTCAATTCACATTGAAAAAGAGAACCTATTTGAAAGAGAGGAATGATTATGTTTTCACTAACCCTAACTTGAATTTGTCTAGTGGACATGTTCCATTCTTTCAGGAATTTATTTATCCTTTACGACGAGCTCTATTAAATCATCCACCTATGATAAAGATTCTTTCTTATTCAAACAAAGACAAGATTTGAGGATGAACCTTTTCGAGGAAAGGGGGAATGATACATGCACAGATGGGGTGAAATTTATTAAATTTCTTTCTCTGAAACTGCTAAATTTCAAGTTTGGAAAATCATCAGACTTGCAACGAATTTTTAGATGGATCTAGTCATTTCTTGGTTAAGATGTCTCATGGTGTTCTAAGATCTATCTCTTAGCTTCGAAACACTGTTTGAATCACTCGATTTTGAGTTCGGTAAATCAAGTTATGATCGTTTTAGTAAAGACCGTGCGAGCAGAATTTCTACATAGGATTATGACGGAAATTACTAGTTTCGGGCTTTTAATTTGAGTTGAAATCATATTGGTTTCGAGTTTTAGGCTTAAATTTTATTATATATAAGCCTAATATTATATTTATCACTCTTATTATTTTATTATTCTGATTTTTATAATTATTAAGTATTTTAAGTTATTTAAGAGTTTTATGTCAACAAGAAAGTTTAGTTTAAAACTACTTATTCTTTAGGTTAATTAGATTTCTAGTATACTTAAGAGTTTTATTTAGATTTATTTAGCTAGGGTATATAAAGGCCTTTGCATTGTACATAATTCATTCAATTGGTTATTATTCAACTTCTTTTTGAGTTTTTCTTTTTTTACGAATTTTTCTTGAGATTTCTTTTAGAGGAATTTTAACAATATTTTCATATTGTGGGGATCATCTTTAATTTTTTTCTTGCCAAGTTTTCTTTCTTGGAGGGTAAATTAGAGTTGTTTGAAGGGAGTTTGAATTCTTCTTGTTTCTAAAGCTCCTTAGGACTTCTACATGCCACGTTCCATCTTTTCCATATATCGTTTTTAGTTTCTTCTTTATTGTTTTATTATTCTATTTTACTCATCTTAGTTTATATATTTCAATTGTTTTTCTTAAAATTTTTTTATCTAACTTGGATTCATTTGTGTTTTAGTTTGTTTCAAAATCCAAGTTTCTTTCCAAACGTCTAGAGCCCTAAGTCAAATCTACGACTTGGACAAACTACGATCCTTCTTCTGCAATCATCCTTATCAAGAATCAAGCTCGGTGATAAGAGCTCTTGTTGTATTCTGTTGAGAGTTAATAAGGAATCAAATGCTTATAGGCTGTATGATCCAATTTCACAGAGGATCATTATCAATAAGGTTGTTCAATTTGAAAAAGACAAGAATTGGGATTGGGATAAGGAGAATAAAGAATCTATTGTGTGTGATTTGGAGTGGGATGAGTGTGATGAAGAAGCAATTCTTGTTGTTAAGCAATTCTTGTTGTTAAGCAATTCTTACTATTTAGTCCATGCATTTTCATTTTTTAAATTGCTATTTCTATTTACCAAATCAAACATCAATAAAAACAAAATAATAAACTTGTAAATATTATTAAATAATATTTACTGACTCTATCATTGGAATCGTGGTCTCGAAACCACTGTTTGCGACATCGCTATAAATCAGGTTGTTATAATCAATAACATCAAACCTGATTTATAGCGATGTCGCAAACAGTGGTTTCGGGACCACAATTCCAATGATAGAGTCAGTAAATATTATTTAATAATATTTACAAGTTTATTATTTTTTTTATTGGTGTTTGATTTGGTAAATAGAAATAGCAATTTAAAAAATGAAAATGCATGGACTAAATAGTAAGAATTAGCGAATAACTAGTTGTTTAAGTTAATAAGAATTGGTTAAGGTTTAAGGTGGTAAATAGCCACTCCTGCATGTTTTTTCTGATTGTGTCAATGTTTAGTAGGGACACTTGTTAATTTTCATTTAACCAGGAAATTAAGGTGTTATGTGTTCAGGTTGAAGTGGATGGAAATAGAGTCTCATTCTCGTCTTCCTCCACCGAAAACATTATTCTTTGTAGAAGAAAGAAAAACTCTAATCTCTCTTGACTAATCAACTTTGCATATCAAGAACCTAATAAACTAGTAGATAATAAAGGAAAAGGAAATATCACGGATCAATCATTGATGTTCAATTTCTGCTACTGTGCCAGGTAAGTTTATATGGTGTTGTTATGTTTATTCATCAAAAGTTTGAATGTAAATGTATATCGTAAATGTTAGTAAACTTGTATTGATAAGGTGGGAATGATGTTGATCAGTAAAAAGAAAGTTTTGATATGTAATTGGAGCCCAAATGAATAGAAGATACAATTTGCATGCCAATAGGGTTATTTGTGCATTGTATAAGAAGAAGGGAGATATGAAGAAGATGAGGGAAGTTTACTAAAGTTTTTTGAAATCATGCATTTGTTGCGGATTTCCAATTTAATATTTTTGGAGGTTCTTGCGTGTTATCAATTGAAAAGCTTTTATGAGCAATTTGGCATGTTATCAGGGGAGAATATTTAGCCTACGAGCTTTGTACTATGCACATCTGGTGTGTTATCAGTTAGAAAGATCTTATGAGAAATTTGGCATGTTACCGAGGAAGAATATTTAGCCTATGGGCTTTGCACTATGTGCATCTAACGTGTTATCAGTTGGAATAACTCTTATGAACAAACTGGCGTGTTATCGGATAGTTACCTGGATATTCCTTTCTATTGAGGTTGATTCGTTAGGTTGGTCATTTCTGAAATAGAAATATTGATGGTATGATATATATGAATTAAGATAAGGTATGAATGAATAATATAGTGTTTGGAATATGTTATATGTGTGAATGCAATGTACTTACCTTGTACATGTGGAATGTGTTGGCAAGATAGAGAATTTAGTTAAGTTATATATATGAATGTTTTACGAGGTGAGTTTAATGTTTTAAACATATGAACTTACTAAGCATTTTAATTCTTATTCTGTTTAAATTCCCCTTTCTTGTAGTGATTTTGGTAGAACTTTACAAGCGGATTGATCCACAACTCACACTATCCAACTTCTGTTTTGGTAGATTTATTTTAAACTTTACGCTCGGTCAAGTGGAATGTATATAAGGTTTTAGTGGTTTAAAGGTCCATTTTGTGACATTGAATGTGATATGAATAATGATGGTATTTAAGGATACATATAATCCTTCATGATGCTTGTTCGAATGTTGGTGTAGACTTAGTACACTTGAAATGGAAATGAATGCATGTATTAAATGTGTTAAGTTATTTTGGTTAAATGATGGACAACACATAATGTTAGACAAATAGTTTAGGCGGAAATGATATGCGAATTAAGTAAATTGAAACAATTGGCATATTGTCCAAAGACGGGCCAATATGGTAAGCATGATTAAAACGAGTGGTCTTGGCATACATAATAACTACTAGGATATGGAAAATTGTCTTCTGCATTAATTTGGCGGACTTATAAATGAAAATTGCTTGGCTGATAATAATAAAGTAATAAGAATGCACGACAGATAGTTATCTGGCAAATAGACTTTGGGTGCACATTTTCTGACAAACCACCTCGGCTTGTTTTGTTTAAAAATTTTCATATAGAATTATAAAATATATAAAACTAATAAAGTTGTTTAAAACTTGATTAATCCCATATATGTTTATACCTCTACTATATGTGTATGATTAGATTACAATTAGGATGACTTTAAAATAGATTTCTTTGATGATTTTGCATGTGAATGTCTTTGCTTTTCTATAGCACTCTGTAACTCAAGTCTGAAGATTAGGCCGTGCGAGAGGTGTTACATTGACATTGATCCTATTCACTTAGAAGATGCCATAAAAAGTAAAAAATAGAGGTAAGCCATCGATGCAGAAATAGAAGTAATAAGCATGAATAACATATGAGAATTTTTGGAATTTCCTAAATGATGAAAAAGAATTGGAGTTAAATAGATTTATAAGACTAAATTTGATGAGAATGGAGAAGTAATCACAAGGCTAGAATTGTAGTGAAGGGGTATGCCCAACAACATGGATTCAATTGCACTAAAGTTTTTGCATCTATAGTGCATATAGAGACAATTTTGTTGGTGATCGCACTTACAAATCAAAGAGGATGATTCATATACCAGCTTGACGTAAAGTTTGCATTTTTGCACGATAAGTTGAATGAAAATACTTTTATCGAACACCCTTGTGATTATGTCCAAAAAGGCAATAAGCAAAAAGTTTACAAGTTGAATGAAGCACTTTACAGGCTTAAGCAAGCTTCGCGGGCATGGTATAGCCGTATAGAAGCATATTTCATGAAGGTTTTGAAATGTGTGATTATAAACATATTTTGTTCATGAAGACAAAGAAAGATGAAAAGGTCTTAATTGTAAGTTTTTATGTTGATGATATTATTTTTACTGGTAATGATGAATTAATGTTTCCAGAATTCAAAGATTCCATAAAGCACGAGTTTGACATGATAAGTCTTGGAAGGATGAGATATTTCCTTGGTCTGGAGGTTTTACAATGATCAAATGGAATTTTTATTAATAAAAAGAAATATGCTTTGGAGGTACTATAGAAGTTTGAGATGGATAAAAGTAATTTTGCCAATAATCCAGTAGTACTTAGCTTTAATATCATGAGGGATAAAGGTGGATTTAAGGTAGACAAGACTTACTATAAACAAACTGTGGGTAGTGTAACAGCCTAGTTTTAGTTAAATTGGAACAGTGGTTTTAGAACACAAATCCAATATTGGAAAATTATTTTAATATTATTTTTGGTATTTACAGCATGATAGCATATATGTGTGAAAATTTTGTGAGCTAACTTTATCGTTTAATTGCTCAATTTGAGAAAAAAAAACTAAATCGTGTAAAATGCAAAAGTTGCATTCTACTTGTTAAAGGTCTCTAATAGCTATGGTTTGTTAAATTCAAAGTCCTTATGATGATATTAGACCATTGGTAGTGCTAATGGACATATATGGACATTTAATGAATGTTTTAAATGGTTTTTCATTAAGGTTATAATGGTAATTAGTAAAATTATTATGTATTAAATAAAACAAAACCAAATTTAAGCTTAAAATCATCATCTTCAACTGAATTTAAGAGGAAAGAAAAGCTTATGAAGGCTTGATAGGGTTCAGCTAGTATATTTCTTGATTAAGGTACGGTTTCAGCTCAGTTTTTTTTATGATTTCTATGTTTTTGTAATCGTTGCAGCTCAATCTAGCTAGCCCATACCTTAGATTTTGAAACTATTAAAGATTTTGAGAGTTGCCATTGTTGAATCTATGAGTTATTTGATTTTTAATGTTGAAATATGAAAGTTTGATGATAGTTTTACATGTTTTGTAAAGTGATTTTTGATAAAAATGTCAAACAAGGATTAAATTGTGAAATATGTAAATTGAAGGGTTGAAATGTTAAATAAATGAAAGTTTTGGGTTGCTAGGGACCTAAATGTAATTCGGCCAAGCTTGGGTTTAAAGAAATTATGTGAATTTTGTGTAATTGTGAAATAGGGACTAAATTGATTAACTGTGGAAGTTTAGGGGCTATGTGTAAAAATGCCCAAGTGTGTGTTTTTGGACTAAATTGAAAGAATATGTGATTTAATAACTCAATTCTGAATTCATATAAATCAAGAAAGAAAGAATTCAAATTTAGATTTAGGGAAAAATAAGGTTATTGAGTAGTCGACCCAATACGACAATTCTGAATAGGAGGTAAGTTCGTATAATTGAACTTAAATGTGTACCTATATATTTGATGGATGAAATTGAGATGGTAATTATTCTATTGGATAAATGTTGAGATATTAAATGAAATGTATGAATTGAGTAAGGCAAGTTGCCGAATAAGACCATAGCCGAGCTATGGCAATCGAGTAATAAGACCATAACCGGGTTATGACATGTGAATGAAAGACCACGATAGGGTCTTGGCAATGTATGTGTAAGACCATAGTTGGACTATGGCATTGGAAAATTGATGAATTTTTATTGTAAGGATTAATAAACCAGAGCGGTTTGATAAGAGTAATGATGAGAAATAGAAATGTATCAATACAGGTATGTACGAAAAACTATTCAAGTATCGAGATAGATGAAGTTGAGAACTCATGAATCATAATAGGGATAAATTCTATAATAGTTCATGATTTAATTATTTGAATGTTTATGATATTATCCATTTTGAATTGCTAATGAATGTTGTATTATTTCATGTTCATATACGGACTTACTAAGCTTTATAGCTTACTCTGTTCAATTTTTGATGTTTTATAGTTCTACAAAGCTAGTTCAGATCCGAGAATCGTCAAAGACTTCATCGCACTATCGATCATCTATTTTGGTATTTTTGGAGTTATGAATATATGGTATATGGCATGTATAGGCTTGTGTCAATTTGGTTTGTTTGATGGATGTGTATTTTGGCCATTGGTGTTGGCATAAGATGATAAATTTGATGTTGTTGTGCAATGGTTCTATTTTAAAGTTTGGTAATAGACCTATATTGAATGAATGTGGTTAAAGTGATTATGTATATTTGAATTGGTTTAGTTAGATAAATTATATATGTGAATTATGCTTAGTAAAGCAAGATAAATTGATTTGTGTTTGTATAGATAAACGGTATGGATTTGAGTTTTGAATTTAGTTGAAATGGATATGGTATGATTATGTATTGGTTGATGAACTTTGGCTACATATTTGTGACTTAAAATGGTACCAATTGAGTTTACTTAGGTATGTACAAAAAGGGTGGCAAATTGCCTTTGCAAATGACCTATTTTTGTCCACACAGACAGAGACACGGGCGTGTGTCTCAGCCGTGTGTGACATACGGTTAGGTTACACAACCGTGTGTCCCCTGGTGTTGAAATTGAATTGAAGTTAGTATGCTCCACACGGTCTCACACACGGGCGTGTGACTGGCCGTGTGGTATAAGTTAGTATGCTCTCTAGTTTTCGTACGGCTTGGCACACGGGCGTGTCCTTGGCCGTGTGGTGCAAGTCAGTATGTATGCCTTGTTTCCGCATGATCTAAGACACGGGCGTGTCTACTAGCCGTGTGAGGCACACGGCCTATTCACACGGGCGTGTGACCTCTGTTTATATGATTTTTTTTTTAAGTTTTCCAAAACTATTGTATGTTATCCGTTTAGTCCCAAACTATTTTTAAAGCATGTTTAAGGCCTTGTGGGCCTTTATAAGGGACAATGTAGTTGTGTTAAATGATGTATGAGAATGAATTCTTTATGATGATAAATGTATGATATATGTGTTATGTTTGATCGATAATACCTCATAACTCTATTTCGGCAACAGATATGGGTGAGGGGTGTTACAGGTAGTCTCATGTATCTCATAGCAACTCGATTGGATGTGATGTTTGTGGTTAGTCTTATCAGTAGGTATATGAAAAATTCCACCAAGCTTCATTTATCGGTGGTTAAAATGGTGTTGAGGTATTTGAAAGGTACATTTGCGTTTTAGATTTTTATAGGAAGGGAGGAGATGATGAACTCATTGGTTACACGAATAGTGATTATGCTAGAGATTTGGAAGATAAGAAAAGTACATCTAACTATGTGTTTCTATTAATCTCGTAAGTAGTATCTTGGTCTTCAAAAAAAAAAAAAACCAGTTGTAAGTTTATCTTCTATAGAGGGTAAAGTTATTGTTCTTGCCTTGTGTGCATGTCAAAGTAGTTTGGTTAAAATGGGTGTTGCAAAAGTCGGATTCAAATCAAGATAGACAACTATTATTTATTGTGATAATAGTTTTGCAAGCATACTTTCAAAAAATCCCATGCATGGTCATAGTAAGCACATAGATGTGCAATTTCATTTATTGCGAGAGCTCACGAAAGATAATATAATGGAATTGGTGCATTGTGCCACACAAGAACAATTGACTGACTTGACGACTAAACCACTTAAGTTGGATGTCTTTTTGAAGCTACGAGAATTATTGGGAGTTTGTTCTAAGTCTAAAATAAATTGAGTGCTTCCAACATTTATTTTAAGAGAGGAATTGTTAGGATTTAGTTAGTTTCTACGGTCCATAAAAATCTCTGCTTTCTTGGGATTCATTCTTATTACATGATAGTGTTTGTTAGTCAAATTCCTTAAACATAAGGTTGCTTAATTAATAAAAAATGGTAAGGCACATTGCACTATTAAGAGGTGAGCGTAAGTTCGAACCTTGAAAATAATATTATTAATAGGGGCAACCACGAATCCCGAACATGAACTATAAAACCAACATGCATATTATAAAAAAAATTACTTAATCTTACGTTAGGTTTCTTTGTTTTTGTTTTCTTTTTTTAAATTTTTTGATCATAAGTTTCTTTGGTGTTTTTTATATTGAATTGTTCTATTTGTTTTAAAGGCATGCAACTGTTTAGCCTTTTTTTTTTTTCCAGATATCACTTCGTTCACTTTTGTGAATTTTTATTACTTAGTTCAAAACAAATTTTGCTAAAACTTTTAAAGATAATTATGCTTTTTTATTAATTTGTTTTTGCTCTAATTACATTATTTTTAATTATATTTTAAAGTTGATTATTTTCTAAATTGCATTTCTTTAACATATTATATTTTTAATTTATAAAAAAATCTTAATACAAAATATTGTAATATATGTATTAAAACAAACAGTAGAGTGTTTAAGGGATGGGGTGGATTTGACAAAAATAATGTTCATTTGAAGAAATTAGTAAGAAAAGATAGGGTGGGGTCGTGTTTTGGATTCTGAAAGTCTCATCTCCATTGGCAGTTGGCTTAGCTTTATCGTTTATTCCATTAGTGGCTTTGGCTCATGACAAGACTCCGTTATATGCCCTAATCAATACTCATCATCTCTCATCATTCAAAATTCAATGGTGGTGTAAAGGCACCAAAGCATAAAGAAGCATCAGCTGGAGTTTGTGGTGTGAGCTTGTGAAGGGGTTCGTGGCTAGCACATGCACATGGGGTAGAGGTAAAGAGGGGGATTGGGGGGCTTTGTCGACCAAACCCGATTTGCTTAAATCTTACCGATGGGAAGCATTTGTTAGGTTCTGGCCGACATCTTGCTTTTTCACGTCCAATCTTATGTAAAACCACAATCAATGGAACCGCACGACCCCCGCCCCAACCCTCTTCTCTCCCTTTGTTACCACTTACCCCACAGCATCACCCATGGAACCCCACGTTGCTTAAGAGTTATATGTGAGCATCACATATGCATCTATGCATGCATATATGTAAGTAATTAAACATCTATGCATGTAGAAACAACCAGTTGCGTCAATCACGACATTGACTCTGTGACAAATTTGTGCTCATTTTAAGTTGATTGACATGAGATTTAGAATTTAATTCTTGTGTTTGTAATCCTTTATCTATTTTATTTTAATTTTATTTAATTTTTTTACTTACGAAATTAGAATATTCAGCAAATTCAAATACCCTATGGGTAATTTATTCAACCCAAATTCGAATAATAAAATTAAAATTTAATCCAGATAATAAATGAATTATAATTTTAAAATATATTTACAAATTCAAATATTATAAAAATTACATATATTAAACCCCATCAGCCAACGTAATGAATTGAGGTTGACGGTAAACTTTCATCTACAATCAAAGCCCAACTTAAAATCTTTAGGCCATCGCCCTTTTCTGAGGTTCCATAATGGGCTTTACACTAAATGAATTATTTAATAATATAATTACTTTCACCAAACCTGCTGAAATTATTATAGATATAATAATAAATTTAGTTTTCAACATTTACATTTTATCAAATTGACCTTATTTTTTTAGTAATATTTACCTTTAACCTTTCAAAAAGAGTCAAATTATTTTTTAAAAGAAAATGATAATTAAAATATTAATTTTATCTATTTTGGCTTGACAACTTGCATGACAATCCATGTGCACATCATGCTAACATAACATTATTTGTCTTATATCTTATGCTAAAAATTAATTCAAAAATTATAAAAATAAAAATACCAAAATAAATCAAAATCAAAATTAAAAAATAAAAGTTAATAAAATTCAAAAAAAAATAGCATGGAGTATACATTGATTGTTATGCAGGCTATCGTGTTTAACAATTTAATATTTTAGTTAGTATTGTCATTGGAAAAAAATTCATTTCGACTCTTTCAAAAGATTGATGGTTAAATTTGACTCTTTTTAAAAGGTTAAGGGTCAAATTTAGCTCAAAAAATAATAAGGGCCAAATTGACAATAGATGAAAATGTTAAGTGCTAAATATGATATTATGTTAAATTTAAAATGGTTCTAAATTTTAAAGCATTCTAATTGAGTCCTCATAGTATGAATTTCGTATCAATTAAGTCATTCCATTGGCCTTGCAAATAACTTTGATATTAAATACCGACTCAAATATGACATGTAGCATATTTAAAACATGTGAATCAAATTATAAACACGTGTGTACCTATTGAATGGACAATTTGGTTTTGACGTGTTAAAAAAAGAATAACTCTCATAAATTTTATTGATAGTAATTTTAACACATCATATTCAAGTTGTCCATGCATAGTTACAAATGTTTATAATTTAATCTATATATTGTAAATATGTTTCATGTCATATTCAAATTGATATACAACATCCAAATTAATGACAGATATGACAAATAGATATGAATGATACAATACTACTATTTTGAAGATTTAGTTTGAATGTTTTAAAATTTGATAAAAGCACCATAGTATTGTCCATACTATTCTTTGAATTGCATTTTGATCCTTCTATTGAAAAATGGACTAATTGATCCATGTACATTAGATGAAGGAGTAAAATAGTCCATTCGTTAAAATTATGTCATTAAATACTTATTTTGGAGATATATATATATATATATATATATATATATATATATATATATATAGGAATAATGACAAATTTGGCCTTTACTCTTTTATTTGGAACTAATTAACCCTTAACCTTCCATGGCTAATATGACACTATTTTATTTTATATGTCAAATCACAAATAATTTAAGATTTATAAAATTTTCAAAAATCATAAATAAATTTATAATTTAAAAAAGTGTCTTCAAAATTAAAAATATAAACATTTTTTTCTATTTTAATATTGTTTTAAAAATATGTTGGGGATAAACCCGGTTAAGCAACAAACAAGTAAAAAAATGAAGAAATTAAAAAGATTGAACACAAATATTTTACGTGAAAAACCCCCTCCAAAGTGGATAAAAACCACAAGCAAAAATAATTTCACTAAAACGAAAAAAATGAAGAGTACAAAAGATTGAGATAAAACTAAACCGTAAACTCGAAATAAGAACCTTTAAAACGTAAAAACAAAATGTTCTAAAAGTTTGTAAAAGCTAATACCTAAATGTGTTATGGGTTATTTTTCTAGGGTGGAAAAAAGGTCTATTTGTAGTTCAAATAATATTAAAATAACTTACATTAATCAAATTTTAAGTGAGAAACTAAAAATAAAATTTAATTTGGAGAAGAAAAGCTGAAAAATACGAGGCATAACTCCACAAATGTAACACCCCTAACCCGTATTCGTCACCGGAATAGGGTTACGAGGCATTACCGATCAACCACAACATAAATCATATATTTGTGCAATCATAAGTAAAATCCATTCAAAACATTCACAATGTCCCTTATAAGGCTCTATGAGACCTTAACACATGCTTAGAGGTGTTCGGGACTAAACCAATAACATATGCAATATAACAGCCTGATTTTAGCTAAATCAGAATAGTAGTTTTGGAACCACAAATTCGAGGTCATAAAATTATTTTAATATTATTTTTGGTGTCTAAAGTATGTGATTATACATGTGTGAAAGTTTAGTGTGATAATTTTATCGTTTAAGTAGTTAATTTGAGAAAAGGACTTAATCGCGTAAAATGCAAAAGTAGCATGCTATAAGTTAAAAGGGCCAAATTTCTATGGTTTATTAAGTGTGAAGCCCTTATGATGCTATTAAACCATTTGAATAATTGATGGAAAAATATATCCATAGTTAGTGGAATTTTAATGTTTATTCATTAAGGGTAAATGTGTCATTTTGTAAACAAGCAATATTAATAAAAAAAATGTATTTATGTCAATATTTAATCCATTTTGACAGAATTTGAAGGAAAAGAAGAATCTTGAATGTGTTTGGGGTTTCGTCTAGTAATTGGCTTGATTAAGGTATGATTCTAGCTCGATTTTTGACGATTTCTACGTTTTGTGATCGTTGCTTAGTAATCTAGCCAGCCCGTACCTTAATTTTTAAAATTTTTGATGAATTTGTGAGTTTCCATTGATGAATTTTTAAGATTTTGAATGATTGTTGATGAATTTTGAAAGCTTGATGATAGATTATAATGTTTTGTAAAGTGATTTTTAGTGCAATTTCATAAAAGGGGTTAAAAGATGAAAATGTGTGGTTAAATGTGTAAAATATTGAAAAATATGGGCTGATATATACACTGGGAGAATTCTGATAGCATGTATTTGAATGAAATTGTGTAATTTTGTGTATTTGTGAAATAAGGACTAAATTGCAAGAAATATGAAAGTTTAGGGCTAAAGTGCAAAAATGCCCAAATATGTGTTTATGGACTAAATTGAATATGTTGATGAATAAAAGAGTTAATTTTGAATGTATATAGAACAAGAACGAAAGAAATCAGATTTAGATCAGGGGAAGTCAAAAGTTATCGAATAGTCGATCAAGTCTATTTATTCCGACTACGAGGTAAGTTCATATGCAAATAAATTTCTTTATATTGAAATATATGTAATTACTTGTCATTGAAATGCTTTGAATGTTGAACAAGCAAATATGATCAAGAATCGACGAAGTTACGACATCTGAAAGTCCCGTACGAACCTTAGGAATAGTATAGGATATGAATGTCATAACATTAGGTTATCTAGTTGTGATTACATGTAAGACCATGTTTGGGACATTAGCATTGTATTATGATTACGTGTAAGATCATGTCAGGGGCATTGGCATCGTATATTGATTCGTTTAAGACCCTGTTTGGGATAGTGGCATCGATATGTGATAACATGTAAGACCATATCTGGGATATGGCATTGTATGAGCTTATGTGATTTCCGAGTATCCTTAACAATTTCGAGTGGTTCAATGGGCAAAGACAAGTAGAGAAAGAATGTTTTAATGAGTTAAATGACCCAGGTACGTATGAGATTCATAAGAGTATTGAGAAGTGAAGTAAAAGATGAATTTGATTACAATATTGAATATATGTTCAATGAGAAAGGCTTGTGAATTTGAATGAGATTAAACATGTTAAACATACTTGAATTGATATGTAAATGTTCTTGGGATCACTTTATTTGTATATGGCTTACTAAGCTTTTAAAGTTTACTTTGTGCATTCTTTCCATGTTTTATAGGTTATCGAAGCTAACTCAGACATCAGGGATTATCAGGAACCATCATCACACTATCGACTACTTGTTGGTACTTTTGAAGCTTTGAATATATGGTATATGGCATGTATAGGCTAGTGTCATTTTGGTATGTTTTGCGTTATGATATTAGCCATGTGATTTGGCTTGTAAATGTTGATATGTAAGGCAATTTAAGTTGGCTTGAATTATGGGTTTAATATGTGATAAAGAAGATGTATATAATGTCTTATGTGTTGGCTTGTTTTGGTTTGATTTATGGTTGCTATTATAGTTAGTTGCAAATTGGAGTATTAAGATTAGAATGATGACATGTTGTGGCTTGATTATGTGATGTTGAAATGGTAAGTTTTGTGGCATGAAATAGGTGATAAGGTGATGATAAAATGTATTTAGAAGTTATGCAAGATTAATGATTTTGGTATATTGTTTTGTTATGAATTTGGTTGAGAATTTAAGTAGTGAAATGGTTGATTATGAAATAGCATGATATGTGTATGAATGGCATGTTTTTGGTTGCCTATTTATGTGTTAAAATGATACCATTTTGATGGCTTTGTGTACATGAGAGTAGGGTGGAAAATTGACTTTTTAAATGGCCTATTTTTGTCCACACGGACAGAGACACGGGCGTGTGTCTCAGCCGTGTGCGACACACGGTCATGTTACACGAACGTGTGTCCCTTGGGGTATACCTTACAGGTTTGGCACGGTCTAGACACATGGGCGTGTCTATTGGCTGTGTGTATCACATGGGTTCACACAAGGGCATGTGACTGGCTGTGTGATATAAGTCAGTGTACCCTCTGAATGACATATGGCCTAGCACACGAGCATGTGTGGCCATTTCGAAGGGTACATGGGCTAGACACACAGGCGTGTGGTCGGCCGTGTGACTGAAGTTAGTAACCACTTCAGTTTTCCCACGGCCATAGCAAACGGGCCTGTCTTCGGCCGTGTGGTGCAAGTCAGTATGTATGCCCTATTTTCACACGGCCTGTGACACGGACGTGTCTGATAGCCATGTGATGCACACGGCCTTTTCACACGAGCATGTGACCCTGTAATTAAAGAAAATTTTCTATGTTTCTTAGAGTTTTTAAATGTTATCGATTTAGTCCCGAACCTCATTTAAGCATGTTTTCAGGTATCATAGGATCTTATAAGGGACAATGTGATCGATATGAATGGATTGTGAGTATGAATGAAAATGTTATGCATGTGAACGATGTGTATTGATCTTTAATGCCTTGTAACCCCATTCTGGTGACGGATATGGGTTAGAGGTGTTACATGCAAACTTTAGTAAACTTAGAAAATTTTTCTTTAATTCAGGTTTACACGCCCGTGTTAACAGGCCGTGTGTCTCACACGGTCACTAGACACGCCCGTGTCACAGGCCATGTGAAAATAGGGCATACATACTGACTTGTACCACACGACTGAGGACACGCCCATGTGCCATGTCTATAGGAAAACTGAGGAGGTTATTGACTTGTGCCACACGACCGACCACACGCCCATGTGCCAGCCCGTGTGTCACACACGACCAGTAGACACGGCCGTGTGTATAAACCGTGTCAAACCTTTAGGGTATACTGACTTAAATTTTTAGGGTACCCTAGGGGATACACGGCCATGTAGCAAGACCGTGTGTCACACACGACTGAGACACACGCCCGTGTTTTTGCCCATGTGGACAAAAATAGGCTATTTGCAAAGCCAATTTGCCACCCTTTTTATCATACACACTTAGCCATCAAAATGGTATCATTTTAACACATATATAGGCAACCAAAAATATGCCAAATCTTACATATATCATGCCATCTACTCACAACCATTTCAACCATTTAATTCCATATTCAAACGTACAAATTCATTATGCCAAACTCATCACAACTTACCTAATTTCCAGATGCATTAACTCATCAACTTATCTTCTATTTCATGACACAAATTGCAACATATTTCCATCTCAAAATCAAACCACAATATGCCATTCTTCCAAGCAATAATACATCAACAAATAACTAACCAAGTGAGCATCCACTTAGCCATATCAACAACCATGACAATCATGCCAAAACACAAGATAACTCATATACATCACATAATTTAAGCCAACTTAAATGACCAAATACATATCAACATTTTCAATAAAAGCAAGCCAAATCACATGGCTATATCAATCTCAAAACATACCATTAGCTCAGTAGCCTATACATGCCATATACCATATTTACAAGCATCCAAACATACTAACTAGTAGTCAATAGTGTGATGATGGTTCCCGATGATCCCCAATGTCCAAGCTAGCTTCGATGCTCTATAAAACATATGCAAATAACACACAGTAAGCTTCATAGCTTAGTAAGTTCGTACTAAATATTTACTCAGCAGTTCATAATATACAAATAATCAATTAATTACCACTTAGTAAGTCTCATATCATCATTCGATTCTAATCCATGACTATTTATCATATATAAACAAATCCATCATGCTTCATACACATAGTATCAACTACCAAAAAGGTATCGTACGTACCTGTACTTTCTTGTATTTAATTATTACATTTTCACCTCTTTGTTCAATACGTTAATCCATCCGAAAATCTTTCAATACTCTAAGAACGCGCACACTTAGTGCAAAATGATTAGTCGAAGCTATAACGATATCGCACACTTAGTGCCATCACATTAAACTGAAACTATCTCGTTATCTCACACTTAGTGCCACATATAGCCGGAGCTATTCCAACTCGCACACTAAGTGCTATATATAGCCGAAGCTATCTCGAAAGACACATTAAGTGCCAAACTTAGTCAATTTGTCGTCGTATGCAATTGTAGTCGTATATATACAATTAATGCATTATTAAAGCAGTAAAAACATAGTTGTAACAATGTTTATCACGTACGAACTTACCTCGTACTCGGGATTGACAATCGGATCGATTACTCGATAACTTTCAATTTTCCTCTATCGAAATTCGAGTTCTTTCTTTCTTGATCTATATATACATTCAAAATTAAATTTTTTATTCATCAACACATTCAATTTAGTCTATAAACACATATTTGGACATTTTTACACTTTGGCCCCTAAAGTTTCACATTTATTCAATTTAGTCCCTATTTCATAAATACACAAAATTCACAAAATTTAATAAGACCCATGCTTAACCAAATTTTCTATAGGTCCCTAACAGCCCATATTTTTCATTTATTTCATAATTTAACCCCTCAATTTAATCCTAATTGACATTTTTTTCAAAAATCACTTTGCAAAAGATGTATATTAAACACCGAGCTTGCATAATTCATCATCAAAAATCATAAAACATATGAACTCATCAATGGAAGCTTCCAAAATCATCAACCAATTCAAAAATTAGGGCATAGGCTAGCTAGAGCACGAAGCAACGATCACAAAACGTAGAAATCATCAAAAATCAAACACAGAACACATACCTAATAATTCATGCAAGGGCCGAACTTAATGAAGCTTCAATGGCTATTTCTTTTCTCTACATCCGGTGGTGGAAGATGATGATAAAGGAAATTTTATGTTTTATTTTAGTTAATATAACTTATTAACTAATTTACATTATTAACCTTAGTTAAAAACCATTAAAAACATCCATTTTATGCCCATTTATGTCAAATTCCACTGTTAATTGTCTAATTACAACATAAGGACCTTTCATTTAATAAGACATAGCAAAAAGAAACTTTTATCATATAGAATGCAACTTTTTCATTTTATGTTATTTAGTCCTTTTTCTCAAATTGAGCTATTAAACTATAAAATTAGCTCACGAAATTTTTGCACATATATATTCACATGTTGTAAACACCAAAAATAATATTAAAATAATTTTTATGATCTCAAATTTGTGGTTCCGAAACCACTATTTCGATTTAGCTAAAACCGGGCTGTTATAATTTCCCCTTTAGGGATTTTTGTCCTCGAAAATCTTACCAGCGAAGAGGTTTGGATATTATTTTCTCATAGCATCCTCGGGTTCCCACGTAGCTTCTTCAACCCATGTCTATGCCATAATACTTTCACTAACGCTACTTTTTTATTTCTCAGCTCTTTGATTTTACGAGCTAAAATTCAGATCGGTTCTTCACTATACGATAAATCTGATTGAATTTCAACCTCAGTCGGGGAAATGACACGTGAAGGGTCAGATTTGTATCATCTAAGCATCGATACATGGAATACATTAGAATCTTTTCTAACTCAGACGGCAATGCTAATCGATAAGCAATTGGTCCGACTCACTCGATGATCTCATACGGTCTGATGAATCTCGGACTCAATTTGCCTTTACGACCGAATCAAAGTATTTTCTTCCGCGGAGATACTTTTAGAAACAGTTTATCCCCGATCTGAAACTCAATATCTTTCTATTTCAAATCTACGTATGATTTCTGACGATCTGACGTTGCTTTCAAACTATCGCAGATCACTTTCACTTTTTCTTTTGTTTTTCTAATCAAATCAACCCTGTGAATCTTATTCTGACTTAGTTCAGTCCTGTACAACGGTGTTCTACATTTACGACCGTATAAAGCGTCGTATTGTGCCATCTTTATACTAGATTGAAAGCTATTGTTATACGCAAATTCAATCAACGGTAAATATTTTTCCCATGTACCTTCAAACTCAAGAATGCATCATCTCAACATATCCTCGAGTATCTGTATAACTCGCTCGGATTGACCATTCGTCGGAGATATACAATTCAGCTAACTTTTCCAGCGAATAGTCCGTTTGTACCAAAATGAAATGAGCTGATTTCGTCAATCGGTCAATAACAACCCAGATTGAATTTTTTTTACTTAGAGATGGAGGTAAACCTGAAACAAAATCCATAGTCACTTTATTCCATTTCCACTTAGGAATCATAACCGACTGCAATAAACCTGACAGTATTTGATGCTCAGTTTTAACTTGTTGACAACTGTGAAATATCACGTTTCATACCATGCCACCAATAGAGCTGTTTCAAATCGTTATACATTTTCGTGTTTCCCGGATGAACAGACAAATGACTACTGTGCGATTCATTCAAAATCATCTAATCAACTCTGAATTCCTCGGAACACATATTTAGCCTCTTTAAATAGTCATCTGAATCAACTTGAAACTCTGAATCAGGGTTTGAATCACATTGAGCTATTTTAGTTAACATTTCATTATCGACTTTTTGAGGTTTAGAAATCTATTATAAAAACAACGGTCTTGCTTTCAACTCAGCTAAAATTGAGTCGTCATCAGATAGAGCCAACTGAGTATTCATTGCATGTAAAGCAAACAAAGATTTTCGGCTTAATGCATCAACAACAACATTTGCTTTTCCTGGTTGGTAGTCAATTACTAACTCATAGTCTTTTAGCAATTCTAGCCATCTCATCTGTCGCAAATTCAAATCTTTCTGGGTCATCAAATATTTCAAACTCTTATGATCTAAATAAACATGGCATTTCTCAAAAAAAAAAAAATAATGGTGCCAAATATTCAATGCAAACACAATGGTTACTAACTCTAATTAATGTGTCGGGTAATTCTTTTCATGTGGTTTCAACTGTCTCAAGGCATAAGCTATGACTTTGCCTTCCTGCATCAAAACACATCCCAGACCATTCAATGATGCATTACTATAGATCACAAATTCTTTATCCAATTCTGGTTGTATTAATATTGGAGCTTCAGTTAAAAAATCTTTCAGTTGATCAAAAGTTTTCTTACATTTCTCGGATCGTTCAAATTTTACATTTTTCTGAAGCAATCTCGTCAATGGAGTAGCAATCATCGAAAAGCCTTTCACAAATCGTCTATAGCAATTGAGATTTCAATTCTTTTAACTCTGCCGGAGCCATTTTGTACACAGCTATCGATATCGGCGTTGTACCTGGCATTTACTCAATGCCAAAGTCAACCTCTTGGATTAGTGGTAAACCCGATAACTCTTCAGGAAACATATTTAGATACTCACACACAATTGGCACTGATTCAATCTTCTTTCCAGTCATTTTCTTGTCAAGCACATAAGCCAAGTAAGCTTCACAACCCTTTCTTACATATTTCTAAGCTAACATCGATGAAATCACTGCTGGCAAGCCATTCAGATCATCCGACTCAATTTTGATAATCTCATTATTCTGACATCTCATATCTATCGTCTTTATTTTGCAATTCACAACAGCATCATGTAACATTAGCCAATCCATACCCAGAATTATATCAAACTAGTCAAATAGCAAAAACATCAAATTAGCTGGAAAGCAATTATCCTGAATCATCAAAGGACAGTTCTTGCACACTTTATCAACCAACACACACTTGCTTAAGGGATTCGATATTCTAATTACAAATTCAATAGACTCTATAGGAAAAGTCTTATTGGATACTAAATTTACACATATATACGAATGAGTTGATCCTGGATCTATCAATGCAATAACATTAGTATCATAAAGAGTAAAAGTACCAGTAATAACATCTGGAGATGACGCTTCTTCGTGACCGTGAATAGCGTAGGCTCGTGTAGGTGCTCTAGCTTCAGTTTTTGCAGCAGTGTCTCGTGTCACACCTCTACCACCACTCACATTTCCAGTGCTTCTAGGTGGTCTACCCTTAGCTGTAGTGTTACTCATTCTCATGTTCTGAGCATTATCTTTTTTAGCTAACTCTGGGCAATCTTTAATAAAGTGGTCTCATGAACCTCAATTGTAACAAGTTCTATTATTATTTTTCAGCTAACAATTTCCAAAATGTTGTCTTCCACACTGTTGACACTCAAGTTGATTAGGTCTCGCACTCCCAATACTAGCTATTGAAGTAGCTGGAGCTTTGAAGTTCGACTGTTGTTTCACTCGATCTCTGTTTGCATGTTCTATAGATGCATTGGAATGATTAAACGAGTCTCAAAATTTCTTCGATGCAGTCTGATAAGATTTACTAGTTGATCTCTTTCTCGAATCTCTTACTTCCGAATCTACCTTTCTCTTTTTTTTTTGTTGAGATCCTCAACTTTACAAGCCCTCTCAAAAATACTACAAATTCCTTCAGTTCAAGTATCCCGACTAATAGTTTTATATCCTCGTTCAATTCGTCAAAGAACCTTTTGCACATGATCTCTTCAGTGGAAACATATTCCCAAGCATACTTGCTTAACTGCACGAATTCTTTTTCGTACTCAGTGACAATCATTCGGCCTTGTTTCAGCTCTAAAAACTCTTTATGTTTCTAATCAAGAAATCTTTGACTTATGTATTTCTTTCGAAACTCAGATTGGATGAACTCTCAGGTAACTCGTTCTTTAGGAACTACAGATGTCAATGTTTTCCACCAATGATAAGCGTTATCTCTCAACAAAGATACAACACATTTGATACATTTATCTGAAGTACATGATAATTTATCAAGCATTCTGATCTTATTCTTGAGCCAGAACTCAGCTCTCTCTGCATCACCATCAACTATAGCCCAAAACTCTTTAGCCCCGTGTTTCTGAATCTTATCTACTGGCGGCTTACTGAATCAAATCGAATCTATCATTTATGGAACAATTGGGACTTGTTGAGGAATAGAAAGGGGTGGAGGTTGTTGAGTAACTGAATTCATTCGTATGAATTCCGTGAACCACTTACTCATCATTTAGAAGAAGTCTTGCTTAGCCTCTCCCCCTTGGCTATGAACCTCTTACTCATCATTTAGAAGAAGTCTTGCTTAGCCTGTCCCCTTTGGCTACTCGAAATAGGCCTATAATTAGTTGGCACTGCCCCTTGAGTGGGAGCGGGCGCATTACTTTCAACATCGTCAGTTATTGCTCGACCGGGATCTATTTGTTATATAAAAACACATTTTAACTATCAGGAATCATCTCACTATCGCAGTTTATATATATGGCATGTATATATAGACTCTCACACGCTACGTTAGTCCTAGAATCGACTAAACCGTAGCTCTGATACCAATTAAATGCAACACCCTTAACTCGTATTCGTCACTGGAATAGGGTTACGAGGCATTACTAATCAACCACAGCATAAATCATATATTTGTGTAATCATAACTAAAATCCATTCAAAACATTCACAATGTCCCTTATAAGGCTCACGAGACCTTAAAACATGCTTAGAGGTGGTTCAGGACAAAACCGATAACATATACAAACTTTAGGATACCTAGAAAATTTTTCTTTAATTTAGGGTCACATGCCCGTGTGAACAGGCCGTGTGCCTCACACGGTCACCAGACACGCCCGTGTTATAGGCCGTGTGAAAACAGGGCATACATACTGACTTGTACCACACGGCCGAGGACATGCCCGTGTGCCATGGCCGTGGGAAAACTGAGGAGGTTACTGACTTGTGCCACACGGCCGGCCACATGCCCATGTGCCAACCTGTATGTCACACATGGCCAGTAGACACGCCTGTGTGTCTAAACTGTGTCAAACCTGTAGGGTATACTGATTTAAATTCGAAGGGTACCTCAGGGGACACATGACCGTATAGCATGACCGTGTGTCGCACACGGCTGAGACACACCCCCGTGTCTCTGCCCGTGTGGACAAAAATAGGCTATTTGCAAAGCCAATTTGCCACCCTTTTTCTCATACACGCTTAGCCATGAAAATGGTATCATTTTAACACATATATAGGCAACCAAAAAATGCCAAATCTTACACATATCATGCCATCTATCCACAACCATTTCAACCATTTAATTCCACATTCAAACATACCTATTCATTATGCCAAACTCATCACAACTTACCTAATTTCCAAATGCATTAACTCATCAACTTATCTTCTATTGCTTGACACAAATTGCAACATATTTCTATCCCAAAATCAAACCATAATATGCCATTCTTCCAAACAATAATACATCAACTAATAACTAACCAAATGAGCATCCACTTAGCCATATCTACAACCATGGCAACCATGCCAAAACATAAGATAACTCATATACATCACATAATTTAAGCCAATTTAAATGACCAAATACATATCAACATTTTCAACAAAAGAAAGCCAATCACATGGCTATATCAATCTCAAAACATACCATTAACTCACTAGCCTATACATGTCATATACCATATTTACAAGCATCCAAAAATACCAACTAGTAGTCAATAGTGTGATGATGGTTCCCGATGTTCCCCGATGTCTGAGCTAGCTTCGATACTCTATAAAACAAAGACAGATAACACACAGTAAGCTTCATAGCTTAGTAAGTTCGTACTAAATATTTACTCAACAGTTTATAATATACAAATCATCAATTAATAAACACTTAGTAAGTCTCATATCATCATTCAATTCTAATCCATGTCCATTTATCATATATAAACAAATCCATCATGCTTCATACACATAGAATCAACTACCACATAGGTATCATATGTACCTGTACTCTCCTGTATTTAATTATTACATTTTCACCTCTTTGTTCAATATGTTATTCCATACGGAAATCTTTCAATACTCTAAGAACTAGCACACTTAATGCAAAATGATTAAACGAAGCTATAATGATATCGCACATTTTTACTGCCACATTGAATTGAAACTATCTTGTTATCACACACTTAGTGCCACATATAGCCGAAGCTATTCCAACTCTCACACTAAGTGCTATATATAGCCGAAGCTATCTCGAAACGCACACTAAGTGCCAAACATAATTGTAACAATGTTTATCACGTACGAACTTACCTCGTACTCGGGATTGACGAATCGGATCGATTACTCGATAACCTTTGATTTTTCCCGATCTAAATTCGAGTTCTTTCTTTCTTGATCTAAATATACATTCAAAATTAAATCTTTTATTCATCAGCACATTCAATTTAGTCCACAAACACATATTTGTGCATTTTTACACTTTGGCCACTAAAGTTTCACATTTATTTAATTTAGTCCCTATTTCATAAATACACAAAATTCAATAAGACCCATGCTTAGCCAAATTTTCTATAGGTCCCTAGCAGCCCATGTTTTTCATTTATTTTACAATATAACCCTTCAATTTAATCCCTAATTGATATTTTTGTCAAAAATCACTTTACAAAAGATGTATATTAAACACCAAGCTTGCATAATTCATCATAAAACATCATAAAACATATGAACTCATCAATTGAAACTTAAAAAATCATCAACCAATTCAAAAATTAGGGCATGGGCTAGCTAGAACACGAAGCAACGATCACAAAACGTAGAAATCATCAAAAACTGAACACAGAACACATACCTAATAAATCATGCAAGGGCCGAACTTAATGAAGCTTCAATGGCTGTTTCTTTTCTCTACATTCGGTTGTGGAAGATGATGATAAAGGAAATTTTATGTCTTATTTTAGTTAATATAACTTATTAACTAATTTACATTATTAACCTTAGTTAAAAACTATTAAAAACATCCATTTTATGCCTATTTAGGTCAAATTCCTCTATAAATGGTCTAATTACAACATAAGGGACTTCCATGTAATAAGCCATAGCAAATAGACACTTTTATCATATACAATGCAACTTTTGCATTTTACGTGATTTAGTCCTTTTTCTCAAATTGAGCTTTTAAACTATAAAATTAGCTCACGAAATTTTCACACATATATATTCACAAGTTGTAAACACAAAAAATAATATTACAATAATTTTTACGACCTTGTATTTTTGGTTTTGAAACCACTATTCTGATTTAGCTAAAACTGGGATGTTACAACAAATCTCCACATTGACTCGTATTTCCACAATGTCTTTTTTGCCAAAGCCTGCCACAAGCTTATCTCGAACTATGCAAGATAATAATTGAGTCAAAATTGTGCTTAGAAGCTGAAAGACTTCTAGTCTTCGACTTGTGCACTGCCAAATCAAAACTGACCCAGGTTTGATTTCCACAAAAGTAGTGCCCTATCTTTTCAAAACTTGAATCCAAAAGAGAACCTCTCTTATACAAAACAATCATACATTTTTTCCTCTTATGATCAAGTTGCCTTTGCTTTAAACAAGTCGACTTTGACTTCTAAACAAACAATGGACGTCTTATTTCACCAGTCACCAATGATCCTTCTAGAACATTATTTTATTTAGAATTGTAAATGTTATGAAATGAGAGGGAATTGATGAGAATAAGAAAAGGGATTAATACTCACCATATGGGATTTGTGATATATTTTGATAGATGAATTTTGAAACTAATATAGTTTGAACTGAACATTATGCATTGGTATGATTATATGTTTCATTTTCTATAAATATGTTAACTAATGATGTTTATGGTGTTGAAAGGATTAAATGGTTATATGAGTACTTTTCAAGTATTTGATGTTTTTTCATTTGATTCAACGGGTGATTTAAGTTTTAATGAATGGATGCAAATGTGAAAGAACTTTTTTATGGAAACATGGAATGGAAAATGATGGTATAGGAATATAAAATGAAAAGGGAACAAATTGAGTAAAAGATTGAGGAATTATGTATTGAACTTTATATTGATATGTATCATGTTTAATTGATTGGATATGCTTTTTAGTATACCTATTAACCTTGTGATGTGTTGTGAATTGGAAGGAAAAGTATGCATAATTTTAAATGAGCAATGTTCTAATGTTTAATAATTTATGTTTGGTAAGTTTAAGTTCCAAATACGAGCTTACTAAGCACTAGTTGCTTATGTATTTATTTTCTATGTTTTGTAGGTTATCAGAAAGCTTAATCGGTTGGAATTGCGCTAGAGCACGATCACACTATCCTTCAATCCTTTTGGTATTCTTTGGTTAAATTAGTAATGGTTATAAATGGCACATAATAGGTTACAAGTTATTTAAGTGATTTGGCTTTTCTGAGTGGTGCCAAGTTTGTTGTGGTTAATGATGATAGATGATGACATGTTTTGGAATGGTTATTTGGTATGGTTGGCATAGGTTTAAATTAGGACTTTGAAATTGTGAATGGGACTAAGTTGGTGTGTGAAATGTGGTGCCTTTGAATGACATATTGGTTAGACACAGGATGAATGAATTTTTGGCATGTTGTTGGTGTTTTGAATATGATTTTAAGCATGTAAAAGTACCTATAGATGGTATGGCTTGAAAGTTAAGAAATGGTGTTTGAAATGGCTTGTTTTAGGGGCAAACTGTACTACACACGACCTATGACACGGGCTGTCACATAGCCGTGTGCCACACGTGGCCAACCCACACGACCAACCCATATGACCCTGTGTCTTTTAAATTTTAAATGCAAGTTGAACTACAAGACATCAGAGAGTTACACGGCCTGGCGACACGGTCATGTGACCCAACTTCAAATAGGCACACGAGCCAGCACACGGTCTGTGACACAGCCATGTGGCCCTATTTCGAATGCACACATTGGCAAACACATGGGATGAGATACGATCATGTGTTCCTGCTTTGAATATCCATATAGTCTAGGCTGTGTCACATGGCCTGGCCACATGGCTGTGTGACCCTTATTTCACCACTTTTTATGTTTTTCCTAAACTTTTTGATTTTTTTCAATTTGGTCCCTAAATTATTTTTAAAGCCCCAAAAGCTCTATTTAAGGCCCAAATATGGATGTTTGCTATGATTGAATTAAAATATTGGAGTTTAAGCTTAATTTGAATTATTTGTTTTGTTTTGTTTTGAATTCAAAGGTTCTTTTTTATGAAGTAACACTTCATAACCTTAATTTGGTGACAAAGATAGGTTTGGGGTGTTACAACTGGAGGTTCGGATAGGAATCGAGTTGGTGCTGTAGGGGTTTGGAGGGGATAAGGAAAGGATAAATGGGTTATGTGATGTGTTTAATGGAGTTCTGTATATTTTCTGGAGTTTTGTTATCAGAGTTCCATTAAAGGCCAGAAGTTCTATTTTGGCTTAGAGCTCTGCAATGTATCGAAATTATTGCAACTCCTCTGAGACTATTAAGGACTGCAAAAGTAATATGTGAAAGTAAAAGTGTTATAGTGATATATGTGTTAAAGTAAAAACTGTAAGTTATAAATTTAATGTAAATGATTTTATGTTTTGGAAAATAAATTAAAAGTTTAAGTATATTAGTAAAAGAACCTATGTGAATAAATGTTATTAAAAAATTATTTAAATTATATATATAGAAATGATAAAATTGAATTTGGTTAAGTACTTACTTAACTATTCACGCAGTTGATAACTCTAAATTATATAGTTATTTTAATACTTTTTTAATTTACAGTTTCATAAATATCTTCCAAGACTTGAATAACTCTTTTAGATTGACCATCTGTCGAAGGTGAAATGCAGTACTAAATTGCAACTTGGTTCTTAATGATCCTTGCAGTTGTTTCAAGAATCTTGATGTAAACCTTGGATCTCTATTTGAAACCATGGAAGATGGAATTTTATGAAGGATGGAATTCTATGAAGGCACACTATCTCAGAGACATAGATTTCAACTAATTTTTCCAGTGAATAAGTGGTGCGTACTGGCAGAAAATGAGCTGACTTAGTAAGTCGATCCACTATCACCTAAACTAAATTCTTCCTTGAAGGACTGAGAGGTAGTCCTGATACAAAATCCATAGTAATTTTATCTTATTTCTGCTCTAGTATTTCCAAAGGATACAACTTACCTGAAGGAACTTGATGCTCTGCTTTAAATCTTTGGCAAGTCAGACAAGTTGAAACATATTTTGTGATTTCTCTCTCCATTCCAGGTCACCAGTATAAACTTTTCAATTCTCTATACATCTTGACACCTCTTGGATAGTGTGAGAAGGGTCTCTGATGAGCCTCTCTTAGAAGTTCTTTCTTTTAGCCTTTTTCAGCTAGAACATACATTCTTCCCATGAATCACAGTTCACCATCTTTGCCGAATTGAACTTTGTTGCATTATCAGACATCATATGGTTTTTATACAAATCACACTGCACATCTTTTATTCACTCTTTCAGAATTTGAGAGAGAAAAGTTGGTATAACAGTTAGCTCTACCAATAAATATCCATTATCAACCATACATACTCTTGCTCGAAGAGATATTAATGTTGCCACTATTTTTGTGCTCAAAATATTAGCCACAACATTAGCTTTTCCAGGATGATACTCTATATCCAAATTATAATCTTTTAGTAGTTCCATCCAGTGTCTTTGGTGTAGATTCAAATATTTCTATGTCACTAAATACCTTAGGCTCTTATGATTAGAATACACAAGTAATTTTCCTCATACAAATGGTGTCTCCATATCTTTAACACCAAAGCTACTACTTCTAGTTCCAAATCATGGGTTGGATAGTTCGTCTCATGTGGTTTGAGTTGGCATGTTGCATAAGCCATAGCCTTAACTTTTTGTATAAATACACATTTAAGCCCATTCAGCGAAGCATCGGTATAAATAGTATACTCTATGCTAGGTTCTGGTTGTGCTAATACTGGAGCTTCAATCAAGATTGTTTTCAACTGATTGCGTGATATTCGTAACAGGTTTTAAAGATTTATAAATGAATCGTTCTTGAGACTAACTTATTATCACGATTAAGGAAAGTGTACCTATCGAACAGTAGTATAGTTCAGCAAGACTGGATTGTCGAACCCAAAGAAACTACGAGTACTAATATTTACTTCCTTTTTATTATCTAGCCTAAAAAATTAAGAGGTTTGGTTATCTAAACTAATTACTAGCTAAGAATACACAGAAAGAAAACTTGGGAAAATACTTTTGGGAAAATTCGATTGATTGAGACAATACCTAAGGAAAAATCCACCTAGACTTCACTTGTTATTTAACTCTGAATCAGACGATTTATTCATTTGACTTGATCCGTAGAAATCCCTAAGTTATATTATTATCTCTTTCGAGACTAATAATGTCTAACCCTAGGTTGAATAATTGAAATCTCTTTCTAATTAACACCCTAGAATTGCATTAACTCGATCTATAGATTCCCTTATTAGATTTCATCCTAATCCAGAAAAATCTTGTCACCCTATCTCTAGGCGCGCAATCAACTCCGCTTAATTATGACAAATTTGCTCTTAAACAGGGTCTATTCCTCCTCTGAATAAGATCTTAACTTAAATCAATATCCTGGAATATCAAAACAAGAATTAAGAACACATAATTAAGAACAAGTCAAATATTTATCAAACAATTCAGATAATAATAACAAGATCTGTCTTAGATTTCATTCCCCTTAGGTATTTAGGGGGTTTAGTTCATACTTATGAAAGAAAACATCTCAAAAGCATAAAGATAACAAAATATAAGAAAACCCAAAATTCCTGAAGGAACTTGAAGGGAGATCTTCAGTCTTGATGATGAATTCGACTTCTGAGATGGATCAATCCTCTTCCCTTGAGTAATTGCTTGCTTCCCATTCTGCATCCCCCTTCTAAGTGCCTCCTCGGGTGATTAAATAGGCTTTGGAATGCCTAAGAACCCTCAAAATTGGCCTTTCTGAATTGGACTAAACTTGGGCTCGGCAAGGACACGCCCTTGTGACACGCCCGTGTGTGATTACTTAAGGCCATGGTCAAGGCTGTTAAATAGGCACGGGCGTGTGATCCACCCGTGTAAGTCGTGCTTCAATCCTGCCAAAGGGACACGGCTGTGGGACACGCCCGTGTGAGAAAGTCCAGGCCCTGTTAATTTCCCGAGTGGGTCTATTTTCTCCGATATTGGCCCATTTCCCGCTCTTTTTACTCTACTATGCTCACCTAGGTATAAAACATGAAATTAAAGGATTAGAAGCATTGAATTTACCAATTCTAAGGAGAAACCATCCATAAATGCGCTAAGCATGGGATAAAAATATGTATAAATTATGGTTTATCATCAACTTTTCAAAACTTTGTTGACACTCATCTATCCATTCAAAATTTTCTTTCTTTTTAAACAGTCGAGTGAGAGGAGTTACCAATATTGAAAATGCCTTTCACAAACCTTTTATCATAGGCTGCCAACCCTCAAAAATTGCAAACTTCAGTGAAATTTTTTGGTGGATTCCATTAAAGTACTTCTTTTACATTATCATGATCCATTTTAATACCTTCAACAAAATCACATAGCCCAGAAAGTGTATTTCTTTCATCTAGAATTCACACTTATTGAACTTGACATATAACTGATTCTCACGTAATGTTCTTAGCACAATCTTCAGGTGTTCCTCATGATCAACTTCATTCTTAGAGTAAACTAAAATATAATACAAAAACCCACCACAAACTGATCCAAATATGGCTGAAACACTCTATTTATCAAGTTTATGAATATTGCAGGCATATTTGTTAAGTCAAAGGGTATTACCAAGAATTTATAAAGGTCATACCTTGATGGAAATGCAGTCTTAGGGCATGATCACCTTTGATCTTCACTTGATAATATCCAACTTAGAGGTCAATCTTAGAGAAAATCATAGCCCTACACAGATGATCAATCAAATCTTTAATTTTAGGCAGATGATACTTATTCTTTATTGTTACCTTATTCAGCTGAAGATAATCTATACATAGTCATAGTGTTCTATCCTTCTTCTTCAAAAATAAAATTGGCGCACCCATGGTGAAACACTTGGTCATATAAATCCCCTATCCAATAGATCTTACAACTGTGCTTTCAACTCTTTTAGTTCTAATAGTGCCATTTTGTAAGGAGTGCAGGAGATAGATGTTGTACCAGCTCTAATTCAATTGAAAACTCCACTTCTCTATCAGGTAGCATCTCTAAAAGCTTTCTTGGAAACACATCTGGGAAATCTTTTACAATTGGAACTTGACTGATGTCTTTTCCTGATTCAGATGAATCCCTAACGTACGCCAAATAAGCATCTGGGCTCTTAACTATCAATTTTCTAACAAATACAACAAAAATTATTCTATTTGCCAAACCATTCTGTTCATCGGGAATTAATACTTTCTTACTCTTAGTAGTCAATAGACGCACACCTCTAGTACGATAGCCTACCACAACATTATGTCTATTCAACCAATCCAATCTTAGTTTAGCATCAAACTCATGGAAACTTAGTAACAACAAGTCTGCCAAGAAAGTGTACTCACTAAACACCAATGGGAAATTGTTTATCATCTTATTAACCATAGTACTCTGACCCAGTGGATTAGTCACTAACACATTCGGTTCAGAATACACAACCTCAAGACTTAGACCCTCTACAACTTTAGTACAAATATAAGAATGAGTTGATCCTGGATCTATCAATGCATAAATACTGTTTCCAAAGAAAGAAAATTTACTTGTTATAACTTCCAGTAGATCAACATCTTTTTCTTGCCTTCATTATATACGCTTGGGCAGATACTTCTAAACTTGGCTTAATAAAACATTTCCTTGGTTTCCCTGCATTAAACCAGATTTTGCTGCCACTTCAAGCCTAGCCTTTTGTTGAAACTTCTGAGGCCAACGAACTACTTTTTTTACTTACCTCTATTCTACAGGGACAATCCTTAACCAGATCATCTTTAGATCCACATCCAAAACATGCTCCAAAATGCCTCCCACTTTCTTATCCATGGTTTCTTCTACAGTGCTCACAATTAACATTTCTCATTACTCAAGATCTACTAGAGCTTGCCATCGAAATTCTTGGTTTACTAAATCCTTCACACTTGAAAATTGCAGGCTGTGAATCTTTTCTTAATGTTGAAAAAGTTTGAGCTCTGGGCTTCTTAAAACTTGTTAGAGGTGGAGGGCTAGACAATCCATGCTTCATTCTTTTTCTTTCAAAATTCCTACTCTTGTATTGAATAATTGGTTCCATTTTATGAGATTTGGTTGTCATAGCTGCTAAACTTTTACATTCTGAAGCTGTTATAAGAGCACGAATTTCATCTATCTTGCCCTACTCGAACTTATCACACATTCCTTTCTCTAATTGGAAAATGTACTTAGCATAACGATTGAGTCTAACAAACTCACGTTCATATTCCATCATTGACATCCTTTCTTGTCTAAAATACAAAAAATTATTTCTTCATTTGCTCGGGGTAATAACGTTTGATACAATCCGGGGTCGAAGTCAATGTGAAGGTTCAGTCCGTGGTCATGATGTGGTTACAGGTTCGAGTATAACTAAGGGACCAGGGGACGGTTGTTACGCAGTCAGGAGTTCAAGATTTTTGGATACCCGCAAACAATGCCTTGTATATACCATACATAAGATCGAGGCCATAATCATATGGAAAAAATTTAGGCACTTCCGGTGTAATCAACATAATATTTTTCTCTATTTCCAAGCAGCGATATTTTTAACCTTTCATTATTATCCGAAGGTTGACATCAAGGTGGACACAAGAAGGTTATCAGGAGGAGAACAGATGTTTCGGCACAGTAGAGGTCAAACTTGGGTTGATGCGACAACGATTGTAGTTATTAATGGGTTGTGTAATAATGAGAACCGTCTTCACTTCGAAAGGAGCATCACCTTTACTACACCGCAATAGCTGCTCCCTGCCTAAGAGTCATTTTGCGTCGACGAGGGTGCCGACCTTCGAATAAGAAGGAAGGTTAAATGTACCGATTTCCTAAAATGGAGAAAAAAATTACACCGATTATAGATGAAAGCCCCAAAGTTTTTTTGTATGAATATGCCCTCAAACTTCTGTATGATTTTTATAGGGCATCATTTTCAGGTATTCAAAAAGATTGAGATCGTGGCCGTGTAATGATCATCAACTAGCTCCCCTATTATACCCGAATCCATTATTGCATAATGGTCGTCGATTGAGACCTCCACATTGACTTCCACGCTTGATTGTAGAAAGCAAAATCACCCTATAACTAACTTTCCTAGGATAAAATTTGGAGGCAATGATCCCTTCTCGACATGATATATGAAATGTGAGCGGCTTGGAGCGATATCGTCTCATCGACGACCCAAGAATACCTCTAAGTTAAAATAAATATTATTAGCGACCGAAATTTTTACAGTTGAGAAATGGTTTATAGTGGAGAAATAGAAAGGAAGGGGGAGATATTATATGAGTGAGTTACGTTGAAGCTTGGTATGTGAGAGTCATTTTATAGTCATATGGAAGAGTTTTTTTGCAAAGGAAAACTCTAATTTCTAATTAGTCCATCATTAATTAGAAATTAGTTACTAGAGTATCTACACATATTTGACCCATACTTTGTTTAATAATTAAAGCCCAATAAACCTTAACCAAATTAGATCACTTTTAATTTGGGCTAACCTATTATGATATTAAATAATAACATGTAACTACCCTTATTATATATGTGATGCCCATATTTTCCAACAATATCTATTTTTCACTAAAGGTTACAATTTTCCAGAAAATCAATTTGTTATTATTATTATTTTGCAAAATTTGTCTTCCAATTTATTTACTACTAAAAAACTCATTCATAATATTGTAGCAGAAAGTGATAATAAACAGGGTTTTGATTTAAAAACCAAATTTCATGTGTCTTTAATTAAATTCTAAAATTCAATAACTAACCAACTTAAATGTCATGCATGCCAAAATTAACCCAAAATTTAAGTCCCATGCCACAATTCAAATAAAACAATATAGTTCCCAAATAACAAAAATTATAAATATCATGTCCAAAATACTTCTATTAAAAAATTATCCAAGACAAGCCCTCTGAATACCAAGTTTGTGTCCTAACCTTGTGAGTTATCTATAAAGAAGAAAATTAAGGGAGTGAGCTTAAGAAGATCAGTGTAAGTCTAAACACAAGAAAAATCATTGCAAATAGAGAGCATAACATACAGAAATCAAATTTTTTTTTCAGAATAGCACATCAGTATAGCATTTTAGAATTTTCAGTTTGCTTGTACATGCTTATGAATGACAATGCAATTTTAGTTTATCAAAAAAGATTCTACCCAGAACTCATTCATCCCTACACACTGCGTTATGGATAAACCACCGGTAATTTGCAAATAAACTGTTAGTAAAATTATGGGTAAACTGCCTTTATTTTTAGATAAAAAAGTTTACAAGTAAATCGCCAATAAGTTGTGGATAAAATCACCAGCGTTTGCAGATTATTAAACTGCCAGTACTTATTCCGTTCATATCATCCCACCCTATGCTATGCAATATGGCATGCATATAACATAACAGTCAAACACAGTAGACATGCTTTAAAATGTATTCGGTTCAACAGTAGTAGTAAACATGCTTAACATGTAATCAGTAAGACAGAAGCAGTAATAACAATAACAGTTTACCGAAAATACAGGGACAATAGACATTTATCATTCACATATTAGGCATATAACAACAATGATTCAATCAATCAGATTACAGATTCCAAAATATACATAATATCAGGGTCTCAATTGAGTCTACACAAATTCTAAAAACAATTAAGGGACTATACAGGGACTAAACTAAACATATCACAAGATTCTGGGCAAAATTGTAAAACAGGGTTCACACGGTCTTGTAAGAGGATGAGGCCGTGCGGGAAGGGGTACACGATCGTGTAGCCAAGCCGTGTAATAGCTTAATGCTGTGTGAAAAACAGTAAAGTACCCTACAGTAAGAACATGGGTGTGTGACAGGCCGTGTAACAGGTTTTGGCTGTGTGATTTATAAACTACCCTAAGATTTACAGGTGTACATGGCCGTGTGGTCCACACGCCATTGTAAGAAACCGCATGGATCTAAAATTGCACAGATCACTACCGGTTCACTTAGAAAAGACACATACCTTTCACTACAAGTTTGATTGACAACCTTCATGACCAATTCTATTCTGATTCACTTAAATCCGATCCTTCAATGACAAATACACACATATTAACGATTGGTATCATGATTTTGACAAGATTTGAAAAGGATTGATTAGTTCATTTAAAAGATTAACGTAGGATTATAATATTACGAAAATATGAGATCTAATGATTGAAAATAAATAGTACTTACCGACCTTTGGCAAAGATTATGGGTGCTATTGATGACAAATATAAACACCATTAGAAATTAAATAAGTGGGGAACGATTCAGTAAGGGAAAAATTCAGCAGCATAAAAGATGGAATATGAAGAATGAGAGAGAAGAAGAGGAAAAAGAAAGAAGAAGGAAATTTCTATTAGAGTTTGAAAAGAGGGAATGTGAATGATCAAAATAAGGGAAAAAGTTGATTAAATACCTAGGGTTCGTAAACCTTAGGGGCGGCACAAGAAATTTTACCCAAGCCTTGCCAAAAATCAAAATAAATAAATGGGGGAAGGGGGCTTAAACTAGGGTATCTAGGGAGGGGATCTAACACATAACCATTAAGTCTATAACTAATTTTTACTTAATCATTTCAATGAAACCTAAATATATCAGAAGTGTGACAACTCTCCCCTCCTTAAAATAAATTTCGTCCTTGAAATTTACTTGATTTGAATAGATGATGATACTATTGATGAATTGTGTCTTCCAATTCCCATATGGCCCCCTAAGTGTCATTGTTCCCCCAAAGAACATTAACAAGTGGAGTTTGTTTCCTTCTAAGGACCTTTACCCCAAGATCTAGAATTTTTATAGGCTCCTCAAAGGACAAATCCGTTCTTACCTTAATCTTTTTAATTGGAACAAAATGGGAAAGGTCCGATTGGCATCGTCTCAACATGGAAACATGGAATACATCATGGATATAGTCCAGTTTATGAGGTAATTTAATCAAGTTCGATAAACTTAAGACTTAACTTGCCCTTCTGTCTGAACCTTAAAACTTTCTTCCAAAGAGACACTTTCAGAAAAACTTGATCACACTATACTCAATGTCCTTTATTTTTAGGTCAGCAAGTGACTTTTGTCTATCTGAAGCCGCTTTTAGTCTATCCTGAATTAAATCAATTTCCCCCTTAGTCTCATGTACTAGTTTGGGACCCAAAACTTTCCTTTCACTCAGCTTAGTCCAACACAGTGGTGTTTGGCACTTATGATCGTGTAAGGCCTCATAAGGTGCCATCTGTATACTTGCATAAAAATTGTTATTATAGGAAAATTCAACAAGAGGCAAGTGCTCTTCCCACCTATCTCGAAAGTCAATAATGCAACCTCTTAACATATCTTACATAAACTGAATAACTTGCTCGAACTGTCCATCAGTCTCCGGATGGAAGACTGTACTAGAGTCCAAACAAGTACCCAGTTCCTCATGCAGCTTTTTTCAGAACTGAGATGTAAAATGAGGATGTCGATCTAAAGTAATAGATATTGGTATCCTATGCAGTCTCACACTCTCTAAAATGTACAACTTAGCTAGCTTCTGTAATAAATAATCCATAAAGACATATAAGAAATAAGTTGACTTTATCAATCGGTCCACTATTACTTAAATTGAATATCTCTTAGTATGTGTTAAAGGTAAACCAATAAAAAAGTGCATGGTCACTCGCTCCCATTTTCACTTGGGAATCTTAACTAGCTACAACAAGCCAAAAGGAAACTGATGTTCTGTTTTTACTAACTGACACGTTAAACACTTAGCTACAAAATTCGTCACTTCCTGTTTTAGAACCAGGCCACCAATACAGTTCCCTTAAATCTTGATACAACTTATTCTCTCTAGGATACATAGTATAATGGCTACTATTCATTTACCAAAGAATGGATTGTCTTAGATAATTATTATTTGGCACATAATACCTCCATCAGAAACATAGAATACCATCGGCATTGAACCTAAAATTCTTAGTCTTACCATCCTCAACTTGCTTAATTTGTGGCGACAATGACACATCTAGTGATTGTTTATCCTTAATCTCACTGACTAAGGAGGGTTTACTTGCAATTCTGCTAGTAATTTTCCATCATCAACCATACTTAACTTAACAAACATCACTCTTAAATCAATCATCTGCTTCTTACTCAAAGCAACTGCCACAACATTGGCTTTGTTGAAATGATACTCAATCACAAAATCATAGTCCTTTAGTAATTTAATCCACCTCCATTGCCTCAAGTTCAACTCAATTTGGGTGAAAAGATACTTTGAACTCTTGTGATCTGTATAGATGTAGCACTTCTCACCATACATGTAGTGCCTTTAAATTTTCAATATGAATACCACGGTTGCCAACTCCATACCATGAGTCAGGTAGTTGCACTCATGCGGTTTCAACTTTCTCGGTTCATAGGCAACTACTTTTCCATCTTCCAACAACATACATCCAAGGCCAGTGTAAGATGCATCATTAGACACTACATACTCATTTCTTGACTTAGGTTGAATCAACACCGGAGGTTGAGTTAACACAAAATTTAGCTTTTCAAAGTTAGTTTGCTGATCATTCATCCATTTCAATAAAACATTATTCCTTAATAGCTTATTTAAAGGATTAGCAATCAAATAGAACCCTTCAAAAAACCTCCGATAAGACCCGGTTAAACCAAGGAAAATTTGGATCTCAGAAACATTTTTTGGTTGTTTCCATTCCAAAATAGCCCTTATCTTTTTTGGATCCATTCGGATACCCTCAGCAGATACCACATGACTTAGAAACATTACTTCATTAAGCTAAAACTCACATTTACTCAGTTTCACATAGAGCTTCTTGTCTTGAAGGATTTGTAAAACCACCTTAAGATGCTTATCATGTTCAGTTTTAGATTTAGAATAAACCAAGATGTCATCGATAAACAAAGGTAAACTAATCAAGAAATGGTCGGAACACTCGGTTTATTAGATGCAGTTTGGGCTTTAACAACTCTCTGTACAACCCCAGCATAGCTTGGGATACAACATCATCTCCATTATTATAACCTTCGCCACCAATAGCAGATAAATCTTCCATGTTAAACAATTCAGGGACTATACAGGGATTGAACATATCAAAAAATTCTAAGTAAAATTGTAAAATAAGGGTCACACAACCATGTGGCCAGGTTGTGTAACGGTTGATATCGTGTGGAAAACACTAAAATACCCTATAGTAAGGACACAACCGTGTGGTAGGTTGTGTAACAGGTTTTGGCCATGTGATTGATGAACTACCCTAAGATTTATAGGTGCACAGGGCTGTGTGGTCAACTCATGCGGCCCTAAAATTGTACACGATCACTATCGATTCACTTTGAAGAGACACACGCCCTTCACCACGAGTTTGATCGACAACCCTCATGATTAATTTTGACCCGATTCACCTAAATTTTGTCCTTCAATGAAAAATACACACGGATTAACAATTGGTATCAAGATTTTGACAAGATTTGAAAAAGTTTGATTAATTGATTCAAAAAATTAGCATGGGATAATGTTATTACGAAAATACGAAATCTAATCATTAAAAATAAATAGTATTTACTAACCTTTGGAAAAGATTACGGATGCTATTGATGACAAATTTAAACACCGTTAGTAATCAAATAAGCGGGGAATGATTCAGTAAGGGAAAATTTTAGGTGCATGAATTTGAAAAGAGGAAAAAGAAAATAGAATGTAGTTTCTATTAGAATTTAAAAAGAGGGAATGCGAATGATCAAAGTAAGGGAAATACTTGATTAAATATCTAAGGTTTGTAAACCTCAGGTGTGACACAAACAATTTTACCCAAGCCTTGTCGAAGATCAAAATAAATAAAAAGGAGGAAGAAGACTCAAACTTGGGTCTCTAGGGAAGGGCTCTAATACGTAACCATTAAGCCTATAACTCATTTCTTGCTTAATCATTTCAATTAACCCTAAATATATCGGAGTGTGTCAGAAGTAGTTTGATCGGATAGAATATTTAGAACCAAACCTTGTGGCTCTAGAAAAAGAGCATGTGTGAAACAGGTGGTTGTTGTTTTCATCCAGACTGTCACACAAAGAATATTTTGAACATGTTGTAATATTTTGAGCACACAGTTCTATCCTGAAAGAATATGCTCCGGCAAATATTTTGATTAGATGGAATATTTAAAACCAAACCATATGGCTTTGGAAAATGAGCATGTGCAAAATAGGTGGTTGTTGTTTTCATCCAGGCAGCCACATAAAGGACATTTTGAACATGTTGTAATATTTCGAGCACACAATTTTGTCATGAGAGGGAGGTAGTTACGACACAATTTCCCAAGGAACATCATAATTTTTCTTGGAAGTCGAATTTTCCAAAAAGCCCTTGAATTTACATATAGGGTAGTTACATATGTACTGAGCTCATTTTGGTTGGAGAGGTAACGATAAGCATCCTTCACTGAAAAATGTCCTGAAAAGTTGTATTTCCAAATGTACCTATCTTGGCCATTAGAAATGGAAAACCCTTGGAAATTAAGTTCCTGTTCCCAAGTGCTACCCATTTGGTCATGGATAGGTTTTTTTGAAATTTGAGATAAAGCAATATTTAGTCAGTTGTCGAATTTGACAAATTTTTATTTTTTTTATATTTTTTATTTTTAAACTATTTTTAAAAAATAAAAAAATAATTTCTTTATAAATTTTAATTATTTTATAAGTTCTATTATATTTTTAGATTTCATATAAAATTTTTAAAATTTCATGTAATGATGTGGCACTTGGAGAGTACATCACATCTTTGTAAATTAATTGGAATCAAATCTATAACATATATAACCACTAATTTGGAAAAACTTTTAAGTGATAAAAATACCCTTTAGGATCATATTACTAAATTGACATTTAAATATAATTATAATATTTAATTTAGAAATATTAATTAAAAGTTATGTAAAATAGATTTTTGATAATTCCACATTTAAATTCTTTTAATTACAATTATATTAAAAAAGTTATTTTTAACATTTTTACTTGATATTAAAAAATTAAATAGTTATGAGTTTATTTTAGAAAATATTTTTTGTTGTTTTAAAAATTCTTAAATAATAGAAAACTTTTATTAGTACTATATTTGAATTATCAAAACAATCAATATATTTTAATAATGTTTAATAGTTATTATTTTAAATAATGATTAAATGTAATAAAAATTATATTGTAGGTCAAAAATAGTACAAGTACTTTAATTATGATTTGAAATTTTTTAATATTATTAAAAAAAATTTTGATCTACAAAATATCAATATTTGAATATGGTATTTGAATTTTTTTATATTTTAATTTTAAATAAACTAATATATTTTAGTTATATTTAACATTTCAAATAATGGATTAAAATTAATTTTAATAATTAAAAATACATTATTTAAAAACTAATTAGAAAGTTAAACGATAAAATTACATGTAATACCTGTACCATTAGAAACTAGTATATATAAAAACATAAATTTAAAAAAACTTTTGAACTGAAAAGAATACCTTTTATTGTTAATTATATTTATTAAATTAATATCAAAAATAATAATTTATTAGTATTATTATTTGATAGTAAAAAATATTAATTAATATGATAGTATATTGAGTGAAGTTAATTAATTTGGTCATATCTTTTAAAAGTTCTAATTAAAAATAAAATAATATATTATTAATTAATAAAATTATAAATCTATAAAATCATTGAATATAATTGGATAAATTAAAATGATAAAAATCCAAAAAATTAATTAAATGAATTTAATTTATATATAAAAATGTTAAACCAATTTTTTATAATTAATAAAAATTAAATGTGTGTGAGATTAATATATATATATATATAATATCAATATATCGTAATCTAATTGATAATGGATAAATGTATTTATTTATTCTTAATTATATATCAAAATTCAAAATAACATAAATATATTTTATAATTAAATTAAATTAAATATTATTATATTTATAAATACTAATTGTATCTAATCAAATTAATTCAACTCAACAAATAGTATAACTCATATCTATTTGAAAAATTAAAATAAAGAAAACCAATCGATTAAGATTTAGTATTTTGTATTCTCTATGTTTCTTATATTTATAATATTTTTATTATCAATGTAACAATCATCTTCACTTATTTAACCTTTGGATTCATATTAATTACAATTATTATTTTAAATTAATTATCACTTAATTTGTGGTACAATTATATATAAATTTTTTTTTGACTAAAATTTCAGACTGGGCTTTATTATTCTCTATTTAAACAGATGACATAACAAAGCAAAAGTCCAAAAAATTTGAAAGAATCAGAAAAACAACGAAATTTGGCCCAAAAACTAAGGGCCTAAGAAAATTCAGCATAAAAAAAAAAAAAAACAATCTAGAAACGTGAAAGCACCGAAAAATTGCCCAATCAGAATTCTTTGAATTGCCTGTCCTATGCAAAAGACATCATTTCCCATTTTACGATATCAATTCTCAGGAAAGCTTGTTCTTCAAAAAACTGTTCATCTGCTATGTGAAACTTTCCTTTCTTCTTTCCTTTTCTCCGACCAATTTCAGTCTGGTTTTTGCATCCAGTCAACATTCTTTTGTTTTTCGACATACACAGGGATGTTCTTTAGCAGGTAAAACTCCTCACTTTTTTTCAAAGATTCTATTGCTAGTATATGGGCTAAACCATTTGCTGATTTTGGAGTATATTTAAACACAATATTATTGAATCCAACTGTTATCTGTTGAATATCATGTATATACGCTCCTACTTGTGATCTATCTTAACTTTTTAATTGACACTTTTTTATGATGGCTAATGAGTCTCCTTCAATAATTTTCCCCTTTGTATGTTAGATATGGTCTTTATATAAACAATCAGGTATATTCTTTTATAATTAATTACCATTTTAATTTTTTTTTTTTATTTCTGTATGGTTTTTACCATAAAAGCCATAAAAGCTGGGCTTGAGACTATTAGTTTTTTCTATTAATTTTTTCAATAATTTCTTGATTTTTATATCAAATTCATCTATATCTTGTTTAGTATAGATTATGGGTTTAACTCTAATAATTTTATTAGAATTTTTAATTTTATTTCACAAGATTCTTCACTAAAATTATTTTCTAGAATTTTAAACAACCAATGATTTGTTTCTAGTTGTTTAATTTGTTCTTTTCTTATTGGTCTAAATCCTTTATCACATATAAATTTATGGTTTTTATTAAAGGTATTTTTTACGTAAGTTTTTTCTCATTGGACAAGATTACTAAATTTTTATCTATAGAAAACAAGAAATGATGATATATAAAATTATTTCCTAATAATATGTCTCCATGCATTTCAGAAAACACAATATTTTAGGAATTACAAATCTTACATTATTTATATAAATTGGATTATAGTTTCTTTACCATCTATTCCTATAGCTCTAATTGGGTTTTTCATTAATTCCCATTTTTCTACAGGAATGGCATTTTCTCTACAGCTATTTGTGGTAGCTCCAGTATCTTATAAGACATGTAAAGAATATGTTTTATATTCTCTAAATTGAAATGTAATTTCTATATATGAATAATATTTTCTAGGTTAGAAATTTGAAAATGTAATAATATCATTTTTTTCCATTTTCATTTGTTGAATAATAGTAGCAGCTTGTATTTTTTCCATTCTAGTACTTCTAGAATTTCTATTAGGTTCAGTGGGGAAAATATGTATTTAAACTGTTTTCATATCTATTGGGGTTGTCGAATTTGTACTAATATTATCTTCTTCTTCCTCTATTTGAGAATTAGAAGGAAAAACTAAATTATCATTTGTATTTGTTATAGCATTATTTTTAAAGTATAGTCTATCTCCAGATGACATATTTTCTATAGTACTTACTGGTTTTGAAGTACTAGCACCACTTATTCTATCAATCATCCAATCTTTTGGTATTGACAGATCTTTTAGATGTAATAACTTTGGTTGTATTTCTGTAGTAAATTTATTGGATTCAAATAACTCAATTATTTTATTATTAATTTCTTTAATTTCTACTTCTGCCGTGTTGGTATATTCATTAATAGAAGTCCAATTTATTGCCAGATCTTCTGCTAAATCACTAATTTCAGAATTTTTTATCTGAATTCTTAAAAAATATTAAATTTAATTATAATTAAATTTATACCAATTACAAACTTAATCAAATCGGTTTCTTAGAAATATACATGACGTTAAGCTGTGGCAATGGCAGTGTGCATGTCTAGGATTGGATCTGAAGGGAGCTTGGTACTTAAGCAGTCCGATGGACTCACCTCTTCTTTTCAGGTTTCCTACCTGGTGCACAGCTTCCATCCACTTTAACCTATAATCATATTTTAAAACACTAAGTAAGTTTTTCTGGATAAACAATATAAAATGTTTTGAATGCTTCGATGTGGCATGTCGGATCCAACCATAACGTCTGGACCGGGTTTGGGGTGTTACATTTAGTGGTATCAGAGCCTAGGTTGCAACAACTCGGCTGTGGAATGGGTTTACAAAAATAAAAATTTTCAAAAAAAAATTATAAAGATTGCGAAAAACGTGATTTTCAAAATTTAGATCTTTAGAAGGTGGCATTCCGAATCTCCGGCTCAAGTCTGTAAGTATTCTGAATTTTTCTGAATATTTTTTTAAATTATCTGTCTGTACTGAAACCCTACTAGGACACTCTAGATAGGATGATACTGAAACCATAGGAAAATTTGATAAGAGACTGAAACTATAGCTAGACTCCGATTTTGCGAAAACAAACTCTAAATTACTGTCTGATTCATAAAACATCCGTAATAAACACTGGAATATTGAATTAATGCATAAAAATTCGTAATCGGATAATACGATATGAGTACAAGAGCCGCTCGTGGAAGAGGCCGTGGACGAGGCCGAGGTAGTACTCAAGTTGGATCTTCGTCTTCTTAACACATACCCGCTGGAGTAGCACGACCACCACCGGTGGATGAGAATGGGCCGTATGATCGGGCCGCGGAGGATGATGCCCTGTCACAGGCAATGCTTCGTGTTCTAGAAAGGGTTGCAGGGGCAAGTACGGGCAATGGAGTTCGGGGATCTATTTCTGAACGACTTCGGGCTAATGGAGCGGAGATCTTTAGGGGCGTGTCTGGTATCGCCTCGAATGTGGCAGAATATTGATTGGAGGCCACAGAACGGATTATGGACAACTTGGATTGCTCTGAGGAGATTGTGAGTGGGGTATCTGTACTAAGTCCTTTGGGTCACTCGGTTAGGGTAGACAAACTGTATAGGGATGTACCCTTAGAAACTCAAGGTAGGATTTTCCCTGGAGATTTGATGGAGTTACCGTTCGGAGAGTTTGATATCATTTTGAGAATGGACTGGCTTGTTAAGCATAAAGCGACCTTGGATTGTGCTGCTAAACGAATGGTGTTAAGGACCACAAAAGATGAGGAGGTTATGGTGATAGGTGAGCGAAGGGATTATTTTTCCAATGTGGTGTCGGCATTAAGAGCCGAGAAGTGGATTCGGAAAGGTTGTGAGGCCTATTTGGCATTTGTAAGTCAATCGGAAGAGGAGGGACTGACAGTGGATAAGGTTAGGACTGTAAAGGAGTTCCAAGATGTTTTTCTGGAGGAACTTCCAGGATTGCCTCCGAACTGAGAAGTGGAGTTTGGAATCGACTTATTGCCTGGAACGGCACCAGTGTCTATCGCACCGTATAGAATGGCACCGAAGGAGTTGGTAGAGCTAAAGGCACAAATTCAAGAGTTGTTGGATAGGGGCTTCATTAGGCCAAGCGTGTCTCCATAGGGAGTACCGGTGCTATTCGTGAAAAAGAAGGATAGTACGATGCGGATGTGCATTGATTATCGCTAGTTGAACAAACCGACGATTAAGAATAAGTATCCACCGCCAAGGATTGATGATCTGTTCGACCACCTTAGAGGAGCTTCAGATTTTCCAAGATCGACCTTCGATCCGGATATCGCAGCTTAAGGGTCAAGGAGGCGATATCCATAAGACAAAGATTTAGGACCGGGTATGGTCATTACGAGTTTCGGTTATGCCATTTGGATCGACGACGCTCTGCAAAGATTTACGGATCGATGAATCATGTGTTCCAACCATTTTTGATCGGTTTGTAGTCGTCTTTATTAACGATATCCCGGTATATTCAAACCGGCGAAACATGATAAGCATCTCCGTATAGTCTCAGCAAGTGTTAAGGAGAAGGAACTCTTTGTGAAGTTCAACAAGTCTCGAACTTTGGTTGAGGAGGTAACCTTCTTAGGACATGTGGTCTCTGCCGAGGGATTAAGGTGGACCATCGAAAATTGAAGCGATTTTGAGTGGAAGCCACCTAGGTCACTTTGTCAAAAATACTGGCGTTTCCTAGGATTGGCGGGATACTACGTAAGGTTTGTGGAAGGTTTTTCTGTGATGGCAGCACCTTTGACAAAACTCATAAGGAAAGGAGTACCGTTTGTATGGACTGAGAAGCAGCAGGAAGCTTTTGAGAAGTTGAAGAAAGTTCGATCAAACACTGTGTTGATTCAAATGAGTCCGGGAAGGATTTTAGTGTGTACAGTGACGCATCACACGTGGGTTTGGGCTGCGTGTTAATGCAAGAGGGTAAGGTGGTTGCATATGCATCACGACAGTTTAAGCCCCATGAGGGGAACTATCCGACTCATGATTTAGAGTTGGCAGCAGTGATATTTGCACTTAAGATTTGGAGACATTACTTGTACGGAGAAAGGTGTATTATATACACTGACCATAAGAGTCTTAAGTATTTGTTGACTCAGAAGGAGCTGAACCTTAGGCAAAGGAGATGGATTGAGTTACTTAAGGATTATGACTGTTCGATTGAGTACCACCCAAGTAAGGCTAATGTGGTGGCTGATGCGTTGAGTCGAAGGGTTGTTTCTGATTTGAGAGCCTTGTTTGCACGTTTGAGTCTGTTTGATGATGGAAGTCTGTAGCAGAATAGCAAGTGAGGCCTATTTGGACTGAGCAGATTAAAGAAAAATAGTTGAAGGATAACTCGTTGGTTCTTCGGTTTCAGCAAGTTGAGAAGGGTGAGAATGAGGATTTTGGACCTGAATCTCAAAGGAGTTTTATGCTTCCGAGGAAGAATTTGTGTTCAAGGACTCGACTTGAGACAGTCAATATTGAAGGAAGCTCATGGGGACTTTGTGCCATGCATCCTAGAGGAATAAGTTGTATCACGACTTGCGAGAATTGTACTTGGTGGCTGGGGCTTAAACGAGAAGTAACGAGTTCGTGGGAAATGTCGACATGCCGCAAGTGAAAGTGAACATTAATTTCCTTCTGGATTACTGCAACCGGTGAAAATTCCATTGTGGAAGTGGGAGAGAGTCACTATAGACTTTGTGAGTGGGCTACCTTTGACACCCACCAAGAAAGATTCTGTGTGGGTAGTGGTGGATAGGTTAACAAAATCTGCCCATTTTATACCTGTTCATACTGACTTTTCACTTCAAAAGTTAGCCAAGTTGTATGTGGCAGAGATTGTGCGACTTCATGGAGCTCCAGTTTCAATTATTTATGATCGGGATCCCATATTTACATCTCAGTTTTGGCAAAAGTTGCATGAGGCATTGGGGACGCGATTGAATTTTAGTATGGCTTTCCATCCCCAGACTGATGGTCAATCGAAAAGGGTTATTTAGATTCTGGAGGACATGTTGAGGGGATGCGTGATTGATTTTTGAGGTAGTTGGGAGGATTACTTGCCGTTGGCAGAATTTGCATACAATAACAGCTACCAAGCAAGTATTCAGATGGCTCCATATGAGGCACTTTATGGGCAGAGATGTCGTACGCCTACGTGTTGGACAGAGTTGGGTGAATATTCCATGATAATGGGTTAGGTAAATGTTCCATGATAATGGGTTAGGTAAATGTTCCATGATGGGCATTTCATGTTTTTTGTATTAAAGAATTAAATGGATGAAATATGAAATTTTATTAAAAGAAAAAGGGGTGAAAAGAACAAAGTTTTGTCCATCTTTGTTTATCATAGCCTAAAGTTAGAGAAGAGAAAGGAGAGGAGAAAGCTCTTGAATGTTCGGTCACTTGGGGAAGAAAATTGAAGGTAAGTTCATGGTAGTTTGCTTCTATCTTGATGTTCATGAGTTATTCTTGATTCTACCTTAACTCTTGAAGCATATTTTGGTTTTTGGTTGTGTTTTGAGCATTTGGTCATGAATTAAAATGAAGGAAATGGTTGTTGTTTCATGTTCTTTTGATGAAAAATGGAAGATATGTGAAATTGAGCCAAACAAATGAGCATGCATGTGCTTAAATGCTAAGGGGAAAAATCGGCTAATATGTTGTACTTTAAAATGATGAAATGAAGATTATACTTAAGTAAAATCATATATATGTGATGATTTATTGGTGATATACATGTTTTAAAAAAAAACATGTATGCAAGTTATGTGTGAAAGAGTGATTTGGTAATAAATCTGCTTGGGACAGTAGCAGTAATGTGACTTTGGAAAATCACCATAAATTGTGGGAGATGAGTTAGAAGCTGTATAAATTATTTAATTAAACCTTAATGAGTCTAGTTTCAAATGGAATAAACGAGAACATATTTTGAATTCTGTACAATGAGAAATTTGATTCGTAATGAAGAGTGGTCAGATTAGTCAAACAGTGAAACATGCGAAACTTTGAGAAAAATCTGGTATTGATTGGCCAAACCAAAAATTCTGAAAATTTTATGGATATAAGATATATGAGTCTATTTTTAGGGAAAATTAACGGCACTTGATTTGGAGTTTCGTAGCTCCAGTTATAAATGATTTAGTGACTGTTGCTCAGGAAGACAGCTTGTAGTGAAATTATAATTATGTGGTAAACATTGACAAAAATTTGTTAATGAGTTGCTTATTGATTTCTTATAAGCTTCCTATGATCTGTAAGTGTGGTTGGCCGAATATTGTAAGGGGTTAATACGTAGTTTGTATTTGAATAGTTAGATTAACGTGTTAGTAATCCAATTGTAGGCGGTTCGTGTATGGATCTCGTCAGCATATCGTTGCAAACAGGTGTGTAACTAACACCCTCTTTCTTAGTCTAGATCGGCAAAAGTCGAAAATCCGAAATGCCGAAACCGGTATTTTGTAGATTTGAAAAAGTAATGCTCGTGAGGTAAATCGATTAATGTTTTTGGTAAGCTGCAATGTTTGGACCGCAAAGTGCATGATTTCGTGCCCTCGATATTTTTGGGCTTAATGGGCCAAAATTGGAATGATGGGCCAACGGCCCAATTCGGTAAGAACCCTCGATGCGTGATTCGTAGTACGTGAAAGGTAGGAATATGCATGAAAACCCTAAAATAGATAAATTACTGAAATACCTTTAAAAGTGAAAATTTATAGTTTTACCCTAGTAGATAAATTACCAAATACCCCTAGGGTTAAATTGACCTAAATGCATGTTTGATCGTTGTTATTTATGCATGCCATGTTGTTATTATCGATGCATGGGATTGAGATATTGACGGAGGAAGTACTGAACGTGGCTTGTCCACGATCGGAGGCTTTGCCTCAATTTATCGTTAACTGAGCAACAAGGTCGCAATCGTGGAGTGTTGGGTGGGTGGGTTGAGCTATTCCTCACATGGAGTGTAGGGTGGTACGGTGGAGTGTAGTGGTTGGTGGGTTGAGTAGTCTCCCAAATGGGCTTGCATATGTTATTGATGTTGCATGTATTTTGAAATGGGCCTATGGGCCATATCTGTTATCTGAATAAGGGCTAAGGCCCGGTTTATTGTAATCAAAAGGGCTCTGGTCCAGTACCATTGTTACCTGAATGGGCTTAGGCCCAATAGGCTTGAGCTGACTTGGGCTTTGAATGGGTTTTTCTTACACACTGAGTTTCCCCAAACTCACCCCTTTTATTTTCATCCAAGCAGGAAATCCCCAACCATAGTGGGCTTGGAGCTGTGAGGGAATTCGGAGTGGCCACCGGTTCTGAAAGTTTGATTTTCTTCTGGTGAACTGGATATCCTTTTTTTTTACGTTTGAAGTTTTGGGTTTTTAAATGTAATAAGGCCGCTTAATTATTTTTGATGGTGTTAATATGTGTTACTAAGATAATTATTACTTATTTTAACTGTTGAAGTTGGAAAGCTTTAGGGCGCGTTTTCAAAAACAACAATTGATTTCAAAATACCACGATGACAATCAAAGCTTCCCCAATGAAAGTATTTTCCAAAATTAATCACTTTTCCTAAAAAAGACTTAATCAAATCGGTTTCCTAAAAATATACATGACGTTAAGGTGTGGCAATGGCGGTGTGCATGTCTAGGATTGGATCTGAAGGGAGCTTGGTACTTAAGCAGTCCGATGGACTCACCTCTTCTTTTCCGGTTTCCTACCTGGTGCACAGCTTCCATCCACTTTAACCTATAATCATCTTTTAAAACACTAAGTAAGTTTTTCTGGATCAACAATATAAAATGTTTTGAATGTTTCGATGTGGCATGTCGGATCCGACCATAACGTCTGGGCCGGGTTTGGGGTGTTACATCTAGTTGGTTGTCTTACCATTGGATAAGGAACATAATATCCTTGGTTAGGATAAAATGATGTTAATATAGGAGTAAATCCTTGATTAGGACTTATTTGCTTTCCTTTGTTGGGTTTTTTATGGACAGTAGTCCATTCCCCAACTTGTTCTAAAGGTTTTTTACCTCTATCCATAAGGCCTGCTAAGATAATCAGCAATAATATTATCAGTGCCTTTTACATATAAAACTTCAAAATTAAAACTACATAATTCATTATACCATCTGATTCTTCTAGGCACATTTTCTAAACTATTATTAGTAAGAAATTGTTTAACTGTCTGATTGTCAGTTTTAATAATAAAATTTTCAGATGCTAGATATATAAGAAAGGTTTTTATTGCTTTAGGTTTTTATTGCTTTTTTTTATAGTTAATAATTCTTTTTCATATATAGCATAATTAACTTCATTTGGTTTAAATTTTCTAGAACTATATCCACATATTAGTTCTTCATTTTTTGCTGTTTTAGCCTTTAAAATACATCCCCAATAATTTTGTGATGCATCTGTTTCTAAAATTAATCTATCACCTTGTTTTGGTAAATAGACTTTTGGGGTATAATTTATTTCTGCTTTTACATTTTTAATAATTTTCGAGTCTCTTTTAGACCAGCTAAAAGTTTTATCCTTTTTTAATTTTTCATATAAATCACCTATTTTTTCAGATAATTTAGGGAAGAAGTTTCTTCCATAATTAACTATTCCTAAAAATTGTTGAAGTTGTTTGTGATCTTTAATTTCTTCAGGAAATTCTTTTATTTTTACTATAATATGATATTGTAGTTTAACACCATCAGCAGATAAATTTAATCCTAAAATTCTATTTCTTTTTCTAATTCTATTTTCTTAGGGCTCAAAATAATTCCATGTTTTATGAATTCTTGAGAGATAATATTTAAATGTTTTCTATGTTTTTCCAGAGTTTCTGAAAATATTAAAATATCATCTATATAAACTACACAAAATTTTTTATATTTATTAAATATAGAATCCATCCATCTTTAGAAGATTTGAGGTGCATTACATAACCCGAATGACATTACTCTCCATTGATAATGACCATTAGGTGCACTAAAGGCTGTTAGTGGTTTAGATTCATCAGCTAGCATTATTTGCCAAAATCCTGATTTACAATCAAATTTACTAAAGTATTTTGCTTGTTTAGCTTGATTAATCAAAACATCTTTTCGTGGAATAAAGTATCCATCAAAAATAGTATTTTGATTTAGTCTTTTATAATTAATTACCATCCTAGCTTTTCCCCTTTTTATTTCTGCATGGTTTCTTACCATAAAAGCTGGGCTTGAGTGTGGACTATTAGTTTTTTCTATTAATCCTTTTTCCAATAATTCCTTGATTTGTATATCAAATTCATCTATATCTTGTTTAGTATAGATCATGGGTTTAATTCTAATAATTTTATTAGGATTTTTAATTTTATTTCACAATATCTTGGACTATTTTCCCATAATTTTAATGGTTTTTCACTAAAATCATTTTCTAGAATTTTAAACAACCAATGATTTGTTTCTAGTTGTTTAATTTGTTCTTTTCTTATTGGTCTAAATCCTTCATCACATACAAATTTATGGTTTTCTATTAAAGGTATTTCTCTGAAGTTTTTTCATTGATGATGATTACTAAATTTTGTCTATAGAAAGCGGTAAATGATGATATATAAAATTATTTCCTAATAATATGTCTCCATGCATTTCAAGAAAACACAATATTTTAGGAATTACAAATCTTACATTATTTATGTAAATTGGTATATTTCTAGCCTTAAATTGGATTATAGTTTCTTTACCATCTATTCCTATGGCTCTAATTAGGTTTTTCATTAATTCCAAATTTTCTACAGGAATGGCATTCTCTCTACAGCTACTTGTGGTAGCTCCAGTATCTAATAAGGCATGTAAAGAATATGTTTTATATTCTCTAAATTGAAATGTAATTTCTATATATGTATAATATTTCCTAGGTTGGAAATTTGAAAATGTAATAATATCATTTTTTCCCATTTTCATTTGTTGAATAATAGTAGCAGCTTGTATTTCTTCCATTCTAGTATTTCTAGAATTTCTACTAGGCTCAGTAGGGAAAATAGGTATTTGAACTATTTTCATACCTATTGCTGTTGTCGAATTTGTACTAATATTATCTTCTTCTTCCTCTATTTGAGAATTAGAAGGTAAAACTAAATTATCATTTGTATTTGTTATAGCATTATTTTTAAAGTATAGTCTATATCCAGATGACATATATTCTATAGTACTTACTGGTTTTGAAGTACTAGCACCACTTATTCTATCAATCATCCAATCTTTTGGTATTGTCAGATCTTTTAGATGTAATAATTTTGGTTGTATTTCTGTAGTAAATTTATTGGATTCAAATAACTCAATTATTTTATTATTAATTTCTTTAATTTCTGCTTCTGTCGTGTTGGTATATTCATTAATAGAAGTCCAACTTATTGCCAGATCTTCTGCTAAATTACTAATTTCATAATTTTTTATCTGAATTCTTAAACATAAACATTCTTCTATTAGAGGATCTGTAATGGATATAAAATAGTTTGGTTTAACCTTAAATCCTATTACACCAGTGTGTAAATTAGACTGAATACCACCAATAAGTGCTTTTATTGGGTTTTCAAAGCTTTTATCTAATAAAACTGCTATTATAGATATATCATGTCCTTTTCTAAATAAGGCTCTAATTGTTATCATAATTATACCTAAATGTATATATCTAACTTGAGGGTATTTCTTTTTAATTCTCTTAATTTTTTCTTTAGTAAATAATGGAATTTCTGTTAATCCTCCTCTAGTATCTTTAGCGACTGTGTTGCCACTAATTTTTCTATGTGTCTTTGACTTTATATTTTAAACTTAGATATTTTATATATTTCTTCTTTAGAAATATGATTTTTATTTATTTTTCTATCATTTCATCGAAAAGTCTTTTCTTCTCCAATCAAATTTTCTAATTTTATATCTTGTTGTTCAGACTTAGGTATTTCTTCTAATTGAGTTTTAGAACTACTTCCTACATTAAACATAAATATATATTCTTCTTCATCCTAATCGAATCTCATTTACGATATTAACTCATATAATATTTCTTCAGGATTTATTTCCTCTTCATAATGATTTCTAAATCTTGTTCTTCAAGACTTTTAATCATTTTTTAGCACTTTTTCCTTTATTAGGACAGTTTGGTGCTATATGACCTTCTTCATCACATATAAAACATTTACATATTTGTTTTTTATATTTTTAGAAGTTTTTCTTCTAACAAATTTTTCTTTTTCTTATTATTATTACCAGATATTTTTTAATTATAATTAATTATATAAAACAACTTCTAGGTATCTTATATCACATAGTTTAATTTTTGACAAAGTATAACTTGCTATACTATCTTGATCTTTTTATCAAAATAACCACAAAATTCTGTTTTTAGAATATTTGTTAATCCTTTTAAAAGATCTTTAGGAGTACCTATTTGATTAATTAGTTGTCCTTTTTGGACTTTTCCTACTTCTGATTCTTCCCATCGTCTTAAAAATTATAAAACATCTCCTTGAAAAGTTCCTACAAAATAATTTAAGAATTTTTCTTTTGACCAAGTGCCGTTGTTGTTTACAACGATTGTCATTGACTGTGCCCAATCGTCTATAGTTTTTTCATAGTCTGATATTGAAATATTAGTTAAGTCTAAATATATTCCACCTTGGGCCACATTTCTTTTATTTAAATCATCTATCCTATGTGGTATAGGTATAGTTTGACTTGATTGTTGATTAGAAGATTCTCCTGTATATTCGGTTTTAATTTCATTAGTAGCTATATTTTCAGTTTGATTACCAAAAATTCTAGTTGTATTTTCAACTGTCTCAAAGTCTTTGTTTAAAGCTCTCAGATAATCATCTGTTTGATCATCTGATTCTAGTTTTCTTTTACCATAAGGATCTGTTTGATCAGTATCCATTGGTTCTGGAACATTTATATTTTCATCCTCATCTGTTGAAGTATTTTCTTCATCAGATTTATAACTAGTTACATTTAAATCTTCTTGATTATCAGAATTACTAGAACTACTACTTTCTGTAGTATCATAATTTAACATATAATGGTAATTAAACTGTAAATAGATCTTTATGTTTTTCGTAAAGTTCTTCTATTAATTTTAAATATTCTATTCTTTCATTTTTATCAAGACTTTTAGTAAATATGATTTTCCAATGTTCTATTAATTCTTTATAAGATTGAAAATCATATTTTGTTGAGTAATATTTTTCTTTTCTGCTTTTTTTTTTTTATTTCTATTAATAGTAGAAGATGACTCTTCCAAGAAGTTTCTTCTTCATCGATAAAGTTAAAATTATATTACTATTTCCATAATACAAAGGACCTAAATCCATATCTCGATTCTATATTATTATTAATAACTTGTTCTAATTTATTATTAATTTCGATAAAATTTCTTTAGATTTGTTGTTCAAATCTAATTCTTTGATATCTCCCATAAGATTTACCTTTTCTTCTATATTACTAACTTTATTATATATTTTATTATAATATATAGAGATTATGTCCATTAAACTATTAAATCCTTTACTAAGGGCGAAATATTATTTTCTTGCTTAGAATCTATATGCATAATATGATTGCGATTTTATCTTTATATAAACAATCTGCTTTCTTCATCTATTTAGAATGTATATATCTAATAAAATTAGGAAATTTGATTGGAGAAGAAAAAGACTTTTCGATGAAATGATAGAAAAATAAATAAAATCATATTTCTAAAGAAGAAATATATAAAATATCTAAGTTTAAAATATGGAGTCAAAGACACATAGAAAAAATTAGTGGCAACACAGTCGCTAAGGATACTAGAGGAGGATTAACAGAAATTCCATTATTTACTAAAAAAAAATTAAGAGAATTAAAAAGAAATACCCTCAGGTTAGATATATACATTTAGGTATAATTATGATAACAATTAGAGCCTTATTTAGAAAAGGACATGATATACCTATAATAACAGTTTTATTAGATAAAAACTAATATAGGACGAAATAGAAACGTGGAACCTTGACAATATCCAAGAAGGATAAAGACAAAATAAAGACCACATGGAGAGTCAAGAAGACTTTCAAGTAGATTTTCAAGATTGACAGTAAATCGAAAATTAAGGCATCCATGTACCGAAAAAAATATGATGAGACAACTGACAATATACGTGAAAGCAACAATAAATTCATCCTTATCAGAAACACTGTTCGGGATTGAAGAAAAATAAAATAGAACTTTGAAATTTTGCTATAAATAAGAATGTAAAAAGCCTAAACAAGGCATCGAAAAATAGCTTAGAAATCTATTTTTTACATCCAAATTTATATTACTATTACCATAATACAAAGGACCTAAATCCATATCTGATTCTATATTATTATTAATAACTTGTTCTAATTTATTATTAACTTCGATAAAATTTCTTTAGATTTGTTGTTCAAATCTAATTCTTTGATATCTCCCATATGATTTACCTTTTCTTCTATATTACTAACTTTATTATATATTTTATTATAATATATAGAAGTTATGTCCATTAAACTATTAAATCCTTTACTAAGGGCGAAATATTATTTTCTTGCTTAGAATCTATATGCATAATATGATTGCAGATTTTATCTTTATATAAACAATCTGTTTCTTCCATGTTATTTACCTTTGGTACCTAAAATCTTCTGTTATATTATTTTGTCTTATCACTCAAGGGCCTAACGTCTCTCTCTCATACTTCAAAGGCAAAAGTAAGACAAAATAACAGATATATGGGTTTTAAGATAAATAAACACAGAATTAACTGGAATGTAAATTAAAGATAAGAACTTACAATGGATATTATGATATCAATTCTTCCAAGAATCGTTACTCTGGGGGCCTCTGATACCAATTACAAACTAACACAAGTGCGGAAGATAGTTATTTTATTAAAAGTAAAAGGAAGATTTTACAAAGAGAGAGTGTTTACAAAGAGAGAATACTGAAAGTAAAAGAAAAGATTTCTAAGCTATTTTTCGATGCCTTGTTTAGGCTTCTTACATTCTTATTTATAGAAAAATTTCAAAGTTTTATTTAATTTTTCTTCAATCCCGAACAATGTTTCTGATAAGGATGGATTTATTGTTGCTTCCACGTATATTGTCAGTTGTCTCATCATATCTTTGTCCGTACATGGATGCCTTAATTTTCAATTTACTGCCAATCTTGAAAATCTACTTGAAAGTCTTCTTGACTCTCCACGTGGTCTTTATTTTGTCTTTATCCTTCTTGGATATTGTCAAGGTTCCACGTTTCTATTTCATCCAGGTGTAAAGATTCTGGTGATAGTCTTGGTGAATTCCAAGTCTCCCACGTGTTCTTGATTTCTTCAATTATTTTTTAAGGAAAATCATCTATTTCCATATCTACTATTTTCTTTAGCAGTTGTATGGATTCTTCATCTCTTGTTTTATGGACTACGCCAGTGTCATTAGCTACTATTCTTTTTCCATCGGTGGATAATTTGTATGTTTGTTGATGAAGTACATGTTGAGCTGTTGACATTAAATCAATTCCGGCTTGGATTTTAAGGTATTTTGGATTATTGTAACACTTGTCAATATTTTTTGTCAAGTGTTTTTTTATCTTCTTTGACTGCTGATAGATAAGGACTATCAATCATTCTTTGAATAATCCAAATTTGATATGGTTGATAAAATCGCTCTTTTTCAGCAATGCCAATAAGACTACTTATTTGGATATAAAAATAGTAATAAAAATCATCTTGATATACCAAAAGTGATAATATAGCTTTTATAATAGCAGGGAAATTTTTTAATAAGTGAAAAGAAAAGTTTTGTACTACAATTTCTCTAACAAAACCCCATTCAATACTGTTTATATCAAATGGTTCATGATCTAGTCTGAATTTTATAGTAGGAATTTCTTCTCCTATTTCATTTAGAAAAACATATGTTTGTAAGAAGTATTCAGAAAAGACCTTTTTAAATTGAGCCTGCTGGTTGCAGATAATTCTATTGATTTTTCAAAATTTCTCCGGCAATATTTTCTTAGCTTTATTATATAAACATATTACAACATTTTATTCATAATGGGACTATTTGTTCCTTTATGAATAAAATATTGAATATATCAATAAGATTATTTATCTCATTGATATTTATATACTCTATTTCGAGTTCTTCTCAATCTCTGTATAAAATAGCTTTTAATAATAAATCATGTGCTTCGTTTTCTTTAGTTGTTTTTCAACTAAAAATTGTAAAAACTTTGTAAGAGCTCGTCTAAAATTTACTCTTTATTCTAAAATATGGGTTTTCCATATTTCATTAATGTATTTATAAATTTCACTTGGTAAACCTGGATTATAAAAATCTTTTATCTCTGGAATTTGTTGCTGTTTCAACAAATTTTCTGCTCCTTTTATAACTTTAGAATAACTAGCTTGATATGCTAAATTTGGATCCTGAGACCAAGGAGATTGGCTTATTGTTCTTGGATGGTATTGGCTTACCATTCTTGATGCCTATGATGAAGGAGATCCAGTTGATTGTCTTACCATTGGATAAGGAACATAATATCCTTGGTTAGCATGTCAAATTTATATATGGATCTTAAATTGTTTAATCAATGCCTATTTAGACTGCTTTACGACATGCAAGTGCTTCGGCAGTGAAAGCAGAGGCCACCTTTTTATGGGTCTCTGAGCAGGATAAAAGAACGATCCCCTCAGCATTTCGGACCACAATACCCGAGGTCAATTTGTTGTGACACCCATCATACGCACCATCAAAATTGATCTTAACAATAGAACCAGGTGGGTGACTCCATTCTCTCAGCTTTTGTGGTTTTGAGGAATTTTTTTTTCGATCCCATTTAATTTAGTTATGTAATTATTAACAAATCTCGCTATTTCCTGACCAGTGCTAATTTTCCTCTCATGGATTCTAGCATTTATGTCTCCCAAAATTGCCTAGAGCACACAACAGAATATTCGACAGTGGTAGGGGGACACTGATCAAAAACCCAGGTAAGCCACTGTGTAAAATCCATAGTAATATCAATAAGAGTATTCGGGAATGATAATTCTGTCCAGACTTCAACTAAAATAGGGCATTCGCGGAACATATGATCACTTGTTTCAGGTCCTCTTCCACATCAGGGATAGGTTGTATTAGTGACTAGTTTCTTATGATGCATGTTGACTAGTGTAGACAAGTAGTTCCATGATACCCTCTAGATTGTAATTTTTATTTTAGTAGGGAAATTTTAGTGCCAAAGTTTTTTTTGAAGAAGTTTCTATAGTTGGTTTGTAAAGCATAAGCTCTAGGATTAGCATAAGAATTTTGTAATAGTTTATAGGTGCTACTAACCGAAAATTTGCCCGAAGGTTCACCACTCCATACGATAAAATCATTATGTAGTTTTTGTGCCAGCGGGATACAGAGTATCTTCTCAGCATCTCCCTTTAAAAAGGTATTAACAATCAGCTCTCGTTTCCATATTTGTTTATTTGTATCAATTAGCAACTTTAGAATCTTGCATATTATGAACAAAAGAAGATAATCTGAAAGTTTTTGCATCTGGAATCCAAGCATCATTATTAATTGTAACATTCATACTCGTACCCACCCTCCATCAAAGCCCTTTCGCCAAAATACCCTTCGTTGCCCAAATAATTCTCCATGTATAAGAAGTTGTATTCTCCAATCGCGAGTTAATAAAGTCATTATTCGGGAAAGAATTTGCTTTAAGCACTCGTTCAACTAGAGAATTCAGGTTGTTAATAATCCTCCAGCCTTGTTTCGCTAGTAGAGAAATATTAAATTGAGCAATTCTTCTGAAACCCATTCCCCTTTCATGTAACACCCCAAACCTGGCCCAGACGTTATGGCCGAATCTGACGTGCCACATTGGAGTTGAAAACCCACGTTTCGTTTTAATGTTTTAAAACCATATATTTTATTGAGTTAACAAAGTGTATGGAAGCCGGGCACCGTAGGTATCCGAGACAGAGGAGGTGAGCCATGAAGGTCGCTTAAGTACCAAGCTCTTTGATTGGAACCAATCCTAGACATGCCCACAACCATAGCCACACTTTGTTATATCGAGTTTAAATTTGTTTAAGTGGGCGTCTTTGATAAATCGATTAATCGTGAGGTTGAGATATTTTAAAACAAATATCGTTTTGAAAACACGCCCTAAGTCTAGCCCATTTGAATAATTATTAACCAATTTTTTAAAGTTATTAAAATTAAAATAATCCCGAAAAAAATGAAAGGAAAGTTAAAATTGGCCTTATTACAACCCAAAAGTAAATAATAATTAAAGTAATTAAAATGAAAACCAATACTTGTTTAAAAGCCCAAAGATGATCACCGTGGCCACTCAAATCCTCTCCGCCCAAGTCCTCACATCAAGGCTCACCGCAAGGTTAAGGAAGGGGGTGAGTTTGGAAACTCAGTGTGTAACAAGCCCTTTCGAGCCCAAAACAATAACGCCTATTGGGTCTAAGCCCAAATCCAATCTCAATCATGCATTTGGGCGTAGCCCTTTTCATATTTTATATTTCATAATATGGGCGAAGCCTTTTCATGTTTCATATTTCATAATCTTGGGCGAAGCCTTTTCATATTTCATATTCTTGGGTCAAGCCTTTATCAGAAATCGGTATGGCCCTTAGGCCCATTTCAGTGTCACATATAATTTCAATGAAAGAATGCAACCCATTTGGGAGACTACTCAACCCACCATCCGCTACTCTCCACCGTACCAACCAACACACCATGTGGGATTAACTCGACCCACCCCGCCAAACTCTCCAATTGGCAAAGATAGTCGCTTTATCATATAACCGAGGCCTAGCCTCTTTTAATAATCGGGGCCAAAGCCCTTTCAATAATCAGGCATAAGCCCTTTTCACTTCCTCCATCCATATAAAACCCAACCCAATGCATTTATGATTACCTCATGTGCATATCATACATATCATGTGCGTATCATACATTTCATGTGCATATCATACATACCATATTTATCAAAATCCCATGTATTAAAATCATACATAAACCCTAGGGGTATAATGGTCATTTTACCTAGGGGCAAAACGGTCATTTTCATATTATAAGGGTAATCTTGTAATTTTACCAAAATTAGGGTTTCCATGTTTATTAATGATTACTTAACAATTCATGGGTGCAAACAAGTGATTCGGCCCATTTTTAGCAAAACGAGTTATTGGGCCTAAAACCCTTAATGGGCCCTACTTAGCCAATTTCGTCATCTTGGCCCATTTAGCCTATATTCCATAACGGTTTTAACGGTCTTATCATGCCATATAATGATTTCGTTTACTACCAATTTTTCCCAAATGGGCAAAGCCCAATGGGCCCCACTTCGACCCTCGAGGCCCAACTTACCAAGAACGCCAAATCACACTCTTACCGTTTCCATCGTTCTCGATCATCGTCTCATCGATTCTAACTAACTAGTGAGCGTTAAATTGCTCACAAGTCCTCGAAATGCGAATTTGGCATTTCGGCATTTATCGCTTTAAGCTATGAAAAGGGTTCGTTACACACGATTTGTGATTTTCCTTGACGAGATCTCCTATGCGATTTCTCCTATAATCAATTGTTTAACTAGATCAGCTCGCAATAATTGAACCAAAATAAGAACTTTCCAATATTAACACTTACACATTCGCCACCATCCATAATGGCCTTAGGCACCTTACCTTTGTCGCGATTGATGACTAGGCCTAGCTACTCCGTGATCCAAGCTACTCCAAAACGACACTACACCTTGCTGCTCCTTCAATAAATAAACCAAAAATATTAAAAGAAGACCCCATAAAGTCTATGCCCATATTCGCCATCTCCCTAAATTAGAGAGGTTTCGCTTTTCTTAAACTCCCTAATATTGAATTGATTAAAGCTACGAGTACTTACCAAGGTTCACTTACCCAAACGGTTTCAATCCGTGTTAACTCCGATTCAACGCAATGCAGACTCTAAAACACTAGCGAACCCGTACCACAAGGATCCTACGAATCGGCCACCAAGTCACCCAAGGTCTTTGTGCTTTTGGCTTTTGGGTCATCAAGAAAAAGTGGTTATGGACCAAAAGGGTGTTGACAAAAGAGTTGAAAGGCTTTTAAAATAACAAGAATCGGCTAAAAAGAAAAGAACAAGTGTATACCTTTATAGAGCAATCGACTTCCTTTGACTCCTTGATTTGACTTATTGATATTCGGTTAGAAACGAGAAGAATGATAGGTTCGACTTTTACTATAAACGAAAGAGAGGAAGAATAAGAAGTAGAGAGTTTGTGGAAGAAATAACGAAAGAGAAAGAGAGGATTAGCTTAAGAACAATCAGCAAGAGGAGAAAGAAAAGAGAAGAAGGCTACATACCAAAGAAGAAATCGGCACACTCGGACCCTAATGCCGAAATTAACTAGCCTAATACCCTTCGCCGAAAATCCCTCTCAAATCTCCTTCCAAACGGCTAAGCTCTATCCTTCTCTCAAATCCCTAAAATCTCTCCCTTATCCCTCCTTAATTTATGCATTTGACTTGATCCAACTCTCCTCTTCTGTAATCCACTTAGGTTCCAACACTTACCCTTCCCGCACATAAAAATAAATCCTCTTATTTGCCAACACAGGAATCGAACCCAGACTTCCTTATGCTCCACACGCCACCTTTTTAGGAGCTTAGTGGCGTCACCCTTGCCACTTTACTACAGTTTTTTTGTGATACATTTTACCCACAACTTAATATAAGGGCACCTAGCGAACCCCTAACTCCTAAGTCCAAAATTTTAAAAATTCTACTGGTTTTGGCCAACTCATGGGCCTTCCATAAGCCCATTAACATACCCACATTATGAATTCCATAATCACATACCAAATTTTAGAAATTTACTTAAAATATCAAGAATCGCGAAAACCCGAAAATCAGGATGTTACATTTCATCTTTTGAACGACACATATGCTTCCACTAGCACTAGTGTATTCCTTTCTTCCCATGTCCTTTTTGCCACCAAAATTTAGCTAAAAATGTTTTCCAATTCCCTACATAAGGATTTCAGAAGTAGAAAACATGACATAACATAAGTTGGTATTGCCCGCAGCACTGATTTTATGAAGACCTCCTTACCCCATTGTGATAATAGCCTCGTACTCCATCCTTTGATTCACAAATATACCCTATCCTGAAGATTTTGAAAGGATTTTTTCTTTTGTCCACTCACCACATTTGGGAGTCCCAAATATTTTTTCGGGTTTGTTAAACTTCTCACACCCAACAAAGTCAATATTTTTTCTTTTTCCTCCTTTCTTGTGTTTGAACTGTAAAAGATCGTTGATTTGTTAAAATTCACACATTGGCATGAACATCATTCGTATTCCATTATTATTTCTTTCAAAACCAACGCTACTCTATTTTTTGTTTCACCAAATAGGATACAATCATCCGCGAAGAGCATGTGTGATATCTTTGGTCCCCTTCTACTAGCTTTTGCTCCTTGTAACAATCCCTCTAGCATAGCCAGTCTAATTAAAGATGAAAGTCCCTCACTACATAGTAGAAAAAAGGAAAGGGCTAAGTGGGTCACCTTTTCAGAGCCTCCTTGTAAGTTTGAAAATGTTTCTGCTTTTCCCATTAATGTTTACTTCGTAAGAAACCATGGAAATACGTTTCATAATTAGTGCCACCTATTCTGCTGCAAAGCCCATTCGTAGCATTACTTCCTTTAGAAAACCATCATAAGCTTTGCTCATATCGAGCTTTACTGCTATATATCCTTTCTTTCTTGTAATGACCCGATAGTTACGGGTATCAAAAAGTGTATTTTCGGGTCTCCGTTTTCGAAAAATAAATTCGTAAATATTTATTAAAAATATTTACAATGATTAGTAGTGTAGTTAATTAGGTTTTGGTTAGGTGAATTATTTTAAATTAAGGTTAATTACGATAAAGATTATATTGAATAAAGTGTGAAAGCTTAATAATGGAATAGAGAAAAGTAAAGGGACTAATTAAGCAAATAAACCATAAAATTTATAATTGTATAGTAATAGTAAATTACATGTGTAACAATATTATACTTATACTTGTAATAATTATATATACTTACTTATTATTTAAAAAATATTATTATATTATATTATATTATAATTAAAATATAAAATAAATAAGTAATTAAACCAAATTATAACAAATGTATCGTAATGGTGAAATACATGTGTAAAAATAATAATCATATGTATATAATAATGCATGTATTTCTTATTATATAAGTAAAATATATATTATATTATAATATAATAATAAAAACAAAACATAAAAGAAAAAGAAAAAGAAAAAGAAAGAACATAATTGGGGAACGAAACAGGGGAAAGAAAGAAAGGAAAAGAAAGGAGAAAATTTAGGGTTTTAAGGTTCAAACTCAAAGTGCTAACGTTGTGCCGGAGACCTTGGTTAAGAAAAGAGAAGACAAGATTAACGAGGAGTAGCTTAAGAATTACAGTTTGTATTTCTATAATCCGAATTTAGAAATTTTTATTTGTTGTATTTTAGTTTAATGTGTATGGTAAGTAATTAAGGTGAGTGTTGTTTATTATTACCATTTTGATATTGAATTGAGATTATATGAATTTGTGATTGATGAAATTATTAATTGGTATTGAAATGTGAATTTTGTGACAGTGAAATACTAAATATTGGTTGTGTTTGAAAAGTGAATCGGATACCCTATTAATTGTATCGGGCTGAGCTGGATATATTTGGTATGTCATGGGATAGAAAGTGTTCAGGGATACTTGATCACGAGTCGATGAGACACTGGGTGTCAAATTATTACTTTGAATAAATTCGATGAGGTACTGGGTACAAACTTATTTCGGCTTGGCCAATGAGACACTAGGTATCAATCTATCACTTTAAATTATTCGATAAGGCACTGGGTGCCAAACTGGTGTGTTTTGGTTGGATCCGTGTATCCGTCTAAGTCCAAGTCTTGTTAATACGGGTAAATGAATAATAAAGTCTTACAATCGATATTGAAATGAAATGATATGAGAAATGGAAGTGATATAGTGAATTGAAAATAGAATGTGAAATATGTTGACAATACATGGAATATATGAGTTATATACTTATGAATTGAGTATGGTATGAAATGATGTATTCATGAATTGAGTACTGCATGACTGATGCCATTGTACGAATAAATATGGTTGATATGTGAATAATCATTTATATAGCAATTGTGTGAATTAGGATATTGTTTAATAAATGAAAAATGATAGTTATGATATGATACTAGATATTAATATATCCTTATAAATTTAATTGTCCCAATTATTATATTATATTATTTTTTTAATATTCGGATTATAGAAATACCACTGAGTTTTTACTCAGCGTACGGTTTGTTTTCCGTGCGCAGATTAGGTACAGCTGATGGTTGCTAAACTAACTTAAAATTCAACTAAGGCAAGCGTACCTATCGAACAGTGGTATAGTTATAGTGAGACCGGAAATATCGTATCCACAAGGACTAAAAGTACTAATAATTGCTATCTTTTTATTATCTAGTCTAAGAATTAAAATGATATTTTTAAACTAAGATTAACTATCTAATTAATTAAGAACACGACAGAGATTAAAGTTGAAAAATACTATTGGGAAATCGATGGAAAAGACAGTATCCAAAGAAGAATCTGCCTAGACTTCACTTATTACTTTTGAATTAAACAATTTATTCATTTGATTTAACCCGTAGGAATCCCTAGCTTATGTTAATATCTCTCTCGAGACTAAAAAAACAACTGATTCTAGGTTGATTAATCGAAATCTCTTTCTAATTAAAACTCCTATTGTCGCATTAACTCGATCTATGGACTTCCTTATTAAATTTGTCTCTAATCCGATAGATTTATGTCATCCTATCTCTAGGATTGCATGTAACTCCGCTTAATTATGGAAGATCTACTCTTAAATAGGGATTTTTGCTTCACTGAATAAGCACATCAAAATCCTAATTAATATCCTGGAATATTAAAGCATGGATTAAAACTCATAATTAAGAATAAGAACAAGTATTTATCATATGATTTAAATAGTAATAAGATCTATCTTAGGTTTCGTCTCTCTTAGGTGTTTAGGGAGTTTAGTTTATAACAATCAGGAAAAACATCTCAAAATTGGGAAGTAGATCCTAGAAATTGAATAGAGATCTTCAGGTTGAAGTAGATCCTGCTTTCGAGCTGATTTCGTTGGCTGTCTTTGAGTATTCTCTGTCTTCTACTCTTCGTGTTCCCCTTGATCCTCTTCTCTTGTGTTTAAATATACTTTGGAATGCTCAAAATAGCCCAAAAATATCCTTTTTCGAGTAGAATTAAAATAGGTATCGACAGGGACACGGCCGGGTGGCACACCCGTGTAGTGATGCTCAAGCTGTGTGTAATTCTGATATGATTTTAAGTCGACATGGCCATTACACACGGGCATGTGGTCTGATCGTGTGTCTAACATGAGCGTGTGGATTACCCGTGTGGAAGTGTCTGGGCCGTGTGCAGCACTGAAATAAACTTATTTTGTCCGTTTCTGGCCTTTTTCTCCCACTTTTCGCTTTCCTATGCTTATCTAGATATAAAACATGAAATTAAAAGATTAAGAGCATCAAATTCACTAAATCTTATGATAAATCATCCGAAAATATGTCAAACATGGGATTAAAAATATGTTACTTTTGAGGTTTATCAACAGTGATTTTGAAGAGTTGTAATCAAGGTTGTGAGCATTCGTCTCATCACATCTCCAAGTGCCAAGAGGGTATGTTTTAATATTTTGAACAAAATGGCATGTACTTAGGAAGATCAAGTATGTTTCAAACAGTAGGGACTAAAATATAAATTATAATTTTTTTTAATGTTCAAATGTATTAGTGATTAGCCAAAATCACTTTGGCACCATGTGACTGCCCTATTTTGACCCTAGTCGGGAAGTGGTTTCGGGACCGCTAAATCGAGTCACCGAAATATTTGAATATAATATTTTATGTCTAAAATATGTGTTTATACCTGTATGAATTTTTAAATGCTTTAATTTTTGCAAATTGATGTGAAATTAATTGAAAATGGAGTTGTGTGAAAATTTTGAGAATGTGTTAGGTAAATTTTGAAATGGCCTTGTATTATGTGACTTTAAAACACAGGACTTGCATGTCAAATTGACATGTTTTTTTTATAGTGGCCGGCCATGTGGAATAATCATTGAAATGTATGTATTTTATACATATATTTGTATTATAATATAATTATAATTATATATGTTATTGGTGTTAAAATAAAATAAATAAAATAGTGAAAGGTGAAAAGAACAAGGCTTAGTTCATCTTTTGTTCTTCATTTGCCGAATATAGGAGGGAAAGCTAGGGTTTTGGTCACTCTTTGATTTTTGCTTGATTAAGGCAAAAATTTCATGTTATTTCCTTTGAATTTTTTTTTAAGTGTGGTTGATAGCTAAGTATTTGACTTAGCCCATTTTGAAATTTTGAATTCTATGGTGATTTGGGCATTCGGCAATGATATGGATGGTAAGAAATGTTGGTTGTTTTATGCTCTTATGAGTAAAGGTGGATAAGTGAGGTTTAAACTTGTTAGATATGCATAGTAGTGGTTTAGGTGCTTTGGGGAATTTTGGCTAACATGTTTGTGCTTACCGAAATTGAATTTGAGGTTTTGAGCATAATTTGTGTAACTTGTGAATGAAATACTTGAAATTATGAATTAGGAACATGAATTTAGTCGGCTACTTAAGACAAATTGGCAAATTGAGCTTAGAATAGGTGAATTCGTGGGTATGGGGCAAAGTATTTATATTCGGCCATTAGTTAGATTTTATTAAGATTTGGATAATTGAGAATTTAGTCAATATGCTTAAAAAGAAGCTTTCATGGTTGCCGAATTGTAAAGTGAGAAGTTGCTAAGTAAAATTGATGTTAAAATCAATGAAATAGAGAATGGTAGGTTTAATTGAAGAAGTCATGCTTTGTGTGCCTTATTTGCTTATTGAACATTCGACTTTGTCACTAGAGAATAAATGAATTGATGATAATTGTTTATGGGAATTAGCTTTGCCATGTTTATGTTAACAAGATGAGAAATGAATTAAGATGGTCCTAGTGTGCCGATTGGAGCTAGGAAATTGAGTTAAAGATAGAAGATAGTGAGTAAATATTTCATAGACATTTTTTGACACTGAAGTTCACATGAATTTAAGCTTACTAAGTCATCACATATTCGACTCTTGATGATTATTATGTCATGAATAATGAGTATGATTAAAAGATTATGTAAACTTGATCAAATCAATAATTTAGTTGTGACTTGTAACATTGTTGTATTTGGCCGAATGTGTATGTAAAGGAAAATTGTGTGTGTGTGTGTGTCATATTGGAATGAAAGTGTAATTATTGAATTAGAGGTATGAACAAGGTTTAATATAATTAAACTTGTTTAACATAGCTCAAGAGCATAGAGGGGCAACATCGGATAAGGGAAAAGCTAAAGTCACGGAATAGCCAACCCGAAATTTGTTCAGAAAGATAGAAGGTAAGTCTTTGAGTAATGGAACTCAGCTTATGATTTGATAAAATCATGATATATAAGCATAATAAATAAATTGTGACCTAATGGTTCTACTTGAATTACGTAATGAGATAAATAATTTGTGTATATGACTTGTAGCCGAATGGTTATGAAATCATGTTGGATAGCGAAACAAAATCGTGTTCTTTGTATGTGGCTATTGAGCCGAAAGTGGAATGGTTGATAAGCATGTTGTGCTTGTGTTCTAGTAATGTAAATGAAATGCTAATGTGTTATGATATATATATATGTGCATGATAATTGAGGATTATAACCGGGCTAAGACCCGCAGGCCTTGTGTGAGATTTATATCCGGGCTAAGTCCCGAAGGCATTCGTCTTTGGTGTTATGTCGGGCTAAGTCCCAAAGGCATTCGTCTTTGGTGTTATGTCCGGCTAAGTCCCAAAGGCATTCGTGTTGGTGTTATATCCTGCTAAGTCCCAAGGCATTTGTCTTTGGTGTTATATCCGGCTAAGTCCCGAAGGTATTCGTCTTTGGTGTTATATCCGGCTAAGTCCCGAAGGTATTCGTCTTGGTGTTATATCCGGCTAAGTTCAAGGCATTTGTGTTGAAATGTGTGATCTTGCTGTAATAATTCCAATTAATGTGCTCACAACCCTAAGGTGGTCAGGTATGTACCGTATATACGTTGTAAAATTTGATTCGGTTTAAATTGTGATTATTCATTTGGATAGTGCTCTTCCGGCCATTGCTTAGGGTTGTATGAAGTCTATAGCTTATTCAGGATACATGAATTTTGATTCAAGTGGAAATATTTTAAGATTGGCTCTGAGCATGTGAGTATATTGGTTGAAGTGTGAAGTAACATGAATATGTGAATATGTGTATATGTATTTATTTAGCCTTGTAATTGAATTAGATGTATTCGGCCAAATGATGAAGTTGGCTGGATAAAAAGAAGTTATCTACGTGATATGAATTTGTGTTTAAGGAAAAATTTAAAATGACATGCATGAACAATAGTGGTATATTTAGTCATGGTTACATTCGGTCAAAGAAAAGATGATAAGCCTTATGAATGCTATGCTTTAATTTTAAATGATTTCATTGCTTAAAACTTACTAAGCATAGAAATGCTTACTCTGTTGTCCTTAATTCTCTGTTTTATAGATCTCGTTCGTTAGCTACGGTCTCGGGAATCTCAAAGTCGAAGTCGTCCACACTATCTAAGCCCATTCGATACTCTAGTAACTAAACTTTAATAATGGCATGTATAGGCTTGACTTTTTGATGTTAAATAAGTATCTTTTTGATGATTTATATATGTATAGCCATGCGAAAATGGCTTGTTAAGTTACTATATGTGTTCTACATAGTTAATGTGAATGTGTGGTTGATATTCGATTAATGTTTTCCATGTTCTGATGTGGATTGAACTTAAGAATGAATCAATGTACCTATTAACTTGAGATGACTCTTTTATATATTGTATAATTGGAAAAACAAGTTGGAATTCAGTTTTATAAGTGTGCCAACGGGAGTTATTCGAATAAAGTTAAATGGAATTTCGTGCTTGTATGGTAATACTTCTTAATCCCCCGGCGACGGCTACGGGTTAGGGGTGTTATATTTTATTGGTATCAGAGCTACGGTTTAGTCAATTCTAAGACTAACATAGCACGTATGAGTCTAGCTATACATGCCATTAAGTGTTAATACGATAGTGTGATGATTTCTGACAATTAAAAATGTTTTTTTCGTATAGTAATGGATCCCGTTCCCGATCAAGCGATAGCTGATGATGTTGAGAGTGTAGCGCCTGCTCCCGCGCAAGGGACCGCACCGATAGACTCTCAACCTAACGCAAGCAGTCAAAATGATGAGGCTAGACAAGCCTTTTATAATGTGATGAATGATTGGTTCAACCAATACATTCAGACAAATACGGCTGTTCCACAACCCCCACTTCCAACAAATACACCCCCTGCACCTATGATACCTCCAGTGATTGATCAAATGAGGTTGAATAAGCCCCCGGTAGACAGAAATAGAAAGCATGGGGCTACTGAATTTAAAGCTACAGACAGTGATGATGCCGAGCAAGCTGAGTTTTGGTTGGACAATACTATCCGAGTATTCGATGAACTATCTTGTACACCTGATGAATGCCTGAAATGTGCCATATCTCTGCTACATGATTCTGCCTATTATTGGTGGAATACATTGGTTTCTGTTGTGCCCAAAGAACGGGTGACATGGGAATTCTTCCAAACTGAGTTCCGAAAAAAGTATATCAGTCAGAGGTTCATCGATCAGAAACGAAAAGAATTTCTTGAGCTTAAACAGGGTTCCATGTCAGTTACTGATTATGAACGGAAGTTTGTCAAACTTAGTAGATATGCTCGGGAATATGTATCGTCTAAGGCTATTTTGTGTAAAAGTTTTGAAGATGGGCTGAATGAATATATAAAAATGTTTGTTGGCATTCTTGAAATACGAGAGTTCGTAGTACTTGTCGAGCGAGCTTGCAAAGCCGAAGAACTTAGTAAGGAGAAAAGAAAAGCTAATGTCGGAGCTGGAGAATTTCGTAAAAGATCTTCAAGAAAGTCTTTTCAGCAATCATCGAAGAAATTTTGAGATGATTCAGGCTGATCAAAGAACACTTTGGGTTTTTCCAGACGAGACTGCGATCGACCCCCTGTGAGTACACGAGCCACTTCAGTTGCCAGTGTTGGAAATGATCGACGGGATAGGACCGAGTGCAAGTATTGTGGAAAATGGCATTCGGGGAGCTGTAGATTTCATGACTGCTCCTGTCATAGATGCGGATCAGCCGACCATTTTATCAAAGACTGCCCGAGATTATCCGAACAAAATGTGAACCAGAGTGGGAAACCGAGTACTACTACAGCACGAGGTAAACCACCTAGGAATACGGGGAATTCTAGCGACGGTCATAGAGGGTCTAGAGATGCTACAACCAGATCCGAGGATCGTCCTCCTGCTAGAGCTTATGCTATACGCACACGCGAGGATGCTTCTTCGCCTGATGTTATTACTGGTACTTTCACTCTCTTTGATACTGATGTGATTGCTTTGATTGACCCTGGTTCTACTCATTCATATGTATGTGAGACTTTAGCATCCAGTAAGACTCTACCTGTTGAGTCTACTGAGTTCGTGATTCGAGTATCGAATCCCTTGGGTCGATATGTGCTAGTCGACAAAGTGTGCAGGAAATGCCCCCGATGGTTCGAGATTTCTGTTTCCCAGCCGACTTGATGCTTTTACTGTAACACCCCGAACCCGAGACCATCGCCGGTGTCGGACACGAGGGGTTAACAAGCCAAATCCACATATTTCACCCACCAATTTGACATTTCCAGACAGGCTGGAAATCTGTGTCACTGTCACCTTAAAAATCATATATCGAGTTTCAAAACTCGGAAACTGATTCCGTAAATTTTCCCTGAATTCAGACTCATATATCCATCCATGGATTTAATTCTAGAATTTTTGGTCGGGCCAATTGGTACAGTTTATTAGTTAAAGTCACCCATGTTACAGGGATCGACTGCTCTGACCTTCGCGCGTTACAACTTGAATATCTCTCTGTACAGGGCTTTAATACTGGTGCCGTTTGTTTCTAATGAAACTAGACTCAAAATGGAATCTGTACATATAAGGCATGACTCCTAATTCTTTCTGGATAATTTATAATAAATTTTAAAGTTGCGACAGGGGACCCAGAAACCGTTCTGGCCCTATCTGACAATAGCTTTAATATCTCTTAACATGTAACTCCTATGACCGTTTCGTTTATTCCACATGAAAGTAGACTCATTAAGGTTCATTTAAATAATTTATTCATTATTTAATACCATTCCTAAAAATTTTGGTGATTTTCAAAACCATACCACTGCTGCTGCCAGCATCTGTTTTCAAAGTAACCATTACCTATTTCATGATTTCCACGATTCAAATGGCCCTTTTGCACCATAGCACAAAGTGTGATTATGATTAACCATTCCAATGGCTAATCCTTTCAGACAATTTCATACCCCATAATGATTATCATACAAACTATTATAGAATCATACTAAAACGATATAAGCCATTTTCGCATGGCTATCCAAGCTTACACAAAACCGAAAGATACATGACCTTCAACATTAGGGTAGTCCTATACATGCCATTTCAAAGTTCAACCAAAATTATACCAAAATGGAGGCTTTGATAGTGTAGATGACTTCGACTTTAATGATCCCGAATCCGATCGCTAACGAGCAAAATCTATAAAACAGAGAGCCAAAGCAACGGGTAAGCATTTTTATGCTTAGTAAGTCTCAAGCAATAAAATCAGCTTTAACTAAGGCATTACATTCACATAGCCAAATGAATCATTTCATTAATACACATTCACATAATCATACTTGCTTCACACTTCATCATTGTATACTTTCACAAGATATCAACCAATTCAATAGCTGAAAATTCGTTAGTCGATTGAGCGAATGTTACTCAAACATATCGACTTTTCCAATGCACATATAAACATACCTTTTCCTTTGGGCTTTTCGAGCGTACTAATTAAATTTATTACAGCAACCAACGCTCACCTTCAGCCCAAGCTTCTCGAATACAACCGGATATAACCACATGCACGAATGCCCTCGGGTCTTAGCCGGATAGAACGACTTGCACGAATGCCTTGGTCTTAGCCGGATGTAGTCACTAGCACAATTTCCTTGGTCTTAACTCGGATATAATTTCCAGCATAAATGTCTTGGGACTTAGCCGGATATCATTCAATTGCTCATGCACACATATACATCAATAATCATTTCACATTCATATTTCATTTTCAGTTACTAAGGCTCAAACACAAACATATCACTAGCATAATCGCCTTGGGACTTAGCCCGGTATCATTCAAATACTCATACACACATAAATCAATAATCATTACACATCCATATTTCATTTCACATAATTCAAGTAGGGTCATTTCTTGAGGACTTACCTCGGATCTTTGTCGAACGGCTTCAACGGCTATTCGATCACTTTTTCCTTCCCTTTATCGGATTTAGCTCCCTTTGCTCTTGAGCTTAACGAATGCAAGTAGAAGTATTCAATATTTTCTCAATAATGTTTACTTGTTAATCACATTCAGCATCTCATATCAACTCATTTTATTATAAACTATCAATCGACTTTTAAACCAAAACGGCATTATAAGGCCGATTGTTCTTGGTCATACATACGAAATCAAAAATAAATTCCAAGGTTTTCACATTATAAGGTACTAAGCGAATACACTTGCTAGGTTCACATACATTCTTCATCAATTTCTTCTTTAAACAAACACATTTAAGCATTCCTTTCAGATTATCAACTCCAACCACATTCATTACTCAAGTATAGTAATTTCACATTCGGCAATAGTATTACATACAATAGCCGATTCTTCTTACTTTGTATTTGTGCATCTATTTGATCATTACTTTAGTTCAAACACCCATACACCAAGATTCATCAAGTTTAGCATGAAACACAAACCTTAATCCTCAATGACCACTATGGTAAAAATCCTAGTCAACCCAAAATCACAATTTCTAGCATGGGTTACCTAGAGAACTTGGTAACTAGCTCAATTTCATCTAACGTTTCAAGAATTCACATGAATTTCTCACTTTATTTATAGCTTAGAAACCGAATGGTTGCTCCCTTAGAATCGGCCAAGAAGAAACAAGAAACAAAAACTTGTTTCTTTCACCCATCCACCATTTCTCCTTAAAACACAAGACAACAATCATTTTCCTCCATTTCTTCCATGGCCGATTACCCACTATCACCACACAATCAAGATCTTGACAAGGCTAAGTAGAAAACTTAGTAACTAGCTTGATGTATGCTAATATTTCAAGAACTAACATGAAATCACTTACCTTGTTCCAAGCTTAAGGGTGACCGATTGGCTATCTCCCCTTCTTCCTTTGAGGTTCGGCCAAGCTAAGGAGGATGAACACTTTTCTTCCTTTCTTTTTTTTTTTCTTTCTTTGTTTTGTTTCTCTCATGTACGGCAAAGGGGGAAGCATCCACACTCATTTTTTTTCATTCCTTTACCCATGCTCTTATTTTATTATTTCTAACATCCACCACTAGCAAATCATGTTTAAGACATGTTTTCTTTTGCCCATCTTCATTACCATGGCCGCCACTTGCTTTTCTTTGGGTAAATTGACATGCAAAACCATTCTTTTGCATGCATATACTATTAGACCATTGAAAGATTAGCCTATCACCTTTCAACAATGTTTCATATAAGTCCATTTTAATAAATTCACATAGAAATGATCAAATTAATGCATGCAACTTTCACACATGCATTTACTAACATCATAAACATAGAATATAACTTTTAATTACTTATAAGACTCGGTTTAGTGGTCCCGACACCACTTTCCGACTAAGGTCAAATTAGGGATGTCACAACTCTCCCCCACTTAAGAAATTTTCGTCCCCGAAAATCTTACCGGTAAATAGGCTCGGGTATCGCTCTTTCATAGAGTCCTCAAGCTCCCAAGTGGCTTCTTCAATTCCGTGTCTATGCCACAACACCTTCACTAACGGGATTTTCTTATTGCGCAACTCTTTCGCTTCACGCATCATAATGTGAACTGGTTCCTCTTCATAGCTTAAATTAGGCTGAATCTCAATCTCGGACGGAGCGATCACGTGCGATGGATCAGACCTATATCGTCGAAGCATCGAGACATGAAAAACGTTGTGGATCCTTTCAAGCTCAGGGGGTAAAATTAATCGATATGCGACTGGCCCAACTTGTTCGGATACTTCATATGGCCCGATGAACCTCGGACTCAATTTGCCTTTATGACCAAATCTAAGCACCTTCTTCCAAGGTGAAACTTTGAGAAAGACCTTGTCTCCAACCTGATATTCGATATCTTTTCTTTTCAAATCCGCATACGACTTTTGGCGATCCGGCGACTTTCAAACTATCACGAATTACTCGAACTTTTGCTCGGCATCCTTAACCAAATCAACCCGAAGATTTTTCCTTCACTAAGTTCATCCAGAATAATGGGTACGGCATTTACGACCGTATAAAGCCTCGTGGGTGCCATCTTAATACTTGATTGAAAGTTTGTTGTTGTAAGCGAATTCAATCAACGGCAAATACCGTTCCCATGAACCATCGAACTCGAGGATGCAACATCTCAACATATCCTCAAGTATCTCAGATTATCCGCTCGGATTGACCATCGGTTTGGGGGTGAAAGGCGGTGCTGAAATGCAACTTGGTACCCAAAGCTTCTTGCAACTTTTTCCAAAATCGCGAGGTAAATCTCGGATCTCTATCCGACACGATGGAAATAGGCACCCGTGCAATCTCACAATATGAGAAACGCATGTTCGGCTAGTTTGTCCATTGGAAAGTCCGTGCGTCGGGGACAAAGTGAGCCGACTTAGTCAATCTATCTACAACGACCCAAATCGCGTCCTTCTTACTCACGACAATGGCGGTCCGGATACAAAGTCCATTGTGACTCGATCCCATTTCCACTCGGGTATCGTGATCGGTGAAGCAATCTCAAGGCACTTGATGTTCCGCTTTCACTTGTTGACATATTAAACATCTCAAACAAAGTCAGAGATGTCTCGTTTCATACCACGCCACCAAAACCGATGCTTCAAATCGTTGTACATCTTCATACTCCCCGGGTGGATTGCCATTCGGCTACAATGGGCTTCGTTCGAATTATCGAGATAAGTTCAATTCTTTGGAACACACGAGCGATTTTGAACCTCAAACAATCGTCATCGTCGATTTGAAACTCCGAGTCCTTGTTCGGAACACACTCAGCCCGTTTTGTAGCCAACTCGTCGTCGACTTTCTGAGCTTCACGAATTTGATGTATCAATAATGGTTTGGCTTTCAATTCAGCTACTAACTCACTGTCGGATCGAACAGACAAGTGCACATTCATTGCTCGTAAAGCAAATAATGATTTACGACTTAAGGCATCCGCAACCACATTCGCCTTTCCCGGGTGATAGTCAATGACCAGCTCATAATCTTTTAACAGCTCGAGCCAACGTCTTTGTCGCAGATTTAAGTCTCTTTGGGTCATCAAATATTTGAGACTTTTGTGATCCGAGTACACATGGCACCTCTCACCAAATAAGTAATGTCGCCAAATCTTTAAGGCGAATACGATGGCAGCCAATTCGAGATCATGGGTCGGATAATTTTTCTCATGTGGCTTTAATTGCCTCGACGCATAGGCCACAACTCGACCTTCTTGCATCAATACACAACCTAACCCAAGTAGGAGGCGTCACTATAGATGACAAACTCTTTGCCGATTCGGGTTGCACTAGAATTGGGGCTTCGATTAAATAAGTTTTCATTGATCGAAACTTTTCGACATTTCTCCGTCCATTCGAACTTAACATCCTTTTGGAGTAGCCGTCATCGGCGTAGCTATCGTTGAGAAACCTTTACAAATCGTCGGTAATAACCTAAGCAAGCCCCAAAAAGCTCCGAACCTCGAAGAATATTTCTGAGGCTTCCAATTAAGTATGGCTGAAATTTTATTCGTTCGACTCGAATACCGATCAGAGATACCACATGACCCAAGAAGCTAACCTCTCTTAACCGTAACTCACACTTGTGAACTTAGCATATAATTGCTTATCCCGTAAAATTTGCGAGACTAACCTCGGTGTTCAAAGATGTTCGGTCTCATTTCTTGAATAGACCAAGATGTCATCAATAAACACGACTACGAACCGATCCAAATATGGTCGAAGATCCGATTCATTAAATCCATAAATACCGCAGGGCATTAGTAAGCCCAAACGACATCACTAGGAACTCATAGTGACCATATCTCGCTCAAGGCGCGGTCTTGGGTACGTCCAATCTCGAATTGTAATTGATAATAGCCCGATCTCAAATCTATTTTCGAGAACACCGAGGCTCCTTGAGTTGATCGAACAAGTCATCGATACGTGGTAACGGATATTTGTTCTTTATCGCCGCTTTATTAAGTCGACGATAGTCGATCTACGACCTCATGGTTCCATCCTTCTTTTCACAAACAACACCGGCGCACCCCAAGGAGAAAAACTCGAGCGAGCAAAACCTCTATCCACCAATTCTTGCAACCGAGCTTTCAACTCCTTTAATTCCGTTGGTGCCATACGATCACGAAGCTATCGAAATTGGAGTGGTACCAAGTACCAATTCGATGCCAAATTCTATTTCCGAGCAGTGGTAAACCCAAGCAACTCTTCGGGAAAACATCCGGGTATTCACAAACCAGCGCATCGATTCGGGTTTCTTTTCGATTCCTTGTCCTCGAGCACATACGCAAGGTACGCCGCACCCTTTTCTTACATATTTCCGGGCCAACATTGCGATATTACGGTGGCAACCCTTTAAGTCCGTAGACTCAACCCGAATTATCTTGTTATTCGCAAGACTCAAATTGATAGTCTTGCTTTTGCAATTTACAACCGCATCGTGCATGGTCAACCAATCCAAACCAAGAATAACGTCGAATTCATCGAACGGCAAAAGCATCAAGTCCGCCGGAAAACAAGAACCTCGAACACTAGGGGACTTTTCTTGCACACTTTGTTGACAAGCACGTAATGACCCAAGGGTTTGACACCGAATCACAAACTCGAGAGACTCAATAGGCAAAGTCTTCTTGGATGCTAAGGTTTCACATATATAAGAATGAGTAGAACCAGGGGTCAATCAAAGCAATCACATTAGTATTGAAAAGAGTGAAAGTACCGTAATGACATCCGGAGAGGCAAGATCCTCGCAGACGCCAGTATGGCATAAGTCCTAGCAGTGCCCGAGCCTCGGATCGATGGTAGCATCTCTAGATCCTCTCGACCGCCACTAACATTGCCCATATTTCTAGGTGGCCTACCTCGGCAAAGGTAGCACCGGGTTTCCACTCGACTTACATTTTGTTCAAGCAACCTCGGGCAATCCTTCATAAGGTGGTCGGCCGATCCACACTTATAGCAGAGCGATCATGGAACCAACAGCTCCCGAATGCCATTTGCCACAATGCGACATTCCGCCCTCTCTGGAGATCATTTCCACCATCAGCGATCGAAGTGACTCGTGTGGTCACAGGGTCGATCGCGTCCTCGTCTAGAAAAGCCCGGCGCCTCTAGACCAGCTCACATCATCTCGAAATCTCTTCGATGCTGTTGAAGAGACTTTCCGAGGACCTTTTCGAATTCTCCGGTTCCCACATCAACTTTTGTTTCTCCTTTCTAAGCTCTTCACTTTACAAGCTCGCTCAACAAGTACTACGAACTCTCGTATTTCGAGAATGCCAATGAACATCCTTATATCATCATTCAGCCCATCCTCAAACGTTTACACATAATAGCTTCGGACGAAATGCATTCTTGCTGTCTGGCTAAGCCTCACAAATTTTCGTTCGTGTCGATGGCGACATAGAACCTTGCTTAAGATCAAGAAATTCCCTTCGCTTTTGGTCGATGAATCTCGATCGATATACTTTTTGAACTTCGGTTTGAAAGAATTCCCAAGTCACTTGCTCTCTAGGCACCACGAAGTCGAGTACTCCACCAATAATAGGCGGAATCGCGTAGCAAGGAGATGGTACACTTTAAGCACTCATCGGTGTACAAGATAGCTCATCGAGCACCGGATAGTGTTATCCAACCAAAATTCAGCTTGCTCGGCATCGTCGCTATCCGTAGCCTTGAATTCAGTGGCCCCATGTTTACTAATTCATCGACCGGGGCTTACTTGACCTTATTTGGTCGATTCACGGAGGTATTGTAGGTGCGGGGTTGCATTAGTCGGGAATGGAGGTTGTGGAACAGCCGTGTTAGTTCGAATGTATTGGTTGAACCAATCATTCATCACACTATAAAAGGCTTGCCTAGCCTCATCATTCGGATTGCTGGCCATAGGTTGAGAGTCCGCCGGCGCTGTCCCTTGCGCGGGAGCAGGCGCCACACTCTCCACATCATCAGCTATTGCTCGGTTGGGATCGGGATCCATTGCTATAAACAAACACAAAGTCAAATGGTCAGAAATCACCACACTATCAATTCATCATTTAATGGCATGTATAGCTAGACCCCAAACATATCACGGTAGTCCTAGAATCGACTAAACCGTGGCTCTGATACCAATTAAATTGTAACACCCTGAACCCGAGACCATCGCCGATTATCGGACACGAGGGTTAACAAGCCAAATCCACATATTTCACCCACCAATTTGACATTTCCAGACAGGCTGGAAATCTGCGTCACTGTCACCTTAAAAATCATATCTCGAGTTTCAAAACTCAGAAACTGATTCCGTAAATTTTCCCTGAATTTAGACTCATATATCCATCCATGGATTTAATTCTAGAATTTTTGGTCGGGGAAATTGGTACAGTTTATTAGTTAAAGTCACCCATGTTACAGGGATCAACTGCTCTGACCTTCGCGCGTTACAACTTGAATATCTCTCTGTACAGGGCTTTAATACTGGTGTCGTTTGTTTCTAATGAAACTAGACTCAAAATGGAATCTGTACATATAAGGCATGACTCCTAATTCTTTCTGGATAATTTATAATAAATTTTTAAAGTTGCGACAGGGGACCCAGAAACCGTTCTGGCCCTATCTCACAATAGCTTTAATATCTCTTAACATGTAACTCCTATGACCGTTTCGTTTATTCCACATGAAAGTAGACTCATTAAGGTTCATTTAAATAATTTATTAATTATTTAATACCATTCCTACAAATTTTGGTGATTTTTCAAAACCATACCACTGCTGCTGCCAGCATCTGTTTTCAAAGTAACCATTACCTATTTCATGATTTCCACGATTCAAATGGCCCTTTTGCACCATAGCACAAAGTGTGATTATGATTAACCATTCCAATGGCTAATCCTTTCAGACAATTTCATACCCCATAATGATTATCATACAAACTATTATAGAATCATACTAAAACGATATAAGCCATTTTAGCATGGCTATCCAAGCTTACACAAAACCGAAAGGTACATGACCTTCAACATTAGGGTAGTCCTATACATGCCATTTCAAAGTTCAACCAAAATTATACCAAAATGGAGGCTTTGATAGTGTAGATGACTTCGACTTTAATGATCCCGAATCCGATCGCTAACGAGCAAAATCTATAAAACAGAGAGCCAAAGCAACGGGTAAGCATTTTTATGCTTAGTAAGTCTCAAGCAATAAAATCAGCTTTAACTAAGGCATTACATTCACATAGCCAAATGAATCATTTCATTAATACACATTCACATAATCATACTTGCTTCACACTTCATCATTGTATACTTTCACAAGATATCAACCAATTCAATAGCTGAAAATTCGTTAGTCGATTGAACGAATGTTACTCAAACATATCGACTTTTCCAATGCACATATAAACATACCTTTTCCTTTGGGCTTTTCGAGCGTACTAATTAAATTTATTACAGCAACCAACGCCACCTTCAGCCCAAGCTTCTCTCGAATACAACTGGATATAACCACATGCACGAATGCCCTCGGGTCTTAGCCCGGATAGAACGACTTGCACGAATGCCTTGGTCTTAGCCGGATGTAGTCACTAGCACAATTGCCTTGGTCTTAACCGGATATAATTTCCAGCATAAATGTCTTGGGACTTAGCCGGATATCATTCAATTGCTCATGCACACATATACATCAATAATCATTTCACATTCATATTTCATTTTCGTTACTAAGGCTCAAACACAAACATATCACTAGCATAATCGCCTTGGGACTTAGCCCGGTATCATTCAAATACTCATACACATAAATCAATAATCATTACACATCCATATTTCATTTCACATAATTCAAGTAGGGTCATTTCTTGAGGACTTACCTCGGATCTTTGTCGAACGGCTTCAACGGCTATTCGATCACTTTTTCCTTCCCTTTATCGGATTTAGCTCCCCTTTGCTCTTGAGCTTAACGAATGCAAGTAGAAGTATTCAATATTTTTCTCAATAATGTTTACTTGTTAATCACATTCAGCATCTCATATCAACTCATTTTATTATAAACTATCAATCGACTTTTAAACCAAAACGCCATTATAAGGCCGATTGTTCTTGGTCATACATACACGAAATCAAAAATAAATTCCAAGGTTTTCACATTATAAGGTACTAAGCCGAATACACTTGCTAGGTTCACATACATTCTTCATCAATTTCTTCTTTAAACAAACACATTTAAGCATTCCTTTCGTATTATCAACTCCAACCACATTCATTACTCAAGTATAGTAATTTCACATTCGGCAATAGTATTACATACAATAGCCGATTCTTCTTACTTTGTATTTGTGCATCTATTTGATCATTACTTTAGTTCAAACACCCATACACCAAGATTCATCAAGTTTAGCATGAAACACAAACCTTAATCCTCAATGACCACTATGGCCGAAAATCCTAGTCACCCCAAAATCACAATTTCTAGCATGGGTTACCTAGAGAACTTGGTAACTAGCTCAATTTCATCTAACGTTTCAAGAATTCACATGAATTTTCTCACTTTATTTATAGCTTAGAAACCGAATGGTTGCTCCCTTAGAATCGGCCAAGAAGAAACAAGAAACAAAAACTTGTTTCTTTCACCCATCCACCATTTCTCCTTAAAACACAAGACAACAATCATTTTCCTCCATTTCTTCCATGGCCGATTACCCACTATCACCACACAATCAAGATCTTGACAAGGCTAAGTAGAAAACTTAGTAACTAGCTTGATGTATGCTAATATTTCAAGAACTAACATGAAATCACTTACCTTGTTCCAAGCTTAAGGGTGACCGATTGGCTATCTCCCCTTCTTCCTTTGAGGTTCGGCCAAGCTAAGGAGGATGAACACTTTTCTTCCTTTCTTTTTTTTTTCTTTCTTTGTTTTTGTTTCTCTCATGTACGGCAAAGGGGGAAAGCATCCACACTCATTTTTTTTCATTCCTTTACCCATGCTCTTATTTTATTATTTCTAACATCCACCACTAGCAAAACATGTTTAAGACATGTTTTCTTTTGCCCATCTTCATTACCATGGCCGGCCACTTCCTTTTCTTTGGGTAAATTGACATGCAAAACCATTCTTTTGCATGCATATACTATTAGACCATTGAAAGATTAGCCTATCACCTTTCAACAATGTTTCATATAAGTCCATTTTAATAAATTCACATAGAAATGATCAAATTAATGCATGCAACTTTCACACATGCATTTACTAACATCATAAACATAGAATATAACTTTTAATTACTTATAAGACTCGGTTTAGTGGTCCCGACACCACTTTCCGACTAAGGTCAAATTAGGGATGTCACATTTACCCTTCGACGAGTTTGACATTATTCTCGAAATGGATTGGTTGACTGTGCACGATGTTGTAGTGAATTGCAAGCGAAAGACTATCGATTTGCGATGTTCGAATAATGAGATAATTCGGGTTGCATCCACTGATTTAAACGGGCTATCAGCCGTATTAACTTCCATGTCTGCTCAGAAATATGTGAGGAAAGGCTGTAAAGCGTATTTGGCCTATGTGTTAGACAGCAAAGTATCCGAGCAAGAGCTTGAGACTATACCTGTGGTTTGTGAGTATTCAGATGTGTTTCTCGAAGAGTTGCCGGGATTACCACCTATTCGTGAAGTAGAGTTTGGCTTTGAACTTGTACCTAGGACTACACCAATTTCAATAGCTCCATATCGTATGGCACCAACCGAATTGAAGGAATTGAAAGCTCAGTTACAAGAGTTTCCGGATACAGGTTTCGCACGACCGAGTTTCTCACCATGAGGCGCACCAGTTTTGTTTGTGAAAAAGAAAGACGGGACTATGAGAATGTGTGTCAACTATAGACAATTGAATAAAGCCACTATAAATAATAAATATCTGTTGCCCCAAATCGACGACCTGTTTGATCAGTTGAAAGGAGCTTCAATGTTTTCAAAGATTGATCTACGATCTGGTTATTACCAGTTGAGAGTTAGAGATTCCGACATGCCAAAGACTGCTTTCAGAACATGATACGGACACTACGAATTTTTAGTGATGCCGTTCGGGCTCACTAATGCCCCTGCAGTTTTCATGGACTTGATGAATCTGGTGTTTAGACAGTATCTGGATCGATTTGTGGTGGTGTTCATCGACGACATTTTGATTTACTCTCGCGATGAGATCGAGCATGCTGAGCATTTGAGACTCGTGCTTCAGAATTTACGTGATAATCAATTGTACGTGAAATTCAGTAAATGCGAGTTCTGGTTGTGCGAGGTCAGCTTTTTTGGGACATATAGTGTCTGATTCGGGTATTCGAGTCGTTCCAAACAAGATTTCAGCCATTCTCGACTGGAAACCTCCTAGAAATGTTTCGAAAGTTCGGAGCTTCTTGGAACTTGCCGGTTACTACTGACAATTCATAAAAGGTTTTTCAATGATCACGACACCTTTGACAAAATTACTGCAAAAAGACGTCAAATTCGAGTGGTCTGAAAAGTGTCAGAAAAGTTTCGACCAGCTAAAAACGCTTTTGACGGAAGCCCTAGTGTTAGTTCAGCCAGAATCCGGCAAGGAGTTCGTGATTTATAGTGATGCATCTCTGAACAGTCTGGGCTGCGCTTTGATGCAAGAGAGTTGAGTTTTCGCATATGCTTCGAGGCAGTTAAAGCCTTATGAACGGAACTATCCGACTCATGATCTGGAGCTAGCTGCTATTGTTTTCACTCTGAAGATTTGGCGTCACTATCTGTTTGGTGAGAAATGCCACGTCTTTTCTGATCATAAAAGTCTCAAATATTTAATGACTCAAAGAGATTTGAATCTGAGACAAAGACGATGGTTGGAGTTACTTAAAGACTACGAGCTTGTCATTGACTACCACCTGAGAAAAGCTAATGTAGTTGCAGATGCTCTTAGCCGAAAATCATTATTTTCCTTGTGAGCTATGAACGTACAATTATCGTTGTTGGTAGATGATGCATTGGTAGCCGAGTTAAAAGCAAGACCAGTGTTAATATGACAAATTTGTGAAGCTCAGATAGTCGACGATGAGTTGGTTGCTAGGCGAGTTCAGTGTGAATCAAGTGTGGATTCAGAGTTTCAAATTGACGATAATAATTATTTGAGGTTCAGGGATCGTGTGTGTGTTTTGAGAAACTCAGAGCTTATTTCGATGATTTTGAGCGAGGCTCATAGTAGCCGAATGTTGGTCCATCCTGGTAGCACAAAAATGTATAATGATATAAAACGTCAGTATTGGTGGCATGGTATGAAATGTGACATATCTGATTTTGTATCAAGATGTTTAATATGTCAACAAGTAAAAGCAGAACATCAAATGCCTTTGGGTTACTTCAGCCGATCATGATACCCGAGTGGAAATAGGATCGAGTTACGATAAACTTTGTGTCTGGTTTACCGCTGACGCCGGGCAAGAAAGACTTCATTTGGGTTATTGTGGATAGATTAACGAAGTCAGCTCATTTCATCCCTATTCGTACGGACTTTTCACTTGATAAGCTAGCGGAATTATACGTCTCTCAGATTGTATGATTGCACGGGGTGCTGACTTCTATTGTTTCAGACAGAGATCCCAGATTTACTTCACTGTTTTGGCAAAAATTGCATGAGGCGTTGGGTACCAAGCTCCATTTTAGCACTGCCTTTCATCCCCAGACCGATGGTCAGTCCGAAAGAACGATTCTAATACTCGAGGATATGTTGAGATGTTGCATTCTCGAGTTTAGTGGCTCGTGGGAGAAATACGTACCGTTGATTGAATTTGCCTATAATAATAGCTTTCAAACGAGTATCAAGATGGCACCTTATGAGGCCTTATATGGACGTAAATGTCGTACACCTTTGTTTTGGACGGAGCTCAGCGAGAATAAGTTATATGGGGTGGATTTAATTAAAGAAGCCGAACAGCAAGTGAAAATAATTCATGATAGCTTGAAAGCAGCATCGGATCGTCAGAAATCATACGCGGACTTAAAGCGTAAAAATATGGAATTTCAGATTGGAGAAAAAGTTTTTCTGAAAGTCTCGCCGTGGAAAAAGATACTCCGTTTTGGCCGTAAAGGCAAATTGAGTCCGAGATTTATCGAACCGTATGAGATTTCAGAGAGGATTTGGTCGGTTGCTTATAGACTAATTCTGCCCCATGATCTTGAAAAGATTCACAACATTTTTCATGTATCGATGCTCCGTTGTTATAGATCCGATCCTTCTCATGTAATTAGTCCGTCAGAAATTGAGATTCAGCCCGATTTGAGTTATGAAGAAGAACCGATTCGTATCCTAGCTCGCGAGGTGAAAGAGTTACGAAACAAAAAGGTTCCTTTAGTAAAGGTGTTATGGCTCAAGCACGGGATCAAAGAAGCTACTTGGGAACCCGAAAACTCTATGAAAGAACGATACCTAAATCTATTTACTGGTAAGATTTTCGGGGACGAAAATCCTTAAAAGGGGGAGAGTTGTGACAGCCCTATTTTGACCCTAGTCGGGAAGTGGTTTCGGGACCGCTAAACCGAGTCACCGAAATATTTAAATATAATATTTTATGTCTAAAATATGTGTTTATGCCTGTGTGAATTTTTAAATGCTTTAATTTTTGCAAATTGATGTGAAATTAATTGAAAATGGACTTGTGTGAAAATTTTGAGAATGTGTTAGGTAAATTTTGAAATGGCCTTGTATTATGTGACTTTAAAACACAAGGACTTGCATGTCAAATTGACATGTTTTTTTTATAGTGGCCGGCCATGTGGAATAATCATTGAAATGTATGTATTTTATATATATATATATATTTGTATTATAATATAATTATAATTATATATGTTATTGGTGTTAAAATAAAATAAATAAAATAGTGAAATGTGAAAAGAACAAGGCTTAGTTCATCTTTTGTTCTTCATTTGTCGAATATAGGAGGGAAAGCTAGGCTTTCGATCACTCTTTGATTTTTGCTTGATTAAGGTAAAAATTTCATGTTATTTCCTTTGAATTTTTTTTAAGTGTGGTTGATAGCTAAGTATTTGACTTAGCCCATTTTGAAATTTTGAATTCTATGGTGATTTGGGCATTCGACAATGATATAGATGGTAAGAAATGGTGGTTGTTTTATGCTCTTATGAGTAAAGGTGGATAAGTGAGGTTTAAACTTGTTAGATATGCATAGTAGTGGTTTAGGTGCTTTGGGGAATTTTGGCTAACATGTTTGTGCTTACCGAAATTGAATTTGCGGTTTTGAGCATAATATGTGTAACTTGTGAATGAAATACTTGAAATTATGAATTAGGAACATGAATTTAGTAGGCTACTTAAGACAAATTGTCAAATAATGCTCAACATTAGTGTAATTTACTTAATTGGAAAATTGAGCTTAGAATAGGTGAATTCATGGGTATGGGGTAAAGTATTTATATTCGGCCATTAGTTAAATTTTGTTAAGATTTGGGTAATTGAGAATTTAGTCAATATGCTTAAAAAGAAGCTTTCATGGTTACCGAATTGTAAACTGAGAAGTTTCTAAGTAAAATTGATGTTAAAATCAATGAAATAGAGAATGGTAGGTTTAATTGAAGAAGTCATGCTTTGTGTGCCTTATTTGCTTATTAAACATTCGGCTTTGTCCCTAGAGAATGAATGAATTGATGATAATTGTTTATGGGAATTAGCTTTGCCATGTTTATGTTAACAAGATGAGAAATGAATTAAGATGGTCCTAGTGTGCCGATTGGGAGCTAGGAAATTGAGTTAAAGATAGAAGATAGTGAGTAAATATTTCATAGACATTTTTTTACACTTAAGTTCACATGAATTTAAGCTTACTAAGTGATCACATATTCGGCTCTTGATGATTATTATGTCATGAATAATGAGTTTGATTAAAAGATTATATAAACTTGATCAAATCAATAATTTAGTTTTGACTTGTAACATTGTTGTATTTGACCGAATGTGTATGTAAAGGAAAATTGTGTGTGTGTGTGTGTGTGTCATATTGGAATTAAAGTGTAATTATTGAATGAGAGGTATGAATAAGGTTTAATATAATTAAACTTGTTTAACATAGCTCAAGAGCATAGAGGGGCAACATCGGATAAGGGAAAAGCTAAAGTCACGGAATAGCCAACCCGAAATTTGTTTAAAAAGATACAAGGTAAATCTTTGAGTAATGGAACTTAGCTTATGATTTAATAAAATCAAGATATATAAGCATAATAAATAAATTGTGACCTAATGGTTCTACTTGAATTACGTAGTGAGATAAATAATTTGTGCATATGACTTGTAGCCGAATGGTTATAGAAATCATGTTGGATAGCGAAACGAAATCGTGTTCTTTGTATGTGGCTATTGAGCCGAAAGTGGAATGGTTGATAAGCATGTTGTTCTTGTGTTCTAGTAATGTAAATGAAATGCTAATGTGTTATGATATATATATATATATATATATATATATGTGCATGATAATTGAGGATTATAACCGGGCTAAGACCCGCAGGCCTTGTGTGAGATATATATCTGGGCTAAGTCCCGAAGGCATTCGTGCTGGTGTTATATCCGGGCTAAGTCCCGAAGGCATTTGTGCTGGTGTTATGTCTGGGCTAAGTCCCGAAGGTATTCGTGCTGGTGTTATATCCGGGCTAAGTCCCGAAGGTATTCGTGCTGGTGTTATATCCGGGCTAAGTCCCGAAGGCATTTGTGTTGGAAATGTGTGATCTTGCTGTAATAATTCCAATTAATGTGCTCACAACCCTAAGATGGTCAGGTATGTGCCATATATACGTTGTAAAATTTGATTCGATTTAAATTGTGATTATTCATTTGGATAGTGCTCTTTTGGCCATTGCTTAGGGTTGTATGAAGTCTATAACTTATTCAGGATACATGAATTTTGATTCAAGTGGAAATATTTTAAGATTGGCTCTGAGCATATGAGTATATTGGTTGAAGTGTGAAGTAACATGAATATGTGAATATGTGTATATGTATTTATTTAGCCTTGTAATTGAATTAGATGTATTCGGCCAAATGATGAAGTTGGTTGGATAAAAAGAAGTTATCTACGTGATATGAATTTGTGTTTAAGGAAAAATTTAAAATGACATGCATGAACAATAGTGGTATATTTAGTCATGGTTACATTCGGTCAAAGAAAAGATGATAAGCCTTATGAATGCTATGCTTTAATTTTAAATGATTTCTATTGCTTAAAACTTACTAAGCATAGAAATGTTTACTTTGTTGTCCTTAATTCTCTGTTTTATAGATCTCGTTCGTTAGCTACGGTCTCGGGAATCTCAAAGTCGAAGTCGTCTACACTATCTAAGCCCATTCAGTACTCTAGTAGCTAAACTTTGATAATGGCATGTATAGGCTTGACTTTTTGATGTTAAATAAGTATCTTTTTGATGATGTATATATGTATAGCCATGCGAAAATGGCTTGTTAAGTTACTATATGTGTTCCACATAGTTAATGTGAATGTGTGGTTGATATTTGATTAATGTTTTCCATGTTTTGATGTGAATTGAACTTAAGAATGAATCAATGTACCCATTAACTTGAGATGACTCTTTTGTATATTGTATAATTGGAAAAACAAGTTGGAATTCGGTTTTATATGTGTGCCAATGGGAGTTATTCGAATAAAGTTAAATGGAATTTCGTGCTTATATGGTAATACTCCTTAACCGCCCGGCGACGGGTACGGGTTAGGGGTGTTACACACCAAATGTAATATTCCTATATCAGGTTCCTTAGGTCGAACCGGATATAGGGGTGTTACATTTTCGATACGTTTCTAGTGAAAAGTGTGTAAAATCTCATAGGCTAATAGCACATTATCAGAAATTAATGTTTTGGGAATGAAAGCACTTTGAGCATTGTCAATACATTTCCCAATAACTCCCTGGAGGCGATTTGCTATTGTTTTTGCTACAATTTTATAAATGACAGTACACAAACTAATAGGTTTAAAATTAACAAGACTTGTAGGATTCAGGATTTTTGGAATAAGAAGAATATTTGTCAAATTTATAGAGTCAAAACCATTACCATCATTAAAAATTCTGACATCTTTACCTACAATGTGCCAGTATCTTTGAAAGAACAATGCCGGAAAACCATCAGTTCTTGGTGCTTTAGTAGGAACCATTCCTTTCAAAGCCGAATAAACCTCTTCTATTCTGTATGCTGATAATAAAGTTATATTGATATCAGAGGAGATACTAGAGTCGATACCCATTAGTATATGGGATAAATTTCCAATCTCATTAGACAAAAATAACTTCTGAAAAAACATAATGGTAGCCCCACTAATCTCACATTTGTTGCAGATCTCCCTTCCTTCATCTAATTCCAACCTACTTATTGTGTTTATCTGTCTACGAACTAAGGCATGCTTATGAAAGTAGGCTGAATTCTTGTCCTCTAGTTACTGCCAATTGGCATGTGCCCTTTGTTACCAAAACATCTCATCTTTATCAATCTCTAGTGTCGAAACCTCTTCTTTAAATGGGGAGGGGTATTTTGAAAACGGGAGTCGCCACCAATCTTTTAAAGTGTGATTGGATCACTTTATAAAACATTTTGGTCTACGAAATTATGAGAAAATGGGCTCGGGAGTCGGTTACATACGAGGAAGGGTTAGCACCCTCGCAACGCCCAAAATTGGTACCAAATTGAATAGTTTTTTCCTAATGTTAAAAGCTTGAAAAAATTTAGCAATAAAATCTCTTTTAAAATCGTAATAATTTGAGTTGAAAATCAAAATTCTTTCGTCCCAAAAGAATGCGAACATCACATCCAGCGTGATTGGATACAATATTCTCAAACTTTCGTAACTAAAAATCATCTCGTAATTTGTAAAATCTATTAAAAGGATACTTTAGATATTTAGACAAATGGGAAATTGCAACCCAGCATGTTAGGGCACTATTTCTTGAATTCCTAAATACAAAAGACATTGCCTTGTTTTTTAAGATTCCTTTAGATTAAATGAAATATAAAAATTTTAAAAGAACGATGATGCATTTAACCTATTACAAAAAATCAATATTGGATTAATTAAACTACGATTTTAACATTTCATGCAAATATAATGTTGAAAATGGTAAATATGACATAAATCACACAATATAATTTACATTCCATACATACATAATCACAAATGACATGAATATACACATTATCATTTCATACAAAAGTACAAAGCAACAAGAATAATGAATATTAAACATACATAATAATATTTCATGCGAATATATTCTTAAAATAATAACATAAAATGATCAATTTGCATGTGAATACATAGCAATAAATAAATGACATGATAAATAACAAATAATTTATAAGATGAAATTAGCGTGTTAAAACAATACGTAATAAAAGAAAGATAAAAAACAAAAAGAAAACAATAATATAAAAAAATATTAAGAAATATATAATTAATAAAAATTTTAAAATATATATTATTTAATATAGTAGCTTGATATATTTATAAAAAGGATGTTAAATTAGAACAAAATTTTGTAGTAGATTTTAAATATAGACATTAAATATATACAATAACAATATATGTATTAGTTTATAATAAGTTACAAATTTAATTTTTTATACTAATAAATAATAAGTAATGAAATAATATATAATAAAAGGAAGATAATATAGGAATAATATATAATAATATATGATATGTGATAAAAATATAAATAAAATATAATGAAATATAATAATATGATAACTATCATATAAACAAGGATAATATATATATACTATTATTTAATAATAATTAAAAAATTAAAATTTTACACAATTAATGAATAATAAAATAATACATAATTTATAATAAAATAAAAATAAAAAATACAAGGAATAATATATGTAGTAAAATATATAATGTATAATAAAATTTATAAATAAAATGTATAATAATAAAAATAATATAATGAATAATATATACTATTTTATATAACTAATATTTATAAAATAAATAATATATAAGGTATTTAATAAATAAATTATGCAAAAATATTTAAGAGGATTAAAATTAAATAAAACTAGGGTTCTAGGGCTAATTTTAAAATAACAAAAAAAAATTTAGGTCTAATTGGAACGCATTCAAAACTACAAGGGACTCACTGGGCAATTTGCCCTAATCCCATAAAACGACATCGTTCCCATAATAGGCTTTAATAGCCATTAGGACTAGATTGAATTAATCGTAGAAGACTGGGGTCAATTTAAAATAAAAACAAAATGAAATTGTAAAGATAAAAAATACGGAAGGACTAATTGGGCAATTAGCCCATTTAAACGAAAACACGCGGATCTTATCTGGGTCTCGGGTCAACACGCGAATCCTGGGTTTAAATGGCGCCATTTTGGTACTTATCAAATTAAGCAAAAACGACACCGTTTCTATTATGCTATTTAAGTCAGTTTTTTGGGCCAAAATTCATTTTAGAAATTGTTTTTTTTTTTAAAAAAAACTTTGAAACTCTCTGAAATGAGAGAGGAAAGGGCAGTCCGGGCTCCAGTCTTCAATTGCTGGGCAGCACACCCACGTGCCACACGTGCCACCGTATGCAGTGGTCAGAAGGTTAAAAACCTTCGTCTTTCCAGGCGAAACGCAGGTAACCTCTTCCTTTTTTTAAATACTGATGGTTTTTTTTTAAAAAAAGAACATCTCGTACATGTAGAACAACATGAAGTAAATAAAAAAAGTAACTGAATCACCTTTTCCATAATGAAACTGTTCGTCTCCCTTGTGTATATGTGTATATCTGTTTATATCTGTAAAATCTGTGTTCTTTTTATTGAATCTGTGTATATATTAAAAAAAAACCGTAGTGTTACAAAAGATCAATAAGGGGTTTTTATAACCCTCTGTTACATTTTAGGAAAGAATCCTTTGATTTATTTCCCTATTTGTTTCTTTGGTTGATATGGTTTCTTCCCCTTTTTGTAGGTACCAGTGAGAAGGCTAGTAATAAATGGGCACTGAAGACGGCACATCGATGTTGATTCAGGCGTCGATCATGGCATGATACGGAGCCTGGAATCACGGCACTGATGGTGGGTCACTGCGAGACGAACGGACGCGTCTGTTGGGGTGCTTGCGGCGCCTAGGGTTTCTGAAACCCTAGGCCTTTTTGTCTCCTGTTAACGAATTGGGCCACTTGGGCCCTGTGTATTTTGGGCAGCACTTGGGCACTTGGGCTTGGGTGTAACAGGGTACTGGGTAGTGTAGGCTGATTGGGTTTTGGGTCATCAGTTGGGCTGTTAGGTTTTAGGTATTTAGGCTAAGGGTTTTGGGTTTTGTTAATGGGCTGTAAATAGACTTTATTTTAATAATTTTTTATTTTTTATTTTTTATTTACGGGCCCGGGTAAATTTGGGTTATTACATCTAAATTAAGTTGAATTTTTGTATCAATTAGCGTTGCCATTATGCCTTCATCCCTTTCCTTCTCCAATAAACTTTCTAACTCCTTAGTAAGTTTCTGTTTTAAACCTTCTTGACCTTTCTTAATTCTACTTGCCCAACTCTTTAGTCTGATTTGTAACCTTTCTAGTTTTTCAACGAGCATACCAGCTAAGGACTCCCAAGAGTTCTTAATTTTTTATTCGATACATTCTTCTATAGTCTACCACGCCCTAAATTTAGACCTTGGGATCCCCGTACAAATTCTTGCATTATATGTACTTAAAAGAAGGGGGCAATGGTCTGATATCGAGTGTGGTAAATGTCGGATGCTGCCTTTTGGAAAAAGATGCAGCCATTTTTCATTCGCACCTCCCCTGTCTAATATCTCATTGATGTTTGTTTCTAGCAAGTTCCCTCTATCCCATGTAAATCATATCCCAGTATACCCTACATACACTAATTGGCATTCTTCAAGTACATCATGGAATGCCTCCATTCTTCTTTCTTCCCCCGGTGTTCCTCCACTCTTTTCAAATGAATATTTGATTTCGTAGAAATCGCCACTTACCAACTAAGGATAGTCTTGATCCTGACCTAGTTTTCTTAATAAATTCCAAGAAACATTGTTATTACTTAAATAAGGTGCACCATAAAACCTCGTAAATCTCCATTCTTCAGCACCATTATCCTCCTTAATCAAAGGATCAATGTGGCTTTTGGAGAACTCCTTAACTTAACAGTAACTTCCCTTTTCCATGCCAAGCATAGCCCACCATGTGAACCTTTCGCTCCCATATCAATTCCATTCACAAAACCACATCTCCTTCTGACTTTTTCTATATGTTTCTCATCAATTATTGTATCCATAAAGAAGACCATCTGGGGATTGTGTTGCTTCAGCAAATACCAAAGCTTACATACAGCCCAAAGACTCCCTAGTCCACAGGCATTCCAACATATAGTTTTCATTGCTCCCGGTCGGCTTGCCTTTTGGCAGTCGCCGATCCATATTGATTGGGAACACAAAATTTTTTTGAGTTTTCCAACGCCAAATCTAAAGGAGCTACTACATGTAGATCTTTATTCTCGCGTTTTGTCCTTTTATATCCGTCTTCATGAAAATTCATCATACTTCACTCATCAGTTTCTATTTCTATTGATTTCCTTTATCTCATTACGCTTTCTTCCTCATCTTGATTCATCATTACCCTTGGTCTAATTCTTTTCCAGCTTGTCTTCTTGACTGATTTAGATTTGTCTTCCAACATATTGTCTATCCTATTCAATCTCTCAATGTTCTCCATAACAGACCCTTCCTCCTGCACATTAGCTTCATTATGACTTTTGAACATTCCATCATCATACCTTGATTTTGACGCTGTAAACATCCCCAACTGCCTAGTGTCGCAGATTGGGATTTTTTATTTTAAATCTATCTGCGCCTTTTCTGCCTCCTCTTTCCCTTTTAGTTGTAAATTATCTTGCAGACTCCAAGCTATTGCATTCCCATCATCTTTCTTTTTATTTATCTCAGAAAGCATCCCTGTGTCACCTGTGTAGGAACATTAAGGCATCATATTTTTTGAGAGGGAGCTAAATTTGAAACGTTCTTTCCCAATTAAATTTAGTTCAGTTTTTAGTGTGAATGAATATGGTAAATCATCTCCAAGTTTGTTCTTTTTTGCAGGTGTTAACTCGATACAGTTCTTGAACCCATGCCCCATTAGTCCACACCCAAATCAGAAAGTCACCAAATCAGATCTAATTACTCCTCCAAAAATAACTCCTATAACGTGCAGGAGATCCTTTTTGTTGAATTTTGGTAAACACGGTCCAATCTTGATCCAATACGGTGAAGAAATAAGTTGGATTTGACTTCTTTCCATCGGTTTAACCAATCAATCAAAGAGTATAAGTTGCTTTCGATACAGCCTTAGCCAACCCTCAATAACTGTCTTTAGATCTTCTTTAGTTTCAAACACAATCAAAAACAAATTTTGCCCTGCCAGTTGAATCTCAATTTTTTTTCTAGTCTTCCAGATACTTTTCATTTGTGCCCTAAAACTATCTGGATTGTAAGATTTTTCTATCCATATCGTACATAACAAAGTTGGTTTCTCACTTGGTACGACCATCGAGCTTTTGACCGATGATTGGACGAACTCTTCTGCCAGAAAGGAGATCTTGTCTCCTCTTAAACTCTCTACGCCACTACTTTTCTCCATCCCAAACCACAGTAGTTACTGTTTTCTCTAGGACACTAAAGAAAAGCACGCTTGGCTATTTTACAATTATATATAAATTAAAACAAATGTTTAACACTATAAATATATGCATTAGTAAGGCAATTTCTTTCAAAATAATATCTAAAAGTTCTTGGAAAAATCATATTTTAGCATTATTTAATAGGATTTGTTTCCATTATCATAAAAGATGTGATTTTCATTATTATTTGAGATGTTTATTCATTATTATTTTATATTCCATAGTTTTACTGTTAATTAATTTTAATAATCATAATTGTGAATATTGTTTAACATTGTATTGTGAAATATTATGTCAAAAACTATAAAATATTAACGTAATAGTTCTTTGTAGGTGAAAATTTTACTTATATTGAATGACAAGTTATCGTATATATATATATATATATATACACACTAAAGTAATACAAAGTTACAATTTAGGAAAGTAACCCAATGTGGCATAGTTTAGAAGTTGCCACATGTACATATTGTTCAAAGTTGCAAACTTAATAGTAATTTAATTTTTCATTTAAATGCTTAAAATTTTTAACCTCCCCAACCCGGCCTAGGCGTTAGACTCGAATTTGGAAGTTTACATTAGTCATCGAAATGACTTAATAAGTTATCAAAGTTTATAAAATAGTCGTATTAAAATTTTTGTTTAATTTAAAAGAAAACTTAGTTAAATTTTCATAAAAACTCATGAATTAATAAAAATCGATTAAGTTATGTTTTTCATATAATGGTGATTTCTTTTGAAACTTAGCTAATACATAATTTATTTATTACCCAAAATTTAGTTATAACCTAGCAGTGGAAAGAGATATTCAATTTAGTTTTTAATTACTATTCATAATCTAATGTCCTAAACTCAAATAAAATCATGCAAGCTATATATATATAAGCCCAAATCCTGTGTCCCATGCCACAATTCAAAATAAAATAATATAGTCTATGTATAATAGAATTATCAAATAAAAAGCCTAAAATATTTTAATAAATAAACCGAGCCAAGACCCTCTAGATGCAATGTTCGTGTTCTAACCTGGTGGGTTATCTGTAGAGAAGGAAATGAGCTATGAAGCTCAGTGTGAGTTCCATTACAAAAAAACCAGTACAAACGACTAAGCATATAGGAACACGACACATAGAATAACTCATCTTCTGGTTCTTACTTGGTCTCATCAGTGTTGTGGTTCTGCCACAGAACCTTGAGAAGTGGGATCCGTTTCCTTCTCAGAATCTTTATGTCACAATCTAGAATTTGTACGGGTTCTTCTTCGAAGGACAAATTCGGTTACACCTTGATCTCTTCAATTGGTATGATATGAGAAGGGTCGGATCAATATCGTCTCAACATAAAGACATGGAATGTATCATGAATATGGTTCAATTCTTGAGGTAGTTCTAGTTGGTACGCTATTGGACCGAATCTTTTAAGAATTCTATAAGGTCTGATTAACCTAGGATTTAATTTGCCTTTTTGCCTGAACCTCAACACTTTTTGCCATGGGGACACTTTTAGGAAGATTTTATCTCCGACACTGTATTCAATGTATTTCCTCTTTAAGTCCGCATATGACTTCTACCTATCCAAAGTCGTTTTTATTCTATCCTGAATCAATTTGATTTTCTCCTTAGACTCCTATATCACTTCTGGACCCAAAATTTTCCTTTCACCCAGTTTGGTCCAACACAGTGGTGTTTGACACGTTCGACCATAAAAGGCTTCATAGAGTGCCATTTGTATACTCAATTGGACTTTATTGTTATAGGCAAATTCTGCTAGAGGAAAATGTTCCTCCCAACTACCTCGAAATTCTATGATGCAGCCTCTTAACATATCTTCCAATATATAAATAACTCGTTCGAATTGCCTATCAATTTACGGATAGAAGGCAGTATTAAAATCCAAACGAGTACCCAGTGCCTCGTGAAGCTTTTTCTAGAATTGAGATGTAAAACGGGAATCTTGAGTGATTGAGAGTGGTACCCTATGCAACCTTACAATTTTTGAAATATATAACCTAGCAGGGGAAAGAGATATTTAATTTAGTTTTTAATAAAAGTAAGGGTTCATGCATATCTAATTACTATTCATAATTTGATATACTATACTCAAATTAAATGTCTTGCAAGCTATATATATATATATATATATATATATATAACCCAAATCATATGTCTCATGCCACAATTCAAAATAAAATAATATAGTATATGAATAATAGAATTATCAAATAAAAAGCCTAAAATATTTTAATAGATAAAACCAAGCCAAGACCCTCCGTATTTTAATAGATAAAATATTTTAATAGATAAAACCAAACCAAGCCTCAAATTAAATGTTGTGTCCATGTCCTAACCTGGTAGGTTATCAGTAGAGAAGGAAATAAAAAAAGAGTGAGATATGAAGCTAAGTGTAAGTTCCATCACAAGAAAATCAGTGTAAACGACTAAGCATGCAAAAACACGATACATAGAATAACTCACAATAGTAATTTCAGATTATCGGTATCTTAGATCACTCAACAATATATACATATAACATCTTAAAATCTTCGAATTGTATGCACATGCTTTTGTGAATGCAATTTTGTTTAATAGAAAAGAGTCCTACCCCACGGCTATACACCACAATGGGAGTTCCCCTGAACTCCAACCACCTACACACCTGGTTATGGTTGTAACCACTAATGGTTTGTGCATAAATTGCTAATAGCTATAGACACATAGTAAAAACACCGCGGATGGAATTTTCCTATGGTTCTGGATACACAACAAAAACACCGTAGATGGAATCTGCCAATGGCTGTGGGTACATAACAAAATAATGCCGATAAAATCTACCACTAGCTGTAGATGCACAACATGTCTGCAGGTAAGAGCTGCCAATAGATTGTGGATGCACAAAATAATTGCAGTTAAGGGAAAAACACTACTAATGGCTGTGGGTGCATAAGATGAACTACCAATACTTCCTCCGTACATATCGTCCCACCACATGTAATACAATAAGGTATATTTAAAATATATTAATATGGTGACATTTAATATGCTTTTAACAGAACAATACAGTAGCAATTATTATTCTTCTAACAGATCAATTTAGTAGCAAAAGACATGCTTATCATGTGTTCGATTTAGCAATAATATAAGGCATGTTCAACTTACCATCAGTAGTACAGATGCATTAGGCATAGATTATTCACTTAACATGTATATACAATACTATTTCGGTTAATTAGAACATGTATTCCAATATTCATATTCTCATAGATTCAATTGAAAGAAATAAATCTCTAAAAATAGTTAGGTGACTATCCAGGGATTAAACTAAACAAATTATAAAATTATGGGTAAAACTGTAAAATTCTAAAGATAAGGGTCACATAGCCGTATGGCCAGGCTGTATGAGACGGTTGAAGTTGTATGGAGGGGTTACATGACCATGTGACCTGGCCGTGTAACATACTGTAGTCGTGTGGAATTTGTAAAATTAAGTTACAAGGGAGACACAGCTATGTGGCAGGCGTGTAGGAGGATCTTGGTCGTGAGATATTCGAACTAGTCTAGTGTTTCGGAGGCTCACAGCCGTGTAAGGGGTCGTGTGGTCCATATGCCCGCATAAAAAATCGTGTGGCCCTAATCCTAGGCACTGCTTGCCCCAATTCACTTTTAAGAGAATGCACACCATTCACTGGATACCCGAACGACATCCCTTGTAGACAAGCCTAATCTGATGGACCTAAAGAAGGTCATTCAAATGATGTTTTTGCGTGAAGTAGCAATTGATTTCAAGATTTTATGAGATCAATGGAAAGATCTGGCAAGAATCGCAAGATAACATAATCGAATTTAAAAATTAGCGTGGATCGATGCTACTTGAGATTTTATGAGTTCTATTAATTTAAATGAGAATATTTACTAAACTTTTGACAAAGATTCGAGGTTATGGACGATGAATTTGACAACAGATAGAGAAACGGTTTAATAGAAATTGATTTTGATTCTGGAAAAGCAAAAATAATTCTCAATGGTAAAATTGAAGTATGATGAAAAGAAAAGGGAGAGAAAAGGGAAGAAGAAGATAAAGAGTAAAGAAAGAGCAAAGAATGAGCAATTCTAATTGGAATGAAAAATAAAACAAAATCCTAATGTAATTAGGAAAAGAGTGACTAAATATCTAGGGTTTTCAAACTTTAAGAGGATGCATGGTAATTTTCCCTTACGACCAAAATAAATGGAAATGAAAAAGGTTTTAGGGTGACTTGAACATGGGTATCCAAGGGAGAGAAGCAAGCATATAACCATTAAGTCTAAGCCTATTTCTTATTAAATAGTGTGATTTTTATCCTAATTTGTTAAAATTAAAAAGAAAAGAAATGTATCCTAATTTGTTTAAATTAAAAAAAAAAAGAAATGGGGGAGTGGTTTGAACCTAAGATCTCTAAGAAGTGCACAAACTACTTAACCATCAAACTTATTCAATTTCTTTTTTTTTCAATTAATCTCTTATATTTTGGGGTGTGACAAAATTAACTTAGTCAATTGCTAAATTCCCGTTTGAATAAGAATACGGATATATCTATATACATAGATGTATATATTAGTATTCCTTATAATTATGCTTCGTAGTAAATAAAATTACAAAGTACTACATTAATTAAATAAATACAACAAAAAATTGAATATTTTTTAGTCGAGGTAATACTTTTTCAACAAGTAAATGCTAAAAAGAATCAAATTTAAACACTCCCATTAAGTATGCTTGTTGTTTACGAGTGTAAATGCTTAATAATTGTTGACTTTGAGTGAACAATTTCATTGCCTTTTTTGATAAAAAAATTCATTGCCTTAATTATGAATAATTCCATTTTCTTAATATTCAGGTTCTTACCAATGGCGAGTTCTCTCTGTGAGGGTGATGGGTATGAGGCACGTTTTACAGAAGACCGAATCACTAAGAAGGTGCGGTTTAAGGATAAGAACGCAGAACCAAACGTAGTCAAGGCTATGGATTTGACTCCTAAACTGACTTTTTCTTAAACAGAGAGATTAATGGTGAAAAACCTTACTGACCTGGAAAGGGTGGCTGAAAATACGTAATTAGAAGTAGATGATGATTTTGATTATTGCGAAGGGGATATCACGAGGTCAACTGTTAATAGCATTCCTTCGATTGAGTTTTCGGAAAGGGTAAATAAAAAATGTCTATTATGGTGGTGCAAAAATGTTTGGGGTGGAATATAGGGTATGCAACACACCACAATAGGGTTTATAGCCTTTGGAGGCCTTCCCTGCCATTTTAGATGATGGTTATTGAGAGGGATATTTCTTGGCGAAGTTTCAGAATAAATAGGATTTCAAAAAGGTACTCTCTCAAGCATCCTGGATCATCTAAGGATAATACTTGATGGTGTAACCTTGGGCCATGTGCAACCTTACCCTAGCGTTGTGATGACTCGGATTAGATTACCCGGCCTTCCAAGGTACATGTATAAGAGAAAGGTCCTCTGGGAGATTGGAAAATGGTGGAGAAGGTTGCTAAACTGGATTTTAATACGAATATTAGAGCGAGAGGTCAGTTTGCTCATATGGCGGTATGTATTCAGTGGGACAAACAGCTGATCTCTTAGGACCTGATCAATGGCATCCCCAACGTGTTGAGTACGAATCCTTGCCGATGGTTTGCTTTTCTTGTGGGCAATATGGTTAAGTGAAGGAATCTTGTTCAAAGGCTGATGGGGTTATGTCACGATCAAAGGCACGGGTTTTAACGCCTGATACGTTAAGGGCGAAGGTTGGCACGGTGAAAGGAATAAAGGCTTACATGCCTTAGGTGCTGGTTGAGAGAAAATCCAGAAGAAAATAAAGGGAATCCCAAAAGATGAGAAGAAAAAATCTGATAGAAAAGATTGAGGGATCTCGTTTTAATGTTTTGGTTTCCCTAGATAAGGAGGAGGGTGAAAATGTTTTAGATCTTGAGAATTTAATGGAATCCCGTAATAAAGGCAAGGAATTTGGACAGTGAAATTCAAGATGCTTTGACTAATAATGGAAGAATGGGTCCTGGACATATCGGGAGAAAGTTGGGCAGTATAATAAGGCAATTCAATGGAGGCAGTATAGGCTAACGGTTTTAAGTGGGGAAGCTTATACAGTGAGGAAAACTTTGAAGGGCCCAAGTAGGCAGTTGGTGCAAGAGAATAGATTGGCCCAAGGGAATTTGGTGAAGTTAGGAGTAATGATAGCTACGTCTAGTTCTATTAATGTTGCGGCGGACTCAGGCTTACTAGATCAGGCTATGGACGCCTAGGTGCAGATGGATCAAACTGAACCTGCTTATGAACCCGAGTCCTTACCTGTTTTCTTCTCTAACGAATCTGGCACTATAGTCGAAACAAGCATGAGTGCTGAAATTCAATGTGCAACCACCTCTCATTTTAACCTAACCTTCAAAGGACCGGTGGAGATTGGAGTATCGATGAGCGAAGGTGTTTTGGATCCCGAGAAGCATTAAATTGTTACTTTTAAGGAGAATTTGCATCTGAATTCCATATGCATAGTGGAGGGCGACAGTTCGATAACTTTGGTAACGTAAATTTCTGTGTTCAAGGGCGAGGAGCAAGTGAGAAAAATGGTATTGGCAAGAGTGGGAGGAAGCTTAACAAATCATCACGAGGCTGTGGGAGTCGATTTAAAATAATCGGAAGTTCTGTATTCCCTTTATCCGATTCAATGAATTCCATAATTGAGCTCAATACCTTTCAACTAGAACTTGAATCCAGCAAGGGTGATCCGAATGAGACAGAGAAATAGTTGGAAGACGCAATATTGGTGTCTACGTAGTGAAGTTTGATTCTTTTTCTTTTTGTTATGATCATGAATCTTGAAGTTTGATTCTTTTTCTTTTTGTTATGATCATGAATCTATCTTCTTCTTTTTTTTGGACTTGCCAGGGTTATGCTAAAGTTAAATTTACTTGTATTTTTCGAGAGTATTTGAAGTACAAACTAGATATTGTTAGTCTTCTTGAGTCGAGAGTTAGTGGTGCCAAAGTAGACACAACCATTACTAAGTTGGGGTTTCAGTGGGAGGAGATGCTCTCTATTTGGTGACTTTGCTGATTCGGATGAATTACAAGACTTGGGGTTTAGGGGGTCTTCCTTTACTTAGTAAAGAGGTGGTATTTTTGAGAGGCTCGATCGAGCTCTTGGCAACGATGTTTGGATGGAAACCTTTCCTAATAGCATGGTTACTCACCTCCTGAGAATTAAATCCGATCATAGGCCTCTTCTACCATCCTTAAGGCCTGAGCTCAACATGTCTAGGGGAATGCTTTCCCATTTTTTGGCAAGGAGAATTAAGCATCAAATTTTCTCAGACTTTGTCCAAGGCAAGTGACCGTTTATAAACTTGTTATCATTTATAGTTGAATATCACACAAAAAAACATATAAGAATTAAAACGACAGTGTTCGCAAGTGCACGAGTCAAATTGTAATATAGTTTAGTACAAAGATATACTTCGGAAGTTTTCCGAGGATCATACCCAAGAATTAAAACACATTTTATTATGATAAACCATAAAATAAGTTGATGAGATAAAAAGAAATAAAAAAAGTAAAATAAACAAACAAATTAAATCAATAAACCAATCAAGAAGATTAACTCGCTTTAGGGTTTGCAATTAACTTTAGATTAGGGTTTTAGGATGGATTAGCTACCGATTAACCTATTATTACCTCTCGGCTTCTAATTAACTAATCGATTGGTTGATACCCGCTTATCTCTCGGCCTCACTTTCTCACCTAGTATAAATTACGATTTACTCGGTTTGACTTGTCTCCCGACCTCGTCTACCTTATGATAACTTCCTAAGGTTGTCAATCATAATGGTTTAAGCACATGCAATTCAAACCAACTAATCCCTTTTGGGAAACTGTAGCACCCCAAACCCGGCCCAGAAGTTATGGCCGGATCCGGCATGCCACATCAAAAACGTAAAAAAAAATTTCCATTCTAAGTCCAGAAAATCGTACTTGATGTTTAAAAGATTAATTCATTAAAAGTTAAAGTGAATGGAAGTTGTGCACCAGGTAGGAAACCGGAAAAGAGGTGGTGAGTCCATCGAACTGCTTAAGTACCAAGCTCCCTTCGGATCCAATCCTAGACATGCATACCGCCATTGCCACACTTTAACGTCATGGATATTTCTAGGAAACCGATTTGATTAAGTCATTTTTAGGAAAAGTGATTAATTTTGGAAAATACTTTCATTGCGGAAGCTTTGCTTGTTGTCGTGTTATTTTGAAATCAATCTGTTGTTTTTGAAAACGCGCCTAAAGCTATCCAATTTCAACAGTTAAAATAAGTATTACCTATCTTAGTAATACATATAAAAACCACCAAAAATAAATAAGCGGCCTTATTACATTTAAAACCCAAAACTTCAAACGTAAATAAAAGGATGTCAAGTTCACGGAAGAAAATCAAACTTTCGAGCAATTGGCCACTCAAGATTCCCTCACGACTCCAAGCCCACTATGGTTGGGGATTACTGCGTGGATGAAAATAAAAGGGTGAGTTTGGGGAAACTCAGTGTGTAAATTAACCCAACCATAGTCTATATCACTTAAACCACGAAATAGAATAAGTTGGCCTTAGCCGAGCGAATTCAAAATAAAGCCCATAGGCCCATAATGAACGAACAGATATTACATGTTTATGCGAAACCCAACCATATCCAACCGTATACACCCCGTACCAACCTTACACCGTGTGGAGAGACAACTCGACCCACCCAACCGCTACACACCACGAATTTGCAGCATGGTGCTGAGCGAATAATGTGACAGAGTCACGGATATAGATAATCGTGGCGAGCCACCGGAACAGATATATGTGGCGAGCCACCAGATCGAATATTTGTGGCATAGCCACCGAACGCTTCCTCCATAATATAACCCATGTCCCCATGCAATGATATATAATCATGGCATACATCATACAGAATCAGATCGTCATGCTTTTCAGTCAAAATTAACCCTAGGGGTATAACGGTAATTTTGCACCTAGGGGTATAACAGTAATTTTCCATACATAGGGGTATTATAGTAATTTAGCTACTTTTAGGGTTTTCATGCATATCCTAACTATTTACGTACTATCAGAACACTTACCGCGCATACTTACCGAATTGGGCCCGTTGGCCCATGAACCCGATCTTTGGCCCATTAAGCCCAAATTATCAAAATGTACGAAATCGCGCGTACTGCAGTTTATTACTTTAGATTACCAAATATACAAACCCAACTATCTTACGAGCATTCGTACACTCGCAAATTCCCAAAATACCGACTTTTCGGCATTTCGGCTTTTGCCAATCTAGTCTATGAGAGGGTGTCAGTTACACACCCATTTGCGACGATATGCTAACGAGATCCACACACAAACCGCCTACAATTGGATTACTAACACGTTAATCTAACTATTCACATACAAACTACGTATTAACCCCTTACAATATTCGGCCAACCACACCTACAAATCATAGTAAGCTTCTAAGAAATCAATAAGCAACTTATTAACAAATTTTTGTCGATGTTTACCACATAATCATAATTTCACTGCAAGCTATCTTCCTGAGCAACAGTCACTAAATTATTTATAACTGGAGCTACGAAACTCCAAATCAAGTGCCATTAATTTTCCTTGAAAATAGACTCATATATATTTTATCCATAAAATTTTCAGAATTTTTGGTTTAGCCAATCAATACCAGATTTTTCTCAAAGTTTCCCATGTTTCACTGTTTGACTAATCTGACCACTCTTCATTACGAATCAAATTTCTCATTGTACAAAATTCAAAATATGTTCTTGTTTATTTCATTAGAAACTAGACTCAATAAGCTTTAATTACATAATTTATTCAGCTTCTAATTCTTCTCCCAAAATTTATGGTGATTTTCCAAAGTCACGTTACTGCTGCTGTCCCAAGCAGATTTATTACCAAATCACTCTTTCACACATACCTTGCATGCATGTTATTTAAACATGTATATCACCAATCAATCATCACATATCTATGATTTTACTTAAGTATAATCTCCATTTAATCATTTTAAAGCACAACATGTTAGCTGATTTTTCCCTTTAACATCTAAGGCACATGCATGCTCATTTGTTTGGCTCAACTTCACCTATCTTCCATTTTTCATCAAAAGAACATGAAACAACAACCATTTCCTTCATTTTAATTCATGACTAAATGCTCACAACACAACTAAAAATCAAAATATACTTCAAGAGTTAAGGTAGAATCAAGAAGAACTCATGAACCTTAAAATAGAAGCAAGGTACCAAGAACTTACCTTCAATTTTCCTCCTCCTAATGACCAAATACTCAAGAGCTTTCTCCTCTCCTTTCTCTTCTCTAACTTTCAGCTATGATGAACAAAGATGGACAAAACTTTGTTCTTTTCACCCCTTTTTCTTTTAATAAAACTTCATATTTCATCCATTTAATTCTTTAATACAAAAGACATGAAATTCTTATCATGAAACATTTACCTAACCCATTATCATGAAAAATTTACCTAACCCATTATCATGAAACATTTACCTAACCCATTATCATGGAACATTTACCTAACCTATTATCATTGAACATTTACCTAACCTATTATCAATTTGTATCAATTTGTACCATAAATTATGGATATCAAGTGTACATTTTGTCTACAACAACATGATGGCTAGCCACTTCATGTAAAATGGGAGGTTTGTCATGCAAATCCTCCTATTTTGCACTCCTATTTATTTGGCCACTTCAATTTAGCCTATAGCATTTTCAAACATTTTCACATAGGTCCTATTTCATAATTTCACCCCCTTTTTCTTATGGAACAAAAATTAACTAAAATTGTCGGGTTCTATCTTAAGTTTGGGCTTTCTAGAGGCCCACTAACATAATTAAACCTATGCCAACATTCACAGGATTCCCGAAAATTGGGGCGTTACAGAAACCCTAAATCCTCCATTAATCACATCCTTATCAACTCATTAATCTCCTCTAAGGAATTTAGCCACTCATTTTATTCATAATCTCTATCTCGATTGAATAAATCATGTGTAGAACACAATTGATTAGGGAGAGGAAAGAGGTTTGAATAATAGTGGATTGAATATCGAATAGGGAACGGAGTAGAAAATCTATTAATTAGAATAAAGAATTAAATCGAATGCAAAAGAAAATCTAAAGTGAATGTTTCAATAATATAATAAACTCTTGAATCAAAACTTATTTCAAAAGGAAAAACAAAAAGAGTTATAAAAAGCTAAAAAGAAAATAATCTAATCCTACTCATAAACTACTAAGGTTTTTGAATGCGTCTAAGACGACTTAGTTACATCAAACCCCTAATGTCTTATTTATAGAGGTTAGAGGCTTAAATTAGGTTTTTGGCACGTCCTAGGTCTTCGTATTAAGTTGATTACGCGGAAAGAAATAACCCCAAGTTACTTGGGCAAGAAGTCGACCTGTGTTGTGCCACACCCCTTGTGTGGCATGACACGACACTCAATTCTAGCCTTAGTTGTTTGTTTTATGCTTTGACTTCTCCACAAGCTTTTGCACCATTCGTCCCTTGCTTCCACGTCAACTGAGCATTTATATCTTTACCCTACACACTCAATTGAACATATTAGAACAACCTATGGCCTGTGTCGGCCTATTGGGTCACAGCACTTACAAAATATGTTAAAAACACTTATTTTATTAATATTTTATCCTAAGGTTTAAATATTGAAAACATAATATAAAATTCTGAATCACATAGAAAACAAGCTCCTTAAGTGCAGAATTGACCCAAATTAACTACTACATTTGGCGACAGGTCAAATACTCTCACACTTAAGTCTTTGCCTGTCCTCAAGCAAATTACTCGAAATAAAATAAAAACTAAAACTGAAAACAAGAAATAAACATGCAAAGAAAGAAAATGTACTTGAGCTAGTTTTATACAAACAATGAGATCGAAGTATCAACACTAGTGAGATTTGCCTAAATATATAACTCTAGGTAGAAAGTTAAACAATTCAAAGTTATTTACACCTAATAGGTTAGTTCAATAAATAACAAAGTAAACAAGATAAAGAAAATTAAATATATATCTCCATCAAATGTATATGTAGCACCCCAAACCCGGCCCAGAAGTTATGGCCAGATCCGGCATGCCACATCAAAAACGTTAAAAAAAAATTCATTCTAAGTCCAGAAAATCGTACTTGATGTTCAAAAGATTAATTCATTAAGGATTAAAGTGAATGGAAGTCATGCACCGGTAGGAAACCGGAAAGAGGTGGTGAGTCCATCGGACTGCTTAAGTACCAAGCTCCCTTCGGATCCAATCCTAGACATGCATACCGCCATTGCCACACCTTAACGTCATGGATATTTCTAGGAAACCGATTTGATTAAGTTATTTTTAGGAAAAGTGATTAATTTTGGAAAATACTTTCATTGCGGAAGCTTTGCTTGTTGTCGTGTAATTTTGAAATCAACTGTTGTTTTTGAAAACACGCCCTAAAGCTATCCAATTTCAACAGTTAAAATAAGTAATATCTATCTTAGTAATACATATTAAAACCATCAAAAATAATTAAGCGGGCTTATTACATTTAAAACCCAAAACTTCAAACGTAAATAAAAGGATGTTCGTTCACTAGAAGAAAATCAAACTTTCGAGCGGGTGGCCACTCAAAATTCCCTCACGCTCCAAGCCCATTATGGTTAGGGATTTCTGCGTGGATGAAAATAAAAGGGTGAGTTTGGGAAACTCGATGTGTAAGGAAAACCCATTCAAAGCCCAAGTCACTCAAGCCTATTGGGCTAAGCCCATTCAGTAATAGTGGTCTTGGGCGAGCCCTTTTATTACAATAAAGCGGGCCTTAGCCCTTATTTAGATAATGTATGGCCCATAGGCCCATTTCAAAATACATGCAACATCAAGAAACATATGCAAGCCCATTTGGGTAATAGTGGTCTGGGCCGAGCCCTTTTCAGATTACATAATAAACCGGGCCTTAGCCCTTATTCAGATAACAAGATGGCCCATAGGCCCATTTCAAAATACATGCAACATCAAGAAACATATGCAAGCCCATTTGGGAGACTACTCAACCCACCAACCACTACACTCCACCGTACCAGCCATACACTCCATGTGGGGAATAGCTCAACCCACCCAAATTAACACTCCACATTCTTGCCTTGCTGCTCGATTAACAAAGAAATTGAGGCAAAGCCTCCAATCGTGGACAAGCCACTTTCATACTTCCTCCGTCAATATCCCATCCCATGCATCGATAATAACAACATGGCATGCATAAATAACAACAATCAAACATGCATTTAGGTCAATTTAACCCTAGGGGTATTTGGTAATTTTGCACCTAGGGGTATAACGAATTTTCCATACATAGGGTATTATAGTAATTTAGCTGCTTTTAGGGTTTTTCATGCATATTCTTACTTTTCACGTACTAACGTAATCACGCATCGAGGGTTCTTACCGAATTGGGCCCGTTGGCCCATCATTCCAATTTTGGCCCATTAAGCCCAAAAATATCGAGGCACGAAATCATGCACTTTGCGTCCAAACACTGCAGCTTACCAAAACATTAATCGATTTACCTCACGAGCATTCGCACACTCGCAAATCTACAAAATACCGGTTTTCGGCATTTCGGCTTTTCGACTTTTGCCGATCTAGACTAAGAAAGAGGGTGTTAGTTACACACCTGTTTGCGACGATATGCTGACGAGATCCGCACACAAACCGCCTACAATTGGATTACTAACACGTTAATCTAACTATTCAAATACAAACTACATATTAACCCCTTACAATATTCGGCCAACCACACCTACAGATCATTGTAAGCTTATAAGAAAACAATAAGCAACTCATTAACAAATTTTTGTCAATGTTTACCACATAATCATAATTTCACTGCAAGCTGTCTTCCTGAGCAACAGTCACTAAATCATTTATAAATGGAGCTACGAAACTCCAAATCAAGTTCCATTAATTTTCCTTGAAAATAGACTCATATATCTTCTATCCATAAAATTTTCAGAATTTTTGGTTTAGCCAATCAATACCAGATTTTTCTCAAAGTTTCCCATGTTTCACTATTTGACTAATCTGACCACTCTTCATTACGAATCAAATTTCTCATTGTACAAAATTCAAAATATGTTCTTGTTTATTTCATTAGAAACTAGACTCAATAAGCTTTAATTACATAATTTATTCAGCTTCTAATTCATCTCCCACAATTTATGGTGATTTTCCAAAGTCACGTTACTGCTGCTGTCCCAAGCAGATTTATTACCAAATCACTCTTTCATACACCTATCTTGCATGCATGTTATTTAAACATGTATATCACCAATCAATCATCACATATCTATGATTTTTACTTAAGCATAATCTCCATTTCATCATTTCAAAGCACAACATGTTAGCCGATTTTTCAATGCATGCTCATTTGTTTGGCTCAACTTCACATATCTTCCATTTTTCATCAAAAGAACATGAAACAACAACCATTTCCTTCATTTTAATTCATGACCAAATGCTCACAACACAACTAAAAATCAAAATATACTTCAAGAGTTAAGGTAGAATCAAGAAGAACTCATGAACCTCAAAATAGAAGCAAGATACCAAGAACTTACCTTCAATTTTCCTCCTCCTAATGACCGAATACTCAAGAGCTTTCTCCTCTCCTTTCTCTTCTCTAACTTTCAGCTATGATGAACAAAGATGGACAAAACTTTGTTCTTTTCACCCCTTTTCTTTTAATAAAACTTCATATTTCATCCATTTAATTCTTTAATACAAAAGACATGATATTCTTATCATGAAACATTTACCTAACCCATTATCATGAAACATTTACCTAACCCATTATCATGGAACATTTACCTAACCTATTATCATGAAACATTTACCTAACCCATTATCATGGAACATTTACCTAACCTATTATCAATTTGTATCAATTTGTACCATAAATTATGGATATCAAGTGTACATTTTGTCTACAACAACATGATGGCTGGCCACTTCATGTAAAATGGGAGGTTTGTCATGCAAATCCTCCTATTTTGCACTCCTATTTATTTGGCCACTTCAATTTAGCCTATAGCATTTTCAAACATTTTCACATAGGTCCTATTTCATAATTTCACCCCTTTTTCTTATGGAACAAAATTAACTAAAATTGTCGGGTTCTATCTTAAGTTTGGGCTTTCTAGAGGCCCACTAACATAATTAAACCTATGCCAACATTCACAGAATTCCCGAAAATTGGGGCGTTACAGTATATACGAATATAGTATTTATTTTTTATAGAGCATAGTCAGTTTGAATATCTTTTCCTACTTGATTTATTTTTAGCATACTTTGAACTCTAATGTAGTAAATTTCTCTAATAACCCCTTATGATTTTTATTTGTGTTGATACGATCAAGATTTTTCTCGGGCACTCTTTATAAGGGTTCTATTAGTCATACTGCCCCGTTTCAATAATCATGGACTTTACCGAGTATTTTATTTTAAATTCAAACATCTTATACTTCTAAAAATATAATTACCTATTTGTATGTACTTTTATAATTTGGTGTATTTAATCTCTTTTACCTATTTACAATCTAATAAGCTAAATATAAGCAACCTAAATTATTTAATTTCAAGCTAAATTTACAATTTAAACGACAACCTAGGTATATGCTTCTAACCAATTACTTGTATTTTTCAAGCTCAAGCACAAACATGCAATTAAAAACTAAAAACTACTAAAAACAAAGAAAATAAAATAACTTATTTTTTAAAAAAAATTTCCTAAGTCACACCTACACTTTATTCGATGCATTGTCCTTAATTTGCAATTTAAACTATAAAGGGAAGAGATTACTCAATTGGTTGGACTCCTCCTCCTTTCGATTTTGACTCGCAAATGTAGTGTCGTAAAAAAACTGTAAGGTTCTTACAAAGAAAAATAAAAAGCACACAAATATATATAGAAAATAATAAATCTCAACTAATTAAAACTATAGAAAAAATTAAAAACCATCCAAAATAAAAATATAGAGTACACAATCCAAATATGAAATTGTCTAAAATTAGCTGGAATCAGGATCCAACGCTTCATATGATTTTCTTTGTTTGCCTTTTGATTCCTCCTCCAGGTCTTCTTCAAGGTTTTCCTCTTCTTCTAATTCTCTCTCCTTGCTTGCTTCGATCTTTGCCTTATACTTATCAGCTGGGAATTGAGGTAGCTTCATCCTGCTTTTTCATGCATAGTCTTTAAAAATTGGTTCAACTTCTTGCATCCATCGAACGATCCAGTCTGAATCGGGTAACACATTCTTGCCTAGACGTAGTTTGGTCTTTATCGCTCTCTTTCGTTTTTGATTCCTTATAAGGTATTCCACATTTGGTTCCAAGATCAGAAACTTGCTTGGTCGTAAGACACGACCTAGTTGTCCCATCGACACTTTCGCTTGTCGACTTATGGATGTTACTAAGTGCGAGAACAGTAATTCCACCTCATTTTCCCATGCACATTGAAGCATGCTTTGATATATCCATGTTCCTACAAAAATTCATTCCTTTGTTAAAATTGCGTACAATAAAGTTGCTTGGAATGTATCGTTATTGGACATATCTGTAAAGTACTAATGAATTTCAACCGCATCCGCGCTATCATAGTTAACTTCGTTTGGAAGAATGATATAGGATAGTCTGTTCCTAGGTAGCATTTCTAGTCACCTTTTCCGTCCATTATGAGTTTGATTATGTCGATCATATTCTCTCTCGGGAAATACATTAGGTTAGTTCATTGTACGAAATCACAAAAATATACTGGAATGTCATAATACCTTGTTATCTTGGGAGGCAAGATAGTCATCTCCTTCCCTCGGACTAAAAATTGCATCCATAGTACCTCCATCGATCTATTTACATTCTTTTTAAGGATTCTTTAGAACCTCTCATTGTCGTTCTCTTTGTTTACTGCTTTCACCATCGAAGGCTTAGATTTGTACATAAACCTCTCACTTGGCCACCTGTACGAATTCGTGGTCATGTCTACTATGATTTTATAAGCCCTTTCCTATGTATGGAACATGAGAGACCCATCAGATGCTCTGTTTAAGCTCGATTTAATATGTTCATCAACACCATTATAAAATATTTGTATCTAGATTCATGCTTGCAGTCCATGGTGCAATCACTTTCTTAACATCATCTTGAATTGTTCCCACACCTTGTACAAGGATTCACATTCAATTTTTTTTTTAATTTACGATTTCTCGCCTCAATTAAATGGTTTGACTAATTGGTAAAACTTTATATAGAAATTTTTCCACTAGATCGTTCTATTTTTTAACGGAACCTGGTTCTAATGAGTCTAACCAATCGGCCGCGTTGTCGTAAAATGAAAATGGGAATAACCAAAGACGTACATCATTATCGAATACCCTATTGTATTTGAAGGTGTCACATAGTTGAAAAGACCACTTCAAGTGCTGATATGGATCTTCAACCATATTCCCCTTGAATTATAGCGTGTTTTGGATCATCTAGATAGTGGTTGTCTTTATTTTGAAGTTATTGGAATTAATCGCCGACCATTCTATACATCCTCGTACTGCGTCTAGTGTAGGTAGGGTGTACTCGCGCAACATCCACTGAACCATTGGGACTTCTTCTCGATTATTCACTTGTTGCTCTCGTGGCTCCTCAAATAACGAGTTTTCCCAAGGTAAATTATAAACGCGGGTGGATTGATGTTCATTGTTTGATGATCTTGCCTAATAATATGCTCCAGATCTAGGTACGAATTGATTGGAATGCAGGAGTTTCAGGTCATAAACGACCTGAAAAGAAAATAAAAATAATTACACAAAAATAAAAAATCATGTCTATAGGTCCTAACATTCCTACTTATCTTATTAATTGTTAAAATTTATTTTCAAAATTTACTGTCGAAACCTCCCTGGCAACGACACCAACAACTTGACCGCCTATAAACATGTTATCGTTTATAGTTAAATATCACACCAAAAATATATAAGAATTAAAACGGTGTTCACAAGTGCACGGGTGAAATCGTAATATAGTTTAGTACAACGAAATACTTTGGAAGTATTCCAAGGATCATACACAAAGGAGGATGGAATAAACTATAAAATAACTTTTTACAATAATAAGTCTAAGTAGTAGTTATTAATTTATATATTATGATAAACCATAAAATAAGTTGATGATATAAAAATAAATAAATAAAATAAAGAAAGAAAGAAAAATTTAAAAAAATGGTTTAAATCAATAAATCAATCAGGAAGATTAACTTGCTTCAGGGTTTACAATTAACATCAGTTAGGGTTTTAGAGAAGATTAGATACCGAATAACCAATTATTACCTCCCGACCTCTAATTAACTAATCTATTGGTTGATACTAGCTTATCTTACGTCCTCACTTTCTTAACCAGGATAAATTATGATTTCCTATGTTCGACTTATCTTGCAACCTCCTCCAGCCTATGATAACTTCCTAGGGTTGTCATTCCTAGTGCTCTAAGCAAACGTAATTCTTAGCAACTACTCATTCTCAAGAAACCCTAAATCATACATTAATCACATCCCAACCAATCGTTAATATCCCCTAAGGGATTTAGCCACTCATGTTGTAACACCCTCAACCTGACTCGATTTACTAGGTCTGAATCTCGGTTGTTACCATGTAAACCACTTAACAAATTTTATAAATAGTTAACAATTGTAACTTATTTAAAACATTTTTCTTATTATTTTATTTAAAGACTCCATATTAGAAAACAAAGAAAGTATTTAAAAACTAATGCATAATACATCAGACTTGTTACAAAATTATTACAACACATAGGCTTACAAAAGATAGACTCTTAGGACATAGTCCTACTAAATGCCAATTTTTCCAAAACATCCACTATATGCATAATGTCTTCGTACACTGCATCTCTGGCGCGTCATTAGCGTTGTCCTTCTAAGAAAACTTTCTTAAACAACCATACTTGAAACATAAGTATGACACTAGTAAGTTTAGAGGAACTTAGTGAGTTTTGAACATCACATACCTTTTATCCTTTATTGATAAATTCTTCATCTTGAATATTTCGATTTCCCCAAATCTTTCTTTAAGGGATACCTTCACGTTTCAAGTTATTTAATTTCATTCTTATACGCCATTTATCATTCCTAACATCTCATCATTAATCTAACTGCTCGATTGACTCCAAATCTTAATAGACAATACTACTTTTTTTCTTTTTCTCTCCAGGCAACTTTTAATAGTTATTCTAGAACAAGTAATTGTAGGCATTATACTTGACGAATACCACTTAATATTCATACTTTCAATAGTTTCCCACATTAAGCTTGCTAAAACATATTAGAAATCGAATCATATCCTGATTCTACCGAATTTACTCATACTAATGATAAACACTCTAGATCGTAGATAAGGAACGACTCAGATTCCACTATATCACAGATCAATACATGATACTATTCAGATACAATGAATATTAAATAACTCAAGATTCCACCTTAATAGCACAGATAAATCAAACTGACGGACTCTTATATTGATTACGCCTATATACTAAATGATAGATATCTACGACAGATACCATTTTTGAACATACTGATTCATACTTCTTTTCAAGAAACTTCTCTTAAGACTTATTCTATTTCATCATAGAAATTCTCATACCAAATAACTTCAGACATATCATATCTTTAACATAAACTTATCAAAATACGCCACAAGGCCAGATAGAATACGCCGTAAAGACTATCAGAGCACGCCATGTAACACCCCTAACCCGTATCCATGCCCGAATAGGGTTACAGAGTGTTACCAAAATTTACAAATCGAATAGCAGCCATTTTATATCAAAAACAAATCCAAAATCAATCATATTGTCCCTTATAAGAGGCCTCGCAGCTCAAAATACAAATTAAAAATGAGTCGAGACTAAATTAGGCCAAGCTATATGCCCGTTGTTAAGCCGTGTGAAAAGTTTAAGCTTACTGACTTATGAAAATCAAAAGATACAGAGGACACATGGTCGTGTCACTTGACACACAATTGAGACATACGCCGGTGTCTCTACCCGGTGGACGAATATGGGCTATTTTCCAAGACACATTTCTCACCCACATGAATACCAACCTAACCTCAACAATTTAACATTATTAGGCCATATTAAGACATTCAATACAAGCTAAAATTAAGTCTTAAACATTCATCATCACAATCAATCAATATTCTCTTAGACACCTCAAATGAAAACTTATAAACATGTCAACCAAATATTCAAACTTACCTATTTAATTCATCTAACAATTCTACCAAAGTTCACCACAAATTAAATATACCCAAACTTGTATTATTCACATTAACATCACTAATATGCCTCATTCTCAAACCAATATATATATGAGTCGGTTATATAGACAAAATATAATTCATAACATTTACACAAGCCAAACTTTGACCAAATCCACGCCAAAACCTATACATGCCATATAAACCATATTGAACATTTCAAAAATTACCAGAATAAGCTGGATAGTGTGACTTGAGTGTTGATCCGATCTTCCAACCTCTAAAAAATCTATAAAGACATTAAATAACACAAGTAAGCTTAATGAAGCTTAGTAAGTTCGACGGGTTAAACATAAATCTTACCGAACCTACTATAACAAATCAAATAAACAAGATTATTCATGTAATCTCCCTGTCAATCACAACTTCAATCGATGAATACACTTGTTTAAAGTCAATACCAAAAGTAAATAATATGTCTTTCAATTTCCATAAATAAATCATCTTATCAAATCTTTCCTAAATCGAAGAATGACTTACGAATAAGAGTACATCGTTATCAGAAGCCCGTAAGCTGAATAGAAGCTCATGAGAGCTAAATAGAAACTAATAAGAGTTTAACAGAAGCTCGTAAGAGCTAAAAAAAAACTCATAAGAGTTGAACAGAAACTCGTAGGATCTGAATAGAAACTCATAAAAGTTGAACAGAAGCTCATAAGAGCTAAACAGAAAGTAAAACATGACACTCAATGTAACACCCAGAATTTGGGCCTAGAAGTTTTGGGCCTTAACCATGGAAGCGTTGGAAGGCAGCTTATAATATTTTGTTGTGCATGTAAATTTCGTTAATGAAGGCTTGTTTTAGTGGTTAAGTGTGCTGAGAGGTGTTGGAGAAGTCTTGGGTTCAAACCTGGACTCTAGCAAAAATTTTGGTTTAAGGTAAATCAAACCCTAGGTGTAGTAGGTAGGCCTTAAGAATATTGTTGGAGAAATTGTGACACAAAAAGCCTTGTGGCTTAGTGGCAAGTAGCGTGTGGAGCATTTAAGGGGAGGCATGGGTTCGAATCCCATGGCAAGCAAAGAGCATTTATTTTGCTAACAGAGGGCGGCAAGAGTTGGTGTTGAATTTAAACTCTGATGATGGAGGGATCCCACATCGGGAAGCTAACATAAGAGTGGATGCAAAGTTGGCTTTAAATAGAGAGAAACATGAGGAGAGTAAAGGTACCCTTATTGGCTGGTCCCTTTCGCTTTGTGACGATTTCAGTTGGGTTGGGCGCCAGCTAAGAGTGCTCAGAGCGTGGATTAACTCCAGTCTTCAATCAGGTGTGTATTTCTTACTACTCTAGCTATAGAATGGCTACTTGGTCATGAATAATGAAAGGGCCATGTGGGCCTAATGGGCCTACGGGCCCAATTGGATAAGTTGTTTGATTATGTAGTAAATATTGGGTTGGACTATGTGAATCTCATATCTGTAGGCTAGCATTACTGAAATGCCTTGTAAGGTAGAATTACCAAAATACCCTTTGTTTATACAATTACCAAAATACCCCTGGTTTGTAAAATTACCAAAATACCTCTAGTTTGTAAAATTACCAAAATACCTCTAATTTTTGAAATTATTGAAATACCCTCGACCTGTAAAATTACTGAAATACCCTCGACTTGTAAAATTACCAAAGTACCCTCGATTTACAAAATTATCATTTTACCCTCGATTTACAAAATTATCATTTTACCCTTGATTTACAAAATTATCATTTTACCCTCGATTTACGTAATTCTTTGTTTTACCCTCGATTTGAAATTATCTTTTACCCTTAATTTACAAAATTACTATTTTATCCTCAATTTACGAAATTACTGTTTTACCTCGATTTATAAAATTACCATTTTACCCCGTGGTGTTAAATGATTGTTTTGCCCTTATGGGCAAGTGGTGACTTGGATTTGTGTGGTTGTGGTTGATTGTGAATATATATTGGTGATATGAATGACTTGATTGTATTTGTTTGATTCAAATATGGCATGATATTCGATTCTATGTTGTATGCCATGACATGTATATCATTTGCATGGGATACGGGTTATATTGATGGAGGAATTGTTACAGCGGCCTCGGCATTGTAATCTGGTGGCCTCGCCACATATATCTATTCGGTGACTTCACACAATATCTCGCAACCTCATTGCAATCAATTAACCGCCATATATATATATATATATATATATATATATATATATATATATATATATATCTGCTCGGTGGCCTAACCACAATATTCAGATCTGGTGACTTCGTCACAATATCCGCGACCTCATTGCAATTCCCTGTGGTGTGTAGCGGTTGGGTGGGTCGAGTAGTCTCCTCACATGGTGTAAGGTTGGTACGGGGTGTATACTGGTGGATTGGGTTGGGATTGCATTCACATTCTGATTTTGATTCTGTTACCTGATATTGATTCTGATTCTTATTCTATCACCTGATTCGATTACGATTCTAGTTCTGATAATGTTTCTTATTCTGTAATGGGTTAAAGCCCATCCGCATCTGTCATTATAGTGGGCTAAGGCCCAATTGATCTTGAAACTATAAGTAGGGCTGAGGCCAAACTTTTAATTCTTTTATATGACCGATCGTTCCTTTTATATAGTAGGGATTTCACATCGAGTTTTCGTAAACTCACCTGCTTATTAACCTTTCACGTAATTTTCAAATTTTAGACGGATTGGAGCTGCGAGGGCTCGGAGGAAGTCACACACACTGCTTTATTTTATAGTTTTGATTATTACTTTTAAATGTTTTATGTGGGTTGTAGTAAAGCCGTTGTAATTTTCTCGGATTTCAAATTTGAAATTTTACTTATTGTTCTTATAATTGCTAGTATTAAAATACGATTTTCCAAAGCAACTACTGTTGTTCAAAACATCACGTATCCGCAATTGTTTTTAAATCAAGCTTCCGCAACTGCCAAGATTTTTACAAAGTTGTTACAAATGTTATTCAAATTGAGGTTTCTAACAAGGTTTAAAAGGGTATAAGTTTTAATTATTAAGAAGGGTTTTTAATGGAAACATGGTTTTCGAAAAACACTTCAATGTGACATGCTAGATTCGAGCCAAACTTCTAGGCCGGGTTTGGGGTGTTACATTTAGTGATATCAGAGCTTGGGTTGCAATAACTCGGCTGTGGATTGGGTTTTCAAAGGTTGAATTTCAAAAAATTATTTTCAACCATGTGGTCTGTTTGAAGTATTTCTCCTAAAAGTGTGGCACACCGAGTCTTATTGTAAATCCGTAAGTCTTCAAATAATTTTGTCTATTTAGAAATTGAAATCTTGAGATTCTTTAGATATTGGTGCTAATTTAAATTTGGTATTTATTTTATGTGGATGTGATGTTTGGATATAGAAATTGTATATATGTGTGATAAATATGTGTCGGCTTCAGTGAATAAGTGTTGTATGTATGAGATGTTTCAAGTTCTAATTGAAGTGTGATAGTGATAGTAGGATCAGAGTGCGCAGCGGTAGCGTAGTGGGGTAGATGTTACACGACTACCCTGTTAGATGGAAATTTCGGGGATGAAATTTCTTTAAGGGAGGTAGAGTTGTAACACCTGAATTTGGGCCTAGAAGTTTTGGGCCTTAACCATGGAAGCGTTTGAAGGCAGCTTATAATATTTTGTTGTGCATGTAAATTTCGTTAATGAAGGCTTGTTTTAGTGGTTAAGTGTGCTGAGAAGTGTTGGAGAAGTCCTGGGTTCAAACTTGGACTCTAGCAAAAATTTTGGTTTAAGGTGAATCAAACCCTGGGTGTAGTAGGTAGGCCTTAAGAATATTGTTGGAGAAATTGTGACACAAAAATCCTTGTGGCTTAGTGGCAAGTAGCGTGTGGAGCATTTAAGGGGAGGAATGGGTTCGAATCCCATGGCAAGCAAAAAGCATTTATTTTGCTAACAGGAGGCGGCAAGAGTTGGTGTTAAATTTAAACTCTGATGATGGAGGGATCCCACATCGGGAAGCTAACATAAGAGTGGATGCAAAGCTGGCTTTAAATAGAGAGAAACATGAGGAGAGTAAAAGTACCCTTATTGGCTGGTCCCTTTCGCTTTGTGGCGAGCTCGGTTGGGTTAGGCGCCGGCTCAGAGTGCTCGGAGCGTGGATTAACTCCAGTCTTCAATCAGGTGTGTATCTCTTACTACTCTAGCTGTAGAATGGCTACTTCGGGCCGCAATGGGCTGAAAGGGGCCATATGGGCCTAATGGGCCTACGGACCCAATTGGATAAGTTGTTTGATTATGTAGTAAATATTTGGTTGGACTATGTGAATCTCATATCTGTAGGCTAGCATTACTGAAATGCCTTGTAAGGTAGAATTACCAAAATACCCTTTGTTTATACAATTACCAAAATACCCCTGGTTTGTAAAATTACCAAAATACCTCTAGTTTGTAAAATTACCAAAATACCTCTAATTTTTGAAATTATTGAAATACCCTCGACCTGTAAAATTACTGAAATACCCTCGACTTGTAAAATTACCAAAGTACCCTCGATTTACAAAATTATCATTTTACCCTTGATTTACAAAATTATCGTTTTACCCTCGATTTACAGAATTATTGTTTTACCCTCGATTTACAGAATTATCTTTTTACCCTTAATTTACAAAATTACTATTTTATCCTCAATTTACAGAATTACCGTTTTACCATCGATTTATAAAATTACCATTTTACCCCCAGGGTGTTAAATGATTGTTTTGCCCTTATGGGCAAGTGACTGACTTGGACTGTGTGGTTGACGGATTTGATTGTGAATATATATTGGTGATATGAATGACTTGACTGTGACTGTTTGATTCAAATATGGCATGATATTCTGATTCTGTATGTTGTATGCCATGACATGTATATCTGTTGCATGGGATACGGGTTATATTGATGGAGGAATTGTTCTGGCAGCCTCGCTATAATCTGGTGGCCTCGCCACATATATCTGTTCTGGTGACTTCGTCACAATATCCGGCGACCTCATTTTGCTGGTGGTAACCGCCACATATATATATATATATCTGTTCTGGTGGCCTAACCACAATATCTGTATCTGGTGACTTCGTCACAATATCTGGCAGCCTCGCTGCAATTCCTGTGGTGTGTAGCGGTTGGGTGGGTCGAGTAGTCTCCTCACATGGTGTAAGGTTGGTACGGGGGTGTATACGGCTGGATTGGGTTGGGATTGCATTCACATTCTGATTTTGATTCTGTTACCTGATTTTGATTCTGATTCTTATTCTATCACCTGATTCTGATTCTGATTCTAGTTCTGATAATGTTTCTTATTCTGTAATGGGTTAAAGCCCATCCAGTGCTTGTCATTATAGTGGGCTAAGGCCCAATTGATACTGAAACTATAAGTAGGGCTGAGGCCAAACTTTTAATTCTTTTATATGACTGACTGTTCCTTTTATATAGTAGGGGATTTCACACTGAGTTTTCGTAAACTCACCCTGTTTATTCACCTTTCACGTAATTTTCAGCCTTAGACGGATTGGAGCTACGAGGAGCTCGGAGGAAGTCACACACACTGTTTATTTTATAGTTTTGATTATTACTTTTAAATGTTTTATGTGGGTTGTAGTAAAGCCGTTGTAATTTTCTGGATTTCAAATTTGAAATTTTACTTATTGTTCTTATAATTGCTAGTATTAAAATACGATTTTCCAAAGCAACTACTGTTGTTCAAAACATCACGTATCCGCAATTGTTTTTAAATCAAGCTTCCGCAACTGCCAAGATTTTTACAAAGTTGTTACAAATGTTATTCAGCTGAGGTTTCTAACAAGGTTTAAAAAGGGTATAAGTTTTTAATTATTAAGAAGGGTTTTTAATGGAAACATGGTTTTCGAAAAACACTTCAATGTGACATGCCAGATTCGAGCCAAACTTCCGTAGGGTTTGGGGTGTTACATTTAGTGATATCAGAACTTGGGTTGCAATAACTCGGCTGTGGATTGGGTTTTCAAAGGTTGAATTTCAAAAATTATTTTCAACCATGTGGTCTGCTTTGAAGTATTTCTCCTAAAAGTGTGGCACACCGAGTCTTCTGCAGAATCATCCGTAAGTCTTCTAATAATTTTGTCTATTTAGAAATTGAAATCTGTAGATTCTTTAGATATTGGTGCGAATTTAAATTTGGTATTTATTTTATGTGGATGTGATGTTTGGATATAGAAATTGTATATATGTGTGATAAATATGTGTAAACAGTGAATAAGTGTTGTATGTATGAGATGTTTCAAGTTCTAATTGAAGTGTGATAGTGATAGTAGGATCGAGTCTTGCATTGATAGCGTAGTGGGGTAGATGTTACACGACTACCTCATTAGATGGAAATTTCAGGATGAAATTTCTTTAAGGAGGTAGAGTTGTAACACCGAATTTGGGCCTAGAAGTTTTGGGCCTTAACCATGGAAGCGTTTGAAGGCAACTTATAATATTTTGTTGTGCATGTAAATTTCGTTAATGAAGGCTTGTTTTAGTGGTTAAGTGTCTTTGAGAAGTGTTGGAGAAGTCACGGTTCAAACTTGGACTCTAGCAAAAATTTTGGTTTAAGGTGAATCAAACCACAGGTGTAGTAGGTAGGCCTTAAGAATATTGTTGGAGAAATTGTGACACAAAATCCTTGTGGCTTAGTGGCAAGTAGCGTGTGGAGCATTTAAGGGGAGGCATGGGTTGAATCCCATGGCAAGCAAAGAGCATTTATTTTGCTAACAGTGGGCAAGAGTTGGTGTTGAATTTAAACTTTGATGATGGAGGATCCCACATCGGAAGCTAACATAAGAGTGGATGCAAAGTGGCTTTAAATAGAGAGAAACATGAGGAGAGTAAAGGTACCCTTATTGGTGGTCCTTTCGCTTTGTGGCGAGCTCGGTTGGGTTAGGCGCCGGCTAAGAGTGCTCGGGCGTGGATTAACTCCGATCTTCAATCGGTGTGTATCTCTTACTACTCTAGTCAGAATGGCTACTTGGTCGCGATGGGCTGAAAGGGGCCATGTGGGCCTAATGGGCCTACGGACCCAATTGGATAAGTTGTTTGATTATGTAGTAAATATTGGGTTGGACTATGTGAATCTCATATCTGTAGGCTAGCATTACTGAAATGCCTTGTAAGGTAGAATTACCAAAATACCTCTAGTTTGTAAAATTACCAAAATACCTCTAATTTTTGAAATTATTGAAATACCCTCGACCTGTAAAATTATTGAAATACCCTCGACTTGTAAAATTACCAAAGTACCCTCGATTTACAAAATTATCATTTTACCCTTGATTTACAAAATTATCATTTTACCCTCGATTTACAGAATTACTGTTTTACCCTCGATTTACAGAATTATCTTTTTACCCTTAATTTACAAAATTACTATTTTATCCTCAATTTACGTAATTACCGCTTTTACCTCGATTTATAAAATTACCATTTTACCCCAGTGGTGTTAAATGATTGTTTTGCCCTTATGGGCAAGTGACCGACTTAGACTGTGGTTGATTGATTTGATTGTGAATATATATTGGTGATATGAATGACTTGATCGTGATCTGTTTGATTCAAATATGGCATGATATTACGATTACGTATGTTGTATGCCATGACATGTATATCATTGCATGGGATACGGGTTATATTGATGGAGGAATTGTTCAGCAAATCACATCAGAATCTGGTGGCCTCGCCACATATATACGATACAGTGACTTCGTCACAATATCTGCACCTTGCTGCAATCTGGTGGCTCATATATATATATATATATATATATATATATATATATATATATATATATATATCTGCTACGTGGCCTAACCACAATATCTGTATCTGGTGACTTCGTCACAATATCTAGCAGCCTCGCTGCAATTCCTATGGTGTTTTACGGTTGGGTGGGTCGAGTAGTCTCCCCACATGGTGTAAGGTTGGTACGGGGGTGTATACGGCTGGATTGGGTTGGGATTGCATTCACATTCTGATTTTGATTCTGTTACCTGATATTGATTCTGATTCTTATTCTATCACCTGATTCTGATTCTGATTCTAGTTCTGATAATGTTTCTTATTCTGTAATGGGTTAAAGCCCATCTGGTACTGTCTGTTATAGTGGGCTAAGGCCCAATTGATACTGAAACTATAAGTAGGGCTGAGGCCAAACTTTTAATTCTTTTATATGACTGACTGTTCCTTTTATATAGTAGGGGATTTTACACTGAGTTTTTGTAAACTCACCCTGTTTATTAACCTTTCAGGTAATTTTCAGCCTTAGACGGATCGGAGCTGCGAGGGGCTCGGAGGAAGTCACACACACTGTTTATTTTATAGTTTTGATTATTACTTTTAAATGTTTTATGTGGGTTGTAGTAAAGCCGTTGTAATTTTCTGGATTTCAAATTTGAAATTTTACTTATTGTTCTTATAATTGCTAGTATTAAAACACGGTTTTCCAAAGCAACTGCTGTTGTTCAAAACATCACGTATCCGCAATTATTTTTAAATCAAGCTTCCGCAACTGCCAAGATTTTTACAAAGTTGTTACGAATGTTATTCAGCTGAGGTTTCTAACAAGGTTTAAAAAGGGTATAAGTTTTTAATTATTAAGAAGGGTTTTTAATGGAAACATGGTTTTCGAAAAACACTTTAATGTGACATGCCAGATTCGAGCTAAACTTCCAGGCCGGGTTTGGGGTGTTACACTCAATTCCAGTCTTAGTCATTTTTTTTTTGCTTTATTGTCTTGAAAAGCTTGTGCATCACTCATCCCTTGCTTCCACGTATCCGCAATTGTTTTTAAATCAAGCTTCCGCAACTGCCAAGATTTTTACAAAGTTGTTACAAATGTTATTCAGCTGAGGTTTCTAACAAGGTTTAAAAAGGGTATAAGTTTTTAATTATTAAGAAGGGTTTTTAATGGAAACATGGTTTTCGAAAAAGACTTTAATGTGACATGCCAGATTCGAGCCAAACTTCCAGGCCGGGTTTGGGGTGTTACATTTAGTGATATCAGAGCTTGGGTTGCAATAACTCGGCTGTGGATTGGGTTTTCAAAGGTTGAATTTCAAAAAATTATTTTCAACCATGTGGTCTGTTTGAAGTATTTCTCCTAAAAAGTGTGGCACACCGAGTCTTGGCGCCGAATCCGTAAGTCTTCTGAATAATTTTGTCTATTTAGAAATTGAAATCTTGTAGATTCTTTAGATATTGGTCTAATTTAAATTTGGTATTTATTTTATGTGGATGTGATGTTTGGATATAGAAATTGTATATATGTGTGATAAATATGTGTCGCTTTCAAAGAATAAGTGTTGTATGTATGAGATGTTTCAAGTTCTAATTGAAGTGTGATAGTGATAGTAGGATCGAGTGCTTGCTAGATAGCGTAGTGGGGTAGATGTTACACGACTACCTCATAGATGGAAATTCAGGATGAAATTTCTTTAAGGAGGTAGAGTTGTAACACCGAATTTGGGCCTAGAAGTTTTGGGCCTTAACCATGGAAGCGTTTGAAGGCAGCTTATAATATTTTGTTGTGCATGTAAATTTCGTTAATGAAGGCTTGTTTTAGTGGTTAAGTGTCTTGGAGAAGTGTTGGAGAAGTCCTGGTTCAAACTTGGACTCTAGCAAAAATTTTGGTTTAAGGTGAATCAAACCCTGGGTGTAGTAGGTAGGCCTTAAGAATATTGTTGGAGAAATTGTGACACAAAAATCCTTGTGGCTTAGTGGCAAGTAGCGTGTGGAGCATTTAAGGGGAGGCATGGGTTGAATCCCATGGCAAGCAAAAGCATTTATTTTGCTAACGAGGCGGCAAGAGTTGGTGTTGAATTTAAACTCGATGATGGAGGATCCCACATCGGAAGCTAACATAAGAGTGGATGCAAAGTCGGCTTTAAATAGAGAGAAACATGAGGAGAGTAAAGGTACCCTTATTGGCTGGTCCTTTCGCTTTGTGGCGAGCTCGGTTGGGTTAGGCGCCGCTAAGAGTGCTCGGGCGTGGATTAACTCCATCTTCAATCGGTGTGTATTTCTTACTACTCTAGTCAGTAGAATGGCTACTTGGACATGATGGGTGAAAGGGGTCATGTGGGCCTAATGGGCCTACGGACCCAATTGGATAAGTTGTTTGATTATGTAGTAAATATTGGGTTGGACTATGTGAATCTCATATCTGTAGGCTAGCATTACTGAAATGCCTTGTAAGGTAGAATTACCAAAATACCCTTTGTTTATACAATTACCAAAATACCCCTGGTTTGTAAAATTACCAAAATACCTCTAGTTTGTAAAATTACCAAAATACCTCTAATTTTTGAAATTATTGAAATACCCTCGACCTGTAAAATTACTGAAATACCCTCGACTTGTAAAATTACCAAAGTACCCTCGATTTACAAAATTATCATTTTACCCTTGATTTACAAAATTATCATTTTACCCTTGATTTACAGAATTATTGTTTTACCCTCGATTTACAGAATTATCTTTTTACCCTTAATTTACAAAATTACTATTTTATCCTCAATTTATGAAATTACCGCTTTTACCTCGATTTATAAAATTACCATTTTACCCCGTGGTGTTAAATGATTGTTTTGCCCTTATGGGCAAGTGACCGACTTGGACCTGTGGTTGATGGATTTGATTGTGAATATATATTGGTGATATGAATGACTTGATGTGGATTGTTTGATTCAAATATGGCATGATATTCGATTACGTATGTTGTATGCCATGACATGTATATCATTGCATGGGATACGGGTTATATTGATGGAGGAATTGTTCAGCGACCTCATTTTGTAATCCGTGGCCTCGCCACATATATCTCGTTACGGTGACTTCGTCACAATATCCGCAACCTCATCGCAATCTGGTGGCCATACATATATATATATATATATATATATATATATATATATATATATATATGCTACGGTGACCTAACCACAATATTCAGATCTGGTGACTTCGTCACAATATCACTGCACCTCATGCAATTCCCGTGGTGTGTAGCGGTTGGGTGGGTCGAGTAGTCTCCTCACATGGTGTAAGGTTGGTACGGGGTGTATCTGGTGGATTGGGTTGGGATTGCATTCACATTCGATTTTGATTACATTACGATATTGATTCTCGATTCTTATTCTATCACCGATTCGATTACGATTCTAGTTCGATAATGTTTCTTATTCGTAATGGGTTAAAGCCCATCCATCTTTGTCGTTATAGTGGGCTAAGGCCCAATTGATCTTGAAACTATAAGTAGGGTGAGGCCAAACTTTTAATTCTTTTATATGGTACTTTTACCTGTTCAATTTTCATTTAGCGTCGAAATGCTTAGGCTGGAGAATTCCTTATTTAATTTTTTAATTACTTTATGTTTTCATGTATTACTTACCGTTAATGTATTTCTTGGAATGTAAATTTGAATGTTTATTAATTGGGTCTAATATTGTTATTTATAAAAGGTGTTTCATCAATATCTGTTAATCAGATCAGTATATTTTAAATTTCAACCATGGTCATTACAAGTTGTACAATTGTATTATTGAGTATTCTAACAAGTTTAAAATATAATTTTAATTATAAGAGGTTATGAAACATTTTTCTACAATTTAATTACATCTTTGATCTACGTTCAGTGGGGTTTGGTTACATTAAGTTATCGGTTGTATTTTTTGTTGTTTATCTTACAACTTGTGCATATTATCCCTTTTCATATCCGAATTTTTTTAATAAGTTCTTATCAGATTTTTAAACGTTTTACATGTTAATGTGCCAATTGAGTTTAAAAGTTTAGCAATTAATTTTTTTATTTAGAAGGTTTTATGAACGGTTTTAAAGCACTTTAATGTGATTCTTCAGCCAAATTCGGCTTTGGGGGTGATACATTTTTATTATATGTTTTAAATTTGGTGATGCTTTCAATTCGGTTTCAAATAATTTTACTATGTGTTCTTATTGAGTATTGTTCCAAAGGTTGGTCAACAGTTATTATTACGTAAGTTTAATAATTTTTCATTTAGAATTAATTATTGGTTACTTTAGAGTTGGTTTTAATTTAAATGGTTTTATTTATGTGTTATAATTGGAATAAATTGTATAACATGTTGTGTGTCAATATTTATTTTTTTATAATGTTTAATGTAGGATTTTCACTTTATGAATTATGTTTTTAAGATCTAAAGCGTTTTTTAAAGGGGTAAATGTTACATAGTCTTTAAGTGGAAATTTGTTAAATTTTTAGGGTTAGTAACTTGTAACCAATTTGGAAAGTTTTTTGGGCCTTACCAATGGATGGTTTTAGAAGTCATTGTTAATAATTTGTTGGATGGTTTTAAATTGTTCAAAAGTTTTTTAATGGTTAAGAAGTTTTCAAAGTTTGAGAAGTCTGGTTGAAAATTTAAATTTTGAAATTTGATTAAAATGGTGAATTTAAACTGGTTTTAGTTATGGTTGGTTGATATGAATTTGTTGAAAATTGTGAAAATATCTGTGCTTAAGTGGAATATGTTTTGTGAGTTCAAGTTTAATGAGTTTGATGAGGTCGATCATGTAAGTGGAATTTATTTCTAGAAATTAGGAGAAATTTTTAGGTATTGATTTAAACACGATATGTGGGAATTCGACTTGACTGAACATTTAAGAGTGATGAAATTTTTTGTATGAATTGTTAAGTAATCATTAGGTAAGGTCTTGATGGTGGTATGTTTAAACTGGCTTGAAATTGGTAAGGTAAAGTGTGGCGTGCTTGAATTGTGAGATTTGACAATGTATTTGGCTTAGATATTGTGAATTGGATGGTTATAGGCGTAATAATTGTAGATGTGGCAAATGGGCTTGATCAATGGATAAGTATTTGATTAGTAAAAAGTGTGGGTGGACTTTAATCAATATTGGAGTGACCTTATGAAATGCCTTGTAAGGTAGTTGAAACTTTTTTACAATACAGAAAACCTGTGTAAAGTCCAAATGTGTGTTTACTTAAATACCAAAATGTGCTAATTTGAAAATGTTATGCATGGCTAAATGTATTTTGATCTGAAAATTTGTTAGTTACAATACCTGTTTACAATTAAATTTTACTGATTACAAAATCTTTTTTACCTTAGAATGTTTGCGATTACGAATTATTTAAACCCTAATTCAAATTTATATTTTTCCAATTTAATTATTCTCGATTTTAAAATTACCATTTTACCCCTAGGTGATTACAAATATTTTTGCCATTATGGAAGATCATTTACCCTTGGTTGAAATTACTACTTGATTTAATTACCATATTGTATTAATTTATTAATCCGCAATTGTTTTTAAATCAAGCTTCCATACTGCCAAGATTTTTACAAAGTTGTTACGAATGTTATTCAGCTGAGGTTTCTAACAAGGTTTAAAAAGGGTATAAGTTTTTAATTATTAAGAAGGGTTTTTAATGGAAACATGGTTTTCGAAAAACACTTTAATGTGACATGCCAGATTAAAGCTAAACTTCCGGTAGGGTTTGGGGTGTTACACTCAATTCCATCTTAGTCATTTTTTTTGCTTTATTGTCTTGAAAAGCTTGTGCATCACTCATCCCTTGCTTCCACGTATCCGCAATTGTTTTTAAATCAAGCTTCATAATCGCCAAGATTTTTACAAAGTTGTTACAAATGTTATTCATTGAGGTTTCTAACAAGGTTTAAAAAGGGTATAAGTTTTTAATTATTAAGAAGGGTTTTTAATGGAAACATGGTTTTCGAAAAACACTTTAATGTGACATGCCAGATTCGAGCCAAACTTCCAGGCCGGGTTTGGGGTGTTACATTTAGTGATATCAGAGCTTGGGTTGCAATAACTCGGCTGTGGATTGGGTTTTCAAAGGTTGAATTTCAAAAAATTATTTTCAACCATGTGGTCTGTTTGAAGTATTTCTCCTAAAAAGTGTGGCACACCGAGTCTTCGGCGCCGAATCCGTAAGTCTTCTGAATAATTTTGTCTATTTAGAAATTGAAATACTGTAGATTCTTTAGATATTGGTCTGAATTTAAATTTGGTATTTATTTTATGTGGATGTGATGTTTGGATATAGAAATTGTATATATGTGTGATAAATATGTGTCGGCTTCAGTGAATAAGTGTTGTATGTATGAGATGTTTCAAGTTCTAATTGAAGTGTGATAGTGATAGTAGGATCGAGTCTTGCTATGATAGCGTAGTGGGGTAGATGTTACACGACTACCCTGTTAGATGGAAATTTCAGGGATGAAATTTCTTTAAGGGAGGTAGAGTTGTAACACCCAGAATTTGGGCCTAGAAGTTTTGGGCCTTAACCATGGAAGCGTTTGAAGGCAGCTTATAATATTTTGTTGTGCATGTAAATTTCGTTAATGAAGGCTTGTTTTAGTGGTTAAGTGTGCTGAGAAGTGTTGGAGAAGTCCTGGGTTCAAACTTGGACTCTAGCAAAAATTTTGGTTTAAGGTGAATCAAACCCTGGGTGTAGTAGGTAGGCCTTAAGAATATTGTTGGAGAAATTGTGACACAAAAATCCTTGTGGCTTAGTGGCAAGTAGCGTGTGGAGCATTTAAGGGGAGGCATGGGTTCGAATCCCATGGCAAGCAAAGAGCATTTATTTTGCTAACAGGAGGCGGCAAGAGTTGGTGTTGAATTTAAACTCTGATGATGGAGGGATCCCACATCGGGAAGCTAACATAAGAGTGGATGCAAAGCTGGCTTTAAATAGAGAGAAACATGAGGAGAGTAAAGGTACCCTTATTGGCTGGTCCCTTTCGCTTTGTGGCGAGCTCGGTTGGGTTAGGCGCCGGCTAAGAGTGCTCGGAGCGTGGATTAACTCCAGTCTTCAATCAGGTGTGTATTTCTTACTACTCTAGCTGTAGAATGGCTACTTCGGGCCGCGATGGGCTGAAAGGGGCCATGTGGGCCTAATGGGCCTACGGACCCAATTGGATAAGTTGTTTGATTATGTAGTAAATATTGGGTTGGACTATGTGAATCTCATATCTGTAGGCTAGCATTACTGAAATGCCTTGTAAGGTAGAATTACCAAAATACCCTTTGTTTATACAATTACCAAAATACCCCTGGTTTGTAAAATTACCAAAATACCTCTAGTTTGTAAAATTACCAAAATACCTCTAATTTTTGAAATTATTGAAATACCCTCGACCTGTAAAATTACTGAAATACCCTCGACTTGTAAAATTACCAAAGTACCCTCGATTTACAAAATTATCATTTTACCCTTGATTTACAAAATTATCATTTTACCCTTGATTTACAGAATTATTGTTTTACCCTCGATTTACGAAATTATCTTTTACCCTTAATTTACAAAATTACTATTTTATCCTCAATTTACTGTAATTACCGTTTTACCCTCGATTTATAAAATTACCATTTTACCCCCAGGGTGTTAAATGATTGTTTTGCCCTTATGGGCAAGTGACTTGACTTGGACCGTGTGGTTGTGGTTTGATTGTGAATATATATTGGTGATATGAATGACTTGATGTGTATTTGTTTGATTCAAATATGGCATGATATTCGATTACAGATGTTGTATGCCATGACATGTATATCATTGCATGGGATACGGGTTATATTGATGGAGGAATTGTTACAGCGACCTCATTGTAATCTGGTGGCCTCGCCACATATATTCTGTTTCGGTGACTTCGTCACAATATCCGCGACCTCATTTGCAATCAATTCCGCCACATATATATATATATATCTTACGGTGGCCTAACCACAATATCATGATCTGGTGACTTCGTCACAATATCCGGCACCTCATTGCAATTCTGTGGTGTGTAGCGGTTGGGTGGGTCGAGTAGTCTCCTCACATGGTGTAAGGTTGGTGCGGGGTGTATACTGGTGGATTGGGTTGGGATTGCATTCACATTCGATTTTGATTACATTACGATATTGATTCGATTCTTATTCTATCACCGATTACGATTCGATTCTAGTTACGATAATGTTTCTTATTCGTAATGGGTTAAAGCCCATCCGTCTTGTCATTATAGTGGGCTAAGGCCCAATTGATACTGAAACTATAAGTAGGGCTGAGGCCAAACTTTTAATTCTTTTATATGACTGACTGTTCCTTTTATATAGTAGGGGATTTTACACTGAGTTTTTGTAAACTCACCCTGCTTATTAACCTTCGGGTAATTTTCACCTTAGACGGATCGGAGCTGCGAGGGCTCGGAGGAAGTCACACACTGCTTATTTATTTTATAGTTTTGATTATTACTTTTAAATGTTTTATGTGGGTTGTAGTAAAGCCGTTGTAATTTTCTCGGATTTCAAATTTGAAATTTTACTTATTGTTCTTATAATTGCTAGTATTAAAACACGGTTTTCCAAAGCAATCTAGTTGTTCAAAACATCACGTATCCGCAATTGTTTTTAAATCAAGCTTCCAATCGCCAAGATTTTTACAAAGTTATTACGAATGTTATTCAAATTGAGGTTTCTAACAAGGTTTAAAAAGGGTATAAGTTTTAATTATTAAGAAGGGTTTTTAATGGAAACATGGTTTTCGAAAAACACTTTAATGTGACATGCCAGATTCGAGTTAAACTTCCAGGCCGGGTTTGGGGTGTTACACTCAATTCCAGTCTTAGTCATTTTTTTTTTGCTTTATTGTCTTGAAAAGCTTGTGCATCACTCATCCCTTGCTTCCACGTCAATTAGGCCTTTATATCTTCATTCTACACACTCAATTGAACATATTAGCACAACTTAAGGCCCGTGTCAGCCTATTGGGTCACAACACTTACAAAATGTGTTAAAAAATACTTATTTTATTAATATTTTATCTTAAGGTCTAAATACTAAAAAAACATAATCTAAAATCCTTAATTGCGTAAAAAAATAATCTCTTTAAGTGTAGAATTGACCCAAATTAAATACTACATTTGATGGTAGGTCAATAAGTGGAACTTTAATAGAAGTATGACAGCTTCACTATTTCAATTTACTTCTAGCATAAAGGAATGGAATAAATCTATTTACGAACATGTTGGGACTCGTAAAAGATGATTGATAAACAAGTTATCGACCATTCAAAGGGCATTGGAATGTTCTAATTCAAACCGTTTGTTCCAGCTAGAAATGAAGGTATGAGAGGAGTTGGAAACCGTTCTTCATCATGAGGAATTACTATAGAAACAAAAAGCTAGACATGACTGGCTCAACTTGGGAGATCGATACACAAAGTTTTTCTACATCCATTTGCTCTAAATAAGGAAGTGTAACCGATCACTGCTTTGCGAAATATTGATGGTGATTGGATTTATGATTCGGATGTCCTTCAGTTTGAAGCAGTTGGTTTTTTTCAAAAGTTGTTTAGTGATGTCCCAAATCCTATGAGGGGATTACCTTCCAATATTTTTCCATGTCTTAATGATTGTGATGTTGAATTTCTGGATAGGGCGGTTTCTTATGAGGAAATTAAAACGACATTATTTGACATCACCCCTTTAAAGACTCTGGGAAGTGATGGCTTTCACGTCATCTTTTTTACAGAACAAGTAAGGGTAGTTGGCAGTGACGTTTATGAGTGGGTTAAAATGGTATTTGCTGAAGGAAGTATAGATCCAAAGTTGAATAATACACTGATTGTTCTTATTTTCAAGGTCTCAAGTCCTAAAATATTTTTCTAGTTTCACCCTATAAGTCTTTGTTCTATTTTGTACAAGTTGATTATAAAGATAATAGGTAATCGCTTCAAATTTATTTTCCCCAAGATCATTACGCAAAAGCAAGACGGTTTCATTGTGGGAAAGAACATCACTAATAATATCATTATATTGTAGGAAGTGATTCATTCCATAAAAGGTAAAAATAATAAGAAGCGGGTGATGGAGATTAAAATTGATTTGGAGAAAGCCTACGACAGGGTGCGATGGGATTTTATTGATGTCTCTCTCTAGGCTACAAGTATTCCAAATTTTCTTAGAAATGTAATTATGTCAGCTATCATAAATTCTACCATGCAAGTTTTGTGGAATGGGGTTTCAACACATAAATTTGGCAAGGTTTGTGGAATGGGGTTTCAACACATAAATTTAGGCCTACCAGAGGGATGCGTCAGGAGTGCCCATTGTCTTCATATCTTTTTGTGTTGTGCATGGAATGGTTTGGACATAGCATTCATTTTGCAATTTCAAATGACAAGTGGTTTCCTATCCAGTTAGTTCAGTTCGGACCAACAGTATCACACATTTTCTTTCCAGATGATTTGGTTATTTTTAGTAAAGAGGACATGCATCAAGATTGATTACTTAAAGAAATTTTAGAGCACTTCTGTGCCTTTTTTTTCCATAAGATTAATGCTCAGAAGACAAACATTCTCTTTTCTAGTGGAGTTGATGATACATTGGGAGGGTTGCTAAGTTATCTGTTTGATTTTCAAAGAGTACAAAATCTTGGATACTATCTGGGTGTCCTTTGTTTCATGAAAAAGTAATTAACAACACATTGAGATTCATGGTAGAAAAGATTCGTAGCAAATTGCAGAGTTGGCATGCCAGACAACTTTTACTAGCTGACAAAGCTACCTTAGCCCAAGTGGTCCTTTTATCAATTTCCAATTATTTTAAGCAATCCATGATGGTTCCCAAAGGAATCTACGAGTCTCCAGATTTGGTTACTGTTTGGTATATAAAAGGTAAATTAAGGATAGATTTTAGTAAGTAAAGTATTTGTTCTAGCTAAGTATAGAATTTTGTGTAATATGCCATTTGGTAAACTTAAAGTTTTGGCGAGCTCTAGGGTTTGACAGACTCTTCTGTTAAGTATCCACCCAACATAGATGTTTTGGGCGAATTCGTTAAGTTTGCAATTGTTTACTTTTTTTTGTTATTTTAGCATGGTGATTTGGTTAGTTAAATTAAGGTCTAGTTAAAACAGAACTAACATATTGTAGATGATAAGACCTAAATTTTGTTAAGTGCATTTAATCACGTGAATCAAGAGAGTTAGTAGAATTATCTGATTTTCTCCACTTATCATTGTCTCCATGCTTAAGTATATAAGGATAGGGATGGTCTGTTTGGACACATTTACATCTTCTTCTTCTTTCTTGATTTCTTGTAAAAGTCTCTAAAAAATTTAAGTTTAAAGAACTTCTTGGAAATGAAGGTTTGCAATATCTAGGTAACTTATACATTAGTACCACCTTCCTGGTAATTTATGATGAACCTTTAAAGTTATCATTGAAGCCATTTACGTATTTATCGTACTACATGCATAATTGTTAGAATAGTGTATGAAGAATGAGACTTCCTAATTCTAGATTAAGTTTTGTTGATTCTTGTATGCATGATCATATTTGATAGATTGATGATATGAATTGTATAAATATCTTTCTTTTAGTTCCAGAAGCTAACAAAGGTCTAAGTGATAAAAGCAAAGGACTTGCTTTGTAGATTGTGCTAGAATTTTTGTGAGTTCTTTATTACTTCCATGTGTTGTAAATTTCTTCTTTACATAATTCATATAAGGTAAGTAATCCTCCTTTGTAATGGATGAAAGTTTTATATGTGGATAATGATTATCCAAAGTTGTCAATCTGAGATCGGCCTGTCTGTGATATGAAATAAGCATCATTCTTCATACTTAAACCACTACCATCTATTTCTAATATGCAAGATATAATCTGATATGTGGTGATAGAGATAATAAGATAAGTTTGTATAGCCTCCAGTAGGGCAGCTACATTGCAAACTGGATTGGTCGATCATGATAAAACATGCTATTTTAAATGAAAATGATATGAGGAGTGAAGAGAGAGTATGTATGTGAATGATACTGTATGATATGCTTCTGATTCCAAATTCTGGGTACTTGTCTGGTATAAAGATAAGTTGCCTGAGTTGTGTTAAACTGGAGTACAATATACACCCAAGGGATAAGTAAGTTGGCGTATTGAGTCTATCTGTGTTTTTGACCACCTCTAGATGTACTAACGTTTAGAGTGTCAATACTGCAACTAAATATATGAATATTGCAGTTGTGTCCGCAAGTATACAGGTTAGGTTTTAATATAGTTTGTTTACAACAAAACACTTGGTAAGTATTCTGAGGATCGTACCTAAGAGATTGCAGTTTGGGAAAAATAACTATTAATCCAATTACCAAAAATAATTACTACTACTTAAGTCACGAATTAGTAGTGTTAATCAAGAAGCAATGTGATAATAATAAACTAAATAAATTTAACTAAACCCAAATCTACTCTTAGGTTTATGTATCGACTTTTCCTATTCCTTGTTCCGACTACATGAGTTCCTTTAACCTAAATCTAATTGTTTTAGCTAATTAACTATTGATGTAGGGTTCTCAATGATTGGTTACTAATTAACCTGCTAATTAACCTAGCAGGGCTTTTCAGTCTTTTACTAACCTAACTAGATGGCAAGATTACTCACATCTCGATGATGCAGTACAGACCATGGTAGGGTAAGGTTTTCACGGATAGGCAATACCAATTTTGGGTTAATTCCCACCTATATGACTTCCTAAGGTCGTTAAGCCTAGTGTTTATGTTCCTCCTTCCCTAACCACTAATCTGCTAAGTGATGCTTGGTAAGCAATATCGATTTTGGGTTAATTCCTACCTATATGACTTTCTAGGGTCGTCAATCCTAATGTTTAATAACACTCAACCAGATCTAACCAATCCAAATGAACTCTATCAATCAATCAATTAATAAAATTAGTACAATTGAAACATGCAAAATATAGATAAAGCACAAATTTATTATAATCTTCACACAAACATTCAATTAAGATTATTAAAGAAAGAGATATAAAGAATAGAATAAGGAAAATAGATGCTCATGGATTTATTGATGAAAGCGTGGCACCAGAATAATCTCCACTCACGAAAGTCTCACTTCAGAATAGGATCTTTCGATTACAAGAACATAAAATAACCTAAGTGAAATCTAAGAACAAAGTAAAAACCTAAGAATAATTTTTGTCTCTCTAAAATTGTGTGTTTAAACTTATTACAATGGCCATTATATAGGCTAAACTCGGAATATTAAATGCTTAAATTATCCTTGAAGTCCTTAGAGTTTGACTAGGATAAATACTCTTAATTTCCCTCAATAATGCAATTATCATGTGTAGAGACTTTTTTTTGGGCCGCGCAAAAGTGATGTTGCAACATAAAGGGTGTGTCATGACACAACAGGGGGCGTGTCATGACATCGAGGGAAATTTCACTCCAGGACATGTTTTTGCTTCAGTCTTAGATGTTTCGACATCAGTGTCTTGGTGTCGTAATATAGGCATCAGTTTCGGCTCGAATAAGCATATTTAACTCCCGATTTGTCCTATAATACCAAGTAAACTTATATAGATATATTAAATGTAATGAAACTACTAAAAGGCATAAGCTATTACTTTAAGCATGAAAACCTAAATATATACTAAGATACTTTGATTTAACTATTAAATAAGTAAAGTTATATGTAAAAAGTGTAACACCCCTCACCCATATTCCACACCGAAATAGGGTTACGGAGCATTACTAGACTTACAACACATTTAAACATTCAATTATTCACAATTCATGCAAACATTAATCAAACTCAAGCATAATGTCCCTATGATGAGCCTTCGAGGCCTTAAACATACTTTGGGAGTGGTTCGGGACTAAACTAATAGCTGAAGAAACTTTCACGAAACTTAGAAAAATTTTCTGAAAATAGGGAACACACGCCCGTGTGGCCAGGCCGTGTGTCTCACACGGCCACCAGACACACCCGTGTCATAAGCCATGTAGACATTCGAAATGGGAGCACATGGACATGTCCCAGTCCATGTCCAACCCTGTGTAACTATCTGACTTGGGTCACACGTCCAACACACACGCCCGTGTGCCCTAAAAATGGCCACACACTCCCGTATGCCAGGCCATGTGCTAGGTCATGCCAAACCTGTAGTGTATACTGACTTATGCTACACGACCAAGTCATATGCCCATGTGTCAGGCCCTAGAAATCATTAAAAACCGAGTCAAAATCACTTACCAATTAAGCTCCAAAGTGACCAAACCCTAAAACGAACAAAATGGTTTTCTTCCTCCTCAATATTTGCTTAATGAAAATGATAATAAAGCTTTAATTTGGTTTTGTTTTATTTATTTTAAGTTAAATTACCAAATTACAATTATAACCTTAATAATAAACCATTTAAAACACCTTAATATATGTCCATATATGTCCACTCATGATATTAATGGTTTAATTACAACATAAGGACCTTTACTTTAAGGTTCTATAGCTATTAAAAACTTTTAGCTAATAAAACTCCACTTTTACACTTTACGCGATTTAGTCATTTTTACTAAATTAACCAACCAAACAATAAAATTTCTTAATGAAAGTTTTACACAATCACATTATCATGCTGAATATATTAAAATATTAATAAAATAATATTTTTACTTCGAATTTATGGTCCCGAAACCACTGTTTCGATTTGACTAAAAACAGGCTGTTACAACTCTCCCCCCTTAGAGATTTTCGTCCCCAAAAATCTTACCAGTGAATGGGTTAAGATACTATTTTCTCATAGCTTTCTCAGGCTCCCACGTAGTCTCTTCGACACCGTGTCATTTCCAAAGTACTTTTCCGAGAGCTATACTTTTATTTCTCAACTATTTAACCTCACGTGCTAGAATTTTGATCGGTTCTTCGTTGTATGTCATATCGGTTTGAATTTTGATCTCCGATGGAGAAATCACATGGGATGAATCAGATCTATATATGCGCAACATCGATACACGAAACACATTGTGAATCTTTTCTAACTCAATAGGTAATGCTAACCGATATGCCACTGGCCCTATTCTTTCAATAATCTCATACGGCCCGATGAATCGCGGACTCAATTTGCCTTTGTGACCGAAACGAAGTATTTTCTTCCACAGAGATACTTTCAAGAACACTTTGTCACCAATCTGAAATTTAATGTCTTTTCGTTTCAAATCCGCGTACAATTTCTAACTATCTAAAGCTGCTTTCAAACAGTCGCGAATTACTTTCACTTTCTCTTCAGTTTCTTTAACCAAATCAACCCCGTGAATCTGTTTCTCGTTAAGCTCAGTCTAGTACAATGGAGTTCGGCATTTACAACTATACAATGCTTCATACGGCGCCATCTTTATGCTCGATTGAAAACTGTTATTATATGCAAATTCAACAAGCGGCAAATATTTCTCCCAATTGCCTTCGAACTCTAAAACACAACATCGGAGCATATCTTCGAGGATCTGAATTACTCATTCAAACTGTCCGTCAGTTTGTGGATAAAAAGTTGTACAAAAATTCAATTTCGTACCCAGACCTTCTTGCAATTTCCTCCAAAATCGCGATGTAAACCTCGGATCTCTATCTGAAATAATCGAAATTGGTACCCCGTGCAATCTAACAATCTCAACAATGTACAACTTAGCTAATCGTTCAAGTGACTAGTCACTACGTATCGGAATGAAATGTACTAATTTCGATAATTGATCAACAACAACCCAAATTGCATCTTTCTTCTTCAAAGATAGAGGTAATCCTGATACAAAATCTATAGTCCTTCTATCCCATTTCCACTCTGGTATCATCATAGGCTGAAGCAAACCCGAAGGCACTTGATGCTCGACTTTCACTTGCTGATAAATCAAACACTTCGATACAAACTCAAAAATATCTCGTTTCATACCCAACCACCAATTCGACCTCTTCAAATCATTGTACATTTTGGTAGTCCCCGGGTGAATAGATAAGTTACTACTATGTGCCTCGTGCAAAATTTTTTGAATCAACTCTTGATTTTTCGGTACGCAAATTCTGTTTCGAAACATCAAACAATCATTGGTTCTGACTTGGTACTCTGAATCACTAGTCGACTAGCATTTCACTCTTTTAGCTTGCAATTCACAATCACATTTCTAAGCTTCGCAAATTTGCTGAAGAAATACTGGTTTAGCTTTTAACTCAGCTAAAATCTAACCATCATCAGATAATGCCAACTGTGTATTCATTGATCTCAAGGCAAACAACGATTTTCTACTTAAAGCATCCGCAACTACATTCACTTTCCCTGGATAATAATCGATTACTAACTCATAATCTTTTAGTAGCTCGAGCCATCTTTGTTGTCGCAAATTCAAATCTTTCTGAGTCATAATATACTTTAAGTTTTTATGGTCAGTAAAAATGTGGCATTTTCACTGTACAAATGATGACGCCAAATTTTCAATGCAAAAACTATAGCAGCCAATTATAAATCATGCGTCGGATAATTCTTTTCCTGCAGTTTCAACTGTCTGGAGGCATAAGTTATAACGTTTCCCTCTTGTATCAACACGCAACCTAAACCATTCAATAGCATGTAGCTATAAATCACAAATTCTTTACTCGATTCAGATTAAACCAACACTGGTGCCTTAGTTAACAATGTTTTCAATTGATCAAAACTTTGTTGATATTTCTCAGACCACTCAAACTTTACATCTTTCTGTACCAATTTGGTCATTGGTATAGCAATCATCGAAAACCCTTTTACAAAACGTCGATAGTAACCAGACAATCCCAGAAAGCTTCTGACCTAAGATACATTTCTAGGTCATTTCCAGTCAATAACTACAGAAATCTTGCTCGGATCAACTCGAATATCATCTGCCGAAACAATATGTCCCAAAAATCTGACTTCCCAAAGCCAAAACTCACACTTACTAAATTTAGCATACAGTTGCATATCTCTCAAGGTTTGCAACACAATCCTCAAGTGTCCAGCATGCTTAGACTCTTCTCGTGAATAGATCAAAATGTCATCAATGAACACAACAAATCTGTCTAAATACGGTCTAAAGATCTGATTCATCAAATCCATAAAGACTGCAGGAGCATTAGTCAATCCAAAAGGCATAACAAGAAATTCATAATGTCTGTACCTCATTCTGAATGTAGTTTTTGGCACATCTGAATCTTTAACTCACAACTGATAATAGCCAGATCTTAAATCAATCTTTGAAAACACTGTTTTACCTTTCAACTGATCAAACAAATCATCTATTCTCGGTAACGAATACTTATTCTTTATCGTAACATTGTTGAGTTGATGATAGTCAATACACATTCTCATTGACCCCTCTTTCTTCTTTACAAACAACACAGGCGCACCCCAGGGCAAAAAACTCGGTCATGCAAAACCTCTAACTGTTAACTCTTGCAACTGAGCTTTCAACTCTTTCAACTCTGTCGGAGCCATTCTGTACAGAGCTATAGATATTGGAGATGTTCCCGGTACCAACTCAATAGCAAACTCAACCTCTCTGACCGGTGGCAACCCAACCAATTCTTCTGGAAATACATCCGAATATTCACAGACTACAGGCACCGATTCAATCTTCTTTTCAGACACTTTGGTATCTAAAACGTAAGCAAGATAATATTTGCAATATTTTCTCACATATCTCTGAGCTGACATAGTTGATATCACAACTGGTAATCCACCCGATTCATCAGATTCAATCCAAAGAATTTTATTATTCTGTCATTTCAATTATATTATCTTTCGTCTACAGTTCACAACGGCATCATGTAGAGTCAACCAATCCATACCCAGAATCACATCAAACTCATCAAATGTAAAAGCATCAAGTCAGCCGGAAAATAATAATCTCGAGTCATTAAAGGATAGTTCTTGCATACTTTGTCAACTAGAACATACTTGCCTAAGGGGTTCGATACTTTAGTCACAAATTCTGTAGACTTAGTAGCCAATTTCTTACTAGACAATAAATTTTCACAAACATACCAATGTGTCAATCCATGATCAATTAAAGTAATCACATTAGTGTCGTAAAGAGAAAATTATACTTACCTAATATTTTCAATACAATGCAATAAACATTCATATATCTATTCAATGCATTATTACCCTAACATGCACAAACTCAACATTCAAGTTAGTCCAATAATTTCCATGTATCAATAATATATACCATGATTGATGAGCTCATCAATACCATGATTTCCATTCCCTTGTTATTTTTCCATATTTATCACGTTAAATTTCTCGAAATTTCGATGGATTTTTAGAGGTACACTTTTAGTGTACAATTCTGGGTCTGTCAATTCATATGCATGTGCGCACATTTCCATTTCAGAGAGCACACTTCCGCGAACCTCATCCTTACAGCGGGATTACTAGTCCAGGCTAAAACCCCTGTAATATAAACTCATAGAGTATTTTCGAGATTACCAGTCCAGGTTAAATCCCCTGCAACGACAATTACTCTAATGAGCTTGGATCTGAATTACCAGTCCAGGCTAAATTCAGACCCTAAGTCGGATTACCCGTCCGGGCTAACTACATATTCTTCGGGAGGGCTATATCAAGATAGGATCACCCGTCCGGGATAGATCCTTTTTACCGTCAATTCCTTTTCAGAGATCCATCGAATTTTCCTTTCATTCAACCAGGATTTCTTCCCATTTTATCAAATATATCAATATTTCATCAATTTTCATACAATAAACATTCAAATCATATTCACATCAATAACATACATTTCAAGCATTTAAGAATATAATTCAAGTTACACGAACTTACCTCGATATTTGTTCGTATACACAAATCTACTAATCCCGAACTTTTTCTTTTCCTCGATCTAGCTTTGTATTTGAATTTTATGGATCTAAATAAATAAATTTAATACCAATTTAATACATTTCATGTTCATATGCAACATTCTCTATAATTCCACTATTATTTATAGTTTATTTAAAGCTATCTACTTGAGTCATAGTCACTAAATTATTTTTATCTTGAGCTACAGAACTCAAAATTAGGATACGCTAATTTTATAACAAACTAAACTCACATATCTTATTACCATAAAATTTTCAGAATTTTTTGTTCATCCAATAAGTACATTTTATTCTTTAAAGTCACCCCTATTCTGCTATCTAACAGTTCTGACTCTTCTTCACTAAAAATTAATTATCTCTTCATACAAGATTCGGATGATGTTCCCATTTTTTTTCTTGAACATAGACTCATTCAGGATTCAAAACATATAAATTTAACGGCCTAATTATTTTTTTTCAATTTTTTATGATTTTTCAAATTCAGAACAGGGGAAACCGAATTCATTCTGACCTTATCTCACAAAATTTATTATATCTCATGATTTACAATTCTATTGCTTACATTGTTTCTTCTATGAGAAACTAGACCCAATAAGCTTTAATTTCATATTTTTTTCATCTTCTAATTCGATTTCCAAAATTTATGGTGATTTTTCAAAGTTAGTCTACTGCCAGTAAAGAGGTTTGGGTATTTTTTTCTCATTGCATCCTCTGGTTCCCATGTTGCTTCCTCAATCCCATGCTTTTGCCACAATACTTTAACCAAATTTATCTTTTTATTTCTAAGCTCCTTTATTTCTCGTGCCAATATTTTGACCAGTTCTTCACTATAAATCATATCCGGTAGAATCTCCACTTCTTTCAGAGAAATAACATGTGAAGGATCTGATTGATATCGTCGTAGCATAGATACATGAAAAATATTATGAATTCTATCAAGTTCCGATGGTAATACCAATCGATAAGTGACAGGTCCAATTCTTTTTATGATTTCATATGGCCTGATAAATCTTGGACTCAATTTACCCTTTCGACCGAATCAGAGAATTTTCTTCCAAGGAGACTTTCAGGAATACCTTGTCACCGACCTGAAATTCAATCTCTTTTCGTTTAACATCAACATATGATTTTTGACGATTGGAAGCTGCTTTTAGACTATCCCGAATAACCTTTACTTTTTATTCTGTTTCCAAGATCAAATCAACCCCATGTATCTTCTTTTTACTGAGCTGTGTACAATATAACGGTGTTCTACATTTTTTACCATACAAAGCTTCATACGGAGCCATTTTAATACTGGACTAATAATTATTATTGTAAGCAAATTTAATCAAAGGTAGATACCTCTCCTAATTACCTTCAAACTCTAGCATACAACATCGGAGCATATCTTCCAATACTTGAATTACACGCTCAGATTGGCCATCTGTCTGAGGATGAAATGCAATGCTAAAATACAACTGAGTACCCAAGGCTTCTTGCAATTTGTCCCAGAAACGAGACGTAAATTAAGAATCTCTATCCGATATAATGAAGACAGGCACTCTATGCAGCCCAATCTCAAATATGTACAATTCAGCCAGTTTACCTAAAGAATAATCCATACGTACTGGAATAAAGTGCACTGACTTTGTCAATCGGTCAACAATCACCCAAATAGCATCTTTTTTCCTCGGAGACAACAGTAACCCCGATACAAAATCCATACTGATTCTTTCCCATTTCCATTCTGGTATAGTAATTGGCTAAAGTAAACCTGAAGGTACCTGATGTTCAGCTTTAACTTGCTGACATATCAAACACCTTGATACAAACTTAGAGATATCACATTTCATACCCGACCACCAGTACATCTTTTTCAGATCATTATACATTTTATTACTCCCCGGATGTACAGACATAGTACTGCTGTGAGCCTCATGTAAAATCTTCTGTATGAACTCTAAATTCTGAGGTACACATACCCTACCTCTGAATAACAAACAACCATCAATCCCAACCTAAAATTTAGAATCAGTACCTGACTCACACTATGCTCGTTTAACCTGTAACTTCTCATCATTCTTCTGAGCTTCACATATTTGCTGTAGAATTGCTGGTTTAGCTCTCAATTCAGCTATGATTGAACCATCATCAGTCAGTGACAACCGGGTATTCATAGCTTGTAATGACCCGAACTTTACGGTTATCAGAAAAGTGTACTTTCGGGTCTCCGTTTCTGAAAAAAGGATTGGTAAATATTTATTAAAAATATTTACAAAGTTAAGTGAATGGTTAATTAAAGTTCAATGAAGTGAATTAGCTTAAATTAAGAGTAATTAGATAAAATGATTAAATTGAATATAGTGTGAAAGTTTAATTATAGAATAAAGAAAATTGAAGGGACTAAATAAGTAAATAAGCCAAAGTGAGCGCCAAGTGTGTGATAAAATAACATACATGTGAAATAAATATTATACATACATTTGTAATAAATGTATGTATTTACTTATTATTTAAGTAAATATTATTATATTAATATTATTTTATATTGATTAAATAAATAAAATAAATAATTGAAAGACAAATGTGTGGTTATGATTTGATACAAGTGTATTAATAAAAAAATACATACATTTGTAATACATGTATTTAATTATTAATAGACAGTTATTATTTATAAAAGATATTTATTAATTAAGTAATTATATTATAAGATATTTATATAATAAATAAATTTAATTATGACAAGTGTATGGAGATTATGATATACAAATGTAAAATGAATATTGGATATTAAATAGATATTTTTATAGTTATTGATGTTATTATATTATATATATATATATATATATATATAGTTAAAACATAAAATAAAAGAAAGAAAGAAAAAAAGAGATGAGAAAAAGAAATAGAATATGAAACGTTAGAAGCGGAATGAAAGAATGAAAGAAAGAAAGAAAGAAGAAAGGAAAATTTAAGGGTTTGAAGCTTGAGGTTTAAATAGGTATGTTAATTAAGCCCTTTTCTTTTAATTTTGATGTTTTAGAAGTTTTAGAACAAAGTTTTGTAGAAATTAAGTTGAAATTTTGGAAGTTCTTAGGTTTTCTAGTATAGTTCATGTTGAACAAATGATTGAATTAGGGATTAAATTGATAGAATTCTTATTTAGAATTGATTAAAGGATTAAATTGTAAAGTAATTTATAAGTTTCATGTTTGAGGACTAAATTGGAAGAAATTTGAAATTAGATTTTTATCATGAACATTGGATATTAATGTTGAATATGATAGAAAATTGAATAGTAATGAAGTATGAATTGAGTGATAAAGCAAATGTGTTAATTGGGATTAAATTGAAATTTAGGCAAAAGTTGAATAAAATTGAAATATTTAATGTGAAATTGAATGGTAGTGTATAGATATTTAATTGTTTTAATTTCCATAGCTAACGCTATCTCGGAAAAACCTCGGCTAAGCAAGAAAATGGCAAAGACAACTGGAGTTAGCTCGGAAATTACGGTTTGTATTTCTATAATCCAAACTTAGTTATTGATTGTTATATTTTATTTAAAGTATATGACAAATGTTAAGATAAGAATTATTGTGTTTGATGATTGAAATGGATTAATTGGTATATGTTAAAATTTATTGAATTTATTTGAATATATGTGATTGGTGTGGTTTTGAATATGAATGTATGTTATATTGAAAAATATATTGATTTGGGAAATGATGAAATTGATATGAAAATATATGATTATTGAGAAATTTAAACATTTGTTAATGTAAAGTGAATTGATATATATATTGAACTGAAAATATATATGATTAGCTGAAATATGTACTGAATGAAAACTAAAAGTTTATTGAATATCCTATTAACAGTATCGGGCTAGTCGGGTATAATTGGCATGTCATAAATTGGAAGTGTTCAGGGATATTCCGACTTTGTGTCGATGAGACACTATAAGTGTCGCTTTACTGTTACTATTTTGGATTCGTTCTGAAGAGGTATTCCGTACCTTACTGTTACTGTTACTGTTCCAGATTTGTTCTGATGAGGTTCTCTGTGTACCGTTACTATTACTGTTACTATTACCGTTACGGTGTATTCCGGCTCCGACCGATGAAACACTATATGCTATCTCGGTGTGTGGGTTAGATCCGTGTATCCGTCTACGTCCGAGTATGTTAATAGGGGGTAAAATATTGTACTAAACAATTGAATGATACTGATAGTTACTGAATAATTGACTGATACTGAATAACTAATTGTCACTGAACAATTGATCGTTACTGAATGATATTGATAAAGTGATTCATATAGAAAATATTGACTGTTACTAGAATGGATAAACACAGAATAATGATTGATAATTGAATCGTTGAATAATATTTATTGATATTTAATAGTGAACTGAAGTATGAAAAAGACACATGAGTTAAGTATCTCTGAATTGAATTAGTTACAAGGAATTTATCTATGTATCGAACAATTATATAAATGTGATTGATATATGATTTTTATGTAAATGTTATATTTTCATATTATTAAGTGTTAGGATTATAGAGATACCACTGAGTTCACACTCAGTGTACAGTTTGTTTCCGTGCGTAGGTTAGGTTAAGGTCAGACCGTTGAATCAGCATCTTAGGCCGATCCCGAACTCAATAAGGTAAAGCATGTTAATTGTTGATAATGACATGTACCTAGGATGTCTTAAGTGTGTTATTTTGCATTGTGATTGTAATAGTGAAATAAGAAAATTGATAATTGATAATGATACATGATAAGTGTTTTAAGTTGAGTATTGGATTGGTTTAGTATTGGTATTTTTATTGGTTATGGTTTGAAATTTGCAGGGTTGGCTAGTAAAGTGTGAAAGATTCATTATTGAGTCCACACGGCCTGGCACACGGGAGTGTGACCAGACCATGTGAGACACACAGCTTGTACACGGGCATATTTTTAGGCCATGTGTCCCCTGCACCTAAAATGTTACAAAACAGATTGCCACACGGGCTGAGCACACGGGCGTGTGTCTTGGCCGTGTGAAATTAATTTGTTCATAGGTAAAATTCAAAAAGCTCCACGGGTATAGGACACGGGCGTGTTCAGGCCGTGTGAGTCACATGGTGTGGCCACATGAGCGTGTGGTACTGTTCATAAAAAAGGAAAATTTAAAAATTTTATCAAAAAATTTATAAGCTTCCGATTGAGTCCCGGTTTGGTTTTAACATACATTTTAAGTCTCGATGGCCCATTAAAGGAACATTAAGATATATTTTATGAACTGAATTGTATTTCTTTCTTTATTAATTATAATCAAAGTGTAGTGATCGATAATACTCTGTAATCCTGTTCCAACTACGGGATAGGGTTAAAGGGTGTAATATTTAGTGGTATCAGAGTTATTTAGGTTTAGCAGATTCTCGGACTAAATCGAGCTTGGAATTGAGTCTAGAGATACATGCCATAATTAAGTCAAAATTGAGTCGGGATCGAATGCTGATATAATTGTTTGTTTTTGTTTCATAGTTGAAAATGTTAGATGAACATATTGATGGTATTGATTATGAAACGTATACTGGAGACGAATAGTCTCATAAATTAGATGGAAACTGAATCGGTAATATTGAGTATTAACTCAATGAGTAATTAATTACTGAATGTTGACTGATGAAATAATAGAGAAAGACATAATACATAATTATTTAGAATTATGACTGATGCTCTTCAGTGAGTAGAAAGAAACTGTATCTGCTACGACATCTATCCCTCCTGTTTCTCAATCGGTTCCCGAAGTGCTTCAAGGTAGAGAACTAGTCTGAATGGGTAAGTTATCTGTTGTTAATATTCCGTAAATATAGTGTGGAAGAATTGAGAATTTCAGCTGAAAATGATCTTGAAAGAACTGAAATCTGGTTAGAGAATATTATCAGTATTGTAAATGAATTGTTTTGTTCACCGATTAAATGTTAGAAAGGTATGGTATTTCTATTAAAAGATTCAGCTTATTAGTGATGGAAAATATTGATTTATGTTGTGATTAAGAAAGGGGTTATTTAGAAATTTGTCAAAATGAGTTCTGAAATAAATACATATCAGCCAGAGATTTCTTGATCAGAGATGTAAAGAAATTCTTGAAGCTTAAACAGAGTTATATGACTATAATTGTGTATGAAGGGAATTTTTCTAATTGAATAATTATACCGGAGGGTGTATTCCGACTGAAACCGTAATGTACAAGTGGTTTGAAGACAGTTTAAATAAAGACATAAAGTAGAAAAGTTTAGTAAAGAGAAAAGATAGATTGAAATAGAAATTAAAACTTCAAGTAAAAGATTGAGATACTCAATGCTTCAGTCCAAGATCTTGAGCTACATCTGTAGTAGGTATGGAAAATGTAGAATAAAGAGTGGAACATGTGTTGGATATGATTCTTCTGATCATTATCTTAGTGATTGCTTAAAGAAAGTTGGAAAAGATATTAATCAAAATTCAAGACTGAGTGACACAATTACCAGAGGTAGATCATCCTGTAACCCCAGAAATACGAGTGATAGTCGAAGTGTGATAAAGGACTTTATTGTAAAGTCTGGAGAATAAACATCAGCCAGGGCATATGTTAATCATATATAAAAAGATATTTCTCTACTAGATGTCAATACTGGTACTTTTTTCTTTATTGACACTGATATGATTATTTTAAATTGATTTTGGTTTGACTTATTCCTATAATTGTATGAATTCAGTCTCTACTAAAGATTTGCCTGTTGAGGTTGCTGAATTTTTGGTTGAAGTATTAAATTTTTCGAATCAGTAATTATTGGTTGATAAAATTTGTTGAAACTATTTGTTAATGATACTAGGGTACTGTTTTCTGATTGATATGGTGTTATTATTGTTTGATGTGATTTTGAGAATGGAGTAGTTAATTTTGTATGATGCTGTAGTAAATTATAAGCAGAAGTATATTATATTGCAAAGTCAGGATGATGAAATGTTTTGTGTTGAATCAGAGAAGATTGAATGATTTGTCTACTGTGATATTGATCAAGTCAAAACAGAAATGTGTCGGAAAGGGGTAAAGTACTTACTTTGCTTATGTATTGGTTATTAAAGAATTTGAGTTAAAGTTTAAATCAGTGGCAATTTTGATATGTTTCTAGAAGAGTTATCTGAATTATTGCTAGTTAAAGAAGCTGAGTTTGCTATAGATTTTGTACTTGAAACGATACTGAAAAGTATATCTGAAATCAGAGGTTTTCTGAGACTAGTCGGTTATTACCAAAAATTTGAAAAAGGATTTTTGAAATATATGGTTACTACAGAAAGATGTGGAATTGGAATGATCTGATAAATGTCAACAAGGTTTTGATTGGCTGAAAGCTTAGTTAACTGAAGCACTAGTTTTGGTTTAGTCTAAAATTTGATAAAGAAACCCGTGATTTACAAGGATAGCAGTGTTTTGATGTAAGAAGGTAAATTAATAGTTTATGTTACGGAAGGTTAGAATCACATGGAAAGAATTATCTGGTACATGATTTGGAAGTGGTAACTATTATCATTGCATTAAAAGATTATAATGTGATAACTGAATCTCATCCAGGAAAAGACAAATGGAGTTATGTATACTCAAAATTGAAAGTTTTGTTTGTGTTATGAGTTATGAACATCTGACTGTTATCATTTGAAGATGGCTCAATTTTAGTTGAGATAAAAGTTAAACTGATTCTTCTACAGTAGATCTACAAAGCTTAGAAATGTGATAACGAGTTACCAGTTAAATGAGTATAGTATACAAATGACTTTTGATTAAACATTTTGGATTGGATCTGGTGATTGTATGCTATTTAGAAATAGAAGATGTACTGAAGAATTCAGAGCTTATATAGAAGAATTTGTATGAAATTTATAGTAGTACCATGTCTATGCATTCTGGAATAAATAAGTTGTACAGTGAATTGAAGAATATGTGTTAATGACCTGGAATGAAAAGCGATATTTTGAACTTGTATATAAATGTTTATATGTCAGTAAGGTAAAACTGAACATCAGATACTGATACCTTCAGAACTGTTACAGTTAGTGATGATATCAGAATGGAAATGGTATAGAATTTCTGTCTGCAAAAAAGAAAGATGAAATTTGAATAACTGTTAAGAGTATGGCAAAGTCTGCATATTTTATTCAGAATAAGTGTAAGAAGTTTTGGATACGCGATAACAGTTTTCGGCATTTTATGAAGCTCTGTATGATAGTGAATGTAAAACTGCATGGTACTTGATTGAATATAGTAAGAAAAGAAATATGTGGAGCTGTTTGATTCGTGAAATTGAAAAAAAAGTGGAAGTGATTTGAGATAGATTGGGAGCAGCTTTTGGCATACAGGAATCACGTATATCGAGTATTCTGTTGGTGATACGTATTTCTTAAAGTTTCATCTTGAAAGAAAACTTTGAGATTGGGATGAAAAAGGGCTATGTGAATCTGAGGAAAAGTCGGACTGGTAATATATTAAATGGTTTAACCTCTGAAGTTACGAAAAATTTATGGGATTTTTCAGGAATTGATATTTAGATGATGCAAATCACATCTTTTACGTGTTATCTTGGCAAAGGATATTGAGATTTGATATGATTTATCGTATGAAGAAAAGCTTGTTGAGATGCAAGCTTGAGTAAGTGAAGCCATAAAATTGAGGAAGCAAATCGGGAACCAAAAGAAACAGTGAGATCTTTGTACCCCCACCTCTTTTTAGGTAAATTTCGAGGACGAAATTTATTAAGGGGGAGAATTGTAATGACCCAAACTTTACGGTTATCGAAAAAGTGTATTTTCGGGTCTCCATTTCTGAAAAATAAATTGGTAAATATTTATTAAAAATATTTACGAAGTTAAGTGAATGGTTAATTAAAGTTTAATGAAGTGAATTAGCTTAAATTAAGAGTAATTAGATAAAAGGATTAAATTGAATATAGTGTGAAAGTTTAATTATAGAATAAAGAAAATTGAAGGGACTAAATAAGTAAATAAGCCAAAGTGAATGCCAAGTGTGTGATAAAATAAAATACATGTGTAATAAATATTATACATACATTTGTAATAACTGTATGTATTTACTTATTATTTAAGTAAATATTATTATATTAATATTATTTTATATTGATTAAATAAATAAAATAAATAATTGAAAGACAAATGTGTGGTTATGATTTGATTTAAGTGTATTAATAAAAAATACATATATTTGTAATACATGTATTTAATTATTAATAGACAGTTATTATTTATAAAAGATATCTATTAATTAAGTAATTATATTATAAGATATTTATTTAATAAATAAATTTAATTATGACAAGTGTATGGAGATTATGATATACAAATGTAAAATGAATATTTGATATTAAATAGATATTTTATAGTTATTGATGTTATTATATTAAATATATATAGTTAAAACATAAAATAAAAGAAAGAAAAAAGAGATGAGAAAAGAAACATAATATGAAACGTTAGAAGGGAATGAAAGAATGAAAGAAAGAAAGAAAAGAAAAAGAAAGGGAAATTTAAGGGTTTGAATAAAAGCAAATGTGTTAATTGGGATTAAATTAAAATTTAGGCAAAAGTTGAATAAAAATTGAAATATTTAATGTGAAATTGAATAGTAGTGTATTGATATTTAATTGTTTTAATTTTCGTAGCTAACATTGTCTCGGAAAAACCTTGGCTAAGCAAGAAAATGGCAAAGACAACTGGAGTTAGCTCAGAAATTACGGTTTGTATTTCTATAATCCGAACTTAGTTATTGATTGTTATATTTTATTTAAAGTATATGACAAATGTTAAGATAAGAATTATTGTGTTTTATGATTGAAATGGATTAATTGGTATATGTTAAAATTTATTGAATTTATTTGAATATATGTGATTGGTGTGGTTTTGAATATGAATGTTTGTTATATTGAAAAATATATTGATTTGGGAAATGATGAAATTGATATGAAAATATATGATTATTGAGAAATTTGAACATTTGTTAATGTAAAGTGAATTGATATATATATTAAACTGAAAATATATATGATTAGTGAAATATATATGATTAGCTGAAATATGTACTGAATGAAAATTAAAAGTTTACTGAATATCCTATTAACAGTATCGGGCTAGCCGGGTATAATTGGCATGCCATAGATTGGAAGTGTTCAGGGATATTCCGACTTTGTGTCGATGAGACACTATAAGTGTCGCTTTACTGTTACTATTTCATATTCGTTCTGAAGAGGTATTCCGTACCTTCTTCATTCGCTCTCTCGTTCGGATTTGTTACGATGAGGTACTCGTATACCGCTTCTTTATCTTATTACTATTACCGTTACGGTTGTACTCCAGCTCAATCGATGAAACACCGTATGCTATCTCGGTGTGTGGGTTAGATCCGTATCCGCTCCGTCGTCCGAGTATGTTAATAGGGGTAAATTATCGTACTAAACAATTGAATGATACTAACGATTCTTGAATAATTGATCGACATGAATAACTAATTGTCACTGAACAATTGATCGTTACTGAATGATATTGATAAAGTGATTAATATAGAAAATACTGATTGTTACTAGAATGGATAAACACGAATAATGATTGATAATTGAATCGTTGAATAATATTTATTGATATTTAATAGTGAATCAAGTATGAAAAAGACACATGAGTTAAGTATCTCGAATTGAATTAGTTACAAGGAATTTATCTATGTATCGAACAATTATATAAATGTGATTGATATATGATTTTTATGTAAATGTTATATTTTCATATTATTAAGTGTTAGGATTATAGAGATACCACTGAGTTCATACTCAGCATACGGTTTGTTTCCGTGCGCGGGTTAGGTTAAGGTCAGACCGTTGAATCAGCATCTTAGGCTGATCCCGAACTCAATAAGGTAAAGCATGTTAATTGTTGATAATGACATGTACCTAGGATGTCTTAAGTGTGTTATTTTGCATTGTGATTGTAATAGTGAAATAAGAAAATTGATAATTGATAATGATACATGATAAGTGTTTTAAGTCGAGTATTGGATTGGTTTAGTATTGGTATTTTTATTGGTTATGGTTTGAAATTTGCAGGGTTGGCTAGTAAAGTGTGAAAGATTCATTATTGAGTCCACACGGCCTGGCACACGGGAGTGTGACCATACCGTGTGAGACACATGGCTTGCACACGGGCATGTTGTTAGGCCGTGTGTCCCCTGCACCTAAAATATTACAAAACAGATTGCCACACGGGCTGAGCACACGGGCGTGTGTCTTGGCCGTATGAAATTAATTTGTTCATAGGTAAAAGTCAGAGAGCTCCACGAGTATAGGACACGAGCGTGTCCAGGCTGTGTGAGTCACACGGTGTGGCCACACGGGCGTGTCACATAAACCACACGGGTGTGTGGTACTGTTCATAAAAAGGGAAATTTTAAAAATTTTATGAAAAATTTTATAAGCTTCCGATTGAGTCTCGATTTGGTTTTAACATACATTTTAAGTCTCGACGGCCCATTAAAGGAACATTAAGATATATTTTATGAACTGAATTGTATTTCTTTCTTTATAATTGTAATCAAACTGTAGTGACCGGTAATACTCCGTAATCCTGTTCCAACAACGGTATAGGGTTAAGGGGTGTTATATAGCTCGTAAAGCAAACAGAAATTTTCGGCTCAAAGCATCGGCTACAACATTAGCCTTACCTGGATGGTAATCAATAATCAAATCATAGTCCTTTATCAATTCAAGCCACCTACGCTGTCTCAAATTCAAATCTTTCTGCTCATCAAATATTTCAAGTTTTTATAATCAGTATAAATATGACATTTCTCACCGTACAAATAATGCCGCCATATCTTCAGTGCAAATACAATAGCAGCTAATTCTAGATCATATACTTGGTAATTTCTTTCATGTGGTTTAAGTTGTCTTGGAGCATAGGCTATTACTTTACCTTCTTACATCAAGAGACAACCTAAACCATTTAATGAGGCATCACTGTAAATAAAAAATTCCTTACCTGGTTCAGGCTATACTAATACAGGTGCTTTTGTTAGTAGATCTTTCAATCAGTTGAAACTCTACTGACATTCATCAGTCCACTCGAACTTTACATCTTTCTACAATAATCAAGTCATCGGAGAAGCTATTATAGAGAATCCCTGTACAAATCTCCGATAGTAACCAGCTAAACCCAAGAAACTTTTAACTTCAGATACATTCTTCGGTGGACTCTAATTGACAATAGCTGAGATTTTACTTGGATCTACCCTGATGCCTTCGGTAGATACAATATGTCCAAGAAAACCCACTTCTTGAAGCCAAAATTCACATTCACTGAATTTAACATATAACTGCTTCTCTCACAGAATTTGCAACACAATTCTCAAATGTTCTGCATGTTCTTCTTCATCCCGAGAATAAACCAAAATATCATCAATGAATACTACCACAAATATGTCTAAGTACAGTCTAAATATTCGGTTCATCAAATCCATAAATACTGCAGGTGTATTAGTTAGCCCAAACGGCATAACCAAAAACTCATAAGGCTCATACCTGATTCTGAAGGCTGTTTTTGGCACATCTGACTCCTTTACCCGTACCTGATAATAACCCGATCGGAGATCAATCTTTGAAAACACTGTAGCACCTTTCAGCTGATCAAATAAATCATCAATCCGAGCTAACAGGTACTTATTCTTTATGGTTACTTTATTAAGCTGCCGGTAGTCGATACACAGTCTCAAAGACCCGTCCTTCTTTTTCACAAATAGAACCGGAGCACCCTAAGGTGAATGACTTGGTCGAACAAAACCCTTATTAACAAGTTCCTGTAACTGTGTCTTTAACTCCTTTAATTCTATAAGAGCCATCCGGTACGGAGCTATGGAAATCGGAGTAGTTCCCAGAATCAAATCTATAGAAAATTTCACTTCTCTTTCTGGTGGTAACCCTAGTAATTCCTCTGGAAACACATCAGAAAATTCACATACCACTAGCATTGCATGTATCTTTGACTCAGATACCTTGGTGTCGAGTACATAAGCCAAGTAAGCATCATACCCTTTTTTGACATACTTCTGTGCTGCCATCACTGAAATCACATCAGATAACCCCTCTGTCTGATCAGATTTAACCCGGTGTAACTCACCATTCTGACATCTTAGCATAATATATTTCTGTTTACAATTTAATATTGCATCATGCTGGGTTAGCTAATCCATGCCTAATATCACGTCAAATTCATCAAATGGCAGTAACATCAAATCAACCAGGAAACAAATACCTCTTACTATTAGTGGACAATTTTTACAAATTTTATCCACCAAAATAGATTGGCCCAGGGGGTTTGAGACTTTAACCATAAATTCAATAGGTTCAATAGATAAATCTTTAACACATACAAGCTTTATACATATATATGAATGCGTAGAACCTGGATCAATTAATACAGTAATATCAATATCAAGTAAAGAAAATGTACCAGTAATAACATCGGGTGCTGAGGCATCTTCTCTGGCACGAATGGCATATGTCCTAGCAGGTGTCGTGCCTCAGTCCTACCTGCAGTATCTTTTGTAACTCCTCGGCTACCACTGACATTACCGGATGGTCGAGGTGGTCTACCCTTCGAAACTAAATTAATTGGCTTCGATGTCTATTCAACTTCTTTTTCACCCCTTTCTGGACAATCTCTGAGGAAATGATCAAATGAACCGCATCGGTAACAAGCCCCACTTTTCAGCCGACATTCTCCAAAATTAGCTTTATTATACTACTGGCATCTTGGCTTAAGGGTACCAACACTGCCAACACTGGTCACTGATGGAGTGGAAGGTCTTGGATTACTGCGTTGAGAACCTCGCTCTCTACCCAAATACCCATTGGCTGAGGTAGAATGATCCTGGTACTTCTTCAATTTCTTTGGAGCAAAAAATGGGATTTTCCTATCAGTCTTTTACTAAAAATTTGAGCTTCCCTTTCATTATGTTTCTTCTCTTTGCTCAATTCTTCTACTTTATAAGCTCTCTCTGCCAATGTAGCAAGCTCTCAAATTTCAAGAATTCCAATCAGTAGATTAATGTCTTCATTCAACCCTTCTTCGAATCGTTTACACATTTCTACTGCTAATTGCACCCATTCCTGAGCATATTTACTCAACCGAACAAATTCTCTTTCATACTCAGATACAGATCTATTGCCCTGTTTCAGCTCAAGAAATTCTTTTCTTTTCTGATCAAGGAACCTTTGGCTGATATATTTCTTTTTAAATTCGTTCTGAAAGAACTCCCATGTAATTTCTTCTTTCGGAACAATTGAAGCTTTAGTATTCCACCAATGATAAGTTGTGTCTTTTAGCAGTGAGACGGCATATTTTAGACATTCTTCTGGTGTGCAAGATAATTCCTCCAAAACCCGAGTAGTATTTTCTAGCCAGAATTCAGCCCATTTGGGATCATCATCAGCTGCAGCTCTAAATTCTTCTGCCCCATATTTTTAGATTTTATCAACTGGAGCTTTTCCTTTTCTGACAGATTCAGTACCTGTACCTTGTAGAATCTCGAGAACTGGTGGAGGAGCCGGAAGGGGAGCTTGAACTTGCTACACTACAGGGTTAGTTCTTAAGTATTGACTAAACCATTCATTTATCATTTGAAAGAAGGCTATTTTTGCCTCCTCCCCTCGACTCTCTGTCTCGGGCCTTCTACTACTAGTTTATTCTCTTTATACTGAAGCTGGAGCATGACTCCCAGCTTCCTCGGATTGAGCTCGGTTGGATGACATTACTATAAGAAAAACACATTTTAAATGGTCAAGAGATATCACACTATCAATAATAATTTAAATGGCATGTATAGCTAATCCCGTATTTGCTACATCGATCTTAGAACTGACTAAACCGTAGCTCTGATACCAACAAATGTAACACCCCCTACCCGTATTCGTTTTTGAAATAGGGTATGAGGTATTACCGAAGTTTACGAATTAAATTTTTTAACTCAATATAACCCCTTTATAGATATCTAACCTTCCCTACAATTTTAAACCGAGACCAATCCAATTTAACATATTTTCAAGATAGATTCATGCATATTTATAAGATAATCTCGTCACATACCAAAACCAAGATTTGTTAACCATACCAATGGCTGACCTTACATTCATTTCACATTAACATCTACTTTATTATCTTATACATGCCATTGATTTCCAAAATAAAATTTCTTTATATACCTAAATCTTAAAGTTGATAGTGTGATGTGTCTCCGACCGAATTCGACCTCCGAGCTCTTAACACAAAAAAAAAGGGGAAAAGGAAACAGGGTAAGCACTTTGTGCTTAGAAAGCTCATGTAACAAGAATTATACTTACCTAATATTTTCAATACAATGCAATAAACATTCATATATCTATTCAATGCATTATTACCCTAACATGCACAAACTCAACATTCAAGTTAGTCTAATAATTTTCATGTATCAATAATATATACCATGATTGATGAGCTCATCAATACCATGATTTCCATTCCCTTGTTATTTTTTCATATTTATCTCGTTGAAATTCTCGGAATTTCGATGGATTTTTAGAGGTACACTTTTAGTGTACAATTCCGGGTCCGTCAATTCATATTCATATGCGCAAATTTCCATTTTAGAGAGTACACTCCTGTGAACCTCATCCTTACAGCGGGATTACCAGTCCAGGCTAAATCCCCTGCAACGAAAATTATTTTAATGAGCTTGGATCTAAATTACAAGTCCAGGTTAAATTCAGAACCTAATTCGGATTACCCGTCCGGGCTAAATCCATTTTCCACATATTCATCGAGAGGGCTATATCAAGATAGGATCACCCGTCCGGGCTAGATCCTTTTTACTGTCAATTCCTTTTCAGAGATCCATCGAATTTTCCTTTCATTCAACCGGGATTTCTTTCCCTTTTATCAAATATATCAATGTTTCATCAATTTTCATACAATGAACATTCAAATCATATTCACATAAATAACATACATTTCAAGCATTTAAGAATATAATTCAAGTTACACGAACTTACCTCGATACTTGTTCGTATACACAAATCTACTAATCCCGAACTTTTTCTTTTCCTCGATCTAGCTTCCTATTTGAATTTTCTGGATCTAAATAAATAAATTTAATCATCAATTTAATACATTTCATGTTCATATGCAACATTCTTTATAATTCCACTATTATTTATGGTTCATTCAAAATTTTCTACTTGAGTCATAGTAACTAAATTATTTTTATCTTGAGCTACAAAACTCCAAATTAGGATCCGCTAATTTTCACCAAAACTATACTCACATATCTTATTACATAAAATTTTCAGAATTTTTTGTTTATCCAATAAGTACAGTTTATTCTTTAAATTCACCCCTATTCTGCTGTCTGATAGTTCTAACCCTTCTTCACTAAAAATTAATTATCTCTTCATACAAGATTTGGATGATGTTTCCGTTTATTTTTCTTGAAAATAGACTCATTCAGGATTCTAAAAATATAAATTTAAGCCTATAATTATTTTTATTAAATTTTTTATGATTTTTCAAAGTTAGAACAAGGGAACCCAAATTCATTCTGACCTTATCTCACAAAATTTATTATATCTCATGATTCACAATTCTATTGCTTACACCGTTTCTTCTATAAGAAACTAGACCCAATAAGCTTTAATTCCATATTTTTTTCATCTTCTAATTCGATTTCCAAAATTTATGGTGATTTTTCAAAGTTAGCCTACTGTTGCTATCCAAAACTGTTTTAGTGCAAGATATTTATTACCATTTTTCCCCTAAGCTTTTAATAAATAATAATTTCGTCCCTACTCAATTAGCCTCTCAATTGAGCTGATTTTTCTCAATTAACACTTTATTCTATCACTTTAAACTACTTTATAACCTTTGAGAATCATAATTTCAGCATAGACTTTAATTCCAAACATTTTCACAATTAGGTCCTAAAAATCAATTTCTATTGAAATTACCTAATAAAATCATCTCATAAAAAAAATTAAAGCTTCAATTTCATGCTATTTCATCATAAACTTACAGCACTCAACCATGGTGACTTTCAATTTCATCCATGAAATCAAAAACTAATGAATTTAATAGTAGGACCTAGTTGTAAAAGCCTTAAAAACACAAAAATTATAAGGAAAAGGCAAGGATTAACTCACTTGGTGCAAAAATTATGGAATACCAGCTTAAAGAACCCCTCCTATGGCGTTTTGGCTGATGAGAATGATAAAAAATGAAGAGAAATCTAGATATTTCCTATTTAGTCCTATCTTTATTTAGTTAATTGTGCAATATTCTAATTTTTCCCTTAAATAATCAATTTTCCTGGTGATTTCATGCCCTTGCCGTCCAGCCCAAATAAATTTTGGGTCTAATTGCCTTTTAAATCATTTCTCATTAGACACTTAAGCTATTTAATCATTCTAGCAACTTTTACACATTTTCCAATTTAGTTCTTTTCATTTAATTGACTACCCAAACATTAAAATTTCCTAACAAAATTTTAATATCACATCACTAACATTTCATAAATATTTATAAAAATATTTCTGACTCGGTTTTATGAGATCAAGATCTCGATACCTTGTTTTTACCCAATTTCTTCAATAATTTCCTTTTCTAACTAACCACTAAATCGGTAAAATTTTTCTATCGATATTTTCATGCGATTTTCCTATTATATTAATATTCATGCAATAATTTTTAAAATAATTTCTCTTTAAATCGGATTTTTGGTTAAAACCACTGTTCCGATAATTTCGAATTTAGGCCATTACAGACTTAATTTCAAAATCAACACCAGGGGACACACGGTTGTGTATGTGACCGTATGTCACACACGGCTGAGACACACGCCCGTGTCTCCGCCCATGTGGACAAAAATAGACTATTTACCAAACCAATTTGCCACCCAAATATGCATATACCTACACAACCAAAATGACACCAAATCATAGCATAAATGAACATCTAATTTAACCACAATCAAGGCTAATTCATACCATTTTCAATACTAACAACCAACATACTTGTAACCTCAAAGTGTTATTCAATCAAAACATACCAAAACACGTATACAAATCAACTAACTAAAAATTCACTAAACATACATCATTTTGCACCAATTCACCATTTAACATATACTATATCAATATTCACAAGCTTGATAATATAAGTTATTCACATATCCATCCATGAACTCAAAATATCAACCATATATACACATATATGCACATAACCAAATTCAGCAAATTAAGCCAACACTCATGGTCATATTTACAAACCAAAACATATGTCATTACAAGTCATTACAAATAATCAAAATCACTATCAACCTATAATCAAAATGACTCAAAATACCTATACATGCCATATACTTAAAAACCAAAGTTCAAAGGTACCAAGTGATAAGTGGTAGTGTGAAACGATCTTCGACGATCCTCAAATCCAAGCTAGTTGTTAACACTATAAAACATGAGAAATATAAACAAAGTAAGCTATAAAGCTTAGTAAGCTCGTATGAAATAAACTTAATGCAATCACATAAATATAATTCAATAATTTGAATACATCAACATGTAGCTTACTTTAGCTAACAAACCTTTCAAATACTCATTCACATAACTATATATTTTCATCATCATTTTTCGATTCAATGCTAAAATAATTTATACACATACCTGTATCATCTCGTACAAATCTCATATACATTCTCGTCTTAATTTTACCCATTGAACCCTTAGAAATAGAAGTCGAATACTCAAGGGTCTCACACGATAAGTACCTATACCATGGCCCGAAGCCAAATCAAGGTAACTTATCCGAAATACTTATCTTATGGCCCGAAGCCAAATCAAGATAACTTATCCAAAATACTTATATCATGGCCCGAAGCCAAATCAGTTTATCTCGTACCCGAAGTGCTAAATCATGGCCAGAAGCCAACATCAAAGTATCCCAAATGACATGTCATTAGTATCCTAAACTATTCCTAAGATTCAACTGGGATTCCAACCGTCGAATTATCGTCGAATCATTTCCAAACTTGTCTGTAGTCACATAATCGCATTTTATGCTATATCAAAGCATATAGAATACATTTGAAATGAAATTATAACATACGAACTTACCTCGAATATGGAAAAGACGAAATAAGTCGTTTAGTCAATAACTTTCGTTTTTCCCCGATCCATATCCGAATTCCACTTTTCTTGGTCTAAATATATTCAAAATTAACTTATTTAATCATATATTTATTCAATTCGATCCAAAATATACATTAGGCTATTTTACACATTTTCCCCTAAATTTTCACATTTTTATAATTTAGTCCTTATTACACAAAATCACAAATTCATGCAAATTTCAAGACACCCATGCTAGCCGAATTACCATTATGCCTCTAGAAGCCCATATTTTTCATTTATTTCACATTTTAACCACAAAGTTTCAACATCTCTCAATTTAATCCCTATTTTGCATTTTTCACTAAAATCACTTAACAAAACTTGTATATCAATCAACAAGCTTTCACAATATATCAAGAAACTTCAAAATACACATGTATTCATCAATGGAATCATTCAAAATCTTTAACAGTTTTGCAAAATAGTCCTTGGGCTAGCTAGTACTAGCTGCAACAACCTCAAAAACATAGAAATCATTAAAAACCCTATCAAAATCACTTACCAATTAAGCTCTAAAGTGACCGAACCTTAAAATGAACAAAATGGTTTTCTTCCTCCTCAATATTCGATTAATGAAGGTGATAATAAAGCTTTAATTTGGTTTTTTTTTAAGTTAAATTACCAAATTACAATTATAACCTTAATAATAAACCATTTAAAACACCTTAATATATGTCCATATATGTCCACTCATGATATTAATGGTTTAATTACAACATAAGGACCTTTACTTTAAGATTCTATAGCTATTAAATACTTTTAACAAATAGAACTCCACTTTTACACTTTACGCGATTTAGTCCTTTTTGCCGAATTAACCAACCAAACAATAAAATTTCTTAATGAAACTTTCAGACAATCACATTATCATGCTGTAGACATTAAAATATTAATAAAATAATAATTTTGACTTCATATTTATGGTCCGAAAATCACTATTCTGATTTCACTAAAAACGGGCTATTACAAAAAAGGATGTAGATAATAGTGTAATTCATGGTGGATCAATTTTGTATAAGCCATTGGGAGTATTATGTTTATCGTGTATAAGTCCCTCGAAAAGTTTCAATTGTATTGTAAGTAAAGATATGTATAATATATCTTTGGAACTCACTAAGTTCATATGAACTTACTCCATTACCTTTTCCTTCTCAAGCTTGCTGACTGAAGGAAGACTTTGTTAAAAGGACTATGCCAGAGTGTTGTTGCTATTGTGAGCTGGATGTTTTGTTCTGTATCATGCATGACTCTTTAGTGTGGCGTATAAATGTATTTTGGAAATGAACTACATAAAGAACTTCTATTTTGACAAATCTCTATTTTTACGAGATTTCTATTAAGTATTAATGTCTGGATTTGAATTATTACATTCTGATTAATGAAGTTATTATATTTGAACTTATACGCCAAATGTTTTGAACGTTATTTCAAACTTTAGTAAAACCACAACTATTATATGTTTATATGTATACTTTTGTAATAATTTTATAAAGCTTCCGCCAAATTGTTTTGCCATAAGTTAGTCCGATTTTGAGTAGTGACACATCAAGCTTAGATCCTATCATAGGGTCGGGTTTGGCGTATTACATGTTTGGTATCAAATCCAAGGTTAAGCTGATTCTCGAAAAAATTAAGTGTTGTGTCATGCCCTAGCATGCATGATACGCCTTTGGCATAGTCCCTGTAATTGAAACTAATCTGAATTTTCTTATAGTGTGACAACAATGTCTGAAGGATCAAAAGAAGTGACCGGTGAAGAAATTGAAAGCCATGTGCCCCATATTCCAACTAAAGCACCTGCAGCTGGTTTGAGAGCAACTGGAAATGCTTCTGAAAACATCTTTTTTTACGATGATGGCACAAATATTTGATAAATTTATGGAGAATACTCAAGCACCCCAACCTCAATAGCCTCAGTAACCACAACCAGAAGTGGTTCGCCCATCACCAACTACACCACCAGTACCGATTGTAACTCTACCTAAAGGAGACCCTGTGAAAGAAATACATAAAAGGGGTGCTAAGGAATTTCTGGGTGACAAAGGTGATGATCTCATTATGGTTGAACAGCGGCTGTCTCTAGTTTGCAGAGTGATAAGGGAATTAAAATGCATGTCAGAAGATAGTCTCTTGTGTGTCATATTATTGTTGGAATGAGAAGCCTACGAGTGGTAGGAAACATTGACCAATGTGACTTATGAGTCCTTTCTGGAGAAGTTTAGAGAAAGGTATGTGAACCAAATGTATGTAGAAACTGAATTTCTCTACAATGAGTTTCTAAGGTCATAGTCTTATTCCGCCATGACATATGAAATGTATGCATATTGAGGCGCATTATTACATCCCGACCCCTCAAAACTACTTAAAATTTTTCATCATTTCAGTTGAAAACCCTAATTAATTAAAAAACCGCCTATAGGTGTTATTTTGCCAACATTTTGGTATTTTTTTATTTTTATTTTCGTATTATTAATAATGTAATAGAAACTTGGATGCTTAAATGGTGGGACCCTGAGTACGGAGCAAACTATGACATGGCATCCACTTTTGTCTCATTTTACCGACCGGTTACCAACAACCCAGTAAACTCTTATTCCCTTTACTGATATTGTGTACCCAGGCAGGGCAAAGCCTCTACTCGTAGCGTTAATGGCGGACCCGACTGCTCCACCCAATCCGACCCTCACCAAAGACGACAATTGTCTAAAATACACCTGCGATGCTGGGTTTTTCTCTAACCCACACCCCTCCGACACTCCAAACCTCGACGAAGAAGATTCCAACAGTCCACCCACTTTTGATTCCGACGACTGCGACTCTGATTGTGATTCCACGCACTTCACTGATCTCTCCGCCGGTCTTCGTGTCTTCTCTGATTCGATTCTTAGGATGGAGCTGGCCGGGATGGAGATGGTCAAGGCAATGGAAGCCTCCAGATGTGAGGCGGAGAAACGGAGGGCGGAATCCGAGGCCGAATTGACTCGGATGATGTTCCGAACTCAGTCCCAGATCGCTTCGTTTGTCGCCGGAGATGCTGATACCAGGAAACGGAAGCGTGGAGCAGATGACGAACCAAGGGATTCCTCTGTTAGGTAAAAAAAAGTGTCGTTTCTCTCCATTTTACTCTCTATCTAATTATGGTTTTAGTCCCTATACTATGCTAAAATTACAGATTTAATCCCTTAACTGTTATCAATAATACAAATTCATCAGTAAAAAGAAAATCAGAATAACCACTTTAATGACAATAACGATATTATCAATATCGTTATAAAAGTAACTTTTTTTCTTCCTTTCAAATGCAGACAAGGAGCTTTGCTGCTGAGCTTGTTGCAGTGCAACTTAATCTTCTGAAGATTCACTAAAATTAATTGAGTAATCTTTGGTTTATTTATCAAAATTGAGGATGAAAATGAAGTTGGGATTTTATATACTATATATATGTAATGTACTGATTATTATATTAAATGAAAAATCTATCTCTCTCTGCAAAAGTCCTTTGTCTCTCTACAAATGTAATCACCTAAAGTGCTGTAGATTGCAAAGACAACAAATCTAATGGAGGTTTCTTCATACGAGGGCTTGGGTTTTGGTTTCTCTGCTCTGCAACACTGAGAAGGGCCTGTCTTCGATTAGTGGCACTTCTGATGTATTCCTCCAAAGGTGGGAGAGCTGGTTGTTCTTTGTTATTTGTTGCTTGTCCTCGAATAAGCTGTGAAAACCATGAATGAATGTAAATAATAGAACATGGTATTTATAGATCAAAACATATTGAGACTTAAGGTCAGATAGCTAATACCTTTGACGCCCATGACCGCTCTGCTTGTTGGCATGCATCCCGGATGTCCCTACCAGACATTCTGGATGTCGATAAGCAAGGCTGATTAATTATTTGTTAAATGATGCATGCGAATGGTAGAAGATAAGTTTGAAAAAATGTTTAATCCTAGTATAAAACTTTCAGATATTAAACAGGAGGTTTTTCTACTTAGCTTTCGTCATATTTAGAGACATTGAATGTACTGAAGAAATTATGATAACAAATTGAACTTACTCGTTGGTGATTCGAGCAAGTTCAGCCAACTCGGATTCTGTAAGATGCTTTGCATACTGAGCTGCTATTTGCTGACGGTTATGCTCATCGGGTAGACCAAAGACAATCATTGAATCAAAACGACTGCAAACAAAGACTGAATCAGAAACAATTCATTGGTTTAAGAAACAATTAGGCTCTCCAAAAGGAACTGGAACAGCATCTACTTTACCTAATCAATGCAGGATCAAGATCTTGTTTTCTATTTGTAGCAGCAATGACAACTACTTTTTTGTCCTGTTCAAATCCATCAATCTGAAAAAATAATAATATAATTTCATTAATGGTACCATAATAGCACCGTTATTTAGGCATCCAGAAAACTTGATCAATGTTACTCGTACAATATAGTAGGCAAAATATAATTCTTCAAATGTTTCCCACAGAGGATAATTAGTAAAAATTTATACACAGCAGACCAGCAAAACTTCCTCCTATAAGATTAGGACTTCTTTATAACCATTGTTGATGTTTAAGAATCATTCTTTGATTTTGTGACATTTTCGGATTCATTAAGCATAACCGTTTGGCACAGAGCAGAGGTAATAATAGGCTACAATTGAAATGTAGCAAGGACATTGACTGCTGAACTGATGAGAAACATAACTCTTAAAACCTAAAATAATCAGAAGTTCATGTTTTAAAAAGGCTTGCTAAGCGGTTAATTTTCCCTAGAAACCAAAACTACTTGAAAATTTAATTTAACCTGTCGCAATAGCACTGACAAAATTCGACGTGTAGCTTCATGAATTTCACCACCACGAGCAGTGGCAAAAGAATCAACCTGCAATGTAGGCTGTCTTGTCAACAATCTAATATAAATGAATGCAAATTGACTGATGGTAAAAAAGGGGAAGGAAACCAGTGGCTGATAAATAAAAGGGAAGCCTCGTTTATTGATCATTACTTGCTTCATTTACCTCATCCAAAAATATGATAGCACCATCGGGAAGCTGATTGGCAAGAGAGAAAACTTGCCCCAGTAACCTTTCACTTTCACCGTAGTACTTTGACACAACAATCTCAAGTGGTACATAGAGCAATGGGACACCCTGCAAAGCATGAACATGCTTCAGTTCCATTACACAATCAAATAAAACAGTCTCCTACAGAAACTATCAAATTTGTACTGACTTATTCTACAAAGAATAAAGCAAACTATACCAAGCAACAAAAACAATTGTAATGTTTAACTATATGTATTATAACCATCAACGTTCTAGATAAGAAACTTGTTGCTCACCGCCTGATTAGCAATAACACGAGCACAAGATGTCTTCCCTGTACCTGCAATACTTAAAATTTTGACATAAATGAATCAGTTCAATATTACATTTCCAGGAAAATGAATCAATATTTCTTTCTGGGTTGAAAAGCAAACCGGGAGGTCCTTCAAAGAGCACAGCTCTCGGTCTATTTGACTCAAATTTTTGGCGAGTCCCACGAGCTATATCATCATATACTTGAGGACTATTTAGAGCCAGCAAAATTGTATCTTCTATTTCTCTAACAAAATGAGAAGTTGTTTGTGTGAAATAAATATGCGAAACACCATCTCCGCATAATCTATGTTTGACCAAAAATGGAAAAATAAAGGATATAATATTTGTCAAGTCTTTTACTTACTGTTTTTGTTCATCGTATCCAGCAATATTGTCCCATGATATCTCATTGTATGGTTTATTCTGATGTGGTGCATCAAGTCCATAAATTCTTACCCCCATGGCCTCCAGGCTAGAGATTGATTTTTGTGCAGGTATCTGTGCAGAACCTTCCCTTGGTTTGTTTCCCAGAGAGCTACTTTGTGCAAACCTTCCACCTGCTAGTTCTAAGGCAGATACGAAGGCTTCAAGCTCCTTCTGATTCAAACTTCCTTGCTTTATAAACTCAATTTCCTATGATAAATTGTATGATTGAACAGTTACTCTGTGAAACATAAAAATAAAATAAAAAATAATGCAATCTCACTCATACTACAATATTGTTAGAAACTGTAAGAAATTAAGACCAACCGCTTTGTCAGAGCTTATGAGTGAACGGAAAATGAGGATGCATAAATCCCCTTCATCTCCATTCCTATATTCTGAATGTCCCTCATTGACTCCAGTTTCCTTCTGTTTCTCCAGTGGATTAAGTGTCAGCTGCCAGGCCACTGAACTGAAACAACAAAGAGATTAAAACTTCGCATAATTTAATGCCAACATAAATGCAGCTTTAGATTTGAAAAGAACTTTATCATTGACAACCTGTCCCATGCACGTAATAGCACATCGGAACCACCACCTCGCTCATCAACCTTCAGCCCAAGATGTGAAACAAGGTTTGCAACCAACTGTGCAACTTCACATGAAGGAGGAATCTGGAACTTGATTGTAACCTATAACAAGTGTATCCTGTTAAAAATACTTGAGCCAAGCAGAAATATCATGAATCCAGTTATAGACATATAACCAACAGATGACAATTAGCAGTGAATCATGCATTCAGAAAATAAACTATTTAATATATATAATATAATATAACACTAAATCATCAGAAAGAATAAATTGTTCATTAGGATCATCACCATGACCCACCCTATCTAACCCACGAAACAGGCTATGACATCCAAGGGGAAAAAATAAATGAACAGAAACAACCTTTTGGCCCTTCACAGCAACAGTAAACCGAGGATAAGAACCATATCGTATTCCCTTATCTTTAAGCATCTGTTCAATTCGCTGCCTCTCTTTCTTGGCAGTTTCCTCAAGGTTGAAATGACTTGTAGGAGGTTCTGATGGGAGAGGAGGTTTGGAGGAGACCTGCAAGAAGCTAGTTTCCATAATCAATTCAAGTAATGCATCTCCAAATCATCATAACAAGCGTAAGAATATGGTACACATTTCGGGAAACACTTTCATTAGTGTTGGAAATATACTATTGCAAAACAAAATCGTTAACACTAATAGGACAAATAAACAAAGTGTAAATAAATGAAATAATCATTGTGCCATAGAAGAACTACTGTCTTAGAAGCAAATTCGCCCTATCGGTGTAACCGTGTAGTGAACTTAGCACCCGAAGGTTAAGACAGTACTTCAATATTTATACACTCGAATAAAGATTGTGTTCCACAATTGATATTGCTCTTCTCGAAAGGATTCAGAAAAAGAATTGGAAGAAAATCGGCTAAACCACACAGGTTCAATTCCTAGGAAAGATTGAAAGGGTCACAGACGCTACCACTTAAACCCAATCTCCAAAACAAAATATCCCTCTAATGTAATTTAGTAAAACACCAGAATTTTAGAGAAAAGAAGAACGAGGAAAGTTGTTTGCCTTTTACCGTATTGTGTAAACAGAGAAGAACGGCCTACTATTTATATTGTTTTCTGAAGGGGCAAAATGGTAAAATAATAGTGTTAGTTTTCAAAAATAGCAAAAAATTTTCCTCAATTGAAAATATTTTGAAAATATTGTTTGCAATAGTTAGAGGATTTTCTGCAACTAAAAATATTCTAAATATATTTTTTGCATTACCAGCATTCTTCCACTAATGCAAAAAAATTGAAAATTTTGTAAATATAAGAAAAGGTAAAACGTGAGAAGAGTAACAACAAAATTAGCCGCTTAAGCACTAATATCTTTTGGATTTGAACAAGTATATAGTGAAATGAGTGATTCTCTCTTTAACAAGTGAAAAAATCTTGAACTTATTAATATAGGGGTTAACTCATAATCCATGACTAATCTTAGATCCAATTGAAGTTCCGCGATAGATCAAGCTTTAACCAATATGCCTCGGGATGCTGGTAAGTGCTCTAGAAAGACGGTTCAATGTCCTTCATAGAATACGACTAATTTTTCACACTTACCTAAGTGATTTCATCAAGTTTATCTCAATATAGACTACTCGAATCAGGACTATGAAACTATTAAAAGCATTTATTAAGCTCATCATATCAATTTTAAATTTTGTGAATTCATTAAGTCTGTCTCAATAGAATCACACAAACTCTGAAATATGAACTCATTAAGAATAAGAAACTCAACCTCATATGTTGGTAAATTCATCAAGTCAATCTCAATAGGACCACTCAAACCTTGGGATATTAGTTCATTAAGAGTAAAAACACAATCTTATGCATGTACATCGTTTGTCATAGGTATAGGTAAAATGTACACTATGTACCTTTCCATGGTTTCGTTTGACCATAACTTAAAAATCTAAGTTGGGAATCCATTATGAATTCCTTAACCACGGACCTTAGGACCCATCCCCTTCAACGAATTAAGAATCATTTTCCAACTTAACTCTTTGGTTTGTGGATTAGCTAGGTTTCTTTCAAACCTTATATACTCCACAGCAAGAACCCTGTTATTTATTAAATGTCTCACAGATTCATATTTTTATTCGAAATATGTCTACTCTTATCATTGTAAGTTTGGCTCTTAGCAACGCAAATTGCGGCTTGTGAATCACATAATAGATACAGGAGATGTTGGTTTTTTCCATTAAGGAGTCTTTGCGCGTAAATTTCTAAGTCACTCGGCCTCTTACCTCGGTCAGTCAAAAGTTATAAATTCTGATTCCATCATGAAGCAAGCAATACACGTCTGTTTAGCAGACTTACAAGAAATAGTTGTTCCAGCCAAAGTAAAAACATATCCACTTGTAAGGCTAACTTTATCAATTACCCAATTTGTATCACAACATCCCTTTAGAATTGCAGGGTATCCAATAAATTCCAACTTCCAAGTTATTATACTTTTAATTTCACTTAAGACCATTTGGAAAAAGCTCAACCTTGATAACTAACATAGTAAATTGTGGACCATAGCACCGTCCCCCCCTTACTATGTTGATGCCCTCATCGACATGGAGCCACAACTTCAATAACCTTGTTGCATCGAGTTGATATTTCAGTCTCAAGTCCATCTTGGACTTTCAAGGCCTAAGGTTACGATCCATTCAATACACATCGGATATAGACTTAACTTAGTCTCATCTCAATTATTGGTGTAGTCTCGTCTATACTCACTCCTCCACTGAACACTTGGACTCAATGCCACATAATCATCAAGTTACAACCTTTAGGGACCCTTAATGGTATGACCCTTTGTCGACTGAATATTACCATGTCTTTGATACTCTTACAACATCCCGTTGGATGCATCCCTTTGGACGTAGTACAAATCGCACTCTTACAACATCCCGTTGGATGCATCCCTTTGGACGTAGTTTATGTCAACCGCCCCTTGCGGCACCAACACTAAAGTTCTCAACATGAGAAATTCAGACTCATTGGTCATCCTCAACTTAGGCCTTCTCGACCCCTCCAAGGTCACCTCACTAGGTGTGATCATCTTGGCCAACTACAACACATACAAAACCACCGAACTAGGTCGATCTCAATCTCAATCTCAAAGGTTGCCTGAACAAGACATCCCCTATTGGTTCTCTTGTTCTAGCTCTTAGACTCAATAATCCTCCAATATAGGAGCCACGAAACCTAGAGTTTACACTCAAGCCCCACAACTCAACTCTAAGCTTGCAATGGGCAAGCCAAAATTAAACCACAAGGAATATGACTAGGCAGAATGAGCTTGTGTACCACCACGTTAATGCCCCCACTTGGGTTACAAGCTTGCGGTACCAAGCTCGGCTCAAAGTCAAGACTTGCATCTGCCTTGCTCGTCTCAATAGGTCTGTTGACATGCACAACAAAAAATACAAAATTGGCTTACCATGCCATAATCTCAAGTGGTCCTCTGACCGCTCAATCTCACTAGGCCTTCCAAGCTCATCTTGATCACAATGGCCCACTGGCCAACACAGATGAAACTTGCAACAATTCCAACACAACTTATGCACACTCTTGCACTACTCAAGTGCCCTCAAACTCGATTGCCTTAATAGGAGACTTCACTTGCTCCAACGATCCACAAGTGCACTGTAATTCATTTTCCTTTACCCGATTCTCATGTTTAAACAATAGTATGAATTTGCTTCTAAATTGTTGGAAATATACTATTGCAAAACAAAATCGTTAGCACTGATAGGACAAATAAACAGAACGTAAATAAATGAAATAATCATTGTGTTGTGGAAGAACCACTGCCTTGGAAGCAAATTCACTGGGATCAATGTAATCGTGTAGTGGACATCACCCCTACAGTTAATGCAGTACTTCAATATATATACGCTCGAATGAAAAAAATGAAACATAATTGGTATTGTTCTTCTCAAAAGGAACCGGACAATAAGACCGAGAAATAAATTGGAAGAAAACCGGTTAAACCACACTAGGTTCAATTCTCAAGAAAGATTGAATGGGTCACATTCGGTCCCATTTAAAATCTAATCTCCTAGACAGAATATCCCTTTAATGTAATTTAGTTAAACACCAAAATTTCAGAGAAAAGAAGAATGAGAAAAGTTGTTTGCCTTTGTTGTGTTGTGTAAAATGAGAAGAATGGCTTGCTATTTATACTATTTTCTGAAAAGGCAAAATGGTAAAATAGCAATGTCAGTTTCCAAAAATAGTATAGGATTTTCCTCTAACAGAAAATATTTTTTGCAATAGTCAGAAGATTTTTATATTAACAAAAGACGGGGGCCAAAATAAAAATGATGCAGGGAACATTATCAACTGTACCAAGAAGTATAAATCGCACAAACCTCATCAGCATCAGCATAAGTTGTTTCTATCATTCCCGCTCCAAGCAAACCAGCTAACACAGCCGGAAGTATAGAGTATGACCCTGAAGCAGCAGTCACCAATCTTAGCTGCTGGACATCTGACCCAATAGTAAAATTTGAGCTTCCAGGGAAATCTGCATATAACGATAATAAGAATATCTTCCCAAAAGATTAAAATGGAAAATGCAACCCACCACGATGTAAGCAATCTAGGCAACACGGACTAAACACCAAGACTTGCTAAACCTTCACTAGCAATAAACCATCAGTCCAACAGCCAATCAATCAACAAAGAAGCATCAAATAAATGCACAAAAACAATTTTTTTTTTATCCAAGTAAACCAATTTAAGCGAAAGCATCCCAAGGAGAAAACATTGTTAATCACCAAATGACAATCAAATTTAAGCGAAAGCATCCCAAGAAGAAAACATTGTTAATCACCAAATGACAATCAAATTTTTACGAAAACAAAATTCCATTTGACTAAATTGAAAACAGAAATTTCAGTCCATTTTTAAGTGATTCACACATTTGATCCCTTAATTTCCCGTCATTGAGTGTGTAAAAAATTTAAGGAAAAGAAATAGAAGAAATAGAGGAAGAAACTTACGGTGGTAGAGAGGAGGAGGAGGGAGCTGACGCGAGGAAGAAGGTAAAGGCGTTAGGGTTTTAGGAGAGACGATCCTTCGCCATGAACGAGCAGTAGTCCTTACAAGCCGGTCGAAAACTGCCATTGGAGATAAAAATGGAACCGCACTCGCTTAGCCTCTCTAGATTCCTCTCTTCTGTGTTTGTTTAAAAGCTAAGGTTGGAAATCACTGGAAAACGTAAGTGGCTAATGGGAGAAAGCAGGTTTCTTAGATGTGGAAGCAAGCAGTCTTTTCTTCTTCCACAAGAGTAAAAATGTAAATTGCATGTTGAGCTGGAACCTGGAAGTTCTGGAACTAAGGATGTCCAAAATTCTCCAGTTTAATTGCTTTCGGTCCCTATACTCTTTAGATTTTTGTAATTTAATCCTTCTTTGCAGTCATAAAAGTATGAAAAGAACAAGTACGGAGCATAATTAAACCAAATTCTCTCAAAAATGAAAATGAAGCACCATAAATTTATAAATGTGATTTATACTCAAAAACATAATCCATATTTCAATTAAATTTATATTTTTACATACTAGAGAGAAATAATTGTATGAAATTATAATTCCATGTTATTCTTATCCCTTTCTAATAGTAGCATGATAAATTAAAATTTTTTTAATATTTTTAGTTGAATTTAAATTTTTCAAGAGGAAAAGTAAAAATCAGTAAAAATTCTTATTATTATTCGATGCCATAAATACTTGGTTTGGTATTTTAATAATTTTTTATTTTCTAATTTTAAATTAAAAACACATTTGATAAATTAAAAATAAAAATATTTTTAATAATGAAAACATATTTGATAATTACTTGTCTCAAAATAAAATTATATTTATATGAATTCAAACTAATATACCTAATTTAATATTAGAAAAAAGTTTGAAAAAAATATTTTTTCCTTTATATGGGTTTAAGCCAAAGCGAATTTAGTTAAAGTTAATTTTTTTATTTTCATCATTTTCATTTTACAAAACATTTTTAGTGAAAACAATGAAAATAACACCTTATTATTTTCTAATTTTCACATATTTTTATTTTTTATTATCAAAAATTATTTTAAAAATACCAACCAAAATATTTCTTATTTTTCCATTTTCCAAGAAAAAAATGAAAATGGTATTTGTTTCTTGAAACCAAAAGAAGCATTATTTTTTTTTATAAATACAATACTAAAAGATGAGAAGGGATATCAAAATTTTAATCCGTATTATCTAATTGCCTAATAAAAGGAGATATCAAAATTTGAACCCAAATAATTTTTGGTGTAGAACTTTAACCATTACTTCAAATAAATGTTGACAATAACATGTAATTATTAAGAAGCTTAAATGTTCAATTTTCTTTGGCTCCTTGTCTTTGTACTTTTCTCTCACATTTTGTATTTCCTAAGAACTAGTTTTGCCACACTTTAGCGACCGAAAGTGGTCGGCTCCCTTCTCCTCTCTCTCTCCCTTCATGTCTCCTTTCGATCTTCGTTCTCGTCCTCTTCTTTTCCTTTTCCTTATTTTTGGTAGAATAATCGGGTTCCCCCCCCCCCCCCCACTTCGACTTGGTTTTCGATTGCCGTACAGATGGAGGAGAAATCATCAGCTTTCCCATGGGCTTTCCATAGTCTTTTGTCCAAGATTTTGTCTCCTTTAGTCTGGTCGAAAGCCTTCTTGGCCTTGTTTTTGTTCCTTTTAGCAAGGATGTTACATAGGGTAGAACATTGTTGACATTTGGCCTTGAAGGCTCGTGCATGGCGATGTCAATCAAATTGTTCTGGATCTTTGCGATTTGGATGTTGATTCCCTCTCAAAGGCTCAAGGTTTACAGCAATCGATGGTCCAGACGTGTTCCACGGAGTCAACGGTGGTACTCTTGGACCCTCCATAGGTCTTGGCTTCTCCTCGATAACAAGCTCTCCTCATCCCACTACAACTAGAGGTGCTTATTAGTCAGTCGGGCACATACAAGATAGCTAGGCAAAATTTCTAAGCTTAGACATGTCCTGAAAAAATAAACTTACTTTCTTTTTTTTCAAATTTATCTCAATTTAAGAAAGATAAACCCGAACCCGACTCAATCCAGCCCTCCCAAATTTTATTTTAAATTCATTTTTATTTAAAATAATATTTTAAAATATATATATAGTACACTAAATGAACTAAAAACACTAAAATAAATATTTTTAACACATTAAAATATTTATATTAAAATATATTACTATAAATATAATAAATATTTTATTATATTAAATATAATTTTTAAAATTTTATATTTTAGGTTGGATTAGTTTTTAGAGTTTTGACTAATGAATTTAATTGTCATAAGATTAGTGATTCAATATATATAATAATTAATTAATATATATATAATTAATTTTATATCATAATATATTTGAATTAGGTTTAGCTTAAGCAAAAATTTTACTTAAAAGCTCGACTTATATAAAAAATGAGTATTAAACTTTACCTAAACTCAATTTTTAAATATATATTCAACCTTGTACAGATGGTCTAGCTTATAAGCTGCTCCAACTGCAGCAGATTAAAAATGGTAGGAGTAGGATTTGTCTCCTTTTGGGTTGGGTTGGACCATTTTAACCCATGTATTTCATGTTTTATTTCTAGGCTTTTGGGACTGTGTACTCTTTGGTAACCTTTTAATGAAATTATTCTACTTAAAAAAAATTGAGACCAAATTATGAGTTAGCTATATTAAAGTAAAATCTTTCAAAACAATAAGGCTCGAGCGTTTTCTAATGCGTTCAAATAAGGATTATTCCTACTTCACAGCTCATCTGCATTTGTAGAGCTAAAAGTTGGGCAATTTACTAAAAAAAAAATTATTTTATATTATTATTTATCAAAATAGCCTGACTTTTTTATTATTTACCGGAAAAGACCGTTTTCCCTAAAAGTGCATCCACGTCAGCACGAAGTTAGGGGACGTGTCAGCAAAACGCTCTCCCAGGGAAGCGTTTTTCTCTTTTTTTTAGGGTTAAGGTTTTTGATTGGTTTAGGGTTAGGATTAAGGTTTAGTGGTTTAGTATTTTAGTGTTTTTTAAGGGAAAAATTAATTAAATTAGAGTTGAGAATTAATTAATTAAATTAACTAGGAAATTAAAAAATTAATTAAATTAGGGTTTAGGGTTTTTAGGGTTTATTAATTAAATTAACTATTAATTACAGAAAAAAGCTCCCACGTGGACGCTCTTTTGCTACAGTAGTATCTGAAAAAATAATTTTGAGAAGATGTTTTTGAACGAATTGTGTCAAAAACGCTTTAAGAAGGATGCATTGTCAGCAAAATTACGAAAAAAAGCTCCCACGTGGATGCTCTTTTGCTATAGTAGTATCTGAAAAAATAATTTTGAGAAGATATTTTTGAACAAATAGTGTTAAAAACACTTCAAGAATGATGCACTGTCAGCAAAATTATGGAAAAAAGCTCCACGTAGACGTTCTTTTGCTACAGTAGTATCTGAAAAAATAATTTTAAGAAGATGTTTCTGAACAAATAGTGTCAAAAACGCTTCAAAAAGGATGCACTGTCAGCAAAATTATGGAAAAAAGCTGCTAAATAGATGCTCTTTTGCTACAGTAGTATCTAAAAAAGCCTTAGACTATAAATGAGCCAAATTTCATTCTCAAGTTGCATAAGTTACAGCAAGACAAATTGAGGTTAAAGTAAAATAGAAACTGAAAATGAGTGAACGTATTAATGTTGTTATTTACTATGATGGCAAGGTCTGTGACATTGAGAATGACGTTGTTTTTTTATCGAAGAATACAGCACGACTGGTTTTTAACTAGAACATAGATTTGACAGAACTTTGTAAAAGAATTAGGCGTAAAATCTTCGGAACGATGCCAATGAAAGTTTTGTCTATTAAGTATCGATTTTGTACTTCGGTTGATCCCGTGAGATATGACTCATTCGACATCAAAGGTCCTCGTAGCTTGGAGGCAATGGTGCAGACTCATCTTGCTAGTAGATCACCCTATCTTGAGTTATATGTACAATTTTCATCGTCAAATGATACATTTGCTACTTCAACATCTAATGTTGTTCGAGAAGAATACACGACCCCTGCTCGACACTCCGTTAGTAGGTGGCAAAACACGGAAGTGCACGTGTTTGGTAGCAATATGGAATACACAACCCCTGCACGACACTCCGTTGGTGGATGGGACATGCACCTCAGTGGATTGATGTTTGATACTGGAAATACGTACTGAGAAATGACATCAACTTCTAGTGGTTGGCAATTCACATCGAATTAGGGATGTTATGAAACATCCATAAGAAGGGATTATGTACTCCCTACGACATCCACCGGCGAGGGGACTTCATTCGTTGCAGATGATGGTGGGTCAGATGATGAGTCCAATATGGATCCACCTCGAGAGTCCGACCCCGATGGTGCAGAATTTGGATTATTTTCTGAACCAAAACCTGTTCTAACCATACCTGAAGATGTTGAATGAGGTTCAAATGAAGAAGAAGAAGATCCGCGATTCAGGATGTACTCGCCTTCAGCCCACATGCATAATGTCGATCTATCTCAAGATGATGCTTTGGAGTTTCCAAATCTACCACACAGAAGGCGTGACCGTACAAGTTCGTCATTGGATTCGGGTGAAATGAAAGTTGGTAGGGAGTTTTCCAATAAGGATAGTTTTCTTGGTGCATTGAAACAATATAGCATCATGAACGGAGTTAACTACAATGTGGTTAAATCCAATTTCGATAAGTTTGAAGCCAAGTATGTAGTGCAAGACGGTACATATTAATGGAAAATCATGGCCTCATTGAGGAAAATGACAGGCTTGTGGGAGATAAAAAAGTACAAAGGTCCACATACATGTGTTGGCGGTAAAGTATCACTAGGTGTTTAGGGTTTTTGAATAATACTGTTATTACGTAATGTTGCATTATTTAACATACTTCGTTGACAGGTGTTTCACAAGATCATCCCAAGATGGATTCAGATATGTTAGCTAGCTTAATACTACCGACGGTGAAGGCGAATTTGAAGACTTCAGTGTCAGTCTTAATTGCCAATATTCGTAGCTAATTGAAGTACACGCCCTCTTACCGCAATGTTTGGATAGCTAAGCAGAAGGTGTTAGAAGAGATGCATGGTAGGTGTGACGCTTCATATAATGAAGTGTCGTAGTGGTGTCAGGTGCTGAAGAGATATGTCCTAGGTTGCATAACAGACCTTGAAACGACACTTGCATATTATAACGACCATTTGCTCCGTGGATGCCAAGTGTTCAAACGTCTGTTTTGGAGCTTTAAGCAATGTCGGGACGCATTTATATACTGCAAGCCATTGGTACAAATTGACAGTACCTTTATGTATGGTAGATATACCAATCAGCTATTGCTAGCTGTGGCACAGGATGGCAGTGGGAGAATCATTCCAATTACGTTTGCACTAATACTGGAGGAGTCAGCTAATGACTAAGATTTCTTTCTTTCTAAGTTAAGGAGGCATGTCTGCCCCCAACTTGATACATGCATTATATCAGATCGGGGCATTGGAATACTAGCTACAATTGAGCGACAAGGAAGTTAATGGCATCTCACACACCATCGGTATTACCTAAGGCACGTTGCGTCCAACTACTACGGGTAATATCGATCTACAACTAAGCGACGGCAAGTGACCAATATGGGTATTTAATCTCTATTAATAAAATTTCATTTGTAATATTCAATTTATTCTGAATGGAAGAGTGGTATGTAAGTTTCGTTATCAACTTATATTGGTAGGGTATGAGATAAGTAAGGACTATTTTTATGAAATGTTAGCGGTTTTGCGTTCAGTTAACGAAGAAGGCACAGACTACCTTTGTAACATACCTTTTGAATAGTGGACACAAGCATACGACGACGGCCTACGATATGGTTATATGACCTTAAACCTAGCTGAATACATAAATTCTGTTCTAAAAGGAACGCATCATTTGTTGATAACAGTCATTGTGTGAGAGACATATTTTCGTTTAGCGGCACTATTTCCAAAGCAAGCAGCAAGTTATAAAGGCCAAGCCATGTATGGTGTGCAAAGGTATTGCGAGAGATTAATAAGATGAAGGCACGAACCAACACTATGGTTTCGTGTGACGGAGTTTGACAGACCGAACCAAGGTATTATTGACGGGCAATATCATGTACACTTGAAAAATAGGACATGGGACTGTGGGGTTTTTGACACACTACGTTATCCATGCGCTTATTAAATTGCAGCTTGTCAGAATCTCCGTCTGGATCCTATGATGTATGTCGAACAAGTGTACAAAATAGAATATATGTACAACATGTGGAGACACATATTCCTACAGATCCCAGATGAACGTAAGTGGCCGTCTGTATCGCTTTCTCCGTTTAAGTTGTTACCGGATAGAGAATTGCGTCGCAAACCAAAAGGTCGACGTTGCTCGACTAGAATACGTAACAATATGGATATCCGAGAAACAATGAACCAACAGAGGTTGTGCGGATGGTGTAGGAACCCAGGCCATATAACTCGATCATGTCCAAATCAGAATAACTAATAGTTGTTGTAATAAAATTATGTTGCATTATTTATATTTTATTAAAAAATAAAAATATTAAAAATATTACCGTATTCAAAATAACATTTATTCTAATAAAATTATTGGCTAATTTAAAAGAACATTTATTGTATTAAAATTAAAAAAAAGTAAAGTACAATTAAAATATTAAAAACAACTTTTATTTTATTAATTAAAACTATATAAATAATAAATATAAAAATAATAAAAATATTGGCTAATTTAAAAGAACATTTATTTTAATAAAATTAAAAAAAGTAAAGTACAATTAAAATATTTAAAAAACTTTTATTTTATTAATTAAAACTATATAAAAATAATAAAAATATTACCTAATTTAAAAGAAAATTTATTTTAATAAAATTAAAAAAGGAAAATACAATTAAAATATTAAAACAACTTTTATTTTATTATATGAAACTATATAAAAAAAAGTTTTTACAAATATATTAAAAAAATCAATGTTGGTGCTAGTCGAAATCAGTGCCACTAGGGGTTGTCGACCGTAATGCACTGGATTCCTCCTTGATTCAACTTCCGGTGAGGGTTGTGGTTTCTCTGATGAGGATTGTGGTTCCTCCGGTAGGGGATCTGGTTGTGGGTGTGGGGAGGATGACCCACCTTGATAGAATAATGAACGAGGAGGTGTTTGCATCACCCATGGTGGAGGTGTTTGCATCCCATAAGGCGATGGGGAATGGTAAAAAGAAGAGCTCCCCGACAGCGCCTCGTGCAATCCCTCATGCGACGGTGGCCTATTGATCGACGGTTGACTCGGAGTAATTGGGAACAGAGATGAACCGGGCCATGCATTTCAACCTGCCATAGGACTGGGAAAAGGAAACATAAAAGGGTTAAGATACATATAAGGGCTCGGATACGCACCTGGCATAATCTGAAAAGGCTGTGATATGGGTGTCGCCGGTTGAAGTGCTGGGCCAGGTGGCTATGTGGGCGCTGTTGATGGGCCCGGTGATTTTGTGGGAGCTGCTAATTGGCCCGCGTCGTCATCCCTTCGTCTTGGATTTAAAGGGCTCTGTCGTTCCCTTTACACACGAATTTACCGTCACCTCTCCTCTTCTGATAGTAAATATGGCTTGCCATGGATCCTAAACTATGACATGTATTCTGGCACACATGCTAACTCAGGAATGATGATCGGTTCCCGAGTAGGTATATAGTTATACCGATTTTCCCACATTTCGATATATTCTGACCAGTGTCTCGGCCAATCTGTATTCAATAGCCATAAGTCGACTTTGTGCTCATCATCGAGCACCTCAGGTTCCACGGGATTTGGTTGTCAGAATCTAAATTGCCGCAATACCCTATCTGACTGGTGCATCTCCACGATAGTATAGTTGACCGATAGGACCTTCACATGTCAAATGTTAGGATTTTGAAAAAATTCATCCAGAATTACTGTTTGAATTACCGGATCCTCGTATGGTTTCCATTGAAACTATATGAACATGATAAAAATATTAGTTATATAGGTAATACTAAATACTAAATACTAAATACGAAAGAACTATTTTATTATGTATATATATTTTATTTAATACTTACTTGTGCTTCCGACCGTTGGTCTAATAGAAGCCGTATATCTTCAAGAGATGTGAGTATTCCAACATAACTCGCCGAATGGTTCCATCTAATTAAATATTTTTTTAGCATATAATTATATTTTAAATCTACGTAATAATTATAAAATCTAATATAAAATTTACCTCGTTATTTGTGGGAATGTATATTGGTGATTCACTCGAAGACGTAAAAATGGAAAATGAAATCGTGCCCATGATTATAGTAGTGATAGGCATCCTCCGATTTTGGCTTTATTCGGTCGTGTCGCCCCGCACATCTCCCGGTACAATATTGCTAACACGGTAGACCCCCAACTTAATTCACCTGCTACTCTAAAATCAACGAGTTTCAGCAGCCATATCAGATGTACGCAGTTTCGTGATAAGTCCAGCATCAGATAATCTCCAATCATCTCAATAATGTATACCCGAGAATATCGTATTCTTTCTAATTTAGTCGAATCATTATCCCACTCCAGAAATGTATCTTGTAACCAGTTCATCTCAATCCGACCTCTGTTAATATTTTCCAGAATAGCACCCAAAAGCTCGTAGCATATAGAGCCCCAATCAGCAGATTGAGTGGACCCGGTGACTGCGTACCCATCGACCTGCAATCCCAATTGTAATTGCACGTCTTCTAGAGTGATAGTACACTCTCCGCATGGAAGATGAAAAGTGTGCGTCTCGGGTCTCCACCTTTCTATCAATGCACTGATTAGTTTTGGGTCCAACTTGCACCCCCGGCTTATCGTGGCCACGTGCCAAAAACCTGCTTCCTGAAAGTAATTCTCTATCAACGGTGATGGAGGACCAAACATATTACGGATATAGCATTGCAACACCCGATCTACAGACTGTTATAAAAAAATTATAAAATAAATATTAATTAAAATTGTATAAATGAAAAAAAAATTAAATACTATTCAAAAATTAATTAAACTTATCACTTACCATTGTCATTTGATCGACAGAGATGTGTTTCGTATCAAAATGAATTAATTCTCCGGCCATTGCTAACACGATTGAATATTTTTGTAATTTAAAAAATAAAACTAATTCAAAATAATTTAAACAGAGATTTTTTGCAAAAATTAGAGAGAGCTTTGACAAAAATTGAGAGAAATTTGAGAGAAATTGGAGAGAATTGTGAGAGATGAGAGGACTATTGTGTGAAAAAATGAAAAGGGGAAGGGGCCTTTTATAGTGTCTTTTTTTTTACCGTTGGAGTTCAAACGGTCATGTGATTGTTGGGGGCAAAACACTTCCTTGGGGGAGCGTTTTGCTGACACGTCCCCTGACTTTGCGCCGACGTGAACGCGCTTTCGAGAAAAAATGACCCTTTCCAATAAAAAAAAAAAGTCAGGCCATTTCGATAAATAATAATATAAAAAAGCCTTTTTTAGTAAATTGCCCCTAAAAGTTACATCAATATGACATGTATTTTACATATAATAATGCCAATTTGGAATTTCTGAAAAAAGAAAACCATTCTATTCAAACTTTACCTTTATCCATTTCTAAAATTCTCAAATTTATCAAGAATATCAATATTAAAAAAATCCCACAAATTTCACAGTTTCTAAAAACTCAATTAGATGGGTCAGCAATAGTGGAGGTGCAGCTTGTTACACAAAAAAAAATCTCATATAAATTTTTAAGTTTGCTAAGGGTACTCATTTTTATTTTGAAGTTCATGGCGCACTATGTTGTTAAGTTTGATAAATGAAGTGCTGTTAGAGGTTATAGAAAGGACTCTATCGTCTCTATCAGCGAGGGAGTCCATCACTTTGTTAGCTCACACGTGCCTGCCATACTGACAAATAGTAGTTTTGTAATTGTTGATGAATGTAATCAATAGTTTACCTTCTAAGGTGCTTGGTAGACTTTCATCATCTTATGAAAAGTCCTTTTAACTCTCATAAGTAGGCGTTTAGGTCACATGCTTGTACCTTTCTTAGGTACAGTCCTATGCATCATAGGTATAAAATGTCAAGATGAGCATGGGAGAACTTGTGTCTAGCAATGTAATCTTTGATGATCACATGTTTCCTTTACGCAAATGGTACACAACAGGTGATTGATGAGGAATTTAAACCCACTTCTACACCCATGCTTCTTCAAAATTCACGTGGGGTTTACAAAGATCAGACGTCCGCTGGTTCAGAGCTAATTTGTAAGCATCACCAAGTTGATTTGCAAAGCACCGAGTGCATCTCGTCTTTCATTTTTTATCTACAAAGATTCAAAGGTCACCATTTACCTTGTGGTGTATGTTGATGACATAGTCATCACAGACAGCTCCACTAAAGCCATTGAAGATTTGGTTCATCAATTGCACACAGAGTTTTCACTAAAAGATGTACATTTTATTGGCGAAAAAACTACATTTCTAATTTAAATACGTACAAGTAGTACAAAACAAATAGTAAGATTTACGAGAACTAGTTTTCTGTCTACACAAATATTTAAGAGAAAAAAAAATTAAAAACACTATTTATATCCAGCTTAATGAGATGTATTAATTCACCCAACTAATATAAGGTGTTTTAAAAGGGAAAAAAAGGGGTTAATAATGATTAACACGCTTAATAAACTTTCTTAGTGAAAAGATTGCGCAAATTAAAAAAGTTACTGCCACTTCCAACGTTGGCGTTGCTGCTTCTAACATTGCCACCATCATCGCTGCCGGTACTAATACCGGCGAGCATCGCACTATTTTCATCGATTCTACAATTCAAATCATGCCAATACCCAATGCACATTGGCACATGCAAATTCAAAACCTTGGCTTTGTTAGCGTCGTTTCCACTCGTACCAATTTTACCGCCACGCGTCTCGGTAACTTCTTTTCTAACGCTACTCTTTTCAGCACTTCGACCCTTAACATCGACAGTCTTTGCGGGGGAACTTCCGAGCCGGATCTGCCAAACTGGGCTGCTTCGGCCCAAGTGAACCCTTGCCCGCCCGGGGCTGCTCGGCCACTTTCGAGACTTGGATTCACCCGCCGAGTTGCTTCGGGAACATGGGGCGCTACTTACCTTACGGGTACCCGTCGACCGGGCTGTCATCCTGGGCCGGGTACCGGCAGATCTGCTCCTTGAAAAAGGCCAAATATTTATATTCAACTCAGCTCCACTGGCACCGCTTTGACTCGGACTATGATTCTTCTTCTCTTTCTCTTTATCCTTGTCTTTTTTACTTTGTTTTCCGTTTTTTCCTTTTTCTTTCTTAAAGATATCTCTCCACCGTTTCGAAGCTGACAATACAGGAACCGGATCCGATGTTATAACAGGGTCAGGTTCGGGGTCTGGCTCGGGTATATGAGGTTGTGATGCGGGTTGATTTGAGTCTATTTGTGGGTTCTCTTCGGGTTGTTTGTTGGGTAAGAGATGGAGAGGACGGAGAACGCCATTAACGAATAGTTCATCGGCAGAGATGAGGTCGGGTTCGGGGAAAGGCGGGTTTCGGACCATCCAGAACTCGAACTCGGGTGAACTTGAATGGTTGCTTGTACTCCTTCTTCCACTGCCGCACGGTGATAGATTTTTGACTTCTGCGTTTAATGTTTCTTGGCTCTCCATTTCGGAAGAGAAAAAAATTGGTGAGAAATGAGAATTTGATGGTTGAAAAAATGAAAGTGAGAGTTCTTTTCGTTTTGAGTGAACGACGAGAAAGGGGAGGGAAGTGCGGACCCTACATAACAAACAAATAAAAAGAAAATTTATGATTTTTTATAAATATGTTATTTTAGGGGAATTTATTTTATCAATCTTTCTCGTCAATTCGTTCATGATTTATTTTTAATTATTTAACTATATTTTAATAATTTTTATGTTATAAATATATAATTTTAATAATTTTTTACATTAAATTCTAAATCTTGAATCTTGAATTTAAATTTGAATCTTGAACTCTGAATTCTAGACTAAGTTTAAGGTTTAGGGTTTGAAATTTAGAATTCTAGATTCAAGATTCAAGATTCAAAGGTAAAAAAAATACTAAAATTAGGTGCCAATGACATAAAAAAAATTATTAAAATGTTATTAAATAATTAAAAAGTGACTATAAATGATGTGGTGAGAAGGTTCCATAAAATAATTTCTCGTTATTTTAGACCACATTTGATTAATTTTGGCTTATCCGATATTTGGAAAGGTAAATTAGTGGTGTATGAAATATTAATCTTTTAATAAATATATTTATCAAAAATTTATATGAAAATCAAATTATTATTTTGATTAAAATGGAAAAACTAAAAGGTTTAAAATTTATAAGGTTATTATTTCAAATTTTATCATATAAATTTTAATTTATAAAATGTAAAAATACTCTCATAAAAATACAATTTACTTTATTAAAAGAATGATTTTTAGTTACCTTTTAATTTAATCGGTGCTTGATTAATTTATGACACCATAATGATTTAAATAATAGTATAGATATTAAAAGCTCAAACTCAATATGATCGGGCTTGAATTGTTTTCAAATTTGTAATATATACTTTTTATTTGATGTATTATGTAATCTATATTATATAAAAATTAAATATACTATATTATAATATAAATATTAAAAATATATTATTTTATTAAAATTAATAAAATATATAATAATAGTAAAAAATATTATATTAAATAAAAATAATATGGATGAAGCTTAAATTAATAATTTAAAAATATGAAAGTATCTATACAAATTTGAACATCTTTAATAACTATGTATGCTCCTAATTATAAACTTGACCCAATATGCCATCAACACCTCTAATTATATTTGATTAATTATATTTTTAACACCCGATTTAAAGTTATTAATATATGCCTAATAATTATTGCTTTTAATTAGAAAAACCATATGCCTAATAATACAAATATGTCTTCATGTTATTGGTGGAAGGTAAAATCATATGTATATTGATTATTGAATTATGAGCATATTTATGTATGATACACATATTTAGGTATATTTCATTTTCATGTGGTGATTTTAGTAGTATCAATCATATTATTATATTTTGGAATATGGAAATGGGAGTCTTAAATTCGTAATTACTATATATAGTAACATATTTCTTGAAAAATGATAATAACATATTCATCAATGCATTTAAAATTACCAAAAATAATTGTCAGTTATTGCATTTATTTGAAAAAATGTTTATCGAAAGAGATATGTGAACTAATATTAGATTATCACATATGAGTATAAATACTATAATTAATGTTTACATACACTGGTTAAACAAACAATAATATATATATATATATATATATATATATATATATATATATATATTTCCATTAAGGGTAGAAGGAATGGTAATTTGGGATCAGATGTGAATGAAACTTTAAATAACATAAATAGTTTATCACTTTATCAATAATTAGTCGATTAAAATATTAGTAATTATAAAATTGAAGTCCCAACAATAAACTTAAAGGGTAAACTATACTTAAAGTCACTAAATTATTAATAAGTTTACGTTTTGGTCACTCAATTTTAAAAAGTTACAAAATAGTCACCAAACTATTCGAAAGTTTTCATTTAAGTCACTAAACTATTCAAAAGTTTTATCAAAGTCATTTGACTATTTCATGAAAAAAAAGAGAACCATAGGAGAGAAGGGGAAGGAGAGTTTTCGGTTGGTGTAGGAGTTATGAACAGAGAATGTCATACGACAACGATTTTAATAGCCCCGTGACAAATGAATTTTTTTAATAGTTTACTGATCATTTTATAACTTTTTGAAGTTGGGTGTCCAAAACGTAAAGGTACTAATAGTTTTGTAACATTGGATGTAGTTTATCCAAATTAGAAGGTTTGTAAATTTAAAATATCCTAACTGTTTGATCCTTGAACCTAGGAAATTGATTTGTTGGATTCTTAATGATTAGTAGTTAAACAATTAATTGGATTAATACAAACTTTAAGAAAACTAGAAGGTAAACCCTTATCCAAAGAATAGTTAAACTGGAAACTACTCCTTAATCGGGCAAGTGCATCAATGCATTTGTTCCCTTCTCAAAAAACATGCACAAAGGTCTAGTAGTCAAAGATTGCAATAACATCTTGCACTCATTAATCAAAGGAGATAAAGTCAAATGAGTAGATTTATTATTTGACATGAAGGAAATAACAATGGCGGCACCAACTTCAATCTCAAGGTCGTTGAGGTTAAAAGATCTAGCTAGTTGAAGCCCGTTTTTAAGTGCCTACAGTTCGACTTTGACACTACTAGAACAAAGAAGGTGTCTGTAGAAGCCAATCACCTAATTTCCTTGATAATCTTGAATAATTGCTCCTACTCTTGCCTTTCCTAGATTTCCAAGAGCTGACCCCTCGATATTATGTTTGAATCAGTTTCTATCAGGAGGTTTCTAAGAGATCAGGGCAAAGGTGGGGAGAGGAATACGATGAATTATAGAAGAATAAACAACAAATTCCCCTATAGCTGATAACACTCTATGAATAATTTGTTTTTTGGGACGAGGAGTTCCAAAAATAACAACATTTTGAGCCAACAAAATTCCCAAAGAGCAAATACAAACACCATATACCAGGGGAGGCTAGTAGAAGAAGTCTATCCCTTAAAGGACAAGTTAACAATAAGCTAGACTACCCAAGAGGACTGAGGTCTCGGTCTACAAAGAATCAAATTAGACAAGGATTCCCAAATATTTTGAGCAGTAGCACAATCTTGAAGCATGTGGAAGATCTCTTCAGGGGTTGCAGAGCACCATGGACAAGGGTCCTCTAATAGAAGATGTCTACTTCTAAGGAAGGTCCTTGTTGGAAATGCGTGATGCCCAAATTTTCAAAGAAAAAATTTAATCTTGAGTGGTCCTTTCATTAGGATCGAGGATTCTAGTATCAATACCAGTAGCAATATCAAAGGCATTAGCCAAATAAAAGTTCACATCACTCCTGCACCCCTAGCATAAGGAATCAAGGACATTGGGCAAATTTGGAATGGGGGTACTCAAGAATGTATCAATCAAAACTTAGGGTAAATTCAAAGAAAGACATGAAGGCCCTTGATCTTCCTACTTGTCCCGCACTTATTTAAAAGTCATGAGTTCGTCCTCCCTTAGTAACGGTCATTGGAACAATTCTCTCAAAGGTCCCATGCTCAACCAGTTGTAACACCCCTTACCTGTATCCGACGCTGGAACAGGGTACGAGGTATTACCAGACTTGAGTACTTGTAATCATTTAAAAACCGAGACATAAATTTCATCAATTTTAAACTTTTCAAACATATTCAAGACTATCTACATTAAATGACTTTATACAATAGCGACCTTCAAATAACATAGGTCAGTTTTTTAGGTCAACTCCTAGCAACTTAATAATAATTAAACGAGTCCCCATACATGCCAAAGACTTAAAAATACTTTAAAACCTTTATATATCGATCAATAGTTTGATAGTGTGATTTAACCTCTGGCGACCTCCAACTCGAGCTAACATCTGCGATACTATAGGAAAAAAGAAAGGAAGGGAGTAAGCATTATAGCTTAGTAAGTAAATATGTAAATATTAATAAACAATACATTATCATACATTAAACAAAGTCACAATATGTTCCCGGAACATTACCATCACAAACACACATTCTTTCACTATTACAATTATAAACAGGTTCAAAATAAGCTGTCTAGCAGAGTGCTAGAAGCTAAATTATTTATTTCTGGAGCTACAAAACTCCAAATTACAAACCGTTAATTTTTATTGAAACTAGATTCATGTATATTCTTACCAAAAAATTTTCAGAATTTTTGGTTTATCCAATTAGTACAGTTTATTCATTGAAGTTACCCCTGTTTCACCGCTCAACTGCCCTGACCACTCTTCACTACAAATAAATTTTCTCTTTGTAAAGAACTCATATGATGTTATCGTTTATTTTATTTGAAACTAGACTCATTAAGGATTTCAAACATATAAATTATATCCCATAATTATTTTTTTAAAATTTTTAATGATTTTTTAAAGTCAGAACAGGGGATCACGTAGTCATTCTGAACCAGTCTCATAGAAACTTAAATATCTCAGAATATAGAATTTCTTTGCTTGCTCTATTTCTGTTATATGAAAATAGACTCATTAAAATTTAATTTGATATCTCATTCAGTATCTGATTCAATTTCTACTATTTTTGGTAAATTTTTAGATTCTCATCACTGCAACTATCCAGAACAGTTTTATTGTCAATTTTGATCTTTCACACTTCAATTGTATTCATCACTTACCCATAACAATCTTTCCAATTTCCAATCACATATCTTCACAAAGTCATACACAATTTCATTTAATCAACTTCCCAGTTGAACACTTCGGAATAATAACAGATACGCGATGGTATCGCACACAGTCCACCTTTAAAATCGAAGCTCTCTTGTACACATAGTGGGCTTCACTTAGCACCACTCATGTGACCTAGCTCGATTGTACACATAATTTTGGCTCTCTTGTACACATGGTGTACACATAGTATCACCCATGTGACCTAGCCACTTTATCTCGTAGCTCTCTTGTTTACATGGTGTCCTTCACCTGGAACCACACATGCAACCTAGCTACATCTATCTCGTAGCTCTCTTGTCTACATGGTGTACACATAGTATCACCCATGCGACCTCATAATGTCTCGTAGCTCTCTTGTACACATGGTATACATCCCGTATTACACATGTGACCTAGCTATATACCATCTGTATTTTTCGATTCTGAAGGTTCAAACGGGAAGTATCTCACTTTCTAATACTTTATTCCATTCTTCCAATAGTCGATTATGATTCAAAAATCAGCTACAATACATAAAATATGCTGAAATATAAAAACGTAATAAAGGTAATGTATTATTTACATACAAACTTACATACTTTCTCATTTCCATGCCGAATTAATATTGAACATTTAAATCATCATAATTATACTTACTTTCAACACATCGGCAATCATAGTAAATATATTAATTTTACATTGAAACATGCATAAATTAATGCTTATTATACATATGAACTTACCTCGATACTAAAACGACCATTTTACCAACTTTTCCCATTTTTAATTTTTCTCCCATTCTAGGTTCAAATCTCATTTTCTGGGATCTAAAACATCATATTTTACTTATTCAATTAATGTACTATTCAAAACAGTCCTTAACTCAAACTTTGGAAAAATTACAATTTGGCCCTAAACTTTTGCATATTTACACTTTTGCCCCTAGGCTCGGGAATTAAACTTCATCCCTTATTCTTATGTTTTATGACATGCTTATCATTTTTCCCTTCTATGGAAACATCAAATTCTCACTCTAACACATAGTTATGAACAATAACAACTTTTACCGATTAAGCCGTTTTACTCATTTTTGCTTAAAACCACTTAGCAAAAGTTGTTTAACATAATTTCAGCCTTCATATTCTACCATAAAACATCAAAATAAAAACATTTCACCTATGGGTATTTTTCCAAATATGAACCCTAGCTTAAATTATTGCTAGAATAAGCTTAATCAAGTTACCGGGATTCCAAAAATATAAAGAACTTGAAAAACGGGGCTAGAACGGACTTACTATTGAGCTTGGAAAGCTTGAAAACCCTAGCCATGGCTTCCTCCATGCTAATTTCGGCCTCCATGAAAAAGATGAGTCAATTTTGGCTTTTTTTCCCTTTTTATTTCTTTTAATTACCAAATGACTAAAATACCCTTAAGGCCTTTCTTTAAAATTTGTCCTATTCATGTCCATTTTTGTCCAAACGAAATATAATGGTCTAATTGCTATTTAAGGACCTCCTCTTTAAAACCCCATTTCAATCAAGTACTTATGAATTAAAACACATATTTTGCAACTTTTGCAATTTAGTCCTAAAAGTCCAATTAAGCACTTTATCAGTAAAATTTCTTAACAATATTTTTACACAATATTTTAATCAATAAATAAACTTTAAAACTTAATCGGAATAAATTTTTTGACTTCGAATTCGTGGTTCTAAAACCATCGTTCCATTTAGGCCCTAAATCGGGCTGTTACAGCAACTTTTGCAAATAAGCTCTAATAGGCAAATTAAATATGCAATCTATAAAATTTCTTATCAATACTCTAACACATGCATCTAATCACTCGGTAAATCATAAAAAAATTAATCGAAATAAACTTTTCTACCTCAGATTTTTGGTTTCGCAACCACTATTCCATTTAGGCTCTATTTCGAGATGTTACACCAGTTATCCATCCAAAAGTTCACAAAATGACTATCCTTTATCACCTATCTGAATCCAGAAGCTAGGAGCGAGCTAATACTCTGGAGGGATTTCAAGTCGGTAAAACATTTGAAGCCGGTAAAGAATTCTTAAGATCCTAGACACATTTGGCCATGAGCAACTTAGCCCAAATACTATCCTTTTCATGGATGAGTTGTAATATCCCTAACTCGTCTTCGTTGCTGGATTAAGGTTATGGAGTATTATAATACAATTTGAAACAACTAACATCACATAGAATAATTAACCAATTTAAAAATATTAACATTCAATTCCAATTTTCATTCAAAGCATAAATACCTTTATGGGCCTTAAATCGAGCTTATGAGGCCTTAAAAATAGTTTAGGAACAATCAGGGATTAATTTGAAATGAAATAGAAAATTTTAGAAAAATCTAAAAATTTTGGAAACAAAGGTCACACGGCCGTGTGAAAAGCCCAGGCCATATGGCTCAGAAACATGGTCGTGTGGCTAACCATGTACAATTCGAAATATGGGACACAAGGTTGTGTTCCAGCTTGTGTGCCCGCACGTGTGAGTATTCGAAATAACATCACACGGTCGTGTCATAGGTCGTGTGTCAGACCGTGTGTATATTCAAAATAAGGTCACACGGCTGTGTTGCCAGGCCGTATAACTCTTTGAGACTGTGTGGACCAACCTGCACTTAAAATTAAAATGACACACGACCGTGTGGGGTGACCATGTGTGACACACAGCCATGTGATAGCCCATGTACCCTTATTGGTACCACAATACACCAAACACACCATAATACACCAAATAGAAATTAACTTCAGTGCCTAACCAATGTACCCTTATTGGTACCACAAAATAAAAATCCAAACAAACACATTCTCAATATTTACAAAACATTACCTTAAAGATGTGTCATTTCCTCTTTTTCATCACAACTATTAACCATATCTCAAGTTAATCATAGTAGGCACTTAACAATAACTAAAAGCACTTCAAGTCTCAAACATAACCCGAAGATACCAAACATATATATACAACCACAAAGCTTACTCAAACTAGCTTATAAACAACATCATCATAAACAAAATAACTTAAAGGCTCCTAGTACATACCATTTATAACCCAAAATCAAAATAACCAAAACTTATACTAATATGAAGGATGAATAGTGTGAATGTATTCCGACTTGATTCCAACCGATCGAACTTTTCGTTGACCTACAAAAAGATAAACAACTAACATAAGCAATTAGCTTAGTAAGCTCTTATAATGTGAACTTAAACTTACCAAACATGTTATATTTAACCCATTCAAGCATGAGTTCATTCATTAGATCATGTGCACACATTTTATTCCTATACATACAACTTTGCAAGGTTAGTAGGTGTATTAACTAAACATATAATTCCAACAAATCATGGAACATGTAATAATAAACATTTATGTACATATTTCATCCATCATATATTCGATAACATAGCTATATTTGATAACATAGCTTCCCACTTCAAGTATTTATATCAACATTTTCCAATTCACATGTCTTAATCACAAAACATTTCATATATATACACATTCATTTAAGCCTTTATCACCTGCTGAACCAAATGAAATAATATTGGATACTCGAGAAATGCTTACACAAGTTGTGAATGTAACATGTAACCATATATGCTCACATGAGCTGTGAAATGGGCTTGCTCACACAAGCTGTGGGTCAGGATGTTAGGCTACACAATGCTACTCACATGAACTATGGAGAATCCATAACAAATGCAGGACCTTAGCCATCGGTAGGACATCCAAGACCAGCACTCGAAACTGTAAATAACCTTTAATGTAATGTCATTTGTATCCTAAGTATTCACGAGGTTCAAACGGGATAGATTCCATATCTAATCCTTTAACTTCATTCCATTACACCATCTCAAATATACATCCATGAAATTCACGTTTTTCACACATAATCATCAATTTGATTAACATTACGATTTAGTTCAAATCACTGGTTAACATTTTATAAACAATTAAAATTATACAAAACACAAAATGAATTGAACATTCATCCAAAATAAAAATTAACAAGCTTAAACAATATACGAACTTACCTAGACCAAAAACGGTTGCAAAAACAAGGCTAACGACTAATCCGTTATTTTAGCTTTTCCACGATTTGAGTCTAATTGTATCAATTCTTGATCTAAATAATAATTTTCATTCAATTAATTCATCCAAACATCTCAAATTATTAAACTTAAGCTTATGAGCCCTTTCATTACAAATTTACAAAATTACCCTAATATTTTACCATTTATGCAATTTAGTCCCTAAAACCGATACTTACAAATTATCCACATTTAAGCAAAACCCATGCTAGCCAATTTCTATATAGTCCCTAATCAGCCCACATTTATCCAAATTTCACAAAATTTTTATATAACTTTACTATTTTAGCAATTTAGTCCTTTAACATAAGAATTAACCAAAATCACTTTATAAAATTGTCTTATTTGACTATTAAGCTTATAAATCTATTATAAAACTTCAAAAAATCACCAATTCATCAATGGAATAATTTAAAGCATTTAACAGTTCTACAAATTAATCCCTGAGTTAGCTGGATTAAACTACAGCGACCTCAAAAAACACAAAAAAATTACTAAAAACGGATCAAAGTTACATACTATGCAAAGACAAAGTGGATGACCGAAACTTTGAATGCACTTCAATGGAACATTCAGTTTCCAAAGAAGAAAAATAAACATGATGATGATTTTGTTATATTTTACTTTTATTATTATATGTTTTATTATTATTAACATTAAAATTTAATGCATAAAATGTATAAAATTTACCTCTTGTCCCACTATATAAAAATGGTATATTTACCATTTAAATCCTTCCACTTATGTTCATTAAGTAATTTAATCATTAAAATTCAATAGCAATTAAATTTTATGTCTTTTATAAATTAGTATTTTTCTTTAATTAACTAATTAAACAATAAAATCTCTAAACCAAACCTTTATAGACCTAAATAGTAACTCCGATCTAAAAATATTTACGATCTCAGTTTTCAGAAATGAGGTCTCGATAACTTATTTTCTAGAACCACTTGACTTTCGGGACATACAACTTACCTTTACTATTTATTCAATAAAATAAGATTTAATCAAATCAAAATTCATAATAACTATAATTAACTCATATGAATAAAATAATAATAAATATTACGAACTTATTCGTCTAATTTGTGGTCCCGAAACCACTGTTTCTGATACCACTGAAAACACTTATCTACAATGAAGTTAAAATCTCTTCAAGAGGAACGCCTAAGAAGGATTGGAAATCCTAGATATTTCCAAATGTTTGAGGATTCCTAAATTCCTAAGAAATTAACTATTCGAGCCTTTATACTTCGTAGACAGTTGGAAGATCAAACTATTCTAGATTTCTGAAAGTTAATACACTGACCAGATTCCTTTATAGATAGATCCAATGTTTGCCTTATATACCCCAAAGAGGATGACATCATTAGTTAATAAGATATAGGAGAAAATCGACCCACTCCTCAATGCTCAGATCAGTTGCCATTCCTTTTGGTCAATGGCAGGAAAGATTTGGAAATTAAAAAATTCCATGTATAAGATAAACAAGTAGGAAGAGAGAGGATCTCCTTATCTAATTCTACGAGAAGGATTGAAGGACTTAAGCTTAAAACCATTTAATAGATCTGCGTAGGAGGTAGTAGTAACTCAACTCATGATAAGATTTATCTAGGAATTCGAAAACTTAAAAAAGTGTAGGACTTTCTTAATGAAGCTCTATTCCAACTTGTCATACATTTTCTCCAAATCACGTCTAATGACTATGACTTCCTTCTTCCCTTTTACCTTCTTGAATGAGTGCATGATCTCTTGGACAATAATGGTGTTATCCAAAGGTTGCCTTCCAAGCACAAAACTACTTGAAAGGGGGATACTATCTTACATAGAATAAGTCTAAGCTTCATAACCAGTACTTTGGTGACGGTATTGTAAACTATATTACATAGGTTAATCGAAAGAAATTGAGAAATTGAGGTAGCTTTTCTGGACTTATGAATCAGTGAAATCATAGTTTCATTTAGCGAAGGCGGAATAGAAGATTTAGAGAAGATCCCAAAAAGTATCCTAATTACTTTCTGTTTAACATCGGGTCAGCATTTTTGGAAGGAAAATGGGTGAAGGCCATCTAGACCAGGGCCTTCAGGAGTTTGAAAGACCAAGCTACCTTGGCGATATCAACAGGGGAAACCTCTACAAGAAGGGATTGAGCTTCCAAAGTAAAAAGTCTAGGCCAGTCAAGAGTAAATCTTAAAGAGGCAGAATTGGATATTTCCTCGGAAGTGGTAAAAAGTTGGTAGAAGTGATCCTAAACCAAATTTTCAATATGCTGCCACTCAGTAACCCATCTACCATTTCCATAAAAAAGACCAACAATACAATTGAAATTTCTACAAAGAAGTGTAAAGAGTGGAAAAATATGTCGATGTCGTCAATGTTGACAAACCCTTCCTACAAATTAGAAGCAAGTAAGGACTCAGCGGGTTTACTTGTCGGCTTAAACATTTCACCCGCTTCACCATTAATTCACACTAAATACAAAACTGATGTAGCACCCCAAACCCTGCCCAGAAGTTATGGCCGGATCCGGCATGCCACATCAAAACGTAAAAAAAAAAATTTCCATTCTAAGTCCAGAAAATCATACTTGATGTTCAAAAGATTAATTCATTAAGGGTTAAAGTGAAAGGAAGTCATGCACCGGTAGGAAACCGGAAAAGAGGTGGTGAGTCCATCGAATCGCTTAAGTACCAAGCTCCTTGAATCCAATCCTAGACATGCATACCGCCATTGCCACACCTTAACGTCATGGATATTTCTAGAAACCGATTTGATTAAGTCATTTTAAGAAAAGTGATTAATTTTGGAAAATACTTTCATTGCGGAAGCTTTTCTTGTTGTCGTGTTATTTTGAAATCAACTGTTGTTTTTGAAAACGCCTAAAGCTATCCAATTTCAACAGTTAAAATAAATATTATCTATCTTAATAAAACATATAAAACCATCAAAATAAATAAGCGGCCTTATTACATTTAAAAGCCCAAAACCTCAAACGTAATTAAAAGGATGTCCAGTTCACGGAAGAAAATCAAACTTTTAGAGCGGTGGCCACTCGAATTCCCTCACGACTCTAAGCCCACTATGGTTGGGGATTTCCTCGTGGATGAAAATAAAAGGGGTGAGTTTGGGAAACTCGGTGTGTAAGGAAAACCCATTCAAAGCCCAAGTCACTCAAGCCTATTGGGCCTAAGCCCATTCGGTAATAGTGATCTTGGGCGAGCCCTTTTCATTTACAATAAACGGGCCTTAGCCCTTATTCAGATAATGAGTATGGCCCATAGGCCCATTTCAAAATACATGCAACATCGAGAAACATATGCAAGCCCATTTGGGTAACAGTGGTACTGGGCCAAAGCCCTTTTCAGATTACAATAAACTGGGCCTTAGCCCCTTATTCAGATAACAGTATGGCCCATAGGCCCATTTCAAAATACATGCAACATCAGTAAACATATGCAAGCCCATTTGGGGAGACTACTCAACCCACCAACCACTACACTCCACCCGTACCAGCCATACACTCCATGTGGGAATAGCTCAACCCACCCAAATGACACTCCACAGCTTCAAACTTCTTTGCTCGCTTAACGATAAATTGAGGCAAAGCCTCCAATCGTGGACAAGCCACTTTCAGTACTTCCTCCGTCAATATCCCATCCCATGCATCAGATAATAACAACATGGCATGCAGTAAATAACAACAGTCAAACATGCATTTAGGTCAATTTAACCCTAGGGGTATTTCAGTAATTTATCTCCTAGGGGTAAAATTGTAAATTTTTTACTTTTAAAGGTATTTCAGTAATTTATCTATTTTAGGGTTTTTCATGCATATTCCTACCTTTCACGTACTACAGAATCACGTACCGAGGGTTCTTACCGAATTGGGCCCGTTGGCCCATCATTCCAATTTTGGCCCATTAAGCCCAAAAATATCGAGGGCACAGAAATCATGCACTTTACAGTCTAAACATTGTAACTTACCAAAAACATTAATCGATTTACCTCACGAGCATTCGCACACTCGCAAATCTACAAAATACCAGTTTTCGGCATTTCGGCTTTTCGACTTTTGCCGATCTAGACTAAGAAAGAGGGTGTTAGTTACACATCATTTTTATGACGATATCTTGTGAGATCCACACACGAACCGCCTACAATTGGATTACTAACATGTTAATCTAACTATTCAAATACAAACTACGTATTAACCCCTTACAATATTCGGCCAACCACACCTACAGATCATAGTAAGCTTATAAGAAATCAATAAGCAACTCATTAACAAATTTTTGTCAATGTTTACCACATAATCATAATTTCACTGCAAGCTGTCTTCCTGAACAACAGTCACTAAATTATTTATAACTGGAGCTACGAAACTCCAAATCAAGTGCCGTTAATTTTCCATGAAAATAGACTCATATATCTTCTATCCATAAAATTTTCATAATTTTTGGTTTAGCCAATCAATACCAGATTTTTCTCAAAGTTTCCCATGTTTCACTGTTTGACTAATCTGACCACTCTTCATTACGAATCAAATTTCTCATTGTACAGAATTCAAAATATGTTCTCGTTTATTCCATTTGAAACTAGACTCATTAATCTTTAATTACATAATTTATTCACCTTCTAACTCATCTCTCACAATTTATGGTGATTTTCCAAAGTCACGTTACTGCTGCTGTCCCAAGCAGATTTATTACCAAATTCACTCTTTCACACCTAACTTGCATGCTTGTTATTTAAACATGCATATCACCAATCAATCATCACATATCTATGATTTTACTTAAGTATAATCTCCATTTCATCATTTTAAAGCACAACATGTTAGCCGATTTTTCCCTTTAGCATCTAAGGCACATGCATGCTCATTTGTTTGGCTCAACTTCGCATATATTCCATTTTTCATCAAAAGAACATGAAACAACAACCATTTCCTTCATTTTAATTCATGACTAAATGCTCACAACACAATTAAAAACCAAAATATGCTTCAAGAGTTAAGGTAGAATCAAGATGAACTCATGAACCTCAAAATAAGAAGCAAGGTACCAAGAACTTACCTTCAATTTTCCTCCTCCTAATGACCGAATACTCAAGAGCTTTCTCCTCTCCTTTCTCTTCTCTAACTTTCAGCTATGATGAACAAAGATGGACAAAACTTTGTTCTTTTCACCCCTTTTTCTTTTAATAAAACTTTATATTTCATCCATTTAATTCTTTAATACAAAAGACATGAAATTCTTATCATGAAACATTTACCTAACCCATTATCATGAAACATTTACCTAACCCACTATCATGGAACATTTACCTAACCTATTATCATGGAAAATTTACCTAACCTATTATCAATTTGTATCAATTTGTACCATAAATTATGGATATCAAGTGTACATTTTGTCTACAACAACATGATGGCTAGCCACTACATGTAAAATGGGAGGTTTGTCATTCAAATCCTCCTATTTTGCACTCCTATTTATTTGGCCACTTCAATTTAGCCTATAGCATTTTCAAACATTTTCACATAGGTTCTATTTCATAATTTCACCCCCTTTTTGTTATGGAACAAAAATTAACTAAAATTGTCGGGTTCTATCTTAAGTTTGGGCTTTCTAGAGGCCCACTAACATAATTAAACATATGCCAACATTCACAGGATTCCCGAAAATTGGGGCGTTACAACTGAAGAAATACACTTCATAATCAAATCCAACCATACCCCATTCAAAACCCATTCTCAGCATCATCTCTCGTAAAACCCCCACTCAACCCTATCATATGCCTTACTTATATCTAATTTGAGCGCAAAAGATCCTTTCTTACTAATTCTCATTTGCTTTAAAGTATGCAAAATCTCATAGGCCAATAACACATTATCTATTATCATTCTCCCTAGAATAAAAGCACTCTGTGCTTCATCAATTCAACTATCAAGTACTTGTTGAAAGCGGTTAGCCACCGTTTTTGATATAATTTTATATAGAATCAAACGTAGGCTAATAGGCCTAAAATCCTTCAACCTATTTGGTTAAGAAATTTTTGGAATTAAAAAAATAAGAGTCGAATTAATAGCTTCCAAAGAATTACCTCCATTTAGAATACTGAAACAGTAATCACCCACATCCCGACCAACAATGTGCCAAATTTTTTAAAAGGAAAGTGTTGGAAATCCATCATCCCCGACAGCCTTCAAAAGAGTCATATCTTTCAAAGCTATTTGGATCCCTTTGATTTTGTAAACCTCCATCAATTCTCAATTCATTTCCTCTATTATTCATCTATTCATGCTTTCCCAACCACTCTCCAAACTCCTACCCTTTTTTGATTTGAACAAGTTGAAGAAATAATCCTTCACAATCCCTGCCATCTCATCTTTATTTGAAGTAACCGAGTGTAACACCCCTTACCCGGCCCAGACGTTATGGCCGGATCCTACATACCACATCGAAGCATTCAAAACATTTCCGATCCAGAAAGAAAACTTACTGAGTGTTTTAAAAGATGATTTCATTATAGGTTAAAGTGAATGGAAGCTGTGCACCAGGTAGGAAACCGGAAAAGAGGAGGTGAGTCCATTGGACTGCTTAAGTACCAAACTCCCTTCGGATCCAATCTTAGACATGTAAACCGCCATTGCCATACCTTAACGTCATGTATATTTCTAGGAAACCGATTTGATTAACTCCTTTTTAGGAAAAGTGATTAATTTTGGAAAATATCTTCATTGCGGAAGCTTTGCCTGTTTTCGTGTTATTTTGAAATCAATTACTGTTTTTGAAAACGCGCCCTAAAGGTATCCAATTTCAACAGTTAAATATAAATATTACCTATCTTAATAAAACATATAAAAACCATTAAAAATAAATAAGCGGCCTTATTACATTTAAAAGCCCAAAACCTCAAACGTAATTAAAAGGATGTCCAGTTCACCAGAAAAAAATCAAACTTTCAGAACGGGTGGCCACTCCGAATTCCCTCACAACTCCAAGCCCACTATGGTTGGGGATTACCTGCGTGGATGAAAAAAAAAGGAGTGAGTTTGGGGAAACTCAGTGTGTAAAATAACCCAACCATAGTCTAAATCAGCTCAACCCACAGAAACAGAATAAGTTGGCCTTAGCCCAGAACAGAAATTCAGAATAAAGCTCATAGGCCCATAACAGAACAGAATAGATATTACATGTTTATGCAGAAACCCAACCCAGATTCATCCATAACACCCCCGTACCAGCCTTACACCATGTGGGGAGACTACTCGACCCACCCAACCGCTACACACCACAGAAATCGCAGCGAGGCTTCCAGATATTGTGACGAAGTCACCAGATCTGAATATTGTGGCGAGCCACCGAAGAATATATGTGGCGAGGCACCAGATTAGATAATCGTGGCATAGCCACTAGAACAGATATATGTGGCAGAGCCACCAGATCAGATAATTGTGGCATAGCCACCAGGACGCTTCCTCCATAATATAACCCATGTCCCATGCAACAGATATATAATCATGGCATACATCATACGAATCGATCGTCATGCTTTTCAACAAAATTAACCCTAAGGGTATAACGGTAATTTTGCACCTAGGGTATAACATAATTTTCCATACATAGGGTATTATAGTAATTTAGCTACTTTTAGGGTTTTCATGCATATCCTAACTATTTACGTACTATCGAACACTTACAAGATACTTACGAATTGGGCCCATTGGCCCATGAACCCGATCTTTGGCCCATTAAGCCCAAATTATCAAAATGTACTGAAATCGCGCGTCTTGCAGTTTATTACTTTAGATTACCAAATATACAAACCCAACTATCTTACGAGCATTCGCACACTTCGCAAATTCCCAAAATACCGGCATTTTGACTTTTCGGCTTTTGCCAATCTAGTCTATGAGAGGTGTCGATTACACACATTTTGCGACGATATCTTTTGAGATCCACACACGAACCCCTTACAATTGGATTACTAACACGTTAATCTAACTATTCAAATACAAACTACGTATTAACCCCTTACAATATTCGCCAACCACACCTACAGGATCATAGTAAGCTTATAAGAAATCAATAAGCAACTCATTAACAAATTTTTGTCAATGTTTACCACATAATCATAATTTCACTGCAAGCTGTCTTCCTGAGCAACAGTTACTAAATCATTTATAACTGGAGCTACGAAACTCCAAATCAAGTGCCGTTAATTTTCTCTGAAAATAGACTCATATATCTTTTATCCATAAAATTTTCAGAATTTTTGGTTTGGCCAATCAATACCAGATTTTTCTTAAAGTTTCCCATGTTTCACTGTTTGACTAATCTAACCACTCTTCATTACGAATCAAATTTCTCATTGTACAGAATTCAAAATATGTTCTTGTTTATTTCATTTGAAACTAGACTCATTAAGCTTTAATTACATAATTTATTCACCTTCTAACTCATCTCTCACAATTTATGGTGATTTTCCAAAGTCACGTTACTGCTGCTGTCCCAAGCAGATTTATTACCAAATCAGTCTTTCACACATAACTTGCATGCATGTTATTTAAACATGTATATCACCAATCAATCATCACATATCTACGAGTTTACTTAAGTATAGTCTCCATTTCATCATTTTAAAGCACAACATGTTAGCCGATTTTTCCCTTTAGCATCTAAGGTACATGCATGCTCATTTGTTTGGCTCAACTTCACCTATCTTCCATTTTTCATCAAAAGAACATGAAACAACAACCATTTCCTTCATTTTAATTCATCACTAAATGCTCACAACACAACTAAAAACCAAAATATGCTTCAAGAGTTAAGGTAGAATCAAGAAGAACTCATGAACATCAAGATAGAAGCAAACTACCATGAACTTACCTTCAATTTTCTTCCCCAAGTGACCGAACATTCAAGAGCTTTCTCCTCTCCTTTCTCTTCTCTAACTTTAGGCTATGATGAACAAAGATGGACAAAACTTTGTTCTTTTCACCCCTTTTTCTTTTAATAAAATTTCATATTTCATCCATTTAATTCTTTAATACAAAAGACATGAAATGTCCATCATGGAACATTTACCTAAACCATTATCATGGAACATTTACCTAACCCATTATCATGGAATATTTACCTAATCCATTATCATGGAACATTTACCTAACCTATTATCAATTTGTACCATGAATTATGGATATCAAGTGCTCATATTGTCTACAACAACATAATGGCTAGCCACTTCATGTAAAATGGGAGGTTTGTCATGCAAATCCTCCTATTTTGCACTCCTGTTTATTTGGCCACTTCAATTTAGCCTATAGCATTTTCAAACATTTTCACATAGGTTCTATTTCATAATTTCACTCCCTTTTTTCTTATGGAACGAAAATTAACTAAAATTGCCGGGTTCTATCTTAAGCTTGGGCCTTCTAGAGGCCCATTAACATAATTAAACCTATGATAACATTCATAGAATTCCCGAAAATTGGGGCGTTACAACTCTACCCTTCTTAAAGAAATTTCGTCCTCGAAAGTTACCTGATCCAACTAGTTGAGGGTATTGTTGACGTATAGTCTCTTCTGATTCCCAAGTAGCTTCTTCCCTTCCATGATTACGCCAAAGTACTTTCACTAACGGGACAGATTTCCTTCTGAGAACTTTAACATCTCGAGCCAATATTTGCACAGGCTCCTTCTCAAAGGTCAAATCAGTCTGAACTTCAATTTCAGCAACTGGCAGGACATAAGTAGGGTCAGAACGATAACGCCTTAACATGGAGACGTGAAAAACATCGTGAATCCTGTCTAACTTTGGAGGCAATTCGAACTGATAAGCCACTGGGCCTACTCGCTTCAAAACCCGATAAGGCCCAATGAACCGCGGACTCAACTTGCCCTTCTTACCGAACCTTAATATCTTCTTCCAAGGAGAAACCTTTAAGAAGACCATATCACCTACTAAGTACTCAATCTCTTTACGCTTCAAATCTGCATATGAATTTTTCCTATCAGATGCTTCTTTTAATCGGTCCCTAATTATTCTGACCTTATCCTCAGTATCAGCTACCAACTCTGGTCCAAGAACTTGTCGATCTCCTAGTTCGGTCCAACAACTAAGTGTACGACACCTTCGTCCATACAGTGCTTCATACGGTGCCATTCGAATACTCGCCTGGTAACTACTATTGTACGCAAATTCTGCCAACGGCAAGTAATCCTCCTAACTACCTCGAAAGTCAATCACGCATCCCCTCAACATGTCCTCCAGAATCTAAATAACCCTTTCCGATTGACCATCAGTCTGGAGATGGAAAGCCGTATTAAAATTCAATCGCATCCCCAACGCCTCATGTAACCTTTTCCAAAACCGAGATGTAAATATGGGATCCCGATCAGAAATAATTGAAACTGGGACTCCATGAAGTCGTACAATCTCTACCACATACAGCTTGGCTAACTTTTGAAGCGAAAAGTCAGTACGTACAGGTATGAAATGGGCTGATTTGGTCAACCTATCCACAATCACCCACACCGAGTTTTTCTTTGATGGTGTCAAAGGCAACCCACTCACAAAGTCCATGGTTACCCTCTCCCACTTCCAAAGTGGTATCTTCACCGGCTGTAACAGTCCAGAAGGTAATTGATGCTCAGCTTTCACTTGTTGGCATGTCAGACATTTTCCTACAAACTCCGTTACTTCTCGCTTAAGTTCAGGCCACCAGTACAATTCTCGCAAGTCGTGATACAACTTATTCCCTCCAGGATGAATGGCACATAGTCCCCCATGAGCTTCCTTCAATATTGTCTGCCTTAAATCAGAGTCCTTCGGAACACAAATTCTTCCTCGGAAACACAGAACTCCTTCGCCATTTAACCTAAACTCAGAATTTTCCCCTTCCTTAACTTGTTGAAAACAAGCGACCAAAGACTCATCGTTCAACTGCTTTTCCTTAATCTAATCCACCCAGGTTAGCCTCACTTGCAACTCAGCCAACAGACTTCTATCATCATAGAGACTCAGACGAGCAAACATTGCTCTTAGATCAGATACAATTCTACGACTTAGAGCATCGGCTACCACATTAGCCTTGCCTAGTGATACTCGATTGAATAGTCGTAATCCTTAAGCAACTCAATCCATCTCCTTTGCCTAAGGTTCAGCTTCTTCTGAGTCAACAAATACTTAAGACCCTTGTGGTCTGTGTATATAATACACCTCTCCCCGTACAAGTAATGTCTCCAAATCTTAAGTGCAAATATCACTGCCGCCAACTCCAAATCATGAGTAAGATAGTTCCCTTCGTGAGGTTTAAGTTGTCGTGATGCATATGCAACCACCTTACCCTCCTGCATTAACACGCAACCCAAGCCTACATGTGATGCGTCACTGTACACAGTAAAATCCTTCCAAGACTCTGGCTGAATTAACACAGGTGCTTCAGTCAGAATTTTCTTCAACTTCTCAAAAGTCTCTTGCTGGGTCTCAGTTCATACAAACGGTACCCCTTTCCTTATGAATTTTGTCAGAGGTGCTGCCATCACAGAAAAACCTTCCACAAACCTTCTGTAGTATCCTGCCAACCCTAGGAAACTTCGTATTTCCGACACCATCCTAGGTGGCTTCCACTCCAAAATTGCTTCAATCTTTCGAGGGTCCACCTTAATCCCTTCGGCAGAGACCACATGTCCTAAGAAGGTTACCTCCCTCAACCAAAATTCACACTTGCTGAACTTCGCAAAGAGTTCCTTCTCCCTTAACACTCATAGCACTATACGGAGATACTCATCATATTTCGCTTCAGTTTCAGAATATACCAGGATATCGTCAATAAAGACGACTATAAACTGATCTAAGAATGGTTGGAACACACGATTCATCAGATCCATAAATGTTGCGAGGCGTTAAATCGGTCAAATGGCATAACCAGAAACTCGTAATGACCATACCGAGTCTTGAATACCGTCTTTTGGATATCTGCCTCCTTGATCTTTAACTGATGATATCTAGATCGAAGGTCGATCTTGGAAAATACAGAAGCTTCTCTAAGCTGGTCGAACAGATCGTCAATCCTTGGCAGTGGATACTTATTTTTAATCGTCAGTTTATTCAACTGGAGATAATCAATGCACATCCGCATCGTACCATCCTTCTTTTTCACGAATAGCACCGGTGCTCCCCATGGAGACATGTTTGGCCTAATGAAGCCCCTATCCAACAACTCTTGAATTTGAGCCTTTAACCCACTAACTCCTTCGGTGCCATCCTATACGGTGCGATGGACACAGACGCTGTTCTAGGCAAGAAATTTATTCCAAACTCAACTTCTCGGTTCGGAGGCAATCCTGGAAGCTCCTTCAGAAAAACATCTTGGAACTCCTTTACGGTCCTAAACTTATCCACTGTCAGTCCCTCCTCTTTCGACTGACTTACAAATGCCAAATAGGCCTCACAACCTTTCTGAATCCACTTTTCGGCTCTTAATGCCGACACCACATTGGACAAATAATCCCTTCGCTCACCTATCACCATAACCTCCTCATCCCTTATAGTCCTTAACACCATTCGTTTAGCAGCACAATCCAGGGTTGCCTTATGCTTAACAAGCCAGTCCATTCCCAAAATGAGATCAAACTCTCTGAACGGTAACTCCATCAGATCTCCAGGGAAAATCCTACCTTGAGTTTCTAAGGGTACATCCCTATACAGTTTGTCTACCCTAACCGAGTGACCCAAAGGACTTAGTACAGATACCCACTCACAATCTCCTCAAAGCAGTCCAAGTTGTCCATAATCCGTTCTGTGGCCTCCAACCAATATTCCGCCACATTCGGGGCTATACCAGACACGCCCCTAAAGATCTCCGCTCCGTTAGCCTGAAGTCGTTCAGAAATAGATCCCCGAACTCCATTGCCCGTACTTGCCTCGGTAACCCTTTTCAAAACACGAAGCATTGCCTGTGACAGGGCATCATCCTCGGCACCGCAATCATGAGACTCTACCTCTGTTGCTGGTGGTATCGGTGCATCCACTGCCGGTATATGTCTCGAAGACGAAGATCTCGCTCGAGCATTTCCTCAGCCCCGTCCACGGCCTCTTCCACGAGCGGCTCTTGTACTCATATCGTATTATCTGATTACGAATTTTTATGCATTAATTCAATATTCCAGTGTTTATTACGAATGTTTTATGAATCAGACAGTAATTCAGAGTTTGTTTTCGCAGAATCGAAGTCTAGCTACAGTTTCAGTCTCTTATCAGATTTTCCTATAGTTTCAGTATCATCCTATCTAGAGCATCCTAATAGGGTTTCAGTACAGACAGATAATTCAGGAAAATATTCAGAAAAGTTCAGAGTAATACTTACAGGCTTGAGCCGGAGATTCGGAACGCCACCTTCTAAAGATCTAAATTTTGAAAATCGAGTTTTTCGCATTCTTTATAAAATTTTCGTTTTCGAAAATCTTTGTTTTTGTAAACCCATTCCACAGCCGAGTTGTTGTAACCTAGGCTCTGATACCACTAAATGTAGCACCCCTTACCCGGCCCAGACGTTATGGCCGGATCTGACATACCACATCGAAGCATTCAAAACATTTCCGATCCAGAAAGAAAACTTAGTGTTTTAAAAGATGATTTCATTATAGGTTAAAGTGAATGGAAGCTGTGCACCAGGTAGGAAACCGGAAAAGAGGAGGTGAGTCCATCGGATTGCTTAAGTACCAAACTCTCTTCGGATCCAATCTTAGATATGCAAATCGCCATTGCCATACCTTAACGTCATGTATATTTCTAGGAAACCGATTTGATTAAGTCCTTTTTAGGTAAAGTGATTAATTTTGGAAAATATCTTTATTGCGGAAGCTTTGCCTGTTTTCGTGTTGTTTTGAAATCAACTACTGTTTTTGAAAATGCGCCCTAAAGCTATCCAATTTCAACAGTTAAATATAAATATTACCTATCTTAATAAAACATATAAAAACCATCAAAAATAAATAAGCGGCCTTATTACATTTAAAAGCCCAAGACCTCAAATGTAATTAAAAGGATGTCCAGTTCACCAGAAGAAAATCAAACTTTCAGAATGGGTGGCCACTCCAAATTCCCTCACAGCTCCAAGCCCACTATGGTTGGGGATTACCTGCGTGGATAAAATAAAAGGGTGAGTTTGGGGAAACTCGATGTGTAAAATAACCCAACCATAGTCTAAATCACTCAACCCACGAAGCAGAATAAGTTGGCCTTAGCCGAGCGAAATTCAGAATAAAGCCCATAGGCCCATAATGAGCGAAACGATATTACATGTTTATGCGAAACCCAACTCAGATTCATCCATAACACCCCGTACAGACCTTACACCATGTGGGAGACTACTCGACCCACCCAACCGCTACACACCACGAAATCGCAGCGAGGCTTCCGGATATTGTGACGAAGTCACCAGATCTGAATATTGTGGCGAGCCACCGAGCAGATATATGTGGCGAGCCACCAGATCGAATAATCGTGGCATAGCCACGGAGCAGAATATATGTGGCGAGCCACCAGATCGAATAATTGTGGCATAGCCACCGGGCGCTTCCTCCATAATATAACTCATGTCCCATGCAATGATATATAATCATGGCATACATCATACGAATCGATCGTCATGCTTTTCGGTCAAAATTAACCCTAGGGGTATAACGGTAATTTTGCACCTAGGGGTATAACATAATTTTCCATACATAGGGGTATTATAGTAATTTAGCTACTTTTAGGGTTTTCATGCATATCCTAACTATTTACGTACTATCGAACACTTACACGCATACTTACGAATTGGGCCGTTGGCCCATGAACCCGATCTTTGGCCCATTAAGCCCAAATTATCAAAATGTACGAAATCGCGCGTACTGCAGTTTATTACTTTAGATTACCAAATATACAAACCCAACTATCTTACGAGCATTCGCACACTCGCAAATTCCCAAAATACCGGCATTTCGGCTTTTCGGCTTTTGCCAATCTAGTCTATGAGAGGGTGTCAGTTACACACCTGTTTGCGACGATATGCTGACGAGATCCACACACGAACCCCTTACAATTGGATTACTAACACGTTAATCTAACTATTCAAATACAAACTACGTATTAACCCCTTACAATATTCGGCCAACCACACCTACAGATCATAGTAAGCTTATAAGAAATCAATAAGCAACTCATTAACAAATTTTTGTCAATGTTTACCACATAATCATAATTTCACTGCAAGCTGTCTTCCTGAGCAACAGTTACTAAATCATTTATAACTGGAGCTACGAAACTCCAAATCAAGTGCCGTTAATTTTCTCTGAAAATAGACTCATATATCTTTTATCCATAAAATTTTCAGAATTTTTGGTTTGGCCAATCAATACCAGATTTTTCTTAAAGTTTCCCATGTTTCACTGTTTGACTAATCTAACCACTCTTCATTACGAATCAAATTTCTCATTGTACAGAATTCAAAATATTTTCTTGTTTATTTCATTTGAAACTAGACTCATTAAGCTTTAATTACATAATTTATTCACCTTCTAACTCATCTCTCACAATTTATGGTGATTTTCCAAAGTCACGTTACTGCTGCTGTCCCAAGCAGATTTATTACCAAATCAGTCTTTCACACATAACTTGCATGCATGTTATTTAAACATGTATATCACCAATCAATCATCACATATCTACGAGTTTACTTAAGTATAGTCTCCATTTCATCATTTTAAAGCACAACATGTTAGCCGATTTTTCCCCTTAGCATCTAAGGTACATGCATGCTCATTTGTTTGGCTCAACTTCACCTATCTTCCATTTTTCATCAAAAGAACATGAAACAACAACCATTTCCTTCATTTTAATTCATCACTAAATGCTCACAACACAACTAAAAACCAAAATATGCTTCAAGAGTTAAGGTAGAATCAAGAAGAACTCATGAACATCAAGATAGAAGCAAACTACCATGAACTTACCTTCAATTCTCTTCCCCAAGTGACCGAACATTCAAAAGCTTTCTCCTCTCCTTTCTCTTCTCTAACTTTAGGCTATGATGAACAAAGATGGACAAAACTTTGTTCTTTTCACCCCTTTTTCTTTTAATAAAATTTTATATTTCATCCATTTAATTCTTTAATACAAAAGACATGAAATGCCCATCATGGAACATTTACCTAAACCATAATTATCATGGAACATTTACCTAACCCATTATCATGGAATATTTACCTAATCCATTATCATGGAACATTTACCTAACCCATTATCAATTTGTACCATGAATTATGGATATCAAGTGCTTATATTGTCTACAACAACATGATGGCTGGCCACTTCATGTAAAATGGGAGGTTTGTCATGCAAATCCTCCTATTTTGCACTCCTATTTATTTGGCCACTTCAATTTAGCCTATAGCATTTTCAAACATTTTCACATAGGTTCTATTTCATAATTTCACTCCATTTTTACTTATGGAACGAAAATTAACTAAAATTGTCGGGTTCTATCTTAAGCTTGGGCCTTCTAGAGGCCCACTAACATAATTAAACCTATGCCAACATTCACAGAATTCCCGAAAATTAGGGCGTTACACCGAGTCATCCTCCCTTTTTAGCTCATTAATATGATTTATTTGACGCCTCTAAGAAGCAAATCTGTGGAAGAAAGTCGTATTACAATCTCTTATCTTCAACCAGTTAGCCCTCGACCTTTGCTCCCAGTATAACTCCTCTTTGTTTATCTTCATATTAATTTCCATCTTCAAACCACTTAGGTCTCCTATCACCTCATTCGTATGATCACAAAGGATTTTTATTCCTTATATGATTTTAACACGAGATTTAGTTACAATTTTAATCCTTTCATCTTTTATCAGATTTTTCTATATTTTTATTTAAGTTTTAGTTTTAGTTTTAGTTTTGATTTCAAATTTGATTTTTGGATTTAATTTTAATTTCTTACTTTTTATTTATAATTTAAGCTCTTGTTGTATTTTCTTAGATTTTAATTATATGATTTTTTTTCATTTTTTATTCAATTTTATGTTGTTTCCGAACTTTATAAATAAAACTCAATAATTACTTTAGTTTTTACATAATAATATAATTAGAATTATTTATTATTTAAGTATTATATATTTTATTATTTGTTTGGTATATTATTATATTCACTAATTATGTACTAGTTTATCTATTTGTTAATGGAAAAATATTTGGTATACTTTTAGTGCTAGTGAAGTTTTTAGACTCTACAAATAGAGTTAAGAGGTTGTCAAGTGTCTTATAGAGATATAATAAAACATTAAAAAAAAAGAAAAGAACACATGTCAAATTTTAATACTACTTGTAGAATACTATATGTTAAAAATATTGTGGAAAATATTGAAGAAGATAATCTTAGGAAACAAATACAAAACTAACTTTAAAGATAGATATTTATGATTTTGCAAGGGTATATAGTAGACAAATATTTTCAACAATTTGTAGATATATATCATAAATAAATGAGCCGAGAAAGCTCAGAAAATAAAGCCATGAAAATTGAAACGTTATTTTATTTTATTTTAATATTTATTAAAATATTAATAAATATATACAATTATGCAAGATAGGACAACTACTAAACTACTTTAATATATTAACCCATCTTTATTTACAAAGCATTAAAATTATATCCTTCACACGTACTATACTCTTTTTTTTTTTTTAATTCGTAATGTGTGTGTGGTTTATTAAAACGAACAAATGATTTAATTATAATTAAAGGATCGAAACTCGATTCGTTAAGCCTGTAATTTAGATGATAATAGGTAGGATCCACAACTGTGTTAGCTAATATACTCTTATCACTGTCACCACGCTGGCCTTTTTTCCTTTTTAATTTCATCAATTTTATTTAAAAAATAATTACTAGAAAATTCAAGAAAAGCTTTCAACAAATTTTTTATTGAGTCGATTAATCACGAGTTAATTAGATATTAATACAATTAAAGAAATTATAAAAATATTTTTTATATTTAGAATAAGTTATACTATTTAAAAATATTAAAGATGAAATTTGAATCCCATGAGTAAAATTTTAATTTTACTACACAACTAAAATTTTATTTTAAATTTTTATATATTTTAATTTTTAAAACAAAGGCAGATATTTCAGTATGATCCTTACGTACTCCCTACATTCTCTTTTTATAATATATATGTATCTATATTTATTTAAATTGAATTATGTAAATAAATTAATATACCATTAATAGTGATAAATATTCTATAAAAATAGAATAAAATATTAAAAAATATAATTGCTTGTAAAATAAAATAAACAGCAAATGTAGCAAATACTAAATTTAAGTTTTTGAATTCGATGATTGAATTAGACCTAACCTTGAAACATGCAAAATTTTCGTTATCTATTTCCTAATCAATTGTCCAAATAAATGCAAAATTTGTTTGTTTTTGTTATCAATATTCATAATATAAAATATTTTAAATTTTTTCCTAGTTAATAAACCAACAAATTTACACTTATTTTTCAACTGTCCTTTCTTTCTTCATCTTTAGTGTTATATAAAATTCTTTGGTTAAGGGTAAAAACCTTCATTTTTAAAAAAAATATAATTAAGTTTTTTTCGCACCTAATTAGATACTTAAACGGTCAAAATGTATAAAAATAGTTTTTTGACCATTAATTTTAACAGTTGACCGTTAAAGTCAATTGCCCCTAATTTTATTTAGTCAAAGCAATCACATGTCACAACCACTGTGTGACATGTGGCAAAAACTTATAAAAATAAAAAAATTATAAATTTTAATAAAAATATTAAAATTTTATTAAAATATAAAATCATAAAAATTATAAAATAAATAGAAATATAGAAGAAAATTTATAAATTTTATAAAGTCATAAGAAAATTATAAAAATGTAAAGAAATATAAAATTAGTAAAAAATTATAAAAATTATTGTACCAAAAGAAGCATTTTATAATTTTTATAACTTTTATTGATTTTATTTTTCTATCATTTTTTGTCGCATGTCATCTTGTGTTACGACATGTGATGATTTTAATTGAAAAAAAATTAGGGTCGTTAACTTTAACGATCAGTGGTTAAAGTTAATAGTTAAAGGGCCTTTTTGTTGCATATTATTATTTTTATGATTTTTATATTTTTTACGATTTTTATAATTTTTAATAAATTTTAGATATTTTTATTAAAATTTAATAATCTTAATAACTTTTATTGATTTTTATTTTTATATTTTTTTACCGTATGTCATGTCGTGATTGTGACACGGGGTGGTTTTAACTAAAAAAATTTAGGAGTAGTCAACTTTAATGGCCAACTATTAAAGTTAATGGTCAAAGGGCCTTTTTGATATATTTTGACAGTTCAAGTACCTAATTGAGTGAAAAATAAAAGTAGAAGCTTAATTACTTTTTTTTTTAAATTTGAAAGTTTTTTATGCATTTTAAAATTTCAAGTATCTAATTAAGTGAAAAAGAAAGAAAAGAAAAGGAAGAGCTTAATTATTATTATTTTTAAGTTGAGGATTTTTTACGTGGTTAAGCCAAAATTATTTGAATATCATTTTGTGATAGAAATTTCATTAATGAATGGTATCAATATTTGGATAGGGAAATATGAAAGTCAAAGTAAATAAAGTATTCAAAGAATTTTAATTTGACAACCTGGCATTACAGTATTGGTTAAATCTTAAATTGCACCCACCTAAATTATAAAACAAAAATTAGCTTTTAGAAATGTTTTAACTTTTAAGTGCAAAGTCAATATTTAATAATGAAAAACACATATAACATTGTTAATTATTAAACTTAATATAATATTATCACTATAAATAATATGTCAATTAACCATTAAATTCATTTTGGGTTATAAAATTATAATTGTGAAATGCCCTATTTTAAAAGTTAAAACTTTTGGTTAAGAAATTTAAAGATCAAATTGATAGATTTTATAATTATAAAGGGTTGGATTTATTGAATTATTTAGAATTAAGACCAAATTGATACAACATATAAGTAGTGAGGACTAAATGTGTTATTATACCAGTTCAAAAAGGCTTTTCGTTATCAATTTTTCGACTGTAATTAAAACATAAATGAATTCAAATGTTAGTACCTAAATTGAATTTTTTTTTAAAATTGAGTGATCAACATAGGAATGTGGACATAGTTAGGTGACTTTTTGTATAGTTTACCCTTTTATTTAATATTAATAAAATTTAAATTTATTATTATATTTTTTGAAAATATTCATGTATTTTAATATATTTCTTTGAATTTTTAGAATTAGGATCAAATTGAGATTATTTGTAAAATTTGAGAGTTAATTTTTTAAGTTAAGACTAAATCGATATGCTATGTAAAAGTTGAGACCTAAATTTATTATTATACTAATTTTTAATTGTCACATCACCCTCCCTACAATTAATAGAAATGAATCTCAAATAATAATATCAATTAATTAGATGACCAATTTAAAAAATCATAGTTAAGTAACCAAAAATAAATAACGGTGAATTGTCGTATAGTTTACCCAAACTAATATAGTTTAGTTAACGAAATATAAATACCATATGTAAAAAAAAAATTAAATACCAAAAATAAAAATATAATTTTGATACCATTTTGATTTAAGTCTTAAAAACAATCACCAATGGATCTGATACATGCATGGGATGAGCATAAAAGTCAAATGGTATTACAAAGAGACAGAGGGTTGGAAAGTTCTGTTTTTCTTTCTACACACTACAATTTGTAAATTAGGAAATGGATTTGGTTTTAATCCCAACTCTTAGTTTTGAAATTTGATCTCAATTGTTTTCAGAGAGTTGGGTCTCAAACCCTCAACCAAAAATATTGTCTATTCAAGAATTGTTTCTCACTATGTAGATATGAACTATGGTATCAGGCAGGGGCAAAATTAGAAAATTATTTTTAGTGATTGAAATTTAATTGTATATTTTTACTATAGTAAAAAAGTAATTTTATCATTTTAATAGCCTATATCTTTATAATCTTTAAAGGATTAAATCAAATTTGTATCATTTTTGGGAGATCAAAGTGCAATTATACCATTATTAATTTAAAATTTTATAAATTATAAAGAGAGTTAAATGGAATTTTTTTCATTTTAGGGGGGTGGTCAGGTATGCTAAGGTAAAGCATATAAGACGCCTTTTCGTTGAGGGGAAATCGACTCTTTTATTGGGAGAAGTCTTTGAAGTATAGTTCTTTGAGTAGCTGACTTAGACTTCGAGCAATTAAGTATTGTTCTCGGGATATCTATGTTTGATTTTAGCCTCAAGGGTTTTATAGAGTTTATCGAGAGCGTTTAAGGTCTATCAAGGAAATGTTTTATCATTTTTTACCTTTGTGGGTTCGAAGCCAAGCCCTTAGTGGGTAAGAACACTACCACTGAACTACTAGGTATGCTAAGGTAAGACGGCATATAAAGCCTTGGTTGACTGTTCGATTCTCGCAAGTACACTTTACATAATTAATATTCTTAATAATAGTGACACTTCTCCTGTAACCTTGTAAGTCATATCTACAGCAACTATTAATCGAAGCATTCTAACCCTCAAATGAAACAATACTTTCTATTGATAGTGGGAGATCCAACTCCCCTCAACACTAATACTCTCTTACAACCATTCGCACTAAGTTGAAAAAGTTGAAAGCATGCAAAATCATTATTGAGAACTAACAAAAATGAACACTTAAATGGCATTGTTTGGGTTGTGGGAAAGTGTGAACGGAAAAGAAGAGAATGGTTGAAATTTTATTTTGCCCTTTGTTTATGCCTTTTTGTTTTGTGACAAAAAACGATCACCCATGTGGAAGCCATGAACGAAGAGAACAAAAAGAACCTAAAAAAGAACGCCACCCCATTATTTTATTAATTTTTTGAATAAACAACCCCGTTATTTCATTTGTTGTATTGGGTCCCCTTTCCTGTTTATCTCTTCAGTCCAAATGAATTACGATGACAAAAAAAAAAAAAAAAAAAGTGGTTTTCGCCATTGTTGAGGTCTCTTTCCCCACAACAATATCTCTGTACATTGATATTAAACCTACCCAAAATGAGCAATGGTAAAGCCATGCGACTATACAAATGAAAATTTGCGTCAAATCAACCTATTTTGTCATTAATAAATATCGAGAATAATAGTAAAATACATTTTATTTTTAAGAGAAAACTTGGATTTAAATATTGAATGTGATATTGTTAGCAATGACAGCCACAGAATGAATCTAAAATAATTAATCTTTACATACGGTAAAGCAGATTCCACTAAAAAAATATTCAATATATCTTGTTTTTCTTTTTAAAGAAATTATATATATTGTTAGCTCCACGAAATGGTCCAGTACTGCCATTTAGAAAAGCTTGGAAAGGGTTATGTCTCCTTTCGTAGCTGTTTAATTTTGACATATAAGAATGTCACATGTGCTGTTTTTTTCTCCATCCTTTTTTATTAACTCTCTCAGTTTTGAATGGTTAAAATTTGTTATAGGCACTTGTACCTTTTTATAAAATTGAATTTTTTTAGATTTTAAAATTCAAGTATAATTGTTAATATTATTAAATTCTTTTTGTTAAATTTGTTAGTTTAATATTTTGAAATAAAAAATACTTAGTAGTAATATAACTAAAAAAAGATATTAATGAACTTAAATTTAACAAAATAATTTTAAAAATATTATTGATTAGACTTGAATTTTTAATATTTGAAAAATAAAAAATTAAATTCTTAAAGAAGAATATATATTTTAACCTTTAGAATCTCTCTTCGTCATTGATTCAAAAGACCACTAAAGCATCAGTTGGTCTTAGTATTTGAGTTTACTTATTTTCTAGGAAAATTGATGTTGACGACAATGTGAATTTTTATGGTGAACTTTTATTTAAGCAGTTAGATTTTGAAAAATAATATCCCATTAAAATATGCTAACTAAAAACTTAAAATAATCTGCTATCTCAATTTTGAAAATACAATATATTAACTTGATTTGGGTAGTGAGCCAATCAAAATGTTTTAATGACTTGAGTGAGAGGATTCATCATTTAATTTAATATTAATTTAATTTTATTCATAATTTACTTTAAAAACTTTTTCATTTTTTTCAGAGTTTATTTCTTTTCTTTTGTTTATCCAATAGCGGTACATCTTTAGGTTGCCTATTCTTGCATGGGTATTTTTTTATATTCATAAATTGTGATAAATAAATCATATTATTTGTCGTTGCTGAACTTCCATCAACTATTGGCAATTTCTCTTGAAAAGTAAATTAGTTATAAATACTTAAATTGTGTCTTTTGTCAGTTTATTTATTTATTTTTATTTTGAGAATATTTTGGAATAATATATGATTTGATTAGTTGATTTGGACCCGTGTTATCTTAAATTTTATGTGTTTTTTTCATTATTTAATAAAGTCTTCACTTTTGGAAGTTTTTGTGTTGTATTGTACAAGTATTTAGTCTTGTTTATAGATGTAGTCTTGTTTTTGCAAGTGTTATTAGAAAATGATATTTGTTATCGCCCTTTCCAGTTTGGTAGATGCTTAATTCTTTTGTTGATTTTGCTCGCCGTTTTGGACCATCCAAGGCTAATTTTTTTTGTCGTGATAAATGGTTGCAACCACCTTAAATATATTGTACTTAAGTTATAACACAATCAATTGTCAATATGCTGTAATATTCTATTACTGTTGAAGTTAAAAACTTTATCGTATTAATAAAACTCATCTTTGACAACAAATGTTTGTTGTTTCTTTCTTTTCTCCAAGATTATATGGTAATGAATAAATTAAAATTTTCTTTCAATAAAAATTAGTTTGATTTTAAGACTTCTCCATTCAGTGAGCCAATCAAAGGAATTTTAAATAACATGAGTAGAGACCATTGATTAGTTAATTGTTTAACTTTTAACTTTTTGCTAGAAAATCTTTTTTTTTTCTTTTTCAAAAAATTCTAAGAGAAATTGAGATTAATGAAAAGAATAATATGTTTGATTCTTTCAATGCCTAAATTTCTCACACTTTAATTTAATCTTCATATGGTATATCTTAGTTATGGTAACTTCAAATTATTTTATAGTTCTATGTTTGATTAAAATTCCTTTTTCATCATTTAATTTGGGCTTTTATTTTGGGTGTTTAGGTTAGGTTTTAAACTTTTGATCTTTGATCTGCTTTTGATTTTTTTAATGAAACCTTAGCTTGCCAATGGAGTGATTTGATTTTAATGTTTGTAGCATGATCCTTAATTTGATTTTAATTTATTTAATCTAGTTCCTTCCTTTTATTTAATTTGTATTTCATAAATTTCTAACTTAGATTTCATCATTATTTTCTTAATATAATGACAATTTTAATCTAGATTATTTTTGGGGTAAATGAGCATTCGATCAATAAGCTGCAACTTAGGGTTCAATTCTATCATTATATGATCTAGCTAGTTTTATTTATATTTTTCATGGTTTGTGGTGAATAGATAATTACTTATGTGTGGTCATTTCATTTAATTGCTTTATTTAGAATATTGATATATCATTTTATTATAAGTATAACTAACAAAATTTATATGATTGTTCAACTAATTGATTGAATTATAAAATTAACCGTACAACCACATAATTCTAATTGAATCATTTTATGTGCAAATTTAAATATAAACTCGTATACACATATCTCAATTTTAAACTTAACCAATTGAATTATTCAATTAACGATGCAATCCTTAATTTCAAATTGAACTAGATTTTGTTCAAATATAAATCCTAAAATCATATACACGTCGATTTCTCGAATCAAATCATAGTTTATTTAAATATAACCCAAAACTCATGTACTCATTTCTTGAATTATGAACATAATTCCTTAAAATTAATTATGAACGTAATCAATTGAATTATCCAATTAATTGTACAATCATAATTTTACAGTTGGAACATAATTTGTTTAAATATAAACCCTAAACACATATACACGTGTCTCGAATTATTAACGTAATTGATTGAATTATTCAATTGATTGTACACTCATAAACTTACAGTTGAATCAAATTTTGTTCAAATATAAACCCTAAACTCATATATAAATGTCTCAAATTACGAATGTAACCAGTTGAATGATCAAATTAATTGTTTCACTTGAATTGGTCTATTAGCAAATATAACCTTAAACTCACATACACATGTCTCTAATTACAAGCGTAATTGATTGCATTATTCAATTAATCTATAATCATAAAGTTACAATTGAATCGAAAGTTGTTAAAGTGTAAACCCTACACTCATATCCACATGTCTTGAATTATGAATGTAACTGATTGAATTCTAATTAATTGTACAATCATTTATCCAATTAATCGTATAATCATGAATTTACAATTAAATCGAAATTTGTTCGAATATGAACCGTAAACTCATATGCACATGTCTCAAATTTTGAACATAACCAATTGAATTATCTAATTAATTGAATTGGTTTATGTTTGAATATAAACCCTAAACTCGTACACACATATTTTGAATTATAAAACCAATTGAATTATCCAATTAATCACACAATAATAAATTTACAATTACATCAAAATTTATTCGAATATAAACCCTAAACTCGTATACACATGTCTCGAATTACAAACCTATCAATTGAATTATTTAATTAATCTTACAATTATTTGTCCAATTAATCTTACAATAAAAAACTTCAATTGAATTGGAATTTGTTCAAATCTAAGCCCTATATGTCTTGAATTACCAACATAATTAATTGAATTGTTGAATTAATCATACAATCATAAATTTATATTTGAATAAGAATTTATTTGAATATAAACTTCTAAGTTTGTATACAAATATCTTGAATTACAAATATAATTGATTGAAAATTTCAATTTATTTAATTTTTAAGAATATTAATAATGGAGTTAGAAATAAAAGAAAGAAAGAGAATTTTTAACGGAGAGAAGAAATTCAAAATAATTCACATAGTAAAACACTCATCAAAATAGACGTTAAAATTGTTGAAAATTAGGTTAAGAAGCAAGGGCATAGGCATGGGCAGGCAGTGATCTTTGCTCTCAAATGACAAATTTGTCCTTTAGTCATTATGAAATTGTAAGTTAATATAATGATAAAATTGTAATTTAATATAATAATAAAATTATACTTTTAATCCCTCTAAGAATTTACTATTATTTTTTTACTCCTAAAACAATTTTTCAATTTTACCCTACTAAAAATGTCCCACTCACGTTCTTTTCAAAAAAACTTCATAAAAGTGGTTAAAAAGTGTTTAAAAAGTGTTCGAGTAAAGTAATTGTGCTTACATAACATCATTAATGATCGATAAAACTCCATCTTTCTCACTTTTAATCCGACAAATTAAAGCATTTATGTATGGTTCACAATAGCTGTCACCATATAATAGGCTATAAATTTGAACAAGGAGCCATGTGAAAGCTATAAAGAACGTCACCCTAGTGTTTCAATTGTTGAATTGGTCCCCTTTCTGGGTTCTCTCTTAACTCGCCGGTATAGTTGATTTGTTGAAAAGAAAAACTGGTTTTCGCCATTGTTGGGGTGTCTTTTCCGAGGGCAAACTCTCTCTACTTTTATATTATTCTGAAGCCTACCCAAAAAGTGCAATGGTAAAAGTCATGTGGATAGCTGTGCAAATCAAATAAAAGTCTGCATCAAATCTACCGCTTTGATCTTTGATTTAGGTTAAAATGTCCTACAAGTTTCTATATTTTAAAAACCATTGTTATTTTTTTAAATTCAAATTAATTACAAAGTTATTTTTATTACATTGTTACCAAGTGAATTTTTTTATTTAAAAATGTCATACTAAAAAATTAATGAAAAAATTTAACAATATTAACAATTGAACCGAATTTTGAAATCAAAACTCAAGAGACTAAATTTCATAAAATAAAAGTATTGAGACTAAATTTTAAAATTTTAAAAAGTGCAAAATTTAAAGCATATTTTAACCTTTCATCCATTATATATTGTTAGTTCCATGAAAGGTTGTTTGACTATGTTATTATAAAGTTTTAAATATGTTAAAAGTCTACATACACTTTTAAAATTTAGTCTTTTATACTTTAATTTTGAAACATTAAGTTTGTATATATTTTATTTAAAACCATTCTACTTTATCTTTAGAGTTTTCAACTTCTTGTTAGTTGTTGTTGATAGGTAAGTTCGTATGAGACTTACTCTATTAATTCTAAATTTGTTTCTACTATACTACTTTGTTTTTAATTAGTAATAATAAGTATAAAATGTTTTGGCATCAATTAGACTAAATTGTCAAAAAGAAATATAAATGATAATAGTGAATAGATGTGTACTATTGACAGATTGAAGTTTTGATATGGTTGATGTAGCGATGTAAAAAAATTTAGTTTTGGGGTCGCTAATTGTGGCGATTTATTAAACGTTTGAAAACTAACTTTCAATTTTATCAGAAAGGGAGTCGCCACCGATCCTTTTTATAGGTGTGATCGGACACCATAGATCTCTTAAAATAAATAAAAGGCTGAGTTTTGGTCTATGTTAAAATCAGAGAAAAATTTAGGTTCGGGAGTCGGTTACGCCCGAGGAAGGTATTAGCACCCTCGCGACGCCCAAAATTGGTATCTCATAAACACGTGTTGTCTTAATTTTCAAAAATACGAGTTTAGTGTAAAATTTAATTGTAATCCGATTAAAAAGACGAAAATTTTTGGTTTATTCGGTTTTTGAGAAGGGTATATCGCTTTAACACGAGTCAATCGACATTCACCCAACATAGCGATGAACTCGATGACTTAATGTTAAATCGGTATATTGCCTTGATTATTGAAATCAATTAGCAAAACATGAACGGGATTTTGAAATAACATGAAGTAAATTAGAATAAATAAATGGAAGAATTTAAACATTTTTGAAACGAACATCGTAATATGGTAAAAATTTTAAAGATACTAACAACACGTATAAAATTAGATATGATCACAATATTAAATACGAACACGTAATGAATATACATATGTAGAATGACATTAAGAATATACACATAAAACATATACGTATAGGTAGTGATAATATTAGAAATATATTATATATATTGTTTGAAACATACGAGATGATGAAAATATAAGGCCTCGTGAGCGTTACGTAATGATACTAAATATATGCATACTAGATATATATACACATAGTATAAATGTACATACATAATGTATATTAGGAATACTATGAACATAAAAGTGTATTTATATTAACAATAATAATAATGTATGTACACCAAATAATAACATATATGTGACAATAATGAAAATAATGAATATAAGAATAAATAATATGACATACGAAAATAATACAAATAAAGAGCACATGTATATACATATGTACGATAAAACACGGATGTTAATTATATAATAAAGTATAATAATGAATGGCATGATATACGAAAACAAAAAGCACACATAGGTATGTATAATAAAATATGTATACTAATATATAACAAAACATAAAAAATGCTAAAACATATGTATAATATATAAGGGTATACGAGAATATATCTTATACATAGAGTGATATGAAATATACATGTGTAATATAATATTAAAATATTAAAATATATGATACATATAAAGTATAGTATTAAGAACACAAAATATATGTAATGCTAAAACATTTGAGTAATATATACTCATAAAAGAGAACTAGTAATAATATCATTTAGATATATACAAATATATTAAATATGTATACGTACTATAAATGCAAATATATACAAACATAAACTAATAATAATAACAATGATGATTTTATTGGAATACAAAAGAAACAAGCATATTATTAATAAACTATTAAAATAAAGTGAGTAAAATATAAATATATATATATATATTTATACGCACTTAAAAAAAGTATTTATTAATACCTAATAATAATGATAATAAGAATAAGAATAATAAAAAACATGGCTATTTGAAAATAAAAAACGAAAAGGGACTAAAATTAAATCAAAAACAAAGTTATGGGGCTAATTTAAAAAGAAAATGAAAGGAAAGGATCGATTTGAACGCGCGAGAAAAATGTGGGGGGTTAGGACCGTAATAATTCCATTTCCTCAAAACGCATAGTAGTGTGGAGGACCAGATTGCAAAGAACGCTAAATAACGGGGCCAAATTAAAAGCAAGAAAAATCTAATTGCAAACACCTGAAAAAGCGGAAGGGCTGATTGCGCAAATAGCCCTTCCGCGTTTAAAAACACGCGGATCCTGCTGGGGCGGGTCGGGTCGACCCGACCCACCCTTGAAACGACATCGTTTTATTAGTTTTGGGGGGGGACCAAAACACACCGTTTTGGTCCCCTATAAAAGCCAACTTTTTTTTTTAAAATTCATTTGTATCAGGGGGAGAGAAAAAAAAAGGGGAGAAAGGGAGAAGAGAGAAAAGAGAGAGGGGAGAGGAGGGAGCTCCGGTGGTGATCACTTAGGACGACCGTCGGAGGTCTCTTGGCCGTGGGCCACCACCATGAGAGGTAAAAAATTATTTTTTTATATTTTATTTTATGTTTTAAAATATTATTATTTATTTATTTATATATTTATGGGTGTAAAAAAAACAGATTTAAACCGAAAATAGAAATAGAAAAAAAAATCACCTTAGGGTTTTGATTTCTGATTTTTGACTTGTTGATTCACTGATTTTGGGTATTCGAATCTCTGCCTTTTGATGTTAAAATCGTAGTATCAATTGTTTGCTTTTTGTTAACAAATCGAAAAGAAAAAAAAAAGGAAAAATGAGCCTTTACATTCTTTTTTTCGGGTTTTTATAACCCTTCTACAAATATTAATCTATTGTTTGCGCGTGCTTGTCTGATTGCAGGGTGTGGTGGCCGGTGTTGGTGGTGGGGGTGTTAGACGGTATGGGACTGTTGTAGTGGGGGTATGGGGTTGCTTCATGGTTGCGGCACAAGTGGGGAGGCAAGTGGGATGCTGAGTAGGCTAGGGTTTCTGAAACCCTAAGTCTGGAGTTTGGGCTTCTGGGCCTGGGTCAAGTGTTGGGTTTTGGGTAGTTGGGCTAAGGTTTGGGTAGGGGTTTTAGTGTATTGAAATGGATCAGTTGGGTTTGGGTTGTAAAAGGAGTAAATGGGTTTGTAATGGTTTTAATTAAAAATGGGTTTGGTATTAGTGGGCCAAAATTGGCCTACTACAGCTGCCCCTCTTTGCTCATTGTCGTGTAACGGGAATAGAGCAAAGACATAATGAAAGGCCAATTTTGCTTGGTCTTGCTGAGTCTTGACTTCATTGGTGCTCTTCTTGTTCAGATAGTCTCCTTCCAGTCCCTCGCATCTTGTAGCTTTAGTTCATTCTACAGTGACTTCAAAGAGATAGAAACTTGTATCTTCAATCTACTCGTATCTTTAGGGATGTAAGATCCGTCATGATCTGCTCTTCTGCAATTTCAGAGAGATGAGATCTGATATCTTCAATATGTTCCGCTACAACTTCGTGGAAATGAGGTTTATGGTCTTTTCTTACGCAACTTCAGAAAGGCAAGATCTTATATCCTCGATCAGCTTCACTGCAACTTCAGGGAGACCAGACTTGCAGCTTTGACCTGCTTCACTGCACTTCATGGTATCCAAATCTGGTGTCTTTCATCAGCTCCAATCTTTATTCTTCGCTTGGCATGTGATCCTCTCGCAACATGAGTTGATTTTGAAACAACAATAATTAAGAATACCTCGGCGTGACCTAAGGCTCGTCTCACTTCTTGCGCTTTGAGTCAAAATTTGAAACATAAACTAAAAATACTTGACGTGTGGCTTGAGGCTCGACTCACCTCTCGCAACATGAGTTAATTTTGAAAAACAAAAGGTATAACTCAACTCTCGCAATATGAGTTGCTTTTTGAAAACAGAAATTAAAAGGCTCAACTCACCTCTCGCAATATGAGTTGATTTTGAAAAACCGAATTGGAAAGTAGAAATTGAAGATACCTCAATGTGTCCCGTGACTCAACTCGCTTCTCACAATATGAGTTGATTCTTTCAAAAACATAATAATGAAAATAGAAATTGAAAATACCTCGGCGTGACCTTAGGCTCAACTCACCTCTCGCAATATGAGCTGATTTTGAAAACGTAGAAATTAAAAGGTTCAACCTGCCTCTCGCAATATGAGTTGATTTTTTTGAAAAACAAAAATTAAAATTACCTCATCGTGTCCTGAGGCTCAACTCACCTCTTGCAATATGAGTTGAAATTAAAACACAAAAATTGAAAATACCTCAGCGTGCCCGAGGCTCAACTCACTTCTAGCAATATGAGTTGATTTTGAAAAAACAAAAGGTATAACTTATCTCTCGCAATATGAGTTGATTTTTTTTTGAAAAATATAAGTTGAAAGGTTCAACTCACCTCTCGCAATATGAGTTGATTTTTGAAAAACAGGAATTAAAAGGTTCAACCCACCTCTCGCAATATGAGTTGATTTTTTGAAAAGTAGAAATTAAAAAGCAGAAATTGAAAATAGCTCAGCACGTGAGCCAAGGCTCAACTCATCTCTCGCAATATGAGTTGATTTTTTGAAAAACAGAAATTAAAAGGCTTAACTCACCTTTCGCAAGATGAGTCAATTTTCTAAACATAAACTAAAAATACCTCAGCGTGCCCCGAGGCTCAACTCACCTCTCGCAATATGAGTTGATTTTGGAACATAAATTGAAATTACCTCAACGTCTTGAGGCTCAACTCACTTCTTGCAATATGAGCTGATTTTTGAAACAACGGGAATTAAAAATACCTCAGCGTGACCTGAGGCTTGACTCACCTCTCGCAATATGAGTCAATTTTTTTGAAACATAAACTAAAAATACCTCAGCGTGTGACCTGAGGCTCAACTCATTTCTCGCAATATGAGTTGATTTTTGAAAACATGAATTAAAGATACCTCAGAGTACCCAAAACATCTCATCTGGTGGAACTCATGTGTCTTTTCCTTTGATTCAATACAACTATCATCACGTCCTTTGCTCTATTGGATTAACTGTATATGCCATGCATGATGTTATTATGATATGCACATGTTTGTCTTAAATGCCTTTATGCCTACATGATTATACAGTGTTCCTTAAGCATGTTTGTCGTATGTCCTTTTCGTCACGATTCTTGTGATGGTCTGCATTCATTACTTCGGCTCTTGACTTTCTCTTTACGCCATGTACCCGTCTTTAAGCTTCACGAGTAATCGACGTTTCTCAGATAACGCTCTTTTCCCCCTTGTTGAACTTTGTTATTGCTTTGAGGCTCTTTATCAAATTTTCATCCAGGTAATGCTTATCATTTCTTTTGTTTAGAGTATGTCATTTCACTATTTATCATTAAATAAATACATAATGAGATGCATGAAAATGGTCAGGTAGGGACAAAAAGGATATCTCATACTCCTTTATTTCAAATGTGGCAAACAAAGAAAGTTAACCAATGATAGTACAAATGTACAAGGAAGAGATCGTATTCAACGGATACAAATGCTTTAGATATTCGACACATGAACGCTTCACGTTCCTCAATCAAGAATCTTTTAGAGTCTAGCTCCTTGCGTAGAAGATTTCGAGCTTTCAGATATGCTTCAAATACTGTAGTCTCACTGTTTGTCGTACAGTTTAAAACGCCTTACCTTGTAAGCCGAATATTTGCTTCATTAGAACGCCCTCTCGGGTTTCCATCCTGATCTTTTGTGTTTAACCAAAGCGCCCTTTTCGGGTTTTCGCTCTGATCCCTTTTTCTTTTTTTTCTTTTTTTTAGATGCCCTTTTCGGGTTTTCATCTCAAGCATAATATTTCTTCACTGCATCTGAGTTCACTGGATTCGGTAGCTCCTTCCCATCCATCTCGGTAAGGATCAAAGCTCCGCCTGAGAATGCCTTTTTTACAACGTATGGTCCTTCCCAATTTGGTGCCCATTTTCCTCGCAGGTCTTTTTGTATTGGGAGAATCTTTCTCAGCACGAGTTCTCCTTCATGGAATTCTCTTGGTCGTACCTTCTTGTCATGGGCTGCGATCATTCTCTTTTGGTACATTTGCCCGTGACAAATTGCCCTTAGACGTTTTTCTTCAATGAGGTTCAACTGATCATATCGATCTCGAACCCATTCTGCTTCTTCTAACTTTGATTCCATCAATACTCGCAGAGAGGGGATCTCAACCTCGATAGGTAGCATAGCTTCCATTCCATGGACTAGAGAGAAAGGAGTTGCTCCCGTAGATGTTCGCACAGATGTGCGATATGCAAACAAAGCAAATGGAAGTTTCTCGTGCCAATCTTTATATGTCTCAGTCATTTTCCCAATGATCCTCTTAATGTTCTTGTTAGTCGCTTCAATGACCCCATTCATCTTTAGGCGATAGGGCGAGGAATTATGATGCTTTATTTGGGCCTTTCGCACACTTCTTTCATCATCTTATTATTGATTCGTGGCATTATCTGAAATTATTCTTTCGAGCAAACCATACCGCAAATGATTTCCTTTTTCAAAACTTGCAAAGCTGCAGTCCTCGTCACATTGGCAAGCAAGCGGCTTCTATCCATTTTGTGAAGTAATCGATAACCACAAAAATGAATCGATGTCCATTTGATGCTTTTGGAGAAATTGGCCTATAACATCCATGCCCCACATAGAAAAAGGCCACGGAGAAGTCATGACGTGAAGGGCGAAGGGCTACATGAATTTTATCGCCATAGATTTGACATTTGTGACATTTTCCGCAAAACTAATACTGATCGCTTTCCATTGTCAACCAAGAGTAACCGAGTCTCATAATCTTTACGCCATCTGAAACCATTGGCATGTGTCCCATGTGTTCCTTCATGGACATCTTCAAGTATCTTTCGGATTCGACATCATCCACGCATCTCAAAAGTACTTGATCCTTTCCTCTTTATCTGAGATATCCCCATCAAGAACAAATCCATTGCCATTCTTGATTGTTCTTTTGTCGTTCTCATTCGCTTGTTCGGGATAGCTTTGATTCTTGATATATTCTAAGATATCATGGAACCATGGCCGTCCGTCTGCCTCTTTCTCAATGCTACAACAGTGTGCAGGGACCTCGTATATGCTCATTTTGAGGGGCATTATTTTTGCTTCTTTACTTACTTTAAACATTGAAGCCAAAGTGGCCAGGGCATCAGCCAGTTGGTTCTCTTCTCGTGGGAAGTAATGAAAAGTTATTTCTTTGAATTCCTTGATCAATCCAGCCACTAGATTGCTGTACTTAATCAATTTTAAGTCCCTCACTTCCCACTCTCCACGGATTTGGTAAATCACTAGGGCTGAGTCCCCGTACACCTCCAAGATCTCGATGTTTTGTTCGATAGCTGCACGAAGCCCCATGATACAGGCCTCATACTCTGCGATATTATTGGTACAGAAGAAGTTCAGTCTTGCGGTGAATGGATAATGATTCCCGTCTGGTGATACCAGGATTACTCCAATTCCATGCCCTAGAGCATTTGACGCACCATCAAAGTACATCTTCCATGACTTCTCTTTTGATGACTCGGATTCTATTTCTGTGATACACATTAAGTCTTCGTCTGGGAAATCAAATCTTAAAGACTCATATTCCTCTGTCGTTCGAGTTGCTAAGAAGTCAGCTATTGCGCTCCCTTTTATCGACTTCTGACTTACATAGGCAATGTCATATTCCGAAAGGAGGATCTGCCATCGCGTCATTCTTCCTGATAGTGCCGGCGATTTCGTCATGTATTTTATTGGGTCCAACTTTGAAATTAGCCATGTCGTGTGATACAACATATATTGTCTGAGTCTCCGAGCTACCCAAACCAGAGCGCAACAATATTTATCAATGGACGAATATTTTGCCTCATATTCAGTGAACTTTTTGCTGAGGTAGTAGATCGGTTTTTCTTTCTTTCCTGACTCGTTGTGTTGCCCCAGTATGCAACCCATTGAACTTTCGAACACAGTCAAATACAATATCAATGGTCTTCCAGGAGTTGGCGGTACTAGCACTGGAGGACTGGACAAATATTGTTTTATCTTATCAAAGGCCACCTGGCATTCCTCGTTCCATTCTCTCGGGTTATGTTTTCGAAGAAGCCGAAAGATTGGGTCGCATTGGTTGGTAAGTTGAGCAATAAATCGGGCGATGTAGTTTAATCTCCCTAAAAATCCTCTAACTTTCTTTTGCGTGCGCGGAGGTGGTAATTCTTGGATGGCTTTTATTTTATCTGGATCAACTTCAATACCTCTCTCACTGACAATGAAACCTAGCAACTTTCCCGAGGTAGCCCCAAATGTACATTTGGCTGGATTAAGCTTTAGCTGAAACTTTCTCAACCTTCCGAACAACTTCTTGAGGTGCACTACATGCTCTTCTTCTCCTAGGGATTTAGCAATCATGTCGTCAACGTAGACCTCTATTTCTTTATGCATCATGTCATTGAATAACGTTACCATAGCCCTCTGATATGTTGCCCCAGCATTCTTTAACCCGAATGGCATCACCTTGTAGCAGAACGTTCCCCACATTGTTATGAAGGTAGTTTTCTCCATATCCTCTGGGGCCATCTTGATCTGATTATACCCCGAGAATCTATCCATGAAAGAAAACAATGAATGTTTTGCTGTGTTGTCCACCAATGTGTCAATATGTGGCAAGGGAAAATTATCTTTTGGGCTTGCTCGATTCAGGTTACGGTAATCCACGCACATTCGTACTTTTCCATCTTTCTTTGGTACTGGGACTATGTTAGCCACCCATTCTGGATATTTGGAGGCTTGTAGGAAGCCAGCGTCAAATTGCTTCTTGACTTCCTCTTTTATCTTCAACAACATCTCAAGCCTCATTCGTCTTAGCTTTTGTTGAATAGGCTTGCATTCTGGCTTTAATGGGAGCTTATGGACTGCTAAATCTTCATCTAGCCCTGGCATGTCCTGGTATGACCATGCGAAAACATCTTTGTATTCATGAGTAAAGTGATCAAACTATGCAGGTACTTTCGAAATAGAAGTCCCAATCTTCACTTCTTGTTTCCTCTCTTCAGTACCCAAATTTATTGTTTCCACAGATTCTTCATGAGGCAGAGTCTGTTTATCCTCTTGTTCCACCATTCTTAACAATTCAGGAGACGAGACATAATCTTCAGCATTTTCTTCGGCTTCAAATTCTCCTAAGCAAACAGCCTTCTCAAAATCAATTTTAAGATTCGTAGCGGGCTTATTCATGTCGTCAATATTTGAGCACCTGAAAGTTGAATGAAAAAAAGGAAGCTATAGGGGGACATCCAAGTATTGGAAACAACAAACAAAATGTTATGTCATGGCAATGAGGCAAATGTAAGGATAGGCTATGAAATGAGAAAATGATTATGAAAATTAGTGATAATGCGAAAAATCGTGACAAAATGCATCTTCATTGATATTCATTTAAATGATAAAGAGCGAATGCAAGCTCTTACAAAAGGATTTTATTATATTTAAGGACACAATAGAAGGTTAATGTTTAGCATTACTCTGAAGACTTATAAACTACAAGAAGCTCCTCAGCAGTCCAATTGTTCACCATGAAACCAGGAGGGCAAGGGCGTATCCTCGAGACATCTTTACTTGCACCAGCTTCTTTGTCAATGACATTTATACTGACATTCTGAAAACCCCTTTCAATTAACCCCAGCATGTTTCGTAGATCATCTTGTCCAGGGTACATCATTCCCACAGATGTAAATGTTTTTGACAAAGGAGGGTACTCTATTGGTTCCCATTCTGGTTCTCGGCCCAAAGTTCTTGCAATTCTTCTCTCTTGATCTTTCTTCTACTGTCTTCTTCTTTGACGCATGTCAGGCTGGAACCCCAAACCGTATCGGGCCTTGTGGTGCACTGGCTTTAAAGCCCTAACTATTCCTTGCAAATGTCTCCCTAAACCTCTTCTCGCACGAGCTCCTCTTCCTACGGTCAACTTGACACCTATTCTGGTATTTCTCGACAGTTTTGGCATCAGAATTCTGTTTCCTTCAGCGATGAAAGTGGCATTGACGAATTCAAGGGATCGAAAGGAACATTCCACTGCGTTCTTGCTTACTTCCAGGTATGGTGCATCAGCAGAAATAGATGCGACAATGTCTTCTTCGCCTTTGACTGTGACCAAACAGCCATCCATGATAAATTTCACCTTTTGATGGAGGGATGATGGGACTGCTCCAGCAGAATGGATCCAAGGTCTTCCCAAAAGGCAGTTATAAGAGGGTGTAATGTCCATGACTTGGAACTCGACATTATAAATGTAAGGGCCCACTTCCAAAGGGATTTTGATCTTTCCCATGACTTCGCGCCTCGTCCCGTCGAATGCCCTTACCGTGGAATGACAGGGCCTTAAGTATGACAGATCCATCGGTATTCTGGAAAGCGTAGCCAATGGCATAACATTTAATGCTGACCCATTATCGATGAGTACGTTCGGTATTATGTAGCCCTTGCAGCGGGTCGTGATATGCAGCGCTTTCACCGAGCCTCTACCATTTAGCGGTATCTCATCATCACTAAAAGAGACGAAGTTGTCTGCATTCAGATTGTTTACCCACCTATCAAGCTTTTCGACAGATATGTTGTTGGCCACGTAAGCTTGATTTAACACCTTCAATAAAGCATTCCTGTGTGGCTCTGAATTTAACAGTAGAGATAGAACTGAGATTCGTGCTGGCTGCTTACTCAATTGTTCCACCACACTATACTCGCTGTGCTTAATAAATTTTAAGAATTCTTGAGCTTCTTCTTCATTCACAGGCTTTTTAGTTTCTTGCACGGGTGGAATTTCTTGCTCGATTTCGACTTCGTGCATCACTGCTTTCCCTTTTTACTTCGAGTCGTTACTTTTCTTTACCGGTTCAACTTCTTTAGAATAGCATCGTCCACTTCGAGTAAAATGACCTACCTCCCCAACATCTTCAGTTATGGCTTTGGACTTTTCAACTTCCGGTGTAACGATATTAATATCATATCTCCACGGTACTGTTTTGTTGTCCTTATACGGGAAAGGAGATGGTACTTCAATTATCATTTTTGGTTTCACCGACTCCTTCTTCGCGTCATAATAGATTATTAACGGTCGGTCGGCACTATATGGAAAACTTGATGATTGATCATCAGAGGCACATATTTCTCCACTATCGGCCTCTTTGGCTTTACAAAAAATCCTAATCTCCTTATTGTCCATCATACTTTGCAGTAAACCTCTGAATTCCTCGCAGGACTGAATGTTATGCTCCCCAATACCATGGAGCTCGCAAAAACTGTGACCTTTTGCATCTTTTCCTTTGGATACTCCGTTAAAAAGATAGAGCAACCTTTTCTCACTTAGTACCTCCCAGATTCTCTGCAGAGGTGTTCTTACTTCAGAAACCCGTCTTCTACTTTGTCGTTTATCCTCCTCTCCTACTGCGCTCACATTCCCTTCGGTGTGGTTTGGGAATGGATTCCCGGTCGTACTGCCAGTACCATCAAATCGCAAAATGCCCGCATCGATGAGCTCTTGAACTCTCCTTTTGAAAGCAAGACAGTTCTCAGTAGAATGCCCCTGGTTCCCTGCGTGGTATGCACAACTAGCGTTTGGATCATACCACTTTGGGTATGGAGGTTTAAGGGGTGCCATGTAATGGGGAGAAATTAGCTGTTTTTCCAAAAGTTTTGGGTACAATTCCCCATACGACACGGGATAGGGGTAAATTGCGGTCTCTGGGATTATGCCTTCTTGGTCTTGGTTCGTTTCGGGTTGGCTTTGGTAGTACCGTGTTTTGTGGGAAAGTGGTGACAGTCTTTGGTTGTTAAATGGCGTATCTGAGGTAGGGCGGATGTGGTGCTTGGTATAAGGGGTTTGAGGAGGATAATAGAAATTCGGGGGTGGATAATTTCGAGGTTAGGGTTGGTTAGAATACGAATTGGGAATGTAACGACTCCCAGTTCCCACCATGTGGGCTTCTGGCTCTTTCTTCCTTACGGGTGCTGCTTTTCTTAAGCCTTCTGATCCTTCTATTCTACCGCTCTTGACAGCATTCTCTATGAGTTCACCGGATATTACGATATCCGAAAAATCCTTCGTAGCACTTCCCACCAGCTTGTCATAGAATGGTGCTTTCAGAGTATTGATGAAAAGGACTGTTATCTCAGTCTTAGTCAGTGGAGGCTCCACTTGGGCGAGATATCTCTCTATCTTTTGCATCTTGTCTAAAGGATTCTGCTGGTTTCTTCTCCATCATTTGCAATGTCATACGATGCAGCACCATCTCCGATACATGCTTGTCTTGCTTCGCAAAATGTCGACGCCAAGTCCTTCCAGGATCGAATTTTTCTCTACTAAGTTGATTGTACCACCAAGAGTGACCCTGTTAGACTATCTTGAAAGCAATGTATGAGTAGTCTATCCTCGTTCACATAACCAGTCATTTTTCGGCAGAACATGACCAGATGCGCCTTTGGACATCTTGTCCCATCATACTTCTTAAAATCAAGCACTTTGAACTTCGGAGGCAAAATCAGATCAGGTACCAAACTGAGTTCTTTGGCACCTAGTGCGGAGAAGACTTCAGTGCCTTCTATCGCTTTGAGTCTTTCCTCTAGACTCCTATATTTTGCGTCATGGTTATCCGATTTCAACTTGGCTACCTCTGCTGGGTCATCCAGATCTGGAACTAGTGGATCAGCAGGACTAGCCCCTGGGTTTGACGTGAATATTCCTTGCCCCAAATTAGTGGGTGGAGCAGGTGGCATAGGTCGATGTTCCAAGCCAGTGGGTTCCCCTTGAGTATACCCTCTTTGTGTTGTATATGCGAGCGGTGGAGTAAATCCTGGGGGATAGAGTGGATCCTGATCGTGGTGAATTCTTGATCGAGATTCCTCAATGTCAGGGCTCCGCTTGGGTCCCTTTCCTTTAACTAAAGCTGACATCATCTCCATCATCTTGGCCATTTGATCTCTTTGCTCGAGTGATTCCTCTCGAGATCTCACCATTAGGTCTCTCATTTCTTGTTGCGATTTGGCCAGTTGCTCTTGCAATTCCTTTTGAGCCCTTTCCAACCTTTCAATTTTCTCATTGAATTCAGCCTCCATCACTCTAGCTTGTCGGCGCGTTTTATACTGATGACGTGGTTCCAGTCTTGTGGTATTACAACTACGAATTATATATTTTGTCTTCAGTGACCGAGTATGGAATATGCAATGTATGGATGAATGCATGAATGAATGCATGAATGTCAAAATGTTAGTTATGCAAGGAATGCAAAAAAAAATTGGTGTTAATTTCAAGGTAGCCCCATATTTAGGCATTTCATTTATCAACATAGTCTATTACACAAAGTTTCCATTTTTCCAACGGTTACACAAATTTCCTAGCCACATTGCCTTGTTTCTTCACTTGCTCTAAAAACTCGATATGTTCGATCTTTGGCTCGGAGGAATTGTGGCCGAGAACTTGACTTCATCGATAATTGAACAACTTGCATAGCCGCTTTGCGAATTTCATTGATCAAGAAGTCGAGTTGCATTTCTTTTTCTTTGAGAGTTCCTTCATATGCGTGAATGTCCCTATCGTACTGCTCACTCTTTTCTTCTAAAGCCTTCAGGAGGTTATCTAATTGTTGTTGACGAGATTGCAGCATATTTTCTAGATCTCGTGTTTTCCTTTTTAATTCTTGATGTTCAGACTGACTATTCGCCAATTCTGTAGTCACTGTTTCATACTCGGCGTTTTTCCTTCTTAACTCTATCACAGCGCGCGCAGCCTTTTCCTCATCTTTCTTTGCTTTTCCCTTCCAAAACTCCATTCCTCTCTTGATATTGCTAATTTCTTCCTTCCATTCTGCTGTCGACTTGCCCAACCCGCTATTCTTTATAGTGTTTCTTAATTTCTTGTTTTCCAAATGAAGGTCCCTTAAGTCGTTTCTCACAATCTCGGCTTCTCTTTATACTTTTTCAGTCCTGGATCTTTCAACCTGAACTTCAATCTTCAGTTGATAGTTTTCTTCTTGAAGGGCACTAAGGTCCCGAGACATCTTAGCCTTTTCTCGTTCGAATTCCTGTCTTGCCATTTCTAGCTCAGACGGCATTTCTTCCGAGAAAGGATTCTAGATGGTGTAGTTTGCTGACGAGATTTGCTGACTATTTACCCGTTGCTTCCTCCATATGTTGTAATCTTGGGTAAGGGTATCAGCATACAAAGCTAATTCCATGAAATGAATTTCCTTCCAAGACTTTGCAGTGTCTCGGACTCTCTTCATATATCCTTCACCCGCAAAAGTGAACTCGAACTATGCTAATCCTCCAGTTGCGGGGAGGAATTGTCGCGAAGAAAATTGCCTTTGGACCAATAGCGGAGCATATCCAACTCCTCCCCATAACCCAAGTAAAGGTACCCAATATTGGCTTCCACATTTGTATAGCAGAACTGAAGGACGGATCCAGGGTGCTCTCCATGTTATATCCTCGGCGCGAAGATTCTGAAAGACTGATACCCAATGTTGCTCGGTGACTTCTTTCAGCCATTCTTTCTTGAGGTAAGCTTCTAGCGGGGAGAATGTTTTAGAAAACATATGGAACGGAGTGCGCTCTACCTTACAGAAGTGACTCAAAATCCAAACATTGAGCAACTGCGCGCATCCGATAAATTGCCCCTCCCCTTTTCTTCGACAACTACTCAAGGACCTGAAGGTCTCGGCTAGGATGGTCGGGACAGGGTTGATTCCTTGTTTTAACCTTTCGAAAAAATCAACTACTGCAACTTCGAGATGTCCCAGAACTTTTAGGAAAATGACCAAACCATAAATGGCCAAAGCGAATAGATTTACCCTTTTCAAAGATGTCGGGATGGTTCGAGTCAAATCTCGTAGGGAGGACCATGGAATGCAAATGGTTTCGTTCTTCTTCTTTATCTGCTTTTTCAGCCCATGCATCGGTCATGTCTGCGGTCTCACTAACTTTTTCTTGAAGGTCATCGGCTTAGGCTCTTTCACATATATTTTCTTGAATTGTACATTGTCGATGCGAGTAAAGAAGATACTCTTCTATGGTTGAGTCATGTCTTCTTGATTGAAGGTGAAACAACGATAAGTGGGTCCCGAATCGAACCATGGCTTGAATCAACTGTTCGTCTACGGATGGTGATCAGTGCGCTATATCTCCATACCTCTCAGTGAAAATGTCTCTAGTGTCTGAATCCCACTGATTCCAAATTCGAACCAAATCTTCGAGGTTATTTTGGCAAACATTCACAGTTATTTGTTCGGGCAAATTGGCAGCACACCCTTCCACAAGACTATCCCCCTTGTCCCTCTAAGTTTTTAGAGACCAGTCTCAAACCACGGCATTCTTCTCGGTTATTTGTGTAATTGACTCCTCCATCAGAAACCCGTTTTTTGGCAACCAACCTTTAATCAACACCTTCCTAATATGATGCCTATGATGCATGATGAAAATAAAAACAAACAAACTTGGTTAGTAAACACAACAAATATAATTTGAAAAACAAACTAAACTACCCAATCCAATTATTTTGCACAAACAGTGTAAATGAAAGGCAAAAGGCGTTTTCCCCGTGTACTTATTTTGGTGACTATAAGCGGACAAAGGTTCGGCATGGCTCTAATTGGATAGCTCGTATGGTTCATTATATGCAGTCTCGGTTCTAGACAGGTACTCGAATTGCTCGTACTATCATCTGCTAAGATTAGCACGAAGCCTCGGTCATAACCCATCACAGGCTCACGAGTTCAATTCGAGGGATTACATTTACTTATGCCTATGCGGAGGGACAAGTTAACTCACGAAAGCATAAGTCATATGTAACCCGAAAGTATTCACTAGCCTGTGCGGAGGGACGAGTTAACTCACGAAGGCGTAGCGTTTACTTTCACTTAAACGGACGGAGCCCGGGTAGAGAACTCATGTTATGCGAAAATGCAAGTGCACGGTGTGTGAGGAAAAACTTATAAACCTTTACGTTTTACTTAAAGGAACTAAACCAAAATTAAAACCATAAAAATTGAAAACTGAAAAACAACCAAATGACAAGTTAGAAGAAATATTTACAACATGATACAAATGCATGAATTTTGAAAACGAGATTTTCGGATCACGACCAAATATTTACTTTGAACAAAGAAATTTGAAAATTTTGACAAAACGTGTTTAATTCGACTCGACTCGCAAGTTTTGTCCCCAGTGGAGTCGCCAGCTGTAGCGACGTAAAAAAATTTAGTTTTGGGGTCGCTAATTGTGGCGATTTATTAAACGTTTGAAAACCAACTTTCAATTTTATCAGAAAGGGAGTCGCCACCGATCCTTTTTATAGGTGTGATCGGACACCATAGATCTCTTAAAATAAATAAAAGGCTGAGTTTTGGTCTATGTTAAAATCAGAGAAAAATTTAGGTTCGGGAGTCGGTTACGCGCGAGGAAGGTATTAGCACCCTCGCGATGCCCAAAATTGGTATCTCACAAACACGTGTTGTCTTAATTTTCAAAAATACGAGTTTAGTGTAAAATTTAATTGTAATCCGATTAAAAAGACGAGAAATTTTTGGTTTATTCCGGTTTTTGAGAAGGGTATATCGCTTTAACACGAGTCAATCGACATTCACCCAACATAGCGATGAACTCGATGACTTAATGTTAAATCGGTATATTGCCTTGATTATTGAAATCAATTAGCAAAACATGAACGGGATTTTGAAATAACATGAAGTAAATTAGAATAAATAAATGGAAGAATTTAAACATTTTTGAAACGAACATCGTAATATGGTAAAAATTTTTAAAGATACTAACAACACGTATAAAATTAGATATGATCACAATATTGGATACGAACACGTAATGAATATACATATGTAGAATGACATTAAGAATATACACATAAAACATATACGTATAGGTAGTGATAATATTAGAAATATATTATATATATTGTTTGAAACATACACGAGATGATGAAAATATAAGGCCTCGTAGACATACACGTAATGATACTAAATATATGCATACTAGATATATATACACATAGTATAAATGTACATACGCAATGTATATTAGGAATACTATGAACATAAAAGTGTATCTATATTAACAATAATAATAATGTATGTACACCAAATAATAACATATATGTGACAATAATGAAAATAATGAATATAAGAATAAATAATATGACATACGAAAATAATACAAATAAAGAGCACATGTATATACATATATACGATAAAACACGGATGTTAATTATATAATAAAGTATAATAATGAATGGCATGATATACGAAAACAAAAAGCACACATAGGTATGTATAATAAAATATGTATACTAATATATAACAAAACATAAAAAAATGCTAAAACATATGTATAATATATAAGGGTATACGAGAATATATCTTATACATAGAGTGATATGAAATATACATGTGTAATATAATATTAAAATATTAAAATATATGATACATATAAAGTATAGTATTAAGAACACAAAAATATATGTAATGCTAAAACATTTGAGTAATATATACTCATAAAAGAGAACTAGTAATAATATCATTTAGATATATACAAATATATTAAATATGTATACGTACTATAAATGCAAATATATACAAACATAAACTAATAATAATAACAATGATGATTTTATTGGAATACAAAAGAAACAAGCATTTAATTAATAAACTATTAAAATAAAGTGAGTAAAATATAAATATATATATATTTATACGCACTTAAAAAAAGTATTTATTAATACCTAATAATAATGATAATAAGAATAAGAATAATAAAAACATGGATATTTGAAAATAAAAAAGCGAAAAGGGACTAAAATTAAATCAAAAACAAAGTTATGGGGCTAATTTAAAAAAGAAAATGAAAGGAAAGGATCGATTTGAACGCACGAGAAAAATGTGGGGGGTTAGGACCGTAATAATTCCATTTCCTCAAAACGCATAGCAGTGTGGAGGACCAGATTGCAAAGAACGCTAAATAACGGGGCCAAATTAAAAGCAAGAAAAATCTAATTGCAAACACCTGAAAAAGCGGAAGGGCTGATTGTGCAAATAGCCCTTCCGCGTTTAACAACACGCGGATCCTGCTGGGGCGGGTCGGGTCGACCCGACCCACCCTTGAAACGACGTCGTTTTATTAGTTTTGGGGAGGGACCAAAACGCACCGTTTTGGTCCCCTATAAAAGCCAACTTTTTTTTTAAAAATTCATTTGTATCAGGGGGAGAGAAAAAAAAAGGGGAGAAAGGGAGAAGAGAGAAAAGAGAGAGGGGAGAGGAGGGAGCTCGGTGAGGGGCGATCACTTGGACGGCGGTCGGAGGTCAGCATGGCCACGGCCAAACCATGAAGAGAAAAAAAATATTTTTTTTATATTTTATTTTATGTTTTAAAATATTATTATTTATTTATTTATATATTTATGGGTGTAAAAAAAACATATTTAAACCGAAAATAGAAATAGAAAAAAAAAATCACCTTAGGGTTTTGATTTCTGATTTTTGACTTGTTGATTCACTGATTTTGGGTATTCGAATCTCTGCCTTTTGATGTTAAAATCGTAGTATCAATTGTTTGCTTTTTGTTAACAAATTGAAAAGAAAAAAAAAAAGGAAAAAGGAGCCTTTACATTCTTTTTTTCGGGTTTTTATAACCCTTCTACAAATATTAATCTATTGTTTGCGCGTGCTTGTCTGATTGCAGGGTGTGGTGGCCGGTGTTGGTGGTGGGGGTGTCAAACGGTATGGGACTGTTGTAGTGGGGGTATGGGGTTGCTTCATGGTTGCGGCACAAGTGGGGAGGCAAGTGGGATGCTGAGTAGGCTAGGGTTTCTGAAACCCTAAGTCTGGAGTTTGGGCTTCTGGGCCCGGGTCAAGTGTTGGGTTTTGGGTAGTTGGGCTAAGGTTTGGGTAGGGGTTTTAGTGTATTGAAATGGATCAGTTGGGTTTGGGTTGTAAAATGAGTAAATGGGTTTGTAATGGTTTTAATTAAGAATGGGTTTGGTATTAGTGGGCCAAAATTGGCCTACTACAGTTGAATGATGTATTCATGATGAAAACTCACTGTGAATTTATGTGAATTGTTATCAGAAATACGAAAAGTGAGTATATAAGTATAGAGATTAAAAATAGAATGAAAATTAAATTGAGGCTTGTGTGAAAATAATGAATGATTATGATACAAATGACATGCCATTAGGGTCTAAAAAGCAATAGGTATTCTGTACCGGTGTCTAAAAAGTATTAGGTACCTCGTACTGGTGTTGGATGCTGATGACGTCTAACTAAAATACAACAAAGGCAAGCGCACCTATCGAATGGTAGTATAGCTACAGTGAGTCGGGAATATCGTATCCATGAGGACTAAAAGTACTAGTAATTATTATCTAAAGCCTATAAATTGAAGGGTTGTTTTTAATCTAAAAGTAAACTAAACTAATTACTAAGCGACAGAGAGTGAATTGGGAAAATAATCGAAGAAAACTTATGAGAGAGACAATACCCAGGAAAGAATCCACCTAGACTTCACTTATTATTCTAAATCTGAATTAAACAATTTATTCATTTGACTTGATCTGTAGAAATCCCTAAATTATATCAATATATTTTTTGAGAGTGAAAATAACTAACTCTAGTTTGATTAATTAAAAATTTCCTTCTAATTAAAACCCCTATCGTCGCATTAACTCGATCTATGGATTCCTCTATTAGATTTGACTCTAATCCGGTAGATTTATGTCGTCCTATTTCTAGGATTGCATGCAACTCCACTCAATTATGCCAGATCTACTCTTAAACAGGGACGTTTGCTCCACTGAATAAGCACATCAATCATGAATTAATATCCTGAAAACATTAAACATAAAGGTAAGTAAACATAATTGAGATCAAGAACAAATATTTATCATGTAATTCAAAAAAATCAAATAATAAGATCTGTCATAGGTTTCATCTTCCCTAGGTATTTAGGGAATTTAGCTCATACTTGGAAAGGAAAACATCTCAAAAATAAGAAAACAACAAAACATAAAGAAACCCAAAAACTTCTAAAGAAATTGAATGGAGATCTTCAGTCTTAAAGGAGATCCTGCTTCTGAGTTGAGTCTGTTGGCGTTCTTCAAGTAATTTCTGTGTTCTACTCCGCGTCTCCCTTTAGGTCATCTTCTAGTGTGTATTTATAGACTTTAGAATGCTTAGAAGCTTTAAAAATTGGGTTTTTCCGCGTAACAGGGAAGCAGGGTGCAAAATCGACAGGGACTGGCACATGGGCGTGTGGTCAGCCCGTGTGGCTCACATGGGTGTGTGGTCAGCCCGTGTGGATCCTGGAAATAGCTCTTTTTGCCCGATTTTGGCTCGTTTATTGCTCCTTTCGCTCCTCTATGCTCACCTAAGTATAGAAACATGAATTTAAAAGATTAGGAGCATCAAATTCACTAATTCATGTAATAAATCATCCAAAAATGCATCAAGAATGGGATTAAAAACATGTTACTTTTATGTCTTATCAAATATCTCCACACTTATGCATTTGCTTGTCCTCAAGCAAAATCCTCAACTCACAATTAAAATTAATCTTTCTCAACTTGTAATTCTCATCAATAATGTTTTGTCATAATTCACAAATAATCACACATTGATAATTCAACTAAAAGAGCCCTAAAGATTCAAACAATCCAAGTCACACATTTTTTTAAGACATGAAAACATAGGTATATCCATTTATCTAAGTAATTACCTTTAATTCAAAATCAACAAGATTTTACATCCTCACTAAAGATTTACTCAATTCACTAAAAGTGTTTAAGGCTAAAAAATTAAGCACTCAAAAGTCAATTATGAAAAGTCATTACCATAGGCTTGCATTAAAATCAAATCTCCACCACTATAAAATGATATGATACACAAATCAAAAGGTCTTTAAAGGGTTGCAACTGGGTTTGGGTTAAAGGTGTAGATAAAGGCTGAAAAAGAAGGTTAGAATCGAGATCAAATTGATAAATTACCTAACCAGAAAAATAAACTAATACTAAATAATTACATCAATCGAAATTATTAAAGAATAACACGAGCTTCTTCTCAGAATATGAAATTAACTACTTAAGCTCAAAAACATAGAACTAGTAATAATCAACATAAATGTACTTTTTTCACTTTATTTTTTCATTTTTTTTGAGAACAATAGATAATAAGAGAAAATTTAACAACTAAAACAAAAACACATAGTTAAGCAACTAACCAAATCAAATCTCGATAAAAAGAGAGTTAATAAAACAGGAAACAATTCTCAATGAATCAAAAATGAGTTATGGGTTAATATTAATGGGTAAATAAAGAAACGGTTTGTTAGGCTTAAACGGGGTTCACTAAGGGTTAATTATGAAGGTAGGCTTATGGGATAAGTGTGTTAAAACCTAGGTGCCTTTATCATCTCAGTATATAAAATCAAATGTGTGGTCTCGACATGTATAATCGAAGCAAGTTCTGGAATAACCAATCAGTATTGACACGATCATAACCAATAATAGAATGAGCAAGAAAAGTGCATGCTCTAAAGGCTCAAAACCTGACAAAAATTATGGTTTTTTATGTTAATCTTGCAAATCTCAAACTTCAAGATAATACTTCAATTTAAGGAAACAACCTAAAATTTTTAATTCTGAAAATAGACTTATTATGTTTGATTCTCTGGTGTCTTAAAGTTTAAACAATCAATACACAATTACCTATGAATTTAATCTAAAACACATCAATGATAATCATAAATAAAAAAGAATTCATTCTAATAGTAATGTGAGAAAATTACTTAAACATAAGACATAATTCAGGGGTTTTCTAATAATTCTATAGATAACCTCCCCACACTTAAGATGTACATTGTCCTCAATGTACCATAGTATAAACAGAATATCATAAGAGAGGGAGAAAACTGAAACTGCCCTGAATATTGGATGAAATCTTCAGAATAGTGAAAAGCGGAATTGTCGTCAAATCTAAATGTAACTCATGATTCCGAGCAAACTAACGAGAAAATAAACACAAATAATAAAGAATATTAAGGGGTTATAACTCGATTAGAAACAACCATAAATATTTCAAAAGATAATAATGAAAATAAGTTGAAGAAAATAAAAAAATAAAACAACTAAAATAAAATTAAAAAGAAAGATAACAAATAATAAAAATAATAATAATAATAATAAAATAATAATAAACTCAATAATATCAATAAACTTAAAGGTAACAATAGCACAAAAAAATACAAAAATAAAAATAAAAATAACAAAATAAAAATAAAAATAAAAATAAAAATAATAAAAATATATAAAAATTAAAAATAAAAAAATAAAAAATATAAGTATAAGAATAATAAATTAATTAATTAATTAGTAAAATAAAAATAATAATATAACAATTAATAATAAATAAAATAAAATAAAATTGGGGTGATTAACCCGTTTTCACATGGCCATGGGCATGTCCGTGTGTCCAAGCTGTGTGGGTCACACGGCCATGTGCCAGACCATATGTGTTTTCCTTCGCTTCTCCCACGCCCATGTGAGATCCTACATGCTCGTGTGGCCAGGCCGTGTGGGTCACACGGCCGTGTGCCTTACTCGTGTAACTCTCTGACTTTAAAAAAAATTAGCTCCAAGTTTCACACAGCCTAGGACATGCCCGTGTGGGTCACATGGCCATGTCGCTAGGCCATGTGTGTTTTCCTTCGCTTCTTCTATGCCCATGTGAGATCCCACGCGCCCGTGTGGTCAGGCCGTGTGCTCTACACATCCATGTGTCCAGGCCGTGTGGGTAAAAAAAAATACTTTTTTTTTTAGATTTTGAAAATTAATTAATTTTTTTTAAAATATATATCATGAAATAACGTTAAGAAATTTAGCAGTGTTAGCACTTGGGTTGCCTCTCGAGAAGTACTTATTTAAAGTCTAAGCTCGACTTACCTTGTATTCACATGGTTACGGTGGTTTACGGAGTCGAAACTCCTCTTTCTCACTGTCAATTCTATTATCAACATAATGTTTTAGCCGAGTAATATTTACCTTAAAAGTGCCAAATTTAGAATGATTTACCTCGAATGTACCATATGAAAAAATATTCAGTACCGTAAAAGGAGTTGCTTCGTTTGCATTAAGCTCTGAAGTGGCAATTTGGGGGTCCGTTTTATCCAACAATACCTGATCGCCAACCTTAACTTGGTTCGTCCTATCCTTAAGCTCGTCATGGAGTCGCTTTGGTTCATCATGTATTCTAGGTTTCTCCTTGACGTGTGACCGCCATTCATTTAGTTCATCGATTTGTGATTTGTTCTATTTTTGTCATGTAAACTGGACTGCGGCTCTGTCACGTTTTTCTGAGGTGTTGCCTACAAAGAATGTTAAGCCATAATGTTATTAACATTAACAGAACTCGTAATATCATTTCGATCACTAGATATCCTAACAGAATCATGAGCTTGGAGTTTAATCGTGTTATCACCTACACGGAGTATTAACTCATATGTACCAACATCTATGATAGTTCTAGCAGTTGCTAAAAAGGGCCATCCTAAAATCAACGGTACGTCACTATCCTCATCCATGTCTAGAACAACAAAATCAACTGGGAAAATAAATTTATCAATTTTGACGAGTACGTCTTCAATAATACCCCTAGGAAATCTGATTATTTTATCTACCAGTTGAATGCTCATCCTAGTTTGTTTGGATTTCCCAAGACCTAGTTGCTTAAACATTTTGTAGGGCATGACATTAATACTAGCCCTTAAATCGACCAAAGCATTATTAACACTTAAACTACCAATTAAACAAGGAATAGTAAAACTCTCTAGATCTTTCAATTTGTTGGGTAGTTTATTCTGCAAAGTGGCTGAGCATACTACATTTAGCTCCACGTGCGACGAATCATCTAACTTCCAGTTATTTTCTAAAAGCTCCTTAAAAAATTTAACGGAATTTGGCATCTGCGAAAGAGCTTCAATAAACGGTAAGTTAATAAGTATTTTTTTCAACAGTTTAAGGAATTTACTGAATTGTTCGTTTGTGTGGTCTTTCCTTGTCGCATTTGGATATGGCACACGAGGTTTATATTCCTTACTGACCAAATCTTGCTTATCAACCTTACCATTGCTTACCATATTTTCTTGCCTCGATTCAGATTCAGATTCAGTTAACCCTTCTTCATCTCAAACAGTGATCGCATGAAGCTGCTTTCTTAGGTTAGTTTCAGTGTTGTTTGGTGAGCTACCTTGTGGTCGTTCTGAAATCATCTTTGCCAATTGACTGATTTGATTCTCAAGCCCTTGAATCGACGCTTTTTGATTTTTGAGTGCTGTTTCAGTGTTTTAGAAATGAGTTTCTGACACCGAAATAAACTTTGTCAACATCTCCTCAAGGTTCGACTTCTTCTCCTATTGGTAAGGTGGTTGAAAGCCTGGAGGGGTTTGTGGTATTTGATTTCCTTAACCACCCCAAGAGAAGTTGGGATAATATATCAACTTCTCCTCAACATTCTCTACAATATTTCCCATCATTTTCTCTTATTTCCCTTGACTAATATATCAAGAACATAGAACCTTATATAAGAAAAGTCTACCTTAACATCATTTTCATGCTTTTGATATTACCTTACATGAGAAACTCTACTTAAAATATATTGAAGTCTTAAAGTTCTTACCTTGTCATATTGATTTTAATCTTTAACTTGATTTTTCTCTCTCCTCTAGCTTCTATTGCTTGAATCCAACTTGATATTCTAACTCCTCTTAGTCTCCTTAACAATTTTCTCTCTTGGTAGCTATGGAAATTCTTTTGATTTCTAGGTAAAAATGGTGAATTTTTGGTGGAAGGACTAAATTGTAAAGAAAGCAAAACTTTCTTTCTTCTCTTCTCTTCTAACATGAAATGCATGGAAAATGATGGATAGTGTGTGTGTGTGTGTGTTTTTCCACACATGCATATATATATTAAATAAAATAATAAAATAATCATAAATATCTTATTAAAATATTAATAAAATAATATTTATTTAATTAATTAATTTAAAATATCATCAACATAAACATTACATTCTAGAATTCTCTCTCTTACTAATTGACCATTTGCCCTTCGTAATCTTTTAAAATTCCATTACTGAGCTATCACTTAATTTGGGAAAATTACGATTTAGTTCCTCATAATTCTTCACCTATTTGATTTGGTCCTAATTCATCCATTTTCCTTAGTTTCTAGATTATTCCACCCCTAAACTTTTTTCACTATTGGTCCTTCAACTTTTTCATATTTACACTTTAACCCCTCAAATTTTGAGTATTTACTCTTGGGCAACAAAAATTTTCTCACTTTTACAATTTAGTCCTTTCTTGAATTAATAAAGTAATATATCATAATATATCATAATATACTTCCCAATATTCACATAATAAAATTTCCCTTTTGTCACTTTATTTCCTTACTTAACTATATCAAGGATAATATCTTACTTTCTTACTGTAGTAATTTTTAGGGTATTACAATTGTAGTAGTGCGGATATGTCTAAAGCTTAAAGAAACTATATAAATAACAAAACACATTTATACAAAGTATCATAAAGGAGACGTTAGTGTTTGACGGAATAGTGGATGTAGTTAAAGATTGCATGAGGAAAAACCTAGGGAATTTGTTTAGCCAAGAACCTTATAGCTAGAGAGCTATTTGGGAAACATATGGAGGGCATAGGAATGCAAAACATGACTCATCTACTTTACTAGACTCTTGGATTTGGTGCCCTATGTGTACTATTTTCGTCTAAGTAAACTTGTAATTTTTTTGGACAGATTGGTTAATAAAATTATTAATAAATTACATTAATACTTTGTATATTTTCCTCACATGGTTTTTGCATACAAAGCAAAATGGAAGAAAATGTTGTTCTTGGTTGTGTAAATGTTTAACTAATACTAAGCGGTATTATGTTGTCGAATCATAATACGAAAAGATAGTTTGTATTAGTAAATAAACCTAAACATGTCCTTAGTCTAATCGGAAATGAGCAAACCGATTAGAAGACTAATATTTTGTCTATCAAATCCAACTGAGGAGATGCTTGATCTCGACCATCAGAGCGGATGACTCCCAGAAGATAGAGACATAAATGTAACCGACTGGACTGACAATACATCAAACAAGACCCAAGCAAAATAGATCCTGAATTTGTTTATGGATTTATTCACTTGTGATGTTCATCATGTGGCATACCTAAATCCTGAATGGATGGAAGACTATGTATGCGTGACTCTTACACTTTGATGTAAGTAAAAGCCTGAGTTCAAATAGAAAAGGAATCGAAAACTAATGCGTTAGGTGTACGACTTCTGCAGTATGTAGCATCATTCACATTAGTGGAATTCATAGCCCAAAATATGGGTAAATGATATCCTCTCATTAGAATTACATGGTTGATGAAAAGTAAACGTGGCCACAAGTTGTTCGTCTTTTTTATGGATGTTTTTATCACCATTTGATAGTGATTGACTTTTCATGAAGGAAGATATAATGGTAACACACTTATGATAAGGTCATTGGATGAGCATTTAGTAGTTGCTTTCGTAATGGTATGTCGTTTGAGAGAACTCAGTCATGACACTATAATGGAATGACTTTGTGACTAAATGAGTTTATAGTTAATATGCGAAAAGATAGAACTTAATTATAAATCATTTGAGCCTCAACTACATATGTCCAATCAGTCCCTCTACTAGCTTGTTGAAACTAGAAACGAATTGCGTGTTTAAATAGAAATGAATGAAATGAATAGAAATGAGAAACATTCAGGAATAATTACGGTTTTCTGTGAAATGGAGAAATGGAATCATTTGGAAATGAACGCAGTTTCTAAAAATAGAAATGGAAATGAAAATAAAAATGGAAATGATCCATTTGCAATCCTATATGGGTTACTTAAAAATGATCAAAAGAATGAGTTTATGTTTTTGGACTGTTTTGAAGCACGAAAATGAAAGTAAACCATTTGGTCATAGTGAACATGTTGAGTTGTGAAATATTGAATATATTTTCTTAAATTTTTACTAGGAGCCAAATTGTCAAAATTTTATTAGGGGTAAAATTGTCAAAATTTTACTAGGGGTAAAATAGGGATGAGAAAATTGTTTTATATATAAATATTAAATTTTTTTTGTAAGTTAGAAAAACTAAATCGAGTTGGATCACATTACAGAGCACTAGGCCAAAAAGGCCTAGGAAGTACTCATAATTTGACCCGATGTGAGAGAGGCCCAAAAAGTCTATCACGTAACAAGGTGGGATAATAAAAACCTAGTATTATTAACTAGGGTTGTTTCCCCCTACATCTTAGTTGAATTAGGATATCGTTTTTCTAGTAGAAATAAATTTCTACAACTTTATAAGGGTTCTACCTTCTCTTTCTATAAATAGATGCACCAATAAAGTTATTCAGATATTTTTGAGAGATTGTTATTCTGCCAAAAAATAGAGAGAATTTATTCTCAACTATTACATATATTTTTTTGGAATAAAAATTCTACCAGTTTTTATTAAGAAGAGAGAATTTTCGTTTTCACCCCGAAAAGAGAGAATTGTTTCTAGTTTTGTGTTTCAATTCAATTGGTTTGAGCCCATACTTGAAGTAGTTCATGGTACGAGAATTGAGGAGAAGATCGTTTGGTTGAAAACCGAGAACAATGAATATCCACTAAGTCGAAAACACAGATACAGATTCAGTTAAGGTTTATTACTATAAATATCATAAACCGGATAGATTTTCAAAATTTTAATTTTTTACTGTGCAAGAAAAATGTTTTTAAACCGAGATTTTTCCAACATGTTCAAGTGTATTAAACTGTATATTACACTAGAATTGACGCCTCTAGTGGAAGATTTAGATAGATGAGACTGAGAGAAGATTTCTAGTTAGGAGTAGCAAACAATATAATCATCATAGATTTATTAACTCAGTTAATAATCCATGACTCATTCAACCATCATTTTAATCAATTTGCATTGTTTCTAGTAAAAAGGAAGAAAGTCAGTTTGGTATTTTTATTTGTTAATTTAGATATAGCTCAAATCTTATTTTATTTGAACTTGCACTAATAATTTCTGACTCGATTAGATTAGTAATTTCTTAACTTGTAAAACTTCATAAACACAGTTACCAATTTGGAAATCCCTTGGGTTCGATCCTTGAAATACTCGAAGTGTTCCATTGTAACGCTTTTAAATATTACAATTGACCTGTCATAGTAAAGTCACTTTTAAATCATTAAATAGTATTGATTCTCAGTCTAGGTGCACGTACACTGGGGCACGGTCAATTCTCTAGGAGATGCTTGCACCTGTCATAGTAAAGTCACTTTTAAATCATTAAATAGTATTGATTTTCAGTCTAGGTGCACACACACTGGGGCACGGTCAATTCTCTAGGAGATACTTGCATCACCTCATCGACTAGGCTAACTTCACCCAAAGCCATTTGAAATCAAACGAAAGATTGGTACCTATTATGAATGCTTCATAAAGGATTTGCCTAAAATTGTGCTCAAATCTTCTAGATACAAGACATTTGTCCATTGGAGGCATTGTGTACAATGCTACATGTTCCAGCGTTATTGTCACTTCGCCACATAGGAGATGAAACACATGGTCTCCAATCTCTATTGTTCAATCAAACCGTATAAGAATAAAGGAAGGTAAGTAACTCTCCTAATTTGGTTTGTGTGATAGATTAAGGAATGATTCTTTAGTCAGGTGGACCTATATTCATGTTACCACGAAGTCCAACTATAAGAAAATACTCTATTGTTGTTGCATTCTTGGCTATATGTCCTCATTTGCATCTTAATAAGTGGGCAGCCATTTCAGTGCAATTAGAGATAATAATTTGGAGGTACCTAGCTATGTAAGGTTTAAGGTAAATGTGGAAGATTTGTTTTGGTTTTCAATGAATAACTAACAAAATTGATTGCCTATTTATAGGCTTCTAAAATCAAGGTTGCTACGATTTTTATGTGAAACTTGACAGTCACATGTGTCAACTTTAATTTAAATTTTAGCTAGAATTTAATCAATTATATAGTCTTTTAAAAAAAAATTGTTCACAACTCAAACCAACATATGTGAGTTTAAGATTAAATGTTATCTATAATTATTTCAAAATTAAATTAATTTGTTATTCATTTACTTCCCAAATATTTTACCAAAACTCAACACATATGAATGTAAAGATATAATAATCATATCATAATAATTACCATGATTATAGGGTGCACAAAAAAATTAAAATGATTGACATGCACCATAAACTCACACACATGAATATCAAAATACCCTCTAAAAAATATATTCTAATAAATAACTTTCTCATAAACACAATTTACTAAATAATAAAATCTATGATATAAAAGTCAGAAAAACCTCCATGAAATGGTCCAGTACTCGCGAAAAAAATGGTCCAGTACTGCTCTATAGAAAAGCTTGAAAAGGGGGTTGAAGTGTTTGTCTCGTATCGTAGCTGTTTAATTTTGACATATAAGAATGGCACATGTGCTGTTTTTTTTTTTTTTTTTTATCATTTTCTATTAACCTTCTTAGTTTAGAATATCTATTCGTCACTGATTCAAAAAACCACTAAAGCGTCACCCAGTTTCAGTATTTGAGTTTACTCGTATTTTCTATGAAAAGAATTCCAATTAAAATTGTATAAATTTGCTCAATATTTTAACTTTTAATGACAAAAGTGTCATTCTCAAGCCTATCACTATACTCATAAATAAGGTACATTTGCTGAATCACTCATAAATAATTTGATTTATGTTAGTTTAACAGGTTAACAAAATGAATATGTATAAAATTTTTAGATTTGTTTATTAAATGATCTATTATAAATTCAAATTTGAATTGAATTGAAGTAAGCTTTGAAAATTTGGAGCAAATAAAAGAATTTTATTTATAACTAATGAGTTGCAAACTTTGCAAGTTTTTTTTAATGTAAAGAAATCTTTTGATTCTTCTCTTCTGCGAAGTTTTGATCCAAGAATTTATAGACTTGATCTTTGATAAATGTGTGCCGCTTCAAGGGTCATTAAAATTTGATCTTAAACACGGGTTTAAAGAGATGCATGTTTTAGAATTTGATTTGGTTTGGGTTCAGAGATTTTCTAGACTTGATTTTGAATAAGTGAAACCTGCTTACAATGTTTGATCTTAAAAATGAGTGGGAAAAGAGTTTGAATCCAAAGGTTTTTGAGATTTGATCTTAGATTCTTGAGTCTACTTCAAGACTTTTCTAGACTTGATCATGATGAATGAGTTTTATCTCATTTGTATTGATGTAATAGTATTGGTATAACCTTGATCCAAGAGTCTTCGAGACATGGTATTGGGATGATTCTTCTTCAATGGCCATTTGAACTTGACCTTGCAAATAGATTTAACATTCTTTCTATCAATAGAATATGATCGAAGTGCAGCTTTCTTTAAAACTTATGTGATGTTCTTTAGAATAAATAAATGCTACACAAATCTGAATTTTTTAAAGAACATAAATTTAATACAAACAATCTCAAACAAATAGAAAGAGAGATTCATTGGTTAAATCGATTTATAAGCCTAGCAGTAACATTTAGAGGTGTTCATGAGTTGGGTTAAATCAAGCTTAAGCATGATATTAACATATTTTTATATTTTCTTAAGCACGGCTTGACCTGAAATATGGGATTAAAATTTTACTCAAGGCTACTCATATTTGTAAATGGTTAACCTAAATCCAATTAAAGCCAAACCATATTAAAAAAATATTTATATTGTTTTTAATTTAATAATTAATAATTTAAATAATTTTCATGTATTAAAATTTTATAAATAGGCAATACAACTTTTTTTAGTATGTTTAATATTATAGTAATATTTAAGCTAAAAGGTCTTTAAAGACCTAAAATTTTCAAAAAACCAATTAAATTCTTATATTTTTGGCAGTCAATTGAGTCCCTTTACTCAATTGAGAAAAAAAAGGAAGAAATAAGCTTAATTAATTTTAATTTTAAAAATTTTAGGGGTTTAAAGACCCTCAAACTTATTATTTGTTACTATAGATTTGATTTTTGTGTTAAAAATTAAATATAAAAAATAACATAGTATAATATAATATGAACTTAGTAAATGAGCTAAGCTCTATCCTTAAGTGCTTAAACTTGAGCCCAATTCACATTTTAAATTGACCTATTTTCTTTTTCTAAACTCATTTTTGAACTTAATATTTTTATCTAAGCTTCCCAAATTTTGATCAGCCTTTTAAGTTTGAACAAAATAACCAAACCCATGAATTAGTCTAATAATATTTTCAGGACATTTGATTCATAAAATATAAGACTTTTCCTAATAATATTGTGAAAATGTGAAATTACATAGCATATAATCTAATATGTTTTGATCAAACTAGAATGTAAGATTTTACTTGCTAATGAAATAAAATATACCCTAAAATTCTTTTTTTATTAAATTATCCTCGTAAAATTTGCATTTTTTGGACAAAGGAATTGAAACTTATTCTATATTAGTTTACACATTAAATTAATTCCATCTTTTGAAAATATATAAACTAAAATTGTAGAAGATAAGCTAGGCCACTCTTTTCATAAAATGGAAAGAAAAAAATAATTATTAAAACATTTATCAGTCATGATCTAAGGAAAAATTTAAATAAAAATGATAAAATTGTTATAAAAACAATAGTATTTCAAGCATAATATAATAGACTAAATGCTAATTTTTTTTTTAACTTATAGTTAATGAGTCAAATAAATAAATAATAAATATAGTTGAAATGTTACCAATTGACATTGACTCGGTTGACAGTGCAAAACATGATGTTCAAATGCATTTTATAATTCTATTTACAGGTGCAAAAAAATTAAGGTAAATTTATTTAAAATGTCGTATTATCTGCAGAAAGAAAGATAAAAGGCAAGTAAAAGATGATGTTAACATCATCTTATATTACCAAATCTTTAAACTATTCAAGGTATAGGAATGTATTTTCAGATAACTTCAAATCGTGTAAACCAAACGCTACACAAATGTTTATACAATTACGCTAACGGTAACCGCCAGTTACTTCGTGTAAGATAAAGGAGGTCTAAGCTATGTTAGCGAAATGTATGTTTAGATTTTAGATGGATCGGTTTCTGAACTTCAGATGGCTTGCTCGTCATCCAGTACCAGCTTTCAGCCTCTATGAGACACCTCTCTCCGTAAAAAAGTACATAAAATAACGTAATCTATGGTAAAACATAGGGAGAACCATATAGAAGCTAAGTTTTCTCATCCTACTCTACTCTGTTCTGCAAATAAATTGACTGCGATTTGTGAGGAAGAAGAGAATGGTCCATCTCATATGCTAAACTTTTCAATCTTATAATGTATTTGGGGCATCCTTGAAAAGTCATATTCCCTTAAATGTACATCCAAAAATATCAAAATTTACATCAGAATTGAGTCCTTCAAGAGAAATGAATTACATCAAATCTCCTCCATTATATCCAAACAGCTACTCTACCTATTGTAAAAGCAAAGGTTGCTTCATAGAAGTTATTTCGGACCCTATATTATTAGATGAACTTGCTGCACATCGGTTCAGAGATAAAAAGAGGCCTTCGGTTGCATTAGTTACAGTGTGGGGCATTGACAATAGTGGCTCATTCATCAATAAAAACTAAAGGAAAACTGAAACACTTCAAACTCAATTCCAGGAACAAACTCATGATGCAACATTTAATAGGAGGTTCTTAGAGCTTCAAAATCCATAGATAAGCTAATTTACGGTCCAAAAACCTCAACAAAATATAAAACAAGACCTTCACAAGTAAAACAAACTATATTAAGTTTGCCTTGCTATCTCTAGACATTGAAGCTTCTATGAAAGCAGTTTTTTTAATCGATACCTCTAAGCTTGAGCACCAAGTTCAAGGAGCAGAGTGTGGTTAACTGCATTAGAAGCTGGCCCAGCAAATTGAATAGGACCTGATATCAAAATACAACAATGAAAAAATTAAAGACAACTGGATTTAAAAAATACCGCATTCAATGATACAGAAAAAGAATGTGACATGTACAAAATTAGACACCAACCAGGACTAATGTAGCAGTTTTTAATGGCCCACTCCTCCCGCAAGGAAGCAAATTTCTTGAATGGTGCACCTGCATAATCATCACAACAAATAAATCATGGCGTCATGATCTAGAATAGCATTTAATACACAAAATTTGCAAAACAACAAATGTGCTGAATCATACCATCCAATTCTACCATTGCCTTCTTAATAACAGGCTTTAATTTACCTGCAAAACATTTTGAAGTTACTGAAGTACTAGAATTACTGACAAGAAATGTAAAGAAAGAAACGTGCATACGAGAAGGTGAAGATAATCTCATTACTATAACGTGGTTGAAGTTTTTGTTCTAAATTACATTTTACACATTCAAAGCAGCCATGCAGATGCCACTAAATACATGATGAGGAAGTCAAGTGCACTCAAAAAGTTTCTTCACCAGCATAAAATAACAAAGGAAATAAGAAATGGAAGTTCTATAAGACAAAGTGTGATAGGCTGAAGAGTTAACAATACCATGCCTCCTCTCCACATCCATCATTGATGTAAGGGCAGTCCCTCCAACAGTCCATTCTTCAACTGGGGCACACAGATTTCCTACCTGTGGACATTACAATATGAAAAAACAAAACAATTAGTGCATTAAATTTAAAAGGGCAATGGAATATCAATATAACCCAGAAGGAAAAGGATAGGAAGAAGACAGAAAAAGGGATCAAAACAAACTGATGATATCAATCCGGTTTTTCCACTGTGGAGGAGAGCACCAGCACCATAGCCCAAAGCATAGCAGTATGACGCATCAAAGTTAGTAGGCAAACCACACCGACCTTCATATCTGCAAATTATAAACCAGATAAGGAAAGATGTCACCAACATGAAACAAGTAATTGATCCCACAAGAAATACGCTTTATTGGTCTAGTCACTCAGCACTAAGGCTTAAACCTACAAAAAATCGACATTTCTTAACATGATTAGTACCCGAAGAAGTGTGACTGTCCTTTAAAATTGGCTTTATAAGAACCTTCCTGCTTCCTCTTTTCCAATTCGGTTTCAACCATTTGAATGAGCATTTTCTCTGTTTCTATTTTGGCGACCTAATATTATATATAACAGAAATAAACATTGTGAATTTGGAAGCCACAAAAAACTTCAGCAACAAAGACAAGCAGAGGAACATCCTTACAAAGTAAATACCTGAACATTTCCATGTGGATCCCTTTCAAGCATCAATTGTTCTTGAATTGCTTGAGGTAAGAACTCAAAAAGCTTCAGAGATTGATCGGTAAGTTTCTTTTTCCATAGGCCATTTTCATCAACAACATCATGTGCCAGAATTTCATTAAGTTCAGCAATAAGCTGCTGGACCTGGAAGTACACAAAAGCATACATCTCAGTCAAGTAGTACACACGCAGATGTTTGTGAATAGCAAAGCAATAGATTTCCTAACTACAAAACCTTTATGAGAACAATCTATTCAATCTGACAAAAGAGACCAGCTGATGACCAACAGTACCTCAGGAATGAAGTCAATAAGACCTTCAGGAATGAGAATAACACCATAGTTATAACCAAGTTCAGCACGTTTGCAAATGACATCAACCATGTAGTCTGTTACATTTTTTAGGGTCAGCTTCTTGGCAGCAACCTGCAACAAGATGCAATCTGATTACCTTTGAATCTGTACAGAAAGCTTTTATGAAGTATCTACAGAGCCTGTTACTTCGATGTCGTGCTGATGTTGGATATATGCTGATATTTTTTCAAGTTTTCATATATTTTTGAAGAATTACCCTCATATCCATATCCAAATACGTATTGGATACATGTACTTAAGAAAAATGAAGAGTTGGAAAGCAACATAGCCCGTATAAACTTTTACCAACCATTTTATCTTCAAGTAATCATTAGAAAACCTAAAACTGAACACACAAATAAAGAGCATACTTGATAATATACAAAGAGAATGTCCTAAAATAATCAAAACATAGACCTTCTTCAAACTTATTGCTTACAAGTAACAAAAACTGTCAGATACATAAGAACGGTTCATAGAATATCTCTTCTCCAATAAGAGTTGTCTAGGATGAATGATCTATAAAATACCTCTTCTCCAATAATAGTAATGTTAGGATGAGTCTGCAAAGCACACTCCAAAGTAATGTGTGAAGCTGCACGTCCCATGAGCCGTACAACTACAGAGACAGGTGAATTGAACAGTGTTACCAACATAAATAACAACAGTAGAGCAAGGGGCAGAGAGGTCATTTCAATCCTAATCTAATTTGAAAGGTAAACAGACACATGTTTTAGTGGTATAAATGAACACTGATTAAAGAAGTAGTCAATCATTCATGAACATAGGTATGAACCCTTCCAAAAGGTTCATGAAATTTGAAAGCTTTAAGCACTCACAATGATAATATTTTCCAGTTGATCGTGCATCTATCATGACATTCCCAATCATTTCAGCATATATCTATAAGAAGATAAGCAAACATGAGTACATATCTAACGCAGTGGCATATACAACAAAAGGGTGTATAAGAAATACTTGCACAAATGTTAAAATAAAGACCTATAAAATGTGAACGCAGAAGCCTTACTTTGCAAGCAGTATCAAACCCAAAACTTGTAGGAACTTCTTTGCATTTCAAATCACCATCGATGGTTTTTGGGCATCCAATCACTCGAGTTTTCAGATTTTTACTCCTAATTGGCAAATTGAAGAAGCAAGTAAAGTAATATGGTATACATACTTTCCATCAGCAACAATATATATCAACAATACAAAATTTCTCTAACTGTACCTGAAGTTTTCAGCAAGAAGGCAAGCATTTGTGTTTGAGTCATCCCCACCAATAACAACAAGCCCATCCAGATCAAGCTTTGCTGCTGTTTCTTCAGCTTGCTTGAACTGAAAATCGTACCAACTTTATTCAGCAATTATTAGTTGATAAAAACTCAATAACTAGAATGATTTACAGATGTAACCTTACCTGCTCAGGAGTTTCAATCTTGTCTCTCCCACTACAGATCATATCAAAGCCACCCTGGTTAGAATAAATAAACACAATTGTTAGGATCTTTGCTTTGCGGGTCAGTGCATATGTTGTAACGTATAGACGCAAAGTTAAAATTAATAATAATATGCATGGTTAACAGCCAACATAACCTTACTAATATGAAAATAACACAGCCTATAATGCAGGTGGCATGAAACACTGCCATGCTGCTCTTTCACATTGTTTAAATTGTTCTTACCAACAAGAGGAACATTAAGCAGAAGCTACTTTATCATATACTCGCACCAACTTCTCATATGATAATAATGTAGAAATTTCAAAATCATCAAAATTCCCAAAAGCCATAGTTACTACCAAACACTATTAATATTTAAGCACGCGCTGCTAAAATTCAAAAAGGATCTTTAGGCTTCATTATGTTACTACTTTCTTTTGCTTCCTGACACTAACATTTCTGTAAATACTAGCAAATAATACCTGATTTCTGTAAGGGTAAATATAATCTGCAGTCAATTCTACGTATTTTCCCTTCATGACCCCAGCAGGACCACCCCTAAAACCATACAAAGTGCTACCTGGAGCACGCTCCTGCAAGTAATCTATCATTCCAAAGGGAAAAAATTTTGTTTCCATTAGCACAAGTATCGTAATTCTAAAGTAACATGCAATGTTATTTAAACAATGTAATTGAGAAAAAAAAAAAAACTAACCGAAAATTCCGCAAATCACATTGTGACCTCCAGGTGCCTGCCCTCCAGACAAAACGACACCGATCTTTAGCTTCTGATCAGATCCGATACTGTCTATTCCGTTCGGCACCAGCATAGACGAGGGTTGCCCGAACAGATTCGGAAACAGCTTTGCTATCTCATCTGCCAAGAAACAAATCTGCCAGTTCAGTGAACTGAGCTAAATACTATTGTTTTACTTGCATGATTATCCAGATAAATTACAAAAAGACAAAAAGAAACTAGATCGAAAATGAAAAAGAAGAATAACGAAGTGAAGAGAGAAGAACCAGGGTTGCCGGCGGCGGAACTAGCGGGACCATCGACAATTTTGAAGGGGCTTCTGAGAACAGAAGGTACAGGAAGAGCGTGGTCGATACGACTCGTTTGGACCTCGCTGTAAACGGAGGCGAGACGTCCTGCGAACGGAGTCGTTTTAACGGCGGCTACACCGCCGTTAGTTACAAAAGAGGGAGCCATCTCTTTTTTACTTAGGAAATTTTTTTTGGTGGTTATACCTAACTCAGTCCTATCAGTTGCGAGTCGACTAGTGAGTAGTGATTCAAGCGTGGCGTGAATCTATCAGATTTGTCCTGAGTCGCTTTTAAGTCAAAACGGGAAGGGTAGTAGTGTCCTTTCAGGTAATATATTTGGGCTCTTGGGAGACTCCGCCCCTGAAAAGGTATCTGTTTGCCCGTTGAAATCGGTGGTATTTTAGGAATTTACCAGCGAAACGACAATGAATCAAATAGTTTCAGGATCCAGTAACGGATGAAATTATAGCAGAAGAAAGGAGGCAGATGCACGATAAACATGAGTAATACGATGACCCATATGTTCATGCAACAAATAATTTAAGTAATATATAAAAAATTAAATATTGTGAAAATTTAATTAAACAGTCCTCAAATATTCGAATTTTCTGCCTGCATTCAAATATTTAAATCTATTATTTACGAATTTGATTATCCATTATTAAAATAAATAATGATTAATATATGCAATGTTACAAATCTATTGTGAATAGTAATTAAAATATCCAAAACAAATATGATATTTGCAAATATTGACTATCCGTTATCTATTATCATCTCTAATCAAAACACGTAAAATATTAAAGTTTATGACAAATTTTTTTATATAATATATTAATGGGGAGAGATTCACTCATATAGTGTAAAAATTAAATTAATTTTACACACTTTCATAATTATTTATATGATCAATATTTTAATGATTTAATCGTTATATTTCATGCCTATTCATATAGACTATGCATGTCAAATTTAATATATTTATTTTATGTAAAATAAATTCAATCGTTGAATATATATTAATATATAGAACATTTTAGATTGATATGATAAAGATATTGGGTCAAAACAAAAATTACATGCATGATCAATATAATTATATTGATAAATTTAACGATTAGCTCATTAAAATATTAATCATATAAATAATTATATATAAAAATATATAAAAATATTTTAATTTTTAGACCACAGTATGTTAATTATAGTAAAAGAATATTTTAAAATATACCATGAAGCCTCGAATAACCTTAGCTTTTTTGGTTAGGTGGGAATAGAGTGATCATGGGTTTTGGTGACTCGGCTGCCCAAAGGCCCGTCAAAAATGGGAGGTTTGGGTAAAAATATAGGCCGAAAAATGGGCTTGGACAAAAAATGAGGCCTGTTTAAAAACGGGCCGGGCCTCGAGTAAGAGTTTTTGGCTTGAGCCCAATTTTACCGACCAATTATATATTAATATATTTTTTATTTTATTTTAATTATTTTAAATTTTAATATAACTATTTTTATTATATTGTTAATTTGTGTATTGTTTTAAGAATTGTTTTAGTATTATTTTTATTTGTTTTAATATTTATTTTTATGTTTTTAAATATATTTGATTTATTATATTTTTAAATTTTTTTATTTAATGAAATAAGGAAAAAAATTAATATGGGCCGGGCCGGGCTTGGGCTTAGTAATTTCATTTCGGGCCGGGCTTGGGCAAAATTTTAGGCCCATATTTCGGGCCGGGCCGGGCCCGGGCCTAGTAGACGGGCCTAAAATTTTATTTGGGCCCGGCCCGAACCCGGCCCGGCCCGGCCCATGATCACCTCTAGGTGGGAAGTGGGAAAGCATATTCTCATATTCCTTTTTCAATTTTTTTTCTGTTTTGTTTTGCTTCCAAGTTTCTCATATTTCATTATAAAAGTGCTTGCTTGTTCATAAATATTCATTGGAATCATCCTAAAATATCTACAAATATGAAATGGAGTCCGGCCCAACAGATTGGGTCTTACCTGTAATTGTTGAGTTTGGTATTGGGTTAGGAGGGTGTGATCTAAAACCGAAAGAAAGTACCAATTGGAGTCTGCAAACCCCACTGCTATGCCCATCTCCACCCAAAAGGATATGGCTTTTTTTGCTTAAGGGGTATGCTATCCCCGTATAGGTTCCATTTGTGCAGATAACCATAAAATATGATTAGCAAAGCAATCTCAGTGCACGCAAGATCCAATGATTGACCAAATCAAACCTAAATGATAGTGTTTTTAGTGACAAATTGGAACCAGAAATGTCCCCAAGTGCTCAAATCTGGAAAGTTTTACGTACAGGGCGTAGGGCTACACCCTCTAACTCAAAGAACTTAACATATTGCTCCCCCTTTCTGTCATTACCAGGTGCTTTCATCTTCTACACTCTGACACTTGCAAGATGTTTTTTCTTGGCTTAAAATCTAAAAATTTCTCAAACTTTAAAAAAAAAAAAGTAATTAAGGTTTTATTTTTTTACTCATTTGGGTACCTGAACTTTCAAAATACATCAAAAAATACTTTCAAACCTTTTCCAAAAAAGTAATTAAGCCCCTACTTCTTTTTTACTTAATTAGGTACTTAAACTTTCAAAATATATAAAAAGACCCTCAAACTTTGTCAAAAAGTGCAATTAAGACCTTGCTTTTATTAAAAATTATAAAAAATTAAAATCAATAAATATTATTAAATTTTAATTAAAAATTCAAATATTAAAATTAGAAAAAATATAAATATCGTAAAAAATTATAAAACATGTAGAAATATAAAAAATTATAAAATTTTATAAAGTCGTAAAAATTATACAAAATGTAAAGAAATATAAATTTCGTGAAAAATTTTATAAAAATTATCGTACCAAAAGAAGTATTTTATAATTTTTTTATAACTTTTATTGATTTTTACTTCTTTTTTATCACTTTTCGTCACTTGTCATGCTATATTACGACACGTGATGACTTTAATTGGAAAAAATAGGGTTCATTAATTTTTTATGATTTTATAAAATTTTATAATTTATTATTTTTATGATTTTATAAAAAAATTGTAATATTTATGAAATGGTCTTTTTGATGCATTTTGAAAAAAACGTATTTTGAAAGTTCAAGTACCCAATTGAATACAAAAAAAAGCAAGAACTTAATTACTTTTTTTGAAGAAGTTTGAGAGTCTTTTTGATATATTTTGAAAGTTTAAGTGCTCAATTGAGTGCAAAAAAAGAGAGGGGCTTAATTAGTTTTTTTTTTTAAACCTTTGAGGGCTTTTTACACCTTTAAACATTTTTTCTTCATTAAGTGTTTCGTATATATAAACTTTCAAATATTTTCTTGTTATTTATTAATTTAAATTATGTTAATTAAAAATATTATTGTAAAAATAGAATGTCGTTAATGACAATATATCGAAAAGAAAAAAGAAATAAAAATAAAGAACACACAGATTTTTACATGGAAACCCTTTCGAGAAAAAACTACGGATAGAGAAGAAGAAAATTCACTAAGTCGAATTCGAATGATTACAAGAGGAGTAAACTATATCTATTTATAGGCTTATAAAATCATATTTTAATAGGAGTGTAGTAAGATTGAAACACCTTGTTCTAATCAATATCAAATAGATAGAGTTTAATAATGTTTAAAAAACCTTATTCTAAAATAAAATAAAAGAAGTGTAGTTCTATGGATTTTACTTTTATTTTATTTTACCACAGTATTTTATTTAAATAAGGATTCGGGTCACTCAATTCTAACAATCTCTACCCTGACACGAATTTTCAATGAACAAGTTCTTCATCGCGAACTCTTAAATGAACAAGTTATCCACATCTTCCATAAAACCCCTTAAGGGTTTAACTTCAACAATGAACACCAGCCAAGTCTAAGCAATGCTTAAACTTGGTTATAAGAAATGACTTAGTCATCATATTTGCAGGATTTTCATGAGTACTAATTTTGCTCATAACAATATCATCAGGGGCAATAATATCACGAACAAAATGATACCGAAGATCAATGTGTTTTGTTCTCTCATGAAACATTTGATTTTTTGTAAGGAAGATGACACTCTGACTATCACAAAATAATTTACTAATTTGAAGGTCTTCATTGAGTTCCCTAAAGAGTCCCTTCAACAAGATAGCTTCTTTACAAGCCTCTGTAATCGCCATGTACTCAGTTTCAGTGGTAGACAAAGTGACTATAGTTTGCAAAGTGGCTTTCCAACTTATTGCACAACCTCTGATTGTAAAGACATAACCTATGAGAGATCTTCTTCTATAAAGGTCTCCAGCAAAATCAACATCAACATACCCAGTGACTCCATCTCTAGTTCTTCCAAACTGTAAACAAACATCAATAGTACCTCATAAATATCTTAAAATCCACTGAACTGTTTCCAGTGTTCTTTTCCGTGATTCGCCATATATCTGCTAACTGCACTAACTACATTTGATAAATCTAGACGTGAACAAACCATAGCATACATGAGAGATCCCACTGCACTAGAGTATGGAACATGTGACATGTACTCAATCTCATCATCTGATTGTAAAGACAAAGCCGATGAAAGTCTGAAATGGGCTGCTAAAGGAGTACTAACAGGCTTAGCACTCTGCATATTGAACTTGTAAAGAACTTTCTCAATGTACCCCTTCTGGCTTAAGTACAATTTACTTGCTTTTCTATCTCTGAGAATCTCCATACCAAGTATCTTCTTTGTTGGTCCCAAATCTTTCATTTCAAATTCTTCACTTAGTTGGGCTTTAACCTTTATTATATCTCATTTATCTTTTGTTGCTATCAACATGTCATCAACATAAAAGAGTAGATACATAAAAGAACCATCACTGTTTTTATTAAAGTAAACATAACTATCAAAGCTATTTCTTTTGAAATCATGAGAAGTCACAAAGGAATCAAACCTCTTGTACCACTGTCTTCGTGACTGTTTCAAACCATAAAGAGACTTTTTCAGCAAGCAAACATAGTCCTCTTTTTCTGAGACTGTAAAACCCTTTGGTTGTTGCATGTAAATATCCTCCCTAAGTTCTCTATGCAAAAATACAGTTTTTACATCTAATTGCTCAAGCTCCAAATCATGCATGGCCATAATACCAAGTAAAGCTTGAATCAAACTATGCTTCACAACTAGGGAGAACACATCTGTGAAGTCCAATCCTGAAATTTGACTGTAACCCTTTACAATAAGCCTTACTTTATATCTAGGTTTTTCAACTCCTAGAGTCCCTTCTTTCTTTTTAAACACTTATTTACAACGAGCAACCTTTTTACCTTTAGGAAGTTTCACAAGATCCCATGTTCTGTTTTTGTGAGTGATTCCATCTCCTCTTGCATAGCAAACATCCACTTTTTTGAGTCTTCACAGCTAACCGGCTCAAAGTAATTAGATGGCTCTTGGTTTGCATCTATATCTTCAGCCACATTTAAAGTATAAGCAACTAGATCAGCCTTGGCATACTTTTTTGGAGATTTAGTTTCTCTTCTAGTTCTGTTTTTAGTGATAGAGTATTGTGGTGAAGAAGCAACTCTATTCTGAATTTTTGTACTAGCTTGAGGAGTCGACTTTGTTGTAGATTTTGAATTAATCTGATGCTCCACATGCTTTTGATTTTCTTTATTGGAAGAGTCTTTAAGAGATAAGTTAGGTAATATAGTAGTTTTATCAAAAACAACATCTCTGCTAATCACAACTTTTCTATTTTCAGGACACCATAACTTAGACTTTTTTACACCAGTTTTATAACCAAGAAAAAATATTTAATGGATCTCGATTCCAATTTTCCATTCTCAACATGAGCATACGCAGGACACCCAAAGATTTTTAAATCAGAATATTCAGCAGGATTACCAAACTATACCTCTTATAGAGTTTTTTTCTCAATGACAACGGATGGAGATCGGCTGATCAAAAAAATGCAATAGAGGCTGCTTCGGCCCAAAATGACTTTGGTAAGTTGGCATTTGACAACATACATCGAACCTTCTCCATGATCATTCTATTCATTCATTCTGCAACACCATTTTGCTGTGGAGTATGGTGAACTGTCAAGTGTCTCACAAGCCCTTCTGACTTGCACAGTTTATTAAACTCATCAGAACGGAACTCTAAGCCATTATCTGTGTGGAGATATTTTATTTGTTTTCCCGTCTGTTTTTTCAATCATAGTTTTCCAAGACTTAAATGCAGAAAACACTTTGCTTTTCTGCTTTAGAAAGAATGCCCAAACTTTTCTAGAAAAATCATCAATAAAAGTTAGCATATAATTAGCTCTACCTCTCGAAGGCACTCTGGATGGACCCCACAGATCAGAATGAATATACTCCAAAATTTCCTTTGTGTTATGGATTCCTTTAATGAATCGAACTCTCTTTTGCTTCCCAAAAATGCAGTGTTCACAGAACTTCATTTTTCAAATTCATTGCCCATCAAGAAGTCCTCTTTTGCTCAATTCTGCCATGCCATTCTCACTCATATGCCTTATGCGCATATGCTAAGTTTTAGTAATATCATCATCTGACAAGGAAGAGGAAGCGACAACTGTATCACCAATAATAGTAGAACCTTGCAGAACATATAACTTGGCAGTATTTCTCTATCCTTTCATCACAACGAGGGAACACTTGGAAATCTTCAAAACCCCACTTTCAGCTGTGTATTTGTACCCTTTTAAATCAAGAGTACTCAACAAAATTAAATTTCTCTTCAATTTTGAAACATGTCGTACGTCACTAAGTGTTCTGACAACTCCATCAAATATCTTAACTTTAATTGTTCCAACACCTGCGATTTTACACAAATTATTATTTCCTATCAAAACAACACCTTCAGAAATTATTTCGTAAGTTGTAAACCAACCTTGATTGGGACTCATGTGGAAGGTGTAGTTCGAATCAAGGATTCACTCATCACTCACTTTAGAATTATTAACAGAAGCGACTAGAAATTCACCATCGTTGTAGTCTTCTACAACATCAATTTCACCAAAATTTTCTGGTTGTTTTCCATTTTGATTTGCAGCCTCCGTTTTGATCTTGTTCTATAGCTTATAGCACTCAGATTTAATGTACCCTTTCTTCTTGTAGAAGTTACAAGTTTTACCTCTATTTGAAGATTTTGATCTACCCATAAACAATGAGACCCTCTCTCTGAGAGTCAATTTTAATCACAAAATGCTTCATATTATCATACGAGGTCAAAGAATCATAAACCTCATCAACTGTGAGAGACTCACGACTATATAAAATCGTGTCTCTAAAGGTTGAATAAGATTGGGGCAACGAACAAAGTAGAATCAACCCTAGATCTTCCTTATCATACTGAACCTCCATGGCCTCCAAGTTTGAGAAAATTTTTTTAAACACTGTTAAGTGTTCATAGACAAATGCACATTCCTCCAAACGATGAGCATAAAGACGCTGTTTTATGTGTTGCTTGTTGGTTAGAGTTTTCGACATACATATTTGTTCCAACCTCTTCCATAATCCAGCGGTGGTCTTCTCCTTCATCACATCCTGTAAAATTTAACTGTGTTAATGCCTTTTGATCCTTGCGTTTCTTCTCTTCCTCCGTCAATGTCGAAGGCATCTTATCTACCCCTAGCAGAGTTTCCTCTAAGTCCATCTGTGCAAGAACTACCTACATCTTTATTTGTCACAACACGAATCTGGTGTTGCGATCCAATAGTGGAATTTCATACTTCAAAGATGTCATTACCATGATTGATATGAACAACTCGGAAGCTTGGATACCAATTTGAAAAAATAGAATGTCGGTAATGACAATATATTTCAAATAAAAGAGAAATAAAAGTAAAGAACACACAAATTTTTACGTATAAACCCTTTCAGGAAAAAACCACAGAAAGAGGAGAAAAAAATTCACTATGTTGAATTCGAATGATTACAATAGAAGTAGGCTATATCTATTTATAGGCTTGTAAAATCATAGTATAATAGGAGTGTAGTAAGATTGAAACACCTTATTCTAATTAATATCAAATAGATGGAGTTTAATAAGGTTTAAAAAACCTTATTCTAAAATAAAATGAAAGAAGTGTAGTTCTATATGGATTTTACTTTTATTTTATTTTACCACCGTATTTTATTTAAATAAAGATTCGGTCACTCAATTCTAACAATTATTAATGATGATTATGATGCAACCAAAATGTACATGTCTTGATTAACATAAATGTATAAATGCTTCATTTATTAAATATGTTAATGCTTCATTTGAAAGAAGCATAAAATGTATGAATGTAATACATCTTTTATGAGAAAACATGCATATGCATGCCTATATGTAAAAAATTATGAAGAAATTCCTATGCTCAACAATTTGTAGAAACATATATCAACTAAGTGAATTGTTAAGAGTATAAAGAACCGATACACATAAAATAAACACAATGGTTGAAAATTAAATTTCCATTCCATTTTTAATTAATTTTCATGTTTCAATAATTTTGAGCATATTTATATTTTACATAAAATATTTAAAGATATTTAATATTGTTTATAGATTTTATAACATGTATGCCATATGATTTATCTCTTAATATTGTTATTTTGTTAGAGCCCTTTTGGTATTTTTCTTAAGATATCATTATCTTTAATAGCATTAAAAATGGTTTGAAGGATTACTTTCGCCACCAATAGATCGGTTTGATTCAATTTAATTAAGTTTGTTGTTTTTGTATCATGTCTACGAACTAGTTTAGCAATGCTTTTCAACCAAGAGATCAGTTCGGTTCAATTTGACTAAGTTTGTTGTTTTTGTATCATGTCTAAGAGCTAGTTTAGCAATGCTTTTCAAAAGTGTTTTTAGGTAAAAAATTACTTTTGAGCAAAAGTTAAAATTTTTTGCTTCTGCTTTTAGCTAAAAAAATTATTTTCCAAAGCTAAAGCACTTTCGAAAAACTCAAAACAACTTGTTTAGCAATATTTTATCTCAAAAGCACTTTTTGCCCCAAAAGTGCTTCTAAAAAGTAATATTAAACTTACCCTAAATTAGGTTAGGTTGACCTAATTAAAGGTTGAAGATGAAGAAAATAAAATTTCCCCATTTAATACATCGGGTTTTCGTTTCAAATCACAAATAGTAATATGCGATCAATTGTGGTTAATCATGTGAAATACAATAAAATTTACGCTGAATGAATTTTTATCATATTTATATGATTAATCAGGATGAAATATTATATATTTTTTAGTCTACACACAGGAGTTAAGAACAGGAATATAATATAATAATTTCATTATTAAGTTTAAATACAACTCTTTGAATAGGAATTAGCCCTGTAACGCCCCAAAATTTTATTTTTGTTTTTGTTAAAATGTGATACAAGTGTGTATCTGCTTCAGTGGTTAAGTTTTTTAGATGTGTGCGTGAGGTCCTAAATTTAAGCCTTGCATTTGGCAAATTTTGGTATTTTTCTGAGTTAAACCAGATACTTGAACAGTGGGCTTATATTTAATTATTTGTAATTTCATATTAGAATGGGCTAGCTGGTCTAATGGTTAAGTGGAGTGTTGGTGTGTTGGAGGTCCTGTGTTCAAGTCCCTGCGCGAGCAAGGGAATTATTTTTGCTCGAGGCATGTGGCGTGTGGTAGAGTTCAAGTTAAACTAAAATTCTGAGTAGTGGATGCTAGTGGGTGGTTAATTGAGATAATTAAGGAATGTGGGGAAGTTATCAGATTTGAGTTGGTTGTTATTTTTATTTTTTTCAAAAAAATTCGGGTCTTTTCTCAGTTCTGACGTTTTAAAAATTTTCTGAGTCTTCTCTGCCAAAATTTTTCTCTGCTTTCTTTCTCTCCTTTCCAGTTTTGCAATTGTCTCCCTTTTTGTTTGACTTTGTTTACACTCGTTCGATAAGTAACTTTTCTGCTGTTATCTTAAGGTTTTGTAGTTAGTGTTGTAACAGGGATTTTTGTGCTTATTTTGATTAGGGGAAAATTCAGAGGCTTGAAATCATTCGTCAGGGAATTAGTGGCGTGGAAGTACCGCTGTTCGATTGAAGGTAAGGTTTGGTTGTTTAGTCTACTGAATAACTCATTTGGGATCAGTTTAGTTAGCGTTTTAAGTAATTAATTTGGAGGCTCTTTGGATAATTGTATGTTCTGAAGTGTTCGTAGTTGCAGTAGCATAAAAAATGAACCAGGTGTGTACCTAGAAACGCAGAAAATAAAGTTTCGATAAAAGTTGAAAACCTCGTTGTCGACGCCACATGGGCGTGTAGTTGCACGTGTTGTAGGCCGTGTGTCCTAACATGGGCGTGTGTTCAATGAGGCTAGGCTGTGCATGCATGACACGGCCGTGTGCAATACATGGGCTAGACTGATTTGGGTCGTGTGGGCCACACGGGTGTATGGGCCCATACGGGTAGTTCACACTGGCGTGTGGGATTCTAGGTCAAGCCATGTGATCCACATGGCCAAGGCAAATTTAGGTTGTGTGGGCCACATGGGCGTGTAAGCCCATTTATCTGAAATAATTCTTAGGGTTGCACGGGTCGCCTAAGTCGACTGTGAACCTACTGTAGGGTCAGTAAGCGCTACTTAGACCCCTAAATGTATGATTTGAGAGTATGTGATGCATGATAAATTATGCATGATTACTGATATATGTATGTATACGTATGACTGATGGTTGCATAAGAGCATTACATATTGTATGTTTGCATTGCATTGGGTTGGGATGATGATATTTGAAGGATGTGTACTGAAAGACTTTAAGCCTAATATCTGACAGCTTTGCTGCAAATTACTGTTTATGTGCTGTATTCGGTACTATCTGGAGTGTAGGGATGGGTGGGTTGATTTAATCCCCACATGAAGTGTAGGGTTGGATGGAGATGGTGTATAGAGGCTGGTTGGGTAAGACTTTGTTAATGATTACTGTAAGCATGACTATTACTGTGATGGGCTACGGCCCTAGTGCATAACTGATACTGAATACTGAAACTGAGTTGGGCTATGGCCCAAACTGCTACTTGGACTGTAATGGGCTTAGGCCCATATTGCATTGACTATTTACTGCTAAGTGACTGAATACATGTTTTCTGTGGGGATTACACACTGAGGTTACGTAAACTCACCCTTTCTGTTTAATGTGTACAGGTAATCCCTAGACTTGACGGATCGGTGCAGCAGTGGACTCGATGGTGGCCACACGTATTTTAAACTGTTTTAATTTTAGTTATGTTATTTATTTAATTAATTATTTTTCTGGGATATATTTTTATGTAAATTGGACTTTTGGACTGTTTGTTTTTATACCAAAATTTTAAACTGCAAACTCAATTTTATTAAAAATGACGATTTTACTAAACGAGATTAGTTTTCCTCAAATGTCACGGTTTTAAAAGCTTCCTCTACCAAATCGATTTTGAACGAATTAAATTAACGAGAAAAGAATTTTGAATTAGATGAGATATAAAACCAAAGATATTCAACAAAAATGATTTTGACTTGGTAATTCGACTTCAAAATTCATTCCATGTGACGCCACCAGATTCAGCCATTATATCTAGGCCAGGTTTGGGGTGTTACAAGCCCTACTCAGTTTTTACTTGTTTTAGGATTCATATTTTTGGAGCATTATTTACATTTTATACATTGGTGTAATATGATGTATGATTATTTACCTTAATATTTTTATAATTTGTTTTATGCAATAATGTGACCTGTGAAATTTTTTTATATCAATGGTGATAGATATAAAATTTGGAAGGAGAGAATTCTTCTTCATTTAGGGTGGATGGGCATTGATTACGCTATTCGTAAAGATGAACCACCCACATCTGTTGCTATTAGCTCTCAAGCTGAAATTACTCTTTATGAACGATGGAAGCGATCAAATCGCCTTAGTATAATGTTCACAAAGACAAAAATTTATGATAGTATACATAGTTCAATTAGAAAACATAAAAATGTTAAAGAGTTATTGAAGGCCATTGACAAACAATGTGTAACGAACCGATTTTCAGTGGTATCAAAAAATGCAGTTTTAGAACCTTATTTTCATAAATCGAGTCTGTAAATATAAAATAAAATATTTACATAGTTAATATGAAAATATGCTAAAGAATGGACAAGTAATTTCGTCTATAAAATAGTTAATTAAAGGTCAGAGACTAAATTGTAAAAGCTCAAGCACTATAGGCTTAAGGATTTAAATGTCAATTAACCAAATGTCTCCAATGGTAAATAAACCATTTTTAAATAGTGGATGATGATGACATCTCCACTCTAAGTATGATTAGAATAGTTTAATTAAATTAAACCATGATTAGATTAATCAAGTGAAATTAATTAAGCTTTAAACATACTATATATGTTAAATGAGTGGATGGAAGGGTCATCTTCCTCCTTTATTTTTCCCATGATGTCCATTGAAGAAAGAAAACCTAAAGTTTTAACTTCAACATTCCAACACTACTTAGATATGGAAATCAAGTCCTTTTCTTATAATTTTTATCGATTTATGATCATGAAAGCTTGATTTAGCTAACCCATGTTGTGGCGCCTCAAACTTGGTTGGGACGGTCCGATCTGAATCTGAAACGCCACATTAGTCACTTACGTGATCACACTACAGACCACCATTCACACTGTAATAACCCGATAGTCAAGGGTGTCGGAAAGTGAGATTCGGGACTCTGTTCCCGTGAAACAAACCCATAAATATTTTTATTAAATATTTACAAGGTTAGTTAGTAGAGAATTAGATTCTAGTTAAGTAAATTTTGTGAAATTAAGAGTTATTTAGGTACAAGGACTAAATCGCGTATTAGTTAAAAGTTGAATTATAGATTGAAATAAATTAATGGGACTAAAGAAGCAATTATGTTTTTGTTTCATTAAAGTGGACGGTATTAATGATGATTTTATATATATTTATATATGTTAACTTCTTATATATATGCTATAATAAATAATATGAAATATATATACATATTATATATGTTATAATAATCAAATGAAAATATAATAAAAAGAAAGAATAAAGAAAGTAGAAAGAGAATTGCATCCAAAACTAATAGAAAAGAAAGAAAGAAAAAAAAAGGAAGAAAAGAGAGAAAGGGGCACACGGCTAAGTTCAAATTGGTTAGTGCAATTTAATCGTTTCCTTGTAATTTTTACATTTTTGGAATCTCGGTAACTAGGGTTACCCGACCCATGTTGTAATTTTTAGTATTGTTCAAGATTTTAGATGTTGGCATTGTTGAATAGTTTAAGTATTAGGGATTAAATAGATAGATTTTTAAGTTAGAAATGGAAAAAGACTAAATTGTGAATAAATTGTTGATTTTGAGCAATAGAGACTAAATTGTAAAAAAAATTGAAATTAAGGGGTCAAATTGGAAAAGAGGAAGCTAAATATAGTTTAGAGTGAAATTTTTATAAAAATATAAAATTAAATGCGAAGATTAAAAACTAGTCTCAGTTAGGGACTAAATTGAAGAATTAGCAAAATATAGTATGAAAATTGAAATTTAATGTGAAATTGAAATGTTTAATATTGATGTGATTTAATTGTTTTATTTTGTAGCTAATGTCATACTAGAATACTTGAGTAAAAAGGGAAAGGATAAAATTGACGTCGAATAGCTCGGAATTCATAGTTTGTGTTTCTATAATCCGAACTAAGTTATAAATTATTACATTTTCAGTTGTTGCATATGGTAAGCATTTGAGTTGAGTACTTTTGTACTTGAAATTGAATTGAATTCATAGTCGATTGAAATGGATTGATTTGGTATATTATGAATTTATTGAATATATGAAGATTGAATTGAATATATGTTTATATGTGATTATGTACATATATGAGAATTGAGACATTGGTTGTATTGAAAAGTGAAATGAAACCCTATTAACTGTATCGGACTGAGTCAGATATGGATAACATGCCATATGATAGGAAAAGTTCAAGGATTTCTTCGACTTCGAGTCGATGAGGCACTGGGTGCCGACTTGCTTCGGTTTAACCGATGAGACACTGGATGTCAATTTATATAACGTTGGGCGCAGTTATTACTTTAGATTTATCTAACGAGACACTGGGAGTCAAACTGTTGTGTTGGTTGGATCCGTGTATCCGTTCAAGTCTGAGTCGTGTTAATAGGGGAAAATTTAATAATTATTTATATGATTGATATTGAAATGGCCAAGATGAGAAATGAATATGAGATGAGAAATATTGAATTGGCAAAGATGAGAAATGAATATGAGATGAGAAATGTGATATGAAATGATGAAATGAAATGTGAAACTTGAAATGGGTTCATGTATTAGTCAAAGAGATGAATCATGCTATTGCATGAGTTGAAATATTCAAATGCTATATGAAATGTCTTTGATATATATGTACTTGAACATGTGGAATTTAGAGGATGTAATAAAGAATGGGAAAATTTTGTATCATTGATTTGAAACATAAGTGCATAATATTTATTGTTGCATTCTCACATTTTGATTACTTATATTAAGTTAAATTGTTCGGATTATAGAAATACCACTAAGTTTTCTCAGCTTTTTCTTGAATCTTTCTTGATGTTTATATTTGAGCTTGAAGCTTAATGATAGATTTGAACTGTTCGATAAAGTAATTTTGAATAGTTTTGAGTTTAGGGACTAAATAGATAAAATATTAAAATTTGCTTAGTTTTCTTATGAAATTTCAAAATTAGAGGGTTGATTAAGGATGGAAATAAATTCAACAATATGGGTTATGGATTAATTTTGAAATTAAGCTTGTTTCGATTTTAGGGACTAAATTGAATAAAATACGAAAGTTTAGGACAATTGTGAAAATTTTCAATAAAGAAGTCATATACATTAAATGGATTATATATTAGTATTTAGGCTGATAATTGAAATAAATTACTATTAAGATCAAGAGTCGGTAGATAATTGTGGAAATGAAAAATTGCTTATTAGTCTCTGACATTACAATCTTTATTGTTTAGCCTGATAAGTTCATACGGATTAATTTGGTACAATTTGTAATATTATGTTGATATTTGAATTGTGGTATATCTAATATATATGCATGTATATTTGAATTGTTACAGATTGGTACAATGTAAGAAAGTGGATTGAATTGAAAAGTGTTATACGATTACTTGTATCGAGCTTGGATGAACTTATGATAGGATACAATTGGCATGCCAATAGGTTATTTTGCGCTCTGTACGAGATTGATATGTGATTGAGATGATGATACATGACTTGATTTTATACATTGAGTATACCGGAATCCAGAATTTGTTGCAGATTTTTGAGTTATATTTACAGTGATCCTGGCATGTTTCTAGGTGCGGATGTAAAGCCTACAGGCTTGCACTTGGTGCCCAAGCGTGTTACTGTAGGGATGTTAGCCTACGGGCTAGGCACTTGGTGCTTAGGCGTGTTCTTGGATGGATTGACTCGGTTGAATATTCTTACATGTCTTGGGTGGATAACTGTGTATCCGTATCTGTTTATACTATTCATTGGGTTGAATTTTTAATGGTTAAATGACTTAATGATGATATGTAACTGATATTTGGTTATGATTTCTTGTGAAAGACTTGTACATGTGTTCATGGTTTCCGATATTATACCATATCTTGATAATGGTTGATACTGTATAAATGAAGTGGTTAAATGACTTGCATTTACGAAACTCACCTATTGAATGGTTGTGATTGGCAAGGTTAATGTTAGCTATTGATTTTGTTAATTATAAAACTGTGATTATACGGTAAGTTATAACATTTCAAACTATGAACTTACTAAGCTTGTAAAAGCTTACTCATGTTGCTTTCCTGTTTTCTTGTAGATCTCATTTTGCGGAACTGAGCAATCAGATCAAGTTGAAGATCACACTATCTAATTATCTTTCGGTAGACTTTGAAAACATTTAATTTGGGATATGTAGCATGTAATAGGAATAACTTGTATATGTGTAAAGGTGTTCATTATAAATGGTATGTTTATGCTTATGTAAAAGTTGTATGCTTGTTGGTTAAAAGTATAGTTAATCATGGCTTGATATAGAGGTTTGAATGTGATATTGAGCTTGACTTGTGTTGGAACAATGGTTAGTTGATATGTTGTTTGGAATTTTCATTAAATGTCAAGATAATTGATAATATGCCTTGAATTGCAATTTGGTTAGTTGATGATAAAGGTTATGGCAATTTGGTATTTCACATGACATTCTTTTGGCTAAGTATGGATGTCATAGAAATGAAGTTGAACTTTAGGTTGAAATGTTGTTTGTGATGGTGTCTTATGGCATATTGGTTAGATCTAGGTAAATGGTATGTTTTGATATGTTTTGGTGTTTTTAAATCTGTCTATTGAATGATTAATGATAATCTAGTTGCATAAGAGATTATAAGGTTTATAAGCTTATATTTAAGGTAAAATATGTGTATATATGTATCCTTATGAGAGGTGTATGAGTTGATAAAATGGATCAAGGTATCAATTCCAAACCAATTGAACAATTTTAAAATTTGACAGAATGCAAATTTAGCATTGATACTTTTCATCCAGTATCGATAATTTATTTTTAAAAATATCTGTACTGATTTCAATGATATTATTACTTTGTTCAAGTCTTGTAAAATTTATACTTTGGTCATTTTTCATGCTCGAGTCCATCTCTTTGTTTTCTAAGGCTTGTTTTAAACTCCGTTTTGTATGAATCTCCATTTTGTATAAATACCATCTTTGACTAATTTTGTTTATTAATGACTATTTTAATTAAATTTTGAATTGGGAACTCTATGATTTTGAACTGTTAATAGTCGTGGCATCTTGTAACCCTAATCCGGTGATGGAGATGAGTGAGGGTTGTTACATGATAAGGAACCGAAAGCTGGTGCGTTGGGTGTATGACTTATGTAGTATGTAGCATCATTCACAATAGTGGAATTCATAACCCAAAACATGGGTAAATGATATCCTCTCATTGGCATTACATGGTTGATGAAAAGTAAACGTGGTCATGGGTTTTCCATCTTTGTGATGGATGACTTGATCACTATTTGGTAGTGATTAACTTTTCATGAAAGAAGATGTAATGGTTACCATGAGATAAAATAGAATCATATTGGGAGAACGGATATTATCCCAAAGAGATCAAGGATATTCTATGAGGGTAACACACTAATGACAAGGTCATTGGATGAGCATTGAGTAGTTGCTTTCGTAATTATATGTCGTTAGGGAGATTTCAGTCACGATACTATAGTGGAATGAATTCATGACTAAATGAGTTTATAATTAATAGCAAAAAGCTGAAACTTAATTATAAATCATTTGAGCCTCAACTACATATGTCTAATCGGTCCCTCTGCTAGCTCGTTGAAATAAAAAATGAATTGTGTGTTTAAATAGAAATGAATGGAATGAATAGAAAAAGAGAAATGGGAAATGTTTAGGAACAATAATGGTTTTCTCTGGAATGGAGAAATAGTATCATTTGGAAATGAATGTAGGTTTCCAAAAATGGAAATGGAAATGAAAATAGAAACTTGCAATCCTATATAGGTTACTTAAAAAATGGTAGAAGAATGAGTATATGTTTTTGGACTATTTTGAAGCTCGAAAATAAAAATAAATCATTCAGTCATAGTGGACATGTTGAGTTGTGACATATTGAACGAATTTTCTCGAAATTTTACCAGCGGTAAAATTTTTGAAATTTTACCAACGGTAAGAATTTTCAAAACTTTACTGTGTAAAATTGGGTTTTAAATTTTATTTAATACGCAAATATTAAAGTTTACTTTGGGCAATAGAAAAACTGAATCAGGTTGGATCACATTACAAAGTACGGGTCAAACCAAAGGGTTTAGGAAGTACTTGTAATTAGACCCAATGTGAGAGGCCCAAAACCCCTTATATAACATGAAGGGGGCGACAACCCTAGTAGAAATACAAATTTGGGACGTTTACCCCTCTCTTACTCTAAGTAGAATGTTTTTCTATTTAAAATAAACATCTACAACTCTAAAAGAGTTCTACCTTCTCTTCCTATAAATAGATGGCATCGATAAAACTATTTACATATCTTTTGAGATATTGTTATTCTTTTGAAAAATAGAGAGAATTGATTCTCAACTTTTAAATATATTTTTTTCCAGAATAACAATTTTACTGGTTTCTATTAAGAAGAGATAATTTCTATTTTCACCCCAAAAAGAAAACTTTTTTAGTTTTATGTTTTGGTCCAATTGGTTCAAGCCCACACTCAAAGTAGTTCGTGGTACTAGAATAGCGGAAAAGATAGTTTGGTTGAAAGTAAAAAAAATCGAGGATCCGCTTATTCTAAAACACAGGTACGTATTCGGTTAAGGTTTATTGCTATAAATATCACAAACCAAATCGGTTTTCAAAATTTTAATTTTCCGTTGTGCAAGAAAATCATTTTCAAACTGAGTTTTTTCCAATATACACTGCTAACTTCACAATAGAGGGCCGAATATGAGGTATGGAAAAGCTATCACATTATAACAGTATGGATATAGTTAAACCTGAATTAACCACATAAGGATAAAACACATAAGAGAGGTAGTAGTGTTTGACGGAATGGTAGACCTAGTCAAAGATCGTATATGAAGACAAATCTCGGGAATTTGTTTAGCTAAGATTCTTATAGCTAAAGAGTTATTTGGGAAACATATGGAGGGACACAAGAATGTGAAACATGACTCATCTACTTTACTAGGGTAAGTGGGAGACTGTTGGATCTGGTGCCCTAAGTGTGGTACTTTTGTCAATATACACTTTTGATTTTTCGAATATTTTGGTTAAGAACACAAATTCATTGATTACATTAATATACTTTGTATAATTTTCCTCATATAAGTTTTGCACGCAAAACAAAATTGAAGCAAATGTTGCTCATTAGTTGTCTAAATGTTTAACTAACACTAAGCGATATTACGTTGTTGGATCGTAATACGAAAAGGCATGTTATATTAGTAGACGAACCTAAACATGTCCTTAGTCTAATTGGAAATGATCAAACTGATTAAAAGACTAATATATCTTCTATCAAGTCCAATTGGGGAGATATCTTGTCTTAGGCATCGGAGCAAATGTTCACAGAAGATAGAGACATAGATGTCATTGACTGAATTGACAATACATCAGAAAAGACCCAAGAAGAATAGATCCTGAAGCCATTTATTGATTTATTCACTTGTGATGTTCATAGTGTGGCATACTTAAATCTTGAGTGGATGGCGGACTATGTATATATGACTCATACATTTTGATGTAAGTAAAAGCCTGAGTTCAAATAGATAAGGAACTGAAAACTGGTGCGTTGGATGTATGAATTCTATAGTATGTAGTGTCATTCACAACAGTGGAATTCATAACCCAAAACATGGGTAAATGATATCTTCTCATTGGCATTACATGGTTGATGAAAAGTAAACATGGCCACAAGTCATCCATCTTTGTAATGGATGACCTGATCACTATTTGATAGTGATTAACTTTTCATGAAGGAAGATGTAATTATTACCGTGAGATAAACTAGGATCATATTGGGAGAACGAATATTATTTGGAAGAGATCAAGGATATCCTATGAGGGTAACACACTAATGACAAGATCATTGGACGAGCACTGAGTAGTTGCTTTCATAATAGTATGTCGTTGGGGAGAGCTCAGTCACGATACTATAGTGGAATGACTTCTTCACTAAATAAATGTAATGACCCAAATTTTACGGTTATCGGGAAAGTAAATTTTGGGGTCTCCGTTTCTGAAAAAAAAAATTCGTAAATATTTATTAAAAATATTTACGAAGTCAATTGAGTGATTAATTAGACTTTAATTAAGTAAATTTAATTTAATTAAGAGTAATTAAGTAAAATGATCAAATTGAATAAAGTGTGAAAGTTTAATTGTAGATTAAAAGAAAATAAAGAGGACCAAAATGACAATTATGCCATTTGTCCTAAGTGAGGTGGCAAATGTATAAAAATCTTAGATTTTTATGCATAAATATGTATATTAAATTATTATTATTATTTATTATGGTTTTTACATTTAATATTTATTAATGTTATTTTATTAAATTGATATTTATTATGAAATAAATTACAAGTTGACAAATGTATGGTAATAAAATATACATGTGTAATGAATTAAATACATACAAGTGTAATACAATTATATAATTACTTAAAATATAAGAAATTGTTATTATATTATATTATATTATATTATATTATATTATATTATATTATATTATATTATATTATATTATATATTGTATTATATAAATAAGTAAAGAAACATAAGAAATAGAATGAAATTGAAATGAAACAGAGAAGAAACATGGGACAAAGAAAGAAAGAAAGAAAAAGAAAAAGGAAAATTTAGGGTTTCAAGGTTCAAAGTTAATTTGGCAAGTCAATTTAATCCCTTTTCTTGTAAATTTTGAGTTTATGGAGTCCTAGAGATGAATACTACTTGATTTAAGTGAAAATTTTGAAAGTTGTTAGATTTCTAGATATTGTTCTTTTTGAATAAAAAGATGAATTAATGGCTAAATTGATAGAAATTCAAGTTAGAAATGAAATAAGGATTGAATTGTAAAGTGATTCATAAGTTTTATGCTTTAAGGACTAAATTGAAAGAATTTCAAAATTATGGTTTTATGATGAAAAATTGATAATTATGTGTAAGTTTGGTTAAAAATTGAGTAGAAATAAAGTATGATAAGTTTGGCTAAAAATTGAGTAGAAATAAAGTATGAATTAAGATAGAAAAGTAAGTGAATTTAGTTAGGATTAAATTGAAATTAAAAGTAGAAAATCAACATTTTGCACTAAGACTATTTTGGACAGCAGCAGTAGTCTAAGTTTGAAAAATCACCAAAAATTTTAGAAATTGAATTAGAGGATGAATAAAATATGGAATTAAATCTTATTGAGTCTAGTTTTTATAGAAGAAACGGTATAAGCAATTGAATTGTAAATTATGAGATATAATGAATTTTGTGAGACAAGGTCAGAATGAATTCGGGTTCCCCTGTTCCGACTTTGGAAAATCACCAAAAATTGGAGAAAAATAATTAGAGGCTTAAAGTTATATGTTTAGAATCCTTAATAAGTCTATTTTCATGAGAAATCAACAGGAATATTATCTGAGTTTTGTACTGTGAGATAATTAATTTTTAGTGAAGAAGGGTTGAAACTGTCAGACAGCAGAATAGGGGTGAATTTAAAGAATAAACTGTACTTAATGGCTAAACGAAAAATTCTGAAAATTTTATGGTAAGAAGATTTGTGAGTCTAGTTTTAGGAGAAATTAGCGGATCTTAATTTAGAATTCTGTAACTCAAGATATAAATTAGTAATGTATTAATGATTATGAATTGTATTACTTTCGTAGTCAATGTGGCACCAGAAATCTCGGCTAAGAAAGGACAAGACAAAGTCAACAGGAGTTAGCTCGAAAATTAAGGTTTGTATTTCTATAATCCAAACTTAATACTTAAATTGTTGGATTTATTAATTAATATATATATGTAATAGGTATTTTGAGATGATTATTTGAATTGGATTGAATATTGATTATATTGAATTGATTTATGAATATATGTGAATGTTTGAATTGAAATGAATATTGATGTGAAAATTGAATAATAAATATTTGTTATATTGGAAAATATATGTAGTTGGAAGTGTGATGAAATTGATAGAAAAATGTGATTATTGTGAAATTGAATATTTAATAGTGAAAAGTGAATGAAATTATATTTAATTTAAATTATATAGTTAATTAATTAAAATATGAATTAATTGAAAACTGAAAAGTGAATTAAATACCCTATTAACTAGTCGGGCTAGTCGGATATAGTTGGTATGCCATAGGATATGAAAGAGTACGGGTTTTTGCCGCTTACTGATCAGGCACTTATGTGCCGACTCATCATTCATATCATATCTTTATCTTTATCAAGTATCTTATCACATTATTATCGTTACCGATTCGGCACTTTGTGTGTCGAATACTATTACTGTTACCGTTATCGATTCAGCACTTTGTGTGTTGAATATTGTTATCATTCTCGTTCGGATTTGTTCCGATGAGGTACTCGTACCGCATCGCCATCGTTATCTTATCGCTTTGCCGTACCGATGAGGCACTAAGTGCCGTACTGGTGTGTTGGTTGGATCCATGTATCCGTCTGAGTCCGAGTCACGTTAATAGAGGTAAATAAAGGTATAAAATAACTGATTATTTCTGAATAATTGACTGTTACCGAATAATTGACTATTACTGGATAATAGATTGTTACTGAATAACTGAATATTACTGAATAAATGATCATTACTGAATAACTGATTGTCACTGAATAAATGACTGTTACTTAATAACTTTATTGCTACTGAATATTTGATTTTACTAAATAATTGATTGTTACTGGATAACCGATCAATTGATCGATACTGAATAACTGGTTATTATTGAATAATTGATTATTACCGAATAACTGACTGTTACTGAATAAATAATTGTTCTGATTGTTAATGAACATTACTGGTTGATTAATTACTTTTGAAATTAATAAATGATTTGAAATTTAAAGTAGACCAAAACATTGGTTAGAAAGTGAATGTTTGAATACTCATTGAATTTGAATAGTTCGATATATATAAATTAATAAGTTTTATAATTGCTTAAGTGTTCAGATTATAGAAATACCACTGAGTGTATACTCAGCGTACGGTTTGTTTCCATGCGCAGATTAAGTTAAGGCTAGACTATTGAATCAGCATCCCAGGCCGATCCCGAATTCAATGAGATAAAGTATGTTGAGTATTGGTAATGACATGTACCTAGGATGTTTTGTGAGAGTCATTTAGGTTGTAGAAGTATTGATGAAATGAGTAAATTATGGTTGGCAACGGTATGTAGTATGAATTTTGAAATTTACTAAAAATTCGTAGTGATTCTAAATTAGTTCCGAATTGAATTTACTGTTCATATTGGATCGCGAGGGCCCATTAAAGGGACAACATCTTAAAACTAGGATGTGTGTAAATATTTATTTTAATTAATGACCAGGAATTGGACTGTACTGACTGGTAATGTCTCGTAACCCTGTTCCGGCGACGGTATAGGGTTAGGGGACGTTGCAATAAGTTTATAATTAATAGGCGAAAAGCTGAATCTTAATTAGAAATAATTTGAGCCTCAACTACATATGTCTAATCAGTCCCTCCACTAGCTCGTTAAAACCAGAAATGAATTGCGTGTTTGAATAGAAATGAATAGAATGAATAGAAAAAGAGAAATGGGAAATATTTAGGAATGATTATGGTTTTCTATGAAATGGAGAAATGGAATCATTTGGAAATGAATGTATGTTTCCAAAAATGGAAATGGAAATGGAAATGGGAACTTGCAATCTTATACAGGATTACTTTAAAAATGATGGAAAAATGAGTTTATGTTTTTGGACTGTTTTGAAGCTCGAAAATGGAAATAAACTATTTGATCATAGTGAACATGTTGAGTTGTGACATATTGAACAAATTTTCTCAAAATTTTATCCGAGGTAAAAACGTTAGAATTTTATCGGGAGTAAAATTGTCAAAATTTTATCGGGAGTAACTAGGGTAAAATTGAGATAAGAAAATTATTTAATAAGTAAATATTAAATTTTATTTTTGGACATAGAAAAACTGAATTGGGCTGGATCACATTACAGAGTACTGGGTTAAAAAGGGCCCAATAAGTACTCGTAATTGGACTCGATGGGAGAGATGCCCAAAACCTCTCATATAACATGAAGGCAGCAATAACCCTAGTAGAAATACAAGGGTGAGACGTTCACCCCTCTCCTACTTTAAGTAGGATGTTGTTTTTCTATTTAAAATAAACATCTACAACTCTAAAAGGGTTTTACCTTCTCTTTCTATAAATAGATGGCGCCGGTAGAACTATTTACATATCTTTTGAGATATTGTTATTCTGTCATAAAATAGAGAGAATTGATTCTCAACTTTTAAATATATTTTTTCTAGAATAACGATTTTACCGATTTCTATTAAGAAGAGAGGATTTAGAATTTCACCCCGAAAAGAAAATTTTTTTTCTAGTTCTATGTTTTGGGTCAATTGGTTTGAGCCTACACTCGAAGCAGATCATGGTACGAGAATAGTGGATAAGATCATTTTTTTAAAGCCAAAAAACATCAAGGATTTGTTTGTTCGAAACCACAAGTACATTTTCAGTTAAGTTTTATTGTTATAAATATCACAAACTAGGTCGATTTTCAAAATTTTAATTTTTCATTGTGCAAGAAAATCATTTTTTAATCAGATTTTTTCCTACAATTCTTGTCCAAGATTTTTGTGAAAATAGTATGCATGCAAAGTATGATCTGCTTGTGCTAATAATAGTTGTTTTTTTTTTGTTAAATAGACGATATGTTGGTGTGTTTTATGATGTATTAGTAAAAAATAAGTTAGCGGATATGCCTGTGTATGTAATGCATGCAAATAAACGAAATGTGGAGTATGGAAAAAAGTGTTAACGGTTGAAAGATAAAGAACATGTCACATTGTGCACTTTGTGCCACATGTTATTGGTGTGGTGGAAGTTCGGGCGGGATGTATGAGAATATGTGCACATGAATATGAAAAGCCTTTGAGGGCAAATAAAGACTCTTCGGAGTCAAAAGCTTTAAGTCGTATATATGAGAAAGACCATGGCTGGGCCATGGCATAACCCAGGGTGGTTTGTGACATAGTCACGTATATGAATGTAAGTCCATAGCCATGGCATAATCCAGCAGAGGACAAGTTTGCCATTATGACATCGTATTTGTGGAAGTCCGCCAGGACAATCTTAAAAGTGGAAGTCCGTCAGGACCATTGTATTTGTGGAAGTCTGCCAAGATAGTCTTAAATGTGGAAGTCCGACTATAAGTGATTTTTTAGTGTGAGTAGGCCATTGTGTTTAAGCTAACTATTATTGCAAGATGGATGCAAGTTATAAAGGTCCACCAAATCAGTTCTTAAAGCGTCGTGTCTAAGTTAGGCATGGAATTAAATCTTGTGGATGTTGTAAAATCATTGGTGTATTTAGATTTATTTCTGGATAGTCTTCTTATATGAATATAAAGGTAAGTATCCGTATATAGTGTCTTCTAGGAAGGAAGTCAACTAGGCTATCTTTTAAATAAGAAGTCGTAAGAATATTACTGTAAGTTAAGGGACAATATGAATCATCTTTCATGCGGAAGATGTTATGACGATTCATTAAATGAGTGTCCATAAAGATGTATCCACTTGTACGATTATACGTTTGTGGGATAGCATAAGTAGAGATGCCAAAAGCAAGTCTGCATGTAAGGGTTATCCAAATGCTATATCTCTTATATTAATTCTCCGGAATCAATTATTTTACGCTATTTAGCCATAAACTGGTCAATTGAGGTAATCCGCATATGATAGAATGGTGAATCAAGTAATAAGAAATTAGACATAAATTCATGGTAGATAGATAATGGGTTCTCTAAAGAGAAGAACATTCATTAGTAAGGTAATGAATGACAAGTCTGTACCAAGTCAGACTAAGACCAACAAGAATTTGGATCATGAAGTGCAAATACATATTATCGTCTTAAGAATACGAGGTTTGGATGTCTTACTAAGTTCAATTGAACTTACTTGGGTTTTATCGTGCTTTGTAGGTAGGATGGTTAATTCAAAGAATCAATAGGGGAACAAGCCAGAACTCATCAAGCCAAGTAGACTTATGTTGTAGCTATATCATGCATATAGTAGGGTGATAAACCGTAATATATGCATATTTTTACCCCATGCTTGGCATATTTATGGATGATTTTTCCTTGGCTTCATTGAATTTGATGCTCCTAATCCTTTAATTTCATGTTTTATACTCAGGAGAGCATTGAAAAGCGAAAAAAGCAAGAAACGGGCCAAAAACGGACAAAATGGGCCTAATTTAGCATTACACACGGCCTAGGCACTTCCACATGGGTGACCCACATGCCTGTGTTTGACACACAGGCAGGCCACACGCCCGTGTGTCATGGCCATGTCGACTAAGAACCAACTCAGAATAGCACACGGCTTGAACTCTTTCATACGGGCGTGGCACACGGCCGTGTCCCTGTCGAGCCCAAGTCTAATTCTACTCGAAAAAGGCTAATTTTGAGGGTTTTGAAGCACTCTAAAGTCTATATAAACACCCTAGAAGAGGATTGAGGGGGACGAGAAGAGTAGAAGGCAGGAAATACTCAAGGAAAGCCATCGAAATAAGCTGAGGAGCAGGATTTACATCAAGACCGAAGATTTCCATCCAATTTCCTAGAAGTTCTTTGGGTTTCTTTATGTTTTGTTATTTTCCAAACTTTGAAATGTTTTCCATTATTATTATGAACTAAATTCCCTAAATACCTGAGGGAGATAAAACCTAAGACGGATCTTATTATTATTTGAGTTATATGATAAATACTTCATCTTATTCTTAATTGTGAATTTAACTCTTGTTTTAATATTCCAGGATATTAATTCAGGTTTTTGATGTGCTTATTCAGTGGAGCAAAAGTCCCTGTTTAAGAGTAGATCATTCATAATTAAGTGGAGTTACATGCAATCCTAGAGATAGGACGTCATAAATCTGCCGGATTAGAGTCAAATCTAATAAGGGAATCTATGGATAGAGTTAATGCGACAATAGGGGTTTTAATTAGAAAGAGATTTCAATTAATCAACTTAATGTAAGTTGTTCTTAGTCTCGAAAGAGATATTAACATAAATCAGGATTTCTACGGATTAAGTCAAATGAATAAATCGTCTAATTCAGAAATAATAAGTGAAGTTTAGGTGGATTCTTCCTTGGGTATTATCTTCTCTATCGGTTTTCTAAAAAGTATTTTCAACATTAATCTTTGTCGTGATCTTAGTTAATTAGATAATTAGTGTTAGTTCAAAAACATTCTCTTAATTGTTAGGCTAGATAATAAAAAGACAGTAATTACTAGTACTTTTAGTCATCGTGGATACGATATTTCCGGTCTCACCATAACTATACTACTGTTCGATAGGTGCGCTTGCCTTAGTCGAATTTTGTTAGTTAGTTTTATGACCATCAAGTTTTTAGCACCATTTTCGGGGATTAAGATATTAGGAACGCTTGATTTTTATTACTTTATCCATTTTTACTTTTATTGCAATTTACATTTTGTTTTTAGTTTAATTTTTCTTTTCTAAATTTTGTTTTCTTTACTTTTGGAGGGTTTTTATAGTTTATGACTAGAAGAAACCCGTCAGGACCTCTACTTTTCGATAGTGAGATCGAAAGCACAGCTTAAAGAAACCAAAGAGAAATAAGACGAAGCCTACAATACATAGAGGAAGGGCAAGAGGACGATATTCACAGCACAACTGAGGAGATGGCTGAAAATCAGAATAATCCGCTACCTCCTGTGGTTGCTGCAAATCTAGTAGATCAAAATCTTGCTCCTCGTACTATGAATGATTATACTAAACCTACTTTAACGGGAACTGAATTGAGTATAGTTAGGCCTGTTGTTGCTGCAAACAATTTTGAACTGAAACCTAACACGATTCAAATGATACAACAGTTTGTTCAGTTTGATGGTTTGCAGGACAAGGATCCAAATACTCATTGAGCAAATTTTCTGGAATTCTGCGACACCTTTAAGATCAATGACATTTCTAACGATGACATTCGCCTTCGGTTGTTTCCCTTTTCCTTAAGGAATAAAGCTAAACAGTGGTTGAACTCATTACCACGAGGGTCAATCACCACTTGGGAACAAATGACCGAAAAGTTTTTGCTTAAATATTTTCCTCCGGCTCAAATGGCTAAATTACGGAATGATATCTCTTCTTTTGTCCAGATGGATTTAGAAACACTTTATGATGCATAGGAGAGATACAAGGACTTACTAAGAAGGTGCCCTCACCATGGATTACCCCTTTGGCTACAAGTTCAAACTTTCCACAACGAGTTAAATCCCTCGACTAGATAAATGATTGACGTAGCCGCTGGTGGAACTATCAATAATAAGACACCTGAAGAGGCCTATGAGTTCATAGAGGAGATGTCACTAAATAATTATTAGTGGCAAGTTATGAGGACAAAGCCAACGAAAGCAGCCAGTATTTTTAACGTCAACTCGGTTGCTATGCTTTCAAATCAGGTGGAACTTTTGAATAGAAAAATTGATGGTTTACTTGGTTCTACACAAGTTCATCCAGCAATACAATGCGATACAAGTGGAGGTGGAACAAACAATTCAGAATATCCACCCTATGGCCCTAACATAGAGAATGAGCAATTGAACTATATAGGTAATAATCCTCAACCTCAAAATAATTCTTATAGTAACACTTACAATGTAGGTTGGAGGAACCACCCAAAGTTTTCATGGGGAGGCTAAGAAAATTAAAGACCACCACCCCCTTCAGGTCTCCAACAACAACCTTACCAACAAGAGAAGAAACCGAACCTTGAAGATATGCTTACCAAATTCATCTCGGTGTCAGAAACTCATTTTTAGAATACCGAAACAGCACTTAAGAATCAACAAGCACCGATTCAGTGACTCGAAACTCAAATAAGACAGCTTGCTAAGCTGCTCTCTGAACAACCACAAGGTAGCATGCCAAGCAACACAGAAACTAACCCAAAAGAACAACTCCATGCCATCACTGTGCACAACGAAGAAGGGTTAGTTGAATCTAAATTTGAATCGTGGCAGGAGGCTATGGTGAGTAATGGTAAAGATGAGATGAATCATGGTACATAATAGTCGGTAAGTAAAGAGCATAAACCTCGTGTGCCATACCTTAAGGCGACAAAGAAAGACCACACGGATAAACAATTTGGTAAATTCCTTAAATTATTAAAAAAAATCATTTATTGAAGTTAGATGATGTGTCACTTGTGGAATTAAACGCAGTTTGCTCAGCCATTCTACAGAATAAGCTACCCAAAAAATTGAAAGACCCAGAGAGTTTTACGATTCCTTGCTTAATTGGTAGTTTAAATGCTAACAATGCTTTGGCTGATTTAGGGGCAAGCATTAGTGTCATACCTTATAAAATGTTTAAACAACTAGGTCTTGGGAAACCCAAACAAATTAGGATGAGAATTCAATTGGCAGATAAAACAATTCAATTGTAACGTACCTTTAATTTTAGGAAGGCCCTTTTTAGCAACTGCTAGAACTATCATCGATGTTGGCATAGGTGAATTGATACTTCGTGTAGGTGATGACACATTTAAACTTCAAGCTCGTGCTTTTACTAAAATATCTAGTAATCGAGATGATTGTTTAAGTTCGGTTAATTCGAATAATGTTGTAACTCAAACTTCATTTCAGGAAACCTGTAAGAAGAACGTGATGGAACCACATTCTAATCCATGCAACAAAAACAGAACGACTCATGAAGAATAGAGGCTTCAGCTTGATGAACTAGACGAATGGCGAACACATGTCAAGGAGAAACCAAAAGCACACGATGAATCAAAGCGGCACCACGATAGGCGTAGGGATGAAACAAAGTAATTTAAGGTTGGGGATAAAGTATTATTAGATGAAAAGGACCGAATTACTACTTTAGAGCTTAATACAAACGGAGCGACTCCTTTCACAGTATTGAATGTTTTCCCATACGGTACAGTCGAGGTAAATCATTCTCAATTCGGCACTTTTAAGGTAAATATTACTTGATTTAGACGTTATGTGAATAATAAAATTAATAGTGAGAAAGAGGAGTCTCAACTCCGTGATCCATCGTAACCGTGCAAATGAGAGGTAAGTCGAGCTTAGACTCTAAATAAGCACTTCTCGGGAGGCAACCCGAGCACTAATACCACTAACTAGTTTATTTTAGCTATTTTTCGTATTTTAATGCAGGTATAGTAGCGCACACGGCCTGGACACATGGGCGTGTCCTTGGCCATGTGGAAACAGTGCTAAAAATTCCCAAGTATCAAGCCACACGGTCATAAATTCAATCTACAAGGCCGTGCGACACTACCGTGTGGACCACACAGCCAGGACACACGGGCGTGTCCTAGGCCGTGTGAAACCTGGAGCTTACTTTTTCAAATTTTAAACAAGTCAGAGAGTTACACGGGCGTGTGGGATCCTATACAGGCGTGGAAGAAGCAAACAATGAAGAACACGGCCATGCGATACGGTCGTGTAAACCATACGGCCAAGACACACGAGCGTGCCCCCAGGCCGTGTGGCACATAGTCATAAAAAATTTCACGACTAACACGGGCAATAGTCGAACCACACGGGCGTGTGACACGGTCGTGTAGCCTAACACGGGCCTTACACGATCATGTCCCCTTTAAAACCCCCAAGCATAATTTCTATTTTATCTTCTTCCTCTCAAATTTTCCCCCCAAACCCTAGCCGTCGCAGCCCCCTCCCCCACCGGCCGGTCACCCCCAACTCTCCCTTCTTCTTTTCTTTTATTTTCTCCCTTCTCCCCTCTCTTCCCACTTTTTTCCTTTCCTCTTCAACTCTTCACTTCAAAACCCACGCCTCCACAGCGTGCCACACGGCCTAACTCTCTACGCCCGTATCCTCCCCCACTTACCACCGTCGACCCGCACCAGCTCTGACTGCCCTCCTCCGACGATCGGCCACCACTACCGTCGATCACACTTTCTTCACCCATTCTTCCATCATCTTTATTATTTATTTTTATTTTTATCATCATTGTTATCATTAATATTATTTCTTCTTTATTATTTCCTATTCTATTATGATTATTATTTGATTTTATTGCTTTACTTGCTTCTAATCTGATGGTTTAGTGAATTTAAAGATGTTGCTCATTGTTTTGGGTTGAGTTTTGCTACTATTTTTATGCCATTATCTTGCCACTCTGTTTCTTCGAGTTTATTCATTTATTTATTTACGATCATTATTAGTCTTAATTTAGCTTATTAGGGTTCTGTTTGGTCATTGGCATACTGATTATTATCTTTAATTCGTCCAAGTTGTTGAGCCAAATTGAGTAAATTCTTATGAACTTACCTATTGTGTTGATTCGACAATTTGATTTCTTTACTCCCTTTCTTTTAGGTATATCATGACAAACACACGAGGCAAGAAAACTTCCGTCCCCGCTTCGAAAAAGTGGAAGGGTCCAAGTACAACCTCCTCGAGCGCCTCGGCCGAAGCTTGGCACCCTCTACTTTGATTCTCATCGGGCCCACAAGATGACTTTTTTTAGCTTCTTCGAGTACGACCGCTAGGAGTGGGCCGTTACATTGATTCGGCCGCTTTGGAGCAGGTCCAAATTGCTCACCTTGTTTGCTTCCATCTTGATACTGCCCCATTGGATCGGTTCTTTGCAATTATCAAACCTACTTATTCAGAGCTGACATTGGATTTTTACACCATTTTCCATCTACAACATGTGATGAATACACATGACGAGCCTAGTACTATCATTTTTAGACTTGGTGGACTCATCAGGAACATGAGCGTACTAGAGTTTAGAGTTGCTTTGAGCCTCTACACGGAGGAGTTCATGGCTTCCGAGAATTTTTTACAGCTTCACCGTCACATACACTACTCGCCCTCTTGCTATTAGACCGACCTTACGGCTAGTACGGCTCCCTATGACGCAAGTCGCTCAAAGGCGACTTCTCTTCCTCTAGCACTACGTTACATACATGCCATCTTGGCTCACACCTTGACTGGGAGGAGAGGGAGCACCGATGTTGTTAGCACCACCGGCGCATACTTCTTATGGAGCATGGTGACTAGCCATGTATTTGATTTGGCATACTTTATTGCCCTTGCTTTTCGCCACCAGAAAGATCGCCATAGAAGGGATTCCATATTCCTTGGCCTCTACGTGACTCGCCTTGCTCGACACTTCAGCTTCTTCGACACTCCAGAGATGTCATCGACACTCATACTAATCGGCTAGATGTCTCCTCAAGGAATATCTAACATGATCCACATAAAGATGATAGAGCGATGTCGTGGATTCGACCTCTCTCAGTACAGACTCGTTCAGTCCGATGACCAGGATGAGCCAGAGGACATTACTGATGATGTCCTCCCCCTCACGAGAACCCACCCCCACCACTACCATCGAGTCACCGACCTCTTGCTGCCACTTTAATAGATTTATCCGAGTGATTCACTAGCTTGGAGTAGTAGTGCTTTAAGCGATTCGACAGCATCGGTGCCACTCTTCGACAGATTTGCCACCACTTCCACATCTCTCCTTTGACACCGTCGACCCACGAGGCATCCGATGATGAGGACCTTTGAGTCTCTTTATTTTATTTTTATTATTTTATTATTTACTTTTAATTCTATTTTGTATCTTATTTATTTTTAAAGACTTATGTTTTTTTATCTTGAACCATGTTTATTTTTATAATGATTACAAAGTGATCCCTTAATTCTCTTCTATAGTGGTGTTTATTTTCTTATTAGTAACTCAGAATCATGCCTTTCATTTAGCTTTCTCTACAATTCTTACTTTTGCTCTTTCAAGGATTTCATCCAAAATTTCAGGGCAGTCTCTCCCTCTCTTCTGATATTATGCTTATATTGCTATTATCTATCTTTGTACATCTTAAGTGTGGGAAGGTTATTTATGTGATTATCAGAAAATTCTTGAATTTTTATCTTATTCTCAAATATTTTCTCATATCATTATTAGAGTGAATGTTGATTGATTTATGATTTTTATTGATATGTTTTGAATTATATCATAGGTAATTGTGCATTGATTGTTTAAACTTTAAGACATTAAAGAATCAAGCATGATAAATTGACTTTTGAGAAGTAAAATTGCTAGGTTATTTCCCTGAATTGAGGTATTATCTTGAAATTTTGAATTCACAAGATTGACATCAAATACCCATAAATTTCGTGAGATTTTGAGCCTTTCAGAGCATATATTTTTCTTGCTCATTGATTGTTTTTATGAGTATGTCAACATTGATTTGCTATTCTAGAACTTGCATCAATTATACATGTCGAGACCACACCTTTGATTGGATATACTAAAATGATAAAGGCACTTAGGTTTTAACCCATTTACCCCATAAAAAGCCTACCTACATGATTGATCCCTAGTGAACCCCTTTGAGCCTTAACTATTATTTCTTGATTTTTCCCCTTAATATTAAACCACAACTTAAACATTTTTGATTCTTTAAGAATTTTTCTCTTTTTATTAACTCCCTTTTTATCGAGATTCAATTTGATTAGTTACTTAATTATGTTCGTTCATTCCAGTTGCTGAATTATTTCTTATTATGTATTTTCCACTTGTTCTTATTCTTAAAAAAAAACCGTATATTCATTCAAATTACATATTTTTCTAAAGAGATTGGATAAGTTATCATATTGAGAGAAAAACTCCCTTCATTAGTTATGTTTAGTGATTAATTCTGGCACTTGTTTGTAATTCAGTGATTAGCTTTGTTTTTCTAAGTTTGGTGATCTATTAAATTAATCTTGATATTAACCCTCTTTTTCAGCCTTTATCCATATCTTTAACCCAAGCCCCATTACAACCCTGTTAAAGACCTTTTGATTTGTGTATCATTTCATTATAGTGGTGGAGATTTGATTTTCATGCAAACCTATGGTAATAACTTTTCATGTTTAACTATTGAGCGCTTAGTTATTGAATCTTAAACACTTTGAGTAATTTTAGTAAATCATTAGTGAGGATGTCAACCTTGTTAATTTGAAATTAAAGGTGATTACTTAGATAGATTAGGATACCTATGATTTTATGATTGAAATGCTCGATTTGGATTATTTGAAACTTTAATGTTCTTATAGTTAAACTTTTAACGTATGATTATTTGTAGATTATTTCAAACATTATTAATGAGAATTATAAGTTGAGAAGGATTTATTTTAATTGTGAGTTGAGGATTTTGCTTGAGGATAAGCAAATGTATAAGTGTGAGGATATTTGATAAACCGTAATATATACATATTTTTACCCTATTCTTGGCATATTTATAGATGATTTTTCCTTGGTTTCATTGAATTCAATGCTCCTAATCCTTTAATTACAAGTTTTATAATCAGAGAGCATTGAAAAGCAAAAAGAGCAAGAAACGGGCCAAAAACGGATAAAATGGGCCTAATTCAACATGACACACGACCTAGGCACTTTCACACGGGTGACTCACACGCTCGTGTTTGACACACGGGCAGGCCACACACTCGTGTGTCATGGCCATCTCAACTAAGAACCAACTCAGAATAGCACACGGCCTAAACCCCTTCACACGGGCGTGGCACACGGTCGTGTCCCTTTCGAGCCCAAGTCTAATTCTACTCGAAAAAGGCCAATTTTGAGGGTTTTGAAGCACTCTAAAGTCTATATAAACACCCTAGAAGAGGATTGAGGGGGACACGCAGAGAAGAAGGCAGAAAATACTTAAGGAAAGCCATCGAAATCAGCTCGGGAACAGGATCTACGTCAAGACTGAAGATTTCCATCCGATTTCCTAGAAATTTTTTTGGTTTCTTTATGTTTTGTTGTTTTCCAAACTTTGACATGTTTTCCATTATTATTATGAACTAAATTCCCTAAATACCTAAGGGAGATAAAACCTAAAACGGATCTTATTATTATTTGAGTTATATGATAAATACTTGTTCTTATTCTTAATTGTAAATTTAACTCTTGCTTTAATATTTCAGGATATTAATTCAGGTTTTTGATGTGCTTATTCAGTGGAGCAAAAGTCCTTGTTTAAAAGTAGATCATTCATAATTAAGTGGAGTTGCATGAAATCCTAGAGATAGGACGACTTAAATCTGCCGGATTAGAGTCAAATCTAATAAGGGAATCCATAGATAGAGTTAATGCGAAAATAGGGGTTTTAATTAGAAAAAGATTTCAATTAATCAACTTAGTGAAAGTTGTTCTTAGTCTCGAAAGAGATATTAACATAAATCAGGGATTTCTACGGATTAAGTCAAGTGAATAAATCGTCTAATTCAAAAATAATAAGTGAAGTCTAGGTGGATTCTTCCTTGGGTATTATCTTTTCTATCAGTTTTCTAAAAAGTATTTTCAACCTTAATCTCTATCGTAATCTTAGTTAATTAGATAATTGGTGTTAGTTTAAAAACATTCTCTTAAATTGTTAGGCTAGATAATAAAAAGATAGTAATTACTGGTACTTTTAGTCCACGTGGATATGATATTTCCGGTCACACCATAACTATACTACTGTTCAATAGGTGCGCTTGCCTTAGTCAAATTTTGTTAGTTAGTTTTACGACCATCATAGGGCATCCTTTGAGGCTACGACTCAAGGTTAGAACTATTATAACTAAGTATGAATCTTAGTAATTATGTTAGTAAACCATTAATGAGATTTTTCTACGAGTCTGTATAAAATTAAATTAACCAGGGATTTTACCTGAATTACTCTTATTGGTAAATAAATTAGTAAATTAAGTGTCAAACTTGATTTTTTATTAAGTTATTAATGATTAATGGAGTATGATTGGCAGACTTATTCAAAATTATTTCAAATTTTATGTTTTCCGAATACATTGAAGTTATGTTGTTTGCTTGTGACACTTTGTAACCTGGATCCGACAATCGGGTCGAGTATAGGGTGTTACACAACATATCCATTTATACGCAAATACTTACTATTTTATACACATTTTCACTTGTCATATACTACACATTCACATCACTGTCATAATCATTCTCATTGCACTTTCAAGTTCCAAGACAATGCTCAATGAGCCACATTCACTATAGATCTCATCAGTACGCATAAAACCATCAAGCCTCATATACTGTCATAAACACATAGCATTTTGTCATAATAGCTCATCATATACATTTCACATAACATAGAAACATTATTTGTAAAATAATTTAAGTTTGAGTATGTAACGTCCCAATTTTTGGGTTTTCTGTGTTTCTGTGATTTTTAAAATTTGTGTGTGTTCTGGTTGGTTAAAATATATATTTTAGTAGGTTAGTGGGCCTTTGGAAGGCCCAAACTTAAGTTAAATCCGTGGTAGTTTTTAGAATTTTAATTTTATGAATAGTTGATGCAATTGGTGTTTGGGCTTTTAAGAGTAATGGGGTAAAAGATGGCACAAAAAGGAGTGTGGTGTAGTGGCAAGGTGGCGCCATTTAGGGGACAAGGAAGTGATGCCATAGAGGAAGCAAGGGGTCCAAGGTTCAAGTCTTGGCTCTTGCAATATATTTTGGTTTTTCTTTTCAACAAATCTGGAAGCAAGTAGGTGCGCTTTAAAGTTTAATGTGTTGGATTTATAACACAAATGAGTTGATGGCCTAGTGGTGGTGGCGTGAGTTGGCATGTGAGAGGACTTTGGTTCGAATCCCTTGGCACGCAAAGGTTGATTATTTTGCTATGTTGGGACGGCAAGAGTTGGTGTTGGTTTTAAACTCTGGTGATGGTGGGATCCCACATCGGGAAGCTAACATAAGAGTAGATGGAGAGCTGGCTTTAAATAGAGCAAACCATGAGGAGAGTAGGCATTCTCTTCTTAGCTGATCCCTTTCGCTTTGTGACGTGCTCGTTTGGGTTGGGCGTCAACTAAGAGTGTTTGGAGCGCGGATTAACTGCAGTCTCTTAACAGGTGTGTATTTCTCATTACTCTAGCAGTAGGACGGCTATTTCGGGCCACAATGGGCTGAAATGGGCCATGTGGTCCCAATGGGTCCGTAGGCCCAAGTGGATAAGTTGTAGAATTACTAAAATACCCCTATAGGGTAGGACTACCGATTTACCCCTGGAGGGTAAAATGACTATTTTACCCCTCGTGCTTAAATGACTAACTTGTGTGATGATTGGGTTAGTTGACGTGGATTTATGTTAGTTATCGTTAATTCGTAAGTCTAATGTGTTAGTGATCGATTGTAGGATTATCTCGTGGGAGATATCGTCATCAATCGTCATCAACCAGGTGTGTAAAAGACACCCTCCCTTAGACTGAATCGGTAAAAGATGAAATACCGAAACATTGGTATTTTGTGAACTCGCAAGAGTGCGAGTGCTCGTGAGACAGTTGTTAATGAATATGATGCATTTGGATGATTAGAGTGCAGAGTGTGCATTTTCGTGCACAACAGTATTTTTGGGCTTAATGGGTAGAAACAGCCAATGGGCCAACGGCCCACTTTGGTAAAAAGACGAGGTAAGTACTTCGATTACTTGGTAAACGTTAGAATGAGCATGAAACCTTAGCAATAGGTAATAATTACTGAAATACCCTTATGCATGCAAAATTACGATTTTACCCCTAGGGTTATTTTTTTCTGAAAAGCATGATGTTCTGTTTCTGTATACGTATGCCATGACATATTATTTTTGTTGCATGGGACATGGGTTATATTGATGGAGGAAGCGTTCTGGCAACCTCCCTACAATCTGGTGGCTTCGCCACACACACACACACACACACACACACACATATATATATATATATATATTGGTGGCCTAGCCATAATATCTGTATCTGGTGACTTCGTCACAATATCTGGCAGACTCGCTACAATTTCTGTGGTGTGTAGCGGTTGGGTGGGTCGAGTAGTCTCCCCACATGGTGTAAGGCTGGTACGGGGGTGTTATGGATGGCTCTAGGTTGGGATTTCGCATTCATGATATATTTGTTCAGATCTCGCTATGGGCCTATGGGTTTCATTCGATTTACGGGCCAAGGCCCGATAAGTCTGACTCGAGGTTTGATCTGCTTTGGGCTATGGTTGGGTTATGTTACACAATCGAGTTTACCGAACTCACCCTTTATTTTCATCTCTGCAGAAATCCCCAACCATAGTGGGCTTGAGTCAGAAGGATTCGGAGTGGCCACATCATCTCGCAAAGTTGGTTTTTCTAAGTTAGTTTATTTTATTATTTTTATATTCTGATTTAATTTTGGGTTTTAAGTTGTAATAAAGCCGCTATTTAAATTTCTTTTTTCCGCTATGGTTTTATTTTCTGATTATATTTATACTATGATGAAATTGCTAATGTTAGGCTGCGTAGGTTTTCAAAATTAATGAATGTTTTCAAGACTCAACAAGCACAACAAATGGATAGCCTAAAGATTGATAAACAGGCTTTTCATTCAACTGCTGTTTTTACAAAGATCACCCCAATCACTTAAATCAGCGAATGCATACTAAGTCGTAAGTCCATGTGACACGTCAGATCTGGCCATAACGTCTGGGCCGGGTTTGGGGTGTTACAGAGTAAGAAGGCTTACACTTGGAACTTAGGATAGATGTTTAGGCTAACCTAAGCTCCCAATTAACTCATTGAATTGTGCTTACAAGTAGCAATTCCAGTTCACTCATCGATTTGCTTTTGCTCGATTGTCGAAAGCTTAAACGAGCTTCTCCTTGCTTTTCACCTTACTCGTAGAGGGTTCCAATAGATCTAATACTTTACAAATACATTCAACACAATAAAATATGGTCATTTACAACAAAAAAAAACTTAGATCTATCCTCCCTCCTCTTAAACCGAAAATCTGGCTAGCTAACTAAAATCTTTGATTTCCCTAATCAATTCTTGATTCTATTGCTTAAACATGATTCTAATAATCTTATATATCAATTTGTAATAGATCTAAATTAGTTTAAACACTAAAAATCTCATATTACAATTTTTCAAAAAAATCATCACACGTGAGCATTCAAGAGGGAAAATCATCAATTCTTTAAAATCCTTTAATGATCTTTCAAATTGATTTTAAAAGCCTTTTAATCAATTCAAAATAAGTTTAACTCTAATTGCTAGAAAAAGAATCAAAATCTAACCTTGACTGAAGAAGAAAAACAAGTTGAACTTTAATTGCTTGAAAACCTTTGGAAAAGAATGAGGAAATTCAGGAAGAATTTGAGTGTTTTCTTTAAAATTGAGAGAAAATCTTGTGTTTGGAATGTGAGAAATTCAATAAGATTGATGCGGTCGTTGAGAGTACCAAAAATATCCTATCCCTATAAAATAATAAAAGTAACAGTATAAGGGAACTAGGGTCAAATCCTCAGGGATTGGATTTGCACAATTGCTTGTTCCTCGAAATCCTAAACAGGATCGTGCCCAAGAGAACTTGTGTACCTAGAAAAAAAATAGATTTAAATTTTTTTTTAATTGAAAGTACGAAAATTAAAATTAAAATAGTAGAGATAAATAGAGTTGAGAAAAAGTTTCTTATAGAGAGATTCCAGCCTCCGGTTGTCTTGATCCGCCTTGGGTTCAATTCTTGGCTTTTAGGTGATCTTTCTCAAACAAAATAAGCCAGTTATAGTGGAAGAAGACTCCTACGACCACCAGCTCCAAGAATTTAAACTTACGATTTAGCGGAACTTGACTCTAGCCAACAATCGCTTCTGTGGGACCATATTATGCTAGATCATCATTCTTAATGGCGAATGCCACGCCATTTTGTCTCTTGGGCTCGCCAACCTTTCACGCAGTAAGTTAACGAACCGACTGTGCAACCTTCCTAAAGTATACAAAGCGGCCGTTCTTTGTACACATTAAAAAGATCATCTTTTAAGGGACATGGATGGAAGCGTCAGCCTGTAATGCGGAGAAACGATGAATACTCGTTGAGAAGGCTAAGTACGGATTCTAAGCCTCATGAACACTTTTTTGGGATTTTCGACAACCTTTGGCTAGATAGATTTAGTGGCTCATGCTTTTTGGGGAAAAAGAAATAAACATAATGAAAATAGAATTTTTATTGGAAAAAATATGGAAAGAACAAAAGGTTAAAATTTTTGGGAGAGGGAGTGTTTACAGAAAAGATGAGTGAAATTTGTGTCACTCCATCCCCTATTTATAGTACTAGAAAACCTAGTCTATTCCTAATTAAATTCTAAAAGATAAATACAAATAAATAAAGATAATTAAAGATAAATAAGGATAAATAAAGATAAAAGCTAAAATTAAATCTAAATAATAATCCTTAATAATTATCCTAATATAATTAGAATTAAAATAGAGTTTTGTGCTATAAAATCTCTTCTTTTGCATTTTTGCTCCCAAAATCTTCCACATTTTGCATTTTCAGGACCACTTCTCTCCTACTTCGCATGCTGGCCCAATTTAACTTTAAATTCATGCTTTTTGCCCTTAAATTTCCTTTTGCCTTCAATTTAGTCTCTATAAGATAAAAAACCATAAATAGCTCAAATTAGTAGGATCATACTAAAAATAAACATATAATTAATACATAAAAATATACCATCCTAGATTGAAGAAGAAAAACAAGTTGAACTTTAATTGCTTGAAAAACTTTTGAAGAAGAATGAGGAGATTGAGGAAAAAATTGAGTGTTTTCTTTAAAATTGAGAAAAGATCTTGTGTTTGGAATGTGAGAAATTCAATAAGATCTGTTTGTTTAGATAGAAAATGCTTAGATTGGTGTTTGGAAAATTGTTCAAACGAGAAAAATGATGGAAGAAATTGACATGAATAGGGATTTTAAACCACTATAAAAAAACTGACTTATAAAACATTGGTTTAATTTCTTTTGGGCAACTTTCAAGTTTGACCCTTTTGCAAATTAGTCCCTTTCCAATTAAAACACCTTTTTCTTAATTATTTTTAAATATGATTTCATTTTTAAAAATCGTTTTAAGGTAATCGATTTTCAAACACTGAATTCTAAATTCTCAAACCTAATTTTAGACTATACTATTATATTATTTTTTATCACTTTGAACTTAATTCCAATATTCGAGTCGAATATCCGGTCCACTGACCTGAATCTACAAGACCAAAATTTGGGATGTGACATATGTACCAATTTGATCAATTGTTAAAATTTTAGCAAGTTTCCATTATTGATTAATTGATGAATTAGGCTTGAAATTGATAGATATTGAGCTTAGATTGTGATAAGGAAGTAATTGTAAAGTTAGTTAAGCATGTTTGTTAGCTTTGTAACATTAAAGACCAAATTAAATAAATAAATAACCCATCATGAAATTATGTTATAAATAAAAAGTATAAGGTCCCTAATAAGAGTATGTGAAATCAGATTTTAATCCAAACTAGGAATTAAAAGTTATGCATAACCTAAGTTTATGGACTAAATTGAATAAAATGAAAAATATGTATGAAATCGATAAAGGGATTTATTTAGGATCATGCATTTTCTGGAATTGTGTGATAATGTATTATATAGATTTGGTATATAAAATATTTTTATAGACCAAGAATTAGATTAAAGTGAAGCTAATAGGGGAAAAAAAACAAATACTGTGGATTTATCCTTGAAGAATCTACCCGTTTTGTATTTTGAAAGGTAAGATTATATGGAGCTTACTATCTTTCCTTGAATTGTATGTATGTGTAACACCCCAAACCCAGCCTAGACGTTATGACCGTATCTGGCAATGTCATACGATAGTGTTTTTGAAACCTCGTTGTTACGATGAAAACATTCCATGTTGTTATCTTTAGTAAACCTTTGTTAAAACTTAGGAAGTCGTCTTTATACATTTAAAACATTTGTTTTAAAACATTTGTTTTAAAACATTTGTTTTGAAACATCCCTCGTTGTGGAAGTTTTAATAAAACAGTCCAAGTGATCATGCGTTTAGAAAATACTTTAACTTTTCCTACGACCAGCAGGTATAAATCCATAAAGTAAAATAAATAAATAAAAACCCAAATTTAAAACCAAAGTCCCAGAGGGTCCTTAAATTACAACCCAAATAATCAATAACAATCAAATTATAAATCGTAAATTGATAATACTCTAAAATGACATGTTTTTATATATTAATCATGTGTTTATTTTGAGCTTGAGCCTACTAATTTGAGCTATTTATGTCTTTTTATCTTTTAGGGACTAAATTAGAGGCGAAAAGTAAATTCAAGGGAAAAAGCGTCAATTTGGAGATTAAATGGGCCAATATGCAACGTGGGACAAATATGGTGCCAAAAGTGCGAACATGGAAGGCACAAGGACTTAAAAGCAAATAGAAGAGATTTTATTTTGGAAGGCTCTATTTTATTAGGATAATTAATATTAAGATAATTATTAGGATTATTTAATTTTAGGATTTTATTTTAATTATCTTTAATTAAAAGTATTTATCTTTTAGAATTTAAGTTAAATTAAACTATCTTCCTAGCACTATAAATAGGGGGTGAAGTGACTCTATTTGGTGTTCATCTTTTCTGTTAACACTCTCCCCCTAAAAGTCTTTTGTTCTTTCCATATTTTTTCTTTTAATAAAATTTCCTTTTCATAATTTTATTTTCTTTTCCACCATTATCATGAGCCACTAAAACCCTTCTAGCCAAAAGTTGTCAATATTTCCCCAAAAAGGTTCTTGAGGCCTAGAATCCGTACTTAGCCTTCTCGCCAAGTATTCATCGTTTCTCACTTTTCTGGTGGACGCTTGCTCTATGGCCATTAAGAAGTAAGCTTTTCAGCATATGCAAAGGCTGCCGCTTTGTATGTTTTGGAAGGATTGTATAGTCGGTTCATTAACTTACTGCGTCAGAGGTTGGCGAGCCAAAGAGACAAAATGGCGTGGGATTCGCCATTGAGAAGCGTTGATCTAGCATAGATTACTAGCTACTGTCAAGTTCCCTAAAAATCGTAAGTCTAATCTTTGGAGCTGGTGGTCGTAGGCGTCCTCTTCTACTATAACTGGCTTACTTGAGTCGAGAAGGATCATCCAAAAGCCAAGGATTGAGCCCAAGGCGGAATGAGACAACCGGAAGCTGGAACTTTCCCATAAGAATTTCTTTTCTCTTAAAACTCTCTTTATTATTTTTATTATTTTCGTAATCATAATTTCAGTAAACTTTAAATTCTGTTTTTATTTTATTTTTCTCTTTTAAAATCAATTCTTAAATTCTATTTTTTTTTATTTTTTCCAAGAATGCAGGTTTTCTTGGGCACGGTTCTGCCCAAGATTTCAAGAAACAAGCATTCGTATAATCTGGTCCCTGAGGATTCGACCCTACTTCCCCTTTACTATTTCTTTTTCGTTATTTTACAGGGAATAGGATATTTTTGGTGCTTTCAACGACGCATCAAATTTTGGCGCCGTTGCCGGGGACCGGCAACGTACTAATCTTGTTTTTCTTTGTTTTCTATGACCAGCTCTGCTCCAGGCACTCTTGTGTTCGACTCAGAAATCGAAAAGATTGCGAAAGCTAATCGAAAGGAAAAAAAACTAAGGAAAAAACAGTCAACGATGGTTGGAACTCAAAGCAATCCACCGCCAGAAATTAGAATCGACGACGAAGTAGAGTCTAGGGTTAACAAAAACCCTACTCGAACGTTAGAAAGTAAATAAGAAGAAGTCGATTCACCTGAAGAGGTCCTTGACGCCAGGGTTAATGAAAACCCAAATCAGGCGTAGCAACAGATGGCTCAGACAATTCGGCAACTGGCCAAAGCGCCGACAGAACAACCGTTACTATACATCGTGTATCCTACTATTGATACTGATTTTGAATTAAAGTCAGGCTTGATTCAGCTACTGCCAACTTTTCGTGGGTTACAAAATAAAAACCCCCACAAGCATTTAAAAGAATTTCGTATGGTTTGTTTAAGTATGAAACCTCAGGGGGTAACTGAGGATCAAATTAAATTGCGCGCTTTCCCTTTTTCCCTAGCAGACTCAGCTAGGGAATGGTTATTTTATTTACCTCCTGGATCCATTACAACTTGGGCTGATTTATCTCGCTTATTTCTTAACAGGTTTTTCCTTACATCACGAGCAGCTGAGTTAAGAAGAGAAATCGTGGGCATAAGGCAAAAAGACGCAGAGACTCTATACGACTATTGGGAGCGATTTAAGAAGTTGTGTGCAAGTTGCCCACAACACGGTATAACGGAACAGTCTTTGCTTCAGTACTTTTATGAAGGCCTAAAACCCATGGAAATGAATATGGTAGACGCCGCTAGTGGAGTAGCATTGGTCAACATGACTCCCCAATAAGCAAGAGACTTAATCTCTACAATTGCAGCGAATTCTCAGCAACTTCGAGCTAATCCTGAACCCCCTAGAAGGGTTCACCAGCTAAGTAATTCAACCTTAGAAGATAAAATTGATAGACTTACTAATATTATGAGCTCTCTTGTTGCAGAAAAAGTCAAACCGGCCCGAGTATGTGGAATATGTGCTACCTCTGAACATATAACTGATGCATGTCTCAGTTTGAGTGATGATACTATGGCTCATTTAGATGCTGTGGGAAATTTTCCTGGGCCACCACAAAGGCGATACGACCATTACGCAAATACCTACAACCCAGGATGGAGATATCACCCTAACTTAAGTTATGGGGCCAACCCATGATATAACCAACCGTATCAGAACCGAGTTCCACAACAGCCACGAGATTCAGGTAATTCTCTAGAAACTTTGGTCAAAAAATTAACAGCTAATATGCTTGATTTTCAACAGAAAATCGAAGCGTCTATAAGAGAATTGACCACGTCAATTGAGAAGATGAACTCTCAAGGGAAGCTGCCATCGCAAACAGAACCAAACCCGAGGCAAAATGCAAATGCAGTAACGCTGAGAAGTGGAAAGGTGTTAGAACCAATTCCTGGCAGAAATCTTGGCCAAGAAAGTGCCCGAAAAAAACTCGAAAACGATGAACAGGTACCAGCGAAACCCCCACTGCTGAAAATCCAACCTCTATTCCCAGGACGATTAAATCAATGTCGAAAAAGTAAGGAGGACAAGGCGATTCTCGAAACATTCAGGAATGTCGAGATCAATTTACCATTGTTAGACGCCATCAGACAGATTCCGCGGTATGCCAAGTTCCTTAAAGAGCTTTGTACCACCAACAAACGAAAACTAACAGGTAATGAAAAGGTAAGTGTTGGTGAGAATGTTTCCGCAGTGCTACAGCGGAAAATGCCCGTTAAATGCAAAGATAGGGGTATGTTCGCTATTCCATGCAAAATTGGCCATTTAGGAATTAAAAAGGCTATGTGCGATTTAGGGGCCTCCATAAATGTGATGCCTTATTCTATTTATGAATCACTTAATGCGGGTTTTTTGACAAAGACAGGTGTTATTATTCAATTGGCAGACAGGTCCATTGTGCATCCCGAAGGAGTCCTCGAGGACGTCTTGGTAAAAGTTAATGAACTTATTTTCCCTACAGATTTCTGCGTAATAAAGATGGAGGAGGACAACACTGCTGGATCTTCGGACCTCCTGTTGGGCCGACCCTTCCTTAGTACTGCTAGCACTAAGATCGATGTCTGAAGCGGCACTCTTATGATGGAATTTGATGGGGAGATCGTGAAATTCAATGACGCCATTAGCCATCCAAGCGAAATCTTGAGCGTAAACCGTGTCGACCTGGTTGACTCATTAGTAGACAAGACTTTTGAGTCAACTTATGAAGACAAAACTGAATATAGATATGATGATTATGAATTTGTTAAGATATTATTATCCTCATCAGAAACTAAGCTTCTACCTTCTGTTGTGCAGGCTCCAAATTTGGAATTGAAACCACTTCCCGCGTATCTCAAGTATGTATTTTTAGGAAAAGGTAATACATTATCCATTATAATTTCAAATAAACACTCTAAACCCGAGGAGGAAGGTTTGATCCAGGTATTAAAGAGTCATAAAGAGGCGATTGGCTGGACCATTGCTGACTTGAAGGGGATAAGCCCTTTGACATGCACCCACAAGATTTACTTGGAGGAGAACACGAAACCGAGGAGAGAGGCACAAAGACGCTTAAACCCGAAGTGGTGAAAAAAGAAATAATTAAGTTGCTGGATGCTGACATCATCTTCCCCATTTCTGATAGCAGATGGGTAAGTCCAGTACAAGTCGTGCCCAAGAAACGCAAGCGTGATAAGAAAGAAAAATGCTAAGGGTAACTTAGTACGGTCCGAAAGCGAGCGAATCTGTGGCGGTCTCAGACGATTACAGGAAGTTGAACGCTTATACTAGAAAAGATCATTTCCCTTTTCCTTTTATAGATCAAATGCTTGAACGTTTAGCTGGTAAAACTCACTTTTGTTGTCTTGATGGATATTCAAGTTTCTTCCAGATCCCCGTTGCGCCAAAGGACTAGGAAAAGACCATTTTTACATGCCCGTTTGGCACGTTTGCATACAGGAGGATGCCATTTGGACTTTGCAACGTACCAGCTACCTTCCAGAGATGCATGATGAGTATATTTTCCGAATATGTAGAAAAAATTATTGAAGTGTTTATGGATGATTTTACCGTGTATGGAAATTGTTTTACTGAATGCCTTGAAAACCTTACGATAATTTTGAACAGGTGCATAGAATTTAATCTTGTCTTGAACTATGAAAAGTGTCATTTTATGGTAGACAAAGGTTTGATTCTAGATCATATAGTCTCATCTAAGGGAATTGAGGCTGATAAGGCCAAAATTGACATTATAAATCTCTGCCATATCCCTCTACTGTTAGAGAGATACGTTCTTTTCTTGGCCATGCAGGATTTTACAGGCGTTTTATAAAAAGCTTTTCAAAAATAGCTGAACCATTGTGCGAGTTGTTGCAGAAAGACAAGAAATTTGAGTTTGACCCAAAATGCAAGGAGGCTTTTGATACACTTAAGCAAAAGTTGGTAATCGCCTTATAGTACAAGCACCGATTTGGAACTATCCCTTTGAAATTATGTGCGATGCAAGCGAAAGCAGCGTAGGAGCCGTATTGGGACAAAAGATAGCGAAAGAGCCTCATGTCATCTGTTACGCCTCAAAGACCCTAGATGCTGCACAAAGCAACTACACAACCACAGAAAAAGAACTTTTAGCTATTGTGTTTGCTCTAGATAAATTTCGATCATATTTACTAGGATCTAAGGTGATCATTTTTTCTGACCATGCAGCTCTTAGGTACTTGATCGCAAAGAAAGAAGCAAAGCCAAGGCTCATTAAGTGGATTTTATTGCTCCAAGAATTTGACATCGAGATTTGTGACAAAAAGAGGTGTGAAAACCTGGTGGCTGACCACTTGAGTAGGATAAAAACTCCGTTTGATGATGATCCCATAAAGGATGAGTTCCCCGACGAAAGCTTATTCTCAACTAAGGCTTACTATCCGTGGTATGCAGACATAGTTAATCTCTTAACCACGGGATCGTTGCCCGCTGAGTTAGCTCAATTTGTAAAAAACAAGCTTAGACGCGAAGCTCGAAATTACATATGGGACGATCCATACTTGTGGAAACATTGCTCAGATCAGATAATACGATGATGTGTTCCAGAAACTGAAGTAACCTCTATCCTTACTTTTTGTCACACAGAAGCTTGTGGAGGTCATTTTGGCCCTAAGCGGACAGCTCACAAGGTATTGGAGTGTGGGCTATATTGGCCTACAATCTTTCGCGACGCGCTTAACTTTTGTAAGTCTTGCAATAAATGTCAGCATACAGGTAATATCACTAGACGAAATCAAATGCCCCTATCCCCGATTCATGTATGTGCGATTTTTTATGTATGGGGCCTTGATTTCATGGGCCCCTTTATTTCTTCGTTTGGAAACGTATATATACTTCTTGCAGTAGACTATGTTTCTAAGTGGATAGAAGCAAAGCCTACTCGCAATGATAATGCTAAAACTGTTGTGGAGTTTCTAAGACGAACTATTTTTTTTAGGTTTGGAACACCTCGAGCTTTGATAACTGATCATGGCACCCACTTTTGCAACAAGGTCATGGAGGCATTATTATCAAAATATGGGGTTCATCATCGTATAGCAACAGCCTACCATCCCCAAATAAACGGCCTAGCAGAGGTTTCAAACAGGGAGATCAAGTCAATTTTGGAAAAAACGGCTCGACCCAACCGTAAGGATTGGAGTCTTCGGCTCAATGACGCGCTTTGGGCCTATCGGACGGCGTATAAGGGACCAATTGGTATGACCCCGTATCGACTTATTTTTGGCAAGCCGTGTCATCTACCAGTAAAGTTGGAGCATAAAGCTTATTGGGCTATTCGACAATGTAACATGAAGTTAGAACCCGCAGGGAAGGTAAGGAAATTGGAAATTCAAGAATTGGAGGAAATTCGCAATGATGCCTACGAGAATGCTCGAATTTATAAAGACAAAACAAAGTTGTTTCATGACAAAAATATAGTTCAGAAGCATTTCTCAGTAGGACAAAGAGTTTTGCTTTATAACTCCGTATTAAAGCTATTCCCAGGTAAGCTTTGATCTCGGTGGCAAAGTCCTTTTATTGTGACTGAAGTATTTACGCATGGCGCAGTTGAAATAGAGAGTGAAAAATCAGGAAAGCGGTTCACAGTCAATGGTTAACGGCTGAAGCCATTTTACGAGAATTTCCAAGCCCACACGGTCGAGAAAATTCAGTTAGAACCACCATAAAACCGTTTAAGGCGTCGAGCTAACGACGTTAAACAAGCGCTTATTGGGAGGTAACCCAATCTTTAATTTTAAATTTTATTATTTTTATTTTTATTATTATTTTTTTATTATTTTATTTTATTTTATTTTGTTTTATTTTTAATTATTTTAATAAAATTCTCTTCTTTTAAATAGATGAACCGAGACGGAGGTAAAGTGCAATAGGAAGAAAAGCCTTAACTCTGCAGCCAAACAGCCCCACTCCAGCCCATATCACTATCTTTATTCCTGCCCTAGACCAACCCTACACCTGCAGCCAAATAACCTTGCACCTGCAGCCAAACACCACTTTTCAGCAACTAAAAAACCCCCAATCCCTAAAATTTTCTCTCATTTCCTTCCATAGCCGCCGCACCCATCTCCCCAACCCCCCTCACCGTCGATTTCCGTCCAACATGGTGCGAACTCGCAGCCGCGCAGCCACCAAGCCCTCTTTCACCTTGAACCAACCCCGGCGCTGCTTCTCCGCTCCTCAAGCCGTCGACTTAAGTGCCGACACCCCCTCCTCTTCTTCTTCTTCTTTCTTGCCGATGCATGGCGCTACTCCTTCGCCAACGATTTCTCCCACACTGACCGAGCCGTCTGGCAACACACCGCACGCCTCACCCAAACCATCACCGAACCCCGACGAGGCCACGAGGCCACGACGGTACCCAACAAAACGGCCTCCTCCTCGTCTCACAACGCAAGTAACGTCGCACCACCGTCACCTCTCCAAGTGCCATCTAAACGGTAATTTACGGTTTGATACTACTACTAGCCTGAACAGGTATGATCGCTTACGCCACAAACAACTCGTACCTTGCAAATGCTTATCATTGCCTGTTTTGGATGCTCTGCAGATTGGAACTGACGTCACCAGTTATTTTCACAATATTGGTTGGGTTAGGAATTTTGATATTTCTCATTGTGCATATTATGAACTGGTGTTGGAATTTTATTCTACATTTCACTTTCATCGACACGGTAATATTTCGTTAGACACACCTGATGTTATTCGATTTCGACTGCTTGGTACTTTGCATCGCTTGTCCATTACCGATTTTAACATAGTACTATCTTTTGTAACTGAGGACTATTCTATGAGCAGTAATTATGAACACAGTTTATGTACTTTTCCTGTAGATTTTGAAGCTAACGAGGCCTTTGCTTTATTAACTGATAATGCCAAATCCACATATAGCCCGGAAACCTCAAAGGATTTGTGGTTTCGTAACCCTGCCTTATGTTACATACACCGTTATTTGGCCTATAATTTTTTAGGCCGTCGAGATGCTCCAACTACCGTCTCAAAGACGGAATTATTTTTATTATGGTGTATGTATACTGGTCGTCCGGTAAACTTGGGCTATTGGTATGCGCTACAATTTGAGCATGTTATAAATGCAAAACGACCTCTAATTTTGGGCTCTTTTATTACGCAACTGTTATTTTCTCTACATGGTACTAATGCTCCTGTTTCAGAATTACATGTTGCTTGTCAGGCCGATCCTTTGGATGCTCGATGTCTCGACTCGATGGGGTTGCTCGTTGGCACTCCATCATCCTTTCTTTTTGTCCCTCCAGGCTTTCGCACCGCACCAACTGAACGAGTCTTTTGACGGCGACATCATGACAACACACCCACTCAAGCCCAACCTTCGATGACCATTGAACAACGCCTCGAGCGTATCGAGGCTCGACTCGACACTTTTGGCCAGCAACTAATGGACCTCATCACCGTCATACGCGAACGACAGTGATTACACGGGGAGTTCTTCTAAACTTTTCTTCTACCTATTTATTTATTTACTCCACATCGAGGACTATGTGTTTTAAGTGGGGGGAGGAAGTTATTCATTTCATTTTAGCTGCTGGTTTGGTTGTTGCTATTGTTGTTGGCTCTCTATTTTTTTTGGAATATCTTGCCTCTTTTCATGCCCAAGAATTTAACCAAGACTTTGCCCACTGTTTGACTTTCATGCGTGATTCTTACCTTCTAGGGAAGTTATGATTTCTTCCCATAGTTGATGCTATCTCCACTGCTTTATTTTTATTAGGCTAAAAATAATTGTGATTAATGGAGTTAACTCTATCTTGCTTTTTGTAAAATTGATCATGTTTAATATAAAGTGAACACTTAAAATGATTGCATGCTTAATTAATGTTCATGGCTATTAGGTGATTATTAAAACTTATTTTTGACACTTAAATTTTTTCTTTCCTAAGTTCTCATGAATTTTTAATATCGTTTAATTTTTAATAAATGTTTTCCATGGTTATGAGTACAGCTTAAATCATGACTGACTAAGTAACCGGGGTAGGGTGCTTGGGTTGTTATTCTACTTCGCGTCAAAAGGTTGTGTGATGTGACAAGTAAAACTCCGCTAGCCGAGGTTATGAGTATTGCCCAAATCGTGACTGACTGAGTAACCGGGGTAAGGTGCTTGGGTTGTCATTCTACTTCGCGTCAAAAGGTTGCGTGTCGTGTTGGGTAAAACTCCGCTAACCGAAAATAAAAAATTTTAGGAGTATGTTGGGCTGAGTAACGGGGGTGGGTGCTTGGGTTATCATCTCTCTTCGCGTCAAAAGGTTTAATATATTCCTAAGTAAATAAATAATAATAATTTTTTTAAAAAATTCAAAAAACAGAAAAAAAGGAAAAAAAAAGAAAAAAATAAGTACTAATAAAGTTGCACTTCGGGGACTAAAGGAGGAAATAATTAAGGTGTCTTAGTAGGTTTGGTAATTTACCTAAATAGCATAACTCAAGTCGATCTTAATTTTTGTGTGAATTAATTGGAATACTTTTTCTGTTTTACTTAAAGCAAGCTTAGAGGTCTCTTTATTTTTCATATGCATTTTTAACTAATTTTTATGAAACTTTGGAGTGGTATTTCTTTTATGGCAGAATCTAGCTTTCATAGTCGATAGGAAACATACTTGAGGGCAAGCATGGGCTAAGTAGGGGGGAATTTGATAATACTCTAAAATGACGTGTTTTTATATATTAATCATGTGTTTATTTTGAGCTTGATCCTACTAATTTGAGCTATTTATGTCTTTTTATCTTTTAGGGAGTAAATTAGAGGCGAAAAGTAAATTCAAGGGAAAAAGCGTCAATTTGGAGATTAAATGGGCCAATATGCAACGTGGGACAAATATGGTGCCAAAAGTGCGAACATGGAAGGCACAAGGACTTAAAAGCAAATAGAAGAGATTTTATTTTGGAAGACTCTATTTTATTAAGATAATTATTAGGATTATTTAATTTTAGGATTTTAATTTAATTATCTTTATTTATCTTTAATTAAATGTATTTATCTTTTAGAATTTAAGTTAAATTAAACTATCTTCCTAGCACTATAAATAGGGGGTGAAGTGACTCTATTTGGTGTTCATCTTTTCTGTAAACACTCTCCCCCTAAAAGTCTTTTGTTCTTTCCATATTTTTTTCTTTTAATTAAATTTCCTTTTTCATAATTTTATTTTCTTTTCCACCATTATCATGAGCCACTAAAACCCTTCTAGCCAAAAGTTGTCAATATTTCCCCAAAAAAGGTTCTTGAGGCCTAGAATCCGTACTTAGCCTTCTCGCCAAGTATTCATCGTTTCTCCGCACTACGGGCTGACACTTCCGTCCATGGCCATTAAGAAGTAAGCTTTTCAAATATGCAAAGGCGCTTTGTATGTTTTGGAAGGATTGCATAGTCGGTTCGTTAACTTATCACGTCGAGGTTGGCGAGCCAAAGAGACAAAATGACGTGGATTCGCCATTGAGAAGCGTTGATCTAGCATAGATTACGGCTAGAGTCGGTTCCCTAAAAATCGTAAGCCTAATCTTTGGAGCTGGTGGTCGAGGCATCCTCTTCCACTATAATCGGCTTACTTGAGTCGAGAAGGATCATCCAAAAGCCAAGGATTGAGCCCAAGGCGGAATGAGACAACCGGAGGTGGAACTTTCCCATAAGAATTTCTTTTCTCTTAAAACTCTCTTTATTATTTTTATTATTTTCGTAATCATAATTTCAAGAACTTTAAATTCTTTTATTTTATTTTCTCTTCCAAAATCAATTCTTAAATTCTTTTTTTTTTTTTTCCAGAACGCAGTTTTCTTGGGCACGATTCGCCTGAGATTTCGAGAAACAAGCATTCGTATAATCCGGTCCTTGAAGATTCGACCCTACTTCCCCTTTACTATTTCTTTTTCGTTATTTTACATGGAATATGATATTTTTGGTGCTTTCAACTACGCATCATAAATTGAAAACCATGAAGTCCAAAAATTACTGTGGTCACCATTGAGTCCTCTGTCGCACCGATCCTTCTAAGTTTGGGGATTACCTGTGTACATGAAACAAAAAGTGTGAGTTTACGTAAACTCAGTGTGTAATCCCGCAGAAACAAACAAACAATCAATATTCACAGTGCACAGTTGAACAGTCTTGGGCCTAAGCCCTTTTCAGTATCAGTGACAGTTTGGGCCTTAGCCCATCTTAGTACAGTGTCAAAAATGCAGTAGGGCCTTAGCCCATCACAGTACCAGTAGCAGTAACAGTTATGCAGTAGCAAAATCCTACCCAACCAGCCTTTACACACTATCTTCGTCCAATCCTACACTCCATGTGGGGATATAATCAACCCACCCATCCCTACACTCTAAGTAGTACCGAATGCAGCACAAAATAGTAGTTTGTTGCTGAGCTGCCAGTAAATTAGGCTTAAAGCCTTTTAGTACACTTCCTCCGAATAACAACCCCTAACCTAATGCAATGCAACATATAATGGATGATATGCTATTATGCAATTTTAGTACATATATTCAGTTCATATATTAACATGCTCAGTAGGTTCACAGTCGACTTGGGCGACTCATGCAACCTTAGAAACATTTCGGTAAAAATGGGCTCACACGCCCATGTGATCTGCCCGTGTGGGCCCATATGCCCATGTGATCTGCTCGTGTGGGCCCACACGCCCATGTGGCCCACTCGGCCCAAATTGGCCTTGGCCGTGTGATTCATTTTTAATGTAACCCATGCTAGCTAAATATTCATATATGTTTTCACTATTTACTTACATATTCATTCAAAGTTGTCTACTTGAGTCACTGTCACTAAATTATTTATATCTTGAGCTACAGAATTCCAAATTAAGATTTTTGAAACTAAACTCAAATACCTTTCCACCATAAAATTTTCAAAATTTATAGATTATCAATTAAGTATAGTAAAATCTTCAAATTTATCCCTATTGTACTGCTTGACAACTTCAACCTTTCCTTACTAAAAATTATTTATCTCTTAGTATAAAATTTGGATGATGTTTCTGTTTGTTTCTCTTTAAAATAAACTCGTTAAGGATTTAAACATATAAATTTAAGCCCCTAATTAATTTTTTTACAATTTTTGATGATTTTCCAAAGTCAGAACAGGGGACCCCAAAATCATTCTGACCTTGTCTCACAAAATTTATTATATCTCATAATTTACAATTCCATTGCTTACACTGTTTCTTCCATGAAAAACTAGACTCAATAAAATTTAATTTCATATTTTATTCAACCTCTAACTCAATTTCCACTATTTTTTATGATTTTTCAAAGTTAGACTACTGCTGTTGTCCAAAACTATTTTAGTGCAAAATGTTGATTTCCAAGTTTATAACACCTTATTTCCTTTCTCTAAAAATTTTTTCGCATCATTTTTCTCTTATTTCTCTTATTTCTCGACAGCAAGAAATTTTGACTTTTTTACCAAATCTCGTTTTCTGCGTTTCGGGTACACACTTGATATCGTTTCTGATGCGTAAGCACTCCTAAGCCTTCAGAACTTAAAAATCGACCAACATATCTCCAGATTAATCACTTAATTCATTTTTAATCAACCAATTTTGAAAGGAACTCAACTAAAAACCTAACAAAACCCTTACCTCACTTGAGTAACTACGACTTCGCACAATCACAGCATCGATTCAAAACCACCAGCCCCATGATTAACTCCTACACACCAAAAAGGAATCCCCCTTTTAGAGATTAACCAAGAACGATTAACAATAGACAAAACCATTACTTTTTGAACATGCACAACCAACGATGAACAACCGAATCAATTGGAAAAAAGAAAAAAAAAAGAAACGAAATGGGAAAAAATAATGGAAATTTCGGCAGCAACTAGGGGAAAGAATCGGCAAAGGAGAGAAAAAATGAGAAGAAGAAAACGTCAGAAAAAGTTTGGGGAATTGGAGAGAAAACCGAAACTCTATTATTATTTTTTTACTTTTTTATTTTTTATTTGCAACAAAAAGATAATCAGATTATTTTTTGATAACCTCTCCCCAATTATCTCCTAAAATCACTTCCTATTAACCCACTAAAACACAACTACTCAGAATTTTACCCCAACACAACTCTTAGTCGAAATTGGAGCAAAAATACTGTCTCTACGCCATCATAGAGAATTGAACACAGGACCTCCAACACTCCACTTAACCACCAGACTAGCAAGCCCATTCTGATATAAGCTTACCAACAATTAAACTTAAGCCCTTTGCACAAGGTTAAGGCCTTATTTATAAAAATACCAAAATTTGCCCAAGTAAGGCTTGAACTTAGGACATCTCACGCACACCCAAAACACTTAACTACTGAAGCAGATACACACTTGTGTGTCACACATACACGAAATCAAATATTAAAATTTTGGGACGTTACAGTATGCTTTTGTTTATTTCATTATAATTCAGTTTGAACATAATTTTAAATATTGATTAAGTTGACATGCATGGCTAGAAAATGAAATGGAATTGGATTGAATTGAAATAAAATAAGAATGATGTTTGATATGAAATAGTATAGGGTATGAATATGAAAATTTGAATGATTACAGGATGTGAAAATGCAAATGTGACTAGTTACAAGGTTTGATAGTGAATGTGGATAATTACAGGGTATGAACATGTGAATATGAATGATTACCGAGTATAAACATATGAATATGGATGATTACAGGGTATGATAATGCAAATTTAAATAATTGATACCCATATGAACTTAGTAAAAGGTTAGGATATGATTGAAATGCCAATAGGGTCATATGCACGCTTGTACATTATATGTGATGATACGAAGATTATGACAGGTTAAATTGAGATCTAACATCTGTTACGGATCATCGAGTATTATTTATCTCTATAGAGACTTTGGTACAGTAGAGGTATGTAATTGAAAATGTTTAAAATTTTGATGCCTACAGGCTTTGCACTTCGGTGCCTTGGTGTGGTGTAGTTCAAGCCCATACGAGCTATCTGGTGTGGTGTAGTTCACCCGTGTGTCCGAGTCTATTTTACTAGGGTTTGATTGGGCGGAATATTTAAAATGAATTTTAAAATAGAAAAATGACTAACAAACCAAATTTTGATATATTATAATGATATGTGAACCAAATCGAAATGGTATGAAAATTATAGATTGATGATTGTACATGATATTGTAATGACCTTATATTGTATGGTATGAACTTGGTGATGTTTTGGTTATGTTATTATGTCTAATCCTTATGTGTATCTATGCATTTAAGCTCACTTGTTGGTGACATTTTGTGTCTAGTTTAGCCAAATGTAGCTAAAACTATGGTGGTTAACATACTTATATATAACCAAGGCAAGTATTGTAATTTCCATTTGAATTTACTAAGCATTTTAAGTGCTTACTATAATTATTCTCCCTATTTGTAGATCATCAACTTGTGAAACTCACCGAGCCGGATTAGTGTGGATCACACACTATCATCAATACTGTAGAATTATGTTCATTTTGAGTCTTAATATTATGGCGTGTATATAAGGGTATCTTGTTGTGTAATTGTTCATCCTTGAGTGGATACTAATGTGGTATTTGTGGCGATGGTTGAACTTGTTTGATAAGCTTGATGTATGACATATTTGATGTATAGCTTCGGTCATGTTTGATGCCATTTGGTTTGATGATTTTAAGTTTGCATAAGTTAGATATGTTAAGGTTTGCATAGTGAAGTAATTTGGTAAGTTAACTTTGTAAATAGTTTGAAAATGTTGACATTTTGAACATGAGTTTTATGCCATTTGAATAATTGTTTTCAAAGGTGTTGTAAGCTTGATTTGGCATGTGTAGACATGATATAATATTGGCGGAATTAGTATATACATAATATGATGAGTTGTGTTTGGTTGGAAGCATTGAATATATACCGATGTGATTTTTTCCAAATAGGAGTGACGTCGCAACAACAAGTCCCAAATGTCACGATGTCGAGATTTCAAAAGTCGCAACATAATTCATTGACTAATAATGTTGCAATGTGCAGAACAAGATTTTTTTGACGTCAACTTGCAAATTTTGATAACTTTTCAACTAAGTCATTAACTAATCTTAGGTTAGTATAAGAGCTTTCATAAGCTCGTATAAGACCAATGATTGATTTTTACATCATATTGAAAGACGTTTTATACCAATTAGCATGTTGTAATGATTGAATTGTATTGAATTTATTATAGTTGCTCTAACAACGTATGTGGTATCCTTAGTTCGAACCTGACGATTGAGTCGTAAAAGGGTGTAACATTTTAAGTCTTCTGATAAAGCCTTAATTAGCACCCTAATGGATCATCAATGAAGCTTGCTAATGTTAATGGTGTGTGTGGGCACATCATGAAAATGAAGGACATTGCAGTTCAACTAAAGGCTCTTGAAGTTGAGTTGTCTGGCTCTTTCCTTGTGCACTTTATAGTGAATTCACATTCACCACAATATGGACCTTTCAAAATATCTTATAACAAACCTAAGAAAAATGGTCAATTAATGAACTCTTGGCCATACGTGTTCAAGAAGAAGAAAGGTTATCAGGTGAACTAATTGAAAGTGTGTTGGAAAAATATTCAGTTCAAAAAATGATTTTCTTGCATAGTGAAAAATAAAAAATTGAAATTCAACCCAGTTTGTGATATTTATAGCAATAGACCCTAGATTAAATTTGCACCTTTGTTTTCGGATAGACGGATCCTTGTTTTCTCGGCTTTCAACCAACCAATCTTCTTAGCTATTCTTGTACCATGAACTACTTTGAGTGTGGGCTTAAATGAATCGAATCAAACACAGAACCAGAAATAGTTTTCTTTTCTTTAGTTTGAAAATGAAACATCTCTTTTCAATAGAAACAGAAAAAAAATTATTTCGAAAAATATATTAAATACTTAGAGAATAAAACTCTCTATTTTCGGGCAGAATAACAATATTTGAAAGTTGTATTTTTAGGGAGAAGAAGTAGAATCCTTCTTGAAATGTACAGGTTTATTTCAACTAGAAAAATGAACTCCTAGTCTAACTAGGAGTATAGGTGGCGGCAACCCCAGTTAAAATTACTAGGATTTGTTGTCCATCCTTTTAACATGAAGAGCTTTTGGGCCTCTCTCATATCAGGTCCAATTACAAGTATTGACTGAGCTTTTAACTCAATACTTTATATTTCGATTCATCCCAATATTTTTTTTTATTTCCCCAAATAAACATATTAGTATTTTTCCAATTAAATAATCTTCTCAACCCAATTCTAATCCTATTAAAATTGTGATGACTTTACCATAAAAGAATCTATGAGAAAACATATTAAATATTTCTACATCCAACAATTCACCATGACCAAATGATTTATTTCTATTTTCGAACTTCGTTTAATGAAAGAAACATAAAATTATTTCCAGGTCATTTTCATTTTAGAGAAAGCCACATTCATTTCCAGATGATTCCATTTCTCCATTTTCATTTTTATTTTAGAGAAAATCATAATCATTTCCAAATGTTTCCTATTTCTCCATTTTCACTATGTCTATCTATTTTTGTTTATTTGATTTAACATGTAATTTATTTTAAAATGTTAGAAATATATTAGAGTAATCTAGGTTTAGACCACAGGAGAGCTATAAAGAAAGTGATGAGTTACCTTAAAGGGACCAAGGATTACATGCTTATGTATAAACGAATTGACAACCTAGAGGTAGTTGGTTACTTAGACTCAGATTTTGTTGGATGTGTTGATTTAAGAAAATCAACATTTTGGTACATTTTTAAGTTAATTGGTAAAGCAATATCTTGTAGAAGTGCAAAGAAAACCTTGATTGCCACTTCTATCATGAATGCCGAGTTTTTTTTTTTTAATTTGAAGCAACCTCACCTGTCGTATGGTTGAAAAGTTTTATACCAAGGCTTAAAATTGTAGATTCTATCTCTAAGCCATTGAAAATTTATTGCGATAATTCAAATATTTTTTGGTTAAAAAAAAAAAGTGGCAGTCAAAGTAAACACATTGACATAAAGTATTTTACTATGAAGGAATATGTTAGAAATAATAAAGTGGTCATTGAATACATTAGCACTGAATTAATTATTTTTTATCCTTTAACGATAGCTATGCCACCAATGAGCTTTAAGGATCATGTAGTACGAATAGGACTTGGTTCCATATTATGATTTTGTTTTATGATAAATTAACATTAGTAATGAAACTCTTATTTGTTTGGGTGTTGTTTTCTCATTTTTTGTGTACACATTTATGTTGAGAATAACACTTTTATTGGACTTTTAAACATACAGTTTATTCATTTAGTTATAAATGGACAACTGTTGAAGAGATGGAATGCACAGTGATACATGGAAGATAATACTTGTTTTTTAGAGGGCTTATTGCCATGATTCATGTGTTATGTTTCTTTTCCTAAGAACAAAATTTTGAGGATTTTGAGTACTAATGCAAGTATATACAGACCAAGTCATAGAATTTAAGTTTTTTTCTTCATTAAGTGTTTTGTTTATATAAAACTCTCAAATGTTTTCCTCTTATTTATTAATTTAAGTTATGTTAATTAAAAACATTATTAATGATGGTTATGATGTAACCAAAATTTACATATCTTTATTAACATAAATGATGCTTAAGTTTCTTCAATAACTTATGCATTTATTGAAGGTGTTAACGTTTCATTTGAAAGAAGCATAAAATGTATGAATGCAATACAATTTTTATGGGAAAACGTGCATATATATACAGAAGTTGTGAAGAGGTCCCTATGCTCAGCAATTCGTAAAAATATATACCATATAAATGAGTTGTTAAGAGCATAGAAGAACTGATACACATAAAAACAAACTCAATGGTTGGAGGTTAAATTTTATTCTACTTTTAATTAATTTTTCATGTTTTAATATTTAGAGATATCTAATGTCATTTGTAGATTTTCTAACATAAGATCCAAAATTTTGATGAACATTACTAGTCATTAGTTCTACTCTTTTAAGGTTGTTCTCTGGTTTCTCAAAAGAACCCAAGATGGTTAGGAACACCTTATCTTTTTCATTGGCCTAGCCTAAGGACTACGAGTTTACCTTTTTTTTTTTTAACAAATGATCATGATAGTAACATGTGCCATTGTGCATGGTTAAACAACTTGGAATCCTTCTGAGTATCATATTAAACAATTAGTTGATAAATTTTTTCGTTTAATTTTTTAAATAATCTGTGTTCGATACATATTTTGCTATATATTTTGGGATATAACCTTAAAAAAACTTGGAATACAAAGATAAAATTTTAGTTATATTCACACACTTGAAATTCTATACCCCTACTTTTTAACTCGAGAATTTAGTCCTAAGCTACTTTGATTTAATAACTAAATCAAAGGATTTCCATTAAATTGAATTATAATATTTTAACATAAAAAAGTTCCTCATATGATTAATATTACACACATGGAAGGCCAAATAAATAAGAAAAGTTCCTCATATGATCAATATTACACACATGGAAGGCCAAATAAATAAGAATTATGTATCTTGTATTTTAAGGTTTTTCAAAACTAAATGAAAAAAAAAATCAATAATTGTAATAAAAAGTTAAGCAATGCTACGAACAATGTTAACACCTTGTGGAACTATGAAAGAATAAAGATGAGCACAAAGAGATGTTTATGCAATTCAATTTTCCTACATCTGTAGAGCCTTGCCTAGAGAGATAATATACTATCTTTCCACCTTGTACAACAATTATTTAAGTCTTATTACACATCAGTATAGCAACCAGACATTTTCTCCCAAGATCTAGATCACTCTCCTCTATATCTTCCCCTTGAAAACTTAGATTGTTCATGTCCTCACAATAAGAATTCCTAGTGAACAAGTTAAGCACTAAACTTATAAAAGTCTAATATATAAATATTATTTTCAACTTGCTAACTTATTACATCAATTACAATGAATCTCCCCCATCAAAGTAGTAGTTAAAGAAGCGTAAGCAATATCCTTATAAAGTCTAAAATATTATCGAGATGTTAAAGATAATTCTTCAATATAATTCCATCCAATCTCCTAAAATCAAAGGATTCGATTGCTATTTGAACTAATCTAATATTTTAGGTATATTTCTTTGTGAAAACAGAACGTCAATAATGACAATAAATTGCAAAGAGAGAGAGAGAAAAAATATAACACACAAAATTTTACGTGGAAACCCTTTTAGGAAAAAACCACGGATAGAGGAGAAGAAAATTCACTATGTCGAATTCGAATGATACAAGAGGAGAGAAGATTATGTACATTTATAGGTTTAAAAACCTTATTCTAATCAAAGTAAAATAGAAGTAATACGGTAAGATTAACACACCTTATTCTATAGAGGAAGTAACCTTTTATACAGATTTTACTTGTGCAGCTTGTACCGTATTGCGGGGCCTCTAATCCCCGCACCCCCAATTGCAACCTCATCTAGTATTTTTCTTATTGGGGATCTACAATGGGCTGTGGTCTTTTCCCTCGTAGATCCCCCTATCTTGACACTTGTATTTTATTTTTAACAGGATTTTGGGTCACAACAACTTCTAACAATCTCCACCCTGTCACAAATTCTCAACGAACAAGTTCTCCACCTCTTCCATGAAACCCCTTAAGGATTTATCCTCAACAATAAACACTAACCAAGTCTAAGCAATGCTCAAACTTGGTTATAGGAAGTGACTTAGTCATCATATCTACAGGATTAACATGAGTACTAATTTTGCTCACAAAAATATCACCACGAACAAAATGATACCAAACATCAATGTGTTTTGTTCTCTCATGAAACATTTGATCTTTCGTAAGGAAGATGGCACTTTGACTGTCACAAAATCTGTACTAATTTGAAGGTCCCCATTGAGTTCACTAATAACCCCTTTAACCAAATAACTTCTTTACAAGCTTTAGTAATCGTCATGTACTCAGCTTCAATGGTAGACAAAGCGACAATAGTATGCAAAGTGGCTTTCCAACTGATTGCACAACCCCAATTGTAAATACATAACTTGTGAGAGATCTTCTTTTATCAAGGTCTCCAACAAAATCAGTATCAACATACCTAATGACTTTATCTTTATTTCTTCCAAACTGTAAGCAAACATCAGTAGTACCTTGTAAGTATCTCAAAATCCACTAAACTGCTTTCTAGTGTTCTTTACTGGGATTCGACATGTATCTACTAACTACACTGACAGCATATGATAAATATAGACGTGACCAAACCATAGCATACATAATAGATCCCACTCCATTAGAATATGGAACATTTGACATATAGTCAATCTCATCATCTGATTATAGAGATAAAGCTGATGAAAGTTTGAAATGGGCTACTAAAAGAGTACTAACATGCTAAGCACTCTACATATTAAACTTGCAAAGAACTTTCTTAATGTACCCTTTCTGACTTAGGTACAATTTACTTGCTTTTCTATCTTCGAGAATCTCCATACCAAGTATCTTCTTTGCTGCTTCCAAATCTTTCATCTCAAATTCTTTAATGAGGTAGGCTTTGACATTTCTTATCTCTCATTTATCTTTCGTTGCTATCAACATGTCATCAACATAGAGGAGTAGGTACACAAAAGAACCATCACTATTTTTCTTAAATTAAACACAATTTCCAAATATGCTTCTTTTGGAATCATGAGTAGTCATAAAAGAATCAAACCTCTTATATCACTGCTTTGGTCTGTTTCAAGCCATAAAGGGACTTTTTCAACAAGCAAACATAATCCTCTTTTTTTGCGACTGAAAAATCACCTGGTTGTTGCATGTTAATATCCTCCTCAAGTTCTCCATGCAAGAACTTTGTTTTTACATCTAACTGTTCGAGATTCAAATCATACATGACCACAATAACAAGCAAGGCTCGAATCGAACTATGCTTCACAATTGGAGAAAGCATGCCTGTGAAGTCTGCGCTGGAATCTGACTGTTTATATCTGGGTTCTTCAACTCCTGGAGTCCCTTCTTTCCTTTTGAACACCCATTTTCAATGAACAACCTTCTTACCTTTAGGAGGCTTTACAGGATCCCATGTTCTGTTCTTGTGGAGTGATTCCATCTCTTCTTGCATGGCAAACATCAACTTTTCTGAGTCTTTACAGCTATCTGAGCCTGAATAAGTTGATGGCTCTTGATTTGTATCTATATCTTTAGCCACATTTAAAGTATAAGCAACTAGATCAGCCTCGACATACCTCTTTAGAGGTTTAATTTCCCTTCTAGTTTTGTTTTTAGCAATAGCATATTATGGTGAAAAAGCAACACTTTTCTGAATTTCTGTACTATCTTAAGGAGTTGACTCTGTTGTAGATACTGGATCAATCTGAAGCTCCACCTTCTTTTGCTATTTTTTTATTTGAAGAGTCTTTAAGAGATAAGTTAGGCAGGATAGCAATTTCATAAAAAATAACATCTCTACTAATCAAAACTTTTCTATTTACAGGACACTATAAATTATATCCTTTTACACCAGCCTTATAACCAAGAAAAACACATTTAATGGATCTCAATTCCAATTTTCCATTATCAACATGAGCATATGCAAGACACCAAAAAATATTTAAATCAGAATAATCAACAAGATTACCAGACCATACCTCTTGTGGAGTCATTTTCTATATGGAAACGGATGGAGATCGGTTGATCAAAAAACATGCAGTAGAGACTGCTTCAACCCAAAACGACTTTAGCAAATTAGCATTTAACAACATACATCGAACATTTTCCATGATTTTTCTGCAATGCCATTTTGTTATAGAGTATGACAATATGTCAAGTGTCTCATGATCACTTCTAATTTGCACAATTTGTTAAACTCATTAGAACAAAACTCTAAGTCATTATCTCTGCGGAGGTATTTTATCTATTTTCCTCTTTTTTTTTTCTCAACCATAGTTTTCCAAGACTTGAACATGGAAAACACATCGCTTTTCCGCTTCAGGAATAACGCCCAAACTTTTTTGGAAAAATCATCAATAAGTGTTAGCATATAATTATCTCCATCTCTCAAAAGCACTCTGGATGGTCCCCAAAGATTAGAATGAATATAATCCAACGTTCCCTTTGTGTTATGGACTCCTGTGGTGAATCGAACTCTCTTTTGCTTCCCAAAAGTGTAGTGCTCACAGAACTTCAGTTTGCAAATCTCTTGCCCATCAAGAAATCCTCTTTCGCTCAATCCTGCCATGTCGTTCTCACTCATATGCCCTAGACACATATGTCAAAGTCTAGTAATATCATCATCTAACAAGAAAGATGAAGTGACGATTGCATTATCAGTAATAGTAGAACCCTGCAGAATATATAACTTGGCAGTTTTTCTCTGCCCTTTCATCACAACGAGGGAACCTTTGGAAATCTTCAGAATTCCACTTTCAGTTATGTATTTGTGTCCTTTTGAATCAAGAATGCCACTAAGTGTTCTAATGACTCCATCAAACATCTTGTTTTTTATTGTGCCGACACCTGCGATTTTACATGAAGCATTATTTCTCATCAAAACAACACCTTCAGACACTGTTTCATAAGTTGTAAACCAATCTCGATTGGGACTCATAAGGAAAGCGCAGCTAGAATCAAGAATCCACTCTTCGCTCACTTTAGAATTGCTAGCAGAAACAACTAGAAGTTTACAATCGCTGTAGTCTTCTACAACATCAACTTCATCAGATTTTTCTGGTTGTTTTCTCTTTTGATTTGCAGTCTCCTTTTTTATCTTACTCTGTAACTTACAACACTTAGATTTAATGTGTCCTTTCTTCTTGCAGAAGTTACATGTTTTACCTATGTTTTAAGATCTTGATCTACCCTTAAATTTACTACGAAGATTTCGATCATTTGTCCTTCTACGATCATCATCGATATTTCGTTCTTGTCTCCTACAAACAGTGAGACCCTCTCCCTAGGAGTCAGATCCAACCACAAGATGTTTCATCTTATCATACGAGGTCAAAGAAGTATAGACCTCATCAATTATGAGAGATTCCCGGCTATAAAAAATCGTGTATCTAAAGGTTGAATAAGACGGGGGTAACAAACAAAGTAGAATCAACCCTAAATCTTCTTTATCATACTAAACCTCTGCGAGCTCCAAATCCGAGATAATTTCTTTAAACACAGACTCACCTTTCTCCAAACAATGAGCATAAAGATGCTACTTTATATGTAACTTACTAGTTAGGGTTTTCGACATGCATAGTTACTGCAATTTCGCCCATAATGCAGCGACGGCCTTCTCCTTCATCACATCTTGCAAAATTTCGTTAGAAAAATGTAGAAGTAATTGCATCAAAGCTTTTTGATCTTTATGCTTCTTTTCTTCCTCCATCAACATCGAATGCATCTTATCTATCCCTAGCAGGGCATCCTCCAAATTCATCTGCGCAAAAACTGCCTACATCTTTATCTGCCACAACGCTAATCTAGTGTTGCGATCCAACAACAGAATTTCATGCTTTAATGACGTCATTACCATGATCAATATAAGCAACGCTAAAAGCTATGATACCAATTTGTGGAAATAGAACGTCGATAATGACAATAAATCGCAAAGAATGAGAAAAACATAACATATAGAATTTTACGTGGAAACCCTTTCGGGAAAAAACCACGGATAGAGGAGAAGAAAATTTACTATGTCAATTTCGAATGATACAAGAGGAGATGCGATTACGTCTATTTATAGGTTTTAAAATATTATTCTAATCAAAGTCAAATATAAGTAAGGTAGTAAGATTAAAACACTTTTTTCTAATGTTGCCTCGTAGATCCCCTATTTTGCCACTTATATTTATCTTAACAAGAATTTGGATCACACAACTTCTAACATGCTTCAAATGGATTGATCATATATAAAAGATAAGCTCAAGGATTTGTTTCAAAAAATTACCAACTCTAAAGTAAGCAAGTTATGAGAGCAATGTAGTGCCAAGTGCAGTCATGAAACTACTCGTGGAACTTCGTAGAGTAGCTCGTGGAAATTCATGGAACTTCGTGAAACTGCCCATGGGATGTTGTGGAACTGTTCATGGAACTAGTCGCAAAAACTGGCTTAACACAAAATATAAACTTTTAGGTTTTTATGCATTGTGTTTTAGAAAAGTAAAGTGAAAGTTTATATATATACACACTAATGTTTATGTTTACAGGACTTCCATGTGATTTTAAATGACCACATCAGCTTTTTCTTTATATTGCCACATAATCTAAGTTGATGGAAATTTTTTATGATGTGTTCAATGAATTAAATTTTAAATATGCCAAGAGTAAAATGATTAATAATATAATTAACCATCAAACAATTAGTTAATCAAGTCACTTCTCATTTTTCTATCCAATTCAATTGAATGCGACACTCAAAAATCTCAAAGAGATTAATAAAAAATAGATTTTATCGGTGAATCTAGAAAGTTTTTAAGGAATCAAAATTGAATTTCAAATTTTGAGTTGTCAAATATAGAAAGTCAATTTATTTTTTAGCCAAAATATATTAATTTATAATTTTATCATTTTTAGGGACCAAGTAAAATATTTTTCATTTGGGGAATATAATTTTTCTTTATATTAATTTATAATTTCATCATTTATAAGGGCTAAAATTACAATTTTTCAATTTTTTGAGCGGCTAACCCCTGCATTTTATTTCTTAAAAATGTTTTATTAGGCAAGATAACCTCTACTCTCATATTGATTGTTAAAAGTTTAATTTTTTGTGAGAAGTGATAAATAAAATATTATTTTTTCTCATTTTATTAAAAATATATAACATTCAATAAGAATATATTAGATGTCATGCTTATATTAATTGATATATTTTTAATAAATTAACACAAAATTATAGTTGACTAAGAAAAACTTTAAATGATAATAAATCCTAAAAAATAACACATCTATGTTAAACATGATTTGCTATTCAACATTTACACCCCAAACCTAGCATAGGATTACAAGACTATTTTCCTAACCTACTAATTCATGGTATATACAAATGATTATCACATGCTAAACTCGAGTATTTTATTTATTATTTGTATTTTTTTCTGTTTATATTCTTATATCTCTCTACCTACAAAGCATAAAGAAGGAAGGGTAAAAGAGAGCCCATCCAGCTCTGCAAAATCTTTGTCGGATATTCTCCATAATTCAATTAGGCCATTAGAACAATGCATGTTAGGCTCTAAAACAAGATAGATAAGAACCCAAATTACAAAGAATCTCCATTCACTTCATCTAATCATTAGCTACTCTCAAAAAAGACTTAAAATAAAAGTAGCTCACAACTAGTGGAAAAGCAAAAAGCATGCTTTGTTCTTAAAATCACCTTCTTTAATACATATTTGGACCCTTTCATGACCCCCCCCCCCCTTTAATGGAGAATTCCTTTAGAATCTACAGCAGCCATAGGCCACCTATAGGTTCTGATTTTCAATTATAACTCCCCAAAACTATTTGGTTATTTGTATTTAGGCATGAACTTGCATTTTCTTTCATGTTTAGAAGTGTGTCCTTGACGTGTGTTATGGTTTCATTAAGATGTGGGTCAAGTGTGCTTGTTGCAGTTTTTCTATTATACCCCATTTATCTCTACTTCATAAAATAGTAGGCTGAACCTATAAAGGGATAGTATTAATAATGATTTATTAGTCCACATCATGATTATAAGTTTAATTAACAATACCAAATGTTCCCCAATTGCCTTCCAATATCACACTTCCAACCACTCTTAGCCTTTTACATATTCATTGTCTCAAACTCAAGACATAATGATGCTTAAAAGTGACCCACTTGCCTATTAAGCATAAATGATTGCTTTTGCCTTCCAAGAACCACATATGTCCATGCTTTGAAGATGAAAGCCTCTAAACAACATAAGAACCAAAGGCCTCAACTGAGAGGATGCAAGGCATTGTGTTGCAGTTGCAGGCTTAGTGTCTCTTCTTCAGAGGAAGCAGAAAGCTCGGATTCTGACCGGCTTGCGTCGATTTCAAGCCTAACACACGCCATTGTTCAAGAGAGGCTAGACCAGATGATTAATGAAAGGCAGGTAACAAAGCATGCAGCGAAACGGGGACAAAGAAGTGAAGGGACTAAATTTGTTGTTATGGTTGCCATGGAAAAGTGTTCTTACGATCCAAGAGAAGATTTTAGAGAGTCTATGGTTGAGATGATAATGGCGAACCGGATTCAACAGCCCAAAGACCTGCGCAGCCTCTTGAATTACTATGTATCAATGAATTCTGAGGAATATCATGGGATTATACTAGAAGTTTTCCATGAGGTTTGCAGAAATTTGTTTTCATATTGTAAAAGGCATTGAACCCTCAATTTGTATCTTTCAATAATTTCCATACAACTTATACATGCAAAAACTTATCGACTGATTATCATTGCTGCGGCGCATGGCATATATATACAAACAACGTCCTCAAACAGTTTGGTCGTTCATTCGTGCTTCATACCTTGTTAAAGTATCATAAAAGCCTTTATATTAAGAGTCAAATTTTATTTTATCTTTTACTCAAAATATGAGTAAATTAGTCTTTATATATTCAATTAAAGAACAAATTGGTTATTTATGTTAAAAATTTTCATTCATTTGTACTCTTAGAAACTGGCATGGCCGAAAGAATTCCCAGATAATGACATGTGGTGTGCCACGTGTACCTTATGCTAATGTACAGGACTAGTTTCTAACTGCAGAAATGAATAAAATTTTTAATAAAAATGACAAGTTTGCTCTTAAATTTAATGTACAGAAACTAATATGCCGATCTTTTGAGTAAATAGGGTAAAATATAATCTGACTTGTACTATAAAGTCCTCCATAGTATTTTTTATAAAGAAGACTAAGTTGGAAATGACAGACTTGGAACCATTTCAACTCCTCTTGCAGATCAAGAACGGTGTATCTATGTTACTTAAAATGGGGTATGTGTCGGATATTGATATGTATGTGATACAGATATGGTTAGTTTTTTTTATGTCTCTATATTCATTGTTTTGAAGAAAAAAAAGAGTACAAGAAACATAATCAACTTGTGAGTGGCCTTTCTGTTGAAAAGCTTTGGAAGCTTGGGATTTGTCCATTAATTACCTGCACTATTAGAAATGGAGGCTTTTGCTTGGCTGGACACGTTCTAAACCCTTGCTCTGAATTAATGAAATGAACTGATCAGTGATCATATTCATCATCACCGTCTAAATTGAAATGATTTAACAAAGTTGATGTTTGTGACGTACATATGTGAATGACAGAAGACAAGTACTCAAAATATGTTGATAATTTTGTCATTTTAATCAAAACTTTATTCACTTAAAAATGATTTAGAGAATTATATATATATATATATATATAAATCAACAGGGCAAGGATTTCAAACAACTATATGTGAGAAAGAAAAAAGAGTAATCAATTTTGTTTGATGTTCAGCGGTTTTATAGCTGCCTTATAGGAGTATATGCGCTTTGGTTAAATTCTATGTAAGGTCCTTGTACTATGGGATTTTTGTAGATTTCATTTTTACTATACTTTGATTTTTAAATTTTTATTTTCCAAATTGTGTATTTCAATCATGTTAATGTTTGTCTCTTAATGTGATTTTTCTTAGCTTTAATACACAAATTGGTACTTAAATAGTAGATTTCTTTTTTCACTATGGTATCTAAACTTTTTTTTTTTAGTCAAGTACCTAAACTATTTTTTCCCAAGTTGGTATCTTATTAGTCAAACCATTACGTGCTTGAAAAAATAGACTTAACCCACAAGTTAATACCTAAACAATACTCATTTTTCCAAGTTGGCATCTAAATTATTCTCTCGTTACCCATTTCACTCCAAAATGTTATATCCGTTAAAAAATTTCTAACCAATAATAGATTGCCACGTCATATAAACTTTAAAAAATATTTTTTAATTATTTTATTTTACATTATTTTTCTCTCTTTATTTTCTTTTTTCTATTCTTCTTTCTTTATAATTTCTAACAATGCAAACAACATTCAAAATTGACCCTCTCGAGATTGAGACGCTGGTAATTAATTCTATTTTTGAACTTAACCACCTATTTGCTCAACTTTATGGGATCCAAAAAATTCTTTGATCGATCAAAACCAATGTTTTCATAACCAAACAAAATTGACCAATGGGATCAAAAATTGGTCCAGAGATAATGATTGAATTAGTTGATTCACAAACCAATATAAATAAATTGAAGTGAGTTAAAAAAACTGGTTGAACAAACTAAATTGATTCTCTCTATTTTTAAAAATTTTATGAATTTGAAATATATATTTTAAAAATATATAAAGAAAATAATATTTTTTGTCTTTTTTGCACACGATAATTTTTAATTGATTATCTTTTTAAAAAAATAAATAGATGTAACAATTTGGCTAACATAGAGGTACCAACTTGGAAAAAAGTAATTTAAGTATCACTTGTGGCTAAAAAAATATTTAAGTATTAAAATGAGAAAAATAACATAGTTTAAATATCAATTTATAAGTTAAAACTTTTTTAAAAATATACTTATAATAATTTGACTAAAGAAGATATCAACTTGAGAGAGAAAATATTTAAGTATTACTTATGGTAAAAAATTAAATACTGAAAAATAATATAATTTCAAGTATAAATTTATGAGTCAGAATCTTTTTCTTATTACAAAAATTGATGTGACCGTTTTCAAATATACAATCTTTTTTTTACCGTTAAACATAATTTATATTTTTTCTCTTTTTTAAATATTTTAAATATTTTAAAAATTGGTTATATAGATATAGATATAGATATATTACCATGACCGAAAATACATGCACATTTCGGAAAATAAAAAAATACTAAAAATAATAAAATTATATTTAAAAGACTAAATCCACAAAAGGAAGAAATCAAGAGAAATTTCGAGAGTTAATGAAAAATAAACATTTACACGTGTTTTTTTTTTTTGAGCACTTACACATGTTTTATTGAATCTCAGTAAGGCTCAAATAGACAAAGGAAAATCATCAAAAAAAAAAAAATCAATAATAGTGAAACGGGCTTAAACCAAACCCAGCATATGGAGTAGAGTTTCCCATTTTGATGTTGGTGCGGTTAAATCAATAAACATACTCTTCAATCCGAAGAAACTCCCAGTAGCCAGGCATGTTCCTCCTAAGGTAAACAAGAATGCCCTTCCCAGCCTCAATGAAGAACCGGTAATACAGAGGGAACTGAAACAATGCGAATACGCAAATTGGAAGGAAGGCAGCCGCATATGTTAACGTTGCAGTCCATTTTTTCTGCAGATGAACCAGCAGAAGAATCGTGGCCGTGAATGTCAGCATCGTCGATGTCACGGAGAAGAAGAGGAATATGAAGCCCAGCGAGAGTTTCCGATGCACCGTGTTGAGAAAATCTTGGTACTCCTGCGAAGATGTGAGGATGGAGAGGAATATCACCACCGACGTCAAGGAGCTCGCCAGCCCCGCCACGTCCATCACCGTGAAAAATGAGTACATAGGTCTTTCCAGGAGGATGGGGCGTCCATCTGGTGCCATTCCAATGTCATCGATGATCAAAAACCTTTGTTTCTTACTAGTGTTTATCTTTTTTTTGACAAGTGATGAGATTTTTTTTAAAAGTGCTTACTCGGATGGAAGCCTCCTGGGGCAGTGTACGCTGCGGCGAAGACGACGGTAGCCACGAGCACGGCGACGGTGGAGCATGACTGTGAGGTGTTCTTCACCCATTCTTGTGCCGATTTAAGCTGATCTTTGTGCATGTCCTTGAACAGCTGATCTGCTGTCATGTTATTTTTGTTGCGGTGCATGGTGAAATGCACCGGCATTTTTTTTTTCACAGCCTGCAACATTTTCATGCATGAATTACTAAAGAAAATTTAACGCAGACTATACACGGGAAAAAGGAAACTGCAGATAGAATAAGTATTTTATTAGATCAAGTAAAATTCAATGTTGTTTAAATCCATTTTTACTTCAATTGATTTGACCGGAAGATCCAGCTATAAATTATTTTAAAAAATTATAAAAATGAAAAAAAAAAATTAAAAATAGGAAATTACCTCAAAACATTTCAACTCCTGTTGCAGTTCGAGGGCTGGGGTAGGTATGGTTCCGCCCTGATAATATTTGATGTCGGCAGCATGGTGCAATATGGTGCAGCCATCGTTGTCGATCCCTCGTACCAACCTCTTGGCCTCTTCCTTAGTGTTAACCAGATTAAACACTTTGTATTTACGATGTAAAATGGCGACATGAAGTATGTTCTGTCCGGTTTTACTGATGTGCTCCACTGCTTGAGGGTACATGTGGAGTATCTCCTTCACAATCTCAACGATTCCCGTGCTGGCCGCAATTATCAACGGCGTGTCGGGCTCCGATGAGCTCTTTATTCCGCTGGCAGCACTCTTCTCATCCTTGGCCTTTTCTCCTTCTTTTCTTTCCAAGCAAATTGTATCGCCCTCTTCGGTTTCATGAGAGTCGAACCAAGATGTATCGGTCCGCACTAGAGTACTCGCCAGTTTAACAGCTGATGCATGCATTTTCTTTTGCTTCCACATCCGATCGATCATGTTCCATCCTGTAAATAAATAAATATAACCACATATAATTGCCATACATATATTCATGGGGAAAGGTGATTTCTAACCTTGTGCAAGGCACCTCCAAACACCGCAGTACAACTTGGAAGTACCATTGGAGCGTTCTGGTTGATTCCGAGCTTTACTTGCCTCACCCTGCTCCAAATATTTCTTTTGCGAGTCTAATGGAAGCTCATTGCTCTCATGCCCATGACATGATCCATGTGGGAGGCCTTTACACAAACAATGCCATTAAACTCAATATTTAAAAGTTGTTTTTGATATATATAAAAAGTGAATGTGTATTTTTTTAAAAAAATTAGTGTCAAACTGGGTTTAGATAAATATTTTTAGTTGAACTTTGGCTTAGTTAAATTAATCAACACTTAAATAATAATAAAATTTATAGTAGATTTCCTACACTATAAATGATTAGATAATTTGTTGAGAATATATAAATATATAACCAGAATATATTATATAAACTGAATAATAAAATGCATACAGTAGTAGGTGGTGAATTAAAAGACATGCACTAGTATTGCACCAAAAAAAGAAAGACATACAATAGTAGATGAGCTCCTTGAATATTCCGAGGGCAATTGAACTACTCTCAAATGCATTCCCCATGCTAGCCAACAGATGAAGACTCGTCTTCCCGCTCTGGTCTTTGTATGTTGCAAGTTGTGGTTCCTTTTCCATTAGCCAATTAGCAATGTCTGAAAAACAAAAAATATATATTGAAATGCAAAAATTACATTCTTAAATTTTCATATTTGGGATAATTCTATCAAACACTCTTATACTATCATCACATTATAAATTAGTCTTTAAACTTTAAAATATTTTATTTGAGCTTTTATTGTATCAATATCTTATCTAGATTCTAAATTTTGTTGATGCTCATTTATTATTTTTAACACTTTTAACAGGTTGAATCCAAATTATTCATATTATAAGCATAAACCTAATTACAATTTAATTAATATGTTTTAAGTATGCTAACTATCAAATTTAATCTCATATCAAATTTAAAGAGGTGCTATAATTTAATAATATTTCAAAACGAAGCAATAAAAAGATATATACCAAAGTGTTGGCCCACCACAGCAACATGAAGAATGGAGAGTCCATCATCTCTAGTGTAATGCTTGTGAAGATTTCCTCCCATTCGTATAATCTGTGTAGCCAAATACTTCACCATCGACATATTGCCATATTCGGCAGCTCTGAACAATGGGGTTTCCCCCAAATTGTTCCGATCCGCCAGTATCTCTTCCCTCTCCCTTATATCATTTTCATGATTCAATGGCCGGCCGTCAGAGAACAACACCTCCTTCATTAACAAATCAGCAGCTTCGGAGTTGGCAGTGGTGACCAGTTCATGGAAGACGGTGTTCCCATAAACGTTCTTCATCTTCAACACCTCGCGCTTCTTTGTTTGCGACTTCACCAAATTAAGCAGGGTTCGAAGCATTTCTTGGCAACCTTTGTAAGCTGCAATGTGAAACACAGTGTCCCTACTGACCGTGATATGGTGGAACAAGGCTTCGTTATTTCTCCGGAAAATCTCTTCCAAACCATGAGTGTCGTTTGCCAGAAGTTTGGCATAAGCCTCTCCCATATCATCGAAAATTTTCATATCAGATTCGGGGATAATTAGTTCTTCCGCCATTGCCTAAACTTTTGGTATAACTCGGTCACTCACTGGGGAGGTTTTAATTTATAGCGAATAGCTGAAATATACGTACGTCGCATCTATACTTTGCTTAAATAGTTGATAAAGCTGAAAACCAGCAAAAACAAAAGTTGAAGGATTCGTGAGCATTTTGTAAAGCTAACAGAACGCAAGGCATCTTAAGAACATAATCTGATTCACACCAAATTACAGTTTCCTACTAAGATCGATGTCAAATCAAATTTGTTATATCATATTATCATGGCTAGATACTGATACGGTTGTCCTTGTATATACCTATCTGACGGCTGGCTCATTTGTTACTCAAATTGTATAGGTTATGAATTTTTGTTGGATTTGATTTTATTTATTTATTATTATACTTTGATATTTTCTTATCATGCCCGGGTTTGGATTGGGTCGATGCAGAATTTTAAGCCTGCTTTCTAAGAAAGGTCTCGGCCTGGCTTGAAAAATAGGTCTAAAATTTTGTCCAAACTCAGCCCATATTAAAAAATGCTAAACTCTAGCTTGACCATAATAAATATTTTAAAATTATATAAAAATAAATTTAAAAAATATAATACATTAAATACACTAAAATATTAAATTAAATATTTTCCAACAACTTGAAAATACCAAAAAAAAAGTATAGGCGTTTTTCTACTCGACCGGGTTGGGCTAGGGTAAAAAAATTCTCCTCGAGGCTCAACCCGTTTAGAAAATAGGCCTTATTTTTTGTCCAAACCTATTTTTCGTACTTATATTTTTACTTAAACCCTCTCACTTTTGAACGAACCTTCGAGTCTATGCAAGTGACCTGACCATGATGAGGTCTAGTTTGCATTTTGAAATGTATGTTTCAAGTTCCAGACATATAGTTTGGCTAAATTTTTTTGGACTTGTTTATAAGAAAATGAAACCTTTCAAGATAATTAAATAAGTATCAAATATTTTTGAAAGTGTTAAAATCAGAATCAAACAGTTTTAGATCTATTCACTGAAATTAGGAGTTAGGTTTACTGAAAAAAATTTCAATGTCTTTTAATCTTTCTAATAATGCTAGTTTAAGGGGAAAAATATGTTTTTCAATGACATCTTTGTTTACATCCATTAGGAAGTTTAGTAAATCTTGTAAACAGTGGAGGAGTTAAGGGGTGCAGGCAGCGGTGTCGGCCATAATTTATAAAATTTTAAGTTATTAATAGTAAAATTATATTTTAGCCCTCAAAATTAATAAAATTTTATTTAATTCTTTAAAAATGATAAAAATATAATGTATTAAAAAGGTAAAATTATATTTTTACTATCGTAAAAATATAAAATTTAATTTCGATCATCAAAAGAATTTTCTCACTCAGAACTACATTAACACGTTACAATTGAGTTGAATTCTAATTCGCTTATTAATTCTGTACAATTTCTTTATAAATAATGAGATAATGTAATAAATTTCTTAAAATCATCTGAACTTTTATTATCTTTAATTGATATGTTATATAATAAGTAATTTTATATATTCATATTTAATTATTTGTTATCATTTTCACAATGATATTTGTACTCAATAAAAATTTTAAATAATTATTTTTGCTTGAAATTTTAGTTTTATATAGAAATTATATAAATAAAAATTTTTAAAATATCATAGAGAATAAAGAAATCAAATATTGATTTATGTAGATAACTGTACATTCATATGCTTTGTAATTTACATTAAAGTTTTATTAAAATTTTCAAAACAATAAATCACGATAATTGCATTTAAACAATATTTAACAATCTTTTCTATCAATAATCTTACCCTATGGCATATCAACTATATTCGACTCAGTTTAAACAACTAATAAGATAAGCAACATCATTCAAATCATATTTAATCATATCCAAATAATCCATAAAGTCACAAAATCATCATATAAAAACATATATCAACTCAATTTCATACTAGTTATCACATATCAATCAATTCATACAACTTTCTATTTTATTCAATTTAGTCTCTATCTCAATATTCAATCTCAATCATAGTTGTTCAATTCAATAATCATATAAGGATTCACCTTGATAATATATTATGTAAAATAAAATGAATATACAGTAATTAAATTGGTCCAAAATCATAGAAATACAAACCGAAATTTTGAGCTATTCGTCGTCGACTTTTGATTTTCCTTTCCCTCTCGATGATTTCGTTTGAACGTTAGCTAAATAAAATCATAAAACATATAATATTAACAAAATCTATTCAAACCAAAACCAAACACAAAATTAAGCATATTTTACAATTTATTCAATTTAGCCCTTAAACTGAGGACAAACATGACTTTCAATCCAAAGCTTCGGATAGAAATTCAATTTCCAATTACTCATTAGGGATCTCCTATTTCTTATTCCTACTAAAATTCCATGTCAATTTTATATTTTATTCAATTTAGTCCCAAATGTACAAAATTATCAATTAAGCTTTACAAATTAGTTCCTTTTTTTTAAAACTAAGCTTAATTTCTATCAATTTAACACCTAAAACTTTCAATTTTCAACAATGGCATCTCATAAAAACTTCACTAATTTTTCAAATTGATCCTTGAGTTAGCTTAATCAAGCTTCCAAGATTAAAAAAAAAATATAAAAATAAAAAAAATGACTATGGACTTGCTTGAAATTAAAGCTCAAAAGCTTAAAACCCTTGGATATGGCATTTTTCCTTACTTTTTTTTTCTTTAATTTGGTTGAGGTAGATGAGTTTCTCTCTCTTTCTATCAAAATCTAGTTTATATAGTAGGATTAATTAGTTAATTAAGTAAATTAATCTTAATTTAATCAAATAAACCTTAATTTGTTTAAGTTAATGGCCATTTCATTTCATCATTCACTAACAAACATTTAAACTTGGTTTAATTGTAGTTTTGAACATTTGGTTAATTGCAATTTCTGTAATACCCTTCGCCTGACCTGATCGACGAGTACAAGCCACGAAATGCTACAATCATTGTCGGAGCAACTACGGATAATTTCACAATAAAACCATCATTGCACATCATCTTTCATACAATCAACAATAATACAACAATGAATATTTTGAACATTCTTCTTCAGGTCTTATATGGGCATACGAATGCTTTAAAGTCAACCCGAGTTCGAATTGGGACCTTTTTGCCACATTCTTAAAATTTCAGAAAAATGCATCATAAATAAATTCTAAAAATATTAAATCATGTCATAAACACCCAAATGCAATGATACAAAAATAAATATGAACCTTGATCGAACTTATGAAAGCTCCTTTGGTAACTCGGGCACAAATTAGGACCAAATTGCAAAGTTTTGAAAGTTGGGCTCCACTTCGTGAAGTCACTATGTCCACGTCGTGATGTCCTCAAACAATTTGTCACATCAAGACGTCGGACCACACAACGTTGCGATAGCACAAACTGTCGATCGACATTGCGATGATGGATATTTCACGTCCTGACAATAACCCTGCTTTTGGTAAAATTTGGTCATTTGGTACCTATTTTGTGTCAAACCGAACCAATAGCTCATTTGGTGCATAAATGCTCACTTAAACCTGCACTAAACCAATCCAAAACATATATCAATGCATCTATTTAACCCTTCACAAGGCCATCCAAGCCATTACACATCAATTAAACACTTTGCTAAAGCATAACAACCTATGAAATCATCAACTATTCAAACATTTGATACCCCTCAATTGCATCATTTTGCTCAGCCATTTCATGATCAATAAAATTATTCATATGCTTCAACTATAGGTTAACATATTGCCAAAAATGCATACTTTTATACACAACATATTACAATTCAAGTTAAGCATCACTTAAGGTCCAAAATCATCGTCATTCAAGATAAACACATATACTTAACAATGCCTATATACATGCCACATAACCGAATTCAAAATGTTTTAAAATCTACTGAGTCAGAAGATGGATAATGTAAGCTCTGAGGTGATCCGGTTGAAGCATTCCACAAACCAAAGATCTACAAGGAAAGTGAGACAATGAGTAAGCATTTTGAATGCTTAATAAGTCTCTACAAAATTTATTTAACTTAACTTAACATTTCAACAATTTATACAATTATAATTGATTGATATCTAACATGGCATCTTTGGCAACCTTACACTTTCATAAGCATTTCAACAAATATATCAAGTGGGTTAGTTCGATTACAAGTCATGAACTCATAAAACAATCATATAAACATTTAACATTCCATCATATGACATATACCAACTAGTTCATTTTCAACTCATAACATATGCATATAATTTCATTCATATATATGTTTTCATTCCAACCATTTTGTTTTCATGTATTTCCATTTCCATTTCTATCTTTCGCTCAGAGAACTGAAGTAAATTGAACTCAGACACTCGAGACTGATTTGATTACATATGCTGACATTATCGGGTTGCTAACACTAGCTTCGCATCAAGGTTGCTAACATTTGCTTGGTTCAGTATTGCTAAAACTACATTCAGATAGTCCACAATATATGTTGACCTAAAGTCATCGAATTAATCCTTGATTACAACACTTGTTTTCCTTTTGAAACTCTAATGGCATGTCATTCGTATCTCAATCATTTACTAAGATCATAAAGGCTTTAATACCATTTTCGTATCAATTCAATAACTCAATAAAAGTTTATACATATTGTCTAATCCATATAAATATTTATTTACCATTCTATAACTCGTATCAATTCATAGTTTTCATATAATTCATACTTTACGGTTTAGTCCTTTAGATGCCAAAATCACCGAATTACACATTTATATATATAAACTAAATAGTATAATCACACAATTCAAATATAATATAAGTATAATCACACAATTCAAACATAATATAATATAATATAGTAAGTTCCATATGAAATTACCGAAAAAAGCAACAAACAAAGTATAAGGGACTAATTGTAATTTTATTTTCTTCATTTATCTTCCGATTGATTCAAATCCCGATATATAATAATTCATTTTAATTTATCAATTCTAAACATATTTTAACAGCCTATTATAAACATATATCAATTCAATTTCATTTTTCAAATGTCCCTAATTTTTACATTTTATTCAATTTAGTCCTTAAAACCAAAATAATTACATCTTTCACATTTAAGTTTTGTTTTTCAATCTGATTTCAATTTCATCCTTCTATAACCCTCTATTATCTATAATTACATAAATGTTATATAAATTTTGAAATATTTACACTTTAATCTCTATGTTCAAAACTTAAAATTTCACTTTACAAATTAATCATTTTTCATATCTAAGCTTAAAATATAACTATTTAACACTAAAACTTCAAGCATTCATCAATGGTGTCATTTATAAACTTTAACATTTTTGGAAATTGACACACAGATTATCTAAACCAAGCTCCCGAGATCTCAAAAACATAAAAAAATATAAGAAAAGGACTTGATTAAAGATACCAATTAAGGATCGGAGCTTTTAAAAGCATGGAAGTTTTCCTTATTTCCCTTCAATAGTGGTTTTGATGTTGGATGGTAACGATGAAGACATCTCTTCTCTTTCCTTCCATTTTATAATTCTTTTCTTTTATTTTTACACATGTTATATTTATTTAATTTTAATTATAACTTTAACAATACTAATATTTACAATATTTTAACTTACCGTCCACTATCAAGTTTAAACATGGGTATATTCGCTATTTTAGTCCTTAAATCAATTAAAATTTTATAGTAATTAACTTTTATCACTTTTATAATTTAGTCTTTATACCCTAATTAGTCACCAATTCAACAAAATTACCTATCCAAAATTCAATTCATCTATATAATAACTCTGTAAATATTTAATAAAAACATTCATGAGCTTAGTTTACGGAACAAGGTCTCAATACATCATTCTCCATCACCACTATCCAATTAACAAAATCATCAAACCAAAATTCAATATAATACTAAAATTAACTCGTAAATATTAATAATATTTATGGACTCGATTATCGAAGAACAGGGTTTCAAAACCACTATTTCCAATACTACTAAAAAATGGGTTGTTACAATTTAAGTCCCCAAGCCATTTCCTAATAAAAAATCTATAGCAATTGGACTTTACAATTTAGCCCTAGGCCTTAATTAACCATAATTTCAATCAAATTGGCCATTCAAAATTTAATTCACCTATACAATGACTCTATAAATATTTTTACAGAATCGATTTTCAGAAATGTAAAATTTTAACTATTTTGCCCCTAGTAAAATTTTGATGATTTTGTCTCTTGTAAAATTTTGAGAAAATATGTTCAATATTTCACAACTCAACATCTTCACTATGACCAAATGATTTATTTTCATTTTTGAGCTTCAAAATAGTCCAAAAATATAAACTCATTCTTCCGATCATTTTTTAAGTAGTCCATATAGGATTGCAAATAGATTCATTTCTATTTTTGGAAACCTACATTCATTTCCTAGTGACTCCATTTCTCCATTTCAGAGAAAATCATAATTTTTCCTGAATGTTTTACATTTCTCTTTTCCTATTCATTTTGTTCATTTGTATTCAAACATCCAATTCATTTCCATTTTCAACGAGCTAACAGAGGGACCGATTGGACATATGTAGTTGAGATTCAAATGATTTATAATTAAGTTTCGACTTTTTGCCTATTAATTATAAATTCATTTAGTCACAAAGTCATTTCACTATAGTATCGTGTCTAAGCTCTCCCCAACTATATACCATTACGAAAGCAACTACTCAGTGCTCGTCCAATGACCTTGTCATAAATGTGTTACCCTTATAGGATATCCTTGATATTTTTGGGATAATATTCGTTCTCTCAATATGATCCTATTTTATCTCATGGTAACAATTACATCTTCTTTCATGAAAATTCAATCACTATCAAATAGTGATCAAGTCATCCAACACAAAGACAGACGACCCGTAGCCAAGTTTACTTTTCATCAACCATGTAATGCCAATGAGAGGATATCATTTACCCATGTTTTGGGCTATGAATTCCACTGTTGTGAATGGTGCTACATATTACAGAAGTCGTACACCCAACGCACTAACTTTTGGTTCCTTATCTATTTGAACTTAGGTTTTTACTTACACCAAAGTGTACGAGTCACGTATACTAGTCCGCCATCCACTCAGGGTTTAGTTATGTCACACTATGAACATCACAAGTGAATAAACTCATAAATGAATTTAGGATCTATTATGCTTGGGTCTTGTCCTATGTACTGCTAGTCTAGTCAGTCACATCTATGTTTCTATCTTCTAGGAGTCATCCGTTTCGATGCCCAAGACAAGGCATCTCCCTAATTGGACTTGATAGACAATATATTAGTCTTTCAATTGGTTTGCCCATTTCCAATTAGACTAAGGACATGTTTAGGTTCGTCTACTAATCCAATTTGTCTTTCCATACTATGATCTGACCACGTAATACTGCTTAGTATCAGTTTAAACAATAGATAACCAATGAGCAATATTTGCTCCTATTTTGCTTTGATTGCAAAAATCATTTAAGGATAATAATACAAATTATATTAATGTAATTTATGAATAATTTTGTTAACCAATCTGTTTGAAATTTTACAAGTGTACTTAGACGAAAATACTACACTTAGGGCACCAGATCCAACATAGTGACAGGTGTAAAGTTGGCTGGGTGGTGGGGAAATTTATCAGTGTTTTTTATTGAATGAAATATCAGTTCTTAATTCAAAAAAAAAACTTCATTAGGGAAAAATCTGTTGTACATTCTAATTATGATAATGCTTCCATTTTTAATTGCAAAAGTATAATAATTTATAAAATATTTTTGTATTTATCAAAATCATAAGGACTTAAAAGACAAATAAAATAGTTTCCGGTTGAGTCTTAGCTCGATTAGAATCGGCATCGTTGCCAGTGTAGGAGGACATAGGTTCAAGTGTGCCGAAGCGCATTATCATCCTATTTAAGAATTGGGAATAGGTTGTGGGTAGTTTATAAAAAGGAGCAGATATGATAAGAACCTATAATGAGATTAATGTTAAAAATAAAATAATTTTCGTAATTACACACATTATCATTTCTTTCCAATTTTTTGAATGAATTACTATAACTTAAATATTACAAATATGGGTTTAAGTAAAATATTTTAAAATTTCACTAAGGGTTCGTTTGTTTACGTGTAAAATGTTTTATGGAAAATGTTTTATGCATTTTCCTGTGTTTGTTTCACAGAAATAGTTTGATCAACGGAAAATAACTTACAGGTCAAGATAAAATAACCCCTTTTTCCTGTAAAATGACTTACCATTTTGAAAAGCGTAAGTCATTTTTTGGAAAAGAGCTCATCTATAGATAATTTTATTTTTTATAAAATTAACTTAAATCAAGCTTAATATTATTATATTGAAAATAAATTTTATTTTATTTTTAAAAATATTTAAAATATTATATTTTTCAATATTATTAAACATACATATTTAATTATTTATATTTAGTCATATAATAAATTATTAATATAATAAATATAATTTATTATTTTAATAAATTATTTAATAGTTCAATGTTATTTTAATAATAAAATAATAATTTTAAATAATATTATTCACATATTATTGAAAATATTCAATATTAATATTTTAATAATAAATATTTATTACAATTATAAATATATTAATAATAAATGTTTCAGTAGTATAAAGGTTAAAATATATCATAAGTCTATGTACACTTCACATATTTGTAATTTAGTCTTTGTACTTTTATTTTCACAAATTTAGTCCCTTTACTTTTTAAATTTGAAAATTAAGTTCAATTGTTGACATTATTAATTTTTTTGTTAATTTTGTTGATGTCACATTTTTAAATAAAAATACTCACTTAGTAGTCATGTAAGTAAAAATGATGTTGTAATGAATCTGATTTTAACATAATATTTTTAATATATGAAAAATAATGCAAAATATAAATTTATAGATAAAAATAAATTCAATTAAACAATGAAAAATAAGAAAATCTCAAATGTATGTTTGTTTCATTGAAAACAACTTTTATGAAATATTTTAGGAAATCTACCAAACAATAGAAAATATTTTACACAGATTCATCCAAACACCAGAAAATATTAGCTTTTTCAGAAAAGTAAATTATCTTCCAAAAATCATTTTCCGGAAGTCATTTTCAGTGAAACAAACGGAGCCTAAATTTGAAGTACACTGAATCACTATAAATGAATTTTAAATATATAAAACTAAATGAATTTATTAAAAGATATATGACCCTATTATATTTTAAAAATTGGTCATTAAATCTATATGTCTAAATAAGTAAAAAGAAAGGAATTTTAATTAGTAAAAAAATTAAATTCATATTTGTATTATTTGTATTGAAATCGATATATTCAATTAAAATGTATTATTAGAATTAAGTGACCCAAATTCTTATTTAAATAAAATACGATGGAAAATAAAATAAAAGTAAAATCCATATAGAACTAGACTTCTTTTATTTTATTTTAGAATAAGGTTTTAAACCTTATTAAACTCTATCTATTTTATATTGATTAGGATAAGGTGTTTCAATCCTACTAGAATATGGCTTTGCAAGCCTATAAATAGACATAGTCTATTCCTCTTGTATTTAAGTAAAAAGTTTTCGACATAGTGAATTTTCTTCTCCTCTGCCTGTGGTTTTTTTCCCAAAGGGTTTCACGTAAAATTTATGTGTTCTTTATTTTTATTTATTTTATTCTATTTTATTTTTCACAAATTGGTATCGAGCTTAGGGTTATTCATCTCGATCACGGTAATGGCGTCTTTGAAGTATGAAATTCCTCTGTTGGATCGCAACACCAGATTTGCGTTGTGGCAAATTAAGATGCAAGCAGTTCTTGCACAGATGGATCTAGAGGATGCCCTGCTAGGGATAGATAAGATGCCTTCGACATTAACAGATGAAGAGAAGAAGCGTAAGGATCGAAAGGCATTAACACAATTACATCTGCATTTGTCCAACGAAATTTTGCAGGATGTGATGAAAGAGAAAACTGCCGCTGCATTATGGAAGAGGCTAGAACAAATATGTATGTCGAAAACTCTAACAAGCAAGTTGCATATGAAGCAGCGTCTTTATGCTCATCGTTTGGAGGAAGGTGCGTCAGACACGAACACTTAATGTTGTTTAAAGAAATTCTCTCAAACTTGGAGGCCATGGAGGTTCAATATGATAAGGAAGATCTAGGGTTGATTCTACTTTGTTCGTTGCCCCGTCTTATTCAACTTTTAGAGACACGATTTTATACACCATGAGTCTCTCACGCTTGATGAGGTTTATGATTCTTTAACCTCGTATGATAAGATGAAGCATCTTGTGGTTAAACCCAACTCTCAGGGAGAGGGTCTCATTGTTCGTGGGAGACAAGACCGGAATGTTGATGATGATCGTGGTAGAACACAGGAACGGAATCCTCGTGGTAAATCTAAGGGTAGATCGAAATCTTCAAACAGAGGTAAAACTTGCAACTTCTGCAAGAAGAAAGGGCACATTAAATCTGAGTGCTATAAGCTACAAAATAAGATTAAAAGGAGGTGCGAATCAAAAGGGAAAACAGCCAGAAAATTTCGGTGAAGCTGATGTTGTAGAAGACTACAGCGATGGTGAACTTCTAGTTGCTTCTGTCAATGATTCTAAAGTAAGCGAGGAGTGGATACTTGATTCAGGCTGCACCTTCCACATGAGTCCCAATCGGGATTGGTTTACAACTTATGAAACAATGATTGAAGGTGTTGTTTTGATGGGAAATAATGCTTCATGTAAAATCGCAGGTGTTGGAACAATTAAAGTTAAGATGTTTGATGGAGTTGTCAGAACACTTAGTGACGTGCGGCATGTTCCAGAATTGAAAAGAAATTTAATTTCGTTGAGTACTCTTGATTCAAAAGGGCAGATACACAATGAAAGTGGGGTTTTAAAGATTTCAAAGGGTCCTTGTTGTGATAAAAGGGCAAAGAAAGATTGCCAAGTTATATGTTTTACTGAGGTTCTCTCATTCTTGGTGATGCAAATTGTCGCTTCCTCTTCCTTGTCGGATGATGATATTACTAAACTTTGGCATATGCGCCTAGGGCATATGAGTGAGAATGGCATGGCGAATTAAGCAAAGAGGACTTCTTAATGGGCAAGGAATTTGCAAACCGAATTTCTGTGAGCACTTGTGTTTTTGGGAAGCAAAGAGAGTTCGATTCACTAGAGGAATCCATAACACGAAGGAAGCGTTGGAGTATATCCATTACGATCTGTGGGGCCGTCCGAGTGCCTTCGAGAGGTGGAGCTAATTATATGCTAACCTTTATTGATGATTTTTCCGAAAAGTTTGGGCGTTCTTCACGAAGCGAAAGCGATGTGTTTTCCACATTTAAGTCTTGGAAAATTATGATTGAAAAAGACGGAAAAGCAGATAAAATACCTCCATACGCACAATGGCTTAGAGTTACGTTACGATGAGTTTAATAGATTGTGCAAGTCGAAGGGATCATGAGACACTTGACGATTCGTCATACTCCACAAAGAAAACGGCGTTGCGAGCGAATGAACAGAACGATCATGGAGAAGGTTCGATGTATGTTGTCAAATGCCAACTTACAAGTCATTTTGGGCGAAGCCTCTCATCGCATGTTTTTGATCAACCGATCTCCATCCGTTGCCATTGAGAAAAGACTCCACAAGAGGTATGGTCCGGTAATCCCGCTAATTATTCGATTTAAAGATTTTTGGGTGTCTGCGTATGCTCATGTTGATAATGGAAAATTGGAACCGAGATCCATTAAATGCGTTTTCTTGGTTATAAAGTGGTGTAAAAGGCTATAAGTTATGGTGTCTGAAAATAGAAAAGTTGTGATTAGCGAGAGATGTTGTTTTGATGAAACCGCTATGCTACCTAACTTATCTCTTAAAGACTCTTCCAATAAAGAAAACCAAAAGCGGTGGAGCATCGATTAATACGTAATCAACTCCTCAAGCCAAGACAAAATTGAGAATAGAGTTGCTTCTTCACCGCAATACTCTATCGCCAAAAACAGGACAAGAAGAGAAATTAAACCTCCAAAGAAGTATGCCGAGGTTGATCTAGTTGCTTATGCTTTAAATGTGGTGAAGATATAGATGCGAATCAAGAGCCATTTAATTATTACGAGGCGATTAGTGTGAAGACTCGAGAAAAGTGGATGTTTGCTATGTAAGAGGAGATGGAATCACTCCACAAAAAGCAGAACATGGGATCTTGTAAAACTTCCTAAAGGTAAAAAGGCATTCGTTGTAAATGGGTGTTTAAAAGAAAGAAGGGACTTGAGAGTTGAAGAACCGGATATAAAGCAAGGCTTGTTGCAAAGGGTTACATCAAATTCGAGTGGACTTCACAGATGTGTTCTCTCCGGTTGTTAAGCATAGTTCGATTCGAGCTTTGCTTGGTATTGTGGCCATGCATGATTTGGAGCTTGAGCGATTAGATGTAAAACGCATTTTGCATGGAGAACTTGAGGAAGATATTTACATGCAACAACGGAGGGTTTTATAGTCTCGAAAAAGAGGACTATGTTTGCTTGTTGAAAAAGTCCCTTTACGGTTTGAAACAGATCACCAAGACAAGGGTACAAGAGGTTTGATTCCTTTATGACTTCTCATGATTTCAAAAGAAGTAGTTTTGACAGTTGTGTCTACTTTAAGAAAAACAGTGATGGTTCTTTTGTGTATCTACTTCTTTATGTTGATGACATGTTGATAGCAGCAAAAGATAAAAGAGAGATAAGAAAGGTTAAAGCCCAACTAAGTGAAGAATTTGAGATGAAAGATTTAGGACCAGCAAAGAAGATACTTGGTATGGAGATTCTCAGAGATAGAAAAGCAAGTAAATTGTACCTAAGTCAGAAGGGGTACATTGAGAAAGTTCTTTGCAGGTTCAATATGCAGAGTGCTAAGCCTGTTAGTACTCCTTTAGCAGCCCATTTCAGACTTTCATCGGCCTTATCTCCTCAATCAGATAATGAGATTGAGTACATGTCACATGTTCCATACTCTAGTGCAGTAGGATCTCTCATGTATGCTATGGTTTGTTCACGTCCAGATTTATCATATGCAGTCAGTGCAGTTAGCAGATACATGGCGAATCCTGGTAAAGAACACTGGAAAGCAGTTCAGTGGATTTTAAGATACTTACGAGGCACTACTAATGTTTGCTTACAGTTTGGAAGAACTAAAGATGGAGTTATAGGGTATGTTGATGCTGATTTTGCTGGAGACCTTGATAGAAGAAGATCTCTCACAGGTTACGTCTTTACAATCGGAGGTTGTGCAATTAGTTGGAAAGCCACTTTGCAAACTACAGTCGCTTTGTCTACCACTGAAGCTGAGTACATGGCGATTACTGAGGCTTGTAAAGAAGCTATTTGGTTGAAGGGACTATTTAGTGAACTCAATGAAGACCTTCAAATCAGACACGATTTTTTTGATGATCAGTGCCATCTTTCTTACAAAAGATCAAATGTTTCATGAGAGAACAAAACACATTGATATTCGGTATCATTTTGTTCGTGATATTATTGCTCGTGGTGATATTGTTGTGAGCAAAATTAGCACTCATGAAAATCCTGCAGATATGATGACTAAGTCACTTCCTATAACCAAGTTTGAGCATTGCTTAGACTTGGTTGGTGTTCATTGTTGAAGTTAAACCCTTAAGGGGTTTTTTGGAAGAGGTGAAGAACTTGTTTATTGAAAGTTCGCGATGAAGAACTTGTTCATTGAGAATTTGTGTCAAGGTGGAGATTGTTAGAATTAAGTGACCTAAATTCTTATTTAAATAAAATACGATGGAAAATAAAATAAAAGTAAAATCCATATAGAACTAGACTTCTTTTATTTTATTTTAGAATAAGGTTTTAAACCTTATTAAACTCCATCTATTTTATATTGATTAGATAAGGTGTTTCAATCCTACTAGAATATGGCTTTGCAAGCCTATAAATAGACATAGTCTATTCCTCTTGTATTTAAGTAAAAAAATTTTCGACATAGTGAATTTTCTTCTCCTCTGCCCGTGGTTTTTTTTCCCGAAAGGGTTTCCACGTAAAATTTATGTGTTCTTTATTTTTATTTATTTTATTCTATTTTATTTTTCACATGTATAAATCGTGATTTGAAACTTACTTAATAGTGTCTAAATTTCTTTTTCTTTTTTTTGAATAAAAGGTGAGATTGTTTATTAATGAAAACCACGATGTATCATACAAAGACATAGACAGAAGACTACCAATAAAAAAAAACAAAAAAAAACCTAAACAAGAAAAAGATAATAGCTACTACTTCCTACCCACAACAAAAGTAAAAAACGAAAGAAACCTAGCCACCTCTATTGAGCCTTATCCTCGTAAATCAAGGAAACTGTTGAAACACCTAGCTCTAGAGTAAGATAAACCCTGCCATCTATCTCGGAAGTAGACTAGATAGAGATCCATGTTTCTAGCGACGACGCGCCCGAATCGAGAAACACAACCAACGAAACACCAACCTTGGCTCCCAGTCACACTGTTACCAAGCCCAAGTTTGAAGTACCAATCCCCTTAACCATCATTATTGTGGAGAAATCACTCATCCAATAGGCAATGACTCTACATGCACTACATCGTAGATGGTGACGGAATCGCCCTCAACCTACCAAGATTTACACTACCAATGAAAGCCTTCCTTTTCCATAAGGTGAGGGGCTCTGTTCCCAAGGCAATGAATATGCTTGGAATGATATGCTTGAAATTTGGAGACTAACAAATTGGTTTTCCAAATTAACTTGTTAATGCCAGATCTATCAGTGACAATGGATTTCATCTTTGTAATTACAAGCAACGAATTACCTTCGAAGTCAACCCTCCAAAAACCACTCTCCTTCGTAAACCATAGCAGTTCAAGACAAGCCCAAATCTTTACCACAAATGGAGGTGAGACGTGCGGTTTCCAAAAATAAGCCACCCCCAACAACCCGTGACTATCTTGAATGATAACCCCAACACTCGCCACACCAACCTCCTAAAAAAACTAGCATCAAAATTAACACATACAAAAGGTTCTACCGATAGCATCCACACCCTTATCCGAGGTATCGCCTAATGTTTTGGAGGACTAAAAATTCAATCCAACTATTGGGCATAACCCTAGATGAAGGTAACAATTTCTGCTATTGATTGCCTTTTACTGTAATACCCCCTACCCATATTCATTGCCGGAATAGGGTACGAGGTATTACCGGAGTTTTTTCGAATAAATTTTTTTTTTTTAGAAAAACCCAATATAATCCCTTTACAGATATCTAACCTTCCCTGAAATTTTAAACCAAAAACAATCCACATCAACCAATCCAATTCAACATATTTTCAAGATAATTTCATGCATATTTATAAAATAACGTCATCACATACCCAAAACCAAGTTTGTTAACCATACCAATGGCTAACTCTACATTCATTTCACAGAATCATTTACTTTATTAGCTTATACATGCCATTGATTTCCAAAATAAAGTTTCTTTATATACCGAAATCCTGAGGTTGATAGTGTAATGTGTCTCCGACTAAATCCGACCTCCGAGCTCTTAACACTACAAAACAGGGAAAAAGGAAACTGGGTAAGCACTTTGTGCTTAGTAAGTTCATGTAACAAGAATTATACTTACCTAATATTTTTAATATAATACAATAAACATCCATATATTCATTCAATGCATTATTACCCTAATATGCACAAACTCAACATTCAAGTTTGTACAATAATTTCCATGTAACAATAATATATACCATGATTGATGAGCTCATCAATATCATAATTTCCATTTCCTTGTTATTTTTCCATATTTATCCCGTTGAATTTATCGGAATTTTGATGGATTTTCAGAGGTACACTTTTAGTGTACAATTCTAGGTCCGTCAATTCATATTCATGTGCGCACATTTCCATTTCAGAGAGCACACTCCCGCGAACCTCAACCTTGCAGCGGGATTACCAGTCCAGGCTAAATCCCCTGCAATATAAACTCATAGAGTATTGTCGGGATTACCAGTCCAAGCTAAATTCAGACCCTAATTCGGATTACCCGTCTGGGCTAAATCCATTTTACACATATTCTTCGGGAGGGCTATATCAGGATAGGATCACCCGTCCGGGCTAGATCCTTTTTAACGTCAATTCCTTTTCAGAGATCCATCGAATTTTCCTTTCATTCAACCGGGGCTTCTTCCCATTTTATCAAATATATCAATGTTTCATTAATTTTCATACAATGAACATTCAAATGATATTCAAATCAATAACATACATTTCAAGCATTTAAGAATATAATTCAAGTTACACGAACTTACCTTGATACTTGTTTGTAAAAAAAATCTACTAATCCCGAACTTTTTCCTTTCCTCGATCTAGCTTCATATTTGAATCTTCTGGATCTAAATAAATAAATTTAATTATCAATTTAATACATTTCATGTTCATATGCAACATTCTCTATAATTCAACTATTATTTATAGTTCATTCAAAGTTGTCTACTTGATTCATAGTCACTAAATTATTTTTATCTTGAGCTACAGAACACTAAATTAGGATCCGATAATTTTTCCTAAAACTAGACTCACATATCTTCTTACCATAAAATTTTTAGGATTTTTGGTTTAGCCAATCAGTACATTTTATTCTTTAAATTCACCCATGTTCTGCTGTCGACAGTTCTGACCCTTCTTTACTAAAAATTAATTATCTCTTCATACAAAATTCAAATGATTTTCTCGTTAATTTTTCTTAAAAATAGACTCATTAAGGATTCTATACATATAAATTTAAGCCCCTAATTGTTTTTATTCAATTTTTTATGATTTTTCAAAGTCAGAACAGGGGAACCCGAATTCATTCTGACCTTGTCTCACAAAATTCATTATATCTCAAAATTTACAAATCTATTGCTTACGCTATTTCTTCTATAAGAAACTAGACTCAATAAGCTTTAATTTCATATTTTTTTCATCTTCCAATTCGATTTCTACAATTTATGGTGATTTTTTTAAAGTTAGTCTACTGCTGCTGTCCAAACTGTTTTTGTGCAAGCTGTTTATTACCATTTTTCCCCTAAGCTTTTAATAAATGATAATTTAGTCCCTACTCAATTAGCCTCTCAATTGAGCTGAGTTTTCTCAATTAACATTTTATTCTATCACCTTAAACTAGTTTACAATCTTTAGGAATCAGAATTTCAGCAATAGACTTTAATTCCAAGCATTTTCACAATTAGGTCCTAAAAATCAATTTCTATTGAAATTACCTAATAAAATCATCTCATAAACAAATTAAAGCTTTAATTTCATTCTATTTCATCATAAACTTACAGCACTCAACCATGGTGACTTTCAATTTCATCCATGAAATCAAAACTAATGAATTTAATAGTAGGACCTAGTTGTAAAAGTCTTAGAAACACAAAAACTACAAGAAAAAGGCAAGGATTAACTCACTTGGTGCAAAAATTATGAAATACCAGCTTAGAGAACCCTCCTATGGCGTTTTTAGCTGCTGGAATTGAAGAGAAATGAAGAGAAATCTAGATATTTCCTATTTAGTCCTAGATTTACTTAGTTAATTTTGCAATATTCCAATTTTACCCTTACTTTATTAATTTTTCTGCTGATTTCATACCCTTGCCGTCCAGCCCAAATAAATTTTTGGGTCTAATTTCCTTTTAAATCCTTTCTCATTAGACTCTTAAGCTATTTAATCATTCTAGCAACTTTTACACCTATTACAATTTAGTCCTTTTCATTTAATTGGCTACCCAAACATTAAAATAACATTTCATAAATATTTATAAAATTATTTTTGACTTGGTTTTACGAGATAGAGGTCCCGATACCTTGTTTTTACCCAATTTCTTCAATAATTTCTTTTTTCTAACTAACCACTAAATCAGTAAACTTTTTCTATCAATATTTTCATACGATTTTTCTATCATATCAATTTTCATGCAAAAATATTGAAATAAATTTCTCTTTAAATCGGATTTGTGGTTACGAAACCACTGTTTCGATAACTTTGAATTTAGGCTATTACATTTACCGTTATGGATTAGCATATTTCTAGAGAACCAGGGGGCCCAAACAGTAATAACGAATAACTGTTGTTGTTTTAGAGTAATGGTAGGGAACAAATTTCAAACCCACGTAAACATGGAGGCACCAACCGGATCATGTGGCCAATGGAATCCCAACTCCTTCCAAATACAAGCCACCAGCAAATTACCTTCGAAGTCAACCCTCCAAAAACCACTCTCCTTCGTAAACCATAGCAGTTCAAGACAAGCCCAAATCTTTACCACAAATGGAGTTGATCCGTGCGGTTTCCAAAAATAGGCCACCCCCAACAACCCGCTACTATCTTGAATGATAACCCCAACACTCGCCACACCAACCTCTTAAAAAAACTAGCATCAAAATTAACACATACAAAGGGTTCTACCGATAGCATCCACACCCTTATCCGAGGTATCGCCTAATGTTTTGGAGGACTAAAAATTCAATCCAACTATTGGGCATAACCCTAGATGAAGGTAACAATTTCTGCTATTGATTGCCTTTTACCGTTATGGATTAGCATATTTCTAGAGAACCAGGGGGCCCAAACAGTAATAACGAATAACTGTTGTTGTTTTAGAGTAATGGTAGGGAACAAATTTCAAACCCACGTAAACATGGAGGCACCAACCGGATCATGTGGCCAATAGAATCCCAACTCCTTCCAGACACAAGCCACTAAAGGACAATCGCAGCTGGCATGCAAAGAAGTCTCAGTTGCTGCTCCACATCGAGGACATATCGAGTCTGTACGTAAACGCCACAATTACAAATTGGAATAAGTGGAAACATAATTATGTAGAAATTTCCAAAGTGTAATTTTAGTTTTTCCAGGATATGCATATTCCATAAAGTACGAAATAGGTATCTCATAGTTACTATCATCTGTAAAAAGTAAGTGAGAAACCATCGGACCAACTTTCGACACCTTTGTCCCTGTCACCAAACCTTCTTTAGTCACCATACGAAGTAAGGAAAAGAGGCTTTCACTGCAAAAGAAGAACAAAATAGGACTTAATGTGTAATGCCCCCACGCCCGAAACCATCACCGGAGTCAAGCTTGAGGTGTTACTAAACTTATCTTACCTTTTAAACAACTCTAAATCACTTATTTTAATTTTCAGAATAAACTATTTTTCTGCGTCATGGTTACTTAAAAATTCATTTCTCGAGTTTCAAAACTCAAAATTAAGATCTGAAAATTTTTCATGAAACTAGACTCATATATATATCTACTAATTTTTTTCTAGAATTTTTGACTTAGCCAATTAGTACAGTTTATTAGTTAAAGTTTCCCCTGTTTCAAAACTCAACTGCACTGACCTCTTCTTACTACGAACCATTTTTCTTCCTGTACAAAATTCATATGACTAAGTCGTTTGTTTCTCTCAAAACTAGATTCAACAATAATTCTAACCATATAAATTATACCTTCTAATTAGTTTTGTACAATTTATGGTGAATTTCAAAGTTGAAACAGGGATCCAGAAATTGCTCTGACCCTGTTTCACTAAAACTCAGATATATCATAAAATATAACACTTTTACCTGTTTTGCTTATTCCATAAGAAAATATACATAATAAGCTTTAATTTCATATATTATTCATCTTCAAACTATGTTTCTACAATTTTAGTGATTTTTCAAAGTTACATCATTTTGTTACTTGAATCTGTTTTAGGTTACTTTCACATTTTCATAATTTTCATGTGATAATCATCATTCAATCATACATATTAATAAACATGTATATCATCAGCTATTTTCTTAGCTAATCACTAGCAAGTATTTACACATCATTCATTATTCATATTATACCAAAAGTAGCTAAGTTTCTATACATGCCATACCTAAAACAAAACGTCTAGTTATACCGAGTTATTTCTTTGATAGTGTGATCGGCCTCCGACATTTCCTTCGATCCCCGAGTGACTAGATAAGTACTATAAGAAGAAGAAAATAAAGAGATTAAGCACTAGGCTTAGTAAGCTTACAAGCAAATAAATCACAACATTCAACATAATGGATAATTATGCATAATATCATCTAACATCATAAATTTCTTTACTTCTCAATTTCTATCTTCTTCTTTATTCCTTACCTTCTTTCTTACGACCTTTCCTTTTCATAAGTATAATCTACTTTTCCTTTGCTGTTAATTCACTGTAATTTAACTCGTATCCTGACCCGTTGAACCACTCGGAATACTAAGGATACTAGGGTCGCTTCTGTCTATCAATATCTCGCCAATGCCATGTCTTTGACATGGACTTACATGAATTATTCCTGTCTCCAATGCCATATATAATATGGACTTACATGGCTCAATCTGTCTCTAAAGCCATATTTCTAATATGGACTTACATGGCTCATTTCATTACATCTCACAACCCTAATATCCTAACATTCCTAGGGTTCAACCGGCTTTCTAACACTTTTCCTCTGTCACTTCACCTTAAATTCGACTTTAAATATTTTCATAACATAATATATAAATGCTGAAATTGACAATAATAATGTAAAATAAAAGAATATTGCATTTATTTACTGTAAACTTACCTTGATACAAAATGTGACTAAACCTTACAATTTAGTCCTTTACTTTTTCTTTCCCTCGTTCTTCTTTGGATTCTTGATCTATAATATAAAATATTTCTACTCATTAGCATTTATTTGATTTCTATTTCACTTCACAATTTATGCTGTTCAAAATTCGAAATTGCACTTTTACCCCAAAATTTACAGTTTTTACAATTTAGTCCCTGCTCAATTCACCCATCAATTGAACTAATTTTTCTAAATTAACACTTTTATTTTATCATTATAAACTATTTCACAGCCTTTGATATTCTGAATTTCAACACCAACATCTAATTCACAATTTTGCTCACAATTAGGTCCTAAATACCATTTTCTATCAAAATGACTTAATAAAACAACCTTAATATGAAATTAGAACTTCAATTTCATAATAATTCATCATAAACTACCCTTACTCAGCCAGGGTAACTTCCAATTTCACCCACCAAATCAAAAACTAATGAATTAGATAATTGGACCTAATTGTAAAAGTCACAAAAACATAAAATTACTAAAAATAGTAAAATTGAACTTACATGGTGCAAAAATATGAAAAACCAGCATAGGAGACCTGCTACGGCGTTTCGGCTGAGAAAGATGAAGAAATGTCTAGATTTTCAATTACATCATTTTTTAACTATTAACTTTTATGCTAATTCCAATTTTGTCCCTTGTTCACATTGTTTTCTTGCTTATTTCATACCCAAACCGTCCAGCCATTAACCTTTGGGTCTAATTGCTCTTTAAATCCATCTTTTAAATACTTAAGCTATTTACTCACAATTTAACAAATTTTGAGCTATTTTCGATTTAGTCCTTTTAATTAATTAGCTATCCAAACATCAAAATTTTCTAACTGAAACTTTAATACTAACTCAATGACACTTCATAAATATTTATAAAAATATTTATAGCTCGATTTTCAAATTCGAGGTCTCGATACCTCGCTTTTGACCCGTCGACCTAATAAATTATTTTAATTCACTAATTTCACCATTTCACAAATTCTTCTAAATTCTTACTTGACTCATAAATATTAAGTTACTATCTTGTTCAATCTTATTTGTCCGATTTAGTGATCTCAAATCACCATTTTTGACACCACTGAAAATTAGGCCGTTACATTCTACCTCGGATTTGTGGTTTCGCAACCACTGTTCCGTTTAGGCCCTATTTCGGGATGTTACATAATGGGTCGCCTTGTCGAAGCCCTCAAGTCGACACCATATGCCCACGAGCCTACCTATTAACCACCATAAAATAAGTAGCTGACCGCACACATCTCATTATGAATTTCAATTGTAAACATTATGATATGGTAAATCATCAATGTGTCAATCTATTATTGGTGACAAATGTCATGCTCAAATTTAAAATTTAAAAGTTTCCTTATTTAAGATAAACTATTAGGTGAACATTTCCCACCATATAAGCAATGGTCCCATCCAATTATATAATGCCATGTAAGATTATTTTTACATGTTATTGATGACTAAGAAATTAAAAAATTTCTGCTATCTCCCACCTTCAACCATTCTGCATCAAACTGTAGAGAATCATCAAAGTTTGTTTTTTCTTTCTTTTTTCTTTATTTTTATTTATAGATTTTAAAGCATGGGAAGAAGCAAAAACTATAACCACCATGATTAAAATCCAAAATACTAATCTATCGTCCAAATAAAACATTCTACTTTCCCTTCACCTTCACTTATCATTGTCCTATTCCATTTCAAAATGATTCCCCTTGCTTTGATTTCCCCTTTAATATAAAGGATTGGAGAATGAAAATTTGAGATATTAGGCAAACTACGAAAATTAAGGATTTGGTTTAGGGTTACAGGGGTTTGATTTTAGGCTTAGGGTTATAAAATAACCAAGGATTTTAGAGTTGGTAATTTCCATAAATTAAGGATTAGGGATTTCGAAAATTTGAAATTTGGCTTGAACATAAGCAAATTAACATAATGGGATTTTGTTTCTTTCTCAATTTCGATCACAAATTAAAAAAGATTTTCCATCAAAATTTCATTTTTAATGAAAAAGATTGTAAGAATACTAAAAGGTGCATGGATGAAACTTTCTTTTCATTACATATTATTAAAAACAAGGGTTCTTTTAACTCTTTTTTTTCTCATTTTCTTCATTTTTGTTGTCCAAAGGTGAGAATGGTTGAAGGAGAAAACAAAAATTTTGAATTTATTTTTAATTTCTTAGCCATTAAATGACATGTAAAAGTAATCTACATGACATTATATAATTGGATAGGACCATTGCTTATGTGGTGGGAAAGGTCCACCTAATAATTTTTCCTTATTTGAACCCTAATCATAGGATGAAATTTAAATTTGAGATATAATGAATTTAAAACTTCAATTTTAGCATTTCAATTAAAATTTTAATTACTTTTATATAAATTTTTAAATAAATATTTTTATTACATTTTTCTGGGACAAGAATGCCTTGTGAAGAAAGCTAACAAGATAAAATAAAATAAAAATTCAATCGATGGGCTTCAAGCGACGGAATTCAAGTGAAGGTGGTTGGCTATTAATTCAGAATCAAAAATCACCTTTAATATGTAGAAACTCCCAGTTGCCAGGCATATTCTTCCTTATGAAATTAAAAATGCCCTTCACAGCAACAATGAAGTACTGGTAATATAGTGGGAACTGAAACAACGCGAATATGCAGATTGGAAGGAACGCTGCCGCATATGTTAAACTTGCTGTCCATTTTTTCTCCAAATGAACTAGCAGAAGTATCGTCGCCGTGAATGTTAGCATCGTTGTTGTTACTGAGAAGAACAGAAACGTGAAGCCCAGTGACAGATTCCGAGGGATGGTGTTCTCAAAATCCTTGTACTCCAGCGAAGATGTCAGGATCGACAGGAATATCACCACCGACGTCAACGAGCTTGCAAGCCCTGCCACATCCATCACCGTGAAAAACGAATACAGTGGCCTTTCCAGTAGAATCGGCTGCCCACCTACACCCAACCCATTGATGATCAAAACCATTGGGAGTTTCTTAATTTGTATTTATTTTGACAACTACTTACTGTCATGGAAACCTCCTGGAGCCGAGTATGCAGCTGCGAACACAACACCAGCCACAAGAACAGCGACCGTCGAGCATGACTCAGAAGTGTTCTTCACCCACTCTTGTGCATCTTGAAGTTGGTCATTGTGCCTGTCGTTGAACAACTGATCTGCTGTCATATTGTCCTTATTGCGGTGCAGGGTGAAATGCCCCGGTATTTCATTTTTCACTGTCTGCAAACACCAACATCACAACCAAACAGTAATCACTCATCATTCCAGTACATATATAAAAAAAAAAAAGAAGAAGATAAGTTAATTACCTCAAACCATTCCAACTCCTGTTGCAATTTGAGAGCAGGGGTAGGTTTGGTTCCACCACGATAATATACGGTGTCAGCAGCATGGTGCAGTATGGTGCAGCCATTGTTATCGATCCCTCGAACCAACCTGTTCTTCTTTTCCTTTTTCTTAACAACCAGATCATACACTTTGTATGTACGATATAAAGTGGCGACATGTAATATGTTCTGTCCGCTTTTGTTGATGTGCTCAATTGCTTGAGGGTACTTGTCGAGTATCTCATTCACTATCTCAACGATCCCTGTGCTCGCCGCAATAAACAACGGCGTATCCGGTTCCGATGACTTCTCCTTTTTGGTAGCTGCAATTTTCTTTACCTTTTCTTCTTCTTTATCATCATTTCTTTCCAAGCAAATTGTATCATCCTCTTCCGATTGGTGAGGCTGGAACCAAGACGTATCGGTTCGCACAAGATGCCGGGCCAATTTAATAGCGGATGTGTGCAGTTGCTTTTGCCCCCACACCCGGTCAATCTTTTTCCATCCTTTAAATATTTTTCGAATGTCTCATTTTCTTTTAATTCATTAAATCACAATTTTTACATATAAAATACTATCATTTAAATTTGTCAAAGTAAAATTTTAGGGAGAATTAGTGTAGTTTTAAATGTTAAATTTCATTTATTTTTGTGATAAATAACTTTATATTTTATAAATATATGTATATAATCCAATATAATAATTAAAAAATTTAATGATTTTTAAAAGAGAATAATTTATAGATACCAGACAACATAAAAACATTATCTTCTTCTTACAATTTCGTAATATTTTTACTTTAAAATTTTGAATGTTATCAATCCATTATCAATAGTCAATGGTTTTAAAAATATGAGAAAATTTCAGGATGGTGTTTTGGTTTTAAAGAATGAAGAATATATTTATCAAGCTTATGGTGATTTCAAAGATATAAGAAAATTACAAATAAAAGTAGAATTTTAATGATTTAATTTTAAAGGTCTAAGTGCGTAAAAGTTATTATTTTTTTAAAAAGAAGTAATTAAATCTTTATTCTTTTTGTTTTATTCAATTGGATATTTAAACTTTCAAAATACATCAAAAGGTCTTTAAATATTTTCAAAAAAAAACAATTAGGCCCATTTTTTTTTCACTCAATTGCTAAAATGCATCAAAAGTCTCTTTGATAGTAAACTTTAACAGTTGACTGTTAAAGTTAACTGCCTTAATTTTTTTCAGTTAAAGTCACCCATGTCATAACCACTGCGTCACATGTGACAAAAAATTATAAAAAATAAAATTTATTAAGTGGACCTTTCCCACCACATAAGCAATGGTCTCATTCAATTATATAATGCCATGTAAGATTATTTTTACATGTCATTTGATGACTAAGAAATTGAAAAAAAAATCAAAATTTTTGTTTTCTCCTTCAACCATTCTCATCTCTAGACAACAAAAATGAAGAAAATGAGAAAAAAAAAAGTTTCATCCATGCACCCTTTTAGTATTCTTACAATCTTTTCCATTAAAATGAAATTTCGATGGAAAATCTTTTTCAATTTGTGATCGAAATTGAGAAAAAAAAAATCTCATTATGTTATTTGCCTATGTTGAAGCCAAATCCCAAATTTTTGAAATCCCTAATCTCTGATTTATATAAATTATCAAATCTAAAATCTTCGGTTATTTCATAAACCTAAGCCTCAAATCAAACCCCTATTAACTCTAAACCAAATCATTAATTTTCGGAATTTACCTAATATCTCGAATTTCCATTCTCCAATCCTTTATATCAAAGGGGAAATCGAAGCAAGGGTAATCATTTTGAAATGGAATAGGACAATAATAAGTGAAGATGAAGAGAAAGTAGAATGTTTTATTTGGACGAAAGATCAATATTTTGGATCTTAATCATGATGGTTATAGTTTCTACTTCTTCCCATACTTTTAAGATATATAAATGAAAATGACGAAAAGAAAAAACAAACTTTGATGATTCTCTACAGTTTGATGCAGAATGGCTGAAGGTTGGAGATAACAGAATTTTTTAATTTTTAGTCATCAATAACATGTAAAAATAATATTATATTGTATTTTATAATTGGATGGGAGCATTGTTTATATGGTCCTAATAATTACTCCAAAATATGTTTAATAATGTTTTTACATCTTTAAAATTGTTTACGTAGCATTATATCATTAATATATAAAAATTAAGGATTTTAGAATCATCATAATTAATATTAATTTTTAAAATTATGATTAAATGAATTTGTTTATAACTAAAAGTTCTAAATTTATCACAGAATTGATTAGATTTATTTTTAATTTTGAAAAAGTTAAAATTCAGATTAATTTATTTATTTATCTCCAATGTTATAATTGTTTGTTAACTTTTTCTAAACAAATTTAATTGATAATAAATAAAAATTTAAAGTATACTGAATTACTTTATCTCCAAATTTATTTGTTAGTTTAAATTTTAAATTTTATGTTAGATTATTGTATTTTTCTATATTTAAAAGAGTTAAAATTTAATTGAATTAAATTATCTCCAAAACCATATTTTTATATTAACTTGATAAAGTAACAATATATAATCTTTTAAATATTAATTCAACTTTAATTATTTATATGATATGCGACTTTACATTAAATATATATAAGTTGTACAAATAAATAAGTTTTTATATTATATTATAAGGTGAGTTAAAAATTGGTCACCGAACTTTAAAAATGCAATATGGTCAATGATGTTATCAATTTATTACATTATGGTCATTCATTCTCTAACTCTCATTAAAGGTGTAATGGCAAGTTGATATAGCACGTCAATATCATCATTAATGATGAAATTAATGTATCACATTATGTTGTCATTACATGTTTAATGGGAGTTAATAATTATATAATTATAGCTTAATAAATCGATAACATTAGTGATCATATAGTACTTTTTTAAATAGATCACATAAAATCATGTGCAATACATGTAATATTAAAAACTAGTATATTAGTTTAGAGAATGATCATTTCTAACCTGATTTAAGGCATTGCAGAACACCGTAATACCACTTAAAACCTACAAGGTAATAGATTGTTTTTATAAATTAATTGAGAATTCTTTGTGAATAGGTAAAAAAAGTAGTCCTTGATTCAAAAAGAATGAATTCCATTGCCCAAAAATTACCTTTAGAGTGGCCTGGTTGATTGGGAGCTTTACTTGGCTCACCCTGCTCCAAATCTTTGTTGTCCAGAGCTATTGGAAGCTTATCGCTCTCATCGCCATTACATGCTTCACCCGGAAGGCCTTTAAACAAACAATACCACTAAACTGAATAATTAAATGTCCCTTTGATCAAAGGAATAGACCCACAATCATTCTTCCATGATATTATAGGATAGCCAAATATCGAAGTTGAAGATTTTAATGCAAGTCTCTTAGTGCTCGGTTTAATGGATGTGATTTGCTAATAAGTAAAAAGACGTACAATAATAGATGAACTCCTCGAATAATCCAGAGAGAAAAGAACTACTCTTAAAAGAAGTCGTCATGCTAGCAAGCAGATGAAGGGTCGTCTTCCCATTATTATCTTTGTAAGTTGCAAGTTGTGGGTATCGTTCCACCAGCCAATTAGCAGTATCTGAAATGCAAAACATACCACGCTAACTTAATTTTAAAATTTAATCGTTATATTTTAACTTAATATAATTTAATTAATTACTTTTGGGGTAAACTATAAAAATAGTCTTTTTATTTGTCTCGGATTATATCTTAGTCGCTTATGTTTGAAATATTACGTTTTAGTCACTTACGTTATCGTTTTGTTACGAAGTGGTCACTTTACCGTTAAACTCCGTTACCTCCTGAACGGTAGTCCAAATGGGTTTTAAATGCTAACTTGGATGTCCAGTTGTTGGGATGAAAATAGGTTTTTAATTAAATAAATTTAATTTGGACTGCCACGTAGGACATCCAAGTTGGCATTTAAAACCCATTTGGACTGCCATGTAGGACCGTCGTTAGGGAGGTAACGGAGCTTAACGGTAGAGTGACCACTTCATGACAAAACGATAGTGTAAATGACTAAAACGTAACATTTCAAACATAAGTGACTAAAATTTAATTTGAGGGAAACAAAACTAATTATTTTTTTAGTTTACCCTTACCTTTATAATGTTATTAATAGAAGTTTTCACCGATTGGATTCAAGTTAAATTCATACATGATAATTATATTATATATGGTCGCCCAAAGCCAGCCTTACTTAAAATATAGGTCTCAAGTTTTGTTCAATGTTATGTATATTTGTAAATGTTTATTCCAAACTTTGTCCATTTATTTTTATGTAATATTTAATATTTAATATTTATATATTTTATTATAATTATACACTTTTTTTCACTTTTTTAATATTTTAAATATAAAAATTTAACATATGTTTAATGTTAAATTATAATATAATATATTTAATTTTTCATATGATATAAATTACATAATATAGGGTAAAACCAAGCTTAGGCTCAAACTATTGAAGCCTAAGCTCTTTCAATATTTTAAATGTTGTTTTTTTTTTCAAACTCATTCTTTAGTTTAATGTTTTAATCAAAATAATTTCAAATTTCGAGCAAGTAGTTTAGTTCTTGAACAAATTTAGTAATTAGTTAATATAAATAATTAACATGGTTACCTATAAGTTTGGCATGGATTTTTTTTAAGAAAATATTCTTCAAAACACAAAGAAATTTATGTGAACATGCTGGAATGATTAAAAATAAAATAAAAACCAACCAGAGTAATGAAAGTGTTATCTATTTGAATGAATTAGAGACCAAATTATGTGAAATAAGTAAATAGAATAATTTGAGCATAATGGATTACCAAAGTGTTGGCCAATCACTGCAATATGAAGAATGGAGAGTCCATCATGATCTCTAGTGTAATGCTTGTGAAGATTTCCTCCCATTCCTTCAATCTGTATAGCCAAGTACTTCACCATCGACATGTTGCCATATTCCACAGCTCTGAACAATGGGGTTTCCCCCAACTTGTTCCGATCCGCCAGTATCTCTTCCTTCTCCCGTATATAATCTTCATGATTCAAGCCGTCAGAGAACAACACCTCCTTCATTAACAAATCAGCTGCTTCGGCTTGGGCAGTGGTGACCAGTTCATGGAGGACGGTGTTCCCATAAACGTTCTTCATCTTCAGCACCTCGGGCCTCTTTGTTTGCGGCACCAACTCAACTAGGGTTTGAAGCATTGCTTCACTGCCCCTGTAAGCTGCAACGTGAAACATAGTATCTCCACAAACCGTGATTGGGTTGAACAAGGCCTCATGGTTTTGCTTGTAAGTCACTTCCAACCACTGAAAGTCGTTTGCCAAAAGCTTGGTGTAAGCCACTATCATATCATGGAATTTGTTGTTCATCTCGGATTTGGAGATAATTACTTCTTTCTCCATTCCCATTGATGAAACTTTGATATATAACTTATAGCTTCACATTACTTGAAAACAATACCTGAAATATATAACGTTGCGTTTGTACTTTGCTTCATTACTAGATAAAGCTGAAAACAAGGAAGAAATAAAGTTAGAAGAATACGTGAGCATACTGTAAAGCTAAAAATTTGAAAGTCAAGCTTAGGCGCATCGTTATTCATATCACATTTATTACATCATATTTTTTTAAAAAAAAAAAGGCTCAATTATCACAATAACTTAAAATTGTGAATACCCAAAATTTGTTAGGTGTAAAGGAATGTTTAAACTTTAGAGATGATATTGTTGGAGGAGCAGTCACGAATCCTTAATATAAATTGTAAAATAAATATGAAAAATAAAACTTAAAATTGTAAATTAATAATAATAATTAAAAATCTCTAAAACACAAATTGTAATCAAATATATTTACTTAAAAAACCACTTGTAGCCATGTAATTAAGAAAGGATATTGTAATTAATCTAAATTTTACAAAAATAAAATTAACATTAAACCTAAATTCAAATCAAAAAGTAAATGAATTAAATTTTTAAAATATAAATACAATAACTAAATTCCTAATTTTAAAAAATAAATGAACTATACGTATATTTTGACCTATATTTTTTATTAGTAATAAAGTTACTTTATTTATATTCAATTTTAAAATACTAGAATTTATTAACCCCAAATATTTGGATGAAAATTCATTTTAAAATAATTAATAAGTTAAAAAGAATAAATGAGTAGTTGGTTTTTAAAAATAATTATAAGATATTTTGAAAAGGTGCATACCTTTATTACTAAGTAGTTTTAGAAGTAAATACCCATATCCTACTTTCATTTTATTATCATAATCTTTTTGGTGCATTTGACTTGAGTCAACCAAATTATAGTATTAGAAACTAAGAGTATAAAGTAAACTACTAATAACTAAATACAATTAGAAAGGCATAGATGAAAAGAAAAAAAGTAGGGTTAGAATATATAATTGTTGTAAACTTTAGTCTAAAAAGGTATTTTAGAGCTATAAGTAATATTAAATTGTTGTTTTTAAAATAAAAGTATACACAAAAGCTATAATTTGTAATTTTGCATTTAGAAATACATTTTAACACTTATTTATCATTCAAGGTATGTTTTGTGATATTTATATTGAGTATACAATTATTTATATTTTAAATTGTATTTCGAATATATAGTGTTGTATTTTTGAATTTATGATGATTATTTTTAATAGTTAAATATGGTTGTTGATTGAGTCTTAGATTAATTGGTATCAACATTGTTGCCAGGTGTAGGAGGATGTGGGTTTGAGTGCGCTAAAACGCATTATTCTCCTATATAAGGGTTGAAGAGAAGCTACGAGTAGTTATAGGTATGCTATCAAAATAGCCAGTGTACTTCATATTATTTTTGTTAAAAAATTAATATTTTAGTCAATATTTTTGTTAAAAAAGAATAAAAGTCAAATTGAAAAAATATAAATCTTAAAAACTAAATTTGTCATTAAACCAAAAATATAAATATTAAACATTTGTATTTTTTTATGGTTAAAATATGTACTTATTTGGATAATAATTCATTAAAATAAAATTTTAAAACATACAAGTGGCATCTTACTACTCGAAAAAGCTAAACCAAGAAAAAGAAAAGTTGAAGAATTCGTGAACATATTATAAAGTAAACAAATTGCAAGCCAAGCTTAGGCCCACAATGTGGAGTAAGAGTTACTATAACCGTGGCACGAAATAGAGATATTATTTTTTTATAATTTTATTTTAAATTTTAGAATTTTTATTTGATTTTGATTTTTTAAGACGAAAATACTTAAACGTGATTTTTTTAATTTAAGGGTTAAAAGATTATGAATAAAAATAGGTATTGTATTGAAAATATATTTTGAAAAATTATAAATAAAAATGAGTTTTGTATTAAAGAATATATATTACATTATGACAGAGATATATACTTTTGTTTTTCTTATAACAAATAAAAAATTATTAAAGGTATAAATATCTAGAAAATCCATGTAAGGTTCAAAGTAAATTTATGTCTTTCAAAATAAATCAAGCAATTAATTTTTATATCATTCCAAAATAAGCAAATAAAGATAATTAAATACGGCTAATACTTTTTTTTTAAATTTCAAAAAATCTAAAATTTTCGAGTAAAGGGTTGAATTAATTTGTTTATTTTGAGAATAACTCATTGCTCATAACCCTAGCATATGGATCTCTAATATATTTATATCAAAATCAAATTTATTATAGGTTGAAAATGCAAAACTGTTTGAATTTTCGGGCATTTTACAAGGAAAATCCTTTTTTTTTCTAAAATTATGGAAATAGGCCGACTTTTTAATTATTTACCGGACTAGGCCATTTTCCTCGAAATCGCGTCTACGTCAGCGCGACTTAATTGTCCACATCAGCAAAACGCTTCTCCGGGGGAGCGTTTTTGCCCGTTCAACGGTCAAAAATTTGACCGTTGGCTTCCAACGGTCAAAAAAAAAACTATAAAATAGCCCCCCTAATTCATTTTTTCACACAAATCACTCTCAAATTCTCTAATTCTCTCAAATTTTCAATCCCCTCCTTTATTTTTCACACAATTCTTTGTTTAATCTCGATTTTCTTTCAATATTCCCTTAAAAAATCTATCAATTTTTAGTGAAAATTTCTTACAATTCCATCAAAATTTTACCAAATTTCTCTGTTTAAAATTTTTTCGAATTTAATTTTTTTAAATTAAAAAAATACCATCGTGCTAGCAATGGCCAGAGAACTAATCCGTCTTGATAATAAGCACATCTCCGTTGAGCAAATGAAAATGGTAAGTGATATTTAATTTATTTATGCAAATTTAATTTTTTTAATTTAATTTTCAGTTATGATGTTTGCATTAATTAATTTATGCAATTTTAATTAATTTTTGTTTTATAATTTTTTATAATAGTCTGTAGATCGGGTGTTAGAATGTTACATTCGTAATATGCCTAATCCTCCATCGCCCTTGATCGAGAATTACTTGCGGGAAGCGGGATTCTAGCACGTGGCCACGATAGGCCGGGGGTGCAAGTTGGACCCGAAACTAATCAGTGCGTTGATAGAGAGGTGGAGACCCGAGACGCATACTTTTCATCTTCCATGCGGAGAATGTACTATCACTCTGCAAGACGTGCATTTGCAATTGGGATTGCCGGTGGATGGCTACGCAGTCACCGGATCCGCACCATCTAATGATTGGAGCGCCGTATGCTACGACCTTTTGGGTGCTATACCGGATTATATTAACAGAGGTTAGATCCAGATGGGCTGGTTACAAGACACATTCCCGAAGCCGGATAATGATTCGACAGAACTCGAAAGAATACAATATGCTCGGGCATACATTCTCGAGATTATTAGAGGTTATCTGATGCCAGACTTGTCACGAAACCTTGTACATCTGAGATGGCTGTTGAAACTCGTAGATTTTAGAGCAGCCGGCGAATTGAGTTGGGGGTCTGTCGTGTTGGCAAAGTTGTACAAGGAAATGTGCGGTGCGATGCTACTGAACAAAGCCAAAATAGGAGGTTGTCTATCACTACTGCAATCATGGGCACGGTTTCGCTTTCCATTTTTACGTCCTCGAATGGACCATCCATATACATTTCCACTAATAACGAGGTAAATTTTATATTATATTTTACAATTATTACGTAGATTTAGTTTATAATTTTTGTATGCTAAAAAATTATTTAATTAGGTGGAACCGTTCGGCGAGTTATGTCGGAATACCCAACTCTCTCGAAGACATACGGCTTCTATTAGACCAGCGATCGGATACACAAGTAAGTATTAAATAAATTATATATAATTAATAAAATAGTCATTTCATATTTAGTATTTAGTATTTAGTATTATGTATATAAGTAATATTTTATCATGTTCATATAGTTTAAATGGACACCATACGACGATCCGGCAATTCGAGTAGTAATTCCGGATGAATACATTCAAAATCCGAACGCTTAGCATGTGAAGGTCCCATTGGTGAACTATGCTACGGTCGAGATGCACCAATCAGATAGAGTATTGCGACAATTTGGATTTCGACAACCGATTCCCGTGGCACCCGAGGTGTTTGATGAAGAGCATAAAGTCGACTTACAGCTATTGAATATGGATTGGCCGAGATACTGGTCAGGCTATATCGAAATGTGGGAAAATCGGTATGATTATATACCTACTCGGGAACCGATTATTATTCCAGAGTTAGCATGCGTACCAGAATACATGCCATGGTTTAGGATATATGGCAAGCCATATTTACTGTCGGAAGAGGAGAGGCGACGACAAATTCGTGTTCAAAGGGAACGACGGGGCCCTTTAAATCTAAGAAGAAGGGACGACGACTTAGGCCCATCAACAGCGCCCACACAATCAGCAGGCCCATCAACAGCGCCCATACAATCAGCAAGCCCATCAACAGCGCTGCCACAATCACCAGGCCCAACAGCTCAACAGACGACACCCACATCACAGCCTTTTCCTAGTCCTATGCCAGGTACGTATCCTATCCCTTATATGTATCCTAACCCTTTTATGTTTCCTTTTCCTAGTCCTATGGCAGGTTGGAATCCATGGCCCGGTTCATCTCCGTTCCTGATTACTTCGAGTCAACCGCCAATCTATAGGCCGTCGTCACATGAGAGATCGCAGGAGACGCCATCGAGGGGCTCTTCTTTCTACCAATCCCAATCACCTTACGGGGTTCAAACACCTCCTCCATGGGTGATGCAAACACCACTGCAGTCATTATTCTATTAAGGTGGGTCAAGCTCTCAACACCCACAACCAGATCCCCTGCCGGATGAACCACAACCGCAGCCGGAAGCCGAACCAATGAGGAATCCAGCACGGACTCGTCGACGACCCCCGTGTGGCACTGATTCTGACCGCCACGGACATTGAATTTTTTTAATATATGTGTACAAACTTTTTATATTGTTTAATTTGAATAAAATAAAATTTCTTTTGAATAAGGCAATTGTAAATTATATGTCTTAAAAACCCAATTGTACAAACTTTTTATATTGTTTAATTTTTATTTTATTTATATTTTCTTTATTTGATTATATATGTCTTAAAAACTATTTCTATATTTACCTCATTTGACCTCTCTCACCAACCCTACATTAATCTTATTTTTTATCTCAATAAAATCGAACAAAAATACTCGATTGAATGATAAATATCATATTTGTGAAGAAAAGGAGGATGGTAAAAAAAATTATCATTCATAAATGCTAACCTTGAAGGTTTACATATTTATCAATTTGATGAATTCGTCATTCTTATAGATAATTAAAAATATATATAATTATACAAAATTAATAAAATATTTTTTTCAAAATTTTAAAAAATCATAAATATTATAAAATATTCATAAAAAATTCTAAATATATAACTAATAACTATAATCCATCAATATATGTATTCCAACAAAAATTGAGGGTAATATTTGAGCTAATTAATTACGTCTCAGTCATGTCTCGATGTCTTACTTGTATTTGAACGACATAGTTATTACGTAAAATAAAATAAATTACTATATTTTTATTAAAATAGAAGGTATTGTTTCGTTTGATAGAATAAAAGTTTGATACATTTCATTTAATAAAATATAAATAATACAACATAATTTTTTATGACAACTATCAACTATTTCGATTAGGACATGATCTATTTGTATGTCCTGGGTTCCTACAGTATCTGCATAATTTCGGTTGATTGGCTGTTTCTCGGATATCCATATCGGTACGTATTCTAGTCGAGCAAGGTCGACCCTTTGGTTTGCAACGCAATTCTCTATCCGGTAACAGCTTAAACGGAGCAAGCGATACAGGTGGCCACTTACGTTCATCTGGGACAGGTGGGAATACATGTCTCCACACGTTGTACATGGTTTGTATTCTGTACACTTCGTCGACGTATCTCATAGGATCTATAAGCAGATTCTGACAAGCTATAATTACATGACTGCATGGATAACGAAGTGCGTCAAACCTCCCACAGTCGCAAGTTCTATTTCTCAAATGTACACGATATTGCCCGCCAATAATACCTTTCTGCGGTCTGTCAAACTCCGTCACACGAAACCATAGATTGTCTCGATCGTAACACACTGTGTGCATGGTGTTCGTCCGTGCCTTCGCCTTGTTAATTTCTTGCAATACCTTTGCGCACCATACATGTCCTCTTTGGATTTGGCCTGTATAACTTGCTGCTCATTTCAGGAATAGTGCCGCTAAACGAAAATATGTTTCTCGAACAACTGATGTTATTGGTAAATGGCGTGTTCCTTTCAGAACAGAATTTATACATTCGGCCAAGTTTGAGGTCATATGACCATATCGTAGGTCGCCGTCGTATGCTTGTGTCCACTGTTCGAAAGGTATGTTACACAGGTAGTTTGCTCCTTCTTCGTTATCCGAACGCAAAATCGCCAACATTTCATGAAAATGATCATTACTTATCTCATACCCTACCAATATAAGTTGATAGCGAAAATTACATACCACATTTCCAGTTAAAATAAATTCAGTATTACAAACAAAATTATATTAATAGATATTACATACCCATGTTGGTTACTTGTCGTTTTTCAGTTGTAGAATGAAATTGGCCGTGGTAGTTGGACGTAACGTGCCTTAGGCAATACCGATGGTGTGTGTGATGCCACATGCTTCCCTGTCGCGCAATTGCGGCTAGTATTCCGGTGCCCTGATCTGATATGACACAGATATTAGGTTGGGGGCAAACATGCCTCCTTAGCCTAGAAAGAAAGAAATCCCAATCATCAGCTGACTCCCCTGGTGTTATTGCAAACGCAATTGGAAGGATTCTCCCACTGCCATCCTGTGCCACAGCTAGCAATAGCCGATCGGTATATCTACTACCGTACATAAAGGTACCGTCAATTTGTACCAACGGCTTACAATATGGAAATGCATCTCAGCATTGCTTAAAGCTCCAAAATAGATGCTTAAATACTTGGCATCCACGGAGAACTCGGTCGTTGTAGTACACAGGTTCGGTTTGAAGGTCTGTTATGCAACCTGGGACATATTTCTCCAGCACCTGACACCACTGCCAGAGTTTGTTATATGAAGCGTCTCACCCACCATATAGCTTTTCTAACGCCTTCTGCTTAGCTACCCAAGCCTTGCGATAAGAGGGTGTGTACCTCAACTGGCTACGAATATTGGCAATTATGACAAGCACTGTAGTTCTAGGATCCGCCTTCACTGTCGGTAGTATTAAGGTAGTTATCATTTCTGAATTCATCTTGGGATGATCTCCCGAAACACCTGTCAATGAAGTAGGTTAAAAATATCAACAGTACACAATAATAGTACTATTAAAAAACCCTAAACAATTAGTGGTACTGTACCAGCAGCACATGTATATGGACCTTTGTACTTTTTTATCTCCCACAAGCCTGTCCTTTTCCTCAATGAAGTCATGATCTTCCATGAACATGTACCATCTTGCACTGCACACTTGGCCTCAAACTTATCGGGTTTAAACTTGATCACATTGTAGTTAACCCCGTTCATGATGCTATGTTGTTTTAATGTACCAAGAAAACTATCTTTAATTGAAAACTCTTTACCAACTTCCAATTCACCTGAATCCAATGAGGAACTTGTACGATCACGCCTTCTATGTGGTAGATCTGGAAACTCTAACGCATCATCTTGAGATAAATCGATATTATGCATGTGGGCTGGAGGCGAGTACGTCTTGAATCGCACATCTTCTTCTTCATCATCTGAACCCCCTTCGACATCTTCAAGTATGGTTAGAACAGTCTCTAGTTCAGAAAATAATGTAATTTCTACACCATCGGGGCCAGCCTCTCGAGGTGGATCCGCATCGGACTCATCATTTGACCGATTATCATGTGCAACATAAGAGGTCCCCTCAACGGTAGACGTCGTGGAGAGTACATCATCCCTCCTTGTGGACGTTTCACAACGTCTCCAATCAGATGTGCATTGCCAACCACTTGAAGTTGATGTCATTCTCCAGTACGTATTTCCAGCATCAAACATCGACCCACTGAGGTGCATGTCCTATCCACTAACGGAGTGTCGTGCAAGGGTCGGGTGTTCCATACTGCTACCAAATACGGGTGCTTCAGTGTTTTGCCACCCACTAACGGAGTGCCAAGCAGAGGTCATGTATTCCTCTCCACCAGTAGTAAATATTGAAGTTCCAAATACTTTATTTGGCGATGAAAATTGTACATATAACTCAAGATAGGGTGATCCACTATCGAGATGAGTCTGCACCATTGCCTCCAAGCTCCGAGCACCTTTGATGTCGAATGAGTCGTATGTCACCGGATCAACAGAAGCATAAAATTGATACTTAATACACAAAACTTTCATTGGCATCGTTCCAAAGATTTTGCACCTAATTCTTTTACGAAGTTCTGTCAAATCTATGTTCTGGTTAAAAACCAGTCTCGCTGTGTTCTCCGATAAAAAAACAACACCGTTTTCGGTGTTACAGACCTTACCATCATAGTAAATAATAGCACTAATACGTTCACTCATCTTATATTTCTATTCTTCTTTGTCTCTCAAATTTTTTTTGCTGTAAGTTATGCAACCTGAGAATAAAATTTGGCTCATTTATAGCCTCAGTTTTTCTACGAACTACTGTAGCAAAAGTACGTCCACGTGGGAGCTTTTTTCTGAAATTTTGCTGACAGTGCATCCTGCTTGAAGCGTTTTTACACTATTTGTTCAGAAACATCTATTCAGAATTATTTTTCTACAAACTACAACAGCAAAAGCGCGTCCACGTGGGAGCTTTTTTCCGAAATTTTGCTGATAGTGCATCCTGCTTGAAGCGTTTTTGACACTATTTGTTCAGAAACGTCTACTCAGAATTATTTTTCTACGAACTACTGTAGCAAAAGCGCGTCCACGTGGGAGCTTTTTTCCGAAATTTTGCTGACAGTTCATCCTGTTTGAAGCATTTTTGACACTATTTGTTTAGAAACGTCTACTCAGAATTATTTTTCTACGAACTACTATAGCAAAAGCGCGTCCACGTGGGAGATTTTTGCTGAAATTTTGCTGACAGTGCATCATGCTTGAAGCGTTTTTGACACATTTGTTCAGAAACGTCTACTCAGAATTATTTTTCTACGAACTACTGTAGCTAAAGCGCGTCTACGTAGGAGCTTTTTTTCGAAATTTTGCTAACAGTGCATCCTGCTTGAAGCGTTTTTGACACTATTTGTTCAGAAACGTCTACTCAGAATTAGTTTTCTACGAGCTATTGTAGCAAAAGCGCGTCCACGTGGGAGCTTTTTTCCAAAATTTTGCTGACAGTGCATCCTGCTTGAAGCGTTTTTGACACTATTTGTTCAGAAACGTCTACTCAATTAACCTAAATTAACCCTAAATTAATCAATTAACGCTCATTTAATCAAATGATTAATCAAAACGCTGAAGTAATCGAATTATTTTTCTAATATTAAAATAGTATGTGTAAACCATTATGTATCAATTAACCCTAAATTAATCAACTAACGCTCATTTAATCGAATAACCCTAATTTAATTAACTAACCATAAACCCTAAACTCTAATTTAGCATTTAGTATTTAAAATTAATAGTTAATTTTATGAATTAACCATAAACCCTAAACCACTAACCATAAACCCTAAACCACTAACCATAAACCCTAAAATAACTAATTGAAAAAACGAGCAAAAACGCTTCCTTGGGGGAGCGTTTTGCTGACGTGGACAATTAAGTCGCGCTGACGTGGACTCGATTTTAGGGAAAATGGTCTAATCCGGTAAATAATTAAAAATTCGGCCTATTTTCGTAATTTTAGAAAAAAAAGGATTTTCTTTGTAAAATCCCCTGAATTTTCTGTTTTTAATTCAATTGAATTTATAACTGAAAAACATAAATTAATAATAATTAAGATAAAATTATAAAATTTAAGAATAAAAATAAAATTTATTTATAATATATAAAAACACAAGTTAGATAACCTTTTGAACTAACAAGAATAATTTACTATATATATTTTTTTTTGAATAAAGGATTTGACTGGAATTTATTAATTAAAATAATTAAAACATAAAACAGTACTGGACTAAAGTCTATTAGTAAAAGACCTATTGAAAGAATAACTAAAGCCAAAAGCCTACTAAAAAAGAGCCGGCCTAAAACTTTCAGAACTGGCCCATATCGTCCTATTCAAACTAAAACAAAACAAGAAATCAAATCTTATCCTATACCAATCAAATCGACAGCTGGATACCAATAGACTTTGTCTTTTCACATCACCGACCTAGCCTTTAATGATAGCAATTTTCAAAAATGGCTTTTAATTTTTCTGCTACCTCTTTCCAAAGGTTTTTATCTTCTCTTTCTTTCAATCAGGATGCATTGGCCAAAAATTCTCCAGAGCTTGACGAACAAATTTCGGAATTCCTCCCATCAAGTAATAGCTTTCTCTTCTCTTTAGAGCCTCCTTCACAATAACATGGGCATATGTATTCTCTACTTTAAGGATAAAATGGAACTTTATCTCTTCAAATTTGTCCTTTTTACTTTGAATGTCTCTGATAATTGCTCCAATCACCGATTTATCGATATCAGTACTTTGGCATTTCTTGATAACAGTTCTTGAATCTCCCACTACTTCCATTTTGTTAAAACCTATAAAAATTCCTAATTTCACTGCTTGTAACCCTACATGTACCTCTGCTGTGAGCGGAGTTGCTATATCGAAGTGAATGACCATCTTTGATGTAACAGCCTAATTTTCAGTGGTGTCGGAACAGTGATTCGAGATCACTAAATCAAAAAAATGAGTCAGAAATATTATTAATTTAGAGAGTATAAGTTAAATGTGAAGTTAGGAAAAATTTTGAAGTAGTCAATAGTGTACTAAAAATAAATATTAAAATAATTAGAATCGAAAACGAGGTATCGAGACCTCGAGAATTTTAAATTGAGCCATAAATATTTTTATAAATATATATGGAGTGTTAATAAGTCAGTATTAAAGTTTTGTCAAGAAATTTTAAAGTTCTGATAGTTAATTGAACAAAAAGGACTAAATTGTATTAAATGCAAAATTGTGGGAAATGATTAAATAGCTTAAATGATAAAAGAAAGAGGGTTTAAAAGGAAAATAGACCCAAGTTCTCTTTGGGATGGACGGCAATGGCATGAAATCAGCAAGAAAGTAAGGAGAATTAAGGGCAAAATTGGAAAATTACAAAATTTACTTAATAAAGCTATGACTAAAGTGGAATTATCTAGATTTCTCTTTATTTTTCTGCATTCTCATCAGAAAAAACACCATGGAAGAGTTCCCTTAAGATGGTTTTTCATATTTTTACTTCAGGTAAGTTCAATTCTTGATTATTCTTGAATTTTTTGTGTTTTTGTGACTTTTACAACTACGTCCACTTGATAAATTCGTTAGTTTTTGATTCTATGAAAGAAATTGAAAGTTGCTATGAATATGTGCTGGAATTATATGATGATTTGGCAAGGAATTAGAGCTTTATATTGTTTATATGCTGATTTTGTTGAAAGAATTGAATAGAAAGTGAATGTTTGGGACCTAATTGTAAAAGAGTTTGAAGTTAGAGTTGTTTGTAGAAATTATGAATTTCAATAGTTATGAAATAACTTATAATGTCTAGAAAAAGTATTAATTGAGAAAATTATCTTAATTGAGGGGTTAATTGAGCAAGGACCGAATTGTATGAATTGTGAACTTTGGGGCAAAATGGAAATCAACATTTTGCACTAAAACTGTTTTGGACAGCAGCAGTAGTCTAACTTTGAAAAATCACCAAAATTTGTAGAAATGAAATTAGAGGATGAATGAAATATGAAATTAAAGCTTATTGAGTCTAGTTTCTTATAGAAGAAATGATGTAAGCAATGGAATTGAAAATCATGAGATATGATAAATTTTGTGAGACAATGTCAGAATGATTTCGGGTTCCCCTGTTCTAACTTTGTAAAATCATAAAAAATTGGATAAAAATTATTAGGGGCGTAAATTTATATGTTTAGAATTCTGAATGAGTCTATTTTCAAGAGAAACAAACGGGAACATTATTCGAATCCTGTACGAGGAGATAATTAAATTTTAGTGAAGAAGGGTCGGAACTGTCAGACAGCAGAACAGGGGAGACTTCAATGAATAAACTGTATTAATTGGCCCAACCAAAAATTATGAAATTTTTATGGTAAGAATATATATGAGTCTAGTTTCATGGAAAATTATAGGATCTTAATTTTGAGTTTTTTAGCTCCAGATATAAATAATTTAGTGACTACGACACGGGTGGATAGTCTGAATATTCACATAAGTAATTAGTGAAAATTATGGATAAGGTTACTTACAAGTGTGTTATTTATACCAAGGATGTGGATGGAGAGGAGGAGGAGGAAAAATATATGAATGACTCATGTATAAATTAAACACATGCCCGATTATAATCGATAAGTGTTGGATTAGAAATGATGTAATGTTTTATGTGGAATATTTATTATGAAATTATGATTATCGTTATAATACAAAATTTGTACTTGTGAGTTTATATGGCTAAATTTTAGTGATTATTTGTTAATTTTATGAATTTCATGATGTGTTATTTCATATGTATTGATGATAAAATCGTGAATAATGTAAAAGCATGAAAATTGAATAAATGATCAAATTGAGCATTTCAGTTCAGTGACAAGATGAATTGAAGGAAAAGACCATAGTTGGACCATAGCAACAAGTGATAAGTGATAGCTTCGGCTACACTTATCTGATCAAGGATAAGTGAAAGTGATAAGTAATAGCTTCGGCTACACTTATCTGATCAAGGACAAATGACAAGTGAAAAGTGGTAGTTTCGGCTACCTGATCAGTGAAAAGTGGTAGCTCCTGGTACCTGATCAGTGAAAAATGGTAGCTCCGACTACCTCATCAGTGAAAAATGGTAGCTTCGGCTACAAGTGACAAGTGAATAGTGGTAGCTTCGGCTACAAGTGACAAGTGATTTCCGTATAAGACCATATCTGGGATATGGCATCGGTATGATATATGCTATTGTATAAGACCATATCTGGGATATGACATCATTAAGATATGTGATTCGTGTAAGACCATAGCTGGGCTATGACATCGATAAATGAAGATGTGTAAGACCATAGTTGAACTATGACATCGAGTAAACGAAGTACTCAATTCCATAAGACGTTCACTAATTTGACAAAGTTTGGTAAGTGTTACATGGAATTATGTGATATAGGAAGTACGAGTTCATAAGATATGAGTATAGAACTTGGTTGATAAATGAATTCATTTGTGATTATATAATTGTTCATCTTGAATGTACTGTCCATATGTATTGATAATTCAAACGTATTAATGAATAAAGTTCCGACATGGAATAAACTGAACACGAGACAAATAATTATGAAATTGAACTCGGAACTCATGAAAATGACAGTTATTGATATATGGAGACATGAGACATTGGTATATGAATATGGAAAATGTTTGATAAATGTGTTTATTCATAATTATGGAATTATATACCTCATGTGTACTATTTGCATAAAGATGATATTTCAAATACTTTGGTTATTTAAGCTTAAATATGAAACAGTATGAAATCAAGATAAGTTGTTATAAAAATATATTTAGATTATAGAGCTATGGCTGACATATGTTGTATGATTACATAACGTGAAATTGTGTATATATATATGAGAAATTTAATGAGAAATAAGCCATACACGTTTCTTGTTATTTATATGAAGTGTACGACTGACAAGGGTGATGAAGTTATAAACAGAGAGTTACACGGGTTGAAACACGGGCATGTGACTCTCCAAAGTGTGAAAATTTTCTAAGTGTTGCAAAAGTTTCATATGTTTACGGTCTGATCCCGAACCACCCTGAATGTATGTTTTGGGCCCCATAGGCCCATATAAAGGACGTTAAACATATGTATGAAAGTTTTTAATTTAGAAGAAATTTTATGGCTGATTTTTACATGATTGATCATATTAAGTTTGGTAATGCCTCGTACCCTATTCTAGGCTCGGAATACTGGTAGGGGTGTTACATTTGATGCTAAGATCTCCCCCTTCTCATTTCGTACAATCAAGCCCGAAGCCGATTTGGAATATTGTTGGTCAAAAGCTGCGTCAAAATGAACTGTGACCTTTGCTCTTCGATTATCCTGTTAAATGCCTGAATAGGACTGAAGGGTGAGTTTTTCCTCTTTTATTCCATCCAACTTAGAGATATAACTTCAGATTTGCTTCGCTATTTCTCTTCCTATCACATTTCTTTTTTCATATAATAAACAATTCTTATTAAACCAGATTAACTAGAGTCTACAACAGAAAAACTGAATCTATTCATTAGTCCCTTGACAGAAGACCCAGGTAAGCCATTCCCACATATTTTGAGTATTATTATTTAGTACCCATGAAAGATTTGAGTGATTCCAAACCTCGGTTGTTGTAAGACACTATTGAAAAATATGGCTACTGTCTTCCTCATTTTGACGATACCGAGGGCATTGAGCATCCACCACTACTTTCTTATGTTTGAGGTTTAAAAAGGACAGAATAAAGTTCCAAGAGATTCTTCAAACTGTTATTGTAACTTTTGAGGGGATGTGTAATTTCCGTAGTTTCCTATAGAAAGTTTTTGTTTCGGCTTGTATAATATAACTACTAGGATATAAATTAGTCTCTTGTAATAGTTTATAGGCACTCCTGACTGAGAAATCATTGGACAATTCAACTCTCCATACTTGAAAATCGTCATGAGTTGTCTCCACCAATGGAATCTGCATGATTTTTTTTTTTGCTACATCCATACGAAAGGTATTCATAACAACATCTGTTTTCCAAGTCCTATTAGTGGCCTCAATTAAATATAGAACTAACTTAATGTTTTCATTGTTGTCTTGATTCTGCAATCTATTTTCATTGTTGTCTTGATTCTGCAATCTATCTACTTCATTTCCTAAAATCCACAAATCTTCCCAAATGGAAATATGATCATCTCTACCAACCCTCCAGCATAAACCTTTCTCCAGAAGCCCTTTTGCTGCCCAGGTACTCTTCCAGGTAAGCGAAGGTAAATTCTCTAACCGAGCATTTAGAAATCTGAATTAGGATAATATTTTTCCTTCAAAACACGGGCTAATAATGAATTTGGATAATTAAAAAGAAGCCAACCCTACTTTGCTAATAACGCTATATTAAATTTTGCAAGATTTCGAAAACCAATACCACCATCTTTGTTTAATGAGCATAGTTCCTTCCAAGCACACCAATGAATGCCTTTTTTGTCATGACCTCTTTGCCACCAAAACTTAGCCATGATGCCCTCCAATTCAGCACATAGAGACTTAGGAAGTAGAGAGCAAGCCATAGTATAAGTTGGAATGGATTAGAGTAGAGCCTTTATGAAAACTTCTTTTCCTTCTTGAAAAATATGTCTTATGCTCCAGCTATCAATTCGTTGTTTAAATTTGTCCTTCAAAGCTTGAAATGATGCCCTCTTCTTTCTTCCCACCATATTAGGGAGCCCAAGATACCGTTCTGGTTCAGTTGATCTTCTTACTCCGAGTAGACTTGAAACTGTTGTCTTTTCTTCATCTTGTGTATTTGTATTGAAAAATTTACTATACTATAAAATAGACATAATAACTTATTAGTATTTTACTAATTATGATGTAATAATAACAAAAATATTAATATTTAACAAATAATATATTAATATAATAAGATAATTATTTGATGCAAGCTAATAAAAATTTTAACTCTATAAACTAATTGAAAATTTAACATATGCACATAAATTATATTTAAAAAATTAAAAACAAATAACATATGAAAAATAAAATTAAATATTAAAATCACATTTTAATTGATTAAGGGTCTATTTATTTACTCAGAAAAAATTTTATGGAAAACATTTTTATTATTTTCCTATATTTATTTGGTGAAAAATGAATTTCCACCATAAATCATTCTCCAAAACACGGAAAATGAGGGCTTTTTTAAAAAAAAAAAATGTCTTGTCCTTTTTATTTCATAAGACATTTTTTGATGTTTCTCCTTTTCACATCCTCAATGAAGAAAAACCCTCTTCCCCTTTCTTCTTCATTGCTAATCCCAACCCAGTGCTTGTCGCTAGCTAGCAACGCTTCTCAGCACTAGTGGTCGATAAAAAATCCTTTTCCATAAAGCATTTTACAGGCCTTAACTTTCCCACCTTCTTGAGAAAACATCTCTCCTTTTTCGCAAATTTTTTTTTCTCATCGACAACATTACTGGTAAGATTTATCCCCTGCTCTTTCATCCACTACAACAAAAATTATTAGTGAACGACAATTCTCTTAACTACTGAAACTGTTAAAGAAGTTCAATCCGCTCCAGCACTAGCCAACTACCAGCAAAACCATTATTTTTTATGCTCTGAAAAGTTATCAGTAATTATTCATTCCTTTCTTTTTTTGCATTTCAATTTGACTTTTTTTTTTTTGTTTCAGGTATTTTAAAAGATTTCGGTGATATAATAATTATCTACTTATTTCCATTTTTCCTTAATTTATCAAGTTGAAGATATGAGGTTGCTTTTCTCTCTTTTTTTGGCAACATGGGGAACTTCTTCTCTATTTGGGATGTTAAATAACTCCAACAAATTGCATTATTGGAGAGAAATGATTCTCTTGCTATAATCAAATATAGCTGCTCTTTAGTTTATACAAGAAGTTGCTTGCTCACTCATTGCCATGGTGTCTTTAAAAAATAATTATTTATTTCATTCTTTTAAATATTCAATTATTTAACCATCTCTCTTTTTCATAAAGCTTACTATTTAAATGTCTAACAAGTAAAACTTCCTATTTGAGATTATTAATCATACTTGGTAGGGAACATATTTTTGAAAGACGTGTAACAAAGCTCCAAATTACAAGGCTTCTCCAAATACTTGTGAAAATATGGTTGGATTATGCCTAAAGGGTATACATGTAGGTAAGGTTTTCTTTCTTTGTTTAAATTTTAAAATAATATCTTTAGTATTTTATATATATTATAAATATTGTTTTTCTTTTCTGAGAAACATTAAGAATTGATCATGTGATTATTTTGCAACAATGCAGTTTTTCTTTTTGTAAAAAGGGTATGGACATTATTACTATCTATGAGGTTTATTATGCTAATGTAGGGATCAAAAGCTTAAGGGCACAATTCTAGTTGGATTCACAGCTAAATTAAATGGAGAGATTAGTAGTCATCTTTCAAAGAGTGTGATGTTCAATTAATTGTGATGTTCAATCAATTTTTTACGAGATCGAAATCAGTTTAATGGTGATACTTTTGCCCACTATTTAGGTGAAGTTGACATGTTGGTGTTCATGGAAGCCTGTTGCAACATTAATCCAAAGGCAAGTTGCAAAAGAAAAGGGTAAATGATAAATGCTAAAAGTAACATATTTTAGCATCATACATAATGCATTTTTGGATGTTTATTCTATTTAAAATGGTGAATTTTATGTTTCATCCTTTAAATTCATGTTTCTATACTTAGGAGAGTATTTGGGAACAAAAGGAGCGAAAGTCAAAAAATTGAAATATCAAAGCAACTTTCAGGAGCCACACGAGCTGGGTCATTCCACAGGGGCTAGACACACGGTCGTGTGAGCCACACGGCCATATTCCAGGCCGTGTCAAAATCGTAAATTTCACTCCAAACGCGTGGAAAAACATAATTTTTAGGTTTTTCGAGCATTCCAAGACCTATATATGACAAACATAAGAAGATGGGAGTAAATCGTCATAGAATATTTAAGAAAACAACTCAGAAAATACTATTGAAGTCGACTCTGAAATAGATTTCCATCAAGACTGAAGATCTTCTTTTGATTTCTTTAAAGTTTATTATGAGTTTCTTTATTTCTTATGGCTATATTGTCTTTGAGATGTTTTTATTTGCAATTATGAACTAACTTTCTAAATACCTAGGAGAGATGAACCCTATGATGAATTTTGTCTTTTGATTTATGTTCTATTAATCCATTTTGTTGTACTTAAATCAGAGGAAGAATAGACAATGTTTAAAAGTAGATTTAGCATAATTGAGTGGAGTTGCATACAAATACAATCCTAGAAATAGGACGACATCAATCTATCGGATTAGAGTCAAATCTAATAGGGGGATTCATAGATAGAATTAATGAGATAATAGGGGTTTTAGTTAGAAAGAAATTTCAATTAATCAACCTAGAGTCAGTTGCTCTTAGTCTTAAAGAAAGATATTAGCATAATTTATGTATTTCTACGGATCAAGATACAAAGTAAAGAAACTGCGTAATTTAGATTGATAATGACAAATGAAGTCTAGGTGAATTCTTTTCTGAGTATTGTTTCGCTTCTTGGTTGTTTACTCAATTATTTTCCTTATTTTTTATTTGTCGTGTCCTTTAGTTAATTTTAGTTTTTAATCAATCACTCTAATTTGTCGGTTAAATAATAAAAAAACGCAAGTACTAGTACTTTTAGTCTTCGTGGGAACGATATCTGTATTAACTGTAGTTATACTATTAATTGATAGGTACAATTGCCTTTATTGAATTTTTAATTAGTTTTTTACTGCCATCAATAGAATAAAGGTTGGTTTGGTGAATGATATGATATTAAATTAGCTATTAACATGAAGCGAAGAGATCGAGTAAAGTTAGTATTTACGGTTTGTTAGAATTGTTATTTTCTATAGATGTCAGCATTAACACCAATTCTTCTATTTTTTACTCGCATATAAATATGTGAGAATCTGTATCCGAAAGGTATCAAAGGACATTGGAAGAGGATGCTTTTAGGCGAGTCTTGTACCATTGCGGTGATCCTATGTTCCATCATGAGCTCTTAATTTCTCAGTATAGTGATTCTTCTATTTTATGCAAGTTCTTTTTTCTAATGGCTTCAATAAAATTACTATGAACGCCCTAAATTTCTTTTGCCTTGATAATAGAAAATTGGATATAGGCCTCCCCATAATGAGGCCCATGATATAGAAGAAAGCTGAAAGGGCCATCACTGAAACCCGAATAAGCCACATGAACTCTGAGTATCTGCTGCAACACCTTCAACGTTTCCTCGAACGTCCAAACCAAATCAAGCAAATCCATTCCCTGCTAATCACCACCGCTCTCCTCTTCAATACTGCTTCCAAATGGAAACCAACCCTCCTTTACAACACCTTAATAAGGGCTTATCTCAACATAATCCCACATTGTTCCCTTACACTCTTCACCTTCATGCTTCATCATCAGGCACCCCCCAATGGCCACACTTTCACTTCCCTTTTCAAAGCCGCCTCTACCTCTCAATCCTTAGCCTCGCTCTCTTGCTCACCCCTCCATGCCCAAGCACTAAAGCGTGGCGTCTTGACTGACTCCTTCGTGCAAACATCTTTGCTTGGTTTGTATGCCAAACTCGGTAGCCTAAGTAATGTGCGTAAAGTGTTCGAAAAAATTCTTAACCCGTGCATCGTCGCGTGTAATGTGATGCTTGATGCTTTTGGGAGAAATGGTGATATGGGTTCTGCTCTTTTCTTCTTTGACCGCATGAGTGAAAAGGATGTGGTGTCTTGGACAAGTGTTATTAATGGTTTCGTAAGGAGCAAACAGTTTGCAAAGGCTATTTGGGTTTTTGAGAAAATGATAGAGTTTTCGGTTAAACCGAGTGAGGCTACTTATGTTAACGTGCTCTCTTGTTGTGCTAATTTAGAAGAGCAAAGGGGGTTTTACCAAGGGAGGCAGATACATGGGCATATTTTCAGAAACGAGGGCGTTATGACTGTTTTCATGGGCACGGCATTGATTGATTTTTATGGAAAAAGAGGTCATTTAGACTTTGCCTTTAGAGTTTTTAATCAAATGTTGGATAGAGAGGTTTGTACTTGGAATGCAATGATCTCTTCTTTTGCATGTAATGGTAGAGAAAAGGAGGCTTTGGACTTGTTTGAGAAGATGAAAGTGGACGGAATGTGTCCGAATGAGGTCACATTTGTTGCTGTTCTTACAGCATGTGCTCGCACTAAGAGAGTGCAGTTGGGTTCACAATTCTTTCAATCAATGTGGTGCCAATATGGCATTGTGCCAATAATGGAACACTACGGGTGTCTGGTAGACCTTTTAGGCAGAGCAGGCCTTTTGACTCAAGCGACTGAGTTTGTAAACACTATGCCATTTCAACCTGATGCTTCGGTTTTGGGGGCTCTTTTAGGTGCTTGTAAGATTCATGGTGCCATTGAACTTGGAAATGAAGTGGGGAGAAGGTTGCTTGAGTTGCAGCCACGACATTGCGGACTATATGTAGCATTGTCTACCATAAATGCCGACAAGGAGAGATGGGATCGTGCAGCTGACTTGGGGAAAGCCATGGTAGAAGCAGGTATCAGGAAAGTTCCTGCTTATAGCTTCATTGATTCCGTGTAAAAATCCTGTGGAAGCAGTCTCTATTCTTTAACTAATCACATGCATTCTGCAGCAGCAATATCGATGGTAAATGCCAATCAAAATATTAGAGAATTCATTCTTAGATTGAACAATCAAATATTCCCCTAGACAAAGAGTTAACTCTCTTATGATGCAAACACATCAGCATGATGAGATTTACATATGAAAGACAAATGAAATTCATGCTTGCTTGATTTTTTTTCTTTAGCCTGTCTTGACTCGATATATGTATTTGTCATGTGAAGGGAAGAACACAAAAATTGGGATTGAGGGGACCCTTTTACTTTTGGTGAAATGGACTGACTGAACGTGTGCAGCATGAGGGTATTTAAAATTCCATTAGTCTCTGGTTGTGGGCCAAATCTGAGGTAGGATTTTTGGTGAGGGAAAGGGAAAATAGAGATGCCTTTTGTTTTAGTGGCGTACATATGGAGGCTAGCTACGTTGTTGATTTGAATTTGATGGACCAATAATTGTTTGTTTTAATTGACTTATGCTTCCTTTGACAGACCTGTAGGATGGCTCTACCTGGTAAGTTTATTATTTGGATTCTTTAAAAGATTTGGTTTTATTTAAAAAATTGAGTAAACTAATCATTATATTTTAGATTAAAAAGTAAATTACTCTTTTTGTTAAAAATTTTATCCATTTTTACTATTAAAAATTGTGTTAACATGAGGTACACATGGTATTGTTATGTGTAACTATATAGAAATTCCATCAGTCAAACCAACTTTTTTATGGTAGAAAAGGATGATCTTTTTAACAAAAAGATTTGTTTGCTCTTTGATTTATTGTACATAGATTAATTTACTCATTTTTTAAGTAAATAGAATAAAATGCAATTTGATTCCTAAGACATAGACCTTCATAATAGTATTACCTACCAAAGACAATAGATTATGGCTACCATTTGCGTGAGAAATGTAACAAATATATTTATAAAGGAATAGTAAAATACAATTGCTGAGGCTTGTATTTAAATTTTATTATCTGTAATTTTTAATAATACAATTTTCTTTATAAAGTATGAGTATTTTATTATTAATAAATTGAATTAATGACAGATTGACTCTTATCACTAATTATATATATAACACAGAAATGGAATAAAAAAAATTCAAACATAACACAGCATCAATATCAACTTGTTTTAAATTTTTATATAATATAATTTATTAACCTATCAAACACCTTAAAACAATACTGACAATAAAATAAAAATGTGATACAACATGAATTATCAATTTTTTTTTAAATGCCTTAGGTGAATTGTGTGTAGAGATTTGAGAAATGGGGACAAGAAATTGAAATTTATAACAAAAATTCTAATCAATGTTTTGGTTAATGATAAACTTCGAATCTCACCGGAAAGAAGGACCACTGAAGCAGCACAGCTCATTTGGACCATAGTTGTAATGGAGTGGATGTTAACTTTTTGCACAGCTCACGCAAATTAAGTTGAGCCTTTTAAGGCTTTGGCTTTAATGACACAATTAAATGAAGCAACCATGTTGATGCATATATGGTAATACATATTTCTATCCACATATATAATTAATGCATTATGATTGGGTTTTCGTTTTATAAATATTTCACTTTTCCTTGTTTGTTGGGATAACGTAAGCAAATTAATTATTGAAGAGAATATTTTTTTTTTATTCACCATTAACATAATACAAATATTAAGAATCACATGCCACTTACTTGTATGCATGAAGTTCTTACGTATTAATCATTTTGTTTTTGTTTAATTTAGTCCTAATAATAATAGTACTATAATTCTTAAGTTTGGGAATTTTCATTAAATATATAGAACAAGAAAGGTGTTTTATTTTTTAAAAAAGAAATGAAAACCCTATGGCTACCCATTAAAACTAATAGCAAATCCAAACTTATATTAAAACACCCTCAAAGTGGCTGTGCTTTGCTCCATCAATAAGGAACCCCAAAAGTCCAAACCCCTTCCTTATTTACACCCTTTATTTGTTTGTTTGTTTATCTTCTTCTTCTTCTTCTTCTTCTGTTTTGTCTTTGTTCGTCCTTATGAAAACTTGAAACGGAAAGCCTTTCTCAATAAACTCTACAAAAGGCACTTCCTTTTTTTCAACAACTCATTTAGTTTGGTTCAGTCATTTTCACAAGTGCAAATCAAGGGAAAGAGGTAAGATTCCCTTAATTGTTTGTTTCAATTAATGAACTCATGGGACTTGCTTTACCATTATTCTAGCTAGTTGCTTTCTGGGTTTTCTTTGCCAAGTTAACTTAGTGTGATATTGCAGGGAGAGAGGGAAGGAAGAACAATGGAAGGGGAAAGGAGGAGGAGGAGTTTCAAAGAACGGCTGGGATTTAAAGTGATGGGTTGTTGTGGTGGGTCTAAATGGGGATTCGGGTCAACGACCATGAGCCTCAGAGACGAAGATGAAGCTGAAATAGAAGAAGAGGAAGAACGAGTAGCAGCAGCGGATCCAGGTTGCGTCAACCCGGATCCGGTTCCGACAGGCATGAACCTAGCCGCTGCTTTAGCAGCCGAGCGACATTATCGGGCATCGGGGTCGCCGACAAGTAATGTGGGTGGGGCGAGAACACCAGGGACTCCGCTAAGGGTATCGTTGATGAGGCTGTTGGAGGAGGCCGACGGCGGCGGAGGTGAGGAGGAGGAAGAAAAAGGGAGGAGGATGGAAATGGGGAGTGATAGGATATGCTGCGTGTGCATGGGGAGGAAGAAAGGTGCGGCTTTTATCCCATGTGGGCACACTTTTTGCAGGGTGTGTTCGAGGGAAGTGTGGTTGAATCGAGGGAGTTGTCCCCTCTGCAACCGTTCCATCCTCGAGATTCTTGACATTTTCTGAATCCTATCATCCATTGCTCTTACATCATCTTCTTCATGATGATAATGGTCATGGTCAATGGCTGAATAAGACTCATCAAGGAGTTTAGTCTTTTTATTTATTTTTATTTAAAAATATTAAATTGTTAAAATTATTCTATTAAATTTAAGTTTATTATAATATTATTTTTTATATATGACTTCTATTTAATTTAATAAAATAAATTTATCAATATTAATATTAAATTTTAATTTTAAAATTTTAAAATTTTAATATTAAAAATAGTACAAAACTTAAAACATATTTTAACCCTAAATTTATTATTAAACTTTGAGTTATTCTCATAAATAACGATTTCCAATATTCATTTCCAACATCCATTTATATATATAATTATTATTAAATATGTTTATTTACTTTTTTAAGGAAAATATGTTTATTTTTAAAAGTAGTAATTTAACAAATTCAAAAAATTTCGATGGTCTAATTTAATCAACATATATTATTTTTAATTATAATTATAATAAATAAACAAAAAAACCTTCCTTTTGCAATCTTTTAACAATTTTTTTTTTTGCATTTTTAGGAAAAGATAGATGGGGAGTAAACGGTCAATTTCAACTTCTTAATTAAATTTATATTTTATTTAAAAATTATTCAATAATAAAATAAGGAAAATACAATTTCACATTTTAATTTTCATAAAATATAATTATTGAAAATAAATATTATTTTACGTAATAAATTTCTTATATATATATATATATATATATCCATCCCAAGCACTACGAGTTGGCCTTTTAATAATTAACTAATATGACTTATTGTTGATGTTTTGTTTTGGGTTTGTTATTTATTTATTTATTTTAAATTACAAAAGTAAAAATTTAAGGTTAAAATATGTGAATTTAATCCCTTTATTTTTATTTTCAAAAATTTAATATATTTACTTTAGAAAATCAGATCAAGTTATTATTACTATTAAAATTATTTTATTAAATTCTCTAGTATGATTTTTGAAATTAAAAAAAAATCACTTAATAGTCATGTAACAATAAAAATAATGTTGAAAATAGTAATTAGGAATTTTCTTTTCTTAAAAATATTTATTCAAACTCATCGTGATAAAATAAATTTTTTGTTGGAATGATATTCTTAAGAAAAATTGACATTAACATTTTGATTGAAATAGTTAAAACTATTTAGATTTACTAATGATATTATTAAAGAAGAAGGGCCAAATTATGTTAAAAATTAAATTATATACATTAAATCTCAACCTTTAGCTAGAGGTCAGCATGGGTCAGGTTCGGGCCGCGTTCGGATCAGGCCTGACTAAAAATTCAGACTGTTTGCTAGGCCTGGCCCAAAAAATGGGCCTAAAATTTTGCCCAAGCCAGATCCAGATAAAAATGCTAAAACTCGATCCCGATCAGGCCCACCCATATTAATTTTTATATTATTTTAATATAATTTTAAAATATATATAATACATCAAAAATACTAAAACATCAAAATAAATATTTCCCAACAAATTGAAAATAAATTTTAAACATATGTATACTTAAATAATCCTAAGATAGATGCAACTTAACAAGCAAATGTCTATAAAATAATAACAAAATTAACAAATGTCTTTAAAATAATTACAAAAATAACAATAAAAATAAGTTTTATACAATATTCAAACAATAACAATATAATAGTAAAATGGTAGCAAAGTAGGAAAAAAAAAACAAGAATAATATTAAAGAAATCAAATTTTTTTTGTCCTTTAGTGAATTAGGGTCCGGGCCAAAAATACCTTACCCGAGGCCCGGCCCGTTTTTAAACAGGCTTTATTTTTTGTCCAAGCCCATTTTTCGTGTCTATATTTTTGTCCAAACCCTCCCACATATCAGACGGGCTTTCGGGCCAAGCCAAGTGGCCCGACCCATGCTCACATCTACCTTTAGCATAGTCTATGAGCCAAAAATGAAATTTGACCATTGTTTTATAATGTTCAAAAAACAAAAAAGACGCAAACCTAATAAAATGGAAAGATATGTATTAGCCTCTAAAACTCTTATAGCATTCAAATTATATAATCACATAGTATTTAGGTCGAAAAGTTAATCCTAAACCCTAAACCAACCCCTTAGACTACTACAAAAACTACCATCGAATTTTAAAGTAGTACGATTTAATTCAAAAATTTCACCAAATTGAGCGATATTAATTATTTAAATTAGTTAGTAATATTATAAAAAGAGAGGGATTACACCTCTTTCTAGCCCTTGATTAAAATTTGATATATGGCTAAAGTTAAAAACATTGTTTTAACTACTAGCAAGTGATTGAAAGAAGTGGAAGTGGTCTATTCCATCATATATTTAGATTAAGTTTAGATCTTAGAATCGATATTATTCGGAGAGCTTTACTTGAACATCTCCTCTGACCTGAATAAGTTAAAATTAATAACATTATAAAAATAAAATGACCAGTTAAAAATCAAAGTATAAAGTTTAAATCTCAAATTTAATAATAAAAAAACTAAAACTAAAATTAACTTTTTTTAATGAAAATTAAAAAAAAAAAGGAGAAAAAGAAAAAGAAATGGAGCATCCAATGTGTCCGTTTTGAATCCAGCAAGTTCTTCAAGCTGGATGGCCCAATTTGATAGTTTGAAGGGCCTATCTTTCCCACCATTTAACTTGTAGGCCCAAGCAACTAAATTAACGCAATCATCATACTTTTTTCATGTCACATTTGGATAAACCTCCAACCTCACTTTTTTTTTTTTTCCTACTTTGAAATTACACGGAAGAAAATATAATTTTTATATCTTTTTTAGACTTCAACACATGCCGGCATTATAGACTATTTGAGAAGCAACCATAGTCAACTCTCTGATTCCACTCAGGCACTTTAGTGATTAGCTATCCTGGATCCCTCGATCGTAGCATGCATCCTAGACCATTCATTCCCTTTTCGAGAACCTAAACTACCTGTCTCCAGGAACTATCCACTCACTTAGCAAGTATTTTTGACAAACACCCGTTTTTTTATATGAACACTCCTCAAGTGTGAACATGCCTCTAATGACCACTGAACCCCATCTGAAAGTAACAATCTCATATTGTTATAACAAAATGAAGCTCGTAGTGCACGTCTTGCACATCCTACATGTCCTGCACGTACTTTTTGATGCCAACCCCTCAATAATGGCCTGCCACACCACATCAATAAACAAGAGGACCTTCACTATCAATACTCTCCCAAACAATAAGAAAGGAATATTTTGGCCTCTCTAGCAACCTTAAAATACTCTTTCAACTTAGCCCCCCTCCCCAATTCTCAACTTGTCCTCTTGTCTCTTTCCGGCTCTCCACCTTACTAGATGAACCAGCCTCCTTAACACCGCCACTTCCTCCTCTTTGTCTTCCTCCTTATTGTACAATATATCAACAAGAGTATAGTTAAGATCACAAATGAATGGATTTACCTTAGATGTATTTATTTCATGAAAAATTATTTACAAAAACTTTTGTAGCATTTGCCAATGAGGCCTTGGCTCAGTACCTAGGTTTGAGATTTACCATGTCCAATTATATGCGTGGGTCTCCAAATCCATCATATACGGTTGCAATGTGTGGCTCTTAGTCTAGTTAATCTAATTTGTTCACTCTAGTTTGGATTTTACCAATTCTTTGTTCGTTTGTGATGTAATGGTATGATTCTACTTTGTGGTTACTCGGACAATCTATTTGTAATAGTTTGATACTTGGTGTTACTTGGACATATATTTTTGTTTGTACTTTGATTATATTGTACTTGTTACCCTTCAAAAAAAAAATTCTTATGTTTTTTTTTTTGCGAAAAGTAGTTTCATCAACAAAAAATAACTTATTAATTAACTGAAAATAATATTTTTATTTTGAAATTGTTTTTCCTTTTGAAAAGTGTAAATCAATTTTTAAAACATAGCTCATGATTTTTAAATAGAATTCAATTTGAATCAAACCAAATATTATTATATTTATAATAATTTTTATATTTATCTTTTGGAAATATTAAAATTATAATTTTCAATATTATTAAATAATTTTTATTTATATTATAAATTTATTCTAATGATCCAAAAATTTTCGTTATCAGAAATTTGGCAAAGTGCCTGAAATTAAGAATTTGAGTCATGTGATTGGGAAATCAAGTTAATTTTATGACTAAAGTATAATTGAATTTCCATTATTAAAAGTCATAAAACTAGTTGAAATTAAGAATTTAGAAATTGAGGTATGAACCATTTTACGAGGAAGTCAAATGTGTTAAGTGAATAACTTATACTTAGAAACATGTGAGGGGTTTAAATCGTAGTTTTACCCAGGCATTAATAGCAAAATGCCCAATTCAAACTTTAGATTAAATTCTCTCTCTATTTCTCTCAATCCTTTCCTTACTTTTCGATTCAATTCCACTAATCCAAGCCATTAAATTTTTTTTAAAGATTTTCATAAAAACTAACTTCTCGTGATGTTTATAGTAATAATTATTTTTACTCAAATAGTACTTGTGTTTTTGGATTAGGTGGATTAAGTTGTTCCAGTTTTTAACTATTCGATTTTTTTTTGCTATTCTTGACCTTAGTTTGTTAAAGTGTAAATTCTATTTGCAAAACGATGAACACTTTAGTGAAACTTTAAGAGTTAAAAATTGAAGAACAAACTCTGTCAAAAGATATAATTTATTTGAAAAAATAACTTCCTTATATTTTTACAAAATATCGACGTATATTAAGTATACTTTTTACCTAGTACTTGTCTCAATTTATAGAGAAAATAACAAGAATTTAAATTGACCAAAGTGTGATTAAATAATAATACTTTAATATAAAAGATCAACTCCTACTAGGGGTGTATAAGGTGGGGCAACAACAAGCCCTCTTTGGGACTAGGGTTTGTCGCCCATCCCTATTAAATTGGGCCCCTTTGGGCCTTGTCATTTATCGGATCAATTAAACATGTTATCTAGCCTTTAAATTAACTCATACAATTTTTTCAGCCTAATAAATATTTTACCTATGCCTAAAATATTATTTATTCATTCATTCAATTAATTAATTAATTAAACTAATTCAATTGTTTCACTTTTTCACTTTTTCCATATCATCGAGTAATGAAAACTATTAAGGTTATACCAAGCTAGAGGAGGGACCAAATAGATATATATAATTAAGGCTCAAATAATTTGTAATTAAGTTTAGATTCTTCGTATACTAATTACCACATTATTTTGTCACGGAGTCATTTCACTAAAGTACCATGATTGAGTTCTCCCTATCATATACCATTACGAAAGCTACTTTATCAAGTGCTTGTCCAATTACCTTGTCATATGTATGTTACCCTCTTAAGACATCCTTAATCTCTTTTGGGATAAATTCATTCTCCCACTATGATCCTATTTTATTTCATAGTAACCATTACATATTCCTTTATGAAAAATTAATTACTAACAAATAGTAATTAAATCATTCATCTTTAGGACAAATGACCCGTGACCATGCCACTTCTCAACTATCATGTGATGCTGATGAGAGGATATCATTTACCCTTTATTGAGCTATAAATTTCACTATTATAAATAAAGTTATGTCATGCAGAAGTCTTATATGTACTAACTTTCGGCTCTATTGTCAATTGAATTCAAGCTATCAATACATCAAAACACACACACAGAGTCAGTCTTTTACTTAGGATTTAGGTAAATGTAACACCTTTAAAACCTGACCCGATCGTCGGGTTTGAGCTACAAGGTGCCACATTCGTTTCCGGAGCAACTACAATCAATTTACATTTGATTAAAACCCATTAAACATTCATATATAAGTAACACATACGTATAGAACAATACATAATCGTTTTCAGGTCTTATACGAGCTTATGAAAACTCTTTTACTAAGCCGAAGTCAAAATAGGACATAAAGGTTTCAAAATTCTGGGTTGACGTCGAGACGTTGGACTATGTACCAGGGAATTGTTTCTTGGATGCTGGATTTACTTCTCGAATTCCTGAGGATTACCTATACCTATACACTGAGAAAACAAACCGTACGCTGAGCCACAGGGCACAGTGGTACTTTCATAAAACAAAGTAGTGAAACATAACATTACTAATTTGTCACATTACATATAAGCACAAAACTATCCAAATTATGTCCTATAATGCCAAGCACTTCAATTGACACATACACATGTAACACCCCCAACCCGTATCCCTCGCTAGAACCGGGTTACGGAGCATTACCGGAGTTTACAGATCAAACAAATAAAAATTTCAAACATTTCATATCATCAAAACAAGTCATCAAAGCATCATTTTAATCCAAATTATAAACATACCAAATCTAAATCAATTTGCCTAGTTCATGAGCACTTAAACATAGAATTAAATTCACATGCATTTATCTAGATTTAGTTCAATTTACCATGCCATAATATGGCTTCAAAAACAAACACATATTTATATGTATAAAACCAACTAAAATTAAAATTATAACCTCATTTACAATTAAATCACAAAATAACTATTATTTAGACACTCTAGGTACATGCCGACACAAAGGATAAACATTACCACATTTGAGTTCGGGATCGTTGTGGGATGCTGAATCGGCGATCAAAAGTTAAGTACCTAACCTGCACACAGGAAACAAAACCGTACGCTGAGTAAAAACTCAGCGGTATTTCTATAATCCAAATATTTAAAGATAAGAAATTACAAATATACAATTGAAATATAAACACATATTAATATTTAATTATTACAACAAACATATCATATTTCATTTGTTTCACAAATATCTCAATTCTCATACTTGCTATATAAATAGCTTTTCACAATTTATTTCACATTTCATTATACAATTGCAATATCCATTCCATAGTCATTTCATGAGTATATAATTCATATATTCCATATATTTGCAACATATTTCACATTCTATTTTCAATTCACTATTTCACTTCCATTTCTTATACCATGCCATTTCAATATCAATTATAAAACTTTATTATTCATTTACCCCTATTAACATGACTTGGACTCGGATTGATACACGGATCCAATCAAAACAGACCAGATTGGCACCTAGTGCCTCATCGAATAATTCGAAGTAATAATTTGACACCCAGTGCCTCATCGGCTAAACCGAAGTAAATTGGCACCCAGTGCCTCATCGAATTAATCCAAAGTAGTAAATTGACACCCAATATCTCATCGACTCGAAGTTGAAGGAATTCCTGAACTCTTCCAATCCTATGGCATGCTATCTATATGCGACTCAGGCCAATACAGTTAATAGGGTTTAATTTCGCATTTCAGATATAATCAATATCCAATACTGATTTTTCATATAATCACATAATTACACATATAATCATTTCAATTGAAAAATAATTCATTCAATATATATATCTACCAATTCAATTCATTCAATCAATATAAATTCAATCAATTTATCACATACTAAATCAATCCATTTCAATTGCAAAACACAATAATTCTCACCTCAACGCTTACCATGTACATTAAATTAAATTATAACAATTAACAACTAAATTCGGATTATAGAAATACAAACCAGGAATTCCGAGCTATTCGATGTCAACTTTATCTTTCCCCCTTTTTAGTCAAGGATTCCGGTATGACGTTAGCTACAAAATTAAAACAATTAAAATTCATTAATACAACATAATTTAATTTCATATTACATATTTCAATTTTTACTCAATATTTGTCTAAATTCCAATTTAATCCCTAAACTGAGACTAATTTTATTTCTTCACAATCAATTCTAGATTTTCATTCAATTTCCACTTTAAACTAGATTTAACTCTCTAATTTCACTTAAATCTCTAAATTTTGAATTTTTCACAATTTAGTCTTTAATACTCAAAATTTACAATTTATTCTACAATTCAATCCTTTTTCATTTCTAACTTGAAAATCTATCAATTTAGTCCTTAATAGTCAAATTATTCATCATAGACAAAACTTAAAACTTCAATAATTTCTAAAATTTTGATATAGATCGGGTAGTATTTAATATCGGGATTCTAAAACATAAAAATTATAAGAAAAATGATTAAATTAACTAACCAATTGAGCTTTGAACTTTAAAACTCTAATTTCTCCAATATTTCTTTCCCTTTTCTTTTCTTTCCTTTTCTCCCTGTTTCGTTTCTATTCTATTTCTTTTTGTTTCTTTTATTTATTATATGTAATATATATACTTAATGATTAAGATATAATATTATAATATTATAATATATATATTTTAACTTTTAAGTTTTATAAATATCTTTTTCATGCCGCCTCATTTAAGACCAACAGCATAATTATTTCTTTAGTCCTTTTAATTTTTAATCTATAATCCAACTTTCACCTTATATGTAATTTAGTCTTTATATCTAATTACTTTTAATTCAAGTAAATTCACTTAACTGAGACCTAATTAACTACACACTTAGCTTCATAAATATTTACGAGTCCGATTTACTGTAACAGAGTCCTGAGAATGTACTTTTTTAAAAAAAAATAGTCCTTTTTAATTAATTAACTATTGAAACGTTACAATCTCTTAATGAAACTTGAATACCACTTTAATGACACTCCATAAAAAATTATAAAAATATTTATGGCTCGGTTTTTAAAAACAAGGTCCCGATATCTCATTTTCTAAAATCACTTGAACTTAATAAATCACTTATATAACATAAATATTATCAAATCAAAACTTTTTAAAATCAAATTTGACTCGTAAATATTATTATTTAATATTTACAAACTTACTCGTCAAATTTAATGGCCCCAAATCACTGTTTTCGACATCATTGAAAAATGGATTATTACAACACATGTGAAAATACATCATTAATTGGTAAAAACCAATTCATTCAACATAGTAAGAGAGTTAAACCAATCAAGTTATTTTTCAAGCACCAAACTTTAAGCCATTCATGAAATCTCACATTGTACCATATATATAAGTTCGCATTGCATAAAAAAAAAAAAAGACGACATGTCACTTTAGTTTATCAAATAGTTTTCCTACCTAGGGTTCATATTATAGTATTTATGCTTAGTTCAAATAGTTATTGTCCTTCAATATTTCAATTAAAATAGACATAAATTGTTTTTAAAAATTCTTTCTAATACAGTGAAATTATATAACAATGGTCAAATTTTAGTTCGATCTCTATACTATCTTAAAATTTAATCTTTATACTTTAACTTTTATATAATTTAATACCTCAACTTGTATAATTTAGGGCATTTCTTATATGACACATGTAAGTCAATTTTTTTTATATCATAACATAATGGTTAATTGTCAATTTTTCCCTCTATTTTTTAAAGATTTTATAACAATGGTGAAATTTTAATTTTGGTCCTTATACTATGCTCAAATTTGAAATTTCATCTCTATATTCAAATTTTGACATAATTCAATGCCTTAACTTTTACAATATCATTAGTTAGGCTAAATATTTAATTCTAATTAAAATGGTTACATGAATTTAAGAATCGTTAACATCATTAAAAACTTTTGTTAAATTTAGGTCCATTACAAATGTCATTTTTGTCACATGGATACTAAAGGAGTATATATTTTTTTAGTTTCAAAATGTGAAACCAATGAATTTAGTAGAAGAATTTTAACGGTAGCAACTAGACTTGAATTTTTTAAAATAAAAGTACAATAACTTACAGCATATTGTAATTTTTAACTTTTTAACTTTATAATTTAGCCCAAAATATAATTAGTACTTATATAACTGATTGGAAAAGAACCAATGTATTAAAATTTCAAAGACTGTCCCTTTTATCTCCTTATAATACATCCACGATCTCTGTTCCTCCTTATATTGATCACTAATCGAGTCGGCATTGATCACAATGGACTCAGAACTTGAGATTCTCCAATGCTGAGATATCCAATCTCATAAAACAACAACAACAGGGGGTTGCTTACTTCTTCACAAAAGAAAAAAGAAAAAAAAAAGCTAAGTTTTTGGGTAGTTCAACATCTAGATTAGTGCATCAAAGGCTTTGATTTACGTCCGAAAATGACTAAAGAGAAACAAACAAAGCGCAGGAATAATCAGTCACATATAAGCATGAGGGAGTTGGCATGAAAATTCTTCTGGTAAACGTAAACTAATCGCATATGCCACAAAAACGAGGGACGACAAAATGGCCCATCCCATCCCCCAACAGGGAAAGTGGGCAACAACGCATTTCACCATTGATATGCACCAACTTACTCGGGGAAAAAAAAAGGTATCATTATCTGTTTATTTGTTTTTTTTTTCAAATGGATGTTTACTTGCAATGTGCAGTGTACGAGTTTCCAACAGAGAGAGAAAAAGAAAACCCTAAAACCTGTTTGATTTGGAGTGAGTGGGGTTGGTCCAAAGACAACTCAGTGCAACATATTATTTGTAGCATAAGGAAGTATACGTGTTGATCTCATCATCGTCATCGTCATATATGCCGGTTTGTGTTCACTTTGAAATCGGATCCTTTCCATTATTGATCTGCAGTTTAATGCATTATTGCTTTGCCCTTTCTTTTTATAGAAACCTGAAGAGACATTTATTGGAAATTCCGTGAAGTTGAACAACGAAAATCCTACTATTTGGCTAATAGGGCATGCCATCAAATTGAGGTAATGTACTTCAATCAAACTCTTTCTTCTATTCCTTTTGATAGGAGCTGAAATGATATTGAAAATAACCTAAAATTAATTAATTATATATATATATTCACAATTGTGTTTTATTTGACACTTATGAAATTAATAAATAAATCAAGTTTTATTAGAATTATATTTAAAGATTTTTAAAACTAATTTTATTAAAAATAATAATTTTATTAATAAAAATAAATAATATGCATCAATTTTTATTATATAATTATAAAATCCAAAGTTTTTAAATAAAATATAAAAGGATAACTATTTAGTACACTAATTACCGAAAGTTTCAATTTTACAATTCTTCAATTGTATTTAAAAATTAATAAATAAATATATAAAACACGTAACAAAATCTCAATACCACTACTACTTGACCGATATTAAAATGACAAAAAATATTATATTAAATAATAAGTAAAATTATATTTTATAAAAATTATAGATAATAGAGAGGGTTACAAAAATCATTTTACTCTTTAAAGGAGTTCACGTTGATTCATCGATCGGAACCCCTTAGCTTCGGTAAATATAAAGAGAAGGTCTCTCTTACATGATCGATAGTGTCTCGTACCATTTATTATCTGATAAGGATATTATGTCTCGCTGAGCTTACTGTAAATTTTAAATTGAAATTTAATGCTATTTTTGAATCTAATTATTTACCAGTTAAGTTTTATTTGTATGCATTCAGTGTCATGTAATGAATCTTAGATGTGGATGGACAAACTTTTGTATTATGCGTTGTTCCCCAAAAAGGGAATTTCAAATGGTAACAGCAATCAACGGATTAGGCATAAGATAATGTATCATGCATTAGACAATATTATACGATATCCTTACTTAGATCACGTCCTAAATGGGTGAAAATTTTCTATATAAATAAGGTACTTCCCTATCAACTAATAATAATAATAATAATAATAATAATAATAATAATAATAAAACTCTGAATATATGAAAAAAATTGTATAAAACAAATGATACTACGTTATACAGATCTCTTTTTAATAATTTAATATTACATCAATATTTTCATCATGAAAAGAAATCAAATCCAAATGAAAATTCTGAAATTCGAATGAAATTACTGATGTGATATTAAACTATTAGAAAGAGATAATATCATATTTCATATAACATTTTCTCGTGAATATATAGGCCATGAAATAATAAATTATTTTAAGTTCTTGCAAACTCAATTTCTCTCTAATTCTTTTCTTTTAGGAAAAAAAATAATACGGTTAGACTTAAGATTATTATAGTTTTTCACACTTTATTCGCATAGAACATCTATATCAAATTTTGAATAAATTAAAATATAATAACTAATTTTTATGACAATATCTTCATGGATGGTATATAGAGATATATTGGATTGATTTAAAATTTTATGTGAATAATAAAAATATCATATTGATAAATTTAAGTGCGTTAAAATATCAATCTTAAAGATTTGAGTCTAAACCTAGAAAACCTAGAAAAACGTTATTTTTATATTCTATACAAAACCTAGAAAAATGCACATAATAAGATTTGAGTCTAAAACATCCTAATTTTCAAAATCTTAACTTTATCATTTCAACCAAAGTTTCAAATAATATTTTTTCACCCACATAACTGGTGTCCCATAATCGATTCAAGTGGATCCAGGAATTGCATGATACTATCCAATTTCATCCCTAATTGAGTTGGTATCACCAATTAACTAGACACTAACTCTAAAAGATAAAAAAAAAAATTCAGACACATAATAAGATTTTTGGATTCAAGACATTATAGTTTTCAACATCTATATTTTATCATTTCAATCCTCATTTGTTTTTGTTCCATAATTTTGATGCAGTGAATGTATTTTATAGTGTGTATATATATAATTTTGTGGGAAGAATCCCAATTCGATCCTTCAATGTTTTGGCCATGTTGCTGCAATCATGTTGAAACAAACCACAAAGTTCTCATCTTCTTAAAGCACACCACTAAACTCCATACAAACTTTTGTTGGGAAACGATGGATGTATAAAAAGGGGAAAAGATAATCTAATAATATGTCCATTAGAAAACATGGCATTTGACTGCACCAAGTAGCGTCAGGAATGTCTCAGAAATTTGGGTAATTCACTCCATCTCTTTGCAACGGTTCATGCACTGGGAAAATACTACTGCAATTTATGGCGAAACAATTGGCAAAGGACCATCTGTATTGTGTGAATACTAAACAATCCTACCAAGTCGAAACAAAAACACCCTATTTTGAGCTCTGTCAATAATGGAGATAAAGACTGTCACACCAAAACAATATTGCAACATTATCCTTCAGGGAATCTGGAACTTGATCCAACACCTACACCATAATCATGCACGAACATTTATTTCTATCCTTACCAAACATTTTATTAATTTGTAATTTTAAAGTTATTTTCAAAGGGATTAAACCCATTTTAGAGTGGGACAAGGCCCTTCCTCCCTCAGTCTTGCCCTTGCCTATACTTTAATTTTTCAAAATTCAATCCTCGTGCTTTACAAAAATTGAGAAATTAATCTGATTAATGATAATCACTTAAATTTATACTGTTAATTTTTACTAATTCATCACATACAAATTACTAAACTGTTGATTTCTAGGTCAATTGTAAGACTTAAAAGTATTATTCAATTGAATTAATTTCTCAATTTTCATAAAATACAATGAGTAAATTTTAACAAATTAAAATAAAGGGATGAAATTCATAATTATACCATATATATATTATTAAATGTTGCAATTTGAATGGATAATTTATGCAAACCTCTTTACATATATAGATGATATTTATCATCATCTGATGCAGTATCAATTTTTTATAGGACACCAAAGCTCTACATTTAGACAATAATAGAGACTCATAAATTTTAAAAAATATACGAAATTAATTATTGTGAGAGACGCAAAAAACACTTTGATGATAAAAAAAAACGAAGACATTTAAAAGACATGATTAAAATAGGAGTAAGACACGACTGATCCTAACAGTTGAGAAAAAAAGCTTGTCTCCGGCATGATTATTAAAGCAAAGGTAGTGAAAGCCTAAGCTTTTTCTTGTGTTTTCTCGCGCACAGCAATAACACTGTGTTCTTTTATTTTTTCTGCAGGCATCTCTTTATTTTCCCTGTCTGCCTCCCTGCTAAATTTTCTTTTCTTTTACGGCATGCGATGCAATGCGACCTTGCTTTTTGTTTTTTGTTTTTAACTTGATTCATGTGATTGATGTTATTCCCATTATTACGTGTTTTCTTCTGATGTTCTTGCTTGTTTCGTTTTTTCATTAGGGGTTGGTTTGTTTTATGTTTAAGGTTTTATGGAAAATAATTTTTGGAATTTTGTGTGTTTATTTTATCGAAAATAGTTTGTTCAGTTTGATGTAAAATAAGGCTTAGTTTGGATGGGCGATTGGTTGCGGTGCGGTGCGGTGCGTTTAGCTTACTTTTTGTCTTACGCTACAGTATCGTTACAGTATCTAATCTCACTACCACCGCTGTTTTTACACCAACCACAGGTAAATGCACCGTCCATCCAAACTCACCTTAAGTCTTTTTCTTATAGAATGATTTAACATTTTGAAAAGCGTAAATCATTTTTTTTAAAAAGTAATTCCTCTATAAATAATTTTATTTATATTTAAAAATTAACTTACATTGATAATAAATTTTCTTATCTGTGATTGATGTTATTCCCATTATTACGTGTATTTTCTGCTATTTTCCTACTTGTTTCATTTTTTCGTCATATATTTGTCACTAATATAATTATAAAATTAGTGTAATTTAGGTTTGAATAATTGAGTTTTATTTTTTATTGTAATGTAATTTTTGTTTATATAAAATGATATATATTAAATAATTTATAAATAATATAATATTTTACTTTGAAACCTTTAATATTTTAGAGTGACATTAAATCGTGATGAAATTAATTTTTATTTAATTATATTTATTTATAATATTCAATTTCGAGATTTAAAAATTATAAACCTCTTTACAACAACAAGCTTAAGTAGTAGTAATAATAATAATAATAATAATAATAATAATAATAATAATAATTCGCATGGTGAAGATGAAAGTAACAAAATATTATCCAATAATAAATGCAGTAATTACACCCAATGTGATGTATCACTGTTTCATTTCTTAGCTTTATTTATTCCCCTGTTTTGCCCCTCACTTTGTGCCTATAAATTGCACCTTCCCATAATCCCATTTCACACACCTTGAGACCAAACACAAACATATTACTGCTCACTATAGCCTAATAGTGGAATTGTTGAAAGAGAAAACAAAAATGGAGGTAGCTTTCCCTGTTATTGACTTGTCCAAAATCAATGGTGAGGAGAGAGGAGCCACCATGGACATGATCAAAGATGCTTGTGAGAATTGGGGTTTCTTTGAGGTACTAAATGAAACTTGGATTATCAGTTCATTAGTTGTTGTCAATAATGCTTCTCTGAAATTTTACTGTATTTGTTTTTTTTTTTTTTTTTTCCTTTGAAAAGCTGACGAACCATGGAATATCTCATGAACTGATGGACACTGTGGAGAAACTGACAAAGGAGCATTACAAAAAGTGCATGGAGGATAGGTTCAAAGAAATGGTGACAAGTAAAGGTCTTGAAGTTGTTCAATCTGAGATCACTGACATGGATTGGGAAAGCACTTTCTTCTTGCGCCACTTGCCTGAATCAAACCTTTATGAAATTCCTGATCTTGAATATGATTACAGGTCAGTCAAAGTTACTGACTCTACTCTTTTTTTTTTTCTTCACTTTTTATGTTTTTCAAGTACTGAAATTGCTTTGATACCAGGAAGGTGATGAAGCAATTTGCAGTGGAGTTGGAGAAGCTGGCTGAGAAACTTTTGGACATACTGTGTGAGAATCTTGGGTTGGAACAGGGTTACCTGAAGAAAGTGTTTTATGGTTCCAAAGGGCCAACTTTTGGTACCAAAGTCAGCAACTACCCTCCATGCCCTAAACCCGACCTAATCAAGGGGCTAAGGGCTCACACTGATGCTGGTGGAATCATATTACTCTTCCAAGATGACAAAGTCAGTGGGCTTCAACTCCTCAAGGATGACCAATGGATTGATGTCCCTCCATTGAAACACTCCATTGTCATCAACCTTGGTGACCAACTTGAGGTGATCACCAATGGCAAGTACAAGAGTGTGATGCACCGTGTGCTGGCTCAAACAGATGGGACCCGAATGTCCATTGCTTCCTTTTACAACCCTGGAAGTGATGCTGTTATATATCCAGCACCTGCTTTGGTGGACAAAGAAGCTGAGAAACCCATTGCGTACCCGAAATTCGTGTTCGAGGACTACATGAAGGTCTACCCCGCCCTGAAGTTCGAAGACAAGGAGCCGAGGTTCGAAGCCATGAAGACCATGGAATCCATCGTTAGCTTGGGTCCTATTGCAACTGTTTGAACCACCCATTTAGATCAATGGGTTTAATATATAGTTTGTTTTTGTTGATAAACTAAGTCTGATAAATGCTCTGATGGATCCATCCTGTTATATTATGGGAACTTTGTAGTTTGACTAAGCTACTAGGAGTTCCACTAGGAACCCTGATAGTGGTTTATATATATGATACTAATAAATTTCCCTGAAATCGTTTTACAGACCGTAAGTAGCAATAACTAACTACTGCAATTCCCCCATTTAACTTAGTTTAACTAAATGCATCAAAGTATCCAAAAACAAATATTAAAAAAAATTGGACGAAAGGTCCTGGTTGAGTATTTTAATCAACAGGTTGATTCAACCAATTCTTGCAGGTACCGAGTCCAACAAACCCAATTATTTCCCTCCTGTTACACCTCGCTGACAGAGGAGAACAGTTCGCTGTCATATACAATTCCTCACTTGAGATTCTTAATGGAAATCTTCTGCAACTTGCTTAAGAGATGATGTCGTGACTCGTGAATATCAACTCAATACGTGACACCGTAAAACAGGGACAATTAACCTATATAAAGCCGGCCCGGAGCCTAATGAGAGGAAAAGGCAGCCCACTATCTTCATCCTTCCTTTCCTCTCCTCTCCAACTTCGGTCGCCCTTCTCATTGATTAAGGTGAATCGATCATTTTCGTTGCCAACCAATCCTTGTGCAACAATCTAATTATCACGCTTTTCCTCCTAACATCGATGATTCACCTAGCAAAAGTGACATAATAAGACAGTTTAGTTGATATCAATGTAAAGGGCTGTAAATTGAAGTAGATATATTATATTTCCTTCATCGAAATAATGCTTTTTTAGCATTAGATTAACATGTCACAATAACCTACCTACACGTTTCCATTAGTCTAAAATTATACCAATTTATGGTAGATATTATTATTACAAGACATACACATTTTATGATTTCAACTCCTACTACTTTTAAAAATATAATCACTCTATAAATAAATCATAATTTAAAATTCATTTACAAACCTATTCCTAAAAGAAGGCATAATTCTGTTTTTGTTTAAAGTAAAAGGGCATCATGATTGGGGCAAATTTTTGAAGAATTATAACTTTTAACTAAAAACAACATAATCATCATGTTTTGTTTTGTTGTTTTGTCTATCATTGTTTCTCTACCTGGGGCGAGATAGAATCTAGAAGCCCAACATCTGCATTATAGGCCAACCAAACAAGCACGTATTATACCACTATATTATGGGCTATTTTTGCCATTTCACCTAAAATAATAATATTTACAAAAATGATTCTAGTTCAAAAACATTCACCCAAATGGCCTGAACCACTAATTTTTTCTATTAAAAAAATAAATTTTGGGGTTTTAGACACTAGATGGCTGGCACTTATATGTCTTTTTTCAAAAAAAAAAATTTTTTTGGATGCTGGCACATTGATGGCTGGCACCCCTTTATCTGATTAAAAAAATAATTTTTTTGGGGTGTGGTGCCTACCAACAAATGGCCAAAATCACCCAAAAAAAGAGATTGGGAATATTGCAACATAACCCTTCCTTGTTTTCCCAATCTCTTTTGTTGAGTGATTTTGGCCATTTGTTGGCCAGCACCACACCCCTAATTTTTTTTTTAATTAGATAAAGGGTGTTAACCATCAAGTGTCAAAGACTACAAAAAAATTTGAAAAAAATATGTATGGGTGTCGATCATCTAATGTCCAAAACCCCAAGAATTATTTTTTTAATAGAAAAAAATAATAGTGCCAGCCATCTAGTTCCCATAACCAAAATTTACCGTTCATTTCAAGTCATTTGGGTGAATTTTTTTAACTAGAGTCATTTTTGTAAATATTAATTTTTTTTAGATTAGATGAGTAAAATAGCCTATATTATGATTATGGTACACTGCTGAAATTAATTATGTAATAAATTTATAAAATTACCATAAAAGCTAAACATAATTTAGTCTAAAATGTAGATGTTATTATATAGTTTAGTTTTGAGTCTAAATCTTATCATATGTATAATATATTTTTAAATTTTACATAAAAATATAGTTAAAAAAAGGCTTGATTGATAGATGACATCGACTTTATCAAACTCGTAATATGTAATATAAATATTTAATCTAAGATTTATTTGATTAAATCTTAAAATTTACGTGAAAATTTTGAATTGCACAGATTTATTGAACATATAAAATTTTAACTTTTATTCAATTTTTATAAATCATTCTTTAAAAAGAACAAAAATGTTCGAAACTACATGAACTACAAAAATAAGGATGGCAAAATCCAAACTACCCTTTCAAACCACTCTAGATAAAGAGGATTTTTTTCTTTCGAACTGTGGATATGGAGTGGCTATAGAAATTGCTTGTTCCACCCCACCTCGCTTCACTTTATGAAATTATCATTTTATCTTTGTATATATATAACTACTAGAAAGGTAAAAATATTATAACATATTATAAAAATCAATTTATTTTATGCTTAAATATTTTTTGAAGAATTATTTTAAATATTTATTTGACTTTTAAAATATTGAGAATTTAAGGATACATAGAAAAATTAAACTGAAGTGGATCCATAGTGGAATAGAGCAGGTTAGTGAAAGAGAGCATGGCAATTGTGAAGCAATGATTGATTTAGTAATACCTACTCCTACCCCGCTCTATTGCCGTCTCTATACAAAATCCTTTTTCCTTCCAACACAGAACTTTTAATATCTCTAATATCTAACCAAACAATTATATTTAAGGTAAAAACACACTTACTCCTTAAATTTGGTTTAAAATACACTTATTTTCTATAATTAAAAATCAATTATCCTCCTAAATTTAAAGAAAATCACATAAACTCTTGATATGTATTTATTAAGTAAATTTTAGATGATGATAATAATAATAATAATAATAATAATAATAATAATAATAATAATAAAGCAATTCCTTGTTACTATTTATCTTGTATTTTCTATTTATTTTATTATATTTAACTCCAATTATATTAGTATAATTCTCTTGCGTTGGGTTAATTATTTATTTTTTGTTAACTTATTAAATAAAATTTTAAATGTTACAATAGGCTCAAAGTTCTTATACCCTTCAGATATTTAGAATTTAATTTTCATACTTTTATTTTCAATTTATTAATACCTTTAAAATTCTTCTATTAAATTTGTTAATGTGATATTTTGAAATAAAAAAATTTACTTGGTATATGTAACAAAAAATGAAATTGTAATGATCCTAAACTTAATAGAGAATTTTAACGGTTCTAAGAATTCTTAAAATTCACATCAACATTTACAGTTGAGGAAAATCCAATTCGATTAAAAAATTAATTTTTTCGATTAAACTCTAATAAATAAATCAATTTTTCAAGTTCGAGTCGAGTTAAATTTTACAACTTGATAAATTTATGTAAATACCCCTTGGATCCTTAATAGTTTGAAAATGAGCAAATTGTTTCCTTTAAAAAATTACAAAAATATAAAATAATCTTCACAAATTCAAAATAAATATAGAATATTTTTTCCAAAATTTTATAAATATATTTAAAATAAATAAATAACTAAAATCTTTAAAAATATAAAAATACTAAATTATATTTTTAAAAATTCCAAAATGATAAATAAATGACTTAAACAAGTAAATTATCAAATTAAGTTTATCATGCTAATTATATTTTTTCACTTATTTTGTTTTAGAAGAGCTTTTAGATATACGTGGTATTTTAGATTTCTTAACTTAGAATTTAGTCATATTGTCAATAAGATATATAGCCAATTTTTAAAAATATATTTCGAACAAATTTATTCGTCTCAAGTCTCATTTCACTCGACTTGATTCAAAAATTTCAAATTGAAATAAGATGATAAAATAGAATTCGTCAAATCAACTAACCCGATTATCATTATTTATATTTATAATTAATCAATTAATTATCATTGTTTAGATGATAAAATAAGATTCATCAAGTTGACTAACTCGATTATATTATTTTTATTTATAATTAATTAATTATTATTGTTTAGAAGGCTTTAATAAAAAGAATTTGATTAAAATATAAAAGCAAATAGATGGGGAAGGGAAATAAAAAATGTATCATAATCAAATTTAATATACATAATTTGAATTAAATTTAATTTTAAATTAAGTTTAAAATATTTAACAAGTATAAAAATAAAAGAGAAGACAAAAAATATAAAATCATTCATTGTAGTTTTATTAGAATAAATTTATATATTAATCGAAAAATATTTTTACTTTAAAATTATTAAATTTAAAATAATATAAAATATAAAATAATGACTAACTAATGGATTTTTATTTAAATTAGGAGGGTTGGTATAGTTTCATCAAAACTTAAGCAAGCAAAAGGGTTTTTTTATTTTTTTTAAATTTAAACTTTGAAGAGGATTTGAAAAAGAAATTTTATTTGTATTAATATTTTCAAAATTCTAAAAATAAAGAATTTTAAAATTTATGAGGAATTTTATGAAGGGTGCCGAAACCATTTTTAAGTTTTGAAAAACGTGGATCGACTTTAAAAATGTAAATGGAGTAACCATCAATCTTTTTCAAGGTGAGATTGGGTTACCTTAAAATCAATTGTTTTAATAAAACATTTGGGCCTATTAAAACAATAATTCTTTTTTGTCTGCTAAGTTTGAGAAAATGGGCTCGGGAGTCAGTTACGTACGAGGAAGAATTAGCATCCTCGTAACGCCCAAAAATTGGTACCTAATTGATTAGTTGATGTCTTGATGTCGAAGTTTGAAAAGATTTTAGAGTACGATCCTTTTATTTGAAAGAAGATCAGAATTATTCGAATAAAATGTAAAGACCGACTCATTTCAAAGGAGAGAATGCCATACCCAGTAAGTTAGGGTCCAACATTTCAGACCTTCGAGACTAAGTTGGTCTTCGATTTTTAAAATTAATGTATGAAGGTTCAAGAGAAGGATATTCGGTCCTTCGAGGCTCATGAAAAATTAGAACTCAGTAAGTTAGAGCTCAATCTCTCAGAACTCTCAAATACCGAAGGTTGCCTTGATTTTGGAAATCACTATCCTCAACATAACGCGATGCCACACCCAGTAAGTTAGGGTGCAACGTCCCAAATTTTAAGAATAGGTTTTTATTTGAACCTCATACAATTAGATTTAAGAAGGGTACCCAATTATTTAGGTTCAACGAGGAAACTTGGAACCCAATAAGTTAGGGCACAATCCTCCCGAGAATCCTAAATATCGAATATTGCCTTTATTTTGAAAACAATCGAGGATAAATCTTTGAATAAAATGAATTTGGGGCGGTTGAAACTCAACAAAAAAAAAATGATAACATGCGATAAGTAGCGAGATAATAATAAACTTGACAAAGTATATATTAATACCTAGAATATAGTAAATATAAGGAAAATCAATAATAATTATCACAATAGTAATAAAGATATTAACGATACGAAAATGCATAATAGAAGTGAAAATAATATGTCGAATGATGATGTATATATATATAGTGATAATAATAAAGTTAAAATAACAATGTGAATTAGTGAAAGCAAAAATAATAGATAATAATAATTTAGTATAAAAAATATTCGATAAAAAAACTATGGTATATAAAAATAATAATATAGTAGGTCTATTAATAATTACAAAAAACTTTAGCGAAAGATATATACATATAAAATTATAAATAATAATAAAATAATAGTACCAAAGGTTAAAAAAAATAAAACGTAATAAATAAAGTATAATAAGTATAATAAACTATATTTAAAATTGATAACTTTTAATAATATATATATATATATATATATATATATATAAAACAAAATTAACATAAATAGTACAGAAAAATGATTATGAGTAAAAGCAAAAATAATATAACAAATAATGTAATAAATGTAATGATAATTTATACATAAAATAATTAGTTTTACTTTAAAAATATATATACATATATATATTAATCATATAACAAATATATAAATAAATAAATAATATAATAATGTGAAACATAACTCAAATTGACTAAATTAAATGAAAATAAAAAAATAACGAAAATGATATAATAAGTATAATAAATAATAGTGGAAAAAAATAATATAATAAATAACAAAAATAAATAAATAAAATAGCAATAATAGATTAATAATAATAGTACCAAAAAAAATTAATTTTGTGATAAAAGTGTTTAAAATAAATAAAATAGGGCTTAATTGGAATCACAACGGAAGTTCTGGGGTAAAACATAAATAAAAGGGGAAGAGAGGATCGCATTAGAGCGCGCGTGGAACAAGGGGGTTTAAAAATGTAATTTATCCAAATTCCTGAACCTAGCATTTAATATGGACCAAATTAAAAGCTGCACAAAATTGCTAGATGAAATTCAAAAATAAAAGTGAAGCAGATTTGGGCAGCAAGAAAATGCACGGGGACTTAATACGAAAATTGACCCTTAGGGCAAAATGCGTGGGCCCCACTACTTTAAAAGCTATTGAATGGCATCTGCCATTTTTAAGAACCCATTTTATCTTTTATTTCTAGTGTTTTTCAAAAAAGAAGCAGAGTGCTTCTTCTTCCCTGCTCCCTCTCCATTTTTGCTAGGGATTCAACCTAGCTTGCGCCACCCTGGAGGATCATCGGTGCCACGCACCTCCACCCCATCGCCGGTTCACGGATCAAGACCGGGTAAGCCCTCCTTTCTTTCTTTTTACTTAAAATCAGTCTATAAACAAAATAAAAAAAAGAAAAAAAAATACAAATAAAAAAAGTTACATGAAGAAGAATGAAAAATCACCTTTCAATCCTGAGACTAGATTTTTGATTTACTTCCCATTTTTCCTCTATAATTTCTGCTAGTGTACTTATATAATGAGCAAAAAAAAAAAAAAAAAAAGACCCTGTTTGCAATGTTTAGAATGGCTTTTATAGCCTAGAAAAATAAATAAACTCTTCTATTGGTTGTTATCTACTTTCTGTTACAGGTGTTGTTGCGGATATCTCGGAAGCATGAGGCGCGCCAAAAAGGGACTGCTGGTAGCGCACGTTTCGGAGGTACGGTGGATGGTGGAAGCACGTACGATGTGGGGATTGGGGTATTGAGGGAAATTTTGTTTTGGTTTTGGGCTGTTTTGGGTTATAGGATTGGGCTAGTGGTTAATGGGTTTGATTAGTGGGCTAGGCAAAGAAAATTGGTCCAACAAAGGGATTTGACTAACTCAATGAGGAATTTCAAAATAATGATATCCAAGTTTTTAGTAGAATTAATTATATGTTTTATTTGAACTTTCTATAACTATTTTCCACTTGTAACAACAACATTTATAGTTACAAAGTACATTATTAAATTAGTTATAAAGTAGAATTTGTTAAATTTATGAACTTTATAATTAATAACGTGAAAGAATGTAAAATAAAACATACATAAAAGAAATTCACTTTATAATTCATACACCTATTATCGTCTTTTAGTTTTGTTGATTTAATTTTCACTTTCTTCCTCATTTAACATAATTTTCACTTGGCAATTCACTATATAAATTTTATGGTAAGCTTACAACGATCATTTCTCTATAAATAATAGGTAAAATCTAGACAAATAAATAAAACTATTATAAAAGGGTTGACTGTATAATTACACCAATAAAAAATTACATATCACATTAAATTTCATACTTAAAATCACGTATAATTTTAAAATTTATCCCGTAACAAGAAATCCCAATTTGTGGTAATTGAAAGCCCATAATCCATTTGCCACTCAATCAGATAACCCTTATGCCCAAACTGTAATAGCCCATTAAAAAAGTTGATACCATGACTGAAGTCTAGGGTTCCTGCTCTATAAAATCCCATCAAATGAAAGCCAACGCCGCTTTGCTTTCCTAAATTGTTCTTCTGTCTGCTTATTGGGTGTTCTTACTGTTCCTTGCTCTGTTGAATTGCTTTGCTTTTTATATTTTTCTTTTCATTTTCGAAGGAAACCTCTGTTCGGTTAAAAAGTGTGAGGAGGCAGTATACGAGGTCTGTCTGTTCATAACGAAGAACGTTGAGGTATATAAAAATCAATGGCCGAGATATCGTTTCAGTCGTCATTTTTCCTCCATTGACGGTCTGATTGTTGCTCGTCCACACTTCCTTTTTTAAGTTTTAATCCCTTTTTTCCTTTTCTTCCTCTCTGGGTTTTTCTTCAATTTTTGTTTTTGAATCCGTTGAAAATTCTTTTATTAAAGAAAGTTAATCCATCCATGGCATGCTTCAAAAAGTATCGTAAAAAAGGCATACATATATATCAAGTTGTTTAAACCGGTTGGTTTGGCTATGCTATCTCTTTGAAGATGAAACATCGAACCTCTCAATGAACCTTTGGTCAGACACTCTTGCTTTGGCACCGGCGAACCGCTGGTATTCGTCAAAAATGGACGAGAGGTACCATCTCTGCATTTTTCTTAAGCATCCCACAAGACAACCGGTACGGTGCTGCATGGCATCATGTTGCTAAACAAATAAGTTGGTGTTGAAAACGTACGCTGAATATTGCGAAGTTGGAAATATTCTAAGGATTAAATTACCTTTCCTCGTCTGCAATGGATTAGTAGTGGGTGGTTATTTACATCTGTCATGGAAAAAGACGAGGCCAAATATAAGCAGATGACACATAAGGAAACCATTAAGGTTGCAAATAACAAAGTATTATAAAACCAAGAACTACATTCAATGCTTCCCGGATTGTTTCCTCTGGAATGTTCACAAAGGGTTCCTGTCCAAAGTATTAACAATCAGTTTCAAGATTCTGCTTTTATCACAAATATTGCAGAAGATGTTTGGGCGATACCAACATTAAGTAGGGAATGCATGATGTGAGTTGCTTGGAATTGAACCCAACCCAAGTGCCTTACAACGTAATCTTCTTGCCCTACAAGGTCGAAGTAACCCTTTTCTAGGTTTAAGTTCATGAAACAAGAGGCCAATATGAAACATTAAGTCAGGGATTGCATCAATTGGATTATACTAGCCAATACAAAACAACCCTTTTCTTGAGGATTGCATCAATTGGATTATACTAGCCAATATGAAACAACTCTTTTTCTAGGCTTGGGGCGACCTTGTCCTTAATCATTGTGCATAATGGCAAATCAATTACAAAATGTATGCTAGCAACAGCTTGAAAAAAAGCAATTTGTCCATAATCCTAGATAGGGATGCCCAAAAGGGAATAAGTTTCTTGCCTTGCACGTAATAAGCTAATACCCATCATCAAACCACCAACAGACCAAACCTTAACTTTCAGGAAAAACACATCTCGAAAACCACCAACAGGTAGTAAAAAGGAGATCAACTGGAAGTACAACAAATAGCTGATAAAGATGCAATTCCAATTGCAGCTTTCTCTCTCATTAATTTGGTTTTTCCAAAGGGTCATATAAACTTATATTACAGGAAAACAAAAGAAAAGCACCCCCTATAACAGAAACAATTAAGGACTGCATGCTTGGTCACAGTTCAGGGATCACAAAATCTGTGCATATGAATGGAATTGGTAATTTAAGATATAACTTGTAATCAATAGTTCGATGAAAGAATCAAGTCCAGAAAAGAAAAAAGGTATCATACCTTGCATCTTTCGATATTAAATTGGAAAAGCCGGATTCCATTAACCTTCAAAAACTCGTTATTGGTCTCTGGATAAGGCTCGGGGCACAGATATCTACAAAAAAAAAAAAAAAAGGCAAAATAAAATCAAGGTTTGGTGTAATTCTGGAAGACAGGAAAGTGAAGATTTATATGAAACTCACATGATTGAGCGGAGCCCAAGAGATCTGAGGAAGCTAAAATTGGCGGAATCAGGGAAACCAGACCTGAAAACGCCATCATCGACCATGGCGAAATTCAAAGGGGGCACGAATAGCTCTTCCCCGTCGGTGGCGCTATCGCCTCCTACATCCGGCGGTGGCGAGACCTTGATCGGGGTGCAAATGTCTTCCTCAAATGCACCGACTGTCATGTCTTTTTTGCGCCAAAAATGTTTGAATGGCAGAAGACGAAACAAAAAAGCGAAAAGTTGGCGAGGGATGTTTAGGGGAGAGAAGAAAGGGAATTGCTTATCCAAAAACGAGAAGAGGCATTTAAACACAGAATCTGCCAAGGATCTTACCTTATTGTTCATGAAATTCTTTTAGTGGACAAGTTGATTTGATTCAGTTAAAATAAAATTATATTCAGCATTTTGTTTTTCTAAACCAAAATTAAATCCAATACAGAAATTAGTTTATGGATCCGATTTGAACTTCACATCTTCAGATCAACTCGTTTCATTGGGGTTCTTGGCTTTTTATAAAAATATCTAAAAATTTTGATTATTTATGAAAATTACTCACTTTGGAAATTATGAACCTAAATGATCTATTTTGATAAGTAAACATTGATGATGTCACCAACTACAATTTTAAAAATATAAAATTTGGTACCGCCATTGCCATTAGCGGCACCAAATTAAAATATAATTATATAAAATATTTAGAGACTTAACGTCTAGTCTATTTAAATTGTGAAATTGTATAAAATAAATAAACTTAAAATCTATAAAAAAATTTTATTTAAATTATCCAAATATATCCTTCAATAATTTTTCTCATGTAAAAATTTTTATTTAAAACTTGAGGAAATTTTTGAGGAATATATTTGAGTAATTTAAATTTTATATAGTTTTTAAGTTTATTAATTAAAAATAATAATAAAATTTGAAAAGGGTTTATCTTTATTATGTTTATATTTTTTAAGGGTTATTTAAATTTAATTTCAAAATGGGATAAACCTAAAATGAAAATAAAAATTGGTGCCACAAGAAGAATGGCGCCACCGCTTTTTTCACCCAATCTAAAATGGTAATTGCTTTAATAGATCCCTAAACGTTTTATATAATTATACTTCGTCTCGGTGCGTCAATGACAACAGTGGCACCCAAAAAAATATTTTTTAAAAAAAGTTGGAGGTGGTGACGCCAGTAGCAATGACATCACCAACGTTTATTGTTCAAAACAAATCATTTACGTACATAATTTTTAAACTGAGTTATTTTCATAAATAATCAAAATGTTTGGGCCATTTTTATAAAAAGTCGAGATCTTTTAATTATTTATAAAATTTTGGATTACAAGACAGCTTGTACTGTGACGCGAATCAATTTGATTGAAAAATAACTGTAACAATTATTTATTAGGTACGTCATTGGATAAACATTTTACATTGTGGTCATATAAGTATTATGGAGTTGCTTTTTTAGGAATTGAATTGCATTTTGATTCTTTTATTTAAAAAAATAGATAAATTAATCTCTATGTGTTAGATCAAAAAGTAAATTAGTCTTCTGTTAAAAATTTTATCCATTTCTACTATTAAAAATTGGTTCCTATATATTAGCATGAGGTATACATTACACGCCATAGTTTGGTTGTTCTGTTACCCGTGCTAGTTTTTAATAGTAGAAATGAATGAAATTTTTAGCAAAAATGACAAATTTACTCTTTAATCTAATGTACAAAGACTAATTTACTTATTTTTTAGTAAATGAAGCAAAATGAAATCGACACTTAATAAAGGGCCTCCATAATATTTTTACTCATAAATATAATAATAATTACAAATACAAATAATATATATACTAATATTTATAGTCAAAATTAATTATTATAAAATATAAATGGTTGATAACCAATATACATTCAGAATTAAAGGAATATAAATATGTACAAGTCCACTCTTGATGAAAACTAAAACTTAAATAAAATCTAAATTAGAAATTCATATATCCTGTAATTTAATTTAAAATATATACATTTATTATTGGATATTTAATTATTATATTAAACAAATTTTTTGACTTCAAAATAAGCTAACTAAAGAGTCATCGGTCATTTAATTTTTTTATTTATTAATTTGGTCACTCTAAAAAAGAAATTAATTAAATTAGTCATTCTATTGTTAAATGGCAACAGAAAGACTAACGACGCATTTCCACATATTATTATGGGGTGAAATGCATGGTTAGCCCTCAATTACCATTTAATGGTGGAGTAACCAATTTGATTAATATTTTTTTTTGGAATGACCAAATTAATAAAAAAAATTTGAGGACGAAATTTCCTAAGAGGGAGAGCTATAACAATCCGATTTTCAGTGGTACTGGAAACGATGATTTTAAAACCCCATTTTTTATATTTGAGTTTGTAAATAGTATTATTCAATACTTAGGAGGTTAGTATAAAGTTTAATTAAAGTGTGATCCTTTAATTTTATCAATTGAATAGTTAATTAAGGAATAATGACTAAATTGTAAAAGTGATAAAAAGTCAATTACTATAGATTTTTAACTGCTATAGAACTAAGTGGTCATTAAACCATGGTCCAAAATGGAAAATAAGCCATTTTATATATTAGTGCACGGTTTGGTAAGATTTTAGTTAAAAATGTAAATTTTATAATTAAAATATTATAATATGAATAAAAATAATAAAAACATAAAAAAAAAGAGAAGAGAATGCCATTTTCTTTTCTTTCTTTCATAAACCGAAATCTGAAGGAAGAAGAAGAGGAACGACTTTAAGGGTTTCAACTTTGGCAATAAAATTGGTTAGTTCAATTAAGTCTTTTTCTTTTGATTTTTATGTTTTTGAAATTAGGAGAGCTTGATTTAGTTAACCTATGTATTATTTTTCAAAACTATTAAAGTTTCTAAATGTTTCCATTGATGAATGCTTGATGAAATTTATATTATTTGGTTAAATTTGATGTTTAGATATGAAAAAGGACTAAGTTGTAAAGTAAAAATTATTGGTTTTGAACATAGAGACTTGAGTGTAAATATTTCAAAATTGGTATGAAATTTCTGTAATAATAAATAATATAGGGTTGTAGAAGGATGAAATTGAGATCGGTTTCAAAACTAAATCTCAAATTTGAAAGTTATAACAATTTCAGTTTTAGGGACTAAATTGAACAAAATTCAAAACTTTAGGGAATTTTTAAAATAAAATTTAAACTGTCATATGCACATTATAGGATGAAGTTAAGTATTTGATATTGATAAATTATGTTGAATTATCATATAGATCGAGATTTAAACCAGCCAGAGGATAATCGTGAAAAGGAAAAATTGTAAATTAGTCCCTGACATCTTATTTGTTGTTGTTTTTTCTAGGTGAGTTCATATGAAAGTTACTGTTTTAATTCTTGTTAAGTTTATACTATATTAATTCGCTTTCTAGTTGAATTGTTAAGAAAACAATGATTTTTGGCATCGAAAGGACTAAATCGTAAAGTATGATGTATGTGAGAAATGCGAACTAATATGAGATATAGAATTTATATGAAATTTGTATAAGATTGGATTGAATGTATATGATGATGTTATAGTGAATGAAATGGTACGAATATTGTATTAATGCTCGAGTGAACCTAGTAAACTATTAGGGTACGAATGATAAGCCATTAGGGGTTAAAAAGGAATTCGGGTGCTGGTCAGAGACTTCTTTATCTATGACTGAGATCTGGCATTTTTTGTGGATTCTCTATAGCTTGTAGGAGCAACATCTAATAAATTCTGTATAATAATCCCGATCTACAGCTTGTACGAGTAGACCCAAATCGATGGATGAGATCTAACATATGTTCTGGATACTTTACAACTTGTATAAGCAGTATCAAATAACACTTATATGAATAATCCCGACCTACAACTTGTAGAAGACCCAAATAGCCCGGGCCTCAAAACCCCAACCAATCATCCAATCCCAAATAACCTAAAGCCACCCAGACCCACTAAAAAACCCCAAGCTCACTAAACTAGCCCAAAACCTTAACACAAAAAATAAACCCTAGCCCCTCTAACCCAAGTGGCGCCGCAGCCTACCCTAGCCACTGTCAGAGCCTGGCTACCGCCTCTGCTGCCAACGCCTTGTTACATCCACCGCCACTTGCAGCTGCAAGGATTTAAAGAGGAAGAGACAGCAAACAATAAAATAATCATGTAAAAAAATGGCTATAAAAGCCATCAAAAAGCCTTTGTAATGTTTACTAGACATTTATTGAATACAAAAAAAGGGATTCAAGTACATTAAGAAAACAATAGCGAAGCAGAGCAAAGGAAAAAGAGTTTGAAAGGTGCAAAATTTGTTTTTTTCTTTGTTTTTTAAATAACTGTTTATATTAAAAAAAAATTTACTTTTCTTTTTGTTTCATTTTTTTAAAAAAGAGACTATGTATATAGTCTAAATATAAAAATATAAAAAAGTAATAAAAAATATACCTTTTCTGGAATTCCGGCCACAACATGCGGTGGCAGGTGACGGCGATGGCGGAACCCATGGCGGCAGTTGGCCTGACCTGGGTCGGATCCCTGGCCTGAGATCGGAGGGGAGGAGAGAACTTGAGAGAGTTTTTTTTTTTTTTTAAAAAGAGAGAAGAGAGAAAATGAAATTTTTAAAAAAAATTCTGACTTATATAGGCCATCAAAACGACGTCGTTTTGGGACTGACCTTAAACGCCCAAAACGACGTCGTTTTTCCCCTATCCGACCGGATCCGACCAGCTCCAGTTGAAGATTCGCGTGTTTTTAATGGAAGGACTTATTGCACTTTTAGCCCTTCCGCCTTTTTATTGTTTTAAAATCAAATTCTTTGGGTTTTTTTAAATGTGCCCTGTAATTTATTTTGGGGTTCATTTTGGTCCTCCTTTATGCTGCGTGTTTCAGAAGGGAGGGAATATTGCACTTTTGGCCCCCCACTTCTTTCGTGCATTGCAATATGGACCTTCCATTTTCATCTTATTTCAGATTTGCCCCGAAACTTCTGTTTTAAAGCCCAATTTAGTCCTTTTTCACTATTTTGCTATTTTATTTTCAAGTTAATTCTTATCAATTATTATTATTATTATTATTATTTTTTTTATTACTGTTAACATTAGTATTATTATCATTTTATGTTCATTATCATTTTGTAATTATTATTACTACTATTATTTTTATTATTACTACTATTATTCTTATTAAGGTATTATTATTACTACCATTTTCTATCTACTATTATTATCTTATATAAAATATTGTTATTATTATTATAACTATTGTTATCATAATATTCTACTATTACGTTTGTTATTAGTATTAACATTAATTATTATTACCATTATATTTATTACTATTATTAGTATTATTTTTTAATACTATCACTATTATTATATTATTCATCTTATTAATGTACTATTATTATTCCTCGCTTAACTATTATTATTATTATTATTATTATTATTATTATTATTAACCTTTTATTTTTCCTTTACATTGCTTGTTCGTTTTATTTCTCCATTTTTGTTCTCATTATTCTTATTATGCGTTCATCTTTTGAAATTTTTATTTGTTTGTTCATTATTCATTATTTTATTATGAATTTATGTTATATCAACATTTACCCGACAAAAATAATTCTTTCATAGAAGCAACATTCAATATTGAGAAATTCGAGAAAATCGTGCCCTAACTTATTGGGTTTTGATTTTTTTCGTTTAACCTAAATAACGGCATATTCTTTTAAAATCGCAACACGAGTTTTGAATAAAATGCTTATTCTCAGAGATACGAGGTGTTGTGTCCTAACTTACTATATATAACATCTTGTTATCTCGAGATAAGATTTTTGCAAACAAATGCAATATTCAGTATTTAGAAATTTGAGAAAACATGCCCTAACTTACTGGGTTTCGATTTTTCTCGTTTACCCTAAATAACCGAATATCCTTTTAAAAAAGGGGTTAAAATACATGAATTTTAAATAAAAGGCAAGCTCATTCTCAAAAGTTCGAGATGTCGTGTCCTAACTTATTGGATGCGACATTTCATTACCTCGAGATGAGAAGGTCTTTAACATTCGAGTTTTTTTTACAAAAAAGAGGGATCGTATTTTAAAGTCTTTCAAGTTTTCAAATTTTTGACATAAGACACTAATTAATCAACTAGGTACCAATTTTGGGCGTTACGAGGGTGCTAATCCTTCCTCGTACGTAACTGAATCCCGAACCCATCTTTTTAAATTTCGTGGACCACAAGTCGTTGTTTTAACAAATCAAGCATTTTATTAAAGCAACTATTTTACAAGGTGAACCAATCACACCTAAATAAAAAAGATTTGTGGCGAATCCCATTTTTTTATTTCTAAAACCAAAGTCGATCCCTGTTTTTCAAAAAAATGGTTTCGACACAACTTGTATGGGCAGACCCAAAATGTACAGCTTGTTTGAGAAAATTGATTCCGTGCTTCCGAAATTAGTTTTCTATAACTCTACATGCGAAAGGAAGGGAAATGGTTGGTAAGATCGATTATGAAATTAGTTGATATGATTATAAAAATATGTAAGTTGGAATAACATAGAACTAATTGTATGGTGGTGTGTGTATATATATATATATATATATATATATATATATATATGATTTGAGCACTTTGATCTTATTATGCTAATGTACTAACTTGTGGTTGTTTTGTGAATTTGTAAAAAAGTGCTTAAGGATGTTAAAGAAATATCATGTTATGCATCTTCTTTTTTATTTAGTTTGTTGATTTCGGAGGATGTTGATCGGATCACCTTGAAGTTCACACTATCCATCTCTCGATTTGGGTAGTCTTTTGATCATTTGAGCTCAGTTATATGTGGCATGTACAAGGAATTGTTATGCTACTTTATAATGTTAAGTTTGGTTTGAATCCATAGTTAATAATGAATTTGTGATGTATATGTCAAGTTGTGTACATATATATATGCATATTTTGGTAATATGTTGTGTTATGTATGTTTGGAACTTAAAGATATATAATTGAGCATGAATTGCCTTTAGGTTATAAATGGTGGAATGACTTGTAATGGTATAAGTAAGTTGAGATGAATTGGCACCAAATGTAGCATATTGGTTTAGATGCATAGGAGGATGTTTATATAATATGATTTTTTTTGAATTTGGTATGTTTTGAACAGGTATGAAGGGTGTTAAGTGAATTTTTTTTTGATTTATTTGAAAGGTGGAGTTGAAATGTAATATCCCGTTTTCAGTGGTGTCAGAAATAGTAGTTTCGAGACCACAATTTCGAAGAGTGAGTTACCATTTTTAATATTTATTTAATGTGTACGATATTATATTAAGGACATATTATATTTTTGTTAAGAAATTTTAATGTTTAAATGGTTAATTAGGTAAAAAGGACTAAATTGTAAAAGGTATAAAAGGTGAATTCTATTAGTTAAAAGGGCTAAATGGCTATGAAAATGAAATTTAATGGACTTGAGTGGTAAATATACCATGTTTAAAGTTAGTGGATGTGCATAGATAGGTTTTAATGAAATTTTAATAGTTTTAAAAATGTTAATTTGATAATATGATAATTATGTTAAAAGATTAAGTAATTAAGTGATAAAACAAGCTATCATCTTCTTCCTTTTTTCTTATTTTTGAACAGAAATTTGGCCATTGAAGGGGAGAGAGCTTCGGTTTGAATTTCTTCTTGCATGGTATGATTTTGTGTCCCTATTTTAATGATTTTAATGTTTTTAAGTTCGTTTTAGCTTAATCTAGCTAGCTCGGGGTTAATTTGTGAAACTGTTAAAGGTTGAGGGACTTACGATGGTTGTTTTTGAATAGATTTTGAATTTATTTGCTAGATTATTAATCTTGGTTGTAAAATAAATATGTTTTGTTAAGTGATTTTTTATGAAATTGCATTTAGGGATTTATTTGTGAAAATAGTAAAACTTCGTGGCAAAATTATGAAATAATGATTTAGGTGGGTTGGTATGAGTCCTTAAGAAATTCAGTTAGCTTGCATGGGGAATTAAAATGGTTAAATTTCAATTTATGAGCTTAAGGATTAAATTATGAAAAGTTAAAATGTTAGGGGTAATTTTATAATTTTACATAAATATGAATTATAGATTAAATTGAATATTAGAAGTACTTAATTGAATGAAATTATCTATTTAGATCAAGATAAACAACAATAGGACTTAAATCGAGAAAAAACTAAAGCTTCAGATTAGTTTCGGATTCTACTTCTACAACCCTAGTTATCGATGTAAGTTTGTATAAACTATGATCGTATTAATGTTAGCTAAATTGATTATTTTATATGTTGTTTTAATATAAACGGATTTGAAATCGTATGTGTATCAATGTATGAATAATTACCAGCTAATGAGTCCCGTTTGAACCTTAGGAATTCTTAGGATACGAATACATGTAATTAAGGATTTTATGTTTCGGATGCTAGTCTTGAATGTCCTATCGATGGTTGAGGTCCTGCATTTGTTGTGGATTCTCCACAGCTCGTGTGAGCAACATCGTGTAGCTAACATTCCGACCCACAACTTGTGTGAGCAGGCCCATTTCACAGCTCATGTAAACATTATTGAAAAGGAAAGGTTACAGTTATATGGACAGGCACACTATGGGTGTGAGTATTCCCCTGTATCCGATGCAATTCTAGATGGTTCGACGGGTAAGAAAATAAAAGGAAACTATAAGTAAAGGAAATGGAATGGCTCATGATCTTATGAAAAATTTTATGAATAAATGATGTATTTTATGAAATTTACTTATATTATAACTGAACTTATATGTATTATGGATGAACCTACTAACTTGTGAGTTTGATGGTGCTTGAATAGGCTTTTACTAAGCTATTGGTCTTGGTAATAGTATTATGCTTATTCTATAGATTGTGCTAATAAAATGGTAAGTTATGTTTGAATTCATACGAGCTTACAAAGCACTAGTTGCCTACGTAGTTACTTTCTTTTGATTTATAGATTATTGAAAGCTTGTTGGAGACCTATCACACTATCCATGTAACACCCCTAACCCGTATCCGTTGCCGAAATAAGGTTATGGAGTATTACCAAAATTTAAAAATCAAATACAGATATTTCACAAAATTTAACATTCATATTAGAAATCATTCATAATGAATCATATTGTTCCTTAAATTAGCCCTCGAGGCCCAAAATATGCATTACAAACAAGTCAAGGCTAAACCGGGTACTCAGAAATTTTTTCGCAAAATCTCAAAAAAAAATTCTAAGGTGCAGGGGACAAACGCCCGTGTGGTCAGGCTGTGTGGGCATCCGAAGTAGGGCACACGGCCATGTCTTAGCCCGTGTTCATACCTGTGTAACTCTCTGACTTAAGTTACACGACCAAGTCACACGCTTATGCACTAGGCCGTGTGAACATAATAATTTTCATTAAATAGGTACAGGGGTCACATGACCAAGCCACACGCCCGTGTACCAGGCCGTGTGATCAATTCTGAGTATTCTATTTTGAAATTTTAAAGTTGCAGGGGACACACGGCCAAACCATACGCCCATGTGCTAGGCCGTGTGTCACACACGACTGAGATACACGCCTGTGTCTTTGCCCATGTGGACGAAACAAGGCCATTTTCAAGCCATATTTCTCACCCAAATTTTGACATCAACCTATCATAACAAATTGCACTTTTACATACCATATCAAAGCACTCAAAACATGTTAAAATCATGTCTTAAACATGACATATTGCCACATATAACCAATGTACTCTTAAGCACCTCAAGTGACAATTTATCATTATATCATTTTATTACTCATATTTACCTAGGTAACAAATGCATATATGCATAATCAACTCATTTTTCAAGCATGATAAATCTACTTATATATATACACATCAAAACATATTCCTCATAAGCCATTCCAATGGCTATTTACAATCAAAACCTTTATATATCGACATTGGCCAAGTTAGCTTATACATGCCATTACATCCAATCATTTTCAATTTACTGTAAACAAAGGAAATAAAATAGAATAAGCATTTAATGCTTAGTAAGTTCGTATAATGGAAATTTAACTTACCAATCATTTTCATTAAAATAAACATACAAAATGCATCCAAGCAATTCAGCTAATAGTCTAAACACACAGCTTCATCAAATATCAAATTCCATATTCATAAACTCTCCACATCTTATGTTCATTTATCAATTCCATATATTTCAGGTATATACGGGTAATAATTCATTTCGTATTCATATTTTCTCATGTCAAGATTTTTCCCGTTGAATCATTGAAAATATTGACGGATTCACGGGTAGTACACACAAGGTGTACAAAACTTTATTCCATCAATTCGTATTCGGGAATGCTCATACAAGCATTTAAACGAGAAGCTCTCTCTCGAGCCATATAACGAGAAGCTCATACGAGCCAATAACAGGAAGGTTCAAGGGAGCCAATATCAGGAAGCTCCAAAGAGCCATTAACAGGAAGCTCACAAAGAGCCTTTAATCAGGAAGCTCACAAAGAGCCATATATCGGGACGCTTATAAGAGCTGCGGTGTGTCTACAACACATGCAGAATCACAACCAATCGGGATGCTCCGAAGAGCTATTAAAGGGAAGCTCGCAAGAACCATATAATAGGAAACTCGAGAGAGCCAAATATCAGGATACTCATGAGAGCTAATAACGAGATGCTCTTGAGAGCTATGGTGTGTCCGCAACATATGCAAGACCACAACCAATTCGGGAACATTGTATCCATCGAATTTCATTTATTCAAGCGGGATTTAATATTTGTCGGACATTATCAAATATGTTACCGATTTTTATACATGTAAATTATACAACACATACATAACATTCAATTCAAACATATAATTTTACAATTTAGTTACACGAACTTACCTCGACGATTGTTCGTGTACTCAAAATTTACTAATCCGACACTTTTTCTTTTCCACGATCTAACTCCGTATTTGGTCTGTCTGGATCTATATGGATGAATTTAACATAAATTTAATAAAATTAATATTCAATTCAATCCAATTTACATCTTAGGCAAAATTACTATTTTGCCCTTATACTTTTAATTAATTCTGATTTTGTCCCTAGGCTTGGAAAATTAAATTCATGTAATTAATCCTTATTCCAAGCCTAGCCAATTTTTACATATAACACTTGCGGCCCATGTATTTCATAAAAAACAAAATTTTTCTATGAATTTTACATCTTTTCAATTTAGTCCCTAAATCACAATTTCATCAATATTCCCTTTACAAAAATTGTTGTTCTATCAACAACTTTTCATTTTCTATGATAATACATCATAATTCATGCATAGTCATCCATGGAAAAACCCTAATACTTTGATAAATTTACAAATTAATCCCCGAGATAGCTAAATTAAGCTATTATGATCTAAAAAATATGAAATTTATTAAAAACGAGACAAGAATACTATCTCAATTTAGCCAAATAAACTTGCTAACTTAAAGCTCTCCAAACTGGGGTTTCCATGTCCTTTTATTTGGGAAAGATGATGAAAATGATGATATTTTCTTATTTAATTAAAATATCATCTTTTATTATTTCAATTTTCCAATTTAGTTCTTTTTTTAATTTAATTTTCCACTGATGAATCATCATACTTATCTAATAACTCATCTTAATGGTCTATTTGCCATATAAGGACTTCTAATTTTGAATTCCATAGCAATTTGATACCTATAGCTACTAGAACTCAACTTTTGCATTTTATGCAATTTGGTCCTTTCCATCTAATTAGGCATGTAACTTATAAATTTTTTTTACGAAATTTTCATATGATATTTCAATCATAATGTAGACCATGAAATATTATTAAAATATTTCTTCTTCGGGACTCAGATTTGTGGTCTCGAAACCACTGTTCTGATTTCATTAAAAACGGGCTGTTACCATCCAACAACCATTTCGGTAGCTTTTGGTGTATTTTGGCCAAGATTATATATGGCATGTATAGGACCTTTTGTAATGGTAGTTAATGAATGTCTAAATGATTGATTTAGTATGTTTATGCCTTTGAAGTTATGTTTGGTTTAATAGACTTGTAATGCTTTGTTAAGTTAGGTAATTTATACCACTTTTAGGTAATTGAAAAGCAATGTCTTTTGATATGTTTGTGATGGTTTAGAAAATGATGATTTGTGATATGATTTGGTAGATAATTGAATTAGGTTATATGATTAAAAAGTAGCTATGTTACTTGGTTTGATCCATGATGTTTTGATACAATTGTGGTGCCTTTGAGTGGCATATTGGTTAGATGAATTAAAATGTTTGAAATGGCATGTTTTGGTGTATCTGAATGATGTTTAAATCCCTTGAATGTGTGGTTAAATGGAATGGTTGGTTAGATATGGTTTGGCCTTGAAATGGTTTGATTTTAGTAAAATTTTTGGGATCATATAGCCTAGGACACAGGCTATCATACGGCTTGGCGACACAGCCTATGGCACAGCTGTGTATGGCAAGTCAGAGAGTTACACGGCCTACAACACAATCATGTGACCCTACTTAGTGAGTTACACGGGTGAGGACACGGGCTGGGACACGGCCGTGTGTCCCTTATTTGATTGTCAGATAGCTTAGGCTATATCACACGGCCTGGCCACACAGCCATGTGACCCATGCTTTCACATTTTTGCATCTTTTTCTTAAAGCTTATGTTTTATTTTGATTTAGTCTCGAATTGATTTTAAGCTATTTTTAGGACCTCGAAGGCTCGATTTGGGGACTAAATGCATATGTTTGATATGATTTTGATTGAGATTAATTTATTAAATGTTATGATGATAAATGTTTTTTGATTGATCGATAATGCTCCATAACCCTAATCCAGTGACGAAGATGGGTTAGGGATGTTACATGAAACAAGTACCAAATGGCCTATTTTTGCACCAAACAGACTCCTCGTCTTGGCGTTGTTTTCCTCTTGTCATAACTTTGACCAACAATTTGTGGCATCCTGACATAAATTGGTCCAACATCATGATATGAAGTATTGTTTTTGCGATGCCGCGAACATCATGATGTAGGGTAAGTCTTTTCTGTAACACCCCTTGTTGAAACCATTTTTGTTTAAAAAATGGTCGATTTTTATTTTGAAAATGAAAACAGGAGCCTCCAGCAATCCCTTTTTTATGAGGTGCGATCTGATTACCTCATAATTTGATTGTTTTAATAAAATATTTTTATTTACTAAAATAACAATTTCAGTCTGCGAAATTCTAGAAAATAGGTTCGGGAGTCGGTTACGTACGAGGAAGGATTAGCACATTCGTAACTCCCAAAATTGGTACGTAATTGATTAATCAATGTCTTAACGTCGAATGTTAAAAATTCAAAAAAAAATTTAAAATACGATCCTTTTTTATTAGTGTTGGTTTAAAAAAATGCTTGAATAACTTGAAACAGCTCCCACCCATACGGTGAAGTAATAGATGACCACGAAGATGAATCAATGGCCATTGGAAGCTTTTGGTAAGATTGGCCCAATGACATCCATGTCCCACTTAGAGAAAAGCCATGAAGAAATCATAACATGGAGAAGTGAATGAGGCACATGAATTTGTCTCCGTAAATTTGGCACTTACGGTATCTCTTAGTATAACTGATGCAATCCCCTTCCATGGTGGACCAGTAGTTCCCAAACCTCATGATTTGCCTGGCCATTATAAAACCATTAACATGTATTCCTTAGACCCCCTTATGGACCTCTTCTAAGATTTTCTTAGCCTTAACAACATCCATACGTCTTAGTAGCCCAGGCATATCTTGATACGATCATGCAAAAACATCTTTAAATTCTTGGAATAACTCAATGACGTCTCGCTTTGTCTCTGTGGTGATATAGGCTCTGATCTTCACCTCTTTCTTTTCTCCTAGGCTCACAATGTTCACTGACTCTTTGTAAAGTAGGATCTGTTTTTCATCTTGTTCTACCATCCTTAACAAATTAGGAGATAGGTTACAATCCCTGTCATCTTCAAAGGCCTAAGATCCTTAAGACACATATCTTGCTCAAAAGGAGATTCTGGGTCAGTAACAGCGTCGCTCATGTCGTTGATATCTGAAGACCTGTTGTAGGTACGAAAGAATATTCTAAAGAATAAATGAATCTAAGAACAATTATTTATGTGGTATGAATATGAATGAAATAAAGGAATAAAAGAATATTTTCTCAAAGTGAGACATGAAAATGTATTTTTCATTGAAAATAAAGATGTTGGACATGAGCCTATTTCACAAAAAGATTCTTATTGCTTCTAGGCTTAAAGCAACAAGCGTGTTTTGAATATTACTCTGAATCAGTTCTAAAAACTACAGGAATCTCTTCTGCAGTCCAATTGTTTAAAACACTTCTAGGCTCATAAGGGCAAATGCCTGATAAATTTTCTTTTTCAATTTCTTCTTCGGATATAGCATTGAGGTTCCAATTTCTAAACATTCCTTCTGGGTCTTCAGTATATTCAAAGAATTCTAGTTCCTTATTATCTATCAGGCCTTGCACCAAGGCTCTGAATTTATTACACTTTTAAATCTCGCAGCCCTCTTCATCATAAAACTCACAGTAGTTCCTTGCTTCTTCGGGTTTCTCCCCTAAATCCTGTGTAACTAATCCTCTTTATACCATTTTCTTCCAAACCGCACTTAGTGGGGTTTTTACTTCTGCTACATCTATCTTGATTCTCTTCCCCATACTCTCGATTATTGCTTTTATCCCTTTGTTAGAATGGTTGGGCAATGAATTTTCTACACCAGATGGGTCATCGAATTTCACAATACCCATTTTAATGAGTCTTTCGATTATCTTTTTGAAAGCGGTGTAGTTCTTGATTGAGTGTCCTGTGATTCCTGCGTGGTACTCACATTGGGCGTTTGCGTTGTACCATCTGGGGTATAGGGGCTGCATAGGTTTTAGGTAGAAAGGGGATACTATATGTGCATCAAACAAACTTTGGTACAATTTCCTGTACGTGATTGGTATGGGCGTGGACCGGAGTTTTTCTAAGTTTGAGCTTAGATTGGATTCTTATCTTAGGGGGATCTGATGGCTAGTAGTTGTCGTCCTTGGCTGGGTTACGGTGATTGGCTTTGAATAGCCCTTATTATACATACTCGCATTATTCACCTCATTTTCCCTCTTCCTTGGGACCTTTAAAATATTGATTTAGGAGCTCCACTCTCGCTTTTTTTGTTTCTGCTAGATCATCCAAATCAAGGACAACAGGATTGATTGGATTATCCCCTAGACTAGAGCCTAAACCTATCAGGAAGTTTATCGGTGTCGAGGTTTCAGTCTGATATTGGGGTCTGATATTAACGGACACCCTTTGTGGATACGCATTTGGTTGTGCTTGTGTGTTTGTTGGGGTAAAGCTTGAAGAATAAGCAGGGTCTTCATTATCATCCCCGACATTGACCATAGGGCTTTTTCCTTTTTCTAACTGGGTTAACTGGGTTAACTGGCTCATCATATTTCTTTTGAATTCTAGCATCTGATCCCTTATATCTTGTTGAAATTTGGCCAATTGCTCTTGTATCTGTATTTTTATTTGCTCTAATCTCTTCAACGTTTGGTCCAATGCTTCAGTTTTCCCTCGTGTGTTGTAATGATGTTCCAGGGTAACTACCATGATTTTAGGGTATTTTGTGAGTTTTATCGCATATGATGCAATGCAATGCTAATGCATGAAATGAATGCAAAAAAGAGGCGTCAATTCTGATTCAATTCCATTTAGAATATCTTTACTAGAAAATAAAATTCCTTACATAAAACAGATTACATATATAGCTTTGCCCTAATATTCAAAGTGAAGACATCGATCATTTTCTTCATATTCAGATGTTAAGATCAAATCTCGCGAACTTTCTAATAGATGCCTCTATTAGCTCATTTTTGCTTGATCTGGGCTGCGACCCATTGCTCACTCATCTCTGTGAGGCTCGTTAGCTTCTTTAAAAAGAAGTTGAGATGTTGACGGCTTTGAATAATCTTTGTCAGCTTGAATTTTTGGGCAACAAAGCAAAGTCGTATACTCCTCCGTCAGGCTATCGCCCTTCTCTCATGTTTTCTTGAACCATATTCGGACAGCCGTATTGTCTTTCACTTTATCAAGAAATCTATTTTCCATGAAAAGCTCTCTATTTAGCAACTGAACATGAATCAAAATCTCTTTTCTATGATGAAAATGCAATGCAATCATAACCAAAACAAAAGAAACACGTTAGTACAAAAAACATAAATGACAGACAGATCACCTATTTGGGTGACCACTAAGGTTTGGAGTGGCTCTACCTAGGGTGGGCTCTTAAGGCTCGCTATATGCAGTTTGGTTCTAGAGAAAAGGTACCAGAATCGGTAGATTCTTCGATCCTCACCCATTATAGGCTTATGCGGACCGAGTTTAGTTTAGGGGAATACATTTCCCTTGGCTACACGGAGATGAAAATCTCACGAAGACATAGGTACGAATGTATCCTGAAAGTGATCCACTATCCTATACAGAGGTGAAGACCTCACGAAGGACTAGGTTCTTACTCCCACTTAAAAGGGTAAGATCGAACGAACATGCAATGTAATATGCGACAACATTCCAAGAATCGAACCAATAAAGAAAAGATCACAAAAATGATGGATGAAATATAATGAAAGGATCGTAATTTTAAATCGAATTATCAATTTTTGACCAATAAGACAAAAATTAATCAAATCACGGCTTGACTCTCTTGGTCGATCCCCAGTGGAGTCACCAAGCTGTCGAAACCATTTGTGTTTTAAAAAAGGTCAATTTTTATTTTGAAAACGAAAACGGGAGCCGCCACCAATTCCTTTTTTATGAGGTGTGATCGGATCACCTCGTAATTTGATTATTTTAATAAAACGTTTTTATTTACTAAAACAATAATTTTTGTCTACGAAATTCGAGAAAATGGGTTCGGGAATCGGTTACATACGAGGAAAGATTAGCACCCTCGTAAAGCCCAAAATTGGTACCTAATTGATTAATCAATGTCTTAACATCGAAAGTTGAAATTTTGAAAAGAAATTTAAAATATGATCCTTTTTTTATTAGCGTTGGTTTAAAAAAATGCTTGAATAAATTGAAACGAGCATTAAAGGCCCTCTCGTCTCGAGATAACGAAATGTCATATCCCGTAAGTTAGGACACGATATTTGAGCCCTCGAAAATAAGCTTGCCTTTTAATTTAAAATTCATACTTTGATTTTTTAAAAGAATATTCGGTTGTTTAAATCCAACGAGGAAAATCGAAACGCCGTAAGTTAGGGCACGACCCTCTCGAGTTTCTAAACACGGAATATTGCCTTTATTTAAAATTCACATATTTTAAAAATTTAAAGGGATATTTGGCTATTTAGGTTTAATGAGATATTCGAAACCCCGTAAGTTAGGGTACATTTTCTCGAATTCCTAAAATGCGAAACATTGCCTATTTTAAAAAAAATTCCTTTTTTACGAATTTGGGTAAAAATTAATGTAACTTTTAAAATCATATGTTTAGTTTATTCAATCGTGGCATAAAAACGGTTAAAACGTAAAAAGGGAGTCATACTTAGCGAATAACGCTAGTGCGACATAAATTTGGAGTAATAATGGCGTGACATACATAATAAGATATAAAATATATAACATTGGCATCAATAAATCATAATGTTAAAACGAATGAACAATAATAATGATGAAAATGATAATATAAATAGCAATAATAATAACAACAATAATGAATAATACAAGAATTGAAAGTAAAGTAATAAAATTTATTAATAATAAGGGCAAGAATAAAAATAAGCAAGCCAATAATTAAAAAAATGAGGAAAAACTAAAATTTGAAACTAAAAAAGACTAATATTAAAAAATGAATAAATAAATATTGTGTAAAATAATTTTAAAAATAATATTAATGATGATGATGATGATATTAATAATAATATAATAAAAAATCTAAATTTTAAAATTTATATAAAATATATAACTAAATAAATAATAAAAAGAGATAATAACAAAATGAGGATAAAATAAGATACGTGTATTAAAAAAGAGATAATAAGATTAATATAAATAATGAATAACTTATAGTTAAAAGGATATAGATAAAAAATAAAGAGAAGATATAATAAAATAAATGTATTTTTAAGAAAAGTTAAATAAATAAATAGAAATAGAAATATAATAGTAGTAATAATATTTTAAATTAGTTAATTTAATAACAAAATAGTAAAAATAACAAAAAAAAAAAGGACTAAATTGAACCTTAAAACAAAATTCTGGAGTAAATCTGAAATAAAATAAAAGAAACGGACCAAATTGAATGCACGCATAACAAGGAGGGACCAAAATGCGAAAAATCTCCCCTCCAAAATGCGCAGCTTCAAGATGGACTTAATTGAAAGCTGAAATAAATTACATGGCCACAATTAAAAATTAAAACAGACTTGATTGCAAAAGGATAAAAAAGCGGAAGGACTAAACTGGTAAATAGCCCAATAATCAAAAACATGCGGATCCTCTAGACGGGTTGGGCCAGTGGGCAGATCTTGGGTGAAACGACGCCATTTTGGTGCCTAGGGAAATAGGCCAAAACGACGTCGTTTTGGAACCCTTATATAAGTCAATGTTTTTTTTAAAAAAATCATTTCACTTCTCTTTTTTTTAAAAAAAAAGTTCTTAAAAATTCTCTCACTCTCTCTCCCCTCTAAGGGCCGGCTATGCTCCGGTCATGGGACCACCGTGGTGACCACCGGTCGCCGACGTCGGCGCTGCCGTCCACGGTTGCCGAAAATAAAAAATGCTATTTTTGGGATTTTTGACTCCCGACCCTGTTTTCACACCATCTATCCTCGGAGATGGTCACCTTGGCCACCCATGCCAGCGCGTATATAAAAAAGTTAAGATTCGACTTCTTTTTCTTTTTTTTTATATCTATTTCTTGTAAAAAAATAAAATGAAAAATAAAAAGAAATATAAAAAAGACCAAAAGAAAGAATGACCTTTGAAATTTATTATTCTGTTTTTTATTAATATTCGTGCCTGTGAAAAAATATACATCCATCCTTGTGCCTTTTTATAGTCAAAAAATAAATACAAAGTTCTTTTTTTTTTCGTTACTATTTTCTATCTGCTGGCTATTTTGTGCTTGTCATTTCTATAGGTACGGAGGTGCTGACGTGGTGGCGCGCGTGGAGGTCCTGTTGACGTGCGGCGCTGGCCAAAGGGAAGGCCTAAGTGCTAGGGTTTGCTGTTTTGTTTAGGTGAAAATGTTGTGGGCTAGGATTTAATTTGGGCTTTGGTTTCTTTTGCGTTGTAATTGGGTTTGGATTGGGCTATTGGGTTTTTTTTAGGCCTGCAATTTTATTTTGTAATTTGGACTATTAAAACTTTGGACTTTTTATTTATTTATATTTATTTTGGGTTTTATTTTTTGTTTCTGAATGGGCCTAGGCATATTGAGCCTGTTACACCCCTAACCCGTATTCGTCACCAGAATAGGGTTTCAAAGCATTACTAGAATTTACAGATCATTTAACAAAAATTTCACTTTATATAATATTCATACCTGAAATCAAATCAAATTTAATCATAATGTCCCTTATGTGAGCCATCAAGGCCCTAAATATTTATCATACTAAACCGAAAATTTAGAAAATTTATCAACACTGCAAAGATCACACGGCCGTGTCATCTGGCAATGTGTCATACACGGCTGAGACATACACCCGTGTCTTTGCCCGTGTGGATGAAATAGGCCATTTTTCCTAGCCTCATTTTTTGCCCAACTTGTCATCAAACTAACCAAACATTTTAGAACATCAACATTATAAAGCAAATTATGCATACCAAAATACCAAAACACATATAGGCGAATATTTAATCAAAATAACCTATACATGCCATTATAACTAGAATCAGATTATTCAAATTTACCAATAGAACCAATGGGTAGTGTGATATAACCCCGAAAAGCTTCCAACCCATTCGATCTTCTGATAATCGATTCAATGCATCGTATAAATAAACATATTACCATTCAATCAATAGCTTGACACTTGCCTAAACATCAAACAACAACACTTGTTAGTATACTTGTAACACCCCAAACTTGGCCCAGACGTTATGACCGGATCTGACATGCCACATCGAAGCGTTCAAAACATTTTATATTGTTGATCCAAAAAAACTTACTTAGTGTTTTAAAAGATAATTTCATTATAGGTTAAAGTGAATGGAAGCTGTGTACCAGGTAGGAAACCGGAAAAGGGGTGGTGAGTCCATAGGACTGCTTAAGTACCAAGCTCCCTTCGGATCCAATCCTAGACATGCATACCGCCATTGCCACACCTTAACGTCATGGATATTTCTAGGAAACCGATTTGATTAAGTCCTTTTCAGGAAAAGTGATTAATTTTGGAAAATACTTTCATTGCGGAAGCTTTGCTTGTTGTCGTGTTATTTTGAAATCAATTGTTGTTTTTGAAAACACGCCCTAAAGCTATCCAATTTCAACAGTTAAAATAAGTAATACCTATCTTAGTAATACATATTAAAACCATCAAAAATAATTAAGCGGCCTTATTACATTTAAAAACCCAAAACTTCAAACGTAAATAAAAGGATGTCCAGTTCACCAGAAGAAAATCAAACTTTCAGAATGGGTGGCCACTCGAATCCAAGCCCACTATGGTTGGGGATTTCCTGCATGGATGAAAATAAAAGGGGTGAGTTTGGGGAAACTCAGTGTGTAAATTAACCCAACTATAGCCTATATCACTCAAACTACGAAATAGAATAAGTTGGCCTTAGCCCGAGCGAATTGAATAAAGCCCATAGGCCCATAATGAACGTAACAGATATTACATGTTTATGCGAAACCCAACCCAGATTCATCTATAACACCCCGTGCATCACCTTACACCATGTGAGGAGACTACTCGACCCACCCAACCGCTACACACCACAGAAATCGCAGCGAGGCTGCCAGATATTGTGACGAAGTCACCAGATACAAATATTGTGGCAGAGCCACCAGAACAGATATATGTGGCAAAGCCACCAGATCAGATAATCGTGGCATAGCCACCAGAACAGATATATGTGGCAGAGCCACCAGATCAGATAATTGTCGCATAGCCACCAGGACGCTTCCTCCATAGTATAACCCATGTCCCCATGAAACAGATATATAATCATGGCATACATCATACAGAATCAGATCGTCATGCTTTTCAGTCAAAATTAACCCTAGGGGTATAACGGTAATTTTGCACCTAGGGGTATAACAGTAATTTTCCATACATAGGGGTATTATAGTAATTTAGCTGCTTTTAAGGTTTTCATGCATATCCTAACTATTTACGTACTATCGAACACTTACACAAGATACTTACGAATTGGGCCGTTGGCCCATGAACCCGATCTTTGGCCCATTAAGCCCAAATTATCAAAATGTACTGAAATCGCGCGTCTTCAGCTTTTATTACTTTAGATTACCAAATATACAAACCCAACTATCTTACGAGCATTCACACACTCGCAAATTCCCAAAATACTGACTTCTCGGCATTTCGGCTTTTCGGCTTTTGCCAATCTAGTCTATGAGAGGTGTCGATTTACACACTGCTTATGACGATATCTTGACGAGATCCACACACGAACCGCCTACAATTGGATTACTAACACATTAATCTAACTATTCAAATACAAACTACGTATTAACCCCTTACAATATTCGACCAACCACACCTACAGATCATAGGAAGCTTATAAGAAATCAATAAGCAACTCATTAACAAATTTTTGTCAATGTTTACCACATAATCATAATTTGACTGCAAGCTGTCTTCCTGAGCAACAGTCACTAAATCATTTATAACTGGAGCTACGAAACTCCAAATCAAGTGCCTTTAATTTTTCCTGAAAATAGACTCATATATCTTCTATCCATAAAATTTTCAGAATTTTTGGTGTAGCCAATCAATACCAGTTTTTTCTCAAAGTTTCCCATGTTTCACTGTTTGACTAATCTGACCACTCTTCATTACGAATCAAATTTCTCATTGTACAGAATTCAAAATATGTTCTTGTTTATTTCATTAGAAACTAGACTCAACAAGCTTTAATTACATAATTTATTCAGCTTCTAATTCATCTCCCACAATTTATGGTGATTTTCCAAAGTCACGTTACTGCTGCTGTCCCAAGCAGATTTATTACCAAATTCACTCTTTCACACATAACTTGCATGCATGTAATTTAAACATGTATATCACCAATCAATCATCATATATCTATGATTTTACTTAAGTATAATCTCCATTTCATCATTTTAAAGCACAACATGTTAGCCGATTTTCCCTTTAGCATCTAAGGCACATGCATGCTCATTTGTTTGTCTCAACTTCACCTATCTTCCATTTTTCATCAAAAGAATATGAAACAACAACCATTTCATTCATTTTAATTCATGACTAAATGCTCACAACACAACTAAAAACCAAAATATGCTTCAAGAGTTAAGGTAGAATCAAGAAGAACTCATGAACCTCAAAATAGAAGCAAGCTACCAAGAACTTACTGTAACGCTCCGTACCCGAGACCATTTCCGGAGTCGAACATGAGGTGTTAATAGACTTAATTCATTACTTAAACAGCTCATACAATTCATTTTAAAATTTCCAGACAAGCTGGCTAACTGCATCACAGTCGCTTTAAAAATCATATCTCGAGTTTCGAAACTCGAAATCCAATTCCGTAAATTTCTCCTGAAACTAAATTCATATATCTATCTATTAAGTTTTTTCTAGAATTTTTGGTCGGGCCAATTAGTACAGTTTATTAGTTAAAGTCTCCCCTATTTCAGGGTTCGACTACTCTGACCTCTGTGTATTACGAATCAGATATCTCCCTCTACAGAGCTTCAATGACTATTCCGTTTGTCTCTAATAAAACTAGACTCAATAAGGAATCTGTACATATAAAGAATGACTTCTAATTATCTTTGTAAAATTTATGGTGAATTTACAAAGTCAGAACAGGGGATCCAGAAATCGCTCTGGCCCTGTTTCACAAAAATTTAAACATCTCATAAATATAACTCATATACCTGTTTTGTTCCACCCATATGAAAATAGACTCATAATTCTTCAATTCCATATATTATTCATAATCTAATTGTATCTATACTATTTTTAGTGATTTTTCAAACTCACGTCACTGCTGCTGTCTGAATTTATTTTATGGTAAATTTTACATATTTCATGGTTTCCATGGATTAGCTAGCAATTTAGCATACATAACACCAAATATGATCATGATTAGCCATTCCAATGGCTAATCATTACCAAGCATTTCCATACCACTCAATAACCATATCATAAGACCATATATACAAAATGATTATAATGCTATACATGCCATACTCAAAATATACAAGCCATTATGCCAAGATGGTATACGGATAGTGTGAGCGAGCCTCCGACCGTTCCCGATTTCCGAGCTGGCTTGTCAAAACTACAAGGAATGAAAAGGAGGGAGTAAGCATAAATGCTTAATAAGTTCACATGCAAATAGCAAGTAACATAACCATATAAGCAAACATAAAACATTATTTGCATAATCATCACCAAGACATTCATATCACATTTTCATTTATCATCTTACCATATTGTTGTTATATCGATTTTTCAACCCGAGGGCTAAGTACATACCTGTTCAAAGTATCCATTTCACAACACTTACCAATACATCCCTTTCATCTTGAGTATTCCTCCATTTCAGTAGAACTTTACCCGTTGAACACATCGGAATATAATTCGGATACATGGAAAGTTTGCACATAAGTGCCACATATGTAGCCAAGCTACCATGTAACCCGCCCATAAGTGAACTGGGACTCAACTCAACGAGCTCGGGCGTTCGCATCCATAAGTGAACTCGGACTCAACTCAACGAGCTCGGATGCCTAGTTACATCTCTCGAACTCGGACTCAACTCAACGAGTTCGGATATTCGCATCCATAAGTGAACTCGGACTCAACTCAACGAGTTCGGATGCTCAACCATCCTAGTGACATGTCACTTGTATCCTAATATATTCCTAAAGTTCAAACGGGCTTTTTCCCTCGATCTCACATTTGCCGTGTTCCATGGAATATCGGAACCGATACTCGGTAGCAATTCATATTTATCAAATAGTAAACATAATTTGCATATTACTCAACATTAACCACAAAGCATAATATTTCACGATTAAAAATCAGCATATCATATAATTAACATTAATAACTTAAAAATAACATTTATGCTACATTATTTACACATGAACTTACCTCGTATGCTAAAATGGCTACTTTTACCATTTCGTCCACAACTTGGTATTTTCCCCATTTTAGCCTCAATTTCAGTTTTCCTTGCTCTATCATTTAAAATATAGTCTAATTAGGACTCACATTATTCAAATTGACCCAAAATCATATTTTGGAAAAATTACAATTTTTCCCTAAACTTTTGCATATTTACACTTTTGCCCCTAGGCTCTGAATTAAACTTTATTCCTTATTCTTATGTTTTATAACATGCTGATCATTTTTCCTTCTATGGCAACATCAAATTCTCACTCTAACATGTACTTATGACTATTAGGTATTTTTACCGATTAAGCCCTTTTGCTCGTTTTCACTTAAAACCGAGTAGCACAAGTTGTCTAACATAATTTAAAACCTCATATTCTATCATAAAACACCAAAATACAAAAATTTCACCTATGGGTATTTTTCCAAATATGAACCCTAGGTTGAATTATTGCTAGCATAAGCTTAATTGAGCTAGGGACTCCAAAACGTAAAAATCATTAAAAGCGGGCTTGGAATCACTTACTATGGAGCTTGGAAGCTTGAAACAAACCCTAGCTATGGAGAACCCTTGAAATTTCGGCCTAATGAAGAAGATGGACAAAATTGGCTTTTAATTTTGTTTTAATTCATTTTAATAACTAAATGACCAAAATACCCTTACTACTAAACTTTCCAAAATTCCTTCCATGTCCTAATTTTGTCCATGAACTTAAAATTGGTCAAATTGCTATTTAAGACCTCCTCATTAATATTCCAAAACAATTTCATACTAAGAACTTCTAGAATGCAAGTTTTCAACTTATTCGATTTAGTCCCTACTTTCAATTTAAGCACTTTAGGCATAGAATTTCATCACGAAATTTTCACACAATCATGCAATCATATCATAGACCTTAAAATAATCATAAAATAATTATTTCTATCTCGGATTTTGTGGTCACGAAACCACTATTCCGACTAGGCCCAAAATCAGGATATTACACTTACCTTCAATTTTTCTCCTCCTAATGACCGAATACTCAAGAGCTTTCTCCTCTCCTTTCTCTTCTCTAACTTTCGGCTATGATGAACAAAGATGGACAAAACTTTGTTCTTTTCACCCCTTTTTATTTTAATAAAATTTCATATTTCATCCATTTAATTCTTTAATACAAAAGACATGAAATGCCCATCATGGAACATTTACCTAAACCATTATCATGGAACATTTACCTAACCTATTATCATGGAATATTTACCTAATCCATTATCATGGAACATTTACCTAACCCATTATCAATTTGTACCATGAATTATGGATATCAAGTGCTCATATTGTCTACAACAACATGATGGTTGGCCACTTCATGTAAAATGGGAGGTTTGTCATGCAAATCCTCCTATTTTGCACTCCTATTTATTTGGCAACTTCAATTTAGCCTATAGCATTTTCAAACATTTTCACATAGGTTCTATTTCATAATTTCACCCCCTTTTTCTTATGGAACAAAAATTAACTAAAATTGCCGGGTTCTATCTTAAGCTTGGGCCTTCTAGAGGCCCACAAACATAATTAAACCTATGCCAACATTCACAGAATTCCTGAAAATTAGGGCGTTACAATACTTGCCCATATTTCATATAAATTCAACATTGATATACTTATTTTCTCGACATGTCACACTTGAGTTTAATACTCGTCTTAACTTACATAATTTCCTTGTATCAACATGTTAAAGATAATCATATATGTACATGTCATGATACATATCATTCTCTTACCGTTTCTTCATAAACATATATCATTCTTTTCATTATATCAATATTTCATGTACCATAATTTCCATGTATTTCATGTATATTTATTCTGGTAATAGCTCATATCGAACTTAACATTAATCAAATTCCATGTACATATACTTTCCAAACCATGTGTCCATATAACATGTACAAATCATTATACATATTTCAGGCCTATACGGGTAAAAATTCATTTCGTACTTATATTGTTTCATATTAGAATTTTACTCATTAAATCAATTAAAGTATCGATGATTACACAGGTAGTACATTCAAGGTGTGCAAATCTATAATCATAGATGAACATATTCATCAAACAAATTCCATGTTCATATAGCATTATTTCATACTTCTATATATCATGTATCATCATTTTCATGTATTTCAGGAATATTCGAGATATAAATTCATTTAAACTCATATTTCTCACTTGGAGAGTTTCTTTCGATGGATACTCCAGTAGTATAGACAAAGTGTACAAATCATTAACCCGTCAATTCCTTTTCAGAGGTACCCGTTAGGGTACTTATTCTGAGAGCACATTTCCTAGCCACATATCATACAGCAGGATTACCGGTCCAGGCTAAATCCTGTCTGTAACGCACACTCTCGAGCCACATATTATACAGTAGGATTACCAGTCCAGGCTAAATCCTTTCAGTGACAAATACACTAAAGAGCTCAATCTAGATTACCAATCTAGGCTAAATCCAGACTTTAGCATATGCTCTGAGGCTCAATTAGAATTACCAGTCCAGGCTAAATCCTAATAGCAACAAATGCTTGAGAGGCTTGTATCAGGATTACCCGTCCGGGCTGAATTCTTTCGATAATGAGGTCAATAGGATTACTCGTCCGAGCTAAATCCATTTTGCAACAAATTTAGGACCTCACTCCATTTGGGAAATCCAATATTCATACGAAATTTAACCCTCTTCAAATATTTCCCAGCATGTGTTCATTTCGCATTCATATCATTCATATTATTACATGTACTAATATTCCACATTCTAACCAATGCAACATTCAATCTTAACATATTTACATGCTCAATTAAGTTACACGAACTTACCTGACTAAATTGTAGAAATATCAAGTTTTAGGGACATTTTGGTAATTTTTCTTTTTTCCTGATTTTCACCCGATCTTGATCTAAATTAATAATTTCATTCAATTTATTAATTTAGACAATAAACAATTCATTTCCCTCAATTTGGTCAATTTTTACATTTTTACAAAATTACCCCCTAAAGTTTTACTTTTATTCAATTTAGTCCCTAAGCCTAAAACATACAAATTAGCCATTTTTAATATAAACTCATGCTAGATGAATATTCATATATATATATATATATATTTTTTTTTTTTTTTTTTTTCTTTTTTTTCTCCTCCTCCTCTCCATTCCACATCCTTAATGTATATAATTTCACTATTTACTTATATGTTCACATCAAGCTGTCCACTTGAGTCATAGTCACTAAATTATTTATATCTTGAGCTAAAAAATTATAAATTAAGATCCGCTCGATGTTTTAGAAACTAGACTTAAATATATTTCTACATAAAAATTTCAGAATTTATAATTTAGCCAATAAGTATGGTAAAATCTTCAAATTTATCTCTGTTCTACTATTTGATAGCTTCAACCTTCCTTAACTAAAAATTAATTATCTCTTAGTACGGGATTTGGATGATGTTCCCATTTGTTTCTATTGAAAATAGACTCATTAAGAATTTAAACATATAAATTTAGACCTACAAGTATTTTATACAAATTTTAATATTTTTCCAAAGTCAGAACAGGAGAACCCGAAATCATTCTAACCTTGTCTCACAAAATTTATTATATCTCATAATTTCCAATTCCACTGCTTACATCGTTTCTTCTATGAAAAACTAGACTAAATAAAATTTAATTTCATGTTTTATTAAACCTCTAAATTTATTTCCACAAATTTTGGTGATTTTTCAAAGTTAGACTACTGCTGCTGTCCAAAACTGTTTTAATACAAAATGTTGATTACCAAGTTTATACCAAGTTTATATCACCCATATTCTTTTTCTCTATAATATTTCTCATCACTTTCTCTTATTTCCCTTCACTAACATATCAAGAACATAGAACCTTGTATAAGAAAACTCTACTATAACATCATTTCCATGCTTTAAAATATATTGAAATCTTGATGTTCTTACCTTTTCCTATTGATTTCAACCTTTAACTTGATTTTCTCTCTCCTTCAGCTTCTATTTCTTGAATCTAACTTGATGTTCTAGCTCCCCATAGTATCCTTAATATTTTTCTCTCTTGGTAGCTATGGAAATTCATTTGATTTCTAAGTGAAAATGGTGAATTTTTTATAAAAGGACCAAATTGTAAAGAAAAGAAAGTTTCTTTCTTTCTTTTCTCTTTATACGTTAGAATGCATGAGAAGATGATGATGATTCTTCATCTTTCTTTCCTTATATATACTAAATAAAATAAAAATAAAATATCATTTAAAAATAAAATCAAGATATTTATAAACTAATATTTATTTAATTAATCTAAAATATCTCTAACATCATCATTACATTCTAGATTTCTCTCTTTCTAATTAACCATATTGCCATTCATGATCTTTTAAAATTCCATCCTTGAGTCATCACTTAATTTGGTAAAATTGCAATTTAGTCCCTCATAATTCTTCACCTATTCAATTTGGTCCTAATTCATCCATTTTCCTTAGTTTCTAAATCATTCCACCCTTAAAATATTTGCACCATTGGTCCTTTAAATTTTTCATATTTACACTTTAACCCCTCAAGTTTTGAGTATTTACTCTTAGGCAACAAAACTTTTCTCACTTTTACAATTTAGTTCTTTCTTGAATTAATATATCATAATATACTTCCCAATGTTGTCATAACTCAAAATTTCTCTTTTTGTCACTTTATTTCCTTATTTTACTGTATTAAAGATAATATCTTACTCTAGAAGTTTTCGGGGTATTACATCTTCGCGACGTCATTCTGAACTTTTGAAATCTTTGCAATTTGGTCCTTATTCGATCTTGGGTCAATTTTTGAGTTTACGAAAGCTTATATAAAGCTCGGGAAAAGTTTAAATTTGTATTGAACGACTTATATGATAGTAGTTAATGATTTTTTAATTGAATTATTCGTTAAATGTCTATAACTGTTCCATTTTGAACTGTAGCATTCTATAACTCAGTTCCGACAATCGGGATAGGCGACGGGTGTTACATTCCGAGCAACCATCGTTAAACTTATAATTTTGTTGCATAATACTAACCCAATTCTCTAGTATATTCTTCAAGTAACATTTTAAATATTTATTTATTATTGTAAAGGGGGATTAATATTTTGTCTATTACATTTTGCTTGGAAGATTACTTTTATAATAATTTTATCATTTTGGTCAAATTTGCCCTCGAACCATAACAAATAACATGTTTTATCTTTCCCTTATTACTTTGATTAAAATAAAATTCCTAACTACTTGTCTCTTCTCCTAAATTTCAATTTCTTTATTAGAGCAAAGATTTATGATTTAATTTACTAGAGAAAGGGTTAAAATAAAATTCTATAAGCTCCAAACTTTGTGAAGTAAACAATAAAAAACAAAGTAAATTCTACGATGATAATTAGGTACAATATGCTTTTAGATAATCTTACATTCAAACAAATGGATCAAACATGATAATGAAATATTGCAATGCATCGAATTTCTCTAGTATCGAAAAGGCTGATTTGGGGTTAGATTTGTGAACTAAGCTATTATGAGAAGCCAAATTTAGAGGTTTTTGGGATTAAGCTTCAGGTTGAGATGAGAGTTATTAAGTAGTGAATATTTAGTGCAATTATTATGTTTTCTTAGTATTAAGAAGCGGATTGTGAAGGATTATATCATAAAAATTATAAAATTCATGGGTCAATGTGCAAATAGGTAAAAGTTAAATTTTAAGTCATAGGAATAAAAGGGTAATTTTACCAAGGACCCATTAGAAATTGACTCATTAAATGAAAATTGAAGGAAGGAACAATTATGGGAGACATTTTTCATAACTGCTCTTTAATTTTCTTTAAAAAAATTATCTCTAAAAAAATTATCTCCATTCCCTCATCCATTTTCTAAAATCTTGATTTCAATCATTCAATCATAAAAGTAAAATATATTTTCTAGAAAATCCTTTAATGTTTTAAGCATTAAATCTTGAATTCTCATTTTTCTTTATTTTCATAAGAACAAGAAAGTAATGAGAGATTGATTTCTTGATTTTCTAGGCATTGATCTTTTGAAAATCAACAAGATAAAGATGATTTTAACTCTACTTATTGATTTTCTGTTAAATGGGAAGTGGTTTTCAATGATTCTCTCTTTTTCAAGTTGTGTTCATATTTCACGGGTGAGAGAGAGAAAGTTGATATTCTTTTACTTCCAGATTAGATTTTTAATGTTAATGAGTTTGGAATGCTATTCAATTACTATGATATAAAATTAATAAAAGTTCTATTTTAGTTCTTGAAAGTTGTCATTGTTGAGTGTTTTTATAGAATGTAAGTTAGATTCAAGTTTTCAACAAAGATTTTGATGTTTTAAGTTCTTAAGTATAAGTCTTAGATTAGATTTGAGTTTTAGATAGAGTATGTAAATGTGGGCTTGGAAGTGAGAGTTTCACTTGATCTGAATGCATGATTTTAATAAATTTTAGAGGTTTTGGTTGTTTTTTTTTATTGTTGTGCTATCTTGATTTATTATTTCAATAATGATTTTGGATAATTCTTCGATATAGTTATCATGTCATAGGATAATGTTTGAACTCATTGTTATTGCGTTTCGGGTTAGCCTTTATGCATATGAGAGATTCGTTTTGTAGCGTTATGTGCAACCTCAGGGATTTGGTTGGTAAGTTGTGTTATACATGCACTAGAAATTCGTTATTGTGTAACTTTCTATATGTGCTTACGCTTTATCTTGTTGGGGAATTGGATGGATATTTGCGTATCAATTTATAAGTCTACTTTTGGTTAATTGGGTACTAAAATATATTAATGAGATTTGCAACTTTGTTCGAAAAATCTTGTGATATGATTTCGGACATGTATCATTAATTTTGTGAAGGAAGTCATGAGATTGTACATTGGTGCTCTAATGAGATTTTTAATATGTATTGATGCCACCTAGTTTTCGAGTTTGAAGCATGATTAATCGGATTTGAATACATGATATGTAATTTTGTGATTTATTCTTAATGTTGTTATAATATGCTTTACAATATAATTTTAAAGTATGGTATATTTGGAGATATATTTTGCACCACGAAGCTTTGTTAGCTCAGCATGCGAATTTTTTTTCCGTGCACATATTCTTTTGGCTCATGATCAATGTTTTGTGGGGCTTAAGCAACGTTAATGAAGGTCATCACGTGGCTCTCACCTATGCTTCTTTCCCCCTTTTTTATTTTAGAAATGGTTAAATTTCACCTTTGATCCCTCTAATATACTTAAAAATAATTTTTAATATATATACTTTAATTTTTAACATAATTTAACTCGTATTTTTATAGTGTTATTAATTAATCTAAATAGTTAATATCAATAACTTTTTGGTTAAAACATTAAGTGGCTATATATAATTTAAATACCCTAAAAGTCTTAGAGACTAACACGTGGCTCCCTATTTATTTTAGGTTTACCTCAATGCTTACCTTCTGTAACACCCCTTACCCATACCCGAGATCGGGGACAAGTACGAGGCGTTACTGGACATATATACAAGCATAAATGGAAAATATGGGTTATAAAATTTCGTTTCAACTCAAAACAAACCCACTAACATTGTAGTGTCCCAATTTTGGGCCTATGATGCCCTAAATAAACATTGAGAAAGGTTCGGGACCAAACTAAAGATCTGAGGAAAACTTATAGGTTAATACCTAGGACGTCCGTGTTGAGATCATACACACGCCCGTGTGCATTGGGACACGCCCTTGTGGTCACTCCGTGTCCAAAACTTGAGTATTCTGTTAGATTCACATGGCCGAGACACACGCCCGTGTGTCTAGCCCGTGTTTGACACTGACTTAAAATTTTAGGTGCAAGGGACACACGGTCATACCAAACGCCCAAGGGCAATCCGTGTGCCAACCCGTGTGGATCTTATTAGGCTACTTTTCAAGCCTTTGGTCACCCTCAATTTCCCACTCTCATCTATAGCTTCTACTGATATCTAACATGCCCTAATCGCACTCAAGTTTTATCATAATTGTCAATTGCATTTAAACCTCATATCATTGGTTTTGCACATGCCAGGTTACCTTTTTTTGTATTAAGGATTATAGTCTCATTAATCACAATATCAGATTTGGCTTGTCTTTTAACTCATTGCCAACTGTGATCCTCCCAATTTCAAATCAATTGGTCACATTTATCGTATCCATTCATAATACACCATGTAATTATTTCAACAAGTAAAAATTGCATGATTAGTAGGATAGCAACCTACACTAGTACAGGCCATATATCAAGGCCATACACAAAATGAATAGACATAACATTCAAACCTTTACATTGCTAGCCAAATTACACATATGACAAAATGACCCAAAAATACCTATACATGCCATTGAACAGAACAAAGTATCTATGTACCAAAACTGGACTAGTTGATAGTGTGTTGACTCTCCAATCGTCTTCCAACCTTTACGAGTCCTCAAAGACAGGGAAAAGAGAGGGGTAAGCATTTTCATGCTTAATAAGCTCAAATAATTGGAAAGTAAACTTACCAAGTAATTAGCATACATCCATAATAGATAAGGAAACCAACAAGTATGAAATGGTTCCCTATCACATGCACTCAACCAATGAGTTAGTCACGTAACAAAACACCATGTAATTTATCTTAGATGAGCTCATCATTCAACATTTCATTTTGTACATGTATTTCATGTTAATCCCGTTGAGTGTCTAGGAAATCTCGATGGAATATCCATTAACTGTCAATTCATAAAGATGATCATTTCAAGTGTGCACTCCCGCGAACCTCACATCTTATGGCAGGATTACCAGTCCAGGCTAAATCCCCCATATCGTAAATTCATAAGTTGATGTCAAGATTACTAGTCCAGGCTAAGTCCCTTATTGCGACAAACACCTTTAATGAGCTCGGATCTGAATTACCAGTCCAGGCTAAATTCAGGCCCTGATCGGATTACCCGTCCGGGCTAAATCCATAATGCACATGTATTCTTCGGGAGGCTCAATCATCTAAAGGAACACCCATCCAGGCTAGATCCTTTTCATAATTGAGATTAGCGGATTACTCATACGGGCTAAATCCTTTTTGCAACACATGCAGGATCTCATTACACATGTAAAATATGGTTTATACATTGAATTCCCTTTTTAACCGCAACCGAGACAATTTTTCAACACATCATTATTAGGAATGCATTTTCATGAAATCTTATGCTATCGATAAATTCAATCACAATTCATTCACAAATAATATAATTAGGCATATTAGGAGTTTACTTTAAGTTATCCAAACTTACCTGGTATTCGTTTCGAAGTTGTGTTTCGGTTATTCCGAAACCTTTTGTTTTCCTCGATCGACCTCCGAAATTTGTTCCTCGGGGTCTATTACAACAAAATTAAATCATTAACACTCCACATTATATATTTCAAGTCTAAATTCCACCCCAGGTCCAAATGACTATTTTGCCCCTAACCTTTCACATTTTTATGATTTAGTCCCTAGGCTCGTATAATGAAACACATGCAATTTCTATCTTACCCAAGCATAGCCAAATGTTTTTCCCTCTTATGGCAGCCCACATTTTCCATTATTTCTCATTTCCACCACATATTTTACACCTTTTGCAAAAAGGTCATTTTAGGGTTTTTTCATGAAAACCACCTAGAAAAAGATGTTTAATACTCATCCAACTTTCATATTCCTCCATAATCCATCAAAATACAAGTAACTCATGCATGGGTAAATTTTTAAACATGGATCCTAGCACGAAATATGGGTAAAAATAGAGAGAATAAGCTACCGAGATTTCAAAAACACGAAGAACATTAAAAACGGGGCTTGGGAGCACTTACTATTGAGCTTGAAAATGTTGAAAACCCTAGCTGTGAAGAAGAAAATGGCTGATTTTTTTTCATTTTCCCCATTTTATTTCATTAAAATGCCAAATGACCAAAATGCCCTTAAAGCCTTTCTTTAAAATTTCACCCATGCAAGCCCATTTTGTCCAAAAACTTAGAAATTGGGAAAATTGCTCTCCAAGACCTTCTAATTTATAATCTAAAGAAATTTCATACAAATTGCTTCTAGAATCCATGTTTTGCAAATTTATTCAATTTAGTCCTTAATTTCCAATTGGACACCTTACTCAAAGAATTTCTTCATGAAAGTTTAACACGTGCATATTCCCATATTATAGGCCTCATAATAATCATAAAATAAACATTTTGATGTCGGATTTGTGGTCCTGAAACTACTATTCCGACTAGGCCCTATTTCAGGATGTTACACCTTCTTTTTGCAATTTTAGAAAAATGCCTAAATTTTTCAATGTTATTTTTATTATTATATGACTACCAAGTGATTTTATTAATTTCAAAATGCCACACTAATGAATTTAATAGATAAGTGCTATAAAATAAAGAGAGATGGAGAGAATAAAGAAAAAAATATGAAAGCAATAAAGAATTTACTTTATTGATCAAAGGGATGATTACAATGCTTCATTAGGGTCTTTATTGATAAACATAAGAAATATAAAAGAAGTAGGGATCTAATTATAATAAGTATTAGAAGTTAAATTACATCAAAATTTTATCTTGATCATGATGGACATCCACTTAATAAGATATTCATAATAATAATAATTACTTATCACTTATTAACGGAGAATATTTATGAATTAATTCTATTATATTTTATTCATTTTAACGTTATATTATTTTACGCTTAAAATCTAATATTTATCAAACAAACTCATTGCATGCGGTATTTAATTTTTAAGTAATGTATCAAAACAATTATATAACTTATTTCAATATTTAAATTTTTTAATTTATCAAATAATACCTTAACAAAAGATTAAAAATTAAATTAAAAAATATTATTATAAGAATAATCATGCCATTTTACATTTTTTTATAAAACTATTTAGTTTTTTAAAACTTATCCTAATTAAAATTCTCACCATTTAAAAACCCTAATATTTGGTATTTAAACTTAACATTTTTTCTTAATTTGATATCTAAACTTGACATTTTCTTAAGTTGGTACTTAAAACTTTTTGGGGTCCAATTTCATAACTGAACTTGACTATTTTTCCTAATTTGGTACCTAATCTTTTTTGTTTGATTTGGTACTTGTCAAATATTTTTCAAATTACTACAATATACTAACAATGAATATTTTTATTTTATATGTTCAATTACTTTTAGTTTTATTTATTTATTTAATTATTTTATTAATTGAAAATAATGAATTTATTTTAATTTGAAATTTTTAAAAATCTTTTTCTTATTTAATATTAATTAGTTAAGCATAGCTCAATACCTATTATTTTAACATGAATTTCCTCTAATAATGACAATATTTTTATAGCATAACAAAATTTTTTTTAACACTGTTAGTGTTTTGCGTAATTTGTATAGCATTTAATAAATTTAGGTACCAATTTGAACCTAAAAAAAAGCTTAGGTATCAAATTAGGAAAAAAATGTCAAGTTCAAGTACTAAATTAGGCCCAAAAAAGTTTAGGTACAAAATTAGGAAACAGTGTCAAGTTCAGGTACCGAATTAGGAAAAAAAAAGGTTTAGGTACCAAATTAAGAAAAAGTGTTAAGTTCAGATGCCAAATGTTATATTAAACCCCAAAAAAATATAAAAAATAAAAGAAAGTGTAATACCCCAAAAATTTTTACAGTAAGATATTATCCTTGATATAGTAAAATAAGGAAATAAAGTGACAAAAAGGAAAATTTTGAGTTATGTCAACATTGGGGAGTATATTATGATATATTAATTCAAGAAAGGACTAAATTGTAAAATTGAGAAAAGTTTTGTTGCATAAGAGTAAATACTCAAAATTTTAAGGGTTAAAGTGTAAATATGAAAAGTTGAAGGACTTACAGTGTAAATATTTTAAGGGTGGAATGATCTAGAAACTAAGGAAAAGGATGAATTAGGGCCAAATTGAATAGATGAAGAATTATGATGGATTAAATTGTAATTTTACCAAATATAAATGATGACTCAATGATGGAATTTTAAAAGATCATAAAGGAAAAATAATCAATTAGAAGGAGAGAGAAATCTAGAAGGTAATGATGATGTTGAAGATATTTTAGATTAATTATATAAATATTAGTTTATTAATATTTTAATTTAATTTTTAAATGATATTTTATTATTTTATTATGATTTTATTTAGAATTTATAAGGAAAGAAAGATGAAGAGCCATCATCTTTTTTCCATGCACCCAACGTATGAAGAGAAAAGAAAGAAAGAAACTTTCTTTTCTTTACAATTTCGTCCTTTCACCAAAAATTCACCATTTTCACTTAGAAATCAAAAGAATTTCCATAGCCATCAAGAGAGAAAGATGACAAGGAGACTATGGGGAGCTAGAATATCAAGTTATATTCAAGAAATAGAAGCTGGAGGAGAGAGAAAATCAAGTTAGAGATTGAAATCAATAGAACAAGGTAAGAATATCAAGATTTCAATATATTTTTAAGTGTAATATTATTGAAAAAGCAATGAAATGATGTGAATGTAGAGTTTATGAAATGATGTGAATGTAGAGTTTTCTTATATAAAGTTTTATGTTCTTGATATGTTAGTGAAGGAAAATAAGAGAAAGTGATGGAAAATATTGTAGAGAAAGGAAATAAGGGTGTTATAAACTTGGTAATCAACATTTTGTACTAAAATAGTTTTGGACAGCAACAGTGGTCTAACTTTGAAAAATCACCAAAAATTTTGAAAATTGAATTATAAGCTTAATAAAATATGAAATTAAATTTTATTGAGTCTAATTTTTCATAGAATAAATGGTGTAAGCAATGGAATCGTAAATTGTGAGATATAATAAACTTAGTGAGACAAGGTCAGAATGATTTCGGGTTCCCCTGTTCTGACTTTGGAAAAATCATTAAAAATTGTATAAAAATAATTAATGGCTTAAATTTATATTTTAAAATCCTTAATGAGTCTATTTTTAAGAAAAATAAATTGGAATATCATCTAAATCTCGTACTAAGAGATAATTAATTTTTAGCAAAGAAAGGTTAAAGCTGTCAAACAGCAGAACATGGATAAATTTGAAGATTTTACTGTACTTATTGGCTAAATTATAAATTCTAGAATTTTTATGGTAGAAGTATATTTGAGTCTAGTTTCTAAAAATTTAAAATTCTGTAGCTCAAGATATAAATAATTTAGTGACAATAATTCAAGTAGACAGCTTGATATGAGTATATAAGCATATAGTGGAATTATGTACAGATCAAGTATGTGGAATGGAGAGGAGGAGGAGGAAAATATATGTGAATATTCAGATAACATGGGTTTACATTAAAAATGGCTAATTTGCATGTTGTAGGCTCAGGGATTAAATTGAATAAAAGTAAAACTTTATGGGCAATTTTGTAAAAATTTCAAAAATGACCAAATTGCATGAAATGAATTTTTTTATTATTTAAATTAATAAATTGAATGAAATTATCAATTTAGATAAATATCAAGTGGAAAATAGAGAAAAATAGAAAATTTCTAAAATGCCCCTAAATTTTGGTATTTCTACAATTTATCCAGGTAAGTTCATATGATTGAACTTTCATGATTATTTGCTAAATTAGGACTGATATAGGACTGATATAATATTGAATTATGAATATTGTTAAATTATGGAAATCAAATCAAAAGTTCAAATTAAGCAGAATGCTGAATTGAGTATGACCATTCAGTGATCAGTGATGAATTGACGGATAAGATCATGGCTAGGCCATGACAATATATGTGTAAGACCATAGCTAGGCTATGGCATCCTAATGATAAGACCATATCTGGGATATGGCACCGCGAGTGTAAGACCATGGCTGGGCCTTGGCAATACATGTGTAAGACCATAGTTGGACTATGGCATCATACCAAAAATGAGTAAGACCATAGCTGAAAGACGCTATGGCATCACGATTCAGACGAGTAACACCATAGCTGAAAGATGCTATGGCATTGCGATTCAAATGTGTAAGACCATGGTTGAAAGATACTGTAATACCCCCTACCCGTATTCATTGCTGGAATAGGGTACGAGGTATTACCGGAGTTTACGATATTTTTTTATTCAATATAGCCCCTTTATAAATATCTAACCTTCCCTGTAATATTAAATCGAGACCAATCCACATCAACCAAACCAATTCAACATATTTTCAAGATAAATTCATGCATATTTATAAGATAACGTCATCACATGCCCAAAACCAGGTTTGTTAACCATACTAATGGCTAACTTTACATTCATTTCACGTTAACATTTACTTTATTAGCTTATACATGCCATTGATTTCCAAAATTAAGTTTCTTTATATACCGAAATCCTGAGGTTGATAATGTGATGTGTCTCTGACCAAATCCGACCTCCGAGCTCTTAACACTACAAAATAGGGGAAAAGGAAACAGGGTAAGCACTTTGTGCTTAGTAAGCTCATGTAACAAGAATTATACTTACCTAATATTTTCAATACAATACAATAAACATTCATATATCCATTCAATGCATTATTACCTTAACATGCACAAACTCAACATTCAAGTTAGTACAATAATTTCCATGTACCAATAATATATACTATGATTGATGAGCTCATCAATACCATGATTTTCATTTCCTTATTTTTTTTTCATATTTATCCCATTGAATTTCTTGGAATTTTCAATGGGTTTTTAGAGGTACACTTTTAATGTACATTTCCGGGTCCGTCAATTAATATTCATGTGCGCACATTTCCATTTCAGAAAGCACACTCATGAAACTCATCCTTACAATGGATTACCGGTCGAGCTAAATCCTCAGAACGACAATTACTCTAATGAGCTTGGATCTGAATTATCAGTCCAGCTAAATTCGAACCTAATCCGGATTACCCGTCCGGCTAAATCTATTTTACACATATTCTTCGGAGGGCTATATTAGGATAGGATCACCCGTCCGGCTAGATCCTTTTACCGTCAATTCCTTTTAGAGATCCATCAATTTTCCTTTCATTCAACCGGATTTCTTCCCACTTTATCAAATATATCAATGTTTCATTAATTTTCATACAATGAACATTCAAATCATATTCACATCAATAACATACATTTCAAGCATTTAAGAATATAATTCAAGTTACACGAACTTACCTTGATAATTGTTCGTGTACAAAAATCTACTAATCCTGAACTTTTTCCTTTCCTCGATCTAGCTTCGTATTTAAATCTTCTGGATCTAAATAAATAGATTTAATTATCAATTTAATACATTTCATGTTCATATGCAACAATTTCTATAATTTCATTATTATTTATAGTTTATTCAAAGCTGTCTATTTGAGTCATAGTCACTAAATTATTTATAACTCGAGCGACAGAACTCCAAATTAAAATCTGTTAATTTTACCTGAAACTAGACTCATATATATTCTTAACATAAAATTTTAAAATTTTTTGGTTTATCCAATAAGTACGTTTTATTCTTTAAAGCCACCCCTTTTCTGCTGTCTGATAGTTCTGACCTTTCTTCACTAAAAATTAATTATCTCTTCATACAGAATTCGCATGATGTTCCTATTTGTCTCTCTTGAAAATATACTCATTCAAGATTCTATACATATAAATTTAAGCCATAATTATTTTTATTAAATTTTTTATCATTTTTCAAAGTCAGAACAGGGGAACTTGAATTCATTCTAACCTTATCTCACAAAATTTATTATATCTCATGATTTACAGATCCATTGCTCACACTGTTTCTTCTATGAGAAACTAGACTCAATAAGCTTTAATTTCATATTTTTTTTATCTTCTAATTCGATTCCTAAAATTTATGGTTATTTTTCAAAGGTAGTCTACTGCTGCTGTCCAATATTGTTTTAGTGCAAGCTGTTTATTACCATTTTTCCCTTAAGCTTTTAATAAATAACAATTTCGTCCCTACTCAATTAGCCTCTCAATTGAGATGATTTTTCTCAATTAACACTTTATTCTACCACCTTAAACTATTTTACAACCTTTAGGAATTAAAATTTCAACAATAGACTTTAATTCCAGACATTTTCACAATTAGGTCTTAAAAATCAATTTCTATTGAAATTACCTAATAAAATCATCTCATAAACAAATTAAAGCTTTAATTTCATTCTATTTCATCATAAACTGATAGAACTCAACTATGGTGACTTTCAATTTCATCCATGAAATAAAAACTAATGAATTTAATAGTAAGACCTAGTCGTAAAAGCCTTAGAAACACAAAAATTACAAGAAAAAGGCAAGGATTAACTCACTTGGTGCAAAAATTATGGAATACCAGCTTAGATAACCCTCCTATGGCATTTTTAGCTGCTGGAATTGAAGAGAAATGGAGAGAAATCTAGATATTTCCTATTTAGTCCTAGTTTTATTTAGTTAATTTTGTAATATTCCAATTTTACCCTTAATTTATCAATTTTCCTGCTGATTTCATACCCTTGTCGTCCAGCCCAAATAAATTTTGGGTCTAATTGCCTTTTAAATCCTCTCTCATTAGACACTTAAGCTATTTAATCATCCCATCCACTTTTACACCTTTTACAATTTAGTCCTTTTCATTTAATTAACTATCCAAACATTAAAATTTCCTAAGAAATTTTAATACCACATTACTAACATTTCATAAATATTTATAAAATTATTTTCGACTCGGTTTTACGAGATAGAGGTCCCGATACCTTATTTTACCCAATTTCTTCAATAATTTTTTTCCTAACTAACCACTAAATCGGTAAAAAAAAATTATCAATATTTTCATACGATTTTCCTATCATATCAATTTTCATGCAAAAATATTGAAATAAATTTCTCTTTAAATCGGATTTGTGGTTACGAAACCACTTTTCTGATAACCTTGAATTTAGGTCATTACAGATATCATGGCAACATGACAGGAAATGAATAAGGCAATGGTTGAAAGATACCATGGCAACATGACAAGAAATGAATAAGACCATGGTTGAAAGATACCATGGCAAGATGTTGAAAGATACCATGACAAAATGACAGGAAATGAATAAGACCATGAATAAGACCATGATTGAAAGATACCATGGCAACATGACAGGAAATTAATAAGACCATAGTTGAAAGACACTATAGCACCATGTCGAAGATAAATAAGACTGTGGATGGGAGATGCCATGATATCTGTTGAACAATTGATATTCAGGTAATATGTATCAGATGATGAATGGTTATATGAATTGGTTGTACAAAATAGTTGTGTGAAATGTTCACAAGAATTGGTCATATGGAAATATATGTACAAAATAGTTACATGAAATAATTATGAAGATAGATAAAAGAAATAAGTATAGGTACATGGAATATAATTTATGTTAAGTTTGATATGAGCTATTGCCGGAATAAATATACATAAAATATATGGAAATGATGACGTATGAAATATTGATATAATGAAATGAACGATATATACTTATGAAGAAACGGTAAGTATTTAATTGAATTTTTTGTTAAATGACATGTAAATCCTAGTAATGCCCGAAACCCTGTTCCGATGATGGATACGAGTTAGGGGTGTTACAGAAAGGTTAGTTTTTCTTTCTTTTCTTCATTTTTAATATTTTTTAAGTATTTGGGTGGGTCAGGCTGATTGGTTTGAGTAATTGTGTTCGACCTATTCGGTTTCTTTTTAGTTTGGGTCACTAATTTTAGCCAAAAACATTTTAAAAAATTGGTTCTTGGTTCAACCTCAAATCTAAGCGGATTACTTTAAAATTAGTTTAACCTTTTGTCTAGACTAGTATACCATCTGGTTTTAAATCTGATTTGGTTTAAACAATATTGGTAAGTAGCGATTTTCATGGACCAAGTCAAGTTTTACCATAATATTAACACACTTTATATTTGTCTAAGTTCGGCTCCACTTGAAATATCATCCTAAAATCCGTTCATATTTGTAATTTGTTAACTCAAGCCCATTTTAGACCCATCTATATTCTTCTTATGTTTTAAAAATATTTATATTATTTTTAATTTGATAATTAAATATTTATATTTATTTTATTTATTTAAATTATATATAATGTTTACATTATAATATTGTATATTATCATAGTTTAGTTTTTATGAATAATAAATTATTTAATATATAAAAATATATATTATAAACTTAAAAATGTTTAAATGCTGGATTTTTTTTTTTGTTCAACCAATTAATTCAGCTTGGATTTTATTTTTTACCACTAGTTGAACGTTTTATGGTTTTGTCGTATCATGAAAACATAACAAAATCTTTCTTATTACATTGTTCAGTTATTATTATTATTATTATTATTTGTGTTGCAAATACATGGCACAAATCCTCTTGAGAAAGGGCATAAAATCAAATCCATAAAAGAAAGAAATGAAGATGTATTGGCTGAAAAATGTGGAAGATGATAACTGATGTGATACTATATGCATCATCAATCTTAAACTTAACACCAATTCGTTGGAAGTCTAATCGAACCCCTGCCGCCATGATTCTTCAAACTAACCTTGCTGGTTCTTCTTCTTTATTTATTTATTAAAGTAAAACAAGATTTCATTAATAAAAAACCGAGTTATATCTAAGAAACAAATTAATTCAAGTCAATAACTTACCCCATACATCCTTAAGTCCCTCATCCCATTACGCTTCAAAGAATTAATATCAATAGCAATCAAAGTGTGAACATTATTAGGGAGAATAGTCTATTTAATGTGATTTGCATGTAATATGTAACGCCCCCACGCCCGAAACCGTCACCGGAGTCAAGCTTGAGGTGTTACTAAACTTATCTTACCTTTTAAATAACTCTAAATCACTTATTTTAATTTTCAGAATAAACTATTTTTCTACGTCATGGTTACTTAAAAATTCATTTCTCGAGTTTCAAAACTCGAAATTAAGATCCGTAAATTTTTCATGAAACTAGACTCATATATATATCTACTAATTTTTTTCTAGAATTTTTGACTTAGCCAATTAGTACAGTTTATTAGTTAAAGTTTCCCCTGTTTCAAAACTCAACTGCACTGACCTCTTCTTACTACGAACCATTTTTCTTCCTGTACAAAATTCATATGACTAAGTCGTTTGTTTCTCTCAAAACTAGATTCAACAATCATTCTAACCATATAAATTATACCTTCTAATTAGTTTTGTACAATTTATGGTGAATTTCCAAAGTTGAAACAGGGGATCCAGAAATCGCTCTGACCCTGTTTCACTAAAACTCAGATATATCATAAAATATAATACTTTTACCTGTTTTGCTTATTCCATAAGAAAATATACATAATAAGCTTTAATTTATTATATTATTAATCTTCAAACTATGTTTCTACAATTTTAGTGATTTTTCAAAGTTACATCTTTTCTGTTACTTGAATCTGTTTTTAGGTTACTTTCACATTTTTCATAATTTTCATGTGATAATCATCATTCAATCATACATATTAATAAACATGTATATCATCAGCTATTTTCTTAGCTAATCACTAGCAAGTATTTACACATCATTCATTATTCATATTATACCAAAAGTAGCTAAGTTTCTATACATGCCATACCCAAAACAAAACGTCTAGTTATACCGAGTTATTTCTTTGATAGTGTGATCGGCCTCCGACATTTCCTTCGATCCCGAGTGACTAGATAAGTACTATAAGAAGAAGAAAATAAAGAGATTAAGCACTAGGCTTAGTAAGCTTACAAGCAAATAAATCACAACATTCAACATAATGGATAATTATGCATAATATCATCTAACATCATAAATTTCTTTACTTCTCAATTTCTATCTTCTTCTTTATTCCCTTACCTTCTTTCTTACGACCTTTCTTTTTCACAAGTATAATCTACTTTTCCTTTGCTGTTAATTCACTGTAATTTAACTCAGATCCTGACCCGTTGAACCACTCGGAATACTAAGGATACTAGGTCGCTTCTCGCTCATCGATATCTCGCCAATGCCATGTCTTTGACATGGACTTACATGAATTATTCTGTCTCCAATGCCATATATAATATGGACTTACATGGCTCAATCTCGTCTCCAAAGCCATATTTCTAATATGGACTTACATGGCTCATTTCATTACATCCTGTCAACCCTAATATCCTAACATTCCTAGGGTTCAACCGGCTTTCTAACACTTTTCCTCTGTCACTTCACCTTAAATTCGACTTTAAATATTTTCATAACATAAATATATAAATGCTGAAATTGACAATAATAATGTAAAATAAAAGAATATTGCATTTATTTATCAGAACTTACCTTGATACAAAATGTGACTAAACCTTACACTTTAGTCCTTTACTTTTCTTTTCCTCGTTCTTCTTTGGATTCTTGATCTATAATATAAAATATTTCTACCCATTAGCATTTATTTGATTTCTATTTCACTTCACAATTTATGCTGTTCAAAATTCAAAATTGCACTTTTACCCCAAAATTTACAGCTTTTACAATTTAGTCCCTACTCAATTCACCCATCAATTGAACTAATTTTTCTAAATTAACACTTTTATTTTATCATTATAAACTATTTCACAGCCTTTGATATTCTGAATTTCAACACCAACATCTAATTCACAATTTTGCTCACAATTAGGTCCTAAATACCATTTTCTATCAAAATGACTTAATAAAACAATCTTAATATGAAATTAGAACTTCAATTTCATAATAATTCATCATAAACTACCCTTACTCAGCCAGGGTAACTTCCAATTTCACCCACCAAATCAAAAACTAATGAATTAGATGATTGGACCTAATTGTAAAAGTCACAAAAACATAAAAATTACTAAGAAATAGTAAAAATTGAACTTACATGGTGCAAAAATATGAAAAACCAGCATAGGAGACCTGCTACGGTGTTTCTGGTTGAGAAAGATGAAGAAATGTCTAGATTTTCAATCACATCATTTTTTTAACTATTAACTTTTATGCTAATTCCAATTTTGTCCCTTGTTCACATTGTTTTCTTGCTTATTTCATACCCAAACCGTCCAGCCATTAACCTTTGGGTCTAATTGCTCTTTAAATCCATCTTTTTAAATACTTAAGCTATTTACTCACACTTTAATAAATTTTGAGTTATTTTCAGTTTAGTCCTTTTTAATTAATTAGCTATCCAAACATCAAAATTTTCTAACGAAACTTTAATACTAACTCAATGACACTTCATAAATATTTATAAAAATATTTATAGCTCGATTTTTAAATTCGAGGTCTCGATACCTCGTTTTTGACCCGTCTGACCTAATAAATTATTTTAATTCACTAATTTCACCATTTCACAAATTCTTCTAAATTCTTACTTGACTCATAAATATTAAGTTACTATCTTGTTCAATCTTATTTGTCCGATTTAGTGATCTCAAATCACCATTTTTGACACCACTGAAAATTAGGCCGTTACATTCTACCTCGGATTTGTGGTTTCGCAACCACTGTTCCGTTTAAGCCCTATTTCGGGATGTTACATAATAAGTCTACGTTTGAAAGAGCATGAATTACTTTATTAGCATTTCGAGAAGTCCATTGGAAGGACAGCAGTTCAGTCAATGATCGTAATATAAAACAATCGTGACAATCATACCTAGTTTGGTGTCCGAAGTATGAGGGGACAATAGCACTTCAACTAACAATAAGCAATCCAACTGAAGAGACTTAAGCCAAGAGAGATTTTGTAATTTTTATCGCTTCAGCTAGAAAAGGATGAAACATCCCCTCTCTCTCCACCTGGTATAACATTGGACCACATGTCCGTTGGAATCTTGAATAACTTTTACTTACCCATTCATTCAGCCTTCCACCGATCCTACCGCATCAACATTACACTTGACCCACCTCACGAAAGGAGCTGACCAAATCGTAGCAACACCACCCCGCGCCCCACGACCTCATACCCTAGTAGCAGCAAAAACCAATTTAGCCTCCACCCATGTCCAATAAAAAAATTGTTTGCAAAAGCAGCTATACACTCTGCTAGAACTTGCATTGATTGCCAACAAAGCAGATTTTGATGAAACCAAAGGGATCAAAGCAACATGAGCCCCCTGTACTGTTGTCGTCCACCTGGTAAATTGAGCATACTTCCAAGATAATCTATAATAGTAAGTCCCGAAAGCTGATAACCGACCGACGACCAAACAACCTATGCACACTCACATCCTAACGGAATGTGTTCCATATCATTTGCCAATGGGAAGCGTTCACAAGTAATAGCCAACACCATCCTTTTCTCAACCAATCAAACTTTAGTAGGGACGAAACACTGCAAACATCACCAAATAAAATCCTTAAACTTAGTGTTGTTCCAATAGGGTCAGAAGCGTGTAAATTATTGTACTAAAAAATCACACAAAGTTCAATTCCCAGGGAAGAGAGGTGGATCACAAGGATCTCTTAAATACCAAGTCTTTCCTTAGTCAGAATATTCCTTCTAACGTAATTTAATAGCACAATTAAATACTACTATTATACCCTCAAATATTGAAAGAAAAATAGGACAAAAAGAACACAAGAGTTTTAACGAGGTTCGGTAAATTATACCTACGTCCTCGGGCACTAACACCAGATGATAACTTTACTATCTCCAAAATATTACAAACAAATAGAATTCCTGAAGAATTCTCAAATGGGAGAAGAGAGAAAACTAAGAGAGAAAGATTGGTTGGGGTGAATTGAAATGAGAAATGAGAAGGCCTATTTATAGTTGAGGTTCAAGGACCAAACAATAAATAGCCCATTATCTCAAGGACCAAAAAAATTATCCCATGCCACTTTTCAAAGTCAACTTTAGGGTGCTAAACTTGCACCACTTTGGATTGTTTGCCATTAAAATTGTCTACCATTAATCATAATGTTAACAATCTCCACCTTGAAGATTTGATTAGGATAATCACATCTTCACACATTTCCTTCAACTCCCCAAATTCGATAAAGCTATCTTTTGTAGTGCCTCCAAATGCGCTCTCGAGCGCCATACACCTGAATGTGCTCAAATTCTCAGGATGTTAATCAAGTTCAAACAATGATTAAACTTGATTGTTGTTACCACCTTGGTCATCATATCTGCGGGATTATATGCTGTCGGAATCTTCTGAAGTAGAATTTTTCCTTTTTCAAAGACTTCCCGCACAAAGTGATATCTTACGTCGATATGCTTGGTTCTTGAATGATAGACTTGATTTTTCGCTAAATGAATAGCACTCTGACTGTCACAATATAGACTAATGTGACTTTGAACAACTCCCAAGTCTTTCAACAATCCATTAAGCCAAATAGCCTCCTTAACAGCTTCTGTAACTGCCATATATTCTGCCTCTGTAGTAGATACAGCTACTGTAGACTGTAAGGTAGACTTCCAACTCACTGGAGCTTTCGCAAGAGTAAACAGATACCCCGCCATACCATCCACTATGAATAAATCTTGGACTGTCATCTCTTCCATACTCAACAAAGGAGTAGAGGTGACACAAAAACAACTATCATCACATAACCAGGGATCATTTAATACCTCAATAAAAGTACCATCCCCAAGGCACTAATGTGACCCTCTAACAAATAAAGAACGGGCAGCAAGTAAGCTTTTCCAAACATGCGATGGATTAGTACCGTCAGATGCGTCAAAGAAGTTAGTGTCATGATAATATCTAGCTTTGAAGATACATCTCACCAAGCTATTTTTCTGAGATATTAGCCATTCAACTTACTTACCAAGCATAGCCAAATCAAAACACCTTAGATTACGGAATCCTAAGACCCCGTACTTTTTAGGAGCACATAACTTATCCCATTCTACCCATCGAATTCCACGTTGACCATCCGTACTAGAACCCCACCAGAAGGAGTTCATCATTTTTTGTAGCTCGTTACAAATATTAAAAGGTAAAAGAAAAGCGCTTATGCAGAAAACAGGAGGAGATTAAGCCACATTTTTCAAGAGTACCTCTTTACAAGGATGAGAGAGCATCATATTCTCCTAACCGTAAAGTCGTTTACTTAATCGATCCCACACAAAAGAGAGAATTTCCTTCTTGTTCCTATCGATCAAATACGGAGGGCCTAAGTAGCGACCATGATTCAACGGTTCACTCACTCCTAAAACCTTCATAACAGTTGTGTGTGCCAAAAGGGTAGTGTTCAAGCTAAACATATTGACTGACTTCTGCAAGTTAATTACCTATCTAGAGGCTTATTCATACAGCTTCAAGATGCGCCTAACAGAACCACACTCAACATCCATTGCCTGAAAGAACAGAAAAATGTCATCTGTAAATATCACATTTGTCACACTCAGCACACACCGACAAACTGAGACCCCATGTATATCTCCATATGCTTCGACCTTCCGAAGAACCCCATGTATATCTCCACATGCTTTGGCCTTCCAAAGAAAGTAACGGTGGCCTTAGTGCACAATATAAAGAGATAAGGTGACAACAAACGTCCTGCTGTTAAAAAAAAAATCTAGTTTGAAAATAGTTTTCTTGTACAACAAAAAATAAAAATTTTGAAAATCGACTAAGTTTATGATATTTATAGCAATAAACCATAGACCGAAATCGTACCTATATTTTCGTATAGAAGGATCCTTTTCGGTCTTGGCTTTTAACCAAATGGTCTTCCCCACTATTCTCGTATCATGAATTACTTTAGGTGTGGGTTTGAACAATTCGAATCAAATACATAAAAAAAATGGTCTTCTTTTCTTTTTGGGGTGAAAACAAAAAAATTCTCTTTTTAAATAGAAATCGACAAAATTGTTATTCCAAAAATTATATTTAATTCTTAGAAAATAAAAGTTGTCTATTAATAGTGTTACAGGTGCCATATATTTATTAGAAGAGAATGTAGAACCCCTGTTGAATTAGAGAAGTTTATTTTAAATAGAAAAATACTTCCTACTTAGAGTAGGATTAGGGTGGGCGACACACCCCTAGTATTCCTACTAGGGTTGCTGCCTCTTCATATTCCATGAGGAGATTTTGGGCCTCTCTCACATCAAGTTCAATTACGAGTACTTCTCGAACTTTTCGACTTAATACTTTGTAATTTGCTCCAACACGATTCTGTTTTTCTATTTCCCAAAATAAATTTCAGTATTTATATTTAATTAAATAATTTTCTTATACCAATTTTACTTTTGATAAAATTATGACGATTTTACCCCTGATAAAATTTTTGAGAAAATATATTTAATATTTTAACATTCAACTTGTTCACTATGATCATATGGTTTATTTTCATTTTCGAGCTTTAAAATAGCTCAGAAACATAAACCCAATCTTATGATCATTTTTGAGAAATCCTTATTCATTTCTAAATGAATTCATTTCTCATTTTCATTTTCATTTTGGAGAAAACCGCATTCATTTCCAAATGACTTCATTTCTCCATTTCGAATAAAATCATAATTATTTCTAAATAATTTTCATTTCTTTATTTCATCATTTCTGTTCATTTTTGTTCATTTGATTCAACATGCAATTCATTTCTGGTTTCAACGAGCTAGCGAAAGGGCCGATTGGACATATACAATTGAGACTCAAATGATTTATGATTAAGTTCTAGCTTTTCGCCTATTAATTATAAATTAATTTAGTCACGAAATCATTTCACTATAGTATCGTGACTGAGCTCTCCCCAACAGCATACCATTACGAAAACAACTCGATTAGTACTCGTCCAATGATCTTGTCATAAGTGTGTTACCCTCATTTTGTTTGGACCAAGTCCAAATCAAATTCAGATTAAATTTAAATTTTAGTTATACTAATGTACATTTTAATATTATTTTTACATATCAATAATTTTTGATGTAGTAGTAAGAATATTTGTATTATGAGATAAGAATTTAGGTTTAATTTCTACTAATCTCACATTTACTTCAATTGCTAAAAAGAAAATATTATTTTTATGTACTTTAATATTTATAATTTATAAATTTATAAATTAATAAAAAAATAAAAAATAAAAAGGTAGATCATTTTTCATCATGGTGGTGCAAATCTCGTTTGTGACTTGAAGCGAAAGAATATATCACAAGAAGCGCAACGAACAAACCGTGATTCCTATAATTTGGACATCTGGGTCGTCGAAGAACGAGAATGTGAGACAAGGGGATAACGTCAAATCCATCCCAAGGGTCGAGGGAATTACCGCAGTTGATTAAAAGCAGCAATCTAAAGTCAACCAATTTGTTGGTAAAATTTCCTTTTTAGTCCCATCATCTTTTTCTTTTTTCGTTCAATGTTTCTAAACATGTTATCAAATTGCTCTTTTGGCGTATATGTTATCATATGCTAAGTAATATATAATTCCTTTGGTGTGTATATACATCATTATCCACTATACTTCCATTTTGGTATTATTTATAAAATGATTTATCAATAGATTTATTATTATTTATTTAAGTTGTTTATTATCATAACCATGTATGTATTAGCTTATTATCCATAAATTTTTCATTTTTTCTCAAATATCATTAAGCTAGCTTTTCAATTAAAAATGGTTTCGACAACATGTAACAGACTAATAAGTCACAATTTGGAATTCAAAAATTAGATGTGTCATATAGTTTTGAAAATGTACATAGAATTATATTATATTTGTCTTTATAAATTCATAACCCTAGCTTATTCCCATCTTGGGCGGAATAAATATATTAATTCTTTAATTCCAGTTAGTAAAAATGGACCTTGAACTAAAAAATAGATTCTAAAAGCTAATCAGAAGCTAAACTAAAAAAGGGTATCATGAGCAATTGCAATAATCATGTTCATTAATATTCTTAAACTTATCTGGAGAAGTGGTTAAAACTTTTGTCAAAAACTCATTTGACATCAATTCAAACAATGTAACTTTGATTCCCACCTCAAATATTGTATAAAAAATTATACTTTATTTATTTCTCAAAGTATCTACCGAATTGAGTCCAATAACTAATCATCCGCATTATGCAAGCCCATTAAGAGGTAAATGTTAAATGCTAGCCACAAATTTTAAAGTTACTTCACTCTTAGGGCGAGAATTAAACCCTCAATCATTGATTACGGTAGGAGAAACCGTTATTATCTCACCTAAATCCCGTTTTAATAAATTAAATCTTTATATTTTCTAAGGTTTTAAATCTCAATTCAATTATTAACTCCAGTCAACTATTGCTGTTGAAATTGAAGACATAACAAATAAATAGTTAACAAAAGTGACTCATATACAAAACAGCACATTAAAATCACATAATTAACAATAACTTTTAATAAATGCAAAAGTTGTAATAATTTTTTTAAAAATAAAGTTAGATTTAAAAAAAATCAGTTTTACTACGAAAACATTAAGATTTTCTGAAATTACAATAATGAAAAATCATAAAATTATAAAAAAAAATCTAAAATTTCATGAATCTACCTTTTTATATAAATTAATTAATACTTATAGTTTTAAATTAAACTATTTTAATTTTTTGAATCTATATCAATTATTTTTATTCCTGAATTTTTTTTGAAAAAATCCTGAAATAAACTACTAAAATTATAATAATTTCTTATTTTTTCTAAAATAATAAAAATATTAGAAATAAAATCAAAATGAAAATTGTGAAAAACTGGTATTGTAAAAGATAGTATTTTATATAAGTTCAAAAATTAAAAGAAAAATCATTATTGGATGTAACTTTACATATTTATAAAATCAAAATTTTAAAATACTAATTTTGAATTAGCTTAATTTTTATTTCAAAACTTTCAATTTCTCAGTTTTATTTGTTTTAAAAATTAGGAATTAACTATTAAATTTTCTGTTATCCAAATGACAAAATTTTGAAAACTTATTGGCTTTGACGTGGCATTTATTAAAATTAAAGTTCAAAGTGGAGGGTGCACGTAGTAGGAAGCAAACAGATGGACAAAAGGCCTGATTCATGCCACAAATTATTTAAAATTACTTTTTACACTAAAATATATACATGGTTATCATTTTATAATTAAAAATAAAAAATTTGTAATACGTGCACTCTTATTATATATTCTTATCATTTTAATCATTGTTGTTATATAATGTTATCATTTTAATCACTCATGATTGATTTATCATTACATACATTTATTTAAGAAATTTAATTTTAGTAAGTTTTTATTTTTGGCTATTAATTTTATTTTTTAATTTTTTTGGTTGTTTTTAAGAATTAGTTTTAGCTTTTTTAAGTAGGAAACAGGAATTTTATTAGAAAAATTTGAGTTAGAAAAATCATTTTATCTTTTTAATTTTTCTTAATAAAAAAACTTGAAGTTTTACAAAGAATTATTTGAGTTTTATAAGAAAGACTTAGTTTTACATAAAAACCAATTTATCTTTTCTTTTGCTTTCAGTTTTAGAATTAATTTTAGTTTTTTTCTAGTAAAAGGAAAAAGTTTGGTGTTTTATAAGAATTACATGAGTTTTTATAGGAAAAACTTGAATTTTTACGAGAAAAGTCATTTTATTTTTAAAAAATTAATATTAGTTTTTATTAAGTAAAAGAGAAAATTAAGATTTTATAAACAATTACTTGGATTTTACTGGAAAAATTTGTGTTTTTATATGGAATTGAGTTCAGTTGAAAAACATGTGTTTCTTTGAACAGTTGAATAATTCAATTCCCTATAAAGATCTTTTTTTTTTAAATAAGCTTGTAACGATAGTGACTAAAATTATAAAAGTATGTAATGATAGTGCCATATTGTAAAATATTTTATTTTCAATACCTATAACCAATAGTGTAGTCTACTAACTTTTTTAATAAAAAAGCATAATTATAAAATCTACCCTCAATGTTTTGGGATTTTTTCACTTCAACCCTTAATGTTTTTTTAATTTCAATCCCACTCACATTGTTGTATTTTGTTTCAAATAACCCTAAATTTTACATATTTCGTCAATCAACTAAAGGTCAATTTGTGGCACACCACTTAAGAGCGCCACTTGATTATTTTATCCAATGTGGCATTCCAACAAAGCAAACCACATAAAATGATGAGGTGAAAAATGTATATTTAAAAAATGGTGAATAAAAAAAAACTTAAATAGGAAATGAAAATTAAGACCCACAGCCTTAAAGGGTAAACTAAAGAAATAGTCACTTTTATTTGTTTAATATTACATTTTAGTCACTTATATTATTGTTTTGTTACGAAGTAATTACTCTACCATTAAAATCCATTACCTCCCCAACAGAAGTCTTACGTGGCAGTCCAAATGGGTTTTAAATGTCAACTTGGATGTCTAATTGCTGATATTAAAAACAAGGTAAAACGTTGAAGAAAATAGATTTGATAAAGGGGAAACAATAGAACAACAAAAGAGAGCACAATAAGTTGTGACTGAAGAATGAATTAATCTCTGATTGTTGAATATATTTCTTACCCCCCTTTACACTAGAACCGAACTTATATAAGCTTTGCATAAATACTCTAAAACTGCTTACTGACTTTACTTAACTAGCTAACAACCTACTAACTACATGAGTCTTAACATTCACCCAGCTTTCCTGCTGGTAAGACCTGAAGAAGAGTTCGAAACCGAGCAAAATACGTAGCCGAAAGTGGTTTGGTAAGTATATCAGCTACTTGATCACAGGCCAGAACCTCGCCTACTACAGCAAACCCATCTGCTACTTTCTCGCGGACAAAGAATAGGTCCAGCTCAACGTGCTTGAACTTGGAATATAAAACAAGATTAGCTGCAACAGCTACGGCACCGAAGCTATCACACCAAATAGTAGGAGTATCATCCGACTTGACTTGTAGTTCTTGAAATAAAGACAATAACCAGGTAACTTCAGTAATGGCTGCAGCAAGGCTCCGGTATTCTGCCTCAGCCGTAGATCGAGTGACCACTTGTTGTTTCTTTAACCCCCAAGAAACAAGAGTGGAGCCAAAATAAACATAGTACCCTGAAGTTGACCGGCGATCATCAAAATCTAGCCCCCAGTTGGCATCGGCATATGCACTTAACAACAACCGAGCAGACGGTCGAATAATAACCCTAAAATCAATAGTGCCACATAAGTACATCAAAACTCACTTCAGAGCAGCTATGTACACATTAGTAGGACTATGCATAAACTGACAGATCCGGTTTACTGCGTATGCAATATCAGGATGAGTAAGCACCACGTACTGAAGTGCACTAGTAAGATTTCTGTATTTAGTAAGATCAGCTAAACACTTACAATCGGTTTTGGATATAGTGGACGAGCTCACCATCGAAGTGTGAACACTTTTCGTATTAGCCATTGATGCTCGATCAAGAATATCTCGAACGTATTTGGCCTAACACAAATGGAGACACCTGGAGGAGGACCGACTGACTTCAATCCTAAGAAAATAGTGAAGAACACCTATATCCTTGAGCGAGAACTCATTATTTAGCAATTTGACAAACCAATCAATGGTAGTAGACAAACTTCCAGTAATAATAATGTCATCGACATACACTAGGACATAGAGAATGAAAACAGACTGAATACGAATAAAAAGATACGCATCAGACTTTGAAACAACAAAGCCAATTGGCACAAGGAACTACTTCAACTTTTCAAACTAGGCACGAGATGCCTGACGAAGGCCATACAAGGCTTTCTTCAGACGACACACAAGCGGTTTACCAGTCGAATCATATTGAACATACCCTGCAGGTTGTTGCATAAATACTTCAGTATCCAATTCACCATTTAAAAAAGCATTGTTTACATCTTCCTGTCGAAGAGACCACCCTCTGGACACAGCAATGGATAGAATAACACGAATAGTAGCAGGCTTGACAGCCGGATTAAAGGTTTCTTTGAAGTCACACTTAGGAACCTGAGAACAGCCTTTGGCTACCAATTTGGCTTTTCGCCGGGCAATAGTACCATCAGGATTTATTTTCATTTTTAACAACCATTTGCACCCAATAACCTTGCGATTTGGTGGTAAAGAAACAAGCTTCCAGGTAGAGTTACAAATAAGAGCATCATACTCTGTCTGTGCAGTATCTCGCCATTCAGTAGTAGAGAAGGCTTCCATTATTGTGGACGGTTTAAAAGCCTCAACTGACATAGCTTTGGGCTTGAAAATTCCAGCTTTAGCTCGAGTCACCATGGGGTGAGTGTTGACTTCAGACGACATATAAGTCAGACCAAGGGATGATAAAGGGACACAGACTGCAAATATGGTTGAACCGACAGTATTATCAGTCGGACGATGTAACTCACAAGTATGATTCGAGCTAGTCAAGGGCGAGTTAGACGGTGTCGACCCATTTCTAGCAGATGACGAATTTGAAAATTTCGGTGATGCCGACGAGTATTCTAGTGGTTGAATGGAAACTTTTCGAACGAGAAGAATAGTTGTAAATATAGTCACACCAGACTCCAGAATCGGACTTTTTGAGTCAACTTCAGAAGCTAAAAATTTACTTTCGTAAAAAATAACATGTTTGGAAAAAACAATCTTACCATCTAGAAGAAGACATTGATACCCTTTGTGTTGAGTACTATAACCCAAAAAAAATAGAAGGTTGGGATCGAAACTCCAGCTTATGTGTCGCATACGAACGTAAGTAAGGATAACAACAACAGCCAAACACCTGCAAATAATCATAGGAAGGATCACAACCATACAGGGCCTTAAAAGGAGACTGTTCTTGTAGAATCGTAGTAGGAAGGTGGTTGATAAGATGCACGGCACAACAAAATGTGTAGCCCTAGTATTCCATAGAGAGACTCACTTAGGCCAATAGTGTGATGCCCATTTCAACAATGTGACGATGTTTGCGTTCAACAACTCTGTTTTGTTCTGAAGTATATGGGCAAGTTAATCGATGAACAACCCCTTGAGATGCCAGAACAGAAGTGAAGGCCCGATACTCTCCACCCCAGTCACTCTGAAGTTGTTTGATGGGCTTGTCAAACTGCGTTTTGACCAGTTGCTGGAATCAAACAAAATAGTCTAATGCCTGAGACTTTTGATTAAGAAGATAAATGCACGTAAACCTAGTACATACATCAATAAACGTTACATAATACCAATTGGCCCCGGGGCCTCAAAGATCAGAGACAATCAAATCAAATGGTTAGTAGACATAGGAAAAGGCAATTTATGTGACCTCCCTTTTTGACATGCGGTACAAATACGACCATCACAACCTTTTTTAAACTTGATATTACAGTGTTCTAAAATAGTTTTAACAATCAAAGCAGACGGGTGACCAAGACGATTATGCCACAGATCAAACACAAAGCACTCCACAGGAGTAGTTGAAATCTTTATGTGAGCAGCAAACGGAGCTTCAGCAGGCATTGGAAAATGATATAGCCCGTCACAAATATGGCCCTTCAGCAGGGTTGCCCGAGTCTTGATGTCCTTAATAACACAATATTTAGGATGAAACTCAAAAAACACATTATTATCATTAGCAAATTGAGATACTGACAAGAGATTCTTTCGTATACTGGGCACACATAACACACTTGACAAACGTATCAACTTAGACGAAGTGGGTAAAACACCATTACAGATCGAAAAAATTTGAGCAGGGGTTCCATCACCCATTAAGAGAGAGGATATACCTGAGTATGGCATAGTGTCACAAAGATCTGTCGCGTCTCGACAGACATGATGACTAGCACCCGAATCAGGGTACCAAGATGTGGAATCGATAGGTATGGAAATATAAGAATCATTGTCAGCAGCATTAGGTCTGACTTGAGCCGTGTTAATGTAAGACTCAGAAGTGTCAGAATAATCGAAAGTATATAGATCACCAATGCAAGAAAGCCCAATACAAGGATCAGAGCCTGAGTATACATGGGCTCTTGGTTTTGTGCGCCATGGGACCGAGATATCACCTGCCAGTCCAACATTCGGCCCTAAACCCCATGAAGAATCAACATGAACATTATTAGTAGTAGGCCGATTTGACAAAATAGGAGTAGTCGACCGAAGTCCATAGGGCGCGTCAAGAGGTTGCCCAAATCCACGCCGAAAGTGACCAAACTCATGCCCAATTACATGCGGTCCATTAACACCAGGCCTGGGCACATTTTCTAACAAATTTTGTGGCCCACGTGCCAATTGGCCATAGCAATATTTGACCACCCCATACTCCTGATTTTGACCAAAACAATTTGGATTTTGGCCAACATTAAAATGATTTTGACCAGCACTAGGATAGTAACTAACCCTAGGCGTTTTTACTTGAGGAAAGAACCATTCGTCACTTGCACTCCTTCCAAACTACGTGACCCTTTCATCACCAGACACTGGATCCATTGGAGATCGAAGCGTACGTGACGCGACCAGACCATCGTGGTACACCACCGGAGGCATCGACTGAGAATCGGGATCCCTGTGATAACGATAATAACACCGTTAAGCGAGATGCCTAAATCGACTACAAATTTGGCACTGAATTAGAAGCCGAAATGACTACCCACAGCCACAAGGGGACGACCGGCCACTACGTACAGCACTCTCCACCATCGAAGACGGCGCGGGCTTAACAAGGTTTGCATGGAGAGAGAGCTCCTAAATCGCATGATTTTGTCAGTTTTTGCACTCCACCAGGGCGTTAACGAGGCGTTGAAAGGGAAGGAGACCAGACGACAGTGAGGCCTAGGAGACGATGGGCTCAAACTCCAGTGGCAAACCAGTAAGCATGATTTCAATCTTTTCTTCTTCTGAAATTCATGAACCTGAGGTCTCCAACAAAGCACAGTGATTTTTAATCCGAGCAACGTAAGTGTTAACAGACATGCTACCTTTCTTTAACGAATGGAGCTCATGACGAAGACGCGACTGTTTGGCCCCCGTGTCAGCTGCAAAGACATCTGTTGTCGTGGTCTAAACGTCGCAGGCCGATTTAGCATCGGCGAAGGACGAAAGCAGGGACACACTGATCGTGGAGAGGAGCCACGAAGTTAAGAAACAATCCTATTGTTTGAATACTTGAGTAGAAGGATTCGGAGCTAACGAGTCATCTGTAGTCTAAACAAACTGAGTCGATAGAGGTAAAGTGCCATCAAGAAAGCCAAGAAGATCATAACCATCAAGTATTAACTTCACCTGTTGCTGCCATTGCATGTAGGTTTCTTCAGAGAGCTTAACAACTTCATGACGTGGGAACGAAGTGACAACACGATCACCATTAAACGGTGCAAAACTCGGCTCAACTACAGCGAAATCGGTAAAATCCATGGTGGCCATAGATCCCAAGATCATTTAGCGAATAATACATGTTAGAAACAAGGTAAAACGTTGAAGAAAATATATTTGATAAAGAAGAAAACAATAGAACAACAAAAGAGAGCACAATAAGTTGTGACTGAAGAATGAATTAATCTTTGATTCTTGAATACATTTCTTACCCCCTTTACACTAGAACCGAACTTATATAAGCTTTGCATAACTACTCTGAAACTGCTTACTGACTTTACTTAACTAACTAACAACCTGCTAACTACATGAGTCTTAACAGTTGAGATGAAAATAGGTTTTTAATTAAATAAATTTAATTTGGACTGCCACATAAGATTACCGTTAGGGAGGTAACGGAGCTTAACAGTAGAGTGACCACTTCGAAACAAAAAGATTATGTAAATGATTAAAATGTAACATTTCAAATATAAGTAACTAAAATGTAATCTGAGTCAAATAAAAGAGACTATTTTGTAATTTACCCAACCTCAAATTGATCGAAAACAGTATTTAGAGAGAAACCCAAAATCTTCCGATACAAAATCTGGAAGGAAATAAGTTATTAAAACATAGACAGAAGAGGAGAAGCTATCGTATTTGGTTGGAAGGTTAGTAGTTTTCGATCGGTCTAGCTCTCGCTCTCATTTTGTATTTTTAACTTTTCTCCGTGACTCCCTTCAATTTCATTTTTCTTGAAGCTTTCTTCCGTTTCTAGAGAAAGAATAACTAGCCAGTAAGCTGCTTAACCCTACTGATTAAACAATGATAACAAGTTACTAATCTTGGTTTTGATGATGATAGCTGGAATGTATGATTTTAATTCAATAGTGGAAATTTTATTTCTGTTTTTTGTTTGCCATTTAAATTTTACTTAAATAGCAATATACAAAATCCCATGAACACCAAATGACTCTAATATAACACCATTTCAAAAGCAGAGTGGCTACTGAAATGGCAGAATTGCTTGTGCCTTCTCTTTCTCAATCAATGATATATGCTCCTTTCCTGAACCCACCTCAATTTAACCTACAACTATGTTCCCTTACCCACCCCTGTTTGTGGTTTCGAAATATCAAAACCAACTTTCATTAGTTCGTAATTTGTTGAAAATATAAGGTTAAGTATGATAGACAAAATTTCATTTAGGGTTTACAATTGAAGATATCACTTTTAAAGGTTTTATTTACTATTTTTTAATTCCTTTAAAAAAAATTCCCAAGTTATCTGCTTATTTGGCACAACGTCAATTGACTGACGGACTTTATAAAGTTTGGGGTTATTTAGAACAAAATGAAACCATGTGAGTGAGATTGAAATAAAAAAAAGGTTAAGGGTTAAAGTGAAAAATCCCAAAATATTGAGAATGAATTTTTCAAAGGGTAAACTATCAAAATAATCACTTTTGTTTACCTCAAGTTACATTTTTAGCTATTTATGTCTGAAATGTTAAGTTTTAGTTACTTACGTTAACATGTTGTAACATTTTAGTCACTGAGCCGTTAAGTGTATAACAGTAAGCTGACGTGGCACGTTAAATCATAACAGTAAGCTAATGTGACACGTTAAATTATCATTTTAAATAAAAAATTTAGGTTAAATTATACAATTGGTCCCCATATTTTTTCGTTTTGAACAAATTTAAAATTTTTTTATGTTTTTTTAACTTTCTTTTTTTTTCTTTATTTTCCATTCTCTTATGCTTCTCTCTCTATTTTTCTCCCTTCTCCATCTCTTTTAATGTAGTTTTTCTATGTATTCTATTTGTTAAAACTAGTTCCTATATTTTTATTTTTTGAAAAATTTATTTTTCTTTTTATTTATTTATTTTCTTTTATTCTTCCCTTTTAGTTTTAACAAATGGAAAACATAAAAATTACATTAAAAGAGATGGAGAAAGGAGAAAAAGAAGGAGAAGCAGAAGAGAAAAAAAAAGAAGGGGAGAGTAACATAAAAGAAAAAAATCAAATTGCTCAAAATGAAAAAATATAGGGATCAATTGTATAATTTAACCTAAAATTTTTGTTTGAAATGATGATTTAAAGTGTCATGTCTGCTTACTTTTATACCATTAAAGGAAATAAGTGACTCGGTGACTAAAATGTTATAATACGTTAATGTAAGTGACTAAAACGTAAAATTTCAAACATAGGTGACTAAAATGTAACTTGAGGTAAAAAAAAAAAGCCATTTTAATAGTTTATCCTTTTCTTTAAAAAAAAAGTGGATAAAACATAAAAGAGTGTTCAAAGATGGAATCGAGTAAGCCTTGTTTACAAAATATCCTGTTTCTTAAAGAATCCAAAACTTAGAAGAATTATTGATTATTTGGCTTAACTACGTTGATACTATCGAATCATTGTCTGAATCAGGCGAGTCTTTTACTCCTCGGATTTTCCGCAGGTCAAAACTCACTAACTTCCCGTTAAAATGTCAACTTTTTCTTCTTCTTTTTTTATACTCGACTCCTTCATTGGTTTTGCCTCCATAATCTGAAGCAACAATCTTCTATATTACTCTCATATCATCATCAATGGCTGTAAGCTTTTCTTTTTCCCTCTATCATGATTTTTCTTTGATAGTGTGAAGCTTTCTCTAATTAATGCAGTTTAGTTGTGTATGATTTGATCTTCTTGTTAAAAAAACCAACCAACTCATTCAACATCCATTAAAGCAGTGGCTCTTGTAGGTGGGGTTACATTATAAATACAACTTTCAAAACATTTTATTGATTTCATGTTCTTCTCATCTCTGTCTAAAAGTTGTGAAGTTATAATCTTTCAGAATATACAGTTGAGGTTGTTTATTTTAATTTATTGGGTTTGTTTTTATGATCATTTGAGATCATATTTATCGATCCCATCTTCCCCCCCCCCAAAAAAAAAAAAAAAAACTATGTCCCCTCTAAAGTAACAATAAGATATGTCTGAAGCAAAGCTGCAGGTAAGTTCATATCAACATCATCTCAATTGTCATTTATGATGCCGTAGTAATGGTGACTTGTATGGTTTGTTACAGCGTTCTCATGTTCCAAAATTTGGTGACTGGGACAATGGTGATCTACCATATACAACCTACTTTGAAAATGCTCGCAAAGAGAAAGCTGGCATAAGGATGAACCCTAATGACCCTGAGGAGAATCCTGAGGCCTTCATGTATACGAGGGGAGGCCCGGAAAGCAACTACGATGGCCGGTCCGTGCCAGTCACGGCCGATAAACACCATCGGAATGCTGCTAATAAAGATGGTTCTTCTTATGATCATCAAAAGAGCGCAAGAAGGCAACGGGACACAGCACTGGAATCCGAAAACAACACCGGATCGGACCGTTCGATTCTGCATTCGAGTCATCGACGTCGAAACTCGGGTCAAAAGAATAGTCGGCCTGGGGGAAGTGCCTTCTCTGCATCTGTCTCAGGACAATCACAAAGAAACGGGAACCATCAACTTGATGGTAATAAAGTAAGTATGCCTGACACATAATTAGCATGTTCTTGGCCGATTAAAAACAGATTAATAGCATAAGTAGTAAATTATGAAGATTAATGTGATGGTTTTTTTTGGATTGGATGAGAACAGCATCATAGAACAGCATCAGTACCAAAATTTGGGGAATGGGATGAAACAGATCCCACATCGGGGGAAGGGTTTACAGTAATATTTAACCAACTGAAAGAGGAGAAGCAAGCACCCCCCTCATCCAATTATCAAACCGTGGCTCCGAAAGTTAAAACCATGAATTACTCCAAGTTAAAGGTACTATCACTTCTACAATTTCTTTCCAAACAATATCGTATATAATATATGAACGATATTTGAAGGTAAAAAGTATAATGGAGTATCTTAAACTAGCAGTTAGATTGTATTTTATCTCTTTATTTGAAAAATTGATAAATTAATTTTTATACGTTAGATCAAAGAGTAAATTGGTTATTTTTGTTAAATTTTTTTTTCCATTTTTGTTCTTAAAAATTGGCATAACTGACAAAATAAACATACAGTTACACATGGAGTTTCATGCTTGCCTCATATTGACATACAGAGACCAATTTTTAATAGAATAACCCGCTTGCTTTTTGATTTAATGTACAATGATTAATTTACTCATATTTTTATTAACGAAGTAAAATACAATCCAACTATTAGTATAAAAGTCTCTGTGATACCTTTACTGATATTTGAGGATTGAATGCAATTTATTTTATTTTTAAATAATTATTTTTTATTTAAAGCTATATCCTAATAATTTTATCAAAACAACACAACATTTCTGGAAAGGTTGGGATGCGGAGAAAGTAATTTTACCAATAGGATTGTTATGAAACTTTAAAAGTATTTGCTAAAATGACATATATTTTAATGTGTTTACCTGTTTATAATTTTATTATATTTTAGATACATAATAGAAGTCTTAATAAAAATGATTCACGTCTTAAATTTTTTATTAGAAGTGCTCGTGAGTCAAATTTAAGTCAAATCAATACATGCTATTAATAATATACACAGTTGTTAAGTCTAATTCGATCTAAAATGCAAGTGTTAACTTTTATTCAAATTTATCCATATATATAAATAATTAACCCAAATTGATTTAGGCTTGTTATTTAATATCTATTAGTTATATATTTTTACCACCATTATATTTTTATTAAATTTCATAAAAATATTATCATGTCGTTTAATTTTTATGTTTATATTATAGTATATTTAATTCAATATGATATAAAATACATAATATATAAAAGAAAAGAAAAATATTTTATCATAAACTTGAAAACGAGCAAGATTTAGGCTTTAAATATTGAAGCTCGAATTAACTTATACTTTTAAGCATGCTTGTAGAAGTTCATTTTTCAAGTCTAATATTTTACTTGTAATGTTTTTTTTTTTTAATATTAATATACTTTTTGGATAATTGCAGATATGTTGCTGTTTATTTTCACGTGGAAATGAGTAAGATACGCATGGAATGGTTTTTCAGTGGATGAATATCAATTTAGGAGGGATTTTTATGTGAATGTGAATGTTGAATTTCTATGATTTTCCCTTTTTAATTTCTTTATCTTTTTTATATAAAAACTCAGCTTGATGAAGTTATAGAGATAGAATTGTTTTTTTTGTTTGCAAAGGTGTTCACAAATCGAGTTGAATTTATTTGATATTGAGCTTATATAATATTAATAAATTTTATATTTGTTTAAATTCGGCTTGAAATATGGATAACAAATTTTGCTCAAATCTATCCATATTTATGAAAGTTAACTCAAATTTATTTTATGCCTACTCATATAATATTATTATAATATTATTATATTAGTCAACAAATTCAATCGTGTCATACTTAAACTTTAAATGTTGAAGTTCAAACTTAGTCCATTTTAAGGGCCTAAATTTTCTATCCAAACTTATTTTTAACTAAATATTTTTTATTCGAATCCTTTTGATATCATAGGAGACTTCAGACTTGTATAGCTAACATGATCCTTGAACAAATTTAATTTGATATTATAATGTCATCTGTATTTTTTTTATACAATATTGTGAATAAGAGGCGCGGGTAACATGATTTGAAACTGTGCTAAACAAATTACATTAGATTCACTTACTTATCTACAATGGAAGGAGATATAAGTTTACAAATGTCAAATTCTGGACCTCATGCCAATCAATTCAAAACTTACACAAATTCACCATTGAAACAATGACATAATTGGTAAACAATAATTAAAATATTTAAATTGAGTTGATAATTACATATTTAGAACACATGTATCATATTACAAACAAGTGTAATTATTATATTATTAAATTTGAATTGGAGGCTTTGATTTTTCTTAACAAATCGTACCCAAACTATCAAATCCAAATAATCATCTAACCTCTAAATTGTCAATTAATAGGGGTGCTTAAACGGTTAACCAAACTAAACTAATATTAATAAAAAAACTTATCCTTTAATCGTTAATCGAACTAATTTTTTTAAAAAAAAATTAACCAAACCAAAATATTTTGATTAATTTAATCAGGTTTCACTTTGAATTAATCGAAATTTATATTTTTATTTTTTGTTAAAATAAATATAAAACATATTAAAAAATAAATTAATAGTACTCATTTGATTGAATTATCCAAATTAAAACTATATATAATTTGTGTTATTAATTATTAAGTTCGATTAATTACCCAATTTTAAACCGAACCGATAACCAAACTTTTAAAAAATTATTAACCGACCTCCAACCGAATCAAATTGATTAACCAATTGATTAATTGAATTAGATCAAAATTATACCAACGAATAAACCTCTAAATTGCCGATTAGAATGAATAAACTTAATTTAAACAATAAAATATTAATATGATGTGTCCATAATTCCCACAATATTTGGTTATTTGTTTATGTCAAATTATAAAGTGAAATTTGAGATTAAACATATTCTAAGTAAAATTTTAGAATCGATCCTATGCTTAGACTAGAAGTTCGTCCTGTACAATTAAATGAATCATTAAAAACATAAAAACTTAAATTTAAAAAAAAAAAAAAAAAAAACACACAACCAATCCATACAATTCACAAGTCAGCCTCTCTACGAATCAATATTCGGGTTAATTTTCAATTTGACCAGTAGATCTAATCTAGCTCAAACAACCATAATTCTAAATGTCTATACTTCATAAAGTTTCAAGAATCTAATCTTTCTAGTTTATGGACTTAAACATCCGCTTTCAATTTTATACAATCACATAATATTTTAACAAAAATATTAACTATTTGAACTAATTAATAAAATCATTAAAAGAATATATAGACATTAAATATAAGGATCAAATCTTAAATAAGCCAAAATTGAAAATTAACTATTTTTTTAAAAAAAATTTAAAAAAAGGCAATGTGTGCCACGTGTCTTAAAGACCTTCCTTTTATATAGATTAACCTTTACAAAAATTAAAGGGAGAAGGAAGCAGTTTAAACAAGATTAGAAAATAAAGCGACACACAGCAAAGCAGCACAACTTTGTATTTCTATCATAACATTTGACATGCGTAGCCATCTACTTTATTAGCGATAACATAAAACCAGCAAATGCATACAAGCTCAGAAAATTTACCTTGTCTGACGAAACCAACCGCTTTGAACCCCTTCCTCTTCAACTTATATACATCCACACATATACTCGTGGATCTTCACAAGACAACATATTCTATAGTTTCAACCAGAACAAAAACCTTTTTCCCCATCAAGGCACGCTGATTCGAAGTAGATTATCCCCTGTTAGAATGCGATTCCAGACTTGCTCTTAAGTGTTATGTGTCTTGCATTCTACCCCAATGCATACATGCATGGACTTGATTTGCAGGCAATGGGAGACAGTAATATGGCACTGTGATACTTCCATCCTTAACAGTATTTACTTACTGACATCCGGTTGCAAACAGAAACTAAAATCAATCATGGCAATATCTACACGGGGACAACTTCAGCATTCTGATTCTCATCGCATGTTAGAATAAGACCTTCAACATATGTTGGGAGGAGGCATCGGCTCCCTTGACAGCCTATTGAGATAGGTTCTGATGGTGGGGCAATCATGAGTAAGTTATCATGGCGTCGGACAACCCCCATCACACTTACAGTGCTCCCTTCTTTTATGTAACTGTCAGAAAAAAAAAAAGGTCTCTCATCAGCACTCAACTAATTACACCCAGATGTTCTAAAAGGCATCAATAAATGAAATCATTAATTTCCAAATTATGTAAAGCTTAAGTTCATAAATCCCACATTTATACAACTGTGGTGCACAAAATGAGACTTCAATTAGAGCAAGAAATGGCATACCCCTCCTTTAAGCGCATTATACGATCATCACTAGAGAGATTCCTCTCCGCTAACCAGCTTAAAAAGCTTGGAGATAAGTCCCTATTTTCTTTTGTTATATCAACTGCAGTAGCTGGTTTGACAAATGGGGCAACCTGAGCTCCATAGCCTGCTTTGACTAGTGCTCTTAATCCAGATTGAAAATCTGATATGTAAAAATCAGCAACATATTTCTGTTTATAACAAAAAGGTAGTCTTAAGACTTTTGGCAAACATGATAGATAGAAGATTTTTCTAAGCCAAAACATATACCTCAGAATGCCTACATCCCCAGGAGAAGTAACGATGCTTAGGATTTGCAGATTTCCCACCCCATCCTCTATACTCGTACAATTCTGTGGAAACATATACACATCTGGGCACCCTCTGGTACGATGACTCCAACGGAATGCTGCCACAGGTGACAACCTACACCAAAAGTTGTGATTTTGTTAATCATATAGCATAATCAATGTATAATATGAATAAAAAACTTAAGGGTCTGCTAGTAAACTTGTATGCCATCCACTTCACGTTCATCCTTAAAATCAAATAAAAAGACCAGCATGTCTCCTAGTGAGGGCATGGTCATTTGCACAAAATGTAACTCCTAATTAAAGATCAAGAAAACCAAGACCATAGCTACCCTATCTATCTTCAGCTGACTTAAACCACTCATAGCTTATATGTCGTATAAAATAAATGTCTAGGGATTGTAATTATCAATCTATGTTGCTCAGACTCCTTGTTTATCTTGAAACACCCAAGTCCAACACAAGGATGTACCCGTGTCAGGTACATACACATATCCGATACTCACACCCAGGTCCAAGCAACATCATTACTAACGCTACATCAACGAGCTATACTAGGATCAACATTAACCCTATTAAAATGGAGTAATAGTCTTATGCATATTCATCAAATAAAGGCCATACAAGATCTCCAAAATCAGGGAACTCCTAACAGGTTCGCTCATGATGCATTACCATGATATCCTACAATCACAGATATAATATAATAAAACAACAAACACAACAATCATTTATCCTACAAAAATTCAAATTGTTTCCAGCGAAGAACATGTATTCAGCACCTTCTAGAGATTCCTTCCCAGTTATAGGAACAAGAGCTTTCATTTGCAGAACAATGAGACAGTGTTAAACACCCACATTTAGTATTCTAACCTAAAATCCCACCCTCATAAAATATCCCTCAAAAGCAATCTATAATCACCAATTGCAAGCAAAAATAACGCAAACAATAGCCAGCTAAATCCAGACATCAAACCGTTAACTCATCGGGGATAATAAGGACAAATAAGAGATACCATATTAGACATTTACAAAAATGGAAACTAATACAATAAAATCAACGCGCATCCATTAACGTGGAATATTTCTAGAGCAGTCTCCGGTTTCGACAAATAGACGTAGAAAAGTAAACTAAAATAAAATTGGAGGGAAAATTTTACCCCAGTAACTTTCACATATTGGCCATCAACAGCACCTCTAAGCTCAGCATCTGGGTACCTTCTCATGTGCCCCAACAAGCCTTTTCTTCGCCATATACAATTCCAGAGTAATACCAAACCCATGGGTACGACCACCGCACCCACCACCCCAAGAACCACCGCCTTTTTCACTGCTACCATCAGAAACGCCCCCACCAACAACCCCATCGCCACAACTATCATCACCACCCAAACCACAGCCTTGGACACCCTAAAACCAAACCTCACCCCTTCCCCGAGACTCGTCACCGCCGACCCGTACCCTGCTTTCCCCGAAACAGCACTCATTTTCTCGACCTGGCCGAGCTGCCCCGACCTCCTGAGACCGGAGCTGAGGGGACCCGAAGTGATGAGCCCAGTAGGCTGAAGCGGCATGGACCCGGAGGATTTCCTAATCGGGCCTGAGTTAGACCCAGATCGCACGGATCCACTGTTCGGCTGAGAAGAAGAAGAAGCACGTGAAGGTTGCAGAACTTGTGAATGCTGCTTGGAGTTGGGGTTTGAGTTGGGATGTGAAGGAGGACCGCTGGACGAGGAACGATCAAACACTGGGATATCAAACATTTTACCAAGCTCGCCGGATTTCTTAACGTCACCGCCTGTGTACGGAACCGCTCGAGACGGCATTGTCGGTTGCCTTTCTTTCAGCTGCTCCGGCCTTCCCGACACCAACAGCCCATTGCTTAGCTTGTGAGACTGAACCCGAGAACCCATTTCACCTTTCCTTTTATAAAATTCTTATTTTAGCTACGAAATTCATTTAAAAGGAAAAATATGGAGAGTTTGAAGTTTTTGGGTGAAAGTTGCAGAGACAGCGAGTGGAGAGTGTGGACCGTGGAGGGGAATGGTGGGAGTTAAGAGTATGGAGAGGAGTGGAGTGGAGTTGAGTGGAATGACCGAAATGTGTTCGACAAAATGATTAATGACATCTGTATCCTCTGTTGCCTTTATGATGGCGGTGCGCTGTTGTTTGTTTGAGGTTTTGGGAATAGGAAGTGAGGATTGATGGGCCACGGCCCACAGGCCCCATGCCTTTTTCTTTTATTCCTCATTTTACTCTTCAATCCTTATCCCTTAACAAAAATAAGGTTCGATGGGTTACTGTCCTATCAGCTTCCGCCACGCTACCACCGTCCTGCTCGCACATCGTAATTCACTCCATTAACCTTTCAATATTTTTATTTTACTTCTATTTTTTATATTTTCTATATTATTATTTAGGGTAATTATTAAACTATTAAAAAGTTTACATTTTGGTTATTTAATTTTAAAAAGGTACAATATTATTATTGAATTATTCAAAAAATTTTATTTAATTCATTCGACTATTAAGTTTTACTTTTTTTTTTAAAAAACAGTTTGATTAGTAAGTTTCAAGCTAAAATTGAACAATCGATATGATGGATCAGTTTTTATCGACAAGTAAAAGAACATATCTTAGATTCAAGTCAATCTGGCAGTCAATATCAAATATCAGATAAGAATATTGTTTGGATTTTGGTTTGCAGATTTATGACATCGAATCTTTTTTATGAAAAAAATCTAACTGTAAAAAATAAGGGGAATAAGATCTTTCAATCTGTGCAAGCGATGTGAATAAAAAAGGTCATACAACAACAATTTTAACAGTCTAATGACGGAATGAAAATCTTCGAAAATTTTGTAACTCGTTGAAGTTAAGTGACTAAAATGTAAAGTTACCAATTACTTAGTGACTTTGAGTGTAGTTTATCATGCTATTTAAATCCTTAGCTAAATTAGTGTCATTAGTCAACCAAAACCAACTCATTAGAGAGATTAATAAACTATTCATGTACATTTTATTTTTTACTTTATGAAATTTTCAAAAATTTAACTAATTTTTCTAAAATTTTAACTATTTTTTATATTTGTGATTTTCTATAGAATTTATATATTCATTCTTTTATAATTTTTAAAATATTTAATTATTTTTTATAGTTTTTGGATTTAATATTTTCTAATATATATGTTTTATTAAATAAGATATTGGTTATTATAAAATATTTTTTTATTGTAAAAGGAAATGTTTCTATAATATAAGGTTATTAGACTATTAGTAAGTTTACGTTTTGGTCATTCAATTTCAAAAAGTTACAAAATGGTCATTAAACTATTTGAAAATTTTAATTTGAGTCATTGGACTGCCAAGTTTTTTTCTTTAAATGTTGACTAGTGAGCTATAGGTAACAATTTGATGACCAATACAGTGGATCAATATCCATCAGCAAGTAGCAGAACACACCTTAGATCCAAGTCAATCTAGCGATCAATGTCAAAGATCAAAGAAGAAAACTATTTGAATTTTGGTTCGTAGATTTGTGACGTTTAAAGTTGTTTTATGATAATAAAAAATTGAACCATAGAAGAGAAGGGAAAGAAGAGCTTTTGATCGGTGTAGGCGATGCAAACAGAAAAGGCCATGCTACAGCAATTTTAATAATTCAATGATTTAAATGAAAACTTTCAAATAATTTAATGACCATTTTGTAACTTTTTAAAATTGAGTGACCAAAACATGAACTTAATAATAGTTTGGTGATCTTGGGTTCAATTTACCCAATATTTTATAACAAATTTAATTTATACTATATTTGTTTCACTGAAAATAACTTTCAAAAATGATTTAAGAAAATTTGTCAAACAATAAAAATATTTTAAATAAAATCATCAAACACAAAAAATATCAAATTTTCCATAAAACAATAATTATTTTAGAAATTATTTTCTAAAAACTATTTTTCAATGAAGTAAACACAACTTAATATTTAAATTTAATTTTAATGTAAGTAGTATTTCTTAACAATCTATAAATCTCCATTTATGACATGGTTGGTTACTAGTATCATAATGCGAGGAAAAAATTATTTAATATATATATGTTAAAATGGTTAGAAATAAAATAAAAATAATTAAACTTGAAATTAGAAACATGACTAAAACTATTGTAAAAAAAACTTCTTTAAAATAAAAATAATAATTCTTTTAACCACAAACAAGTCACATGAATGACTATAAAATTACTAATTAAAATTAATTTATTGCTAACTCATGTATTGAAACATGTAGAAACAATTAATACTCATACCAAATGTAACATTAAAGTCATAAGCTATTATAATTTTAAAATTACAACCATTAGTTCAACGATTTAGTTGATTTTGAATTGGATCCATTTTAATTGGATCAATATAAGTTCTAAAAATTTTGGATAATTTTGATTTGGGTTAACACCAAGTTCGAGTTATTTAATGTTTAGTTCATATCATTTTAACTTTAAATTTTAGTCATTTTGGTCTTTGGTCTTTGGTCATTCGAATTTGAAGTTCTTAATTTTGGTATAAAGTCACTTCTAGTATAGATCACTTCTAACTTTTATCACTTTAGGTATAGGTGTATTTGTTCAAGTTATTTTATGTTGAAAATTATTTGAGTTTAAATTATATAAATTTGATATAAAAGACGAAAGGGTAAAAATTATTGAAAGATGGATTTTGAAGTTAAAATTAATTGAAAATTTAATATAAAATATATTATCATTATGGTATAGTTAAGATGTTTTTATGATGTTACTTTTACGATATATAAAGATTAATCAAGATTGGTAATTTTTCCTTTTAATAATATTATTTTTAATATTCGAAAGGGGATTGAGAAGGAGAAAGCAATCATGCATGGGAAACGTAAGGAGCAATGGTGGTTATCATGTGTCAAAATAGGTAGGAAAGGTCCCTCTGCAGTCCCAAAGAGGCTTAAAGGCCGTAGGTTTGGTGTTGAGGAACAGTGGGCTAATTCAATTGCTGCGTCCCTACACTATAGATCTTCTGGACCCTGTATCATTCTATTCTGCACAAATCATTGAACGGTTAGGATAATCCAATCAAAATCAGGACCCAGCTTTTAAATTTTGGCAATATCAAACTGGACCCCCCCCCCCCGTTTTTCTTCTCCTATTGCCCACTTACATTTCCCACTACTATACATAGATCTACCCCAATTCATTATTGCTCCCAGCCACCAGCATTGTAAGTAGTAGTATAAATTTTATCAACCACATTCATTAAAAACTATCTAAATCTAAATCATTTTGAATTTTTTTATATATATTATGTATATTTTTATCTGTAATATTTCAATATTTAATTTTTTTTGTGAAAAAAGGACAAAGAAAAATTAAATTACATGGGGTATTCGAGAGAAACAAAAATCCTCTCTATCAGATTTAAGGAAATCTAACACTTGATCTGGAGGGGACTCGACCAGTTGTAAATCCTCCTCTCTTTCAAAAGTCAATTTCGAAAGATAGCCTGCACAATGGTTCTCCTCTCTGGGAAAATCCATTGACTTTCTTGGGATAAAATTCAATGTATTCTCCTGATTAGAGCAAAAGTTGAGCTCTTCGAAACGTTGTCATGAATAGCTTTGACAACTTCCAAGCTATCTAAATGGATAATCACGTTACTATGACCTTTACGTAGCATGAGTTTTAATCCACCAGAATGCCCCGGAGTTCTGCGTAAAAAATCGAACAATTTCCTAGGAATCTGTTATAACCCGTCACCTAGTTACCAGTACCATCCCGTACCACTCCTCCAACAGCTGCTCTTCTTGATGTTATTTGAACAGCACCATCAGTATTGAGAACAATCCAATCCTTGGAAGAAAGCTCCTCATGGGATAAAATTATACTGTCACTCAAGCCTTCTCTAGAAGTCAAAGACGAGTGTTTGGCCCAGCACATGGAAACTTTAATGATCTCACTAGAGCTTCTTGCTTTTCTTTGAAAAATGAAGAGATTGCGATTCTTCCATAGTCGCCAAGCTAATAATCCGAGGAGACAAACCCAACTGATTTCCCTATCATAAAGCATCAAAGTATCCCGTAAATCGAAAGAAATCCAATCGTGCAAAGAGTTAGAGAAAAAATGATGTTGATGGTTTCTCGGAACAACCTATTTCTAGACTTCCTTAGCCACTATGCAGTCTCGAAGAATGTGCAAAATGTCCTCAGAAGCATATCCACATATCGAATAAGAGGAATCAACAGCTATGCCACGCCTAACTCTTTCCACATGGCGCTCAAAGTTACATCCTCTTAATTATTATAATCAGAAGGGAATTTAAGGTGCATGTAAGAGCTTTGGACCCCAAAAAGAAAATTTTCAATTCAACTTTGGACCCAAAAAAGAAAATTTTCAATTCAATTCTTTTATAAATAAAGAATTTATAAATTAATATAGTGAAATTTCACTTTGTCCTCTAAAATGAAATATTTTCAATTCAGTTCTCTTATAAAGAAGGAAATTGTAAATTAATATATATAATAAAATTTCACTTTAGCCCCCTAAAAGTGAAAAACTTTTGTTTAATCCTTCATAAATGATAAAATTGTAAATTAATACATAATAAACCTATATTTTTATCTATAAAAATTTATAATTAAATTTCAACTTGCTAAAAGAATTTCTAGATTCAATTCGATTGTAATAGTAGATGTGCCAATTGATATAGTCTTTTAATCTCTTTACTTTAATTTGACATAATTGAATCTTCTTACCGTTATTGTTATACCTTCATCTAAATCACTAACATTATTTAAAAAAATCGTTTACCAATTGATTTCCTGGTTAAAACTTTAGAAAAGGCCATTTTTTTAAAATAATAACGAAAATAGGCCAATTTTGTAAAAATTGACAGAAATGGGCCAATTTTACAAAAGCACGCCCAGTTGGTACCGTTTTCAGGGGAAAGTCAGAAAAGTACGTCCAAATCAGCGCTTTTTCCTATCTGACCAATAAAACGCGTCCAGGTCAGTGCTCTAAAGGAAAACACGTCCAGGTGAGTGTGTCCTCCCATAACAATCACTTCCAACGGTAAAAAAAGAGAGTATAAACCCCCCACACTTCCTCTCACTCACATTTCTCACAATTCTCTCTTAAATCTCTCAAATTTCTCAGTCAACTCTAAAAAATATCTCAAATTATCTCTTAAAATTTCTTGCTAAATTTTATTTTTATCTAAATTATATTTTTTATTTTTTATTAATATTTTCAAGAATTTTTTTAAAAATTGATCGTGTTCAATATAATTTAGCAATAGCCGGGTCTCTAATCCGTCTCGATAACAAGCATATCTCCGTTAACCAATTGTAAATGGTAATAATAAATTTTAATATTATTTTTTTATTTCATTGTTATATTTTAACTTAATATTTTTATAATTTTTACGTAAATAGGTGGAAGATCGAATTTTACAATGTCATATTTGTAATCTACTCAGCTTCTATCAACGTTGATAGAAACATACGTGAGGGAAGCCGGTTTTTAGCATGTGGCCCTTGTAGGTCGAGGGTGTAAGTTGGACTCGAAACTCATAAGCGCGTTGGTGGAGAGGTGGAGACTTGAGACACACACATTCCATCTTCCATGCGGCGAGTGTACTATCACTCTAGAGGACATACATTTACAGTTGGTGTTACCTGTGGACGGGTCGATAGTCATCGGGTCTATTCAATCTGCTAATTGGAGAGCCATATGTTTAGATCTTTTGGGTGTGGTTCCACAAATGATTTACGGAGGTCGAATCGAAATGGCTTGGATATGAAAAAATTTCGTGAAATTGGTTGAGGATTCGACTGAAGTCCAAAGAGAAAGATATGTTCGAGCGTACATCCTTTAGATCATCGAGGGTATCCTGATGTCGGATAAGTCACGAAATCTTATCTATCTAATGTGATTGCTAAAACTCATCGATTTTAGAGGAGCGAGCGAACTCAGTTGGGGGTCCGTCCTGTTGGCAACATTTATATCGAGAGATGTGTCGGTGACGCAACCAAAGAAAATCAAATTTGGTGGTAGCCTTTTACTACTACAATCATGGGTTTGGTTTCGATTTCCATTTTACGTCATCGAGCGAACTACCCGTGTACATTCCCACTTGTAACGAGGTAAAATTCAATAGATATTCCCATGATTAAATTGATTTAAATTTAAATTATTATGCTAAGAAGTTAGTTAAATAGGTAGAACCATGCACCGAGTCACGTGTGATTACCTACCGAGTTTCAAGATATACAACTTTTATTAGACCAACGATCGGAAGTGAAGGTATATATTTATTTAATTTTGAACTATATACAAATAATGTAGACAATTTCGTACTTAGTAGTATATATATAACTAATATTTTTATCACATTAATATAGTTTGAATGGACATCATACGAGGATTTGGCAATTCGAGTAGTAGCCCTTGATGAATTCTTCGTGAATTCCAACACCTGGCACATTAAGGTCCCATTGGTAGTGTATGCTACCATTGAGTTGCACGAGATTGATAGAGTGTTGCAGTAGTTCAGATTCTGATAGTTGATTCCGATGGAACTTCAAGAGCTTGATGATCTACATTGTATCGACTTATGGCAACTGGATAAGAATTAACTGATATTTCACTCGTATATATCAACATGTAGAATAATTAATATGATTTTTTACCTACTTGCGAAGCTATTATTGTTTCGGATTTAGCATGCGATCTGGAGTACATGCCATGATTTAGAATCCATGGCAAGCCATATTTGTACAGGAAAGAGGTGAGACGTCATCACCCTATACGAGTAGGCCACAACGGGGCCCTTTAAATCTAAAGGGTGGTGGGGTAGGTCTATCATCAGCGCCCACGCAAGAACTGACCCCGACAGCCTCAGTACCAATACTACACCACTCTATGTTTAGTATGTACTGTATTATTCTGGTGCGTGCCCTAACCTTTATTTTTTCACACAAGCAAAATATGTTGCATCATATTTTCCTACTTCTACTCTTATATCAGGTTAGACTATTGGTCATTCATCCCCGATGTGGTACACGCTGGGGCCATCTCATTTTTTGATGACGTCGACGCCTGCGATAACGTATAGGCCATCTATGCATGAGGCACTGACGGAGAGTCCACTCGCTATCCCATCAGTTTGTGGAACTCAATATAGTTATGTTCATTGTCATTGGTGACGCAAACACCTCAGGGATATTTGTTCTATCTAAGCGGGTCATTGGTTTTCAATGCAATCTTCTATCGGGTAACAACTTAAATGGAATAAGCAATACAGGCAACCACTTACGTTCATCTAAGACTAGTGGGAATAAGTGTCTCTATACGTTGTACAAGTTTTTTAATTTGTACGTTTCGTCGACAAAGCTCATGGGATCCAAATGGAGATTGATACAAGCTGCAAATGCATGAGAGCATAGAAAATGAAGTGCGTTAAATCTCTCACAATCACAAGTCCTGTATCTCAGGTGTATACTATATTATCCCCTAGCAATAACTTAGTCCGGTCTATCGAACTCTGTTACCCGAAACCATAGGTCATCGCACGAGTGACAAACTGTTTGCATGTAGTTGACTTATGCCTTACCCTTTTTAATTTATTCCAGTTTTGCTAGGCACCATACATAGCCTTCCTACATTTTCCCAACATAACTTACCACTTGTTTTTGGAATAGTTCTGCAAAACGAAGGTATGTCTCTTTGACAACTGAGATTATTAGTAAATGACGCGTTCTTTTTAAAACAAAATTTATGTATTTTACCAGGTTTAAAGTCATTTTTCATATCGTCGACCCCCGTCGTAAGATTGTGTCCATTGATTGAAGGGTATGTTAGAAAGGTACAGTGCCCTAGTCGAGTTAGTTGACCGTAAGATTTCCAACATTTTATGAAAACGGTCCGTCATGATCTCGTACCCTATCAGTGGAAGTTGATAGTTACAATTACAAACCAAAAAATATAAGAAAACAAACAGAATATTACAAACTAAATAATATTGCTGGTGATTACATACCCATGTTGGTCACTTGTGATCGCATAGTGGTAGAAGGATATTACTAGCAGTAGTTTGATGTAATGTGCCTTAAACAGTACAGATGGTGTGTGCGATCCCAGAGGCTTCCCTGTTGTTCAATTGCAGATAGTATTCTAATTTCCTGATTTGAGATTACGCATATATTAGGTTCGGGGCAAACATACCTCCTTAATCTAGAAATAAAGAAATCTTAGTCATTTGTTTTCTCTCCCGGTGTTACTACAAACGAAATTGAAAGGATCCGCCGATTACTATCTTGTGTCATAGACAACAATAGTCGATGGGTATATCTACCATACATAAAGGTACCGTCTACTTTTACCAATAGCTTGCAATACTAGAATGCTTGAGAGCATTGCTTGAAAGTCCAAAATAAACAGTAGAAAACTTGACATCTATAGAGCAAGCGATCGTTGTAGTATGCGGGCTCTGTTCCAAGATCTGTTACGTAACCTAAGACATATCTCTCTAGCACCTGACACCACTGTCATACCTTGTTGTATGATGCGTCCCACCCACTGTGCATCTTTTCCAAGGCCTTCTGCTTTGCTATCCATGCCTTGTGATACGAAGGCGTGTAATTGAATTGGCCACAAATATTTGCAATTAAAACCGACACAACAATCCTCAGATTCACTTTCACTATCTGTAGTATTTTACCCACGATCATATCTGAAACCAACTTCGGATGATCCCGTAAAACACTTGCAACTACACGAATATGTAAAACCCTAATTAATAAAATTCTAAAAACCCAGTGATACTTTACCAAATGCAACACACGTATGCAGATTGGTGAATTTTTTCGTCCATAATCCCATTTTTTTCTTAATAGAAGCCATAATTTTTCATGTGTATCTAATATCCCGTATTGCACACTTAGCCTCTAACCTCTCATATTTGGATTTAACCATGTGAAAGTTAACCCCGATCTTGATGTTGTATCACTTCAATGCAGTAAAAAAACCATCTTTACTAGAGAACTCCCTGCCAACTTTCAAATCACCCGAATCCAATGAAGAACTTGCATAGCCAGGCCTCTTGTGTGATAGTTCTACAAACTCCAACTCATCCTTTGCCGATAAATCGACATTATGCATGTGAGCTGGATGCGAGTACGCCATGAAACATGGATATTCTTTTTCTTCATCTTTACCCCCATCATTGTCTTTCGGTTTAATTAGAACAGACTCTGGTTCACAAAATAATGCAACTTCTAAACCGTCAGGACCGGGCTCTTAAGTTGGATCCACATCGGATTCATTGCCATTTTTATTTTTGTACTCACCAACATCTGCCATGTTGGAGGTCCCTTCGTCGGTGGACGTTATATTGATTATATCATCACTTTTTGTGTACGTGTCAGAACATCCAAAATCACATGTCGATTGTCAATAGCTGGAAGTTGTTGTAATTCCCTAATCAGTATTCCCTACATTGAACTTTGACCCACCGAGATTTATGTCCCATCCACTAACCGAGTGTCGTGTAGGGGTCGTGTATTCCGTTCTACCACCAAAACTTGAAACTTCGGTGTTCTACCTCCCACGATTGAAATCTAAGGGTGAGACGGATGAGTGCCTTCCCATTGATGATTCTGGGATATCATAATGGGAACTTTCTAACAAAGAGGTGATAAACCCTAATCCCAAAAGGGTGTTGTCACCACCCATCATATACATTCATTGTGAGAGTCGTGTTTCCTATTAAAATATTATTATTTCGTTATATCTTATTCTACTGAGACTCTTGTTATTTTTTTATAATTAGATACTAGGAGCTAGGTCAAACAAGACACTTTTCTACATCAATATTCTGTTAAAATATAGTCAAGTTATTTCCAAAATAAATATTATCTTTCGGCAGAGTTGATTTCTACCTCTTAAAGTTTCACTAAAGTTTTTATCGATTTGCGAGTAGAATCCACGCTTTAGTAAACCAAGGTTGAGATTAGTGAAAAAGATTGAGTTGTTGAAAGCTGAGAACGATAGACTTTGCCTAATCCAAAAATACATGTACAATTCGGGTAAATGATTCATTACTATAAATATCACAACCAATTTTTTTAAAGAAAAATTTTAAACTTTTTTTGTACTGTAAAAACACTATTTTCAAATTAGTTTTTTCAACAATTGATACCAGAGCTAAGTTGTGAAATGTTTATAGTGTAAATCGATTTATCAAATTTCTAAAACTTTCTCTTTGTTTGATTAAATTTGGTAAGAGGTGGCATTCATTGCATATACGCATGTTTTAGATTATATGTATGATTTTATGGATATTTTATTTTATAAATTGTTATGAAATAATTTTTTTCAAAAATTGTGGTTCTTAGTTTTAGATTGGTTGTATTTTAGGTTAATTTTTTAGTTTTGTAATTAGATCGTTGGTTATCAAATCCATGTAGGGTTATTTGATTTTAATTTTATTTGTTGTAAAATTAAAAACTTTATGTGAGTTGGAAACAAACTAAGTTCATTGTAATTAAAAGATTTTTGACATATCCAGAGAAAGCATGGTGGGCAGATTACCTAAAATGACTGAGAGGAACAAACAAAAAAAATCAAGCGGAAGGCCTATGTATCGTGCCCTAGTTAGATGTACAGTGGTATCAATGTATCATGCCTAGCACGAAAACCCACACATAGGGGTGCTAAGGCATCATGCCTTAACAATGCATGCATCAGCCAAGGTGAGCCAAGGCCATCATAGCCTTAATATGCAAGGTAGGTCAAAAAGTTGGGGCATCGCAGCTCTAACAAGTAGTGACCAAGTACACGCCTTAAGCCAACATGCACAGTGCAGGATCACACAAGAGGGATAGGCTGCTTAAGCGCAAAACTACTTTGCAGCTAGTGGGACATCACTTGGCCAACCAAATATCTTTTTGTGTGTAGGCTCAGCACCATAGAAGGAGTAGCACCAGTTTGAGGTACCAACGCCAAAAATGGTAGGGTAGTGATCAAGAAACGATTACGATGATGGTAGACGAAAACAGAAACAATGACTTAGAATTTGGGTTGTTGGATCTGATGCCTTAAGTGTTGTATATTTTGTCTATGTACACTTGTATTTTTGGAACAAATTGATTTAATAATATCTATTAATTACATTAATAGCCTTTTTATTATGTTTTCAACGATTTTTGTATGCAAAAAAATGAAAGTAGATAATGACTCACTGATTGTCTAATGTTTAACTAATATTAAGAAATATTATGTGATTAAATCTTAATATGGAAAGACAACTTATATTAGTAGATAATTTAAACACGTTGTTAGTCTAATCTGAAATGAGTAAGCCGATTGAAAAACTAATATGTCATCTATCAAGTCTAATTAGGGAGATATTTTGTCTTGAGCATTAGAGTGAATGATTCCAGAAGAGAGAGGCATAAATGTGACTAACTGGACTGACAGTACATCAGACAGGACTCAAGTCAAATAGATCCTAGATCCATTTATGGATTTATTCACTTGGTATGTTTATAGTGTGGCATACCTAAATCCTGAGTGGATGATGGACTATGTATGTGTGACTCGTATACTTTGATATAAGTAAAAGCCTGAATTAAAATAGATACGGAGCTGAAAGTTGGTGCGTTAGGTTTACGACTTCTACAGTATGTAGCATCATTCATAATAATGGAATTCATAGCCCAACTAATGGGTAAATGATATTCTCTCATCAGCATTATATGTTAGATGGAAAGTAAATGTGGTCACGGGTCGTTTGTCTTTGTGATAAATGACTTGATTACTATTGAATAGTAATTGACTTTTCATGAATGAAAATTACTATGAGATAAAATAGAATCATATTGAGAGAACTGATTTATCCTAAAGAGATTAAGGATGTTCTATGATGATAAAGTCATTGGACAAACACTGATTAAGTAGCTTTCGTAATGGTTTATAAGTAAGGAGAGCTCAAGCACGATACTATAGTGGAATGACTTCATAACTAAATGAGTTTATAATTAATAGGTGAAAATTTTGAACTTATTATAAAACATTTGAGACCTAATTATATATGTACAATTGGTCACTTCGTTAGCTCGCTGAAATAAAAAATGAATTTTTATCAAAAAATAAAAATAAAGAATAAATTGCATGTAGAACTAAATGAATAGAAATGATGAAGTTAGAAAAATAGGTCGCGTTCACAAATGAATGTGTTTTTCACTGAGTATAGAAATTATGGTTTTCAGATTATTATTTAATTAATTATAATTAAATAAATGAAGTTCAAAAATAGAATTAAATTAATTAGTCATCATGAATCTATTGAATATGGAAATTAAATATATTTTATTATAGATTCTTATACGATAAAGTTGTCATGACTTTAATAGAATTAGAATTGGGTGGAGAAAATTATTTAATTAAAAAATTAATTTAGTTAATTTGATTAATTAATTAATATTTATTTTTGACAATAGAAAAAAAATATTAGGTTGATTAAATTATAAAGTGTTGGGCAAAATGTCTAGGACGTACATATAATTGGACTTAATATATGAGAGGCCCAATACTATCTCTCATGAAAATGAAGGGGCAACAACCTTAGTAATTTTTACTAGGTTGTGCCATCCATCCATTTTCAGTTAGACTAGATAGAGTTTTTTATTAAATAAATATTATTTACGTTATACTTATTCAAATGGGGATTGTCCTATCTCTCTCTATAAATAGATGACATTTGTATAGCTATTTACACAAGTTTTTACACATAAGTTTCATATATTGTTATTCTGCTAGAAAATAGTAGGAATTTATTTTCTAATAAAAAATTTTATTTTTTTGGGAATTGTAATTTCTATTAGTTTTGTAACAACCCGATAGTTACGGGTAATAGGAAAGTGTATTATCGGGTCTCTGTTTTCGTAAAACGGATTTGTAAATATTTATTAAAAATATTTACGAAGTTAGTTATATGGTTAATTAGGTTTTAGTTAGGTGAAATAGCTTGAATTAAGAGTAATTAGGTATAAGGACTAGATTGCATATAGAGAGAAAGTTAAATTATAAATTAGAGAAAAGTGAAGGGACTAAATAAGAATTAAACAATAAATTAACAAGTGTTTGGTATTAGAGAAGACATGTGTCAAAATAAAATACATATATTAAATTATATTATATACTTACTCATTATTTAAGTAAATATTATTGTATTATATTATTATAATTAAAGCATAAAAGAAATAAAAGAAATAGAAAAAGAAACAACATTTGAAACGAAATAGAGAAGAAGAAAGAGAGCAAGAAAAGAAGGAGAAAATTAGGGTTTTAAGGTTCAAAGCTCAATTGGTAAGTCAATTTAGTCCATTTTCTTGTAATTTTTATGTTTTTAGAATCCTATTATTAAATACTACTTAACCTATGTTGAAATTTTGGAAAATATTGAATTTCAAGATGTTGTTCATGTTGAATAATTTAAGTTTTGAGATTAAATTGATAGAATTTTAATTTAGAAATGAAAAAGGAATTGAATTGTAAAATAAATTATAAGTTTTGAGTATTAGGGACTAAATTGTAAAAATTTTGAAATTTAGGGATTTGAGTGAAATTATAGAGTTGAATTTAGTCTAAAGTGGAAATTGAATGAAAATATGAAATTATTTTTGAAGAAATAAAGTTAGTCTCGATTTAGGGACTAAATTGGAATTTAGGCAAAAGTTGAATAAAAATTGAAATATTCAATGTGAAATTGTATTGTATTGATGAATTTTAATTGTTTTAATTTCCGTAGCAAACGTTGTACTAGAAAATTCTACTAAGAAAGGAAAAGATAAAGTTAACGAAGAGTAGCTCGAAATTCGGTTTGTATTTCTATAATCCTAATCTAATTATTAATTGTTATATTTTGATTAAACGTTATGGTAAGTAATAAAGGTGAGAATTATTATGTTTTACAATTGAAATGAATTGATTTAGTATGTAATGAATTTATTGAATTTATATTGATTGAATTGATATATATATTGAATATATTAATTATTTGAATTGAAATAAATATTGGTTGTATTTGGAAAGTGAATTGAAACCCTATTAATTATATCGGGCTGAGTCGAATATAGATGGCATGCCTTAGGATTGGAAGAGTTCAAGGATACTTCAACTTCGAGTCGATGAGACCCTGGGTGTCAAATTATTACTTTAGTTAAATTCGATGAGGCATTGGGTACCAATTTACTTCGGCATAGCCGATGAGACACTGGGTGTCAAATTATTACTTGGAATTATCCGATAAGGCACTAGGTGCCAAACTGATGTGTTTTGGTTGGATCCGTGTATCTGTCTGAGTCCGTTCATGTTAATAAGTGTAACGACCCGAATTTTACCGTTACCGAAAAAGTGTATTTTCGGGTCTCCGTTTCTAAAAAATGGATTCGTAAATATTTTTAATAAATATTTACGAAGTCAATTGAGTGGTTAATTAGAGTTTAATTAAGTAAATTTAGTTTAATTAAGAGTAATTAGGAAAAATGACTAAATTGAATAAAGGATGAAAGTTGAATTGTAGATTAAAAGAAAATGAAGAGGACCAAAATGGCAATTATGCCATTTGTCCTAAGTGAGGCGGCATAAACATAAAAATCTGAGATTTTTATGTGTTAAAATATATATTAAATTATTATTATATTATAGTATATTATATTATATATTATATTATATAAATAAGTAAAGAAACATAAGAAACAGAATGAAAGCAAACGAAACAGAGAAGAAACAGGGGAGAAAGAAAGAAAGAAAAAGAAAAAGGAAAATTTGGGTTTCAAGGCTCAAAGTTTAATTTGGTAAGTCAATTAAGTCATTTCTTCTTAAATTTTGATGTTTTAGAAGCTTTGGAACAAGACTTTGATGAAATTAAGTTGATATTTTGAGAGTTTATAGATTTTCAAGTATAGTTCATGTTGAATAAAATAGTGAATTAAGGGTTTAATTGAGTAAATTTCAAGCTAGAATTGATAATAGGATCAAATTGTAAAGTAAGTTATAAGTTTTATGTTGTAGGGACTAAATTGATGAAATTTTGAAATTAGGAAAGTATGCTGGAAATTTAATATTTAAATGAGAGTATGGATGAAATTTTAATAGAAATAAAGTATGAATTAAGATAGAAAAGTAAGTGAATTTAGTTAGAATTAAATTGAAATTAAAGTAAATCAACATTTTGTACTAAGACTATTTTGGACAGCAGCAGTAGTCTAAGTTTGAAAAATCACCAAAATTGTAGAAATTTAATTAGAGGATGAATAAAATATGAAATTAAATATTATTGAGTCTAGTTTCTTATAGAAGAAACGATATAAGCAATTGAATTGTAAATTATGAGATATAATGAATTTTGTGAGACAAGGTCAGAATGAATTCGGTTCCCTGTTCTGACTTTGGAAAATCACCAAAATTGAATAAAAATAATTAGAGGCTTAAAGTTATATGTTTAGAATCCCTAATGAGTCTTTTTTCATTAGAAATCAACGATAATGTTATCCGAATTCTGTACTATGAGATAATTAATTTTTAGTGAAGAAGGACGAAACTGTCAGACAGCAGAATAGGGGTGAATTTAAAGAATAAACTGTACTTAATGGCTAAACCAAAATTCTAAAAATTTTATTGTAAGAAGATTTGTGAGTCTAGTTTCAGGAAAAATTAGCGGATCTTAATTTAGAATTCTATAACTCAAGATATGAATTAGTAATGTATTAATGATTATGAATTGTATTAATTTCAGAGTCAATGTGGTACCGTAAATCTCGCTAAGAAAGGACAAGACAAAGTCAACGGGAGTTAGCTCAAAAATTACGGTTTGTATTTCTATAATCTGAACCTAATACTTAATTGTTGAATTTATTTCTTAATATGTATATTAAGTGTTTTGAAGTAAGAATTATTGTGTTTTGCAAATGAAATGGATTGATATAGTATGTGATGAATTTATTGAATTTATATTGATTGAATTGGCGATATATATATAGATATATATATTGAATATTGAATATATATTGATTATTTGAATTGAATTGAAATATAAATTGTTTGAAAATTTTAAATATGAGATTTGCGATATTTGGATATTTGTTATTGAAAAGTGAATTGAATTGTATTGAATTATGAATTTATGTGATTAATTAAAATGTGTATTGATTAAAAAATTGAAAGTGAATTGAATACCCTATTAATGATGATCGGGCTGAGTCGGATATAGTTGGCATGCCATAGGATTGGAAGTGTTCAGGATTCTTCGACCTCGAGTCGGTGAGACACTGGTGTCACTATTTTTCTTCGGATAGATTCGATGAGGTACTTGGGTACCAACTTTACTTGGCTAGGCCGATGAGACACTGGGTGTCAAATATTGCTTCAACTATCCGATGAGGCACTTGGGTGCCATATTGGTGTGTTTGGTTGGATCCGTGTATCCGCCAAGGTCCGAGTCTTGTTAATAGGGGTAAATAAGTGAAAAGATAAGTCGAGTGAATTTGATTGATTGAGCTATTGGAATGAAATGAGAAATTGAATTGAGAATTGAAATTGAGATATGAGATTGAAAACATGAACCAAAAGGTTCATGAAATGAGTGAAGTTCAAATGGATGATGATTGATGATAGAATGAATTAAAATGGTATATTGTTAAGAAGTAAAGTGTGAAAACAAGTGAATTGTGAATATATTGTATAGAATTTTATACGGTAAGTAAATGAAAAGAATTGAACAAATATGTTATTGTGTTTGTTATATGACTTGTATAGAATTTATATGGTAAGTAATTGAAATTTTATCTATAAAACAAATAAATGAATACTTAAAATTGTTATTGTGATTTTAAGTTTAATTGTTATATTATTAAGTGTTCGGATTATGGAAATACCACTGAGTATACCATACTCAGCGTACGGTTTGTTTCCATGCGCAGGTTTAGTAAAGATAGAACGTTGAATCAGCATCCCAGTTCGATCCCGAATTCATTAAGGCAAAGTGTGTTAATTATTGGTAATGGCATGTACCTAGGATGTTTTATGAGAGTCATTTAGGTTGTAGATATACTCATGAAATGAGTAAATTATGGTTGGCAACGGTATGTAGTATGAATTTGAAATTTACTAAAAATTCGTAGTGATTCTAAATTAGTCCCGAATTGAATTTACTGTTCATATTGGACCGCGAGGGCCCATTAAAGGGACGACATCTTAAAACTAGGATGTGTGTAAATATTTATTTTAATTAATGACCGAAATTGGACTGTACTGACTGGTAATGTCTCGTAACCCTGTTCCGATGACGGTATAGGGTTAGGGGCCGTTACAATAAGGGTTATTGAATAAAATAGTTTTATGATTGATATTGAGTGGTGAATTGAAATATGGTTAGAGACACACGAATTGTGTATTTATGAATTGAATATGAAGGAAAAATATTGTTGTTCAAATGATTTGTGTTCATATTATGAAAAGCTATCTAGGATAGCAAATGATAAGAATTGAATGTGTTATAAATGCTTTATTTACGAATTGATTAATTGTATGACGATGGTTATTATATATTTAATGTGTAAGTTATATAATTATTTTACTTTTAAGCATTCGGATTATAGAAATACCACTGAGTTTATACTTAGCGTACGGTTTGTTTTCTGTGTGCAGGTTAGGTAAAGTTAGATTGCTAATTTAGCATCCATCAATAATCCTGAATTCAAAACGTGGTGATGTATGTTTCTTTTTGTGTCAGCATGTACCTAGGATGTTTTATGCATTTCATTTTGGGAGTGAAGGTAAATAATGTTATAAGATGATATTGGTACTTATATACATGAATATATGTGCTATGTTGTGGTTTAATATGGAATGTTTAAGTTAATGCAAAAGTGAGTAAGATATAGGCAAATTTGGGTTGAAATTGACATGATTTTAGAATTGGCTTGAATGAAGTTTTATTGCATTGTTTTGATAATATATGTGAATTACCTATGAGGGAGCACTGGTTAGGTCATTAGATTGATTGTTTGGCACGTTTTAAAGGTATTTAATTGTATTTTAAGGTGATTGAACAATTGGTTTTTTAGTTGCTTGGTATTCAAGGTTGCAGGGAAGGGTAAACTTGATGTCTAAGGTTCATTTTGAGTCCACACCACCAGAGTCACGAGCGTATGACTGAATCGTGTGAGACACACGGCTAACACATGGACGTGTGATTTGGCCGTGTGCCCCCTGCAACTTAAAATTTTCAAAATAGAATGCTCAAGTATTTTCACACGGACAGAGACACGGGCGTATGTCTTAGCCATGTGAAACATACGGTCTAGCACACGGGCGTGTGGCTGGCCGTGTGTCCTAAGTCAGAGAGTTACACGGGGTTAGACATGGCCTGAGACACGAGCATATCCCATGGCCACATGGTCTTGTGTCTCCTGCACCTAGGAAAAATTTTGAAAATTCTCAAAAAAATTTCGAAGTACTTGATTTATTCCCGATTTGTTTCTAACATGTATTTTGAGCCTTGAGGGCTCAAAAGAGGGACAATATAAATAAATTATGATGTGTATGCTAAATGATTATGTAATATTCGTTTTTTATCTAAAAAGTCTGGTAATACTCTATAACCCAGTTTTGGTGACTGATAAGGGTTAGGGGGTGTTACAAGTTTCTATTGAGAGCGTTACTTTTCTACTGAAAGTAATTAAACCATTTCTTGTTCTGTATTTGGTTTGTGTTGCTCAAGCCCACACTTGACACAATTTGAGGTTCGAGGATAGTGGAGAAGGTTGTTTAGTTGAAAGTCAAAAATGATATAATTCCCTCTCACACAAAGCACAAGTACTTTTTGGGAAAAATTTATTATTATAAATATAAAAAACTGACTCGATTTTCAAAATTTTAATTTTTTGCCATGATTAAAAACAATTTTCTAAACTGGAAATTTCCAACATGGGCTCATGTTCAATTTGAAAATTTTAACCTAATTTGTGAAAACCCAAAATATGCTTTGGGATAAAATTTTAATTTTAATTTTTTTTAAGATTGAACCATGGGAAATTTTTTCCCCAGTTAGAGTTGGCTTATTTTCCTGCTTTAATATTTTTCGAATATTATGAATGTGTGGATGACGATAAATCGAATAGCATGTCCATGCATATACATATGAATAAACATGTCATATGACTTAGGAAGAATGCAACCTATACTTGTCTACATATATTCAAAACTTTGCATTGTTTTAAAAGGTCGAGTAGGAGAAAGACCTTAAACAAAACCTAGAGTCTCCATTAAAAGTCTCTATGTGATAGTATAATAATACTTCAAGTCAATTTTACCCTGATTGTACCCCACAGTAAGTATTATTATGTGGGTTAGCTAGAAAGATTTCCTATTAAAGGACAACTAGTCGTGTATGATACTCACTGAGATCATCCTATGATGACTCAAAATAGAGTACATATTCATGATGGATGTCGAGTCGGTGATTACACACTTAAGATATTCTAGTTAAGTAACTTTCGACGAAGCTCTACTTAAGTTAGAACAATAGCCAAACATGAAGCGGTTATTAATAGGTGTGGGGTCTAATGTGTTTAGGTTCACATATTAATTGGATGAAAGTCATGTTTCTAATAGTTGATTAAGATTACCCCAACAATAACTTAATTTAATGGGTGTGGAAATTATCATTGTAACATACTTACAAATTTTCAAGGTTTAATGTAAGACGCATGTGAATTATGTATGTTGCAAAACTTTTTTTCAAATATTTACTTAATACCAAGGTTTAATATAAGACATGCATCATTGTTAATACATTATGTATGTTGCAAAGCATTTTTTTCCAAATATTTGCTTAATCCAAAGATAATTAATGGATTCACTCTTATGTTTTAGTTTGAAATGACACCAATTCCTTTTCTTAATATCCTTACTGAGAACAAACTAAAAGAAAATAACTATAAGGATTAAAAACGAAATCCCAACATTGTCCTAAGCTATGAGACATAAGTTGGTCTTTGATGCTAGATGCCTTCCAGCTACCCAAGCTAAGGCTAGAACTCGATGGAGAGATTTTGTTGAGATAGCTTGTTGTAATATACTAAAAAGTGTGACTAGTACCCTTCAAAAGCAACTATTCAAGAGGCCAAATTGTCTTGGCTTGATAGTTTGCGATAACTATTTTGATAAATGTCCAGCAAAAACCCAACACTCTGGTCAAATACCACAATACTCTTATGAGCTATTTTGCCGAGGTCGCGGATAATGGGAGTTGGACTAGACTCAAATACAAAAATAGAAATTGTGTTCAAAAGCTTTTCGGAGGGCTTTGTTGATTTTATGGTTGCATTGGCTCAACTACTCAGCAAAAATAAATAAGGTTTAACGCCCCTAAAATTGTGGAAAAAAACATGGTAGAAATTGGCAATTAAATCTGGACACAAATCTGGGCAGCCTCACAAAGATCTATAAATACTGAAGCCACAAAGTTAACTGAGGTATAGCCATTAGTTACTTAACGCAATTTCTTTTCTCTAATTCCTATTAAGATTATCACTAACTTAAGCAACTAGGGTGCGACGGAGTACAAATTTTGGTGTCGTCTAACTTGTCTATGATCTTGCAGTTCACAAAAAGCATTGACCCAACCCACTCTAGCAACCGCGCCATAAGTAGCTCTCAACAATATATATTATTATAATTATAAATTTAAGTAAAAATATTATTATTTCTTATCTGAAATATTCTATTATACTATAATTACATTTAATTTCAATTAAATTTGAAATAATATTGATTTGATTCTTAAACAAAAGGTAAAACTATTCCAATATTATTTACTCCAATCACAAAAGTTGAACACGAGACCTTATTTAAAGAGTATTAAACTATTCACCATTTATTAAAATTAGAAAGGTTTAAAAATCTTGTAAACATCGGAGGTTTTTTTTTTGTCATTTTCTTCTTGAGTGGTACACTTAATTAGTAAATACCTCCTGTTCTAATATTCTTTACTAATAATATTATCTTTGTACTTTAGTGCTAATTAGATATTTTGATAAAACCCTTTTTCTTTTAAATTAATAATAGTTTTAAAATCTAATCAATCAATCTAATCCAACCATGAACCATCCAATCATCATCAGCTTCAAATTTGCAGTTTAGTGGTGTTTATTCAAGCCAGATTACAACATACAATTATATTATATAAGCATATAAAAATAAAGTCTAGCATTTCGTGGGACATGCACAAAAATATGAGATCAATATTAATGAATCTTTATCAGAATGTGGCAAAACTTTATCAATAATTTATTAGGTTGATTTATCATCAAAATTGGACCACACAAAATTAGGTTAGAGGATTGCAATTATGGGCCTAAAAATATAAATTGTGTAAATACGATTGACATAGACATTGTTATTAATATAAAAAAACGTAAATTTGAGTGTGTTAAAACGCTTTATTCTTCAATTTATGGATTAGGAGGGACTATGAACAGTTCTAATCATTGTGTAAAAAAAACTTAGATATGACTAGAACTTATAAAATAAAATATATTACAAAATTATAAAATAAAATGGGTTGGGCTCATATCTTGAATGTAGAAGCTCAAGATTGGCTCGTATTTTAAATAAGTTTAGATATTTTTGCCCAAACCCATTTTTTAAGTCTTGTACTTTCATCTAATTTCAAGTAGACCCTCAACTGATAAATGGATCTAACTATAAATAAAACATTCAAATACCTATAATAAGAATTAATCATTAAATGAATAAAAGATCATATTAATTATTAAAATGCACAATCAGGTTAAAAATCTAAATATATACATACCTAAATTAAAATAAATCTAATAAACTTGACTCATATTTGATAAGACTTAACAACAATAATTATTAAAAAAACATGATTTATACAATACATAACCAAAATTTTAAATCTTTTAACTTATTATTAAGTTGGAGCATCATTTATGTCAAATTATTGATGTTTGGGTTCGGAATGTTATAGGTTGTATTTGTTTCACTGAAAACAATTTTCGAAAAATGGATTAATTTTTGGACAAACTGATATTTTTGGTGTTTGAATGATTTTATGTAAAATATTTCTGTCGCTTGGTAAAGTTTCCCAAAATCATTTTCTAAATGTTATTCTTAGCAAAACAAACAAAAAATAAATATATTTGTTACAAAAATTATAGTAACATTTCTTTTGGCAATCAAAATTTATTTTATAATAATAAATATCATATATAAACTTAATAATAATCAACTTCAAATTAAAACTGAACTTAAATTATATATCTCATATATATTATATAAAAGAAAGCACGAGAGCATATATGAAAACATTAAACTCGAGATGGTTCTTTGAATTTGAAATATTTCTTTAATTGTTAGTCTATAATTCAAGGACTCATTATTAATTTAATTTAACCACATTATATAATAATAATTTAATTTAATTGCCATATTATATACCTCACTATTAAACACATCATACAATAATTTAGTTTAAATTGATTTAGGAAGAAAATATGAATATAACATTTATTTTCTATTGAATTCATTGAGTAAGAAATGTGGAACAATAAGTTATTTTATTTTTTGTTTATTATATATATATATATATATATATGATAGCATACATACATATACACATACACATACACATACACGTATCGATATATAATAATAATAATAATAATAATAATAATAATAATAATAATAATAATAATAATAATAAAATTTTGGAATAATTTTAGTAACAATATTTCTAAACCTGTTCAAAGACATTTGTCACCTATTACATCTTGACACATCAACATGATTTTAATTTCAGTAATCAAATTATTAGTGAAACATTATAAAAATTAAATAGATTCATAAAAATAATGAAGTGCATTTTAATTAATACATACAATTGGCTTGAGTATGTAAACTAGTATTACATATATGAAAGTGAATAATGGCATATTAGAGTTGGAAATGATAAATGAAGCTAAAATGCTTCAACTAAATACTGTATTGATATAATTAAAATAATCATTTTTTTACTATAAAACATCTATTATTAAATATTTATAAAATTTAATATATATTTATTATTAAAATATTAATTTAAATATTTTAATAATATATTAAAATTATTATTTAAAAATTAAAACTATTATTATAAAAATAAAATTACAATATTAAATATAAATAATTAAATATGTACATTTAATAATATCAAACATTATAATATTTCATTTTATATTTTTATATTTTAAAATTAAAATAAAAATTTATTATTAATATAATAATATTAAGTTTCATTTAAGTTAATTTTATATAAAATTTATTCAGATTGAAATTGTTTTTTAGAAAATAAGTTATGTTGTTTTAAAAAATAAGTTAATTTATAGAAAAGAGACTTATTACGTAAATTATTCTCTATTAATTAAACTATTTTCTATGAGATAAATACAAAAACATGAAATAAGTAAATATTTTTATAAAACAAATGCAATATTAAATAAAAAACAAAAGATGAATTTGTTTAGCATGCGCATAGGCCGAAGTCACCAATATTTTTTTCGCCTATAAAAGCCCAAAACTCTTTATTTTCAAGAATACTTGTTGGATCATGTTTTCAAATATGATATCAACTTGTGTAATTGGGTCTGAACTTAATATTCTTTACTCAAGCCCTTACTCATTTAAAAAAATATTTTTGATCATATCTGTTATATATATTTTTTAATAATTTCATTATAGATTATGATTATATTTGTCTTTTTTGATACAACATTTAGAACTACTCATAGTCCCTTCTCAACTCATAAATAAGAGGATAATGTGTTTCAGCACACTCGAATCTAGATTCTCTTACATTGACAACAATGTCCATACCAATCGAGCTAAAACTCAATCTAGTATTTACTATATTTTTCTATTGCTTTATGAAATAATAATGTGTTTCCTTTAGATTGGATTCCTTGCTTTTGAAACCATTGTTTGTGATTTGGTGATAGGAAATTGAAAAAAGGAGAAAATATTCCACTTTGATTGTAAGGCAGACAACAAATGTTCACTGTTAGGCTCCAATCTCTATTAGCTTAAACAACCTTTTCAATACAACACTATTCCCCCAATTTTCATTTAACAATACCAATAGGCAATAGCTTTGGAATAAAGTGACCATTTCAATTACTATATATAGTTTTATATACTAACAATGAATCACATTATTGAATAAATTCAATTTTAATTTTTTAATAATAATATGTTGTTATTATTATAAAATTTAATTAATAAACACAAATTCAAAACTTTTTAAATTTAATAAATTGATTTGTATGGAATCTTTAAAAAAAGAAAACCAATTAATTATAATTGGGTTTTCAGGTGAATATTGTGTTCTATTTTTCTGGGTTCACACCTCACAAGGGATCAAATCAACTATTTCATCTACCACTTGACACTCTTTTGAGACAACTGATGATGAAATAAATGTATGTAACATCATAAATCACATGAATTTGGTATCAACCATACCATATTCCAACTTGTTTTCCAGCCTATGAAATATCTTGTCAAACTACAGCAAACTTATATATATATATATATATATATATATATTCTTAAAATAATTGATTTATTGCTTCATATTAATTTAAAAAGCACTTACTAAAGTAGGCCACAATGAGATGAATCTATTCTTAAATATTAAACTATCTCAAATAAATTAATGTTTAATTAAAATAATAAAATTATAAATAATCATTTTATATTGAAACATAAATGGTTTTTACACAAAATATTAAATTCTCTATTAAATAATTTTGTTTGGAGTATAAATGAATCACAATGTTCAGTTAATAGACAAACTTCTAACTTTTATTTATAATATTTGACAAAATTGAAGTTAATTGCATTTGGGTAACCTCTGATTTTATTAATTTGAAAAATTAAAGTTAATTGATTCTAAACTTTAAAATGTTTTATTTGAGTTTTAAAGAATCAATATTGTTTCTATTAGATTTTTCCGTTAATCTAGCCACTAACTTAGGCATTAAAACAATTTAAATCTCACCTAAAGCATAATTATAAATTTGTATGTATCTACCGCATAAACAACTAGAATCTGACAAATTAAAATGAAGAAATAACCCTATTTTAAATTTTATTAATCATTAAGACATCAAATCTAATAAAGGACAATAAAATAATAAAAAACCAATATTTAATTTATTTTTTTTCTCTCTATGCTTTCATCGATCACCAACTCGCCTGAAGGGATTACCCCTATTCGTGCTAGTGGCCATGTAACACCCCTAACCCGTAACCGTCATCGGATTAAGGTTATGAGGCATTACCAGACAAACAGAACATTTTAGACCAATTCAGAATAATAGATATCACATAACATTAATACATAGGCAATCATCAACAATTCATCTCTTATAATGGTCTACGAGACCTAAAATATACTTTTAAGGACAGTCGGAACTAAACTGAACACATTCATAAATTTCAGAACTCAGAAAATTTTCAATTCTGTTGAGGTCACACGCCCATGTGACCAAGCCATGTGCCTTGCACGGGCACCATACATGCCCATGTGATCCAACCGTGCCATAACAGAGCATACATACTGACTTTCGCCCACGGCCAATAAACACGCCCGTGTGCTATGGCCGTGTGATACTTAGCTAGTTACTGACTTGAGCCCATGGCCATATGACACGCCCATGTGTCTTAACCGTGTGATCTAAAGAGTTACTGTTTTCCATACACGGCCACAAGGCACGCCCGTGTTCCCTGACAGTGTGGCACAATGCAGGCTTGGTTTAAGCCAACTCGCTACCCTTTTTTGGGTCATTCCTACAAGTAATATTTATACCAAACTTTTCAGTCAAATCCATGCTCAAAACATGCTTCATTATAACTAAATCATCATCATTCAACAACATATACAAATCCATACCAAAATACATTAAAAAAATCTTATTACAGCAACATGCCAAAATGCTCATTTCATAGCTCAATTATGGCACATTCTAACTCATGCTTAAACTTACCATTTCCTCAACTTGGCACATTACAAAATGACCATCACATACAAGGCCATATAACCATTACAAGCATACACAACTTTGCATTACAACCCATTTACCAAAACTAAGCACAAACATACCATTTGCTAGCCAACTCTCATGGCATAACATATATACATATCAAAGCTTAAATACATAAACATTCTAGCCTATACATGCCATACTTAAAAATATTTACACTTTCAAAAGTACCAAAATGAGTTCAATAGGATGATGACAATCCTCGACTATCCCCGAGCCTTCAGTAGCTACGATAACTGTAAAATAGACAGAAATCACACAGAGTAAGCTACAAAGAGCTTAGTAAGCCAAATGCAATTGGTTTAACATTTAAATCATATAAAGTAAAAATTAACAACAAGAATTTATAACCATTTCACAGAATAATTCATGAGCCTAACCATGCTCACTTGTTTGTATACATGTCATGTTTCATTTCCATGATTTTATTCATACTTCGCATTCCTTATTTCATAGAAACAGAGTCTTTCATATTCAGAAATTTAATACGATACAAACGTACCTGTACAGATTATACATTTTATATATTCATTCCCATATCTCGTACTCTATCATCAGACGGTTCAGAAACGATACAGACACTCATAAACGGGTACAATGTCAACGTCCCGGACGTGGTCTTACATGTAATTTAGTTTCAATGCCTCTGTCCCAGACAGGGTCTTACTCAAAATCAGATACGATGCCTATGTCCGTCTTACATGTAAATCTCAAATCGAAGCCTGTGTCCTAAACACGGTCTTACACGATATCTCAGATCAATATCAACGTTCTTTTAGAAACGTACAGAGCTTTTCATATACTAGCATGTTATCGAAGTTTACTCAAATTTATTCATCAGGCTCTCAAGGCCGTCCAATACAGATTATAGTTTGTATATGCAGAATTCAGTCAACTTAACACGTAATTGTAATTTGGCTTACCTCGTATGAATTTCGGACGGAAACGAGTCCACTATTCAACTATTTTGGACTTCCCTCGATCTAAGTCCGATTTTCTTTGTTCTTGATCTATTACAATTCAAATTCAACCATTTAATCATTCATTTCATTCAAAATAATCCATGAACACATATTTAGGGTACTTTGCATTTTAACCCATACATTTTCACACTTTGAAAATTTAGTCTATTTTTCACAAAATCACAATTATGCAAAACTCACCAAGACTATAGCTTGGCCGAATATACATAGCTTCCATACAAGCCCAAATAACATATTTAATTCACAATTTAGTCCTTCAAAACCTCATTTTCACAAATTAGCCCAAATAACTCTATTCCATAAAAAATTCAAGAACAAAGTATGATAATCTCATATATATCTTTCATTATCCATATAAAAACATTACAAAGTTCATATAATCATCAATGGCACATTTCATAATCTTCAACAGAAACAGAAATTCAGACATGGGTTTTGAAGAACACGAAGCAACGATCACTGAAATGTAGAAATTATCAAAAACCAAGTCATACACTTACTTATTCAAGCTACCAAGTTGCCAAATATGAAAACCCCATTTTTTTGGCTTTCTTCCTTAGAACATTCGGCCATAAACGATGATAAATGGCCATTCATTCTACTTTGTTTAATTATTATGTATTTAATACATAATTTACTATTTTATCCTTTGTAATATAACTTAGAAATCATTTAATAGTTATCCAAATTTGTCCATAAAAATCCACTATGAATATTAAGGGTATAATTGTCTATCAAGGACCCTTACTTTAAAAGCCAAATCCAAATAACACATTTATCAAATAGCATTCTACTTTAGCATTTTACGCGATTAAATCCCTTTTTCAATATTCAGTACGGAAACTGTTAGAATTAAGTGACCCAAATTCTTATTTAAATAAAATACGATGGAAAATAAAATAAAAGTAAAATCCATATAGAACTAGACTTCTTTTATTTTATTTTAGAATAAGGTTTTAAACCTTATTAAACTCCATCTATTTTATATTGATTAGGATAAGGTGTTTCAATCCTACTAGAATATGGCTTTGCAAGCCTATAAATAGACATAGTCTATTCCTCTTGTATTTGAGTAAAAATTTTTCGACATAGTGAATTTTCTTCTCCTCCGCCTGTGGTTTTTTTCCGAAAGGGTTTCCACGTAAAATTTATGTGTTCTTTATTTTTATTTATTTTATTCTATTTTATTTTTCACAAATTGGTATCGAGCTTAGGGTTATTCATCTCGATCACGGTAATGGCGTCTTTGAAGTATGAAATTTCATTGTTGGATCGCAACACAGATTTGCGTTGTGGCAAATTAAGATGCAAGCGATTCTTGCAGATGGATCTAGAGGATGCCCTGCTAGGATAGATAAGATGCCTTCGACATTAACAGATGAAGAGAAGAAGCGTAAGGATCGAAAGGCATTAACACAATTACATCTGCATTTGTCCAACGAAATTTTGCGAGGATGTGATGAAAGAAAAACCGCATTGCATTATGGAAGAGGCTAGAACAAATATGTATGTCGAAAACTCTAACAAGCAAGTTGCATATGAAGCGGCGTCTTTATGCTCATCGTTTGGAGGAAGGTGCGTGCGTACCGAACACTTAACAAAGTGTTTAAAGAAATTCTCTCAAACTTGGAGGCCATGGAGGTTCAAGATGATAAGGAAGATCTAGGGTTGATTCTACTTTGTTCGTTGCCCCGTCTTATTCAACCTTTAGAGACACGATTTTATATAGCCATGAGTCTCTCACAGTTGATGAGGTTTATGATTCTTTAACCTCGTATGATAAGATGAAGCATCTTGTGGTTAAACCCAACTCTCGGGGAGAGGTCTCATTGTTCGTGGGAGACAAGACCGAATGTTGATGATAATCGTGGTAGAACACAGAATGGAATCCTCGTGGTAAATCTAAGGGTAGATCGAAATCTTCAAACAGAGGTAAAACTTGCAACTTCTGCAAGAAGAAAGGGCACATTAAATCTGAGTGCTATAAGCTACAAAATAAGATTAAAAAGGGAAAACAGCCAGAAAATTCCGGTGAAGCTGATGTTGTAGAAGACTACAGCGATGGTGAACTTCTAGTTGCTTCATCAATGATTCTAAAGTAAGCGAGGAGTGGATACTTGATTCAGTCGCACCTTCCACATGAGTCCCAATCGGGATTGGTTTACAACTTATGAAACGATGATCTCGAAGGTGTTGTTTTGATGGGAAATAATGCTTCATGTAAAATCGCGGTGTTGGAACAATTAAAGTTAAGATGTTTGATGGAGTTGTCGAACACTTAGTGACGTGCGGCATGTTCCGAATTGAAAAGAAATTTAATTTCGTTGAGTACTCTTGATTCAAAAGTGCAGATACACAGTGAAAGTGGGGTTTAAAGATTTCCAAAGGGTCCCTTGTTGTGATGAAAGGGCAAAGAAAGATTGCCAAGTTATATGTTTCTGAGGTTCTCATCATATCGGTGATGCAATTGTCCGCTTCCTCTTCCTTGTCGATGATGATATTACTAAACTTTGGCATATCGCCTAGGGCATATGAGTGAGAATGGCATGGCGTAATTAAGCAAAGAGGACTTCTTAATGGGCAAGGAATTTGCAAACTGAATTTCTGAGCACTGTGTTTTTGGGAAGCAAAAGAGAGTTCGATTCACTAGAGGAATCCATAACACGAAGGAAACATTGAGTATATCCATTCGATCGTGGGGCCAGAGTGCCTTCGAGAGGTGGAGCTAATTATATGCTAACCTTTATTGATGATTTTCCGAAAAAGTTTGGGCGTTCTTCACAAGCGAAAAGCGATGTGTTTTCCACATTTAAGTCTTGGAAAATTATGATTGAAAAAGCAGACGGAAAAGCAGATAAAATACCTCCGCATGCATAATGGCTTAGAGTTACATTACGATGAGTTTAATAGATTGTGCAAGTCGGAAGGATCATGAGACACTTGACGATTCGTCATACTCCACACAAAAACGGCGTTGCGAGCGAATGAACGAACGATCATGGAGAAGGTTCGATGTATGTTGTCAAATGCCAACTTACCAAGTCATTTTGGGCGACGACCTCTCATCGCATGTTTTTGATCAACCGATCTCCATCCGTTGCCATTGAGAAAAAGACTCCACAAGAGGTATGGTCGGTAATCCCGCTAATTATTCGATTTAAAGATTTTGGGTGTCCTGCGTATGCTCATGTTGATAATGGAAAATTGGAACCGAGATCCATTAAATGCGTTTTCTTGGTTATAAAGTGGTGTAAAAGGCTATAAGTTATGGTGTCTGAAAATAGAAAAGTTGTGATTAGCGAGATGTTGTTTTTGATGAAACTGCTATGCTACCTAACTTATCTCTTAAAGACTCTTCCAATAAAGAAAACCAAAAGCGGTGGAGCATCGATTAATACGAATCAACTCCTCAAGCCAAGACAAAAATTGAGAATAGAGTTGCTTCTTCACCGCAATACTCTATCGCCAAAAACAGGACAAGAAGAGAAATTAAACCTCCAAAGAAGTATGCCAAGGTTGATCTAGTTGCTTATGCTTTAAATGTGGCTGAAGATATAGATGCAAATCAAGAGCCATTTAATTATTCGAGGCGATTAGTGTGAAGACTCGAAAAAGTGGATGTTTGCTATGCAAGAGGAGATGGAATCACTCCACAAAAAAGAAACATGGGATCTTGTAAAACTTCCTAAAGGTAAAAAGGTCATTCGTTGTAAATGGGTGTTTAAAAGAAAGAAGGGACTCGGGAGTTGAAGAACCCGGATATAAAGCAAGGCTTGTTGCAAAGGGTTACTGATCAAATTCGAAGTGGACTTCACAGATGTGTTCTCTCCGGTTGTTAAGCATAGTTCGATTCGAGCTTTGCTTGGTATTGTTGCCATGCATGATTTGGAGCTTGAGCGGTTAGATGTAAAAGCGTATTTTGCATGGAGAACTTGAGGAAGATATTTACATGCAACAACCAGAGGGTTTTATAGTCTCGAGAAAAGAGGACTATGTTTGCTTCTTTGAAAAAGTCCCTTTACGGTTTGAAACAGATCACCAAGACAAGGGTACAAGAGGTTTGATTCCTTTATGACTTCTCATGATTTCAAAAGAAGTAGTTTTGACAGTTGTGTCTACTTTAAGAAAAAGCAGTGATGGTTCTTTTGTGTATCTACTTCTTTATGTTGATGACATGTTGATAGCAACAAAAGATAAAGAGAGATAAGAAAGGTTAAAGCCCAACTAAGTGAAGAATTTGAGATGAAAGATTTAGGACCAGAAAGAAGATACTTGGTATGGAGATTCTCGAGATAGAAAAGCAAGTAAATTGTACCTAAGTCGGAAGGGTACATTGAGAAAGTTCTTTGCGAGTTCAATATGCAGAGTGCTAAGCACATTAGTACTCCTTTAGCGACCATTTCGGACTTTCATCGGCCTTATCTCCTCAATCATATAATGAGATTGAGTACATGTCACATGTTCCATACTCTAGTGCAGAGGATCTCTCATGTATGCTATGGTTTGTTCACGTCCGATTTATCATATGCGATCGGTCAGGTTAGCGATACATGGCGAATCTCGGTAAAGAACACCGGAAAGCGATTCGATGGATTTTAAGATACTTACGAGGCACTACTAATGTTTGCTTACAGTTTGGAAGAACTAAAGATGGAGTTATAGGGTATGTTGATGCTGATTTTCTTGGAGACCTTGATAGAAGAAGATCTCTCACGAGTTACGTCTTTACAATCGGAGGTTGTGCAATTAGTTGGAAAGCCACTTTGCAAACTACGATCGCTTTGTCTACCAATGAAGGAGTACATGGCGATTCTTGAGGCTTGTAAAGAAGCTATTTGGTTGAAGGGACTATTTAGTGAACTCAATGAAGACCTTCAAATCAAGACAAGATTTTTGTGACGATCAGTGCCATCTTTCTTACAAAAGATCAAATGTTTCATGAGAGAACAAAACACATTGATATTCGGTATCATTTTGTTCATGATATTATTGCTCGTGGTGATATTGTTGTGAGCAAAATTAGCACTCATGAAAATCCTGCAGATATGATGACTAAGTCACTTCCTATAACCAAGTTTGAGCATTGCTTAGACTTGGTTGGTGTTCATTGTTGAAGTTAAACCCTTAAGGGGTTTTTGGAAGAGGTGAAGAACTTGTTTATTGAAAGTTCGCGATGAAGAACTTGTTCATTGAGAATTTGTGTCAAGGTGGAGATTGTTAGAATTAAGTGACCCAAATTCTTATTTAAATAAAATACGATGGAAAATAAAATAAAAGTAAAATCCATATAGAACTAGACTTCTTTTATTTTATTTTAGAATAAGGTTTTAAACCTTATTAAACTCCATCTATTTTATATTGATTAGGATAAGGTGTTTCAATCCTACTAGAATATGGCTTTGCAAGCCTATAAATAGACATAGTATATTCCTCTTGTATTTGAGTAAAAATTTTTCGACATAGTGAATTTTCTTCTCCTCTGCCCGTGGTTTTTTTCCCGAAAGGGTTTCCACGTAAAATTTATGTGTTCTTTATTTTTATTTATTTTATTCTATTTTATTTTTCACAGAAACAAACAAATTAAATCACAGAAATTTCACAAATGTAAATTCACATATCACAAACACAGAAAATAATATCTTTCAAAATCGGTTACGTGGTCTCGAAACCATTGTTCCAACTAGGGTCTAATCTAGACTGTTATAATTCTCCCCCCTTAGGGATTTTCGTCCCCGAAAATCTTACCATTAAACAAATTCGGATATTGCTGTCTCATAACATCTTCAGACTCTCACGTGGCCTCTTCAACACCGTGTTGATGCCACATCACCTTAACTAATGGAATTTTCTTTTTTCGTAACTTTTTAACCTCACGAGCTAAAATACAGATCGGCTTTTCTTCATAAGTCATATCAAATTGGATTTCAATATCATACGGTGAAATTACATGAGAAGGATCAGATCTGTATCGTCGAAGCATCGATACATGAAACACATTATGTATCTTTTCTAATTCAGATAGTAGCCTCAATCTATAAGCAACTGACCCAACTCGTTCAATGATTTCATACGACCCGATGAACCTCGGACTCAACTTGTTCTTTTTACCAAATCGGAACAGTTTCTTCCACGGAGATACTTTCAGAAACACTTTATCACCGATCTCAAATTAGATATTTTTTTGTTTTAAATCCGCATAAGATTTCTGACGATCAGAGACGGCTTTCAGACTATCTCGGATTACTTTCACTTTCAGTTCTGTTTCTTTTATCAAATCAATACCGTAAATCTTATTCTCACTGAGCTCAGACCAATATAACGAAGTTCTACACTTTCTACCGTATAAAGCTTCATACGGTGCCATTTTTATGCTTGACTGAAAATTGTTATTATAAGCAAATTCAGTCAAAGGTAGATACTGATCCCACGTACCTTTAAACTCAAGAATGCAACATCTCAACATATCCTCGAGTATCTGAATAATCCGTTCAGATTAACCATCTATTTGCAAATGAAAAGCAGTGCTGAAGTGTAATTTTGTGCCCAAAGCCTCTTGCAATTTCTTTTAGAAACGTGAAGTGAATCGTGGATCTCTCCCAGACACAATAGATATAGGCACACCATGCAATCTCACGATATTCGAAATATATAACTCAGCTAATTTATCGACTGAGTAATCAGATCGAATCTGAATAAAATGAGATGATTTCGTCAAACAATCAACTACAACCCAAATTGTATCTTTCTTTCTCTAAGATAGGGGCAAACCCGAAACAAAATCCATAGTTATTCGATCCCACTTCCACTTAGGAATCATAATCGGTTGTAACAAACCAGGTGGCACCTGATGCTCAGCTTTAACTTGTTGATAGATTAAACATCTTGAAACAAAGTCAGAAATATCTCTTTTTATTCCCGGCCACTAGTATAGTTGTTTCAAATCATTATACATTTTCGTACTTTCCGGATGTACAGACAATCTACTATTATGAGCTTCACTCAAAATCGTCCGAATTAACTCCGGATTTCTCGAAACACAAAGTCTATTTTAAAATCTCAAACAATCATCAATATCAACTCGGAATTCATTATCACACTGAGCTCGTTTTGCTATTAATTCATTATCAGACTTCTGAGCCTCGCAGATCTGTTGTATAAACAAGGGTTTTGCTTTCAGTGCGGCACAAAACAAGATATCATCAGATAGAACTAAATTAGCATTCATTGTAAGCAAAGCAAATAAAGATTTTTGACTCAAAGCATCAGCAACAACATTTACTTTTCCCGGGTGATAATCAATAACAAGTTCATAATCTTTTAATAATTCTAACTATCTCCTTTATCGCAGATACAAATCTTTTTGCGTAATTAAATACTTCAGACTTTTATGATCAGAAAACACGTGACATTTCTCACCAAACAGATAGTGACGCTAGATTTTCAAGGTAAACACAATAGCAGCTAACTCGAGGTCGTGAGTCGGATAATTTTTTTTATGCGGCTTTAGTTGTCTCGAGGCATAAGCTATAACTTTTCCTTCTTGCATTAGAACAGAACCGAGTCTATTCAACGAAGCATCACTGTAAACAATGAATTCTTTACCTGATTCAGGTTGCACAAGTATGGGAGCTTTAGTTAACAGAGCTTTTAATCGATCAAAACTTTTCTGACATTTCTCAGACCATTCAAATTTCACATCTTTCTGAAGTAACTTTGTCAACGGAGTTGCTATCACAGAGAAACCTTTTACTAATCTTCTATAGTAACCAGCAAGTCCCAAAAAACTGCGGACTTCAGAAATATTCCTTGGAGGTTTCCAATCCAGAATAGCTAAAATTTTGCTCGGATCAACTCGGATACCGAAGGCTGATACAATATGACCTAGGAAACCAACTTCTCGCAACCAAAATTCACATTTACTAAACTTTGTATACAACTGTTTATCTCGTAGAGTCTGTAGCACTATTCTCAAATGTTCGGTATGTTCAGATTCATCATGTGAACAAATCAATATGTCATTAATGAATACCACAAAAAATTGATCTAAATACGGTCTGAAAATTCTATTCATCAAATCTATAATTATAGCAGGTGCATTAGTCAATCCGAAAGGCATAACTAAAAATTAATAATGGTTGTACCTCATTCTGAAAGCAGTTTTCGGAATGTTAGAGTCCTTTACTCGCAACTGATATTAATCTGATCTCAGATCTATCTTTAAAAACACAGTAGCACCTTTCAACTGATTGAATAAGTCATCAATTCTGGGCAGAGGATATTTGTTCTTTATAGTCACTTTGTTAAGCTAACGGTAATCAATACACATTCTCATTGTGCCATCTTTCTTTTTCACAAACAGAACAGGAGCCCTATGGTGAAAAGCTCAGTCTAGCAAATCCTCGATCGGTCAATTCTTGCAACTGAGATTTTAATTTCTTTAACTCGATCGGAGTCATTTTATACGGAGCTATCAAAATCGAAGTAGTACCAGGTACTAATTCAATACCAAACTCGACTTCTCGAATCGGAGGCAAACCCGATAATTCTTCAAGAAACACATCAGAGAATTCACAGACAACAGGTACTGATTCGACTTTCGACTCTAACACATAAGTTAAATAAGCTTCACAGCCTTTCTTCACATATTTCTGTGCTTTCATTGCAGATATCACATCTGCTAGTCTATTTAGATCACTAGACTCAATTCGAATTATCTCATCATTCTTACACCTTAAATCAATAACTTTTTGTTTGCAATTCACAATAGCATCGTGCAAAGTTAACTAGTCCATTCTCAGAATTATATCAAATTCATCGAAAGGAAGAAGCATCAGATCAGCAGGAACACAAATATCTCGAATCAATAACGGGCAATTCTTGCAGACTTTATCAACCAAGACATTTTTGCCTAAGGGGTTAGATACTTTAATTACGAATTCAGTAGACTCTACAAGTAAAGTCTTACTGTGCACTAAATTCATACAGATATAAGAATACATTGATCCAGGGTCTATCAATGCAATCACAGAAGTATCATAAAGAGTAAAAGTACCAGTAATCACATCTGGAGATGAGGCTTCCTCACGAGACCGGATAGCATAGGCTCTAGCAGGTGCTCTGGCCTCAGATCTAACAATAGTATCCTAGTAGCTCTTTAACCACCACTTGTATTTCCCGTATTTCTGGAAGGTCTACCTCTAACTAAGGTGTTACTCGGTCTTGGATTCTGTACATTCTCTTGCTCAGCAGGTTTAGAACAATTTCTTACAAAATGGTCCAGATATCCACATCAGAAACAGGCTCGGTCATTCAATCTACAATTTTCCGGATGTCTTTTACCATAGTGTTTACATTCAGGTTTCTCAGATCGGACATTCCCGACACTTGCAACAGAAATAGCAGGAGCTCTGAAATTCGAATGCGATCTAGCTCGATCTCAGTTCGAATGTCCTACATCAGCATTTAAACGGCTATGATCATCTCAGAATTTCTTTGACACGGACTGAAATGATCTACTCGAAGATCTCTTTCTAACATCTCTAACTTCAGAATTAGCTTTTCTTTTCTCTTTACTTAATTCTTCAGCTTTACAAGCTCGCTCAACGAGCATTACCATTTCTTTAATCTCCAAAATCCCAACTAACAGATGGATATCTTCGTCTAGTCCATCTTCAAACCTTTTGCACATTATTGCTTCATTTGATACACATTTTTGAGCATACTGACTCAATCTCACAAATTCACGTTAGTATTCAGCAATAGACATACGACCTTGTTTAAGCTCGAAAAACTCTTTATGTTTCTGATCAATGAGTCTCTGACTAATATATTTATTCCGAAATTCAGCTTGAAAGAAATCCCAAGTAACCCATTCACTCGGAACCACAAATATTAAAGTTTTCCACCAATAGTACGCCGTATCTCTCAGAAGTGAAATGGCACATTTTACACATTCCTTAGAATTCAGAGACATTTCATCAAATACTCCTATTGTATTCTCTAACCAGAATTCAGCTCTTTCAGCATCATCATTCGTTGTAGCTCGGAACTTTTCAACCTCATACTTTCTAATCTTATCAACTGGTGGTTTACTCAACTGTACCGGATTCACTCGTGGCATATCAAAAGTTTGAGGATGATTAACTAGGGGTGGAGGTTGTTGTACAGCCGGATTGGTTCTAATGTATTGGGTGAACCATTCATTCATCATCTAATAGAAGACTTGTTTAGCCTCATCATCACGGCTACTCGTAGCCGGTCGAGAATCAACTTAAACCGTCCCTTGCGTAGGAGTAGGCTCATTGCTTTCCATATCGTCAGCTACAACTCTATCATGATTCATTTACTATATAAAAACACATTTCAATGTCAGGATTCATTACACTATCGCAGTTTCAGATATATGACATGTATAGCTAGACTCACATACGCTATGGTAGTTCTAAAACCGACTAAACCATAGCTCTGATACCAATAAAATGTAACACTTCTAACCCGTAACCGTCATCGAATTAAGGTTATGAGACATTACCAGACAAACAAAACATTTCAAACCAATTCAGAATAACAGATATCACATAACATTAATACATAGACAATCATCAACAATTCATCTCTTATAATGGTCTACGAGACCTAAAATATACTTTTAAGGACAGTCAGACCTAAACCGAACACATTCATAAATTTCAGAACTTAAAAAATTTTTAATTTTGTTGAGGTCACACGTCCGTCTGACCAGGCCGTATGGCTTGCACGGGTACCAGACATGCCCATGTGATCCAACTATGCCATAACAGAGCATACATATTGGCTTTAGCCCACAGCTAATAGACACGCCCGTGTGCTATGGCCGTGTGATACTTAGCTAGTTACTGACTTGAGCCCATGGCCATATGACACGCCCATGTGTCTTAACCGTGTGATCTAAAGAGGTTACTGTTTTCCATACACGGCCACAAGGCACGCCCGTGTTCCCTGACAGTATGGCACAATGCAGGCTTGGTTTAAGCCAACTCGCTACCCTTTTTTGGGTCATTCCTACAAGTAATATTTATACCAAACTTTTCAGTCAAATCCATGCTCAAAACATGCTTCATTATAACTAAATCATCATCATTCAACAACATATACAAATCCATACCAAAATACATTAAAAAAATCTTATTACAGCAACATGCCAAAATGCTCATTTCATAACTCAATTATGGCACATTCTAACTCATGCTTAAACTTACCATTTCCTCAACTTGGCACGTTACAAAATGACCATCACATACAAGGCCATATAACCATTACAAGCATACACAACTTTGCATTACAACCCATTTACCAAAACTAAGCACAAACATACCATTTGCTAGCCAACTCTCATGGCATAACATATATACATATCAAAGCTTAAATACATAAACATTCTAGCCTATACATGCCATACTTAAAAATATTTACACTTTCAAAAGTACCAAAATGAGTTCAATAGGATGATGACAATCCTCGACTATCCCCGAGCCTTCAAAGAGCTACGATAACTGTAAAATAGATGAAATCACACGAGTAAGCTACAAAGAGCTTAGTAAGCCAAATGCAATTGGTTTAACATTTAAATCATATAAAGTAAAATTAACAGCAAGAATTTATAACCATTTCACAGAATAATTCATGAGCCTAACCATGCTCACTTGTTTGTATACATGTCATGTTTCATTTCCATGATTTTATTCATACTTCGCATTCCTTATTTCATAGAAACAGAGTCTTTCATATTCAGAAATTTAATACGATACAAACGTACCTGTACAGATTATACATTTTATATATTCATTCCCATATCTCGTACTCTATCATCAGACGGTTCAGAAATGATACAGACACTCATAAACGGGTACAATGTCAACGTCCCGGACGTGGTCTTACATGTAATTTAGTTTCAATGCCTCTGTCCCAGACAGGGTCTTACTCAAAATCAGATACGATGCCTATGTCCGTCTTACATGTAAATCTCAAATCGAGGCCTGTGTCCTAAACACGGTCTTACACGATATCTCAGATTAATATCAACGTTCTTTTAGAAACGTATAGAGCTTTTCATATACTAGCATGTTATCGAAATTTACTCGAATTTATTCATCAGGCTCTCAAGGTCGTCCAATACAGATTTCAGTTTGTATATGCAGAATTTAGTTAACTTAACACGTAATTGTAATTTGACTTACCTCGTACGAATTTCGGACGGAAACGAGTCGACTATTCAACTATTTTAGACTTCCCTCGATTTAAGTCCGATTTTCTTTGTTCTTGATCTATTATAATTCAAATTCAACCATTCAATCATTCATTTCATTCAAAATAATCCATGAACACATATTTAGAGCACTTTGCATTTTAACCCATACTTTTTCACACTTTGACAATTTAGTCCATTTTTCACAAAATCACAATTATGCAAAATTCACCAAGACTATAGCTTGGCCGAATATACATAGCTTCCATGCAAACCCAAAGAACATATTTAATTCACAATTTAGTCCTTCAAAACCTCATTTTCACAAATTAGCCCAAATAACTCTATTCCATAAAAAATTCAAGAACAAAGTATGATAATCTCACATATATCTTTCATAATCCATATAAAAACATTATAAAGTTCATATAATCATCAATGAAACATTTCATAATCTTCAACAGAAACAGAAATTCAGACATGGGTTGTGAAAAACACGAAGCAACGATCACTGAAATGTAGAAATTATCAAAAACCTAGTCAAAACACTTACCTATTCAAGCTACCAAGTTGCTGAATATGAAAACCCCATTTTTTGGCTTTCTTCCTTAGAAAATTCGACCATAAAAGATGATAAATGGCCATCCATTCCACTTTGTTTAATTATTATGTATTTAATACATAATTTACTCTTTTATCCTTTGTAATATAACTTAGAAATCATTTAATAGTTATCCAAATTTGTCCATAAAAATCCACTATGAATATTAAGGGTATAATTGCCTAGTAAGGACCCTTACTTTAAAAGCCAAATCAAAATAACACCTTTATCAAATAGCATGTTGCTTTAGCATTTTACGCGATTAAATCCCTTTTTCAATATTCAGTACAGAAACAAACAAATTAAATCACAGAAATTTCACAGATGTAAATTCACCTATCACATACACAGAAAATAATATTTTTCAGAATAGGTTACGTGGTCTCAAAACCACTGTTTCGACTAGGGTCTAATCCAGACTATTACAGGCCAAGCCACCAAAAAGGTACGTCTTTGGGAGGAAGATGAGCTTTCTGATTTGGAGAATGTTCTGATAAATGAAGGGAAAAATACTAATGTCTTTTTCAAGGATATATTGATGGGTGGTGTTCGACAGGGGGAGAATGAAAAGGCTAATAAAGAGGACAATATAGCTTTAGATGAGAGGGATGTGATCTTTGGAGAAGTTGATGGCATTCCATCTATTCATTTCTCAAAGAAAGTTTATGATTTGATTGAAAGGAGCATGGCTAACGCAATAATTATCATGTTATTAGTAATGAAAATTAGCTTCAATGCATTGTCAAGAAAGCTTTATGCCCTATGGAAACCATCTCAAACTATAGAACTGATGGATTTAGAGAATGATATTATTTGGTTGGATTAAAGTTAAAAGAAGATCATGAAAAGGTGTTTTCTGAAGTACCTTGGGTTATTTTTGGCTAATATTTAACCATGGATGACTTTTTTACGAGATAGGAGTTTCCCTACTGAGTTGTTGTTTGGATCCATATTTCTGGATTATCGAGTGCTATGTATAAAAGGAGTATAATGAAAGTGGTGGACAAATGTATTAGAGTTATCAAGATTTATTATAATACCAATGTTAAGTCTCAAGGTAGATTTGTCAGAATGTCTGTGTTGGTTGAATTACGATGTCCCATTATTTCTAAAATTTGGATTGAGGGCCATATTCAAAGAATTGTATGAAGATCTGCTGAATGTTTGTTTCTTATGCGGTTATTACGGGCATTTCAAGGATGGATGTCCTAAGATATAGAGATATGGGGAGGAAGAGAAGGTTGTTGATAACAAACCATCACCAACGAAAATGAGGAAAAAAGTGGAGGAGGAGGCATGTGGGGACTGGATGTTAGTTTAGCGATGATTTAGAAGGAACTTTTATGAGGCTAAAGATTTTAAAGTTGATATTTCGGGTAATAATACAAAAGATCATGATTTGAGCTGATTACATATTTGCATGAGAATAATGAAGTGGATCCACCTAGAGATGGCAATTTTCTTGTTGGCTAGGGGTCTAATGATACAAGGGCAATTAATGGCTTAAAGGCATTGACTGAGTCTTTCTAGTTCAAAAGAAATGCAAATAGTAGGGGAATGAAGCCTTTGCGCCCAAACCTAGAAGATGATAACTTTAGGATATAGAGTTATTTTATTATTCTTAAGCTTATATTTCAATCAAGTTAAAAGTGATTTAGAGTATTTTTGTAATTCTTTTAGTTATGTTTATGTTAAGTAGTTAACTTTTAAAGTTTTTATTTTAATAATATATTTTTGCCAAATTAGACACTGAAAATATGAAATTTTATTCTCGAAAATGGCTAATAAAACATTGGAAAGGTGGAGAAAAGAATATGCTAAATTTTGACATTTGAAGCCCCAATGCTATAGCAATCCCACAATGTTGAGCTTGAAGGGAACAGATTAGAAAGCTTATACTTAAAGAGTGCTATATCAGCTTTTGGCCTTAAACCATCTCTTAAGCAAATACTAATAATGACCAAGAATTAAAAAGAATATGGTATGCAAAATTGTAAAGGCCCAAACACTACCAAGATGACAAAAATAGAATATGAAAGGGAGTTGACCTAGTCCACAATCTTTTAGGGGATATAAATATCACACTTTGAGGAAAAAAAAAAAGGGGGAGTCATCGGGTACAAGAAAAGAATAGAAAATTTTAGTGGAAGAAAGTGGGAAAAGAAAAAGATAAGAGGAGGGATAGAAAATTTTAGTGGAAGAAAGCGAGAAAAGAAAAAGATAAGAGGAGGAAGAACAAGAGACGAACGACTTGTGGAGAACCCCCTAAACTTTGGCTCAACATCTCTTCGCCTTTCTCTTTACCTTCTATTCTATTTTTCTACTATTTGGAATTATAATTGAATTTTGTTTGATTGTTTTTAGTTTGATAATTATGAACTAAACATTTTTAGCTAGAATGATATGGAATCCTAATATGAGATTATTGGTACTTTGCTAAAGATGTTTGATGAAATATGATGCTTATTTATTCAAATGATTTTAATTGTTAGTGCTTGTTATTGCTCGAACATTAGTAGGTAATTGAGTTAGTTGCTAAATCTAAAATTGTTGTGATTAATGGATATAAAACTTGAATGGTGCATGTTTAATTTCCTTGATGTTAAATTTGTAACGTATAAACATATATTGTTACCATGCATAATCTTGTAGGAATGGTGTTTGCAACTGTGATCTTGGTATTAACTTGGCATATACATATGTTAAATTAATTAAAAGATCGAACGTATGACTTCGAGAGAAGCTTATAACTTGTTGATTTTGGATTAATAAACTATCGTATTGTCACAACATTGCTACAACATCGCTACCAATAGTTGCATATTAGGGGAAAATAGTTATTTTGGTTCTTGATTACATTGCTATTAATTTGTGTTACTATGTTTAAGTTGCTTCATATATTTAATTAAATCCAATCAAATTTTTTACTTTCCAAATTGTCATTTGTTAATTTTGCAATTATTGTTTTAAAATCAATTATAACTCTAGTATTTACTACTATATTACTTGTAAACGACTGTGTATACTTGCACATCATAAGAAAATTTGCGACAAAAAGCATGCCTAAAATTTGAAGGGTGTTGTGGCTTATCAGATTCTTTTGTTTGAACGCTATTGATGCAAAGAAGTAAAACAATTTGCCATTAATGGACTAAAACCCTCTCACTTTACTCAATGAAGCATCTATGAATGTCTCGCTTGATAAGGGGAATTCTATAGTGTGTATGGTGGAGAATGTTGATTCAAATGTGGGGATTAGTAGTAAGATTATAGAGGATGGTGGATATCTGTTACTTCATCACACGGGCTCATCTATAATTCCCTCGGATATATCACTACATGGTAGTTGTTTTGGTTCGAGGAACTTTTAGGCGACGAGATGCATGCACAAGGTGGTATGTCAGTTCCGATCAATGAGGTGGTCAAGAGCAGTACTTATAGGCTCTAATCTATAGCTAGTGATGGTAGTAACCTCATGATCGAGGAGGAGTACAAAAACAAAAGTAATGGTGATGAGAAATTAGGGATGGATAACTGTTAATTTGAGATGCAATTTTATTTTCCCCTCTATATTTGTATCCTTTATGAATATGTTTGTTCTTAGAAATTTCACCTAAAATTGTTAAGGGCTTAGGGGGAAGCACTCGCATGAGCGAGAGTAGATGAAGCAGAAGTGAGAATGTCGACTTGAGTAACGCAAACATTAGTGAGAATCCAATGCCCAGAAAACCCAATGGTTTCTCTGCAAGGTTCGTCCACGGAGGGTGAGTCAAGCCTTAAGATCAGGCTAAAAGATGTAGTTGATGGACAACAGGTGAATATTTCTATACTACCCCTTGTTGGTCCCGAGGGACGGATAAGGCTAGGTTAGCTGAAAGATGGTTATCGGTTCAAGGACACAAGGTGACCCTACTTTTTTAGGGTAAGAAGGGGTAGAGAAAATGCCCCGAGCTAATGTTCAAATACTAGACGCTACGATGCTAAAGAAATACATGCTATACTCCCAAGAAAAGCTTGAACGACCTTCAACTAAAGGGTACCTGTACCCGAAACCTACACAGGTGGGTAGGTAGAGAATACCTAGGGTACAAGACAACTCTCTCGAAGGAACTCGGCAAAATAGCCCCGTAACTTCAAGAGAAGGGGTGCTTCCTTATAAAGGGGATCATAGTGACCAGGCCCAGAAAACTATTTACCAAAAACATAAGTCTCCGCAAAGTCGTGAGACTATGTATGGGGGTTGACACTTGCCCAGTGCCGGAAGGTCAATGAAGTTGGTGACCTAATGACAAGAGAGCAGGCGATCGAAGCCCCGATGAACGATGGCCGTAACTACAATGGTCCTAAGGTAGCGAAATTCCTTGTTGGGTATGTTTTGACCTGCACAAAAGGATAATATTAGATTCCACTTCATTGTTAAGGAATATGCTAGAGAACATGACCCTACTATTTTGAATTTGGTTGAAACTTAGATTAGTGGAAAAGCTGCAAACAAGGTGATTAGTCAGATTGGTTTTCCCAATTTCCATAGAGTTGAAGTGAACGATTTAACTGAAAGTATAAGGGTGTGTTGGAAGGATACAGTGAATATAGAGATTTTATTTAACTACTCGCAATTTATTAATTTTCATGTCAGTGCGGATAACGCCAGCTCTTTCCTTTTCACTGCGGTATATGACAGTCCTCGAGCTGTGAAAAGGCATGTTTTGTGGGATTGTTTGAAGGTTATTGATAGTAATGTCTCTATTCCATGAGTTTTAGTGGGTGATTTTAATTATTTTTTGTTTGCAAAGGAAAAGAATGGTGGGTCAAGTAAAAGGGGTGTAAAAGGTTTCTAGATTTTTTCTTTGTTTATGCTTTGAGAGATTTGACATTTGTTGGCTTTAAGTTTCCATGGAATAGGGGTGCTACCTTTGAAAGACTAGATTGAGCTATTTGCAATGACAAATGGGAAGTGGCTTTTCTAGATACACTTGTTACTTACTTGCCAAAGTTAAAGTTTGATCATCGTCCCCTCTTTATTAATTTAGTGGTGTATAAAGGAAAGAATTCGCGTCCTTCTAAGTTCTTTTCGGTTGGTTATCCCATAGTTCTTTCACTGATCTTGTTAAGGAGCATTAGGAAAGACATGATAATACTTTTAATGCTACTCAAACTTTGTTGAAGTTGTGAGAACTTGGAATAAAGAGGTTTTCGGTAATATTTTTGAACAAAAAAATAAGCTTATTACGCAGATCCTAGGGGTACAAAAATCTATGAAAGTTAAGGATTTATGTTAAGCTTCATAAGTTAGATGCGAAGTTATGTGCTCAATTAGAGCATATCCTTGATCAAGAAGAACTTCTATGAAAGTAGAAGTCTAGATGATCATAACACGAAATTCTTCCATAGTAAAATTGTGACTAAGAGAAGAGCCAATTGTATCTCAACACTCAAGGATAACGATGACAATTGGTGTTTATGTACATAATGCATAAACAATTTGAATCTGACACATTAAAAAAAAAAGAAATAATCTTTCTTAAAATTTTATTAATCATTTCTACTTTTTAAAACATAAAATCTAATAAGTTGATTATTTAATAAGCATATACATTTTTACAATTTGGTCTTCGTATTTTAAATGTACCCTTTCTCAGATCATTGATGATTAAGCTTACGCGAAAACCTAATTGATACAATATTGATACTTCAATGACTAATTTAAAATTTGTTTAACAGCTCGAAGACGTTTAATGCAATTAACCCATAAAATCATGTAAATTGAACTGTTAGTAGGAAATCGCATGCTTATAATCAGAAGCAATTACCTATTACTAGGATCAGCATGTCAATTTTGATCAGAAGGTAAAGGATGTGCCAGGTGGACATTCATGTTTAGCTGCCTTTTTCTTACAAGCCATTCATGTCCAGCTACATGCAAAAGCCACTTACATGGCTTTTGAGTGATGAATAGTGGAAACTAATGGGGAATATGAAGCAATGGCATACACAATAGAATATAGAGTGAAAAAATTATGATTTATTATTTTAATTAAATTTAGAATTGAGTAAAGTAATATTTTTAAAGGGAATATTATTTTTAGAAATTTAGTTAAAAAACATTGAAGTGGGATATGAGAAAATCTTTTCAATCAATCGCTTTCTCTTATCTCTTTATTTCATATTTCTCAAAAGTCATAGCTTTCAAACTGCATCACTCAGTGGCTCACGAGATACCTCTGAAGACCCTGTCTTTGAATTCATATTTCTGCTGCTAAACTACAACGCCCCCGTGAAATTTCACCTCTCTCCTTTTTCTTTTCTTTTCTCTGGAAACAATCTGCATTTCCCATGAAATTTGCTGCTTCTTTTTTAATTTTGCCATGAAACCAAACAAAACCATGGCATGAATGATGAAACCCCATACTAACTTTCTCTACTTGTTAGTCGTTTATATGCATCTCATTGCCCTCCCATGAAAATTTTCTTTTTCCTTTCCTCCAATGTTCTGGGAAAATGGAAACTTGTTGTTTGGGAAATGAAAACTCTTTTTCATGAAAACCATTTCCTCTTTTTCATTCTTCTACCAAACCCATGTTTTTGAATCAGTTCATGCACTTCCTGAAATCAATGCACACATTCAGAAGGAAAATACCTTTTGATTGTTTGTTTTTGGACTGAATAAAACTTTCCCAGAAAAAAAAAAAAAAGGTTCCTCATAACTGTATCAACATAAAAAAAGAGAGAGGATAAAACAAGAAAGAAAAAAGAGGCCTTGGAAAATCTTCAAATGGGAACCTCATGTTTCCATGCATTTCGCCTTCGAAAATCAAGGAGCAAACATTTACAACTCCCTTCTTCATCAAGGTCACGTTTGAGTGATATGGAGAATATGGAAAAGAAGAGATTTGACAGCTTGGAGTCATGGTCCATGATTTTAGACTCTGAGAACGTGGAGACATGGGAGGTTTCAAAGGAGGATCAAGAAGAGTGGACTGCTGACCTTTCTCAGTTGTTTATAGGTAACAAATTTGCCTCTGGAGCTCACAGTAGGATTTATCGTGGGATTTACAAGCAGAGAGCTGTTGCTGTTAAAATGGTGAGGATCCCTAACCAAAAGGAGGAGACTAGGACCAAACTTGAGCAGCAGTTCAAGTCTGAAGTTGCTTTGCTCTCACGCCTTTTTCACCCAAATATTGTTCAGGTAACACTTGGCAAACATGTTCTTCTTCCTGGATTTTTGATGATCAAATGGATTACAATTCCTTGATTGATTCTTTCAATTTCCGAGTCTAGAACTTGTCTAGTTGTTTATTTGAACATAAACTTCTAATGAATTTTTCTCATGTAAGAGATGGTCTCAACTTTAGCTTAGCTTACATTGCCTTTGGGAATGTATTGGTACTTTATATTTACAAGCTTAACATAGGGTCCTTGATGGCAGATCACTTAACAAATCCTTACTTATCTATTTTTTTATTTTTGCTGTTAATATCATAGGCAGTTGTACCTTTTTTTTTTCTTTTTACTTCTTTAGAATAGTATGAGGGGAAGATAGGTTAATCCTTTCCTCTTTATCTTTGGTTAAATGGATCAAAAGTAGAGGTTTTTGTTGCTAAAGTTTGTGTCTTCTACAGTTTATTGCTGCTTGTAAGAAGCCACCTGTCTACTGTATCATCACAGAATACATGTCACAAGGGACTCTGAGGATGTACTTGAACAAGAAAGAGCCGTACTCGCTATCAACCGAGACGATACTGAGGTTAGCACTAGACATATCCCGTGGAATGGAGTATCTTCATTCACAAGGTGTGATACACAGAGACCTCAAGTCGAATAATCTGCTTCTAAATGATGAAATGCGGGTTAAGGTGGCGGATTTCGGTACATCATGTCTGGAAACGCAGTGCCGAGAAACTAAAGGAAACATGGGAACTTACCGCTGGATGGCTCCGGAGATGATAAAAGAGAAACCTTATACTAGGAAAGTCGATGTGTACAGCTTTGGGATTGTATTATGGGAGCTTACAACAGCTTTGCTTCCTTTCCAAGGAAAGACCCCTGTGCAGGCTGCATTTGCTGTGGCTGAAAAGGTTAGATATCCGTGAAAGATTCGAATTTTCTTCAGTTCTTTTAGATAACTCTGTCTGGATTTATTGCATTTACTTTCATTCATTCCAAACCATGTTTTTATCACCATAAGATTTAGAGCCAAGTTGAGAAATAATGATCCTTCCAGCTGAAGCAACTAGTTTTATGGATTGAGTTGAGATGATTTAACTTATTGCTTCTTAGGTTTTTTATGTTCAAGTATTTTCCTTTTCTTTCATCTCTATTGAATCAATGAGATGCTATAGAAAAGAATTGAAAAAGATCTGCATTACATCTTCTTCACTATTTAGTCATTGATGATCACACTTTTCATGGTAGCTCCTTCTGGTATCATAGATTTCATGTATGGAATCATTCTTGTTTCTTAAGACAACGATCTGTTTCTACATTGGTTGCCTCCTTAGGCACTATGAGAAATGTAAATAACAGCAGGCTGAGATGAACCCTATCAATTGTTAAGTTGCTGATTGCTTTCAGAATGCGAGAGCTTTCACTGAGAACCTATGTTACTCCCAATGTATCTACATTATCGAACTCCTCAATGAAACATATGCATATGCTATGCACATATCAATGCCTATTATGCAGTGCCTCTATGGCATATATGGAGTAAATGTATGCTACACAAGCTCATACATTCTCTGTTATGGTTTTCTTATTATGATGCAGTTTCTAACTTTTAACATTATTGGCAGAACGAACGACCTCCACTACCGGAGAGTTGTCAGCCAGCACTGGCGCACCTCATAAAGCGCTGCTGGGCAGCAAACCCTGCAAAGCGGCCGGACTTCAGCGACATTGTTTCCGCCTTGGAAAAATACGACGAATGTGTTAAGGAAGGCCTTCCATTAACTTCCCACTCCGGACTTGTCAACCGAAATGTCCTCCAACGGTTAAAGGGATGTGTATCTATGAGCTCATCTATACCTGTACATGCCTGACTCTTATATATATATAAAAAAAAAAAAAAAAGAAGAAGAAGAAGAAGAAGAAAAGGTAATTTTCTTGGTCATTCTCTCTTCAAGGTCAAGATTACATAATAATTTGTACATTTTTCTTTTAATTATCCAAGCCATGGTGGGTGGATCATTAGAAGTGATTTAGGATTTGAACCCACTATTTACTATTGTTTTCCCTACTTGGTTTGGCCAGTTTTTATTTCTGACCAAGAAATTACAGATGATGATGGGAAAAACAATAAGAATAGAAGAGATAGAAGGATAATGTAAAAAGTTGGATATTGTGATTGAATCCATAATTGTAGGAGCTATGGAATGGTGGGTCTAACTTGGGGTTCATTAGTATATAAATGATACTGTTGTTGTTTATTATGTTTTACAGATTGAAGAAATTATTCTTTTTTACTTTCTTTCAAGGAAATCCCCTCTTCTTATAATTGCTTCTAAAATGTTGTTGGTCCTTGGAGACGAATCGCTCATTTTACCAACTCTTGTTTTGCTTCATATATTTGAAGATGCACAAATCTTCTGGGCATAGGCCATCACACTCCTACCTCTTATCATTCATCATTTATGGGTGCTTTCATTTTTTCTAAAATTTTAATAAAATATTTAAATTTCACATAAAAAATCTATTAATTATATTTTATTAAATGAAAATAATTGTTAATAAATGAAATGAAATATATCAACTCAGACATATTATTAATTATATAAAACCATTAACTCTAAAATCTATTCTTTTATTAAAATAAAGTTTTTGTTTAAGTAAAATTTCTCAATATATTTATTTTATTTAATTAAATATTGACTAATTATTTCTATTTTTTTGTGAATTAACTTATTACTTATTAACGTTAACATTAAAGTCATTATTAAAGTAAATTTATTTAATTTACTTTTTTAATTAATGTATAATAAATAATTCTTAATAAAATGTAAACTATTTATTTACAACTGCCTTTTATTTATTTTTATTACAATCAATCATAAAATTCTTACTAATGTAAATTATTAAATAATGCTTATTAAACTAATTATAAACCCATATTTTATATTTGTATTGATGTGTAAATATATTGTAATATAAAAATAATAATATACAATTATTTTAATAAAATGTTTAGTATTTCAAATATAAGTTTTTGTTAGTATATTATGGATTATTTTGAATTTAACATTAATTGCATGAAAAATAAGCATACATCTTCAAATGAATGATTGAATATATTAAAAGTTAGTCAAATAAGAAAATATTATTTTTACGTATTTAATAAAGGATTATGAATTAAAATAAAAATAATACACAGATTATTACACTTGACACGTCTTGATATATTACAAAATTTTATAAATGTATGACTAAAGAAATTTCATTTTAAAAAATTAAATTAAATTTTATTTAGATATATTTTCATTCTAAATAAATATTTAAAATTTAAATTGAAAAATATTTCATACATGATAACACGTAAAATACATTGTCAACAAATCTACACTCATAAAATGTGATAAGCGTATCCTTTATCAAAATATTAGAAATTAGCTAAGGACTTCATTGGTGTGAAGTTATGCATAGACTAGAGAACTATTTGATTGCCACAGCAAAAATAGCTTGAGAGATAAGTTTAAAGGGGAGAAATTTGAAAACGTCTGGCAAGCAATTTCTTATTGAGTTTCATGTGAATAGAATGAAAAAAATGTTTCTTAAGCAATGGTGAAATTGGATATACAATGGATGTGTTTGTATTATATGAATTTAAGTCTACTTGGGTAAGGTGGGAGAGTCTTCGCATCTCAAATACAAAAACTTTTTAAATATTATTGATTCATACGGAGAGGTAGTATCGATTTGTTATTTTCTGTTTGAAAAATTATTTTAACCAATTCATATTTTCAATGTTATTTGACGTTGAATGAAATGTCTTTACAGATCGGAAAATGAAATTGAGAAGGGTAGAGGAATATGTTCGTGTTTATGGTGGTGAAAATGAAAAAGAAGACAGGGCACATAGTATTGAGCACGATTAGGCATGCATAAATAAAGGAGTAGATCTTGATGATCTGTGGAGAGATAGTTGTCAAGAAACAATGGTAAGTGAAACAGTTAATGGAGGTGAAGGAGAGCTTAATACACTAACATTGGATCGATGATTCATAGGCTTCTTTAATTAAACTTGGCCCAAATTGTTTAAAGGTCAGTGTAACTAATGACCTCATGACCAAACCCCTGGAGAACGAAAATAGATAAATGGCCTTAAAATTATTGAAGTCGATAGTGAAAAGTTGAACCAAAGAAAAATTGAAGAGGACAAGTGTCAATAATTAAAAATAAGGGAAGGGGAGCTTACAAGAGATTAAGGATGCACCTTAGTTGAAAGTAACTATAACAACTCGATTTTCAATGGTGTCGGTAATTTTAAAATCCTATTTTTCGATGATATAATAAGTAAATATTATTAATATTTACTATTTTATTATTGTGTTATATTGAAATTTGGTCCAGAAATTTTAGTGATTGGATAGTTAGTTAAAGTACAAGTGTTTCAACCCTAAAGTTAGTGATTTTAAAAAATGAGGTATTCGGACCTAGATTCCATAAACCAAGCCAGCAAATATAATATTTCCAGGGTTTTTATGTAGGTGAATTGAATTTTGGATAGATAATTTTATCGAATTAGTGATTAATTAAGTTATAAGAACTAAATTGTAAAAATCATAAAAAATAATTGCTATTGAATTTTTCTAGCTAGAAAGCTTAATTGGAAATGGTTCAAGGGTTTAAATGAAAAATAATACCCTTTTCATTATTATGGGCTGTAAGTGCTTGATTTTATAATAAACAAAAGTAAATTTTAAGTTCAAATTTAAGTAAAACATAATAAAAATAAATGAAAAAGGTCATCTTCAACCTTACTTCTTTCTCTCACCGTTTGAACACTTCAAAAGAGGGAGGAATAGCCATTTTTTGATTGAAGCTTTCGGCCCTTGCATGTAAGTGGTTCTAAAGCCCCTTTTTAGTAATTTTATGTTCGTTGTAGCTTAATCTAGCTAACCTGGGTATTAAATCGTAAAAATGTTAAAGAATAAACATTTTTTCATTGATTATTTTTGAATATTTTGATGTTAAATAGCTTGGTTGTAAGCTTATATTTGTTTATGGGCTAAATTGTAAATTGAAATTGGTTGGTTTTGAGTTTACGGACTAAAATGGAAATAATTTAAAATTAGCATGAACTTTCTTTAATAGTAGATAATAGAAGGATGTAGAAGTATAAAATTGAAAACATATTGAAAAATGAAACTTAAGCGTGAAACATATGATAATTTCAGTTTTAGGGATTAAATTGAATAAAATATGAAACTTTAGGGAAATTATGTAAAATGAAATTAAGTTTTCATATGGCTTGAATAAAATATTATAAGATAATTTGCATTGATATTTTGAAATGAATCACCGTATAGATCAATAATTGAATCAACAGGTAGATAATCGAGGAAAAGGGAAAATTGCATATTAGTCCTTGACACTTCTATTGTTGTTGTTTGTACCCGGTAAGTTCATATGGTGTAGTTATATTTATAAATGTATTAAATATGTTTAAATCATGAGTTTTTGTTATATAAATTGTATTTTGAAATGTGTTCAAAATGTTATAAAATGGTGAGAAAGGATTGAATTGTAAAGAGTTGTTCTAAATGTGTATCGAACTCGGATGAACATAGGATAGGATACAATTGGCATGCCAATAGGGATAGTTGTGCATTTTTACAGGATTTGCACTATAGTGCCTTCTGATTTGTACTTCGGGGCCTACTGATTCGCACTTTGGTGCCTACTGCTCAACACTTCAGTGCCTACTGTTAAAGCATTTTGATGTCTACTGGTGTTTTGTAGTCACTCGCATATATGCTATTATAATGTATCATTTGATAGTTCTGATGAAATGATACTGAATTGAATTGTACGAGTGAATTTATAGACTATATGGTTGTATATGAAATACTCACCTTACAGTTGTGATATGTTGTGACATGAAACTTAGTTAAACTTGATATTTTGATATGTTTAATTATGAAATGAGGTAAGTTTAATCTTTTAATACCTATGAGCTTACTAAGCATATATAATGCTTACCTTTTCATGTTTTCTTATCTTGTAGTTGTATTTTGCGGAACATGAAGATCGAATCAACTCAGACCTCACACTATTTAGTCTTCGATTCGGTAGTATTTTATTTGTTCTTGATTCGATTTTGTGGCATGTATATAAGAAATGGCATGCACATATGTGAATCCTTAATACATGGAGTATTGAATCATGAATGTGGTTTGGACTTCTGGAACGGCTAGATGTTTCATAATTTTATGAGATAGTTGATAATGTTTCAAGATATGAAGGAAGCATGTTTGTAACAAAGTTGATATTAGAGTGCTTTAATATGTGATACTTGTATATATGCCTTATTATGTTTGGATGTCATCTTGAATGGTGTTAGTTTTGAACCTTATATGGTGCTTAACTTTGATGGTAAATGTGTTGTGTATTCAGATGTACACTTTAGTATGTTGTTAGGTAATGGATAAAGCATAAATGACATATTTGATTATGATTTGGTTAAGATTGGAATATGAAATATGAATGGTAAGCTATACTTAAGTAGTTGATGAATACATAGATTGATAAGCTTAATAAAATGTCCATTTCACACAGGATAGCTTGAATGGTTTTGTGATTGGTTAATTGGATATGTTGGTATGCATTTAAGTTGGTTTTGTGTAGGTTTGAATGTCCAAATGTGCATCATTTGAGCATATGGTTTGGCTTGGCACAAAATAGGTACCAAATGGTCTTATTTTACCAAAAATAGAGTCCTCATCGCAACGTGGAATTATTTTGTCGCAATGTCAGCCAATAGCCTGTGACGTCTTAACGCCAAGTGGTCTAACGTTGTGACATGACTCATTGTCTAGTGACATCATGACTTGGGAATGGCTCGTCACGATGTGGAGTCTAAATTTTCCAAACTTTATAATTTGGTTCTAATTCATGCTCGGGTCATCAATAGAGCTTCTACAAGCTCAATTTCTATTTGACTGACATCATATGACAATTGAGATGTGAGTGATTATTGTATGATTATTTTAATGTTTTTAGTTTTGATTATAGTAGTAACATCTCGTAACTCAGTCTGACGACCGAACCGAGTAAGGGGTGTTACAGTGACTATCATAAACTTGATAATATAAGGAAATAATATACAAATCGATTAAAAGAAGTGAAAAATACATGATTGAGTTTTAGTAAATCTGACGTTCAAAATCATAAGAGAAACTTGTGCCAAAAACATAGAAGCGTGGAAGGTAAGAAAACTGAACAAATTATCGACGATATATGATGATCAAGTAATCATCAATGAATTGGTTTGTAACACTCCAAGCCTGACCTAGAAGTTATAACTGGATATCGAGGAATCACATCAACTTGTTTAAAAGCTTTTGTTTTAATCAAAATCAATGTGCGTTTCGAAAGCATAAAATTTGGCAAAACTCTCACAAATGTTTAGAAAAACCAAAGTCCAGAAACACTTATTTAAAACCCAGAATCTGAATCTGAAATTGTGTGTTTTAAAAGTATTAATGTTGGTAGATCGTTTCCAGTACTAAGGTAAACATTTGTTAAAAACCATTTGATTATTTACTGAAAAACACTTAAGTGATTATTTAATTTTTGTAGTGGAAATTTCTAGAGTTTTTATTTCGAAAAATCAAATTTTTAGTTTGATAAAATCATACAATTTTGTAGTTTAACATTAAAAAAAAAAAAAATCCAACAAATAGCGTAAAAAGAAAAAAACAAAGCCCAAAACAAATTTACAGTCCAAAATAATTAAAACATAAACCAACTTATATATTTAACCGGTAAACAATTTGAGCTCCCACACACCATCTGATCCTAAATTAGCTGATTACCTAAAAGGTTAAAAATAAAAGGTGAGCTATAAAGCTCAGTGTGTAACTAAACTTAAACAGAGAATATAAATAACATAATAATCAAATTATAGAATCGCAGAAAATCTCATATCAACCAATTGAGAAAAACTAGGAATGCATGCTTGTGCCAATGTAGTACTTTTCAAAAAACATAATACATATTTTTCAGAAAAATTCCTACCCAACTCTGTTACACACCAAATAGAGTTTCTTAGAACTCGCCCATTCCAATCACACCAACAGATAATTGTGGTCAATGTTACCATAGTTGTAGTTAAAACTGCCAGATCGAATATATGTGGTCAAACCACTATATTACAGCCAAGCTACCAGAACAAATGTATGTGGTCAAGCCATCATACTTGCAGACAAGTTGCTAGACAGAAATGTGGATAAACCACCAGATAGTGTAAATCATTAAACTGTCAAAACTTCCTCCTTTCTATATTATCCTAAACCCCATACAATGTGACATAACATGCATATACGAAACCAGAATGAAAAGCATGTAAGACATGCAGTCGTACAATATCATAAATTAGAAGGCATGGCAATCCATACTTTAGTAGAACAGACGTATCACAAATTCAACATAAACAAATAAATTTTGTCATAATGTCACATACATGGTCATATAGTAAAATCCAAAGATACATAAATTTAATAGATTCAGACATCGTATACTCATACCCAATATTGCAAAATGAAAACATACCATCAGAATTGACAGAACACAAATCATACATATACAATTCACATACCTTAAACACATAACATACAGAAGGATATTAACAATTACCTTGTTTGCAAGTCTTACTAAGTAGTATGGACGCTACGGAAAGTCTAATTACAACTCACAAATCAAAACGGGCCTAGATGGAAATTTTCAAAAAATAGGCCTACACGACCCAACTGGCGAGCCTGTGTGGCCCACGCGATCCAATTAACCTAAACCGTTTGGTTCACACGACTATGTGGCGTTGACAGTCTACTTTTTGGCTTTTCGCTATTCGTTGTTTTTTGGGTTTTCCATTACACACCTTACTGTTTTTTGATGTCAATACATTGTAACAATTCCATAACCTAAATCAGTGGTTTAAACGACCTAATTTAGTAACAAAACACTAAATCGAAACAAAAAATTCAGCCACAACCGTTAATAATTGGACTCAACAAACGAAATCAATCCCCAATCGGAAGCATTAATCACTTACCCAACCGAACAATAGCCCACCAACAGATTTTAGATCGCATGAGGGTTAGACATTTCTCAAACTTTACCTAGAAAACCAGTCTGATTACTAAAGAGGTTCATAACACGATAAAACATCATATGAGTGCGAAGAACTAACCAAACCTTAACATCGGAAAAACCCCAATACTTACGCCATGATTTAAATTTGAATAATCTCTTTCGGATATCTCGCTTCCAATTGCTCCAAGAACTACGGTATAAAAATGACAACAATAACAAATAGAATATAGCAAAAGGCAAAAAGGGGAAAATAGATGAAAAAGAAAAGAAAGAAGAAATTGATAGAAAAAAGAAAAGTGGAACGTCAGAGAAAGAGGGAGGGAAGAATGTGAGAACGTGAAAAGCATGTAATACCCCTAACCTGTATCCGTCATCAAAATAGGGTTTTAGAGTATTACCAGAGTTTATAGATTAGTTTCGAGTAAATCATGCAAAAGTACTATTTACATTCAGAAATAATCATATTGTCCTTTAATTGGGCTCTCGTAGCCTAATATGAATAGCAAAATCGAATCGGGACTAATTCGGAAACTCTAAAAAATTTTCGTGAATTTATAAAATTTTTCTTATGTACAGTGCCCACACACCCATGTGGTCTAGGGACACCCCCGTGTAATCAGGTTGTGTGGCTACACACGCCCGTGTCCATAACTTGTGTAACTCTTTGACTTATAAAACATGAAGAAATTGAAGTCACACGCCTGTGTGCTAGACCGTGTGGTTAATATAATTTTCATAAATTAGGTGCAGATTTCACACGACCATGTAACACACTTATGTTCAAGGTCGTGTCACCCATAAGGTTGAGACACATGCCCGTGTCTCTATCTGTCTGCTCAATTCTGAACATTCTGTTTCTTATTTTTATGGTACAGAAGATATACAGCCAAAACACATGCCCATATGCCAGATTGTGTGTCACACATGGTCAAGACACACGCCCGTGTGTCTACCTGTGTGGACAAAAATAGGTCATTTTAAGGCCACTTTTCTCACCCTTTACACATTCAACGTACATACAATACTTTCATATACCAATATACTCCAAATCAACAACCAATTCAAGTCAATAACTCATATGGTAAGCCAAATTTATAACTGCACTATTTATTTATATAAACTTACTATGTTATTTCATTCATTAACCTCCATTATATAATAATAAATACAAACATATAAACTAACATATATGTATGAAAATCATTCATAATCATATTTCAAGTTTACTTTCGTTTAATTCCATCCTATACATGTCATATAAACCATAAGTTGTAACACAAAATCTACTTGTGAAATCTGGATAGTGTGACCCGATGTGATGATCCGATCCTCCAAACTCTTGTTAATCTACAAAGAACATTTAATACACAAAATTAAGCTTATGAAAGCTTAGTAAGTTCATAGACTTAAAACATAAATCTTACCGAATTACAATAACAATTTAAATAATAAGTTTTTTACTAATGTTTCCTGTCATACACAAATTCAAATGATAAATTCACTTAATTGAGCTCAACATCAATATCTCATTAAATCCTAAAACTTAAATTCAAATAAAACTTACTAATACTTATCAAATTAAGGAACGTCTTACGGAATTGAGTACGTCGATAGCTTGACGTCACATTCCACTTTTATCTTACACACATTTTACCGTGGCTTTGCCATAATCGCACACTTTATCACATTGCCATAGCTTAGCTATGATTGCACTCTTGCACACACATATAAATGCCATGATTCAATCATGGTCTTACGTTCACTTTCACAATGCCATAACCCAGTTATGGTTTTGCACTATAATGCCATAGCTCAACTATGGTCTTACATTTCACACTTTATCATGGTTTAACCATGGTCTTATCCGTCAATTCATCACTGATTGAACGTACTCAACCCTGATTGAACATACTCAACCCTGGTTCATCACATTGTCATAGCTTAGCTGTGATTACACTCTTGCACATACATATAACTGCCATGATTCAATCATGGTCTTACGTTCACTTTCACAATGCCATAACCCAGTTATGGTTTTGCACTATAATGCCATAGCTTCACTATGGTCTTACATTTCACACTATGTCATGATTTAACCATGGTCTTATCCATCAATTCATCACTGATTGAACGTACTCAACCTTGCGTTTCCCCTAATTTGAACTTTCAATTCGATTTTCACATTATTGCGATTAATCATAATTCGATAACAACATATGAAAAAAATACATTATTTCATCTCTAAATTAACAATTAATTACGATATTTCAACCATATGAACTTACCTGGGTCAATTTATAGAGTTTGTAGAATTTCAGAAACTAATCCATCACTTTCTCTTTCCCGCGTTTATCTTTAGATTCTTAATCTAAAATATAAAATTTTTCATTTATTAGCATCAATTTCAATTCTAATTCACTTCATAATTTATGCTCTTCAATTTTTTTGAAATTACACTTTTACCCCAAATTTTACAATTTTTACAATTTAGTCCCTACTCAATTAACCCATCAATTGAGCTAAATTTTTCTCAATTAACACTTTATTCCTTAATTCTAAACCACTATATACCCTTTAGTATTCAAAATTTCAATATCAAACCCTAATTCTAAACTTTTTTCACAATTAAGTCCTAAAAATCAATTTCTACTAAAATCACTTAATAAATTCATCATTTAATGAATTAAAAGCTTCAAATCCATGTTATTTCATTATAAACATACAACTCTTATCCATGGAAATTTTCAATTTCACTTATAGAATAAAAAACTAATGAATTCAATAGTTGAACCTAATTGTAAAAGTCACAAAAACATAAAAATTTCAAAGAAAAAGCAAGAATTGAACTCACATGGTGCAAAAATATGAAAAACCAGCTTATTCCAGACCTCCTATGGCGTTTTTCTGAAGAAAAATGGTGATTTCTCCAGATTTTTCAATTTAGTCTTTATTTTATTTAGTTAATTTGTAAAATTACCAATTTTGCCCTTATTTCACCTTATTTTATTGTTGATTTTCTTGCCCTTGACGTCCAACCTTCCTACTTTTAGGTTTAATTTCCCTTTATGTTCTCCCTCTTTTAACACTTAAGTTATTTGATCACTTTAACAAGTTTTGCACCTTTTTCAATTTAGTCCTTTTTAATTGATTAACAATCAAAACGTTAAAATTTTCTAACGAAACTTTAATACTAACTTAATGACACTCCATATATATTTCTAAAAATATTTATGGCTCGGTTTTATAAATTTGAGGACTCAATACCTCGCTTTTGACCCACTTGACCTAACAAATTCTTTTAATTCACAAAATACTCTAATTCAACCATATTTTTAAATTCACTCTTAATTCATAAATATTAATTACTAAATTTTCAAACTTACTCGTTGGATTTAGTGATCTCGAATCACTGTTCCTGACACCACTGAAAATTAGGCTGTTACAAAACAAGTGGGAGAGTTTTGTGGAATAGTTTTCAAAAAAGATTTTCAATTAAACCACCCATATTCCCACTAACTCCCACAAATATGATTACCTATCCTTATTAGATTTTCCTTAGAGTTCAAAATAAAAATAATTTTAACTTTGCACAGACAAAGATTCAAACATAGGATTAAAGGGTAAGTTAACACCTTACCACTAAACCAACATACTCATTGTATCATCAATTGAGCAAAAATAATATACAAGCTATATGTTCAAAGATAGGGGTTGAGACAAAATTAACAAAAAAAAAAATTCAAAAGAAAGGTTTAAAACATAAGACTTTAAGCACACATAACTAACACTTAGCCACTACAACCGACTAATTAACTTAACAAAACTTTCACAACTTTAATTAAAAACAGAATATGATCACTTTTGGTTTCACTAACCCAATTTTTAAAATGTGACATGGTTACTGTTGAAATGAAAGATGTAATTTAAGAATTTGAGCATGATATTTTCAAAGCTAATGTTTGCTGTTAAATTGAGAAATCATGAGATTCTTTCTTTGAACATTAGAGTGTAAATAGTGATATTAAATTAAATGTTTCATAAAAGTGGTTTCTCGTTTTCTCAATCTACGCTGGACATGGAACGAAACAAAGGATATAAAATGGCTTATTCAATAAATGTGTTAAAACAGTTATACATAAAATAAAAAATAATTAGTATAAAAATAAAACCTCTTCAAACAAAATAAAAATTTTGTCACAAATAAATTAAGTGAGTGATTAAAAATTATCAATCGTAATTAATTTATTACTAATTTATATACTAAAACATGCATAAAATATAAATAGTGAAATTAAATTAAATGTTTTATGAAAGTGATTCTTTCTTTTCTCTATCTATGCTTGACGTGGAATCAGACAAAAGATAAAAAAGATTGGATTGATGAGGAGGATTTCAAATTATTTTTCAGTGACAAATGATAAAGTTAGGAGATTAATCATCGACTGGGATAAAGAATTTAATATTGTTGAGCACAACTAATTGTTGTTAAAGGGAGGTGGATGCAACAAAATTTCCATATTGTGGTGTATGATATTAGTGAGTAAAGCAACTATCTATCTATATAAGTTTGATCAACTTTGATGTTGATCGAAACGAATTGAAATATGTAAAAATTTGACTAAAATAGAATTTATGAGGTATTTTGTATTTTCTCATATTATGATTTTAATGGAATGTAATTGGTGAGAATGTTATTTTATAATGTTTAGTATACATGTGAAAGTATTGATTAAAACTTTGAGAAAATTACATTATCATGTTTGGTTTGACAAACACATTCATAAAAATATAATAATTTTATTAAATAAAAATAATATTAATGTATTTAATGTTTCACAATAAATTTTATTATTAGCAATTATTTGAATTAAATATTAAATAATAATATTTTAATTAGCCATTTTAAAATTATCATTTTAATTTATAATTTTGATTGACAGTAAAATCATTTCAATTTTATGATGTGTATTTTGTGAATATAACCATACATATATTGAAACATGTATGAAGAGCAATGGCCAAATTAGGGGTTGATAGGGCACGGCCCCTAAAATGAATTTTTTTATATGGTCTCCTTAAAATTATAAAAATTTAATTTAATTTTTAAAAATTATAAAGATATAATCTATTAAAATAATAAAATTATAATTTTTTATTGTAAAAATTACAATTTAATTTCGCCCCTAATGATAATTTTTCTATCTTTATATAGTCTATTATAAAGATACAATTTTTTTCTGTCGTAAAAAAAAAGCACCTACTTTCTAAAATTAAATTGAAGCAACAAAGAAAATGTTAGAAATAAGAGGGAGCATGCAACAATTTCTTTTTATGCTTAACATATTAATACCTAAACTAAAATAATATAAGAATAATTTTGTCTTAATATATACATTTGAACTTTTCATCGGCATGAGAATGAGGATAATATTATAATGTTTATAGAAAACTAATTCTCAAGAAAAAATAAAATTACGAGGAAAACAAATAAAATTTAATATATTAAGTGTTGAACTTACTTTTCAACTAATTAAACTTTTAAGAAAATAATAATTATTTTCATACTAAATAATACTTTAAATTATTTGATACCAATTTAAGATCGAAAGAAGGTACAAGATCCGCATTGATAGATATCGACCACCATGACCTCGGGCAACATAAAGAGTTGATCAATGTGATTGAAGTCATAAATATGAATCATACATTCTATTAAATAAGAAAATTTGTGTTGGACTAGAATGTGAAAGTGGAAAAAGGTTACAAGCATAGATCCCTTTGACTTTAACGCTACTTTACTTCAACACACTAACTTTTTTAGTACATCAATGATTTATCCAATCTTTTAGTGTAGCTTATAAAAATAGTTATTTTTGTTTGTCTCAAATTACATCTTAGTTATTTATGTTTAAAATATTACGTTTTAATCACTTATGTTATCATTTTGTTGCGAAATGGTTACTCTACTGTTAAACTTCGTTACCTCCCTAATGGTAGTCCTATGTGACAGTTAAAATGAGTTCTAAATGCCAACTTGGATATCCAGTTGCTTAAATGAAAATAGGTTTTTAATTAAATAAAATTAATTTAGACTATTACGTAGGACATCCAAGTTGGCATTTAAAACCCACTTGGACTGCCACATAGGACCACTGTTAGGGAGGTAACGGAGCTTAATGGTAAAGTGACCACTTTATAACAAAACAAAAATATAAGTGACTAAAACGTATCATTTCAAACATAAGTGATTAAAATGTAATCTGAAAGTGACTAAAACGTAACATTTCAAATATAAATGATTAAAATATAATGTGAAACAAACAAAAGTGACTATTTTTATAGTTTACCCATCTTTTTATTGTATGAATGTATAGTGGGTAAGCTAATTGAAATTGAAATATTGGTTTTAAAAGAGGAAAAATAAGAGGAATTGAATTCAAGGTCAATCCTTCTTCTTTGAATTAATATCCTTAAAAGCCCTTTTTATTCCAATGTAATATTTTCCAGTTCAATTTGCAACAAATAATCACAAAAGAAATGGAAATTTTGAGTTGGTTTAGTTTCTTTAAACATGGCAATAGCTGGAAAATTAAGGGCTAAAAAAGAAAAGTAAAAACTAAAAAACCTTTCAAGTCTCTCTCTCAATTTCGAAATTGAGTAAATTAGTCCTTTTCAAAAATTTGAAACAATTTAATTCTTGTCAATTTCAAAAGTGAGTAACTAAGGATAATTTAATCATGACGTTAATGTCTTCTATCAATTTTACATAAATTTGATTGGCATCACAATAAATTTAGCCTTCAATGTATATATATTTTGTGATTTTGGCTTTAATTATAAAAATTTAACAAATTCAACCTCAACATTTACACATTTAAAGAAATGTTACGGGATAATTTATTAAATTAAGATTAAATTAATAGGACATATAAACTTTAAAAATTAAATTTATTATTATATTAATCAAAATTATATACAATTAATAAAAATATTAACCTCATGATTTATTATTCTTAATCACCAAAATTAAAGAGGTATATTATTACCAAACAAAAAGCAGATTGCAAATACGAGGCGCATGGCATTAATAAAGTAAAAGTTGTGAACTTACCTACCCTTTTACTTATCTTATTATTATCTTATTTACTTTTATATGTTTCACCCATTTTCTTAACCTTCTTTCACTTAAAAAATTCGTATACAAGTCATAAAAAAAAATTATTAAAAGGTATTTATAGAAGTAGGTCGGGTTAATTTGGCCTTAGTCATTGATGACTTTATTCCATAAGTAAATATAGTAGAATAGTGAGTTGTTAGCTTGGAACATTATTAGAGTGAATATGAGATGACTATTGTTATGCTTAAAAAAGTGATGGATTGACAAGTGCTAATAGATGTTTTTTTCTATATATCTTTTAGGATTCTATGGGTTCACTTTATAGTATAGATGATAAATTTTAAATTAACTAATAAATTTTGAGTCAATTTGGAATAGATTTTTTCTTTTGAAATGTGGATGCGGGACGAAGCGAGGTGGGGTGGATTCTTTTTCTTTTGGGTAGTGGAAATGGAGTGGTTATGATAATTGTTTGTCTCATCCCGGCCTTCTCTATTATATGAAATTACCATTTTATCCTTGTATATATAAATTATTAAAAGGGTAAAAATATAATAACATAATATAGGAAAAAAAACCATATATTTTATGTTTAAATTTTTTTAAAAGAATTATGTTTTAATATTTACTTGACTTTAAAAAAATTAAAAATATTAAAGATAAGTAATAAAAATTAAATTGAAGCAGAGCGTGGTGGGGTAGAGATAGATTTATCCAACATCTATAGAAGTGGTAGTAGTTTTCAAATTTATGTATCCATAGTGAAATGAGGCGAATAGTGAAGCAAAGTGTACCAACTATGAAACTCTAGTGGATTTAGCAATATTCACCCCTACTTTGCTCTATTACAATTCCTACTTAGAGCTCGATAAAATTAAGATTAGGCTTCTATGAGGCCGAGCTTTACTAAATTCTATTGTCAAAGTGCTGGGTGATGTAAGTTGAATGATATGACCAAGGTTTAACTTGGGTATAACAAAAAATGGGTTAGTTTAAGCCTTTTTCTTTTTTGGTCCTTTTGAAGTGAAAGTACTTGACAAGTTTCTCTATTATAGGGATTTAATGAAATTAACCATTCTATTATTGAGTAAATCAATTTAATTCTATACTATTAAAAAGATTAGATAAAATAAAATTTCAACATAATTAAATATTTATATATTTAAAAATGTCATTTACAATTTAACATAATTATCTATTAAATATTTTATAGTTTTAAAAATAAAATATTTTATTTAGAGTTGAAAATGTATACTAATAAAATAATTTACTGTTTTTCATTTCTAAAAAGCTCGTTCTAAAAATTAAAAAAGTTACTCTAATAATATATGTTCTTCATTATTTTTAGAAGAAAAATACTTTTTTTTAAAAAAAATTTATACCAAAAGTAACGGAGAACAAATGATTAAGAAAGGTGTTATTCGTTTCTATGAAATGCTGCGCACGAGATGCTATTAAGCAATGGTAAGTTGACTCAGTCCAACCCCATCTGGGTGTTTGTGTTGCTACCATTTCCCACTCAATTTCCTATATAATTTACTACCAAACTGACTGATGAATTGACACCTCTCTTAAGACCAGGTTATAGGGACTCAATTTTATGTGGAATGGGTCCTTGCATTTCCTTTTCTTCCTCCACTATAATATTCTTATGCTTTGGCTAACCCTTTTCTCAAAGCAGCCATTAACATAGGCTTAAATCTCATCCCTTCCCATATTATACTAATAAATAAATTTTATGCAACCAATATTTATTATATAATTTATGTATTGGTTTTCTCTTAAAATTTTTTTAATTAATTATTGGATTCAAGGTTCATAACAAAAGGAGCACCGAGACATGAGCCAATTGTCGCCTTGGCTCCAAACCCAAAGCAGAGAAAGGCGGTCGCCTAGCATGTCATTCATACAGCTAACGTACATGCTTCCAATTACTCCAATTATGAGCACCTCATTATTTTATCTAACAAAAATGAATTTTCTTCTTTTTATTTTTTTGTTTAATTTCACAATATAACCGGCAAGCATATATATATACCATACAGGTTCCTCCCTTATCGATATGTGTGAGTGTAATTATACATGCAAAACATCTTTCTTTTTTCATAATAATTGAAAAAATATATTTTCAGAATATAAACTTAATTGTCGTTGTATTTGTTAAATATATTATAGACTTCAGCGTACAAAAAGTATTCAATTTTTTATACTTATTTGGATATTTAAACTTTTAAAATATATAAAAAGCTCTCAAATTTTTTCAAAAAGGTAATTAAGTCCGTACATTTTTTTCACTTAATTAGATATTTAAACTTTCAAAATGTATAAAAACCTTCAAATTTAAAAAAAATTAAGCTCCTACTTTTATTAAAAATTATAAAAAATTATAAAAATTTAAAATCAATAAAAGCTACAAATATTATTAAATTTTAATAAAAATCAAATATTAAAAATTAGAAAGAAATATAAAAATTGTAAAAATATAAAATCTTATAAAAATCATAAAAATTATAAAATATATAGAAATATAAAAAAATTATAAAATTTATAAAGTCGTAAGAAAATTATACAAAATGTAAATAAATATAAATTTCAGAAATTTTTTATAAAATTATCATACCAAAAAAGTATTTTATAATTTTTCTATAACTTTTATTGATTTTTATTTTTATTATTTTTCACCTCATGCCATTTGTGTTGTGTCACATGATGACTTTAATTGAAAAAAAAAAACTAAGGGTTGTTAATTTATTATTTGTATAAAATTTAAAATTTTTACTATTTTTATAAAAAAATTCCTAATTTTTAATATTTTTATTAAAATTTAATTATTTTTCTAAAATTTATTATTTATTATTATTTATAATTTTTTCCTATTTTTAATAAGAGCATGGACTTAATTGTTTTTTGAAAAATTTTGAGGGTCTTTTGATGCATTTTGAAAGTTTAAGTACCCAATTGAGTGAAAAAATTAGTCTTAACTGCTTTTTTGAAGAAATTTGAGGACCTTTTCGATATATTTTGAAAGTTTAAGTGTTCAATTGAGTGCCAAAAAAAAGACTTAATTGCTTTTTTGAAAAATTTTAAAACTTTTTATACCCTAAACCTATATTATATGAAAATATAAATTATTCAGATTAAATTAGCTTGGGTGAGTAAAACATATAATATATTTAATAAATGTCATATAATTTAATTACGTTCACACTATAATAACTTTTGGTGAAGATGAAATTCGAAGTTAATTACACTTTATGGTATTATAAAAGTCTTTAAATGGATAAATTAATCTAAAGAGTATATTAATCTTTTTATTAAATGTTACTGTGATTAACACTATAATAAAATAATGATACGTAATATGTCATATGTACATCATATTGATATACAAATAACAATTTTTAATAATAAAAATAAAATAAATTTAAAAAAAAAAAACGACCTAACTACTAACTACTAATACAACGGAAGTCTAACTAGTAATATAAGAAGTTCCATTATATTAGATAGGGTTAGAAAGCATGAGGACATTTGTTACGGGGTCATGGGGGGTGTTAAAAAATGGAAGTCCATCACCATGCAATGAAAGAAGACGACAACATAGCAGAGTAGGAGTAGCATTTTACTAGTACAAGTATGATTGATCACATTTATGGGAAGCATAATATGATTCATGGGGAACAACGGGAAAAAGAGGGTTTGGACTGGAACTGGAGTAGAGCTAGTGGGGGGCACTTTACATAATTATTATAATTATTATTATTTGGCTGCCATTGCTTTAATGGAACAAGCCCCTTACTTTTTTGCCGACCTCCCCAACCTTTGCCCTCTTGTCCCAATGCATGCTTGCCCATTGCGCCCTCCTTCCCTTTCTTTTTTAAACAATATGATTTCAATCTCATGAACATTAAGGTTAAAACAGAGGAATCTATGTATTACACAGGGAGCTGCAAGATAAGAAAAATGGTGGGCGGCGAAGAGAATCTTTCATCAAAAGAGTTGCTTCAAAGAACAACAAAAACATGATGCTTTTATAAGATAAAAACTACCCATTTTTACATTGTAAAAGGGCGTAATATACAAAAAGGAAAAGAAAAGGGGGAATTAATTAGAAAGAAAGATGAGAAATTTCATTTTTTTATTGTTTCTCGCCTAGATTTATTGGCCCCAAACGTTCCAAATCCTTTCTCCTATGAAGCTAACCAACCTCCTTACTGAACCTTTTTCTATTCCTTCTTCACCATCATCCCCACCACCATTACCACCGTCGCCGCTGTTACTGCTCTGTTCCACTGTTTTCAACTCACTAGAATCTCCTTTCCGTAAGCTCAAATCGGGTCGTTTCGAACTGCCAGACCCACCAGTAACACCGCCTTTCTTCTTCCTTTCTTTCTTGCTCTTCGTCTTCTTGCTTTGCGCCACCTCGTCTTCGAAAGCATCGATGATCTCGTGTATCAGCTGCCGGTTGGGGGACGAATCCCACCTGACCCAGTAACTCATATAGCACCTGAAACAATCGCAGGTGAAAAGTGGGGGATGATCATGGTCACTACTGCTGCTGCTAAAACTCCTTTTAGTTTGGGGTTTTGGAGTGTTTTCACGGCGGCCTGAAAAGTTGCCAAAATCATTGTTGGAACAAGAGATGAGATAGGCCAAGACTTGTTTGTCTTCAGGGGAAAGAGCAGCAGAAAGGGTTAATATGGTAGCTGGGAGGAAAGACAGATGATCGGTCGTGATCGATGGTGATGGATGAACCGTGCCTCTACGGTAGAGTTTCTTCATACTTCAAATTTTGATGATCAGCGAAGAGATTTGAGAGATACAAGGAGAAAGGTTTTTTTATCCAACAGACAAGAGAGTTTTTTAGGCTTTGAACTTTGAAGAGATGCTGAACCTTTTAAAGTACTAGGGTTAATTTTAACTTACATCCTCAAATTATCATTTTAATTTCAATTTTGTCTCTGAAATTTAAATTATTCTAATAAAATCCTCAAGATGTTAAAGCCAACTAAAATACTGCATAGAGCATATTTAAACTAACGAAAAAACATGAGGATTTAATTGAAATACGTTAAATTTTAAAATCTAGAGGATAATTTATGTTTGGTGAATTAGCCGAAAGTCATTTTATAAATAATAGTCTAACATGGGGGTCGGTGACGTAGTTTAGAGGAACCAAACCAAAGGGGAAAAGGGTATGTTCGGGTGCGGCGCCGGTATAAAAGAGGCACAATAATAAAAAGATCTGACAATTTGCATCATATCAATCATACTGTTGTGATTCGTCGTCGTTTGGAGGGCAGTTGGGCAGTTGGCAGAGTGATGCGATGGGACCTACTACTCTTCGACATGTCCCTGTCACTGTACTACCCCTCTTTATACGTCAATGTAATATATAATAATCAAATAAGGTTGGTAGCCATGGCATTGGTGCTGCTCTAGCTAGGCTTGGCCCAACCATAGAGTCATTGTACTTTAAACAAAGCCTGTACTTCCTATTTTAGGTTATGCTTCAACTAATTCATTACGGTAAAAAGGACCTCTCTCATTGCTGAGATTTTAAAATTTATGGCTTCATATTCCAGAGTGAAGCCGAAAACTAGAGAATCTTGTTAAGACCAAACATTCTAAGGAGCCTGAGAGATTCCCAGGCCAAGGTTTGAATGTTGATTTTGACTAGGGACCAACCTCTTAATTAATAATAAGAAAATAGTACTGCAGTTAACTTAATTAGCCAAATATTCCTAGGGCCATGGGAAAGATTCAGGTTTTCCCTATATGAAGAAATGAGCAGAGTAGAAGCATAAATGATGAACCTCAAGAGATCAGCAAATGCCATATGAAGAGCAGCATAGTATCAGATGAAAAAAGTTGAAAGATGCATGCATTAAACACACAGGTCACTCCTGTTTTTAGAATTTGTACTCTCACAGATATTAGATGTGTTGATACAGGAAGTAATGGTGGGCATCAGAGGTGGTTCACACCCAACGTTGCGAGTTGAGAGTCGATCAAGTACGGATTCAAGATTTTACTCTAAAAAGGTAACATTTCTAAATCCGAATGACCTTTTTTTAAAATGTAAAAATGTTTCAATTCTTCTCGAATATTTATTTTTTATCAGATAAATTAATTTAATGTTTTTAAAAACATGAATAATTTAACTATAAAAATTTTAAAAAATCACACTATATAAAATTATATATTTCTTTCCAATATGCAAAATAGAATAATTAATACTATACTAAAAATTTCATAAAATTCATTATAATTTCAAAAATTAAATTAAAAAAAAATTAGCCTTAGTCCTATTTCTCAATACTAAGCATCTTAAATTGCACCTATCGCTTTTTTATAATATCGAACTCATCAATGATAGAATTTGTTAAAAATTTTCAAGTTATCTCTTTTTTGATGTATGCCACCAAGCAAATTGAAAGAAAATTATTCTCCATTCTATTGTGAAACCTTGTTTTCACAATTTTCATGGCTAAAAATGCTCGTTTGGTTGTTGTAGTAGACACGAGAAGAGTTAGCACAAAACGAATAATTCTATCAAGAAAATGATAAATACTTGACTTATTTGTCTTAGCTAGCACTTGATACAACTCGATAACTATAAAAGCTTTCTACAACTCTGTGCTTTGATGAGCATAAAGTTGAAAATGCTCCAATTGAATCTTCATGTGTAGCTCTTCTTACTCTATAAAATCGTCCAGATAAAAATCATTCATAAACTTGCAAATACCTTCCACCCAAAAAGCTTTGTAATTATCGTGTGGATCCAAAGCGAAGTTAAGAACAAGTAACTCCACTATTTCATCATTAAAGCGAGAAATCATTTCTGTTAGCAATGAATTGATACCAACAATGAATATATCAAACCGACAGTAATGCTCAATTGTGAGGTTATCTCTTTGGATGTGAGATCGATCTCAACCAACTTTGTATGGAGCACTTAAATTGGGGACTTCTATCTCGTGATCTTTACAAAATAACTTCACTTTCTCAAACAAAGGATCCTACACTTATTTTCTGAATTTCTGGAGAAGCATTTTAGTTGATGACACCAATTGCATCGCGTTTATTATATCCTACAATTTATACTGCAATGCTTGACAGAAATCATCATTGATTCCAAGCATCTCAATCATGAAATGCAAAATGAAAACAAATTCAACGAATGTCATCGCATCATATATTTCATCAGCTTCACTCTTTTAAGTAAGGTTGCCAAACTTGATGATATATTGTAATACAACATAGACGCAATCGAACATTCTCATCAAACTATTGAGAGAAGCTAAATGAGATCTCCATCGAGTATCGCCTGAACGTTGGAGAGTATCGACTTGATATTTCCCTTTGCTAGTTTCAAGCTCACCACTCCAATTAACTTCGTGATTGAGATGCCTCAGTGTCTCTTAATTGATCATGTCGCTTGTTTGAAAAAGCAACCAAAATGATTATACCAGTCAACTATGAAAAAAATTGACAAATAGGAATAACCTCATTGGATGCAACTACTAGAGTTAATTAGAGACGACAAGCGAGACAATGAACATCGTATGCAAATCGGCACTTTTTAGCAAAAAAAGCTTGCAAGTTGTTCCATCCGTCAGGCATATTACTTGCACCATCATATTCTTGACCACGAATATCATTAAAGCAATGACGTAAAAGAACTTCACATATTGCCTTCTCCAAAGTTAACAAAGTGATGTCCTCCACATCAACCAAATCAAAGAATCGTTCATGTATAACCTTATGGCTTAAGGGGGCGAATTATATGAAATACAATTTGGCTAAGGGGGCCGAATGTTATACAATGCAGACACCAAATCTAAAATGCATGATTATTTATATATAAAATTCAAAAATTAAAAAATTCTAAGAGAGGCGACCGGCCCCTGATCCATTTCTGTTAATGATGACTCCGGAGAGTTTGAAAGATAATGAAAAGTTTTGAGAGTATTTTAACAGAGTATTGATATGTAAAGTCTTAAAGTTAGATAAGATCCCTTGTTTACGTATCCTACAAATAGAGTTGGTGGTAAGATTATAAATAACCTTACTAAGATGGGATAGGATGTTATTACAAGTAAGGCAGCATTGTAAAAAACCAAGTATAGCAGCCAAAGACATGTTTTCATGGCTCAAGTTCAGACTTGTAAAAAACAAGACCCTTAATCTTTGCTTTTGGCAGAAATGGGGAGGTCTGAGAAAGCGAGACAATTTTGAATTTTGGGCTAAAATAAAATAAATTCGAGAAGAACTTGGTGGTAAAAATAAATTACAATTTGATTGGTGAAAAAGTTTGATAACTGAACTGATAGAATTTGTAAATATGGAAAGTTAAATTTGTTGAATTATTTAGAATTAGAACCAAATTGATAGAATGTGTAAGTATTAAAAATTAAATATATTATTATACTAGTTTAAAAAAGCTACAGTAGTGACAGAAGGTGACCAAAATAGAATCAAAATGATAATGTTAGCAACTAAATTGAAAATTTTCATAGTTAGGTGACCAAAATAGAAACACGGTAATAGTTGGGTGACTAATTGTATAGTTTACCCAAACTTCAACCCATGAGCTATCAAGGCAAACTCAATAGTTGAACATAGGTCCAAGGATACCAAAACTGATGATGTGCCATTTGCTTAACCCACAATATTTCCACAACCATATCATGAAGCAGTTTTACACTCAAAGTGTATGCACAATTATTTAAAACCATCCACATGCTATGAATTTGTTCTTGTTAGCTCTACCCCATTCTCTTTTAGCATCATTGGAATAATATCCCATAATTGGGATAATATCAACAATGCAGCACCGCCATATGAAACTGAAACCTTGATAAATGAAATGAAATATTGAACTGAACTTGCATTATGCTCAATTATGACTATTTTCTATATAAGAGCGTGTTAAAAGTTATGCCTCCGAATGAGGCTCTACGGCACAAATGCAAGTTTCATTAACCAGCTTTTCTTTCACTTCTCACAACCAGTCAAAGATACTCACCTTGGCCTGCTTTGGGAGGGAAGGCTTGAAAGATATGAAATGGCTGCAGAAGGTGTAAGATTGATTGCAACTTGAGATCAAGAAATAGTTAGAGCTATAGAAAATCAGAATGGAACATTATCTATATCAGCACCGAGTTAAGCTCAGTGAACACTTCTGAGAATTCTGAACATTTCACCAAATTAGTGAACTATGGACAAATCACAGCCATGAAGCATCTAAGAGACACTTTGTAAGTTCCACTTCAATTCATAGTGAAGCAGTAAACTGAAATGAAGTTCATAACAACATGGTTTTTAACAAGAAGTAACACTAGCACAAGCTCTTGACCGCCCCCAAAACACATAATAGGGACTGAATTGAGGCTAAAAGAGAAGTGAACTTTCATGCAACAATTAAAAAAAAAACATACATTCAAAAATGTCTAAAGCTTCGTTAAACTGAAAGCGCATACATGATAGAGTATTCAGCTTCACCATGCTATTCATTAAGATAATTCTCATAGTAAGAATTGATAGCATTAAAGAAAAAAAGAGAGAAAACTGCTTGCCAATATCCTGATCTTGTCTGGCTATCTAGCTGCTAGCATTGAATCTTTCAAATAGTGGCCTGATATTCATCAATGGTTTGTTTCATTGCATCCAACTGCGAGAGCACATATTCGAGTTTCTTGCAACAGATTTCATTCGATATTCTCGAACTATAATCGCACTTCTCAAACGGGCGATACTCACAGGCACTCTTGATTTCATCCCTCAATGTCACTTGGATATCCTGGTTTTTGTTTTTTAGTTTTCAGAAACAGAAATCTGTTAATTATTGAAAATTTTCAACCCTTAAAAAAACTATATAAGTAAAGCTCCAATGCAATCTCAATTCAACCCAAAGTTCAAAACTAAACAATTCAAACCCTAATTCAAATCTTATCAGGAAATTTCAATCTTGAGAACAACGATAGAGCATAATAAAGCAGGAACCTTGATCATCTTCATGAATTCACGACAATGATTATTGATAAATTCTTTCCTGGGACCCGTTGGATTGGCGAGTTCATCCATGACACCTCCCGCCAGCTCCAAAACCCTAACGATTCTCTGTTATCCAATCGAAACCAGAGAAAGTTAGTTCCTTTCAGAATCGCCTATTCGAGGAAACAGCTATTTAACCATGGTTAAAGAAATTGCAATTGAAAGTGGGAAATTAGCTAATTACCTTCTCCACATTTTGAAGTCGCTGCAAAGAGGTATTCTGAGTGGGAGAATCCATGGAAATTAATTAATTTTTCTCTCGCTTCTTCAGTTCCAGCCAAAATACCCAAAATCACATCCCTCAGAATATAATATGAAGATTAAATACGCACCGTTGGACTACGTTACCATAGCAGCCGTTTGAAAGTCAAAACCCAAAAGCTCACTGTGATTACGTGTCAATATGTGATTGGATAGCTGCTTTGGGCATTAGCTAATATACTGAACCAAAACGGAACAAAATCCTTTATTTTTTGTTAGACCAAAAATCAAAAGCAATTAGTAAAGTGGGGGAAAGCGAGTTGAATCTATGGCGTCCTCCAAGCTACAGGCTCTGTGGAACCACCCTGCCGGACCCAAAACCAGTGAGTTGACTCGCTCGTTCTTTTAATCTGATATCGTATTAATAGATCCTTTATTGTCATTTACGGGATTAATTCATTAGCAAAACCTCAATCCGTCTTTTTCTATTTTGGAATCATTTTTCCCGTCGAGATCCATGCTTTTGAACTTTAGATTCGTTGGGTATTTGGGTTTCTATTTAATCTGTTTGAGACGTTTATTTTGATATATTTTGAAACTTGCATGACTAAAGAAAACTAGAATCCATGATCTCCTTTGTTCTATAGTACAATTGGAATTGAGGCAGTTCCCAGAATCTAGATTTGGTGCAAATAGTTGGCCTCCTTTAATTTGAATGCCCGGGTAGATTAATTTCCTTTAACTATGAAAAGTCATGTTTTTGGCTTGTGAAATTATATGATAACAAGCGAGTATAGGGTTTGTTGCATACGTGTGAGGTTGTAACAATGATTTGCTACTTTAGTTTTGTAGATTGATTGAGAGAGTGAGATGTTACGAGCTTCTAATAATCCCACGTCTGAATGGATATTTTGTAGATGATATATTGACGTGTACAATCTATAGAAATGGTTTATTGCTTTGTACTAACAATAAATGATCTCACCATTTCGGTTATTGATTCTTAAAGCATTCATTCATAAGCTTATTGCTTGTTTCCCATTTCAGTTCACTTTTGGGCACCAACTTTTAAATGGGGCATTAGCATAGCGAATGTGGCTGACTTTGCTAAACCACCGGAAAAACTTTCCTACCCTCAGCAAATAGGTACATGGTGTTTATCGATTTCTAACAGACCTATCTATGTGTGTTGCATGTCTTGCCACCTCTTATTTTACTCTCATAGTTGTTTCTTTATATGTATATTGAAGAGTTGTTGAATTATTTGCATTTACTTCTTAACTTTTTTACGCCCACATCGTGATAGTGTCCTCTTGTAGTTTCTGAATGTTGTTTTTTGATACGCAGCGGTTACTGCAACTGGAATTATCTGGTCACGCTACAGCACTGTAATCACTCCGGTAAGTTTGATGATTTATTGGATTGCCTAACCTAAAAAATTTGAGGAACTCGACGTTATCAAAGAGAAAATATATGAAAAAACACGCAAATAGTATAGATAACGGTTATAATCAGGAACATAAGGTTCAGGTTGTTTTTTATTCTCAGTCATTGTTTGATTTCTAAAATGCAGAAAAACTGGAATCTCTTCAGTGTAAACATTGCTATGGCTGGAACAGGCATATACCAACTAACACGAAAAATAAAGTAAGTAAAGTCAACCAATGATTATCTGTTTCCCTTAACTTATTCGAACTTTTGCATTATATATTGGATGTATTAGTAGAGAAAGGAGGGAAAAACTTCTTATTCCAATAATTTTATTGAAGGCAGAGCCGGCCATTGCATCTGAATGATCTTTCCTTCTTGCTCTGTTTTTGTCACCGTTTATTTGCTGTTGCTGCCCTCTGATGCACAGTTTTATAAAACTTTTTTGTTGATATTTCAGACATGATTACTTTTCGGAGGCAAAGCCGGCCATTGCATCTGAATGATGATGAAATCTTCCGAAATCCTCTGTTTTTAATGGAACAAATTATCAGTTATCTTGCCTTGTTTTTCTGTTAATTAAAAGTTACACTTTGGCTCTATGGCTTGGCTTTGAATTACTCAAGCATGTTGTGTTGTGGAAAAATTGGAACTTGATGATGATGATTGTAGAGCCATCAACTGATACTGAACTGAGCAACAGAATCCCTAAAATTTTCAATAATGCTTTTGTTTCCTCACTTCTCTTTTACAATCTTTAGGTACAAATTTTCGTATGCATTCATATGGAAAGTTTGATTTCCATTGGGAGCAAGCCTTGGAAATCTTTACTTAGTATATATTTATAGGTATTTATGCCTTAAACAAAATTAATTGTTTCCCATAAAATAAATTTTTATTTTGATAACTTAATTTTATATATTATGAGTTAGAATAAAGAAGTTAAAAGCTACATTAAGAAAAGGGTAAATTACATTATTAGTTACTAAACTAAGGGTAAATTTTTGTTTTAGTCACTTAATTAAAAACATTACAATTTGATTATTGAATTATTCAAAATTTTTATTTAAATTATTAAATTATTCAAAAGTTTTTATTTAAGTTATTGGGTTGTTAAGTATATTTTTAAAAGTTTTGCCAATGAGTTTTAAGTCATAATTCAAAAATTGATTCGTGGATCAATAACCATTGAACTGTAAAAGGGAAAAAAGCTTTCTATTGGGTAGGTAGTGTGAACAAAGAAAATTATATAATATCGATTTCAACAATCCAATCATTTAAATGAAAATTTTGAATAATTTAATTATCAAATTATAATAATTTTTAATTAAATGACAACTAAAATTTACCTATAGTTTAGTGATTAATAATGCAATTTACCTGAAAAGAAACCTACATTTTTTTAGTTAGCAATTGCAAAACTAACTTATATATTATTTTTATTTATTAATTATCTGTATTATATAATTAATTAACCCAAAATATATACCAAACCCAGTCATTCATATAACCCAATTTAATCTACCCAACCCAACCCTAAAAATCTAAACCCAAAATCATTCTTGTTCATCCAACTCTCAGTCTCTCTCTCTCTCACTGCAGCTGCTGGCTCTTCCCATCGCAGCCATCTCTTTGTTGGTCGACGGTTGCTTCCTGGTCAGAGAGAAGGGTAAAATCCCTCCTTGGCTCTCTCGACTTTCTGTGTTTATGTAAAACCAGATGTTGCTCAAATTAACACCAAAATTCCTTTTTATCAGTATATTTAGCTTCAAATATTATTTTGGCAGTAGGCTTTTTGTATTTGAATTTATGCAATTGAAAACCAATGATCCCATTAAAGCAGCCCATGTTGTGTTAATAAGAAGGCTTCAAGAATGGTCCAATAAAACAACCCAGCTTGTATCTAATAAAACTCATCGTTTTACGTCTTTAGTTTAACCCTTTTCTTTCTTCCTTTTTTTACCAACGCCAGACTCACTAGTCGAATAATCGCACAGTCCTGAGTCACCCACTCCTTTCTTTCTTGCTTACTGTCTCTCTTCATTACCATAAAATTATATTTCTCTCCATAGATCCCCTATCCCAAGCTCTCAGCTGCAGCAGGTCAGTATTTCTATAAAGTTTTTTTTTTTGTATTTATTTAGCTAAGGGATTTGAAAATTGCGGGAAGTTGCTGCCGATCACGATTCTCTATTCACCTTCTTGTTATGCTTCCAAACTTTTGAGTGCCTTGGAATGTTATGATGCTGAAACCATATTTGGTTCTTACTCTGCTGCTTTTTATACATAATGTAGTCAAACGCCTTTTTTTTTTCTTTCTTTCTATAGATATGGTCTGTTTATGTTTGTTTGGGGCGAGTGTTATGTTAATAAAACAATGTTAGTGAATGTTGGATTAATTTTAATGCTTAACGAATTATTGAATGTTGGGATGGAACGGTAGCTACTAATCGTTTAGAGATAGCTTAAAAATTGCGAATCTTTGGATATTGCTGAACCATCACTAAGCTTCTCAAATAGTGTTTAATTTGATTCGAGTTTAGCTGATATAGTTTTGCTTTATAATTTGAATATCCTTGGTGGCAGCATTATACATTGATTGATATTTATGCTTCTGCTCTGTTCTTCTTAAGTCTTTAGCTTAAAGAGGAATGAAGCTCATTGTTTTAGCTTTATTGTTTCTCGTAATGTTAAAAAAGAGTATTCACAATGAGATTCTGTCTCTCTCTCTGGGCAATGCTTTGTCATGATGGTTCTTGATCATCTTCGTCCGCATGTAAATGCTTAACACTGGAACTTGTATTTTGCAGGAAGTAATTTGAAGGTTTTTTGAACTCTACAATCTTCGAGGCTAGAGATCAATTGAGTGTATTTCCATTTTTATGCATTTATTGCATAGAATGCTAATATCTAGCTTTTGGGGTCTTGTTGCATCCACTATTCAGTGTTGAGAGAATACAAAAACTTTTTTTTCTCCTTTTTCCCCAATTCGTCACATTTATCTTTGATTTTGATGGAATCACAAAGCTTGTTCTCTGGGTTTTGCTCAAACTCAATAACGCCATTATATAGAAATCCTCAAAATCCATTATCTTCCTCACCACCTTCTCTTTCTTATCCTTGTTTCAATCAATCCAAATATCAAGTTTCTTTTGAAAACCAATATTTCCTATCTTCTCAAAGGTTGAGGTCTGTAAGAAGATTACTGTGTAAAAACAGTGTAGAAAAAGTAAGTAATCTTGTCTCTGAGAAGGAAGGTTCAAAATCATGGGTTAAGCGGAAAAGGCTAGCTGTTTTTGTCTCTGGTGGAGGCTCGAATTTCAGGTCAATTAACCAAGCATGCATTGAAGGCTCTGTCAATGGAGATGTTGTAGTTTTGGTCACTAATAAACATGGTAATTTGTTCTCTTAAATAAAATGCTAGTGAAATTTATAATTTTGTAAGTCTGTTTGTAATTTGCCAGAATATAATTGCTTTAACAAAAACTTTGAATTAGAATATAATTTAAGTAATGTTATTCAAATTTACAAGTTTAGTTGCTGCCCTTAAGTCGAGATGATAAAATCTTTATTGCAACTTCAGGAATCATGTATATTCTTTTTTTGGTGATTGCAGCTTGTGGAGGCTCACAATATGCTAGAGATAAAGGCATCCCAGTTATTTTGTTTCCAAAAACAAAAGATGAACCTGGCGGTCTATCTCCTGATGACCTTGTAAAGGTTCTTAGGTTGTTTCTTCTTTCAAATCTGGTTATCTTGGTTAGTTTCTTTTGGCATTCATAAATAGTAGTGGTATACGATTATTATTATTTTTCTTATGCTTAGTCTCTTATCATATTAACTCTTTACCTATATAATACAATCCAAAGGAAGCTTTTGATGCTCTTAAAACTTTTGAGAGTTTCGTATCATCTTTTTATTGCTTATGGAAATGATTAATCACTTATTCTTGAATTACGTTTTATCGAACTCAGGGAATTTGAGGTTGATTTTATTCTTTTGGCTGGATATCTGAAACTTATACCGGCAGAGTTGATTCGAGCTTATTCTAGATCAATTTTCAACATCCATCCATCTCTTCTTCCATCTTTTGGAGGTAAAGGCTATTATGGTATGAAAGTGCATAAGGCAGTTATTGCTTCTGGAGCAAGGTATATTTTTGCCTTTAGTTTCACATATCATGTTTCTGTTTTAGTCTTCTTTGTGTTTTTATTTTTATTCTTGGCATTTTGAATTTTTTCAGTTAGTGAAGTCTTCTTTGTTCATGATTGTTTAGATACTCAGGTGCAACAATACACTTTGTTGATGAGCATTACGATACGGGTCGAATACTTGCACAGAAAATTGTCCCTGTGCTTGCCAATGACACCGCCGAGGAGTTAGCTGCTAGGGTTTTGCGAGAGGTGAGGTTCTTTTATGTTGTTTTTTCCTTAAAGTAAATGTTTTCGTACATTTAACATCACACCCAAACGAATCACACAATAGTAAATTGATAATAAGATGGTGACAAAATCAGGGTATACTTATTGCCAAGTTCCTTTCATATTCTGCATTGCAAATCAAAAAGTTCATTAAGGATTTAGCAACTTTACAACGATTATCATACTTTTACAGGAACATAAGTTATACGTAGAGGTGACAGCTGCTTTATGCGAAGACCGGATAGTTTGGAGAGAAGACGGTGTTCCTCTCATTCAGAGCAAGGAAAACCCTGAAGAATATTACTAACAAAACTTAATTGCAGCACTTGCGTTTTGTTATTTAGACAGTTGGAAGTTATTGTATCCTTAAACTCGGATGTTATGATTTTGCAAGTACAACAATAAGTTGGGAGATTACATATTTTTCCCAGTATGCAAACATTTGCTTAGGCTTTTGCCTTTTTATTGTTGTAAATGGAAACTGTTTTGCTTATCAAGTTCTCATCATCTATTCAGAGAAAATGGTTATGCTTAGCTCGCTCTTATACTAATTTTTTGAGAGAGAATGTAGCAAAAATGCCAAAAGTAAATATTTTATAAATTTAACCCGTGAATTTAACTAGTTTCCATTGACATGTGTTTTCTTTTTTTTTTCTTTTTTTTTTTACCTTAGATAAATTTACTTGCCTAAATATTTGAGGGATGATTTGGAGAAAATGAAGAACAGATTGTATGAGAATATAATTAACAAATTGTATGAGAATATAATTAACAAAGCTTTATTTTCTGATAAAATTGAACATGCTTTTATGTATCCCAACCACTTGATCGTAAACAGCGGTATATTGTGGTTTTAGTCCCTCTATTATATTAAAATTTGGGAACTAATTTTTCTCTGACATAATTTGGTCTTTCTACTTATATTATTAGTAGGTCCAAACTGATTACACCTTAAGTTAGTTGTTTTCATTAAAGTGATTTTTTTTTTTAATTTTATTCGATGAGATAGTTGGGGTAAGTGGAAATCTAGCCACTTATATTCAATCGATAATAAATTTAAATGTTAGATGAATGCTAATGGCTTTTTTAAAAACATCTATATTACCATTTTAATGGAAACAACTAAGTTAAAGGTATTACCAATTTTGATCTATAAATTATGTCAAATTATAGTAGAAGGATTAAATACAAAATATTAACATAGAAGAGGGACAAAAAAACAAAATTAGAGGTGTTTTGTGTCAGCGTCACACTGGTCACCATTTTGAACTCCAAAAAGATGTGCGGCTGAGATCTCTCCTCCTCCTCAGTTGCCCTAGATATTTCCTCTATATAAACAGATACAGCGGCTAGGGTTTTATATTAGTATCGGCTCTTCAGTCTTTGAGCTTTACCCTCATTTTTCGAAATGTAAGAAAATGATGATAAGGTATGGAAGCTATATGTACCAAGGGAAGGGTGTGAGTGAAATCAGTACCCTTGATCTTGACTTGCCAATGTGGCTGTAGCTATATCAAATCTAAATGGCTGAGAAGTTAACTGGCCGGTTGTCGTGATTATTCTCCGTTGACTAATCTGCTTACCGAACTTCTCACAGTTTCCTTTTTCTTTTTCATTTGCTCATCTATAGTTATTTCTTTATCAATTAAGAACAAGCACTAATTGATTTGGTTTCTTATGCATTCATCGCAAACTAAGAAGATGGAAAATATCATGGAAAATTTCATGGTATATCGCTTCTAAATTAATATATGATCTTGACTCTAGCCCAGGCTACCTGTACTGTTTCGAGTTTCAGCACTATTCTCACCATTCCTGCTCAATGATGCCTTGTAGGCATCATTGAAAAGTAAGGGAGTCAACGGCCAGTTTAACCGATTCAATAGAGAGATGTAGTAGGACTTAAATCTAATTAAATTTTAATGATTATTTAATTTTAAAAATTACAAAATAATTATTTAATTTTTTTAAAGATTTTCATTAAATTTTATTTAAAAAAAATAAACTAATTAAAATAATAAAAATAAAATGTAACTTTCTCCTAAATTTAAGATTATGATTACTTAAAAGAGCTAGAATGAGATTATATTTTATATTAAGGAATTTTGACATTATTTGAGAATAGAAAATTATGGGACAGTTTAGGGCGTCAGAAGCTGCAATCGATAATCTCAAAAGGCAACTAATCACGTTGAGAGGCCACTTTTGTAGTGTAGCCATTGCAGGCCACTCCCATATTTCTTTCTTCCAACTGCTCAAATGAAGGCCAATTGGCAATCCATAAGTTTCCAACTTCATACTTCCACATCTCCAGTTTTCTTTTCTTTTTATCGAAATCACATCTTGGAAATAGTTCATAGATCAAATTCGAAACTTGATATCAATTAAAACAAAATTTTTATCACTACATTACGGGTATACTTAAGGGAAAATTGTTAGTTTACAGTTTGTGATTTCTTAAAAGAATCACCAACTTATTATCATTTTTTTTTTAATTTCTGCTGCAAACCCACGTTACTTTCTATTACATCCAAACTGCCAGAGCTACAAATTTCTTCTTCCTTGGCATTGGCAAAGAAGCTAGATGGGTTTTTTGACTTCCATTGTTGTCTTCTTCATTGTCTTTAGTTTAACTTCTTTAATCTAATGAAACTTGACATTCAATTGTTGTCAAGCTTAGATAGGAAAGATAAATAATAATGATAATAATAATAATAATAAGCAGGGCAAGTAGACCTGATCATGGGTTAAACTAATGCAAAATTCTAAGTTCGAGTTTGGCTTGGCCTAAAAAAAAATGGTTTAAAATTTTGTCAAAACTCGGTCCAAATAAAAATTGGTAAACCAGAGCTCAACCCGACTGTTAGTGTTAATTTTTTATATATAAAAATAAATTTAAAAAATAATACAACAAATACACTAAAATATTAAAATAAATATTTTTAATAAATTGAATTTGGATTAGATCAGATTAGACTTGAGCAAAAAAATTTACATGAGGCTTCTATTTAAAAAATAAAATTTATTTTTCAAATTTATATTTTAATTTTAAGTTTTTTATTTTTTGAATAAGCCTTGAAGCTTAGACGAATCAAGTTACCATCATCGGTCTAGGGGCAAGGGATTGATGTCTATCGTTGCTGACAGATTTACGGACGTGAGGATAGTAAAACCCTGTACTTAAGTTAGATGTCCAGTATTAAGTGCGATATAAATATATGCAATAGAATTTTCATTTTGCCAACTAATCTTGCATCACATTAGAACAAAAAGAAAAAAAAAAATAATGAAAGATACCAAAAGACCCATCCATGGTTTGATTCCACAGATATGGAAAGTATGGTTGTCGTCTTTTTCTTTTCAACCATTGCTTTTATCTAACTTCTAATAATTGGAGAATGCATTGTCATTAAGATGCTGAAGTAGCCATCCTAAATGTCCTCTTCTCTACACTAGTTCACCATCCCTACAATTTTTTATGACCTGTTGCTAGAGACTATATTATTTGTTTTAATTAAGGGTAAACTATCTAGTTGGTGACTCTACTTTTAGGGTGTTTTCATTTTGGTCACTCAACTTTTAAGGTATTTTCATTTTAGTCACTCAACTATTAAATCTCTATTGGCAATTAACTATATACATCATATCATGTTTACACTTTCATTTTGGTCACCAAAAAAAAGTCATTTTTTAAACTATTGATTCGGGTAAAAAAAATTAAGGATTAAAAGTGAAAAAGCGTCGAAACTAAAATATTGCGTTAAAAATCTATTAAATAGTAATTGTTTATTTCATTGCTGAAAATTCTAATTTTTTAATATTGAAAATTTAAATTTTAAAATATAAAAATTAATTAAATAATTCGTTGAAATTATTATATCCCTTGATAATGTTAAGCGATTTGTTACACTAATATTGAAATTAATTAAATTAATCTCTTTCTAAATTTTAAAATTTTATTTTATGTTTCCATATTATTCTTAATGAAATCAACTCAATAACACATATTTAATAATTTTCTCTGAAACTTATATTTCTTTTGATTATAAAATCTCAAATATTCCATACTAACTTAAAAGCAAAGAAAAATAATTACAATTAATTAAATTAATTGCTTGTTCTTCATCTGGGTAAAGAAATGATGAAAAAAATTCTAGACTTTGTTTGACATGGAAGATAAAATTAATTAATTGTAAGGATTTTTCTTTACTTTTAGCTTAGTATGAAAGACTCGAGATCATATAATCAAAAGAAATTTGAATTTCATGTACAATTATTAAAGATGATTTATTTGGAAACATAAAATAAAATTTAAAGGAGACTAAATTAATTAATTAAATTAATTTCAATATTATAGTAACAAATCAATTGACACTATTAAGGGATAAAAATAATCATTAACTTATTTAATTTTTTTATGTTTTCAAATTTAAAATTTCAATATTGAAAAAAAAAGAAATTTTGAACTTTTGACAAGGAGGTACAATTTGACAATTTTTAAAGCATTAATTTAGTTTTCACCGCTTTTTCACTTTAATCCTTAATGTTTTTTTCCCTGATCAATACTTAAAAAATGGATATTTTTTGGTTGATCAAAATAAAAATGTGAACATAAAGTGTCGTGTATAGTTAACTGTCGTAAGAGATTTAACGGTTGGGTGACTAAAATGAAAGTGCCCTAAAATTTCAGTAACCTAAAGTAGTTTACCCTTTACTTAAATAGTTCAATAATTTCAAGGCGTTCTAATTTAGTCATTAAAGTACGTGTATTGTATCAATAAGATCCTTCTATTAGCCTAGATATCAACTTAGGTGTTAAATGTCAATTCATATATGACCTAGAGCATGATTAAAACACATGATCAAATTGTAAAATATTATATGGATCTAACATGTTAAAAACCTGTGTCATTAGGGATATTCTTTTAACATGTCAAATCTAAAATTGTTGAAACAGTAGCTAGATACGTGTTTGCTATCTAACCCAAACTAATGGCGAGATTGCCTAAAAGACTTAATTGATAAGATACTAATACTCCAAGGACTCATTTAGAAAGTTTTGAAGTTTGGGGACCAATTTAAGGTCTAGGTCATAGTTTAGGGATGTCTTCTAGAATTAACCCATAAAACAATGATGCCGTCCACGCTCTCGTTGTTGCCATTGAGCATTCACATTTCCAAAGTAGAGTTCACCCCCTTTTGTTCTTTATAAATCCCATTCAAATGCTAATTCCTAGCTCTCCCAACCCTGCCCAAATCCATGCTATCTGACATTTGGTGATTTTATTTCATAAGGAGGTCCAATTCCAATGGGTGCAAAAGCAAGCAAGCCCTCCAATTCAAAGCGAGATCAAGCCAAGTCATTTAGTACAACTCAAAGATCATCCTCCATCATTGAATCCATGAAGCCCGAGTGCTTAAAAAAGAGGAAGAAGAAGAAGAAGAAGCAGACAAAAGTGAGGACGTTGACTCTAGAGAATTGGTTATTAGCTTCACCTGGTCCTAAAGGGTTGAACCCAGATTATCTTAATGGAGGTGAACTTCATGTCTTCAAACACTTGTCAAGAAGGGTACATCATCATCATCATCATCATCATCATCGAAGTGGACCCTTTACAACAGGAGATAATAATTTGTGTTTGGAACAGGGTTCAGGGGAGGATGTTTCAGGTTCTTCATTTAGGAGAAGCCATAATGGGAAGTTGAAAAAGAAGGTTAGCTTTAAGTTGCCTGAAGAGGGTGACATTGTGCTATTTTACTCAGCAGCTGAATCATTTGAGAGTGATTATCGATCCTTTTAATGTCCGCTGCTACGTGTTGCATGTTGTTGGGCTTTGCTTTCACATCCATCTTTTCTCTTGTTTCTACTTGATGTGAATGATCCCTTTATTGCAAATTACACATGTTTTAGGTTTCTTTGAGTTAAAACACATTCTGAATGGGAGTTCTGATTTGCTTTTCTCATTTCGTTTTGCCAATATTAAAATTATTGTTTTATTCATATATATGTAAGAATATATTATACAATAAACCCTCAAGTTTTTGTTGAAATATTCATAGATGATCTTTTATGTTTATGTCTTCGAAATATTAGAAATTCTAATAAATATCAAATGGAATTATAGATGAATGTATATAACATTCATGGGTATACATTCATGGGAGTATAAGTTGTATTCAAGTTTTAATTTCCCTACTGGAGTGGGTTTGTCAATAGATTTGATAATATTTGTTTTTGCATTGTTCTATTACCATCCTTGATTAAAATAACTTGAACCTTTAAGAAATAGTTTCTAAACTTCTATCTAGCTAGTCATGGGTTCTGCCCAATTAGATCTAAGCATGGTATCAATACTACACATGATTGTCCAAATTTAAGACTTGAATAGAGATTTTAAATATTTTTCAAATTTGTATAGGCTTGTCTATTATTTTTTAATATATATATATAATATCTAGTAATCTTATATACTTTTATTTTATTGAAATTTTAAATTTAAATAACTGAACATATTTTATGGTATTTGCATTTACCTTTATGGCAAGATATGAATAATTTCTGTTAGCTTGTATTAAGTATGGCTAAGATAAAGTATTTATGTGTTTAAGGTTAAGGGTTGAGTAATGTCTGTAAAATAATTGAATAAGTTTTTCAAAAGAACAGCGCATCTGTATGTTAATAAAGGTATCTGTCATGATGATCTGATAATGTTGGACATGGATATATTCGTAGTTGTGTGTGACTTAAGAACTGGACAATGTGGGTTCATTTGTGTTATAAAATGGCTAGATTGGAGTTATCTGGAATCCGTTTTGTTTGAGTTGTATAATGACTTCTTCTGAAACAATATCAAATCTGATTATTGATTATTTGAGAGTCTGGGGTTCTAGAGTAAAATGGCATGGAAATCATCTGAATGATCTACACAGTATATTATCAGGATGGGTTATGTGGTATTCGTTTAGGGTATAATATGATTAATAGTTTGTTGATACTCTGATATGCATAAGTATTTGCCAAACGTGTATATGTATCCGCCAATGACTAACAATTGTGAACAACCACCTTGGGCTAAATGTATGTGTGAAGAGATAATCAGTAAGTAATGGACTGCAAAGAATATGGTTATGGTGTTTTAAGCAAGTAGATAATAAGAAAATGTCTGGATAATTAAGTCAGTTTGTTAGTTGAAGGAATTGGTATAAGTAAAAGTGCAATAATTGACGTATAGCTGTAAGTTGGAGATTTTGATTGTGTAATATCCCGCCCGACAAAGCCACAGTACTTGAGTATTGTTATTAAAAGTAAGACTTATAGAATTGGTTCTGAGTGAATATGGTACTAGATATGACCAAGTGCTCGAAGACTATAGAATATGCCTTTGGGAGAAGCCTTTATTAAGGCGAGCTTGGTGGTCTGACGAACTCCCTTACAAGGTATACGCCACCCCAGCCGATGGATGTTAATTTTATTCCTTAAATGCTAAGCCTTTAGTTTGAAAGAAAGGTCAGCTTTATTATTATTATATTTGGAACCATTTAGTTGGCCTAAAGAGTACTAGTTAGAATGGACAATGTTTCTGAAATTGAAAAGACATGCATTTAAGATGGTAGAGAATGTTATTAGTCATGGATACCAAAGGAAGGGTAGTGGGAGGACAAACTTGCCCACTAAGTTTTCGTTTCGCGTGCACCTGTATAAAGCCAATAATGGCTTCCTGACCAAGTTTTGTGCTTTTTTTTTGCAAACTTAATTTTTCTTATATCTAAGGTTTGAAATAGAATATTTTGAAATGAATGTATTAGTAACAAACCTTTTGGTCAAAGTATGGTAATAAATAGGTTAATAAGGGATTGTCCTTTGGCTATTGGTAAGCACATATTTTTAGTGGACTTGCTACTATTGAGTTTCCATGAGTTTGATGCTATTTTGGGATTATATTGGTTGACCAGGCATAATGCGATGGTCGGCTGTCGAACTAGAAGTGTATGCCTGACAATTGCTGAGGGAAATGAGATAAAGTTGTTTAGCAAACAGTCAGAGTTGATGAATAGAATCATTTCTGCGGTAACCACCAAGAAAATGATTATTTAAGGCACAGATGCCTATCTAGCATATATTATAGATACATCAGAATCCAAAAGTGAGATCAGTCGAGTGCCTATTGTGAGAGAGTTTTAGAATGTACTTTCCGATGAGCTTCCTGGTATGCCCCCTAAGAGGGAGATAGAGTTCTCGGTTGAATTAGAACTAGGGATAACCCCTATTTTGTACACGCCCTATAGGATGGCGCCAGTAGAACTCAATGAGTTGAAAAAAAATAGTTATAGGATTTTTTGAGCAAGGGTTTTATTAGGCCAAGTGTGTTACCTTAGGGTGCGCCAATCTTATTCGTAAAAAAGGACGGGTCTATGTGTACCCTCTGCCTCAAATTGGGGATTTGTTGGATTAGCTAAGTGGAGTTTTAGTGTTTTCCAAGATTGACCTAAGGTCAGGATACTAACAAATAAAGATTAAAGATATCAACGAACCTATGACAGCTTTGTGGTCAAGGTACGACCATTATGAGTTTCTTATAATGCCATTTGGCTTGACTAATGCGTCAGTTGTATTCATGGACTTAATGAACAAGGTATTTCAACCTTAGATTAGTTTGTAGTGGTTCTTATTGATGACATATTGGTTTCTTCCAAAAGTGAGACTAATCATGAAAAGCATTTGAGAATTATATTGAAGACCCTATAAGAACATCAATTGTACGCAAAGTTTAGCAAATATGAATCCTGGCTAAATGAAGTACACTTGTTGGGACATGTGATATCGGTGGATGGAATTAATGTGGACCCTGCAAAGGTAAAGGCAATGCTTGAATGGAACTCACCCAAGAATCTTACTAAAGTCTACAAATTCCTAGGATTGGCTGGATATTATCAAAGGTTCGTGAAGGGATTCTCAATAATAGCACCGCCTCTCAGCAAGCTACTAAAAAAAGAAAGAAAAGTTTGTTTGAAGTGATGATTGCCAGCAAAATTTTGAGAAATTGAAGGTGGTCCTAATCAAAGCTTCAGTGTTGGCACAACCTGAGACTGGAGTTGAATATATGGCTTATATGGATGCATCAGTCAATGGATTGAGTTGCATGCTTATGCAAAAGGGAAGGGTAATAGCTTATGCATCGCGACAACTGAAACCCCATGAAAAGAACTATCTCACGCATGATCTGGAATTAGCTGCGGTAATACTAACACTAAAGATGTAACACCCCTAACCCGTATTCATCACCGGAATAGAGTTACGAGGCATTACCGAATAACACACCTCATTCACATACATTTATACATTCATAATCAAAATTCATTCAAATCATTCACAATGTCCCTTATAAGGCTCTATGAGACCTTAAAACATGTTTAGAAGTGGTTCGGGACTAAACCGATATCATTTGCAAACTTTGAGACTTAGTAAAATTTTCAACATTAAAAGGTCAGATGCTCGTGTGAACAGGCCGTGTGCCTCACACGGTCACTAGACATGCTCGTGTCATAGGCCATGTGAAAACAGGGCATACATACTAACTTGTACCACACGGCCAGAGACACGCCCGTGTGTTATGGCCGTGGGAAAATTAGAGAGGTTACTGACTTGGCCATACAGCCAACACACTCCCATGTGCCAGCCCGTGTGCCACACACGGCCAATAGACATGCCCTTGTCCCTAGGCCGTGTCAAAACTGTAGGGTATACTGACTTAATTTGAAACGGTACCCCAAGGGACACATGGCCATGTAACATGACCGCGTGTCGCAATGGTTGAGACACACGCCTGTGTCTCTACCCGTGTGGACAAAAATAGACTATTTGTAAAGCTAATTTGCCACCCTTTTCTCATTCACATCTAGCCATCAAAATGGTATCATTTCAACACATATATAGGTAGCCAAAACATGCCAATTCACACACATATCATACCATTTTTCATCAACCAATTAAACTACTAAATTCCATATTTAAAACATACCAAATCAACATGCCACAATCATCAAACTCACAAAGCTCCTAAATGAATTTTCTCACTTTTCTATCAACCAAATCATGCTTCTCAAACATACCAATTCATCATCCACAAATCATACCAAAATTTACCATTCCTCAAGCATTAATACATCAACTAACAACTAACCAAATGAGCAATCACTTAGCCATATAAACAACCATGGCAAACATGCCAAAAACACATTGTAACTTATATACATCACATATAAAATTTACAAGCCAAATCTCACAGCTAATATCATGACTCAAAATATACCAAAATGACACTAGCCTATACATGCCATATACCATATATACAAAACTCCAAAAGTACCAACAAGTAATCGATAGTGTGATGATGGTTCCCGATGATCCCCGATGTCCGAGCTAGCTTCAAAAATCTATAAAAAATGGAAAGAACACACAAAGTAAGCTTTAAAAGCTTAGTAAGCCATATACAAATAAAGATATCATATGAACCTTTACATATCAATTCAAATATGCTAAACATAACTAATCACTCACAAGTTCACAAACCTTTCTCATTGAACACATATTCAATATCCTAATCAAATTCATCATTTACTTCACTTCTCAATACTTGTATGAATCTCATATGTACCTGAGTCACTTAGCTCATTCACATAATCTTTCTCAACTTTACTTTGCCCGTTGAACTATTTGGAATCATTAAGGATACTCGGAAGTCACATAAGCTCAAACAATGCCATATCCCAGATATGGTCTTACATGTTATTACATATCGATGCCACTGTCCCAGACAGGGTCTTACACGAAATCGATTAACGATGCCAATGTCCCAGATACGGTCTTACACGTAATCTCAATACAATGCCAATGTACCAGACATGGTCTTATATGCAATTACATCTCGATAACCTAATTTCATGACATTTGTATCATATACTATTCCTAACGTTCGTACGGGACTTTCGGATGTTGTAACTCTGTCGATTCTTGCTCCTAATTGTACTTTCAACATTCATAATAATTCAATGACAAGTACACATATATAATTCAATTTAAAGACATTTATTTGCATATGAACTTACCTCGTATTCGGAATAAACGAACTGGATCGACTATTTGTCAACTTTCGATTTTCCCCGATCAAAATCCGTTTTCTTTCGTTCTTGAACTATATACATTCAAAATTAACTCTTTTATTCATCAACACATTCAATCTACTCCACAAACACATATTTGGGCATTTTTGTCCTTTAGTCCCTAAAATTTCACATTTTTACTATTTAGTCCTTATTTCATAAATACACCAAATTCACAAAATTCAATAAGGCCCATGCTTAGCCGAATTCTCTATAGGTCCCTAGTAGCTCATTTTTATCATTTATTTCACATTCCAACCTTTCAATTTATACTTTTCTCAATTTAATCCCTAATATACATTTTTACTCAAAATCACTTTACAAAACATGTATATCAAACACCAAGCTTTCATATTTCATCATCATCTATCACAAATCTCAAGAATTCATCAATGGAAAATCATCAACACTTTCAAAAATTAAAGCATGGGCTAGCTAGAACACGAAGCAACGGTCTCAAAAACGTAAAAATCATTAAAAACTGAGCTCAAAACACTTACCAATTAAGCTCCCAATTGACCGAACCCTAAAATGAACTTAAGGTTTTCTTCTTCCACCATATTCGGCCAGATAAAGATGAAATGAAGCTTAATTTTTAACTTTGTTTTATTTAATTTAACTTTTTTTACAAAATGACATATTTACCCTTAATTAAAACGTTAACAAAACATTTAATGGTTGGCCATTTATGTCAAATTCCACTAATAATGGTCTAATTTCATCATAAGGGCATCACATTTAATAAGCCATATCAATTAAGCATTTTTAACTTATAGCATGCTATTTTTTCATTTTACGCGATTAAGTCCTTTTTTCTCAAATTGAGCTATTAAACAATAAAATTAGCTCACGGAATTTTCACACTTACATATGTACATGTTTTAAACACCAAAAATAATATTAAAATAATTTTTTAACCTCGAATTTGTGGTCTCAAAAACACTATTCTGATTTAGATAAAACTGGGTTGTTACAAAAGATCTGGAAACACTACTTGTATGGAGAAAAATGTCGTGTCTTCTCTGACCACAAAAGTATGAAGCACTTAATGACCTAGAAAGATTTGAATCAATTCCAAAGAAGGTGGTTGGTATTATTAAAGGACTATGACCTGATCATTGAGTACCATCCCGGGAAAGCCAATGTAGTGGCTGATGCTTTGAGCAAAAAACCATGTTAGCCTTATTATCCTTCTAGATAAAGTGACCATGTCTGATAATAGAGCCTTGTTGGTGGAGTTGGTTGTAAAGCCAACTCATTTCTTTTAGATTTTGGAAGAACAAGTGAAAGATACTTAGTGCGCCTAGTTCAAGTAAAAGATAATATCTGATAAGGCGGTAAACTTCAGCATATGTAAGGAAGGTGAGCTTAGATATAGAAACAGAATGTTTGTGCCGCTAGGGAATGAACTAAATAATGAATTTTTGAAAGAAGCTCACCAAGGACCATATGTGTAACAACCGTTTTTTAGCGGTGTCGAAAATAGTGGTTTTGAGGCCACAAATCCGATGAGTGAGTTCGTAAATATTATTATTTAATATTTACAAGTCAAATATGGTATTAAAGTAAATGTTGAATTGGTAATTTATGCTATTTGAGGAAACAATTAAGTTCAAGTGGTATGACCTTAAAGTCAAGTGGTTTTAGAAAATGAGGTATCGGGACTTCATTTCTATAATCCAAGCCGTAAGTATTTTATTAAATATTTATGGAGTGTTATTAAGGTTGTATTAAAGTTTCGTTAAGAAATTTTAATGTTTAGATAGTTAATTAATTAAAAAGGCCTAAACCGTAAAGGATGTAAAACTTGATCACTATTAAATTTGAATGATTAAATGGCTTAATGAATATAAATGGATGATTTAATATGGAAAATTAACCATAATTGGTGATAGTGGATGGCAATGTGGTTGATTATTAAGTTATTATTTGAATTTTTTATTAATTAATGTTTAAAGTATTAAAACATTAAAACAAAAGTAAAAATGGATAATATCATCTTATTTTGTTCCTTCACCGTAAAGAGAAGGAAGAAACACCATTGAACGAGCCATGGATTTTTGAAAAGCTTTCTTTCCTGGCATGGTTGTGCTATTCAGGTTTGTTTTTAGTAATTTTTTTATGTTTTTGGGATCGTTGCAACTAGGTCCAGCTAACCTGAGAATCAATTCGTAAAATTGTTAAACTTTAAATTTTTTGTCATTGAAGATTTAAGTTTTTTATTTATTTATGGAGGATTATGAAGATTTTTTTTAAAATTTGATTAATTTTTAAAGTAATTTTTAATGATTTAAATGTTTAGGGATTAAATTGCTAAAGTAATAATAATTCAAGGACTTGAAGTGAAATTGTTACAAATGTAGGCTGTAATGGAAGCTATTAACATTTGGGTGGTATGGGTTTTCAATGAAATTGGTTTATTTGCATGATTAGGATATAGGGACTAAATTGAATAAAAATGAAAAGTTGAAGGTAATTTTGTAAAAATGTCAAAAAAGACTAAATTGCATAAAATAAATTAGTTTTACTGTTTGAATTAATTAATTTAATGAATTTGGTAAATGTTGTTTGTTATAACTGTGGTGCCTTTGAATGGCATATTGGTTAGTTGAATTAGGGTTTTGAATTGGTATCTTTATGTATGAATGGATGATGGTTGGAACCCTTGAATGTGTGGTTAAATGATTTGAATGGTTAGGCATGATATGGTTTTGAAATGTATTGATTTTAGGTAATTTTGGGTTCATACGGCCTAAGACAAGGGCTTGTGACTCAGCTGTGTGTGACACATAGCCTAGTAACACGACCGTGTGTCATCTAATGATTTTTCTTAGAGTACAAGTTAGTGAGTTACACGGCCTGGCACACGAGCGTGTGACCCTAGATCGGAGGTTACACGACCTGAGACACGGGCGTGTGTCTCAGCCATGCGAGACAAACGGCCTGACCACACGACTGTGTGACTCCTGTTTCCAAAATTTTGCATCTTTTTCCTAATCTTTCTAAATGCTTTCAAACTGATCCTGAAATGCTTCTAAGCTATTTTTAGGGCCTCGGGGGCTCGATTTAGGAATGATGTGCATGTATATGAATGGTTTATGATGTGATTGAATTATTGAATGATATATTGTTCAAATGTTTTCGAATGTACAATAATGCAAAGTAACCCTAATTCGACAACGGAGATGGGTTAAAGGTGTTACATTTAGTACTTCACCCGGGTAATATCAAGATGTACCGAGACTTGAAAGACTCATACTGGTGGCTTGGTATGAAAAAGGAAATCTCAGAGTATGTTTCAACGTGTCTGACTTGTCAAAAAGTGAAGGCTGAACATCAAGTCTCATCATGCAAGTTGTACCCCTTAGAAATCCTAGAGGGGAAATCGGATAGGATTACGATGGACTTTGTTTCAGGGCTACCTTTTACTCTCTCCAAAAAGAATTCTATTTTGGTAGTAATGGATTGACTCACGAAGTCGGCACACATTCTACTAGTGAACACTACCTATTCCTTAGAGAAGTTGGTTGACATATATATCGCTGAGATAGTGCACTTACATGGAATACCCTCTTCAATAGTGTCCGATAGAGACTCAAGGTTCACTTCAAGATTTTAGAATCAATTACAAAATTCCTTGGGACCGAAGTTGAAATTTAGCACTACATTCCACCCTCAGACTGATGGCCAATCTGAGAGTTGTGTGATATACTTTGGAATCAACTGGGAGAAATATATCCCTCTATTGGAAGTCGCTTACAATAACAGTTATCACGCAAGCCTAAAGATGTCTGCCTTTAAAGCCTTGTATGGAAGAAGCTGTAGGACACCTACCTACTAGATGGAATTGAATGGAAAATAATAGTAGGCCCAGACTTGGTGCAAGAAACAAAGGACAAAGTCACAATGATTCGTAGCCACTTAGAGGTGGCTCAAGATCGACAAAAATCGTATATGGATTTAAAGAGCAAAGAAATTTCTTTCAAAATAAGGGATAAAGTGTTCCTAAAAGACTCATAATGGAAAAAGATTATCCAATTTGGTCGTTAAGGAAAACTAAGTCCAAGGTTTATGGGACCTGATGAGGTTTTGGACAAAGTAGGTCCAGCCCTGAACTATCGAGGATCCACAATGTATTCCATGTATCGATGTTAAGGAGGTACAAGTCAAATCCCGATCATGTGGTCCAAATTGAGGAGCTTGAAGTTGAACCAAATTTATCTTACGAGGAAGAGCATGTCTGTATCTTAGCTAGAGAGGTTAAGGAGCTAAGAAATAAAAGGATCCCCTTGGTTAAGGTATTATAGAGGAACCATTTCATCGAAGAAGGCACATGGGAGAGAGAAATTCAAATGAAAGTTTAGTACCTTCATCTACTTCTAGGTATGAATGTCGAGGACGAAATTTTCTAAATGAATGAGAGTTTTAACATCCCGCCGAGCGAAGCCATATTATTCGAGTACTATTATTAGAAGTAAGATTTACAGAATAGGTTCTGAGTGAATATAGTACTAGTTATGACCAAGTACTAGAAGACTATAAAATGTACATTTAGGCGAGCTTAGTGGTCTGACGAACTCTCTTATAGGGTATAGGCCATCCTAGCTGATGGACGTTAATGTTTATTCCTTAAGTATTAAGCCCTTAGTTTGAAAGAAAGGGCAACTTTATTATTATTTTATTTGGATCCATTTACTTGGCCAAAAGAGTACTAGTTAGAATGGGACAATGTTTTTGAAATTCAAAGGACTTGCATTTCAGATGAGAGGAAATATTATTAGTCACAGATACCAAATGAAGGGTAGTGGGAGGAAAAACTTGCCCACTAAGTTTTCCTTTCGCATGCACTTTTATAAAGCTAGCATTGGCTTCCTGACTAAGTTTTGTATTTTCTTTAGAAAACTTAATTTCTCTCCAAAAACGTTTTTTTTACGTTTTTTTTTAAAAAAACTCGAGAATTAAGACTTGCCTGAAGGATTGAGTTCATTGTATTCAACAAACTCCACCGACATTTGTACCTGATAAATACCAAGGAAACTCAAGTTTTTTGTAACACCCTAACCCATCTTTGTCACCAAATTAGGGTTACAGAACATTAATGTACAATAAAAAATATTTAACGTCTTAACATTTAAATAAATTAAACATATCATTATTCATTCGATTACATACATTTCATCCCTAAATAGAGCCCTCGAGGCCCTAAAAATTGCTTAGAAGTAATTCGGGACTAATTTGAAACAAATTGGAAACTTTTGGCAAAAGTGGCAAAAATTGGAAACAAGGGTCACACGGCCATGTGGAATCATCCCAAGCTGTGTAACTTTCGAACAAGGGACACACGACCGTGTCCCAGCTCGTGTCCTCACCCTTGTAACTCACTAAGTAAGGTTACATGGCCGTGTCACATACCTGTGTGCCAGGCTGTATAACTTACTGACTTGTACGTTAAAAAACTCACAAATGACACATGGCCATGTGTGACAGCCCGTGTCTCAGGTCGTGTGGACTCAAAATTTTACATAAAATCAAGTCATTTCATACCTAATTCATGGATAACTATTCCCACCATTTAAATACACATTCATGAAACACCATTCAAACATGCACAACTAAGTCATTTCAAACAACCTAATTCACATAACCAATATGCCATTCAAAGACACCACAATTGCATCCAAACATAACTAACCAAACATGTCAATATTGCCTCAATTCATGCATACAAACCTAATCCAAATAGGTACTAAAACATGTCACCATAGACCATTTTAAAAAAAAAATCAACATACCAAATAACCTTATTAACAAGCACATGAAAGTAACCAAAATGACATAACTTGGTAAGGCATCAAGTATACCATACCAACCTAACTTTCAAAATGCTTATACATGCCAAAACACCATTAACACATTCACCAAAATACCATTACATATCACCCTATACATTTCATTATAAACTTTGGCCAAAATGCTCAAAAACTACTGAATTTTTGTTGGATACTGTGATAGGTTTTCGACGAGCTTCCAACCAAATCGAGCTTCTTATGATCTATAAAACAAAGAAAAGAAACTAAATAATCAACGGGTGCTTAGTAAGCTTGTATAAACCTTAAACATAACTTATCATCTCTATAATACAATTCATAGAATAAGTATAAACTGAAACCAATGCCATATGCTTAGTATGAGCTTATACAACATCATCAACTCACAAATTAGTATACTTGTTCATGATACATATGAAATCAACCATAAGATATGTGGTTTACCATGTATAAACATAACATTTTACATCATCAATGTTACCATAATGCCATAATTCATTGCATTTGCATACTTACCATTTCCCTTTTCCTTTTCTTTCCCGTTGAACCATTTAGAATTACATCGGATACTCGAGAAAGCTCACACGAAGTGTGCCTTTATATATAACATTAACATTTCCTTTACATCAATGCTCACACGAGCTGTAAAATGGGCTTGTTCACATGAGCTGGTGGTCAGAATGTAAGCTACACAATGCTACTCACATGAGCTGTGGAGAATCTGCAACAAATGTAGAACCTTAGCCATCAGTGGGACATTCAAGACCAGCACCCGAAATATGAAATCCCTAATGACATGTCATTTGTATCCTAAGAATTTTTAAGGTTCAACCAGGACTCAATATCCATCAATTCATCATAGCATTGATACATTTGTATATATAAGATTTTTTCATATCAAATCAACATAATGAACATTCAATTTAACTAGCATAAAAGTGATTACAGTTCATACGAACTTACCTCGATAATTAGGGGCCTAGTAGTTAAGTTGAACTAATCCGAATCTTTAGCTTTTTTTCGATCTAAATCCGAACGTGGTTTATCTTGATCTAAATAGGTAATTTCAATCAATTAATTACTTCTAGAATTCAATTCAATCCATAGTTCATATTTATGTAAAATTACCAATTTGCCCCTAACATTTTAACTTTTCACAATTTAGTCTTTAAGCTTATAACTTAAAATCTAACCATTTAAACCTAAATCCATGTTAACCATAGATGCGAGGGACCTTGATACAACCCATATTTACCATCATTTCACAATAAAACCTATAAATTTACACCTTTAACAATTTAATCCCTAATTCCAAAATTCATCAAAAATCACTTAACAAAACTTGTTTATTTTTCAGCAAAGATTCATAGTCTAAAAATTAACATAAAAAATCATTCAAAATAATTCATGGTAAGTCCCTCAAACTTTAATATTTTTGCAAATTAACCCTCGAGCTAGCTAGATTAAGCTACAACAAACTTAAAAACATAAAAATCAATAAAAATGGGACACAAAATCATATCATGCAAGGAAGAATTCAAAACAAAGCTCTCTCCCCTTCAAAAATGGTAGATTTGGGCAAGAATAAGAAAAATAAGAAGAAAACAACATTGTTTCATATTTTCTTTACTTAATTTTTGTTTAATTACCTAATTACCATTTTAACCTTGTTACTTTTTAAAATCACAACAAAAACTTGTCGATATTTGTCCAATAATTCCTTAAAAGATCTATTTACCATTCAAGTCCATTAGTTTAAGATTTCATAACTGATAAATCGTAATTTATACATATTTTTATCTCATACTTAGCATATTTTTGGATGAATTATCATTAAATTTGTGGAATTTGATGCTCCTAATCCTTTAATTTTATGTTTTATACTTAGGTGGGCATAGGAGAGTAAAAAGAGCGAGAAACGGGCCAAAAACAGAGAAAATGAGTCAACGTGAGAAATCAACACGGCTTGGACTTCCTCACACGGGTAGACAACATGCCCGTGTCTATTTAATATATTGTAACACGGCCTAAGCCCATACCACGCGACCATGTCTAGTTAGCAGACTCTAAACACGGCCTGAGCCACCTCATACGGGCGTGTCCCTATCGAGCCCAAGTCTAGTCCTATTCGGAAGAGGCCACTCTAGAGGGTTTTGAAGCATTCTAAAGCCTATATAAACACCCTAGGAGGTCCCTAGAAAAGGATACACGGAGTAGGAGGCAAGGAATTACTCGAAGAAAGCCGATTGATCCATCTCAGAACCCAAATTCTCCTTCAAGACTGAAGATCTCCCTTCAATTTCCTTCAGGGGTTTTTGGGTTTTCTTTATGTTTTGATATTATTATTCTTCTAAGATGTTCCCTTTTACACTTATGAACTAAGTCCCCTAAATACCTAAGGGGAATGAAACCTAAGACGAAACTTATTATTATTTTCTGAATTATATGATAAATACTTGATTTGTTCTTAATTATGTGTTCTTAATTCTTGTTTTAATATTCCAGGATATTGATTCAAGTTTTGATGTGCTTATGTAGAGGAGAAAAAGTCCTTGTCTAAGAGTAGATCTAGTATAATTAAGTGGAGTTGATTGCACCCCTAGACATAGGGCGACATAAATCTGCCAGATTAGGGTCAAACCTAATAAGGGAATCTATAGATCGAGTTAATGCAACACTAGGGGTTTTAATTAGAAAGAGATTTCAATTAATCAACCTAGGGTTAGACGTTGTTAGTCTTGAGAGAGATAATAATATAAATTAGGGATTTCTACGGATCAAGTCAAGTGAATAAATCATCTAATTCAGAGTCAAGTAACAAGTGAAGTCTAGGTGGATTTTTCCTTGGGTATTGTCCAAATCAATCAGTTTTCCCAAAAGTATTTCCCCAATTTTCTTCCTGTGCATTCTTAGTTTAGTTAATTAGTTTAGATAAAGTAAATCCCCTTATTTTTAGGCTAGATAATAAAAAGAAAGTTAATACTAGTACTTTTAGTTCCTGTGGGTTCGACATTCCGGTCTTGCTATAAACTATACTACTGTTCGATAGGTGCGCTTACCTTCATCGTGATAATAGTTAGTTTTCAAGTACGATCAATCATAAATATAAAACTTATCAAGCATACATCAAGTTTTTGGCGCCGTTGCCGGGGATCTAAAATATTAAAAACGCTTAATTTGTATTACTTTAGCCATTTATTTTATTGCAATTTAAATTTTATCTTAGTTTTGTTAATTTTACTAAGTTTTCTTTTGTTTTCTTTTGACAGGTTTTTATAATTTATGACTAGGAGAAACCCGTCAGGACCATTACTTTTTTACAGTGAGTTTGAAAGCACAACTCACAGAAACTGAAGAGAAATAAAGCAAAACCTAAGAAATATAGAGGAAGGACAAGAGGAAGATATCCATAATACAACCGAGGAGATGGCTGAAAATCAGAATAATCAGCTTCCTCCTGTGGTTGCTGCAGATCCAATAAATCAGAATTCTGCTCCTCGTATTATGTATGATTATGCTAAACCTACTTTAACAGGAGCCGAATTGAGTATAGTTAGACCTGTTATTGTTGCAAATAATTTTGAACTGAAACCTAATGCAATTTAAATGATATAACAGTCTGTTCAGTTTGATGGTTTGCAGGACGAGGATCCAAACACTCATTTGGCAAATTTTCTAGAGTTTTGCGACACTTTTAAGATCAATGGCATTTTTGACGATGCCATTTGCCTTCGGTTGTTTCCCTTTTCATTGAGGAACAAAGCTAAACAGTGGTTGAACTCGTTACCATGAAGGTCAATCACAACTTGGGAACAAATGACTGAAAAATTTTTACTTAAATATTTTTCGCCAGCTAAAACTTCTAAGTTGAGGAATGATATCTCTTCTTTTGTGCAGATGGATCTAGAAACACTCTATGATGCATGGGAGAGATACAATGACCTATTGAGAAGGTGCCCTCACCATGGGTTACCTCTATAGCTGCAGGTTCAGACTTTTTACAACGTTGTGAACCCCTCAATAAGGCAACTTATCGACGCAGTCACCGGTGGAACTTTAAACAACAAAACACCTGAAGAGGCTTATGAATTTATTGAAGAGATGCCACTGAATAACTATCAGTGGGAAGTCATGAGAACAAAGCCAACCAAAGCAGCTGGTGTTTTCAACCTCGACGCGGTTACTATGCTATCTAACCAAGTAGAACTTTTAAATAAAAAGACTGACTGTTTTTATGGTTCTACTCAGGTACATCTAGTGATGAGATGCAATTCAAATGGAGGAGGAGTACACACAGAATATTAATCCTTCAACCCTATCACCGAGGAGGAACAAGTTCAATATATGGGTAATAATAATAAATCTAGATCTCAAAATAACTCATACAGTAACACTTATAATGCAGGTTGGAGGAACCATCTCAATTTCTCGTGGGGTGGTCAAGGAAATCAAAGGCCACAATATCCCCCAGGTTTTCAGCAACCACCTTACCAGTAGGAAAAGAAGTCGAACCTTGAGGTGATGCTAACAAAATTCATCTCGGTGTCAGAAACTCATTTTTAGAATACCGAAACTGCACTTAAGAATCAATAAGCGTCGATACAAGGGCTCAAAACTCAGATAGGCTAGCTTGCCAAACTGATTTCTGAATGACCACTAGGTAGCTTGCCGAGTAATACTAAATCTAACCCAATGGAACAACTTAATGCGATTACCGTTTGAGATGAAGAAGGATTAGTTGAACCTGAACCAGAACCAGAATCGAGGTAATGAAGTGTGGTAAGTAAAGGTAAAGGTGAGGTGGACCACAGTAAGCAAAAACCGGTAAGTAAAGAATACAAACCTCGCGTGCCATATCCCAGTGCGACAAGGAAAGACCACACGGATGAACAATTTGGCAAATTCCTTAAATTATTAAAGAAATTACATATTAACTTACTGTTTATTGAAGCTCTTTCGCAGATGCCAAATGCAGTTAAATTTTTAAAGGAGCTTTTAGCAAATAAATGAAAGTTGGATGAGGCGTCGCATGTGGAGTTAAGCGCAGTTTGCTCAGCTATTCTACAGAATAAGCTGAGAACAAATTGAAAGATCCAGGAAGTTTTACGATTCCTTATTTAATTGGTAGCTTAGATGTGGATAATGCATTAGCTGATTTAGGGGCGAGCATTAATGTTATGCCTTATAAAATATTTAAACAGCTAGGTCTTGGGAAACCCAAATAAAATAAGATGAGCATTCAATTGGTTGATAAAACTATTAGATTTCCTAGGGGTATCATTGAAGATGTTTTTGTTAGCATCGATAAATTTATATACCCAGTAGACTTTGTTGTTCTAGATATGGAAGAGGATAGTAACATACCTTTGATTTTAGGACGACCCTTTTTAGCAACTGCAAGAACCATTATTGATGTTGGTACAGGTGAACTCACACTTCGTGTGGGTGATGAAACAATCACTCTTCAAGCTTGTAATTTGAGTAACACATCAAATATTAAGGGTGGTTGTATAAATCATGCTACTAATACTAATCATGTGGTGCAACCTTCTTTGCAGGAAACACGTTCGAAGAGCATATATGAGTCATGTTCAAGTAACAACAAAGGACCTATCTATGAAGAACGAAGACTTCAGCTCGATGAACTGGATGAATGGCGAACACCTGTCAAGGAGAAACCAAAAGCACACGAAAAATCGAAGCGACACCACAATGAACATAGGGATGAAACAAAACAAATTAAAGTTGGGGAAAAAGTATTGTTAGATGAAAATGACCCCCGAATTGCTACTTTAAAGCACAATACAGATAAAGCGACTCCCTTCACGGTAATGAACATCTTCTCACATGGTACAGTCGAGGTAACACATACTGTATTCGAAATTTTTAAGGTAAATAATACTCGACTCAGACCTCATTTTGATAAAATTGATAGCAGAGGTAAGGAGTTTCAACTCTTTAATCCACCGTAATCACACGAAATTGAGGTAAGTAGAGCTTAGACTATAAATAAGCACTTTTCGGGAGGCAACCCGAGCACTAACAGTGTTGATTTCTTTAAAATTTTAGTTTTTAACATCTAAATCCTTAATTGAGTCCTTGAACATAGGTTTTCCAAATCCACACGGCCAGGCACAAGGGCGTGCCTTAGGCTGTGCTCATACCACGGGAGGCGACACGACCGTGCAATATTGTCGTGTGAAAATAAAGTAAAATTTTTCCCAAAACACGAGATTCGGTACATTGCCACGACCATGTAACATGGCCGTGGGAAATCCTGTCAAATCAACGCGGGCGTGCCACACACCCGTGTCTATCAATCGTGGTAAAAATTAAGAAATTAACACGAGTGTGCGACACTCCCGTGCCCACCACTCGTGGTCAAAACTGTCAAAATAACACGGGCATGCGCATATATACACGGGCGTGGGAGAAGCGAACGAAGCAAGCACGGCCGTGTGCCCCAACACGCCCAAAGAACACAGGCGTGGGTCGAATTCCGGACACACCCAAACTTAAAAACCACGAAACACAATGGCTGAAATAAGGGCACACGGGTGTGCTTATTTTACTATTATTTTTATTTTTATTTTTATTTTTATTTCTATTTTATTTAAAATTCCATTGTCTCTTATTTATTTTTGAAGACTTCTGTGTTATATTTCAAACTCTGCTTATCCTTATGGTTATTATCGAATTATCCCTTAATTCTCCTTTACAGTGGTGTTTACTTTCTCAGAATTATGCCTTTCATAAGCTTTACCTACAATTCTCACTCTCGCTAATTCAAGGATTTCATCCACAATTTCAGGGCAGTTTCGCTTCTTTCCCTCTTTTGATATTATCATTATATTGATATTATATATCTTTGTACATTGAGGACAATGTATATCTTAAGTGTGGGGAGGGTATTTATGTGATTATCAAAAAATCCCTGAATTTTTATCTTGTTCTCAAATAATTTTCTCATATCATTATTGGAGTAAATTTTGATTGATTTATGATTCTTATTGATATGTTCTAAATCAAATCATAGGTAACTGTGCATTGATTGTTTAAACTTTAAGACATTAGAGAATTGAGTATGATTAGTTGAAACTTTTGAGAATTAAAATTACTAGGTTGTTTCCCTAAATTGAGGTATTATCTTGAAATTCTTTATTTACAAGATTGACATCAAATATCCATAATTTCTGTGAGATTTTGAGCCTTTTAGAGAATAAATTCTTCTTGCTCACTGATTTTATTAATCATGAGTGTATCAACATTAATTTGTTATTCTAGAACTTGCATCGATTATACATGTCGAGACCACACCATTGATTTGATATACTAAAATGATAAAGGCACTTAGGTTTTAACCTATTTTTTCTCCTCATAAAAAGCCTACCTACACAATTGACCCTTAGTGAACCCCTTTGAGCTTAACAAACTATTTTTTTTAATTTACCTAAATTTTAACCCATAACTTAACCCTTTTTAATTCATTAAGAATTTTTCCCATATTTATTAGCTCTCTTTCTATCGAGATTTAATTTGAATTATTACCTAGCTAGGTTCACTCTTTTTAGTCCTTGAATTATTTCTTATTATGTACTTTCCACATTTATGATTTGTTCTTAAAAAAAACATATATACATACATATTAGTAGTAATTCTTTGTTTTTGAGCTTAAGTATTTAATTCCATATTCTGAGATGAAGCTCATGTTTATTCAATTGATGTTAGTTTTTTTTTCCAATTAGGTAATTTATCAAGTTAATCTCGATTCTAACCGTTTCTTTTTCAGCCTTTATCCACACCTTTAACCCAAAACCCCGTTACAACCCTTCGAAGACCTTTTGATTTGTATATCATCTCATTTATAGTGGTGGAGATTTGATTTTCATGCAAGCCTATGGTAATAACTCTTCATGTTTGACTAATGAGTGCTTAATTTGAACCTTAAACACATCGAGTGATTTGAGTGAACCTTTAGTGAGGATGTCAACCATCGTCAATTTGGAATCAAAGATAATTACTTAGATAAAGGGGGATGCCTATAATTTTATGATTAGAATGCTCGACTTTGACTATTTGAAACTTTAATGTTCTTTTAGTTAAATTTTCAATGCATGACTGCTTTTGGATTATTTTGAGACATTATTAATGATAATTATAAGTTGAGAAGAATTTATTTTGGTTGTGAGTTGAGGATTTTGCTTGAGAACAAGTAAACGCTTAAGTGTGGGGGTATTTAATAAGTCATAATTTATACTTATATTTATCCATGCTTAGCATATTTTTGGATGAATTGTCATTAGGTTTGTGGAATTCAATACTCCTAATCCTTTAATTTTATGTTTTATACTTAGGTGAGCATAGGAGAGTAAAAAGAGCGGGAAATGGGCCAAAAACTGAGAAAATGGGTCAATGTGGGAAATCAACATGGCCTGGACTTCCTCACACGGGTAGACAACACGCTCGTGTCTATTTAATAGATTGTAATATGGCCTAAGCCCACATCACACGACCGTGTCTAGTTAGCAGACTCTAAACACGGCCTAAGCCACCTCACATGGAAGTGTCCCTGTTGAGCCCAAGTCTAGTCCTATTCGGAAAAGGCCACTCTTGAGGGTTTTGAAGCATTATAAAGCCTATATAAACACCCCGGGAGGTACCTAGAAAAGGAGACACGGAGTAAGAGGCAAGGAATTACTCGAAGAAAGTCGATTGATCCATCTCAGAACCCAGATTCTCCTTCAAGATTGAATATCTCCCTTCAATTTCCTTCAGGGGTTTTTGGGTTTTCTTTATGTTTTGATATTATTATTCTTCTGAGATTTTCCCTTTTACACTTATGAACTAAGTCCCCTAAATACCTAAGGGGAATGAAACCTAAGACGAAACTTGTTATTATTTTCTGAATTATATGATAAATACTTGATTTGTTCTTAATTATGTGTTCTTAATTCTTGTTTTAATATTCCAGGATATTGATTCAAGTTTTGATGTGCTTATTCAGAGGAGCAAAAGTCCCTGTCTAAGAGTAGATCTGGCATAATTAAGCAGAGTTGATTGCACCCCTAGACATAGGGCTACATAAATCTGCCGGATTAGGGTCAAACCTAATAAGGGAATCCATAGATCGATTTAATGCAACACTAGGGGTTTTAATTAGAAAGAGATTTCAATTAATCAACCTAGGGTTAGACATTATTAGTCTCGAGAGAGATAATAATATAAATTAGGGATTTTTACGGATCAAGTCAAGTGAATAAATCATCTAATTCAGAGTCAAGTAACAAGTGAAGTCTAGGTGGATTTTTCCTTGGGTATTGTCTAGATCAATCAGTTTTCCCAAAAGTATTTCCCCAATTTTCTTCCTGTGCATTCTTAGTTTAGTTAATTAGTTTAGATAAAGTAAATCCCCTTATTTTTAAGGTAGATAATAAAAAGAAAGTTAATACTAGTACTTTTAATTCCTGTGGGTTCGACATTCCGGTCTTGCTATAAACTATACTCTTGTTCGATAGGTGCGCTTACCTTCATCGTGATAATAGTTAGTTTCCAAGTACGATAAATCATAAATATAAAACTTATCATGCATGCATCAATAGCCATTAGACTCATTTAGCTATTAGAATTCAACTTTTATACTTTTTATGATTTAATCCTTTTTACCTAATCAACCATTTAAACATTGAAATTTCTTAACAAAATTTCAATACGACCTTAGCATTAGTCCCTTAAACACTAAATAATTAAAAAATCAATAACTCGCTCGTCAAAATTATGATCCCAAAATCACTATTTCTGACATCACTGAAATCGGGCTGTTACATTTTTTCATAGTTATTTACATTTTATACTTAAGGGTTAGTTTAAGGGAAAGAAGGAGGAAACTTTCAGATTCTGGGTTTCCTATTAACAGTCTTGTTAGATATGTTTAATTTATGGTAAAATGATATGATAATATAACTCTTCATGTTATAGCTCAAGAAACTCTTGAAAGTTCCCGAGTAAGGGAAATGGTCCTGCTGTCTAAGCTTTTCTGGAACTTTTCTGGTCATTTCCTTTAAACTCCATGAGTGTGTTTTGTTTTTGTTCATGTTTGGTATAATGTAAGTTTACCTATTTTGTAAAGGTAAAGTGTTTGCACCAAAGTAACAAATGTTTATTATGAAAAGTTTGGTTTGACATATCTGCAAAAATGTTATAAGGGTTTTGCTTCGTGTTGAATTAATACTCGCATACTCTGAAAGGAAACATATGGTTTGAATAAAAAAAAAAGAAATCATGGCATTACCTTCAATGATATGAGCATTGAACTGAAAGATCACTCTCGAAACCCTTTTTTTTGAAAATGTCGACTTTTTATTTTGAAAAAACGAAAACGAAAACGAAAATGGGAGTCGCCATCGATCCTTTTTTATGAGATGTGATCGGGTCACCTTGTGATTGATCGTTTTAATAAAACGTTTTGATTTACTAAAACAACAATTTTGGTCTACGAAATTCGAGAAAATGGGTTCGGGATTCGGTTACGTACGAGGAAGGATTAGCACTCTCGTAACGCCTAAAATTGGTACCTAACTGATTAATCAATGTCTTAACGTCGAAAGTTGAAAACTTGAAAAGAAATTTAAAATATGATCTTTTTTATTAATGATGATTTAAAAAAAAGCTTGAATAAATTGAAACGAGTATTAAAGGCCCTCTCGTATCGAGATAATCGAATGTCACATCCCATAAGTTAGGACAATCGAATGTCACATCCCGTAAGTTAGGACACGACATTTGAACCCTCGAAAATATTGCCTTTTAATTATTTTATTATAAAAGTTATACATTGATCTTTAAAAGGATATTCGGTTGTTTAGATCCAACGAGAAAAAATTGAAACCCCATAAGTTAGGGCACGACCTTTCTCAAGTTTCCAAACGCGGAATATTGCCTTTATTTTTATTTAAAATTCATGTATATTAAAAGGATATTTGGCTATTTAGGTTCGACGAGAAAAAATCGAAACCCCGTAAGTTAGGGTACGATTTTCTCGAATCTCCAAAATTCGAAACATAACTTTATTATTTTTTAAGTTTTTCCATACGTAAAACGAATATATTTTAAAAAAACAATACACATTTATTTGGACATGATATCCGCAATAAAATATTAAAGAATAATAGTAATAATAAATTATAATACTAATATCCATAACAAGATAATAATAATGACGACAATAAAGATAAGTATATCATGAAAACATCAAAATAGTGAGAGAAATAATATAACAAATAAAATAAAATAATAAAAAAATAAAAAATGAAATAATAATGACAATAGGGAAAAAATATACAAATATGAACAATATAAATCTTAAAATAAAAGGCGAGACAATAATAAATAAATGAATAACTAAATAAATAATAAAATATAAAAATTCATGAAAAGTTGAAATTATAATGATAAATAGATAAATAATATAGTAAATAAATAAGAAAAATTAATCAAAATACAAATTAAGTTGAAACTTACTAAGTTTAAAACTCATATTGCAAAATAAATGAGGAAAAAGGAAACACGAATATACTAATAAAATGAAAATAGATAGTAAAAACTTAAATATATAAAAATAATAAAAGGAAGAAATAACTAATAAATGACTAAATAAATAGATAAAATAAATATAGTAATGTTAAATTTAAGCAAAACATTTAAAGGAAAGATAAATAAATAAATAAATCGGTATAAAAATATAGACCATATTGGAGTTAAATATTTAAAAGGTAAAAGTATAATGAACAAAATAATAAATATAACAAATACAAATAGTATTAAATTTAGCTATTAAAAAATAAAGGATAATAAATAACGAACACATAAATAATGAAATTAGCCAAACGAAGGACTAAATTGAAATCCAAACAAAATTAAAAGCTTAAATCGTAATAAATTAAAATAAAAACTAATAAGGACTAAAATTGAACTCGCGTAATACGGGAAGGACTAACTGGGAAATTATTCCTTATCCCCAAAACGGCGTCATTGCTCAAGGGACTAAAATGAAATCCAAATAGAATTATAAGGAAGAAATTAAAAAAAATGGATTGCAAAATGATTAAAAAGCGGAAGGGCTAAAGATGCAATTAGATCCTTCCGCAAAAAACACGCGAATCCTGAGGCCTTTCTGGGTCAGATTTCGAGTCAAGGGAAAAACGGCGTCGTTTGATGTATAGGGAAATAGGCCAAAACGATGTCATTTTGGAACCACTATATAAGTCAATTTTAAAAAAATAATAATAATTTCACTTCTTTTTAAAACAAAAATTTCTCAAAAACTCTCTCAGCTCTCTCCCTCCCCTCCAAGTCCGGCCATGGCTTCGGCCGCCAAACAATCGTGGTGGCCGTTGGTTGCAGGCGACGGCGCCGCCGTCCACGGTGGCCAAAAAATAAAAGGGTCCTATTTTTTGGGTTTTTCGACTTCCCGGCCTCAAAAAAGGTCATTTTTCATTGGAAACAACGAACCTCGGCCTCCCATGGCGGCGCACGCAAGGAAAGACGGTAAAAATTTCGAATTCTTTTTTCTTTTATTGCTTATTTCTTTAAAAATAAAAATATAAAATAAAATGAGAATAGAAAACAAATAAAAGGACTAGCTTTAATAACTTTTGTTCTTCTTTTCTTATTCTTGAAAAAAAAGGGTAACAGATATAAAAAAATGAAGCAAATTTACCTTTAATTCTTTTTTTTGTTTTGATTCTCTGTATTTAGTGTGTAAAAAAAATACATTTGATTTCATGGCTTTTATAGCCGAAAGAGAAAGAAAAAATACAAAGTTTTTGCTCTCTTTTTTGCTGTGCTGTTGTGTTCTTTGTCCTGTCTACTGGTACGGAGGCCATAGGCCAGCTGTGTACTGAGGTTGACGTGGAGGAGGCAGCGGCGCGCCTAGGGTTTCTGTTTCTGTTGTTTGGCTAAAAATTATTTAGGTCTTGGGCTTGTTGGGCCACTAGGGTTTTTATTGTTGGGCTATAATTGGGTTGTTTAATTAGGTAGTGTATTTGGGCTGTTTGTTGTAAATGGACCCTTAATATTTGGACCATTAATATTATTTTGGTTTCATATTTTGTATCTGGGTTTTTGATTTAGGCCTGGGCAAATTGGGCTGATTACAATCGCGATACATGAGAATGGTTATGTAGCCTCTAGTAGGGCAAGTGGAATTGCAAACCAGATTGACAAAACATGACAAAGGAAAAGAAATGTACAAATGATATAATCTCTAAGCATGGACTAGGGTTTTGGCCAACACAAAGAAGGTTGTCTACCTAAATGCATAGGTGTAATGTAAGCGCCAAAGGAACTTAGTCTGCTATAAGGTCTGTACAAATTCTGTATTTCGCCAATAGGTGAATTGTATAAAGTATGCTTGCGTATAGTATTCGCCAATGGGCGAATTGTATAAAGTTTGCTTATGTATAGTATTCACCAATTGACAAACTGTATACAGTCTGTTTGTGTATAGTATTCACCAATAGGCGAATTGTATAAAGTATGCTTATGTATAGTATTCATTAATGGGCGAATTGTATAAAGTCTGCTTGTGTATAGTATTTGCCAATGGGCGAACTATGTGTTCACTAAGTTTGAAAGGTTCATTTGTTTATTGTATGTATAGTTATCTTAGTGTCTGCTCTGAAACACACTAAATTTTATCAACTTACTCCATTACATTTCCTTCTTAAGATCATTGAAGAAGTAAAGGAATCACCAAAGACCACACTAGAGGATATTTTTTGTTGTGAGACTTCTAATGATTTTGTGTTATGCATGAAAATGGAGGTGGTATTAAGGCTTACGATATTAAAGAACGATATTTTGTAACTAAAATTGTATTCATCAAATTATAATTTTTCCTTAACTTTTGTAATGAAGCTTATGGTCTCGATTTGTAATGGTTTACTTCATGATTTAGTATTTCAAAATTATGTTTTCTTAAGTTAGCTTTGATGAAGTCTAACTTCTTTTCAAATTGTTTTTGGAGAAAAGGAAATGATGTAAGGCTTTAACGCACCATTCTTGGATCCTCCTCAAGGGTCGGGTATAGGGCACTACAGATTTATTCGCCCAAACATAAGTAAATGGTTAAGAAAGAGTAAAGGGCCTAAGTGGACTTCAATTATTATATAAGCATCAGCCAAGGTACTTTGTTTGATCTCTTAGTAAGTCTTCTTGAACTTATTTATGTTGTGTTTATGTTTCAGGTTTCGATGTTAAGAGATTGTGCCTGGAGAGACAATGCTAGGACTACGCCAAGGAAGACGTGTATCGGTTTATTATGCATACGGTGCTATTGGAGTGGTGTGTTGTAGGGGTTTTCTTTAATGAATCTATAACTATCAGATGGTTGTTTTAAGAAAAACTTATTGTAATTTTGAATTATTTTATGTTTAAGTACCATTTTTGTTTTTTGAGATTTAGTCTTTAATTGTAATTAAAAAGAGTATGTTTTTAATAAGAGGTTAATTGATGCAATTTTGTGGGTTTGACTAAGTGTTCTATGGAATAACACCTATGACCTAGATTCAGCGAATCGGGTCGAGGTCAGGGTGTTACAGCTATTAATGAATCTAATTTGATTAATATGAGGGCTTTTAGAGCTCAATCAAATTTGGATGAGACCAAGCACAGAACAATGAAGGTGGAAGAAATATCAAATTAGGATGCCAACATAGAATTTATTGATGAACAGAATGTATTAATGGATGGTGTGAAAGAGGCCAATAAATTTTTCAAAGCTTCTTCCTCGCGACCACCGGACTTTGATCCAAAGAAGATATCCCCCAATATCAACAGTGGGTTAAGGTGTTTCAATATGACAAGGGAGACATGCGATGTACCAATTGATGATGTTATGGAAATACTGGTGGAACAAATTAATTAGGATTTTAATGAAGCGAATGAAACCATGAAAGGTGTTGAAGAAGATGAAAGCCTTGAGAGCGTTGATGCATCTAGCGTTATTAAGGCCTAATTTCAGGTTTCTCTTATTTATTTTCTTTTATGATGAATCCCAAATTTCTTTTTGGAATGTGCAATTTATTAGTTTTCGTAAGGAATATCTTAGATAACACAAGTCGGATATTGTTGTCTTAGTTGAAACGAGAGTTAGTGGTTCTAAAGTTGATTCTATTATTGAGAAAATAGGTATGCGATTTTTTTTTGAGGTACAACTCTAGTTTTTATCTAATTGAAAAACCTATGCAAAAAATGCTACAAATGCTGGAACAAGATGCTCATGGACCCTTTACTACTTTTATTATTTTTAATTAGGCAATATTTCTTTTACTGCCTTCCTTCTTGAACTTGAAAGGAAGAAAAAGAAAATCAAATTAAAAAACCTGAGAAATATAATTTACCATATTTTTATATTAAAAACTAAAATCAAATTTTAAAATTTTAAGTAAAAAATTGTGAGGGTGACACTCACTACTAAGTAAGGGTGTTCAAACTTCGGTTAAAACTGAATTAATCAACCGAATTTATCTAATTAGGTTAATCAATCGATTGACCGATCTAGTTTGATTAAAGATCGATTAAAGGTTTTCTGAAATTTCAGTTAATGGTTAATTCGGTTCGAAATAGGTTAATTAACCGAATTAACCAAACTTAATAAATAGTATTATATATTATATGTATTAGGCTAGTACTAGTTCGGTTAATTCGGTAAAATGAACAATATAATTTTATTTTTTATATGTTTCATACTTTTTTAACCATAAAAAAAAACAAAACATATAAATTTCAGCTAATTCGGTTAACCGACTGAATTAATCAAAATATTTTGATTCGGTTAAATGTTTTTGAAAATTTTTTGGTTCAATTAATGATTAAAGGATTAAAAAGTTTGGTTCATTCGGTTAGGTTAACCGATTGGTTAACCTTTTGAACACCCTTACCACCAAGGGAACCGTGTATCCTTTATTGTTGGTGTGTAGGGATAAAAATGAATTTATGAGAAATTAACGAAAGTTTTAAGGCGTGTATCAATGTCACTTTCTTTAAGGTTTTAGTCGCTTCCACTTATATTATGGTGTGCAAATAAATCTCCAAGATACAATGAAGCCCAATGACTACCTACATTTTCAATTGATGGAAATAGTTCACTGATATCAATTTTTGTAATGAATTTATAAAACAATCTAGGAATATGAAAGATGATGGGAGAATATAAATAAAATAAAATAAAAACACTTTGTTTCTATGCTTTTTAATGTGTTATACAAATGAAATTTCACTTCTATTTATAAAAGGTCTGATGTCTCTTCATAAGGATATAACTACTCAAATGGATAGTCATATCTTTGAAAAATTATACGTATTTGTTAATAATCAAGTCACACAACCTTTGAATTTAATAGACAAATTTTGGTTGATAATCAAGTGGCATGACTTTTGGTTACTTATAACTTTTCATTTACAGTTATTAAAACATTATATATTTTTTGAAAATGTTCCAACAAAACCCAAATTTTGTATCAACAGATTTTTTTTTGGTCTAATCTCGATTTTCAAAAATTGATAAGGTTGGAATTTGAATGGATAGATTAAATTGTATCTACCTGTTAAAAAAAGTTTTTGATAAGGTATTTGTTATTGGTTCATTTTATTTCATGGTCAATAATGCATACTTAGGCGAGCTGAGACTGTAGAAGGTGGTTGTTTGTTGTTGTAGTAAGAAATTGCAGCTTAGCAGATCTTCCGATTATGCTTACAAAAAGGGAAAGATGGGTTGTTACAAATCAGGTTTCTTAGCTAATTTCCAAGGAAAATGATAGATTTGTTTTATAATTATATGGGAATTGACAATAGAAGTTACACATATGGCCTTAAAGTATGGCTGATCAATTTTTTTGGCTAAAACCATGAACTGACGAGGCAAACGAAGAACTTTGGTTATGGGTGGATCTTGCTCACCCGTTTATGCATTGTATGATGATTAGGGGTTGATGGGCGTAAAAACCACCAAATATAAATTCCTACGACAAATATAACAGTAGTTAGCAATACAGTCAAATCCACAGGGACTGGCTATCTTATTTTTCCTTTTTCTGTGACTAGAATCGATGTCACAGTCACAGTCGTACCCACGACCTATGTGTAGAAATGTTGAAAATAAAAATAAAAATTGGGGGTTTAAATTGATTAAGATAATAAAAGAAGAAAATATGAAAAATAAAATAAAACAGATTCAAAAATGCAAATAAATAAATTTAAGAAAATAAAATAAATGTATAAATAAAATAATTTTTAAGCTTAGCCTTAGCCTCGGTGTACTCCAACCTTGAATCGATCTTTGAAATAGAATTTCCCTTTCAAGCAATAAGCTAGTTATAGCAACCAAGAACGTCCCGATTGCCAACTTTTTCTTATATAGTCAATCCCGGTACGGCCTGCAAACTAACTTGCCAAATTTCTAACTGCGATACACATGTTCTCAATTTAAGATTTCGACAGCCTTACAATCTGAAAATCCCAACTCAAATCAACAGCCTCAACCACGTGGGTCGTTTAAATCCGATCTCTATCTCCCTTGATAGAATTCAACTAGCTTTTCCAACCTAGACACGCCAATTTGTTCGCGAGAATTTGAACACAGCATGGCCTATTCGTCTTCCCAATTATACGCCAAACAACTCCAACCCAACGTGCACTTTTTGAATCTAAGCTAAATCAAATTTAAGGGGCGAATTTGTACTATTCCATATACCGGAGAGATAGAAAATACTGTGTTGAGAGGTTTTTTTGAGCGGGATAGAATCTCACGATTGTTTTGTTGGAGTAATTTCTAGGCTAAAGCTAAAAAGGGTTTAGTTAATGATGGAAAAAATCATACTTTGAAAATAGATTTGTGGAATTGTGGGTGATGGAAAAGGGAAGGGCCTTGGAGGGCAATTAAACCAAAAGGTTGAAAGTAAAAGAAAAAAAATTTAAATGGCATAATATAGTAAGAAAAAAAATAAAGAATTTATTAAATGCCAAAGGCCAAGTGTGTTCAATTGGTTGTAGCCACTAGGTATTCATACGCACTTTTAGTGCTAAAATTTAGCTAGAATTTTCTTAAATATCATTACTAAATAATTTTAAATATTATTACTAAATATTATCACTAAATAATTCTAAATTTAAAAATCAAATTTAAACTAGAATTTAAATTAATTATAGAGTCGTAACAATATAAAAAATCCTTCAATCTTTATCCAGCCACTTTTTTAAAAAAATATTCAACCCTTCAATCTTTATCCAGTCATCTTTGAATCTTTAATCTGTCAATCTTCAATCTTTCAATCAAGTCCTCCTTTTTGCTTTTTGTTCCAATTTAGCCCCTTTTTCTTATGAGTTTTAATTCAGCACACCAACTTCATTTTTGATAAGAAAAATTCAAATTTAATAGCATTTTATTTGATAATTAGCCAAGCATGATATCCACTAAAAATAATTTGTCAATCCCTTTCGAAATCAAAACTCCCTTTCCTAGTCAAGCATACATCAAACAATTAGGTGAATAAAAAATAAACAATTGCTAAACTCAATCAATAAGCATTTTATAAAATCTCAAACTATAACAACCCATTTTCAGTGAAATCGGAATAGTGGTTTCGGAACCACAAATTCGAGCCGAAAATAAAATTTATTTTAATTTTATTGCATGGTCCGTATTATGATAGAGATGTCATGTGAAAATTCTGTTAAGAAAATTCTACCGATTTAGTGCTTAATTTTGGGAAGGACCAAATCACATAAAAAGTTGAATTCTAGTAGCTAGAAGGATTAAATAGCTATGTAATTCAAAAATTGAGGTCCTTATATGGTAATTAGACCATTAATCAAAATTTAATAGTTATTTTTGATGATTCATCCATGGAAATTTAGAAAAGGTAAGGACTAAATTGGAAATAGAAATAATTAAAGATGATAAATAATTAAAATAGAATTAAAATCATTTGATATCATCTTCTTCCCCAAAATATTCCATGGAAACCCTAGGAAAGAGAAAACAATCTTTCTTGGCCAAATTGGGTAAGTTTTCTTGTCCCGTTTTTAGTAATTTTGATTTTTTAAAACCAGGGTAGTTTAATCTATCTATTTGAGGGATTAATTTGAAAGATTATCAAAGTATAGAAATTATTTCATGGATAAATATGCTGAAAATTAGAAATTTATGGTAGAAAATGAAATATTGTTGATAGATAAGCAACTTTTACAAAGTGATTTTTGAAAAAAACATGATTTAGGGACTAATTTGTAAAGTTGTCAAAATTGAAGAAAAATTCTAAAATTTATAGAATATATGTGATGTAAATTTTATATTTAAATTTCGGTTAGGCTCGGAAAAAGGAGTAAATTGCATGATTTTCATTTTCCGAGCCTAGAGATGAAATTGGAATTTATGAAAAGTTTAGGGGCAAAATGGTAATTTTTCATAGGATGTAAGTTGAGTCCAAATGAATATGGAATGTGAGAAATTGATGATTAAATTCATTTATATAGATCTGGATAACACAAATTCGAGGCTAGATCAAGGAAAAAGAAAAATTTTCGGATTAGTAGATTTTTATATGCAAACAAGTGACGAGGTAAGTTCCTTTAACTTAATTGAGCATGTAAATATGTTGAATTGGATGTTGTATTTACATATAATGTGATTTATTTTTATGTGAATTTATTGGAAGTTATAATATAAGAATTGAATACATGCTTAAAATTGTATGAAAAAGGTTAAATTTCGTTTGAATATTGAATTTCGATGGATAAATGTGATTTCCCTTATTGAATGAGGTCTTGCATTTGTTGTTGACGGGATTTAGCTCGGACGAGTAATCCTATTGACAAAATGGATTTAGCCTAGACTGGTAATCCTAATATAAGCCCTTTTGAACATATGAGATAGATAGGATTTAGCCCGAATGGGTAATCCTGATTAAGCTCTTATGAGCATATGTTGGACACAAGATTTAGCTAATCCTAATATAAGCCCTCTTGAACGTATGAGATAGATAGAATTTAGCCCGAACAGGTAATCCTGATTAAGCTCTTATGAGCATATGTTGGACACAAGATTTAGCTTGGACAAGTAATCCTGTTATATGATATGTGGCACAAAAATATGCTTTCGGATAAAGTGCCTTAAATGGGTACTCTTGAATATGAATTGACGGGTTATTGAATTGTACACCTTGAGTGTACACCTTGAGTGTATCCATTGAAATTTCAATGATTCAATGGATAAAATACTTGACATGTTATGACAGTTATGAGATGAAATGAATAATGTATTGAAAGAATAAAGTATGATGAGTTCATCTATGTTTACTTGACATATATGAAAATTAAGTTACTAACTTGTTTGATTGAATGCATGTGTATAGACAATTTTTTCACGTTGTAGGAAACAAGTTATTAAATGCTTAATTTTAATTTAATTTTAATAAATGAGATTAGTAAGTTTAATTCTAGTTATACGGACTTACTAAGCATATAATGCTTACTAGGCTTAATTTTCTCTATTTTATAGTGTTCGAAAGCTCGCGAAGGTTGGTGAACGGTTGGGTAATCATCACACTATTTGCTAGCTTGTTTTGGTATAAATAGTAACTCATTTTGGTATAATGGCATGTATAGGTAACTTGGCCAATTGTTGGCATATAAATGTTGTTGTAATCTAGCTATTTGAAATGGCTAGTAATGACTATGTTTTGGGATATCTATTAAGGTAATCTTATGGTATTATCATGAGTACATATATTATGGTTTGATTGAGGTATGCATATAATAATATACTATGTTAGATGCTTGAATTGCTTGAAATCTATGTTTGGATTGGTTGGTATTTGGATGTAAGTTTTGGTGCAGGATATTAGTAAAGTTTTGGGTGAGAAATGAAGCTGGAAATGGCTTCATTTTGTTCACATGGGTAGACACACGCGCGTGTGGTTAGGCCATGTGTCCCCTGCATCTTAAATTCGAAAAATAGAATGCTCAGAATTGAGCACACGGGTAGAGACACGGGCATGTGTCTTAGTCGTGTGTGGTATACGGCCTGGAACACGGGCGTGTCTCTTGGCCATGTGAAACCTGCACCTAATTTTGAAAAATTAAATTAACTACACAGCCTAGCACACGGGCGTGTGGCACAAGTCAGAGAGCTATTTAGTTTCGAACACGGCCTGCAACACGGGCATGTCCTAGGGTCACACGGGCTTTTCCCTTAGACCACATGAGCGTGCAAGCCCTATAACTTGGAAAATTTTAAAAATTTCGTGAAAATTTTTTGTAGTTCCCGATTAAGTCCCAACTCAATTCTAATGCTCGTTTTGGGCCTCGAGGGTCCATTTAAGGGACGTTGAGAATAATTTCAGTAAATGAATAGTAATTAACATGAATTATATTCTGAAAGTTTCGGTAATCCTCTGTAACCCTGTTCCGACGACGGATACGGATTAGAGGTGTTACACAAATAATATGTCAAACTCAACTATTTCACTAAATGTAGGCTCAATCAAACATGCGAAATGGTCATACCCAATATATATTTTTATTTATATCTATATACATTTTTTGTTTTTGTTTTTTTTTTCAAATGTAGTTAAGTCTTTTGACGCGAAGTAAGATGACAACCAAGCACCTCACCCTGGTTACTCAACCTGACACGTTCTCTTTAAATATTTTTAACGAATTCGAGACATAATCAAACCTTTTTACGCGAAATGAGATGACAAGGCAAGCACCTCATCCTAGTTACTCAATTTCGTATGTCCCTAATTGATTTATTTCAAGGCAGCTCAGTTAGCAGAATGTTACAAGCTTCGGCTCATCACCAAACCTTTTGACGTGAAATAAGATGGCAACCCAAGCATCTTATCCCTGTTACTTAACTTATTCACATTTCTGAATATTCACTCAAAACCAAGCTATCAGTAAACTTTAGTTTTTTTTTTTAACCGAGTACTTTCATTAGACAAGTTCAACAAAACCAGCAATTTTCATGAAATATTGACTAAGACATCATATTTTCAATTCTACAAAATATTCATTGATCAAGCTAGCAATAGTTATTCATGATTCACCTACTTATTTAAATAAACTAAACATAAGAATTAGAGGTTTATTTCCGAAATGAATTAAGAAATTGTTCTTAGCAAAACACATGCAAAATGAAAGTATGGCATGATCCAAAATTCCCCCCTCCTTAGCCTACATTGCCTCTAATGTGCAAAAAGGATAATATAAGTGGAGAAAACGTACTTTTCGTTTTTATTTAATGGGCCGGAGGGTGGTGGAAGTGATCGCTTTGTAGTATGTTGAGGATGCTTGAGATGTTGGCTTCCATTATTTTGAGGCGAGCTTCAATGCAATGGAGTTGTTCATCTAAAGTAGAAGGTGGTTGCTCCTCTTGTTCTTTAGTAGCTGGATCTTATTTTTGTCGAAAGACTTTATTGCTTCGAGAAGTTCATGTACTTGAAATATAACGTGAGAAAATGTATTAAACAATATTTTATTTAATTCTCAAATTAAACTAGAATTCAAAATTAAATTAAATAAATAAAGATAAATATAGGTTCCCTCCTATAAAGCACTTTTGTTTAACGCCGTTAGCTCGACAACCTGAGCATTATTCCTTTTGTTCCTTGAGAATTAATTCTTCCATTACACATACTTGAAACTTCTCATAGAAAGATTTCAACCTTTGCTCTTTGACCTTGAAGCATTTTTCGAATTCATTCATCATTGGTGGATTGAAACGTATTCGAGCTTTTTCGCTCGGGATTTCCTTATCCTCTATCTGAATTTTTAAATGTTCCTGTAACGATTCGAGTTCCAATTCCAGGGCCTGCGAAATGGAAGGAAAAAGTTTAGTTTGAAAATGAGACAATTCAAATTCTTTACCTTTACTTTTGGGAAACTATGGTGCCTCCATCAAAATGACATTTTCATGAATTCACTTTTTAAATGTCATTAATTCCTCCAGTTTATCCATTGTATTGAGATTTAAATTCCTACAAAGCACAGTTTGTAACCCATCCTCTTCCTCATACTCAAAATGAAATTTTGTTAGTGGTTCAATAATATCAACACTAGAAATATTCAACATTGTACTAGGTTGGCCCATCGCCTCATAAACATTAAATTTTACCACATCACGGTCGAATTCCATAGTGAGGGTTCCATTTCAAACATCAATCTTTGCACATGCAGTACTTAGGAATGGTCTTCCAAGTAAAATATCTGAAGCATTTTTTAAGTAGTTGTCCTCCATATCGATGATGTAAAAGTCTGCAGGAAAAATTAGTTCATTTACCTTTACGAGGACATCTTCCATCACCCCTTCTGGATATACGCATAACCTATCTGCCAATTGAATAATCACCCCTGTTTCTTTCAAAGGATCCGTGTTTAGCATTTTAAAAATAGATAAAGGAATTACATTAATAGATGCTCGCAAATCACACATGGCTTTCTTTACGCTAATATTACCTATTTTGCAGAATATATAAAACATACATTGGTCATTACACTTAGGCGAGATTTTCCTTTGTAGCACTACAAAAACATTTTCTCCCACATTCACCCATTCGTTTCCTTGGAGCTTTTTGTCTGTACATAGTTCTTTCAAAAATTTTGCATAGTGCTGAACCTGTTTAATTGCATCAAGTAAAGAAATATTAATTTCTCCCTTTCAGAATGTCTTAAGGATTTTCCTCTTGTTCCTTTTTAACTTGGGTGAGCCTTCCAAGGTTTGGGGGAGGTACAACAAATGGTTTATGAGGTGCCGGCTCAGTAGGAGCTGCTATTTCAACTTCTTGTTCAACGTCGTGGTCACTACTCATGCCAGGCACTAGTTCTGACTCTGTTCCATCTTTTATGATCGCAGCACTTGCATTTTGACATGGGTTTGGCTCAGTTTGAGATGAAAATTTTCCTTGGTTCTCCAAACAACTAACCATAATTGCTAGCTTACATATTTACTGATCTAGTTCTTGGAAATGTGCTTCAGTCTTTTGTTTGAACTTTTCGATGCTAACAGCTAACCTCTCTACCATGGCTTCAAGAGATAACTTTGGAGGTTGAGAATTTGTAGCCATGGTCGAAATTAATTCCCTAGCTCTTTTAGGAGTCATGTTTACAAGCGCCCCTTCACTAGCAGCATCAATCATCTTCATTTCCATTGGAAGTAACCCCTCGTAGAAATACTGTAAGAGCTACTGTTCAGATAGGTCATGTTGTGGGCAACTTGCGCACAACTTCTTGTATCGTTCCCAATATTTGTAGAGTGATTCTACTTCTTTTTGTTGTATTCTGACTATACTCCTCATTAATTCGGCTGCTCGAGTTTTTGGGAAAAACCTGTCAAGAAAAAATCGAGACATATCAGTCCAAGTATTAATAGATCCCAGAGGTAAATAAAACAACCATTCTCTAGCAGAGTCAGCTAATGAAAAAGGAAAAGCTCGTAGTTTTATTTGATCCTCAGTTACTCCTTCTGGTTTCATGCTCAGACAAACCATGTGGAACTCTTTCAGATGAGTATGAGGGTTCTCATTTTTCAAACCGTGAAAAGTAGACAATAAATGTATCAATACCGACTTTAACTCGAACGGCGTTTTGCCCACCGGATAAGTTAACATAGCGGTTATTGTTCATATAATGCAGCTGCAAGTTGGCGTATAGTTTGATCTGTCATGTTGTCTGAATCTTCAAATGATTAAATATCTTTGGTGTAAGATCCTTTTCAAAGTCGGGTTGTGGTTGTTTACTGCGCCGAATAGCTTCTCTTTAGAGTGTTCAAGCCAACTTTCCTATCCTTGGTTCAAATGCTAGAGTCCTCGATTCTGACCTGGTCATAAAGAAAATAAACAAAAATTACAAATTTTCACGAATCCCCGGCAACAGCGCTAAAATTTGATGGGCGTCGAAACCACCAAAATTTTTTCACGGGAATTTGAACACAACACGGTCGATTCGTCTTTTCAACTGTACGCCAAACAACTCCAACCCAACGTGCACTTTTTGCATTAAAGCAAAATCAACTTTAAGGGACAAATTTGTACTATGCCATATACCGAAAGGGAAAGGTCTTGAAAGGAAATTAAACCAAAAGGTTGAAAGTAAAAGAAAAAAATTGAAATGACAGAATATAGCACTGACGCAGGTAAGGAAAAAAATAAAGAATTTATTAGATGCCAAAGGCAAGTGTGTTCAAGTGGTTGTAGCCACTAGGTATTTATACACATTTTTAGTGCTAAAATTTAGCTAGATTTTCCCTAAATATTATCACTAAATAATTCTAAATTTAAAAATAAAATTTAAACTAGGATTTAAATTAATTACAGAGTTGTAACAATATAAAAAATCCTTCAATTTTTATACAGCCATTTTTCTAAAAATGTATTCAACCCTTCAAGGTTTATCCAGTCATCTTTGAATCTTCAATCTTTCAATCAAGCCCTCCTCTTTGTTTTTTGTTCCAATTTAGCCTCTTTTGTAAGAGTTTGAATTCAGCACACCAACTTCATTCCTGATAAGAAAAATTCAAATTTAATAGCATTTTATTTGATAATTAGCCAAAAATAAATATATTAAAAATACAAATTTATCTTGCTACCAAGGGTGTTTAAATTTCGGTTAAAATCAAATTAACCGACTAAATCGATTTAGTACACTTAATCGGTATGTTAATCAAGTTAATTTGGACAGATGTCGTTAATAATTTTTTAAAGTTCAGTTATCGATTAATTCGGTTCAAAATCGGGTAATTAATCGAATTAACTGAACTTAATAATTAATAATACTAATTATATGTAATTTTAATTCAATTAATTCAATCAAATAAACATTATCAAATTTTTTAAATATGTTTTGTACTTTTTTTAACCAAAAATATATAAATTTTGGTTAACTGAAATATTTGGGTTCGATTAATTTTTTTTAAAATAAATCGGTTCAGTTAACGGTTAAAGGGTTAAAAAGTTCGATTAATTCGGTTAATTCTAGTCTAGTTCGGTTAACCGTTTAAACACCCCTATATGGTAGTCTTCAAATCTTATCATGTGTGGGTTTTAATTCAATTAGTGTAATTTGTTGGCTTTAATTTAAATTATACTCATTTCTAATCCGTTTATACTATAATAATTTGATTCTTGTAATTACTCGAAAATATATTTGTATTTATACTAAATCATTTTTTGAGTTAAAATCGAAATTTGGATAGAAAGAATCTCCAAATCCAAATATATAAATGATTATTTTGGAGTAGGAAAGAATTGGAAACCCCTATCAGATGCACATACTTGGATGTTATATATCGCCACATTTTGATATCATGGGTTACTAATTAATTCCAATTTATGAAAATTAAATTAAGTAGATTATGTATTTGATTGATGCATCGTTGAAAGCACCAAAAATATCTTATTCCCTGTAACATAGTAAAAATAACAGTAAAGGGGAAGTAGGGTCAAATCCTCAGGGACCGAATTGTACGAATGCTCGTTTCTTGAAATTCAGAAAACCTGCGTTCGTGAAAAAAAACAGAATTAAAAATTTCGATTTGGAAAAATAAAAACAGAATTTAAAGTGAATCGAAATTACAAAATTAAATAAATTGCAAAAATTAAAATGAAGAATAAAAATAAACAGAGTTTGGGAAAAGAGAAAGTGTCTTATGTAGCGAGATTCCAGCCTCCGATTGTGTCGTTCCCCCTTGGGTTCAATCCTTGGCTTTTAAGTAACCCTTCTCGAGCAGGATAAGCCAGTTATAGTGGAAGAGAACGCCTACGACCACCAGCTCCAAGGATTTCGACTTAAGAATTGGTGGAGCCTGACTCTAGCCAATAATCACTTTTATGGGACTATCTTCTACTAGATCACCTCTTCCCAACGACGAATACCAAGCCGTTTGTCTCTTGGATTCGCCAACCTCTAATGCAGAAAGCCAACGAACCGACTGTGCAACCTTCCCAAAACGTACAAAGCGACCGTTCCTTACACAAGTTGAAAAGATCACCTACTAAGGGACATGGACGAAAGCGTCAGTCCCGTAATGCGGAGAAGCGGTGAATACCCTGTTAAGAAGGCTAAGCGCGGATTCTAAGCCTCATGAACCTTTTTGGGGAATTTTGACAACCTTCGGCTAGATTGGCTTAGTGGCTCATGATTTTTGGGAAAGAAAAAAATAAAATATAAATAGGATTTTTATTAAAGAAAATATGGAGAGAACCAAAAGATAGAGTTTTTAGGAGAGGGAGTGTTTACAGGAAAAAGAGATGTCAAATATGTGCCACTCCATCCCCTATTTATAGTACTAGAAAACCTAGTCTATTCCTAATGAAATTCTAAAAGATAAATACAAATAAATAAAGATAATTAAAGATAAATAAAGATAAATGAAAATAAATCCTAAAATTAAATCTAAATAAAAATCCTTAATAATTATCCTAATATAATTGAAATTAAAATAGAGTCTTGTGCTATAAAATCTCTTCTTTTTCATTTTAGTCCTTGGGTCTTCCATGTTTGCATTTTTGGCACCACTTCTCTCTTTCTTTGCATGTTGGCCCATTATACCTTTAAATTTGCACTTTTTTCCCTTAAATTTCCTCTTACCTCCAATTTAGTCCCTAAAAGATAAAAGACCTCAAAATAATCCAAATTAGTAGGATCATACTCAAAATAATCATGCAATTAGCACATAAAACATGTCGTTCTGGAGTATTATCAAATTCCCCCTACTTATCCCATGCTTGCCTTCAAGTATGGTTCGTGTCCACTGTGAAAATTAAATCCTGCCATGAAAGAAATACTACTCCAAAGTTTTATAAAAACTAGTCAAAATCCTGCCATGAAAGAAATACTAGTCCAAAGTATTCCAATTAACACACACAAAAATTAAGATCGACTTGGGTTATTTCATGAAAATTAGGTAATTTACCAAACCTATCAAGACACCCTATTCGTTTCTACCTTTAGTCCTCACACTTTAGTAATATGTCTTTTTTTTTTCTTTTTTTTAATAGAATTTTAATTTTATTTATTTATTTTTACTTAGAAATATATTGAACCATTTGACGCAAAGAGAGATGACAGCCAAGCAACCCACCCCGGTTACTCAGCCCAACATACTCCTAATTTTTATTTTTCTTAAGAACATATCGAACCTTTTGACGCGAAGAGAGATGACAGCCAAGCACCTCACCTCGGTTACTCAGCCCAACACATTCTTAAAAATTAATTTCGGTTAGCAGATTTTACCTAACACGTCACACAACCTTTTGACACGAAATAGGATGACAACCTAAGCACCCTACCCCGGTTACTCAGCTAGTCACGTCTTAAGCTACACTCATAACCACGGAAACATTATTATTATTAAACGAAAATTTAATTTTGGAGGACTTAGATAAAACAATCAAGTGTCAAAAATAAGTTTCAGTAACCACCTTAATAGTCATGAACATATTTTAAGCATGCAATTGTATTAAGTGTCCTCTTGAATTTAGACTTAATCAAATTTACCAAAATCAAGATAGGGTTAACTCCATTAATCATAATCATTTAAACTAAAAGAAATAAAACAGGGGAGATGAAATCTATCAAGCAAAATCATAATTAACTCAGTAGATAAGAATCATGCATGTGGGTCAAACAATGGGCAAGTTGTGGTCAAATTCTTGAGCATGAAAAGAAGCAGAATATGCTAAAAAAATAAATATGGGCATCATCAACAACAAAAATAGTAGCAATCAACGAAAATAGTAGATAAAATGACAGTAATTACGGGACATACCTCCCCCTACTTAAAAATACGTTATCCTCGATGTGGAAGAAAAGAAACAAATAGATGGAAAAAGTTAAAAGGAACTCCCCATGTATATTACTATCGGTCGCGCATAATGGCAATGAGATCAGCTAGATGCTGGCCAAAAGTGTCGAGTCGAGCCTCGATACGCTCTAAGCGTTGTTCAATGGTCATTGAAGGTTAGGCTTGAATGGGAGCGTTGTTCTGACTTTATCGTCGAAAGACTCGTTCAGTTGGTGCGGAGCGACGCTTGGAGGGACAAAATGAAAGGAAGATGGAGTGCCAAGAAGCAGCCCCATCGAGTCGAGACATCGAGCATCCAAAGGATCGGCCTGACAAGCAACATGTAATTCTGAAATAGGAGCATTTGTAACACCTCTTAACCCCAAGCCTTCACTGGAATAGGGCTACGGGGCATTACCGGGCTTATACACTAACATTTATACAAAATTGAGTCATAAACTTTATATTTTAGATAAATTCTTATCAAATTTCATCTTAAAGTCCTTCATATGGGCCTACGGGGCCCTATATATGTTTTGGAAGTGATTTGAGACTAAACCGGGAACTTTGGAAAATTTTCCTTGAAGATAGAGGTACATGTTGTAATGACCCAAAATCCACGGGCACCGGAAAAGTGAGTTATAGGGCCTCCGTCTTAGTGAAACAAGTTTGAAAATAATTATTAAAAATATTTATGAGCCTAGTGGTGTGTCTAATTAGGATTTAATTAAGTGAAATTAGCTTAATTTAGAATAATTAGCAAAAAGAACTAAATTGAAAAAGGGGTAAAAGTTTAATTCTAAAGTAATAGAAAATAAAAAGGATCAAAATGGCAATTAAGCCATTTACATAAATTGAGTGACAAATGGAAGAAAAATCAAGATTTTTCTTGAATGTATGTATTATATATATTAAAATTATTATTATTATGGTTTTATAATTATTATGATTATTTAATGAATATTATATTTTAAATAAATTAAATAGTTGATAAATATATGGTAATAAAATATACATGTGTAAAAATTATATTGGTACATTTGTAATTTAAATACTAAATTACTTATAATTTAAGTAAAAAGATATTTGTTAATTAAATAATTAAAAATTTAAATTATGAGATTTTTGTTTGAGAAACAAATTAAATAATGACAAATGTAATAAAATTATTGGTACAAATGTAGAATTAAATATGTGTACAATTGTAAAATATGTAAATGATGTTAAAATAGATATTTAAAATAAATATATTATAATATATGCTAATTAAATAAGTAAAGCAAATAAATATAAAAGAGAAATAAAGAAACAAAAGGGAATAGAAACAGAATTAAAAACGGGAAGCAAGGGAGAGAAAGAGAAAGAAAAAAAGGGAAAGAAAATAAAAGAGAAAACTAAGGATTTGAAGCTTAGAGTTAATTTGGTAAGTCAATTATGTCCTTTTTAGTTAATCTTGATGTTTTAGAAGCTTTGAAACAAGATTTTGATGAAATTAAGTTGATAGTTCAAGAGTTCATATGTTTCCAAATATGGTTCATGTTGGACAAATTATGGAATTAGGGATTTAATTGAATGAATTATAAGTTAGAATTGATTAAGGGATTAAATTGTAAACTAGGCTATAAGTTTTATGTTGTAGGGACTAAATTGAAGAAATTTCGAAATTAGGGAAATATGCAGGAAATTTTATAGTTAAATATAAGTTTAGACAAAATTTGAAGAGAAAAAGAGAGTGAATTGGATTAAGAAAATAATTAAGTTTAGTTAGGATTAAATTGGGAATAAGGTAGGAATTGTTTAGAAATTTAATTATTTATTATAATTAATGCTGTAAATAATAATGTAAATTACTATTATTTTCGTTGCCAACAAAGAACCTGAAGCATCAGCATCAAAAGGAAAGGAGAAAGTCATCGAGGACGAAAACGGGAGAATTACGGTGTGTATTACTATATTTCGAATTTTAATTACTATTGATTGCTGAAGTTTTAATTGTTATGTATGGTAAGTAAGACCTGAGGTAAGTATGTGAAATTGATATGAATATTGAGTGAAAATGAAAGTGATGCAAATTGAATTAAATTGAATAGAATAAGTGAATTATGGAATATGTGATTATTTGAAAAGTGTATTGATTGAAAAATGAATGGTGATTTGAATTGTGAATTGAAAGTGATATAGAATTGAGAAAGTGAACTGAATACCCTATTAACTAGTCGGGCTGAGTCGGATATAGTTGGCATGCCATAGGATTAGAAGTATTCAGGGATGCTTCGACCTCGAGTTGATAAGACACTGGGTGTCACTAAATTTCTTCGGATAGATTCGATGAGGTACTGGGTACCAACTTTACTTCGGCTAGGCCGAGGAGACACTGGGTGTCAACTATTACTTCGAACTATCCGATGAGGCACTGGGTGCCATATTGGTGTGTTTGGTTGGATCCGTGTATCTGCCAAAGTCCGAGTTACGTTAATAGGGTGAAAAATTGAAATGTGAATTTAAGGCATTGAAATAAAAAAAAATTTCCCGGAATACTCGAACAAGTCCCGTTCTACTTTTAATACGTGTTTGAACTTCGAGAGTCCAATATAGGGACTTAATTATTATATTATACTATGAAAGTTATATTAATTGTAAATTATTCGTAAGTTGTCTAATATGTCCGGTAATGCCTCATAACCTCGTTCCGGCGACGGTTTGGGGTTAGGGGATGTTACAGTTGTTGGTATCATAACTATCAGGTTTAGCCGATTCTCGGGCTAAATTGGGCTCGGAAGTGAGTTTAGGAGTACATGCCACTGTCGAGTCAAAATTGAGTCGGGATTTTTGGATGCTAATATATTTATTTGATTTTGTTTTATAGATAAAATGTCAGATGAAAGACTGGATAATGTTGAATAGGAAATGTATACTGGAAGTAAAGAATTAGAAGAAACTGAATCTGCTACACCTAGTGTGAATCCATTAGATAATCAACCTCCTAACGTAGGGAGAGAAAGAAATACCTCACAACTGTTAAGAGATATAGCTGATGCTGTAACACCCCAATCCCAGCCCAGAAGTTATGGCCGGATCCGGCATGCCACATCAAAAACGTAAAAAAAAAAATTCCATTCTAAGTCAAGAAAATCGTACTTGATGTTCAAAAGATTAATTCATTAAGGGTTAAAGTGAATGGAAGTCATGCACCGTAGGAAACCGGAAAAGAGGTGGTGAGTCCATCGGATTGCTAAGTACCAAGCTCCTTCAATCCAATCCTAGACATGCATACCGCCATTGCCACACCTTAACGTCATGGATATTTCTAGGAAACCGATTTGATTAAGTTATTTTTAGGAAAAGTGATTAATTTTGGAAAAATACTTTCATTGCGAAAGCTTTGCTTGTTGTCGTGTTATTTTGAAATCAACTGTTGTTTTTGAAAACGCGCCCTAAAGCTATCCAATTTCTACAGTTAAAATAAGTATTACCTATCTTAGTAATACATATTAAAAAAAGACCATCAAAAATAATTAAGCGGCCTTATTACATTAAAAGCCCAAAAACTTCAAACGTAAATAAAAGGATGTCCAGTTCACCAGAAGAAAATCAAACTTTCAGAACGGGTGGCCACTCAATTCCCTCACGACTCAAGCCCACTATGGTTGGGGATTTCTGTGGATGAAAATAAAAGGGTGAGTTTGGGGAAACTCAGTGTGTAAGGAAAACCCATTCAAAGCCCAAGTCACTCAAGCCCATTGGGCCTAAGCCCATTCAGTAATAATGGTATCGGGCGAGCCCTTTTCAGACATAATAAACCGGGCCTTAGCCCTTATTCAGATAATGATATGGCCCATAGGCCCATTTCAAAATACATGCAACATCAATAACATATGCAAGCCCATTTGGGTAATAGTGATATTGGGCCAAAGCCCTTTTCAGATTATAATAAACGGGCCTTAGCCCTTATTCAGATAACAAGATGGCCCATAGGCCCATTTCAAAATACATGCAACATCAAGAAACATATGCAAGCCCATTTGGGAGACTACTCAACCCACCAACCACTACACTCCACCCGTACCAGCCATACACTCCATGTGGGAATAACTCAACCCACCCAAATTTAACACTCCACATTTGCCCTTGCCGCTCGATTATCAATAATTGAGGCAAAGCCTCCAAAGACGTGGACAAGCCACTTTTAGTACTTCCTCCGTCAATATCCCGTCTCATGCATCGATAATAACAACATGGCATGCAATAAATAACAACATCAAACATGCATTTAGGTCAATTTAACCTAGGGGTATTTCTAATTTATCTACTAGGGTAAACCGTAAATTTTCCACTTTTAAAGGTATTTCAGTAATTTATCTATTTTAGGGTTTTCATGTATATTCCTACTTTTCACGTACTAACGTAATCACGCATCGAGGGTTCTTACCGAATTGGGCCGTTGGCCCATCATTCCAATTTTGGCCTATTAAGCCCAAAAATATCGAGGCACGTAAATCATACACTTTGCAGTCCAAATTTTGCAGCTTACCAAAAACATTAATCGATTTACCTCACGAGCATTCGCACACTCGTAAATCTACAAAATACCGGTTTTCGGCATTTCGGCTTTTCGACTTTTGTCGATCCAGATTAAGAAAGAGGTGTTAGTTACACACTGCTTGCGACGATATGTCGTGAAATCCACACACGAACCGCCTACAATTGGATTACTAACACGTTAATCTAACTATTCAAATACGAACTACGTATTAATCCCTTACAATATTTGGCCAACCACACCTACAGATCATAGTAAGCTTATAAGAAATCAATAAGCAACCCATTAACAAATTTTTGTCAATGTTTACCACATAATCATAATTTCACTGCAAGCTGTCTTCCTGAGCAACAGTCACTAAATCATTTATAACTGGAGCTACGAAACTCCAAATCAAGTTCCGTTAATTCTCCCTGAAAATAGACTCATATATCTTCTATCCATAAAATTTTCAGAATTTTTGGTTTATCCAATCAATACCAGATTTTTCTCAAAGTTTCCCATGTTTCACTGTTTGACTAATCTGACCACTCTTCATTACGAATCAAATTTCTCATTGTACAGAATTAAAAGTATGTTCTTGTTTATTTCATTAGAAACTAGACTCAATAAGATTTAATTACATAATTTATTCAGCTTCTAATTCATCTCCCACAATTTATGGTGATTTTCCAAAGTCACGTTACTGCTGCTGTCCCAAGCAGATTTATTACCAAATCACTCTTTCACACCTAACTTGCATGCATGTTATTTAAACATGTATATCACCAATCAATCATCACATATCTATGATTTTACTTAAGTATAATCTCCATTTCATCATTTTAAAGCACAACATGTTAGCCGATTTTTCCCTTTAGCATCTAAGGCACATGCATGTTCATTTGTTTGGCTCAACTTCACCTATCTTCCATTTTTCATCAAAAGAACATGAAACAACAACCATTTCCTTCATTTTCATTCATGACTAAATGCTCACAACACAACTAAAAATCAAAATATACTTCAAGAGTTAAGGTAGAATCAAGAAGAACTCATGAACCTCAAAATAGAAACAAGGTACCAAGAACTTACCTTCAATTTTCCTCCTCCTAATGACCGAATACTCAAGAGCTTTCTCCTCTCCTTTCTCTTCTCTAACTTTCAGCTATGATGAACAAAGATGGACAAAACTTTGTTCTTTTCACCCCTTTTTCTTTTAATAAAACTTCATATTTCATCCATTTAATTCTTTAATACAAAAGACATGATATTCTTATCATGAAACATTTACCTAACCCATTATCATGAAACATTTACCTAACCCATTATCATGGAACATTTACCTAACCTATTATCATGAAACATTTACCTAACCCATTATCATGGAACATTTACCTAACCAATTATCAATTTGTATCAATTTGTACCATAAATTATGGATATCAAGTGTACATTTTGTCTACAACAACATGATGGCTAGCCACTTCATGTAAAATGGGAGGCTTGTCATGCAAATCCTCCTATTTTGCACTCTTATTTATTTGGCCACCTCAATTTAGCCTATAGCATTTTCAAACATTTTCACATAGGTCCTATTTCATAATTTCACTTACAAATGACAAAATCAAAGCATGAAATTTTGCCAACATTCACAGAATTCCCAAAAATTGGAGCGTTACAGATGCATTACAGCATATAGTGAGAACTATACATGCTACTACATCTGTACCTACTGTCAGACAGGCCCCGATTAAAGAGTTACGAAAATATGGTGCCATGAAATTTCAGGGATTAAAAGGAGATGGTTTGTCCGCTGCTGAAAATTGGATGGAAACAACAAAAAGAGTTTTACAACAATTAGACTGCACCCCCCAAGAGAGTCTAATATGTGCTGTATCACTGTTACAAGGAGAAGCGTATCTCTGGTGGGAATCTGTGGTTAGACATTTGCCGAATGATCACGTAACTTGGGACTTGTTTCAAAAAGAATTTCAGAAGAAGTATATTGGGGAATTGTACATCGAAGAGAAAAAGCAAGAGCTTTTAGTGTTGAAACAGGGGAATATGTCAGTACTGGATTATGAGTTGAGAGTTATCTAGATTGAGCTGGTATACTTTAGAATATATTCCAACCGAGGCTGATAGTTGTAAATAATTTCTACGGGGACTGCGAGATGAAATCAAGATTCAATTGGCAAGTCTCAGAATTACTGAACCTGTTGATCTGATTGAGCGAGCAAAAATGATAGAACAAGCACTGGGCCTGGATAAAAAATCAGAAATTGGTAAATCAGCTAGGAAACGTATGGGAACTACTAGTTCTAATCCATTGCCGAAGAGATTTAAAGAATCAAGAAGTGATTGGAAATCCAGTTTTAATTCAGACAGAGGTGGTAGAAGCAGAGGTAAACAGATGACAGTATCTACTAGCAGTGTGAGAGGTCCATCTCGAAGTGTAGAAATTCCAGACTGTGAGCACTGCGGGAAGAAACACAGAAGAGAATGTTGGAAAGTAACTAGAGGTTGCTTCAGATGTGGTTCTACAGACCATTTTATTAGAGATTGTCCGAACACCGATAGTGCTGCACCTGTATCGTCACAAAGATCAATATCTATTACTAGAGGCAGAGGGTCAGGTAGGGGTAGTTCGGCTTCCAGAGGAGGTGCTGGTAGAAGGAGTAGTGATATTGTTACTCAGCAGTCTGAAGCCGGAGTACCAGCCAGAGCTTATGTGGTCAGAAAACGAGAAGAAGGTGATGCTCACGATGTGGTGACAGGTATATTTTTAGTGTATTCTGAGCCTGTTTATGCTTTGATTGATCCTGGATCTTCGCATTCTTATATTAAATCAAAATTAGTTGAATCGGGGAAATTAAAATCTGAAATGTCTAGAGTGTCTGTAGAAGTGTCGAGTCCGTTGGGGCAAACAATATTAGTGAATCGAGTATGTCCGAGATGCCCGTTAATTATACAAAATAAAACTTTTCCTGTTGACTTGTTGATTATGCCATTTGGGGATTTTGATATAATATTGGGAATAGATTGGCTATCCAAATATGGAGTGATTTTGGATTGTTACAAAAAGAAGTTTAGTATTCAAACAGACAGTGGAGATCGGATTGACATAAACGGTATCCGTACTGGTGGGCCGGCACGTATCATTTCAGCAATAAAGGCTAGTAAATTACTTCAACGGGGTTGTTCAGCATATTTGGCATATGTTATTAACTCAGATTCGGTTGGAAGTCAATGTAGCAAGATCCGAACAGTTTGCGAATTTCCTGATGTATTTCCTAAGGAAATACCGGGTTTACCGCCCAATAGAGAAGTTGAATTTGCTATAGAGGTTTATCCGGGCACAGCACCAATCTCTATACCTCTATATCGGATGTCACCTACAGAGTTAAAAGAGCTGAAAATACAGTTGCAAGATTTGTTAGATCATGGCTTTATTCGACCAAGTATATCACCGTGGGGAGCTCAGGTATTATTTATTAAAAAGAAAGATGGCTCTATGCGACTTTGTATTGATTACTGACAGTTGAACAATGTGACAATTAAAACTAAGTACCCGTTGCCTCGCATTGATGATTTATTTGATCAGTTTAAAGGAGCTTCTGTGTTTTCGAAGATTGACTTAAGGTCGAGTTACTATCAGTTGAAGGTAAAAGAAAGTGATGTATCGAAAACAGCTTTCCGTACGAGGTATGGCCATTATGAGTTCTTGGTAATGCCATTTGGGTTAACAAATGCCCCAACTGGTTTTATAGATCTCATGAATCGTATCTTTCAGCCGTATTTAGATCAGTTTGTGGTGGTTTTTATTGATGATATATTGGTTTATTCAAAGTTAGAGTCAGAACATGATCGACATCTGAGGATTGTGCTACAGACTTTACGAGAAAAACAGCTATATGGAAAACTCATTAAATATGAGTTTTGGTTATCAGAAGTGGTATTTCTTGGACATGTAGTATCTGCAGATGGAATCCGAGTTGATCCTAAAAAAATTGAAGCAATTGTTCAATGGAATGCACCGAGAAATGTATCTGAGGTACGTAGTTTTCTTGGTTTAGCTGGGTATTACAGAAGATTTGAAAATGGATTTTCAAAGATAGCTTTGCCGATGACCAAGTTGATGTAGAAGAATGTTCCTTTTATTTGGGATGATCAGTGTCAGAAAAGTTTTGAAACATTGAAGCAAATGTTAACCGAGGCACCAGTTCTGACATTGTTAGAATCGGGTAAAGATTTTGTAGTGTATAGTGATGCTTCTTTGAGTGGTTTGGGTTGTGTATTGATGCAGGATGGGAAGGTAATAGCCTATGCATCTCGTCAATTGAAACCACATGAAAGGAATTATCTGACTCATGATCTTGAGTTAGCAGCTATGATTTTTGCATTGAAGATTTGGAGACATTATCTTTATGGTGAAAAATGCTACATCTATACGGATCATAAGAGTTTGAAGTATCTTCTTTCTCAGAAAGAATTGAATTTGAGACAAAGGCGTTGGATCGAGCTTCTAAAAGATTGTGATTATGTTATAGACTATCATCTGGGAAGAGCTAATGTTGTAGCTGATGCATTAAGTAGAAAAGCTGTAATTGAATTAAGAGCAATGTTTTCACGGCTTAGTATCAGTGATGATGGGAGTCTTTTGGCCGAATTGAGAATAAAACCAGTAATGTTTGATCAGATTAGATCAGCTCAGTTGGAAGATGACAAATTATTGAAGAAAAGAGAGATGGTACAGAATGGCACAGTAGAAAATTTTAATATTGATGATTGTGGATGCTTGAGGTTTCAAAATCGGATTTGTATTCCAAATACTTCTGAGCTTAAAGAGTTGATTTTACGGGAAGCTCATGATAGTTCATTTGCTAAGCACCCCGGAGGCACAAAAATGTATCGAGATTTAAGAGAATTATACTAGTGGCCAGGGATGAAAAGAGACATAGTAGAATTTGTAAGTAAATGTTTGACTTGTCAGCGGGTAAAGACAGAACATCAGGTTCCTACTGGATTGCTTCAGCCTATTAATATTCCTGAATGGAAATGAGATCGCATCACGATGGATTTTATTACGGGATTACCGTTGTCAGCAAACAAAAAGAATGCTATTTGGGTGATAGTTGATAGACTTACCAAGTCAGCACATTTTATAGCAGTCAGGACCAATTGGTCGTTGCAGAAGCTTGTAGACGTGTATATTCGAGAAATTGTTAGATTACATGGCATTCCGATATCAATAATTTCAGATCAAGATCCTCGGTTCACATCGAGATTTTGGAGACAGTTACATGAGTCGTTGGGTACTAGACTTAGTTTCAGTACAGCTTTTCATCCCCAAACTGACGGAAAGTCCGAACGGGTAATTCAGGTACTAGAAGATATGCTTCGAGGTTGTATTATTGATTTTGAAGCAGGTTGGGAGCGATATTTGCCACTAGCTGAGTTTGTCTATAATAATAGTTTCCAATCTAGTATTCAGATGGCTCCGTATGAAGCGTTATATGGTCGAAAATGTAAATCACCAGTATGTTGGACGGAGTTGAATGAAAGAAAAGTAATTGGGCCGGAATTAATTCAAGAAACAAAAGAAACAGTCAAAAAGATCAAAGATAGATTAAAGGTAGCTTTTGACAGACAAAAGTCTTATGCCGACTTGAAACGTCGAGACATTGAGTATTCAGTTGGAGACAAAGTATTTCTTAAGGTTTCTCCTTGGAAAAAGTTTTGAGATTTGGTCGGAAAGGTAAATTGACCCCACGTTTTATTAATGTATGAAATAGTAGAAAGAATTGGACCGATTGCATATCGATTGGCTTTACCTTCTGAATTACAAAGGATTCATGATGTTTTTCATGTATCGATGCTACGGAAATATAGATCAGATCCTTCTCATATAATTTCTACAGAAGATATTGAAGTTCGACCTGATCTATCATATGAAGAAGAACCGGTTCAAATTTTACCACGGGAAGTGAAAGAATTAAGAAGTAAAAAGGTTCCTTTAGTGAAAGTCCTATGGAGAAATCATAATGTTGAAGAAGGGACTTGGGAACCAGAGGAAACTATGAGAGTACAATATCCTCATCTCTTCTCAGGTAAATTTCGAGGACGAATTTATTAACGGGGGGGAGAAATGTAATGACCCAAAATCCACGGGCACTGGAAAAGTGAGTTATAGGGCCTCCGTCTTAGTGAAATAAGTTCGAAAATAATTATTAAAAATATTTATGAGCCTAGTGGTGTGTCTAATTAGGATTTAATTAGGTAAAATTAGCTTAATTTAGAATAATTAGCAAAAGAACTAAATTGAAAAAGGGAAAAGTTTAATTCTAAAGTAATAGAAAATAAAAGGATCAAAATGGCAATTAAGCCATTTACATAAATTGAGTGACAAATGGAAGAAAAATCAAGATTTTTCTTGAATGTATGTATTATATATATTAAAATTATTATTATGGTTTTATAATTATTATGATTATTTAATGAATATTATATTTTAAATAAATTAAATAGTTGATAAATAATGGTAATAAAATATACATGTGTAAAAATTATATTGGTACATTTGTAATTTAAATACTAAATTACTTATGATTTAAGTAAAAGATATTTGTTAATTAAATAATTAAATTTTTAAATTATGAGATTTTTGTTTGAGAAACAAATTAAATAATGACAAATGTAATAAAATTATTGGTACAAATGTAGAATTAAATATGTGTACAATTGTAAAATATGTAAATGATGTTAAAATAGATATTTAAAATAAATATATTATAATATATGCTAATTAAATAAGTAAAGCAAATAAATATAAAAGAGAAATAAAGAAACAAAAGGGAATAGAAACAGAATTGAAAACGGAAGTAGGGGAGAAAAAGAGAAAGAAAAAAGGGAAAGAAAAATAAAAGAGAAAACTGAGGATTTGAAGCTTAGAGTTAATTTGGTAAGTCAATTAAGTCCTTTTTAGTTAATCTTGATGTTTTAGAAGCTTTGAAACAAGATTTTGATGAAATTAAGTTGATAGTTCAAGAGTTCATATGTTTCCAAATATGGTTCATGTTGGACAAATTATGGAATTAGGGATTTAATTGAATGAATTATAAGTTAGAATTGATTAAGGGATTAAATTGTAAACTAGGCTATAAGTTTTATGTTGTAGGGACTAAATTGAAGAAATTTCGAAATTAGGAAAATATGCAGAAAATTTTATAGTTAAATATAAGTTTAGACAAAATTTGAATAGAAAAAGAGAGTGAATTGGATTAAGAAAATAATTAAGTTTAGTTAGGATTAAATTGGGAATAAGGTAGGAATTGTTTAGAAATTTAATTATTTATTATAATTAATGCTGTAAATAATAATGTAAATTACTATTATTTTCGTAGCCAACAAAGAACCTGAAGCATCAGCATCAAAAGGAAAGGAGAAAGTCAGCGAGGACTAAAACGGAAGAATTACGGTGTGTATTACTATAATTCGAATTTTAATTATTATTGATTGCTGAATTTTTAATTGTTATGTATGGTAAGTAAGACCTGAGGTAAGTATGTGAAATTGATATGAATATTGAGTGAAAATGAAAGTGATGCAAATTAAATTAAATTGAACAGAATAAGTGAATTATGGAATATGTGATTATTTAAAAAGTGTATTGATTGAAAAATGAATGGTGATTTGAATTGTGAATTGAAAGTGATATAGAATTGAGAAAGTGAATTGAATACCCTATTAACTAGTCGGGCTGAGTCGGATATAGTTGGCATGCCATAAGATTAGAAGTGTTCAGGGATGCTTCGACCTCGAGTCGATAAGACACTGGGTGTCACTAAATTTCTTCGGATAGATTCGATGAGGTACTGGGTACCAACTTTACTTCGGCTAGGCCGATGAGACACTGGGTGTCAACTATTACTTCGAACTATTCGATGAGGCCTTTGGGTGCCATATTGGTGTGTTTGGTTGGATCCGTATCCGCCAAAGTCCGAAGTTACGTTAATAGGGTGAAAAATTGAAATGTGAATTAAGGCATTGAAATAAAAAAAAAAAAGAAAAAAAGAAACTGAATTATGAATAGAAATTGGAATTGTGATAGAAAGAGAAAAGTATGAGCTAAATGTTCATAAGTGGTTTAAATTCAAGTTTGTGAAAAATACATTGATTGACGAATAATTAAATTGAATTGTTATTATGAAATGATGAAAATAAAAATAAAAATAAAGCATGAATTAGTATTTAAGAAATTAATTGTTATGTATTTTAATATTTATATTTTTATTATTGATGATATATTTTGAATTATGGTAATACAACTGAGTATATCCATACTCAGCGTACGGTTGTTTCCGTGCGCAGGTTAGTAGAAGTCAAGTGTCCCGGCTCAGTATCCAGAACAATCCCGACTCCAACACAAAGTTAGTGATGTATATTTTTCTTTTGGGTAAAGGTGGCATGTACATAGGTGTTGTTTAGTCACTTGAATATGTATATTACTTTGGGTAGTGAAGGATGAATTATAAGATTTAGATGGTTAAATGAATGAAGTTTTTAATCAATTTAGAATGATGCTATGATAGTTATTAAGTTAAAAATTATGTTAATGATATAAATATTAGTTATATGAATGTGAAACATTGGTGTTGGTTGTTTTGGTTTGAATTTGCAGGGGGTTTTAGGTAAAAATAAGCAGAAATGTTGCCGAAATTTTTTATAAAAAAAAATTCCCAGAATACTCGAACAAGTCCCGTTCTACTTTTAATACGTGTTTGAACTTCGAGAGTCCAATATAGGGACTTAATTACTATATTATACTATGAAAGTTATATTAATTGTAAATTATTTGTAAGTTGTCTAATATGTCCGGTAATGCCTCATAACCTTGTTCCGGCGACGGTTTGGGGTTAGGGGGTGTTCCACATGCCCGTGTGGCTTGGGACACGCCCGTGTGGTCTGAAACATGCCCGTGTGGCCTGCCCATGTGCATATTCTGACTTTTCCACACGGCTTGGGCACACGCCCATGTGATTTGGCCGTGTGAAAACATAATTTTTGACCATTTTAAAGTTATTTTTACATACTAAGCACACCCTATTCATGCCCAAAACATTTACTTATTATTTCAAGCCTAAACATGTATATTTCATTTTCCATTCACAAAACATCACATTCAATATAGTTTACATACTTAATTATTCATATAATTACATTACTAAATCAAATCCTATGCATGTCATCTAAATTAAAAAATTGTTTAACAAAATCTACCGAAGTAAATCTGGATAGTGTGACCCTTGGTGTAGATCCGATCCTCCGTATGTATATAAGTCAATCTACAAAAAAAAATCACATACACAAGTAAGGTTATAGAAGCTTAGTAAGCTCATAGGCATAATAACACAAATCTTACCGAACACTGTACAAAGTTATATATGTATTAGTTAAACTATTTCATCCTGCAAATCACAACTTCATTAATAAACTCATTTGAATGATTTTCATGATGCAATTCACGAACTTAATTCTTTTGGGCCCATTTCTTATTTATTTCCATTGTAAAATTAGGGAACAATAATGGAGTTGAGTGCTTCATTATCACATTGCCATAGTAAATTATGGACTTTCTCATTATCACACATCACACATCGAAGCCATAGCCCTGCCATAGTCTTATACGGATCACATATCATACCGATGCCATATCCTAGATATGGTCTTATACGGAATCACATAATCACATTGTACCGATGCCATAGCCCGGCTATGGTCTTATACGAAAGCATATATCACATCTTTTTCGTCAATTCATTATGGTCATAAAATGAAAGCACTCAAACCATTGTTCCAACTAATTTGTTCTTTTAGTTACACATTATTCATTAGTTAATACAATTTGATAATATTCATCTACAATAAAATACTTTAACAATCATAAGATTTTCATATCAAACGTTGAACTTTGCCATATGAACTTACTTGGGCTAATTTGCAAAAGTTGTAGAAATTCAGGAACTATTCTTGAATTTTCTCCTTTCCACGATTCACTTCGTTTTCTTGATCTATAATTATAAAATTATTCCTTCATTAGCATCTATTTCAATTCCATTCTATTTCACAATTTATGCCCTTAATTTTTAAAATTACATAATTACTCTAAACTTTTTAATTTTTACAATTTAGTCCCTATTCAATTTATTCATCAATCAAACTAATTCCTTTCAAATATCATTTTATCTAAAAACTACAAACTGCTTCACAGCCTTTGACATTTCAAGCTTCAACACAAAACCCTAATTCCAACAACTTTCACAATTAGGTCCTAAAATAAATTTCTATACAAATCTCTTCATAAAATCATCATATAATGAAATTAAAGCCTTAATTCCATGATAAATCTTCATAAAATTTCAGAACTTACTCATGGTAACTTTCTAAAATATTCATAAAAGCAAAAACTATTGAATTAGATACTAGGACCTAGTTGCAAAAGTCTCAAAATCACAAAAATCACAAGAAATAATCAAGAATTGAGCTTACATGTAATAGAAATATGAGAGACCAGCTTAAAAGAACCCTTCAATGGTTTTTTTGCTGGAGAAGATGAAGAAAATTGAAGAAAACTCTAGATTTTTACCTAATATATATCATATTTTACAATTTAATAATTACCCAATTCTAATTTTGCCCCTTGTTCACACTTGATTTTTATTTTTCCAGTACAAACCTGCCGTCCAGCCCAATAATAGGTGTTTAATTGCTTATTTAGTCCTCCTTTAATAATTAGTAGAGATATTTAATCACATTTCATAATTTTGCACTTAATTCAATTTAGTCCTTTTTTCCCAATTCACTACTGAAACCTTAAAATTTCTTAACAAAACTTTAATACTAACTTACTAACACTCCATAAATATTTATAAAATTATTTATGGCTCATTTTATGAATTCGAGGTCTCGATACCCGCTTTTATCTTATTTAATCTACAAATTTCTTTTAATTCATAATTTCACTAATTATAAATTATTTCTAAAACCACACTTAACTTTTACTTACTAATATCTAAACTCACATGTCGGATTTAGTGATCTCAAATCACTATTCCGATATCACTGAAATTTTGGTTGTTACAACTCTCCCCCCCTTAGGAAATTTCGTCCTCGAAATTTCGTACCTGAAAACAAATGCGGATACTGTGATCTCTTAGATTCTTCCGTCTCTCAGGTTGCCTCCTCCAATCCATGTCGATGCCATAACACTTTTACTAATGGTGCTCATCTATTCCGTAGCTCTTTAACTTCCCGAGCTAATATTTTCACTGGTTCCTCCGAACAAGTCATATCTGATTGTAGCTCCATCTCAGTATAAGGAATCACATGTGAAGGGTCTGATCTATACCGTATCAATATAGATACATGAAATACATTATGAATTTTCTCAAGTTCTGGATGCAAGGCCAATCTATAAGCTACTGGACCAATCCTCTCAGTGATCTCATATGGCCCGATAAATCGTGGACTAAGCTTTCCTTTTCTACCAAACCGTAGAATTTTCTTCTATGGAGAAACTTTCAAGAACACACGATCACCCACATTGAACTCTATATCTCTTCTTTTCAAATCCACATAGGACTTCTAACGATCGGAAGCAGCTTTCAAACTTTCTCGAATAATTCGAACTTTTTCTTCAGTTTCCCGAATTAAATCCACTCCCACTAATTTTGTTTCACTTAATTCTGACAATACAACAGAGTTTTACATTTTCTTCCATACAGAGCTTCAAACAGTGCCATTTTGATTCTAGCTTGATAACTATTATTATAAGAAAATTCAGCTAAAGGTAAATACCTTTCCCAGCCACCACTGAACTCGAGTATACAACACCTCAACATATCTTCCAAAATCTGAATCACTCGTTCTGATTGCCCATCAGTCTGAGGATGAAAAGCTGTACTAAATTTTAATTTGGTACCTAAAGCTTCCTGTAGTGTACTCCAAAATCTCGAAGTAAACCTCGGATCTCGATCTGAAATAATTGACGTCGGCACCCCATGTAATCTCACAATTTCTGACACATATAATTCCGCTAATTTTTCAAGCGAAAAATCCGTTCTAGCCGGAATAAAATGCGCTGACTTAGTTAATCTGTCTACTATCACCCAAATTGAATCTTTTTTCTTCGGAGTCACGGGCAATCCAGATACAAAATCCATAGTCACATGTTCCCACTTTCATTCTGGAATCATTACAGGTTGTAGCAAACCCGTGGGTACTTGATGTTCTGTTTTTACCTGTTGAAAAATCAAGCATTTCGCTACAAATTCACAAATTTCTCGCTTCATACCTGGCCACCAATACGTTTTCTTCAAATCACAATACATCTTCATACTGCCCGGATGAATCGAGTACATGCTACTATGAGCCTCTGATAAGATATCATTCTTCAATTCTGGATTATTCAGAACACAAATTCTATTGCGATAGTACAACATACCACCATTATCAATAGAGTACTCTAAGTTCATGTTGTCTTGAACCATTTTTCGTTTTAGTACCAACTTCGGATCTTCATCTTGCAACTCTCGAATTCGTTGAAAGAATACTGGTTTTGTCTTTAATTCGGCTAACACAGAACCATCTTCATTAATAGACAAATGACCATTTAACGCCCGAAGAGCAAATAATGACGATTTTCGACTAAGTGCATCTGCCACTACATTTGCCTTACCCGAATGATAATCAATGACAAGATCGTAATCTTTCAATAGCTCTAACCATCGCCTCTGTCTCAAGTTCAGCTCTTTCTGCGACATTAAATATTTCAAACTTTTATGGTTTGTATACACATAACATTTCTCGTAGTGTCTCTAAATTTTTAGAGCAAATACTATAGCAGCTAGCTCAAGATCATGTGTAGGGTAGTTTCTCTCATGTGGTTTTAACTGTCGAGAAGCATATGCTACAACTTTTCCTGACTGCATCAGTACACAACCTAAACCATTCAGAGAGGCATCACTATATACTACATATGGCACACCTGATTCAGGGTGAGTCAACACTAGGGCCTCTGTCAACCTTTTCTTTAACTGATCAAAACTTCGTTGGCATTCTTCCACCCATACAAATCCAACATTCTTCTGTAGTAACCGGGTCATCGGTAAAGCAATCATTGAAAAATTCTTCACAAATCGATGGTAGTAACTAGCTAACCCAAGAAAACTTCGCACTTCCGTAACATTGTTTGGAGTTTTCCAGTTAATCACTACTGACACCTTGTTCGGATCTACTTGTACAGCATTAGCCGACACAATGTGACCCAAGAATCCCACTTCATGAAGCCAAAATTCACATTTGCTGAATTTTGCATATAACTATTTTTCCCTCAAAATCTGCAGTACAATTCTCAAGTGCTGAGCATGCTCAGATTCTATCCTTGAATAGATCAGTATATCGTCAATAAACACAACCACAAATCTATCCAGATAGGACTGAAAATTTAGATTCATTAAATCCATAAAAGCAGCAGGAGCATTCGTCAAACCAAATGGCATAACTAAAAACTCATAGTGACCATACCGAGTTCTAAAAGCTGTTTTTGGTAAATCACATTCCTTTACCTTTAACTGATAATACCCAGATCTGAGATCTATTTTTGAAAACACCGCAGCATCCTTAAGCTGATCAAATAAATCATCAATACAAGGCAAAGGATATTTATTTTTAACCGTTACCTTATTCAACTGTCTGTAATCTATACACAGCCTCAATGAACCGTCCTTCTTTTTCAAAAATAAGACAGGTGCACCCCATGGTGACATACTCGATCTGATAAACCCTTTGTCCAACAACTCTTGCAACTGTGTCTTCAATTCTTTTAATTCAGCTGGAGCTATTCTATATGGTGTTATTGATATGGGAATTGTTCCCGGAAGCACATCTATCACAAACTCAACCTCTCTATCGGGTGGTAAACCTGGTAATTCTTCAAGAAATAGATCCATGAATTCATTTACAACAGATAATTGCTCTAACTTTGATTCAGAACTTCGAATATCAAGAATATAGGCTAAATAAGCCTCATTTCCTTTACACAATAATTTCTGAGCAAAAATAGATGAAATCATTCTAACAGTATCATCTAAATTTCCTGACTCAATAAAAATAATATCTTCTGTCTGACATTTCAAACTAATTCATTTTTCTCGAAAATTCACTACCGCATCATGTTTCATTAACCAGTCCATTCCCAAGATAATGTCAAATTCCCAAAAGGGTAGCAACATCAAATCAGCAGGGAAATCACGACCCTTAACTTTCAGTGGACAGTTATGGCATATTAAATTAACTACCACACTTTGACCTAATGGATTTGTAACTTGTACATCATAATCAGTAGGCTCAACAAATAAATTCTTTTCGGATACTATCATAGTACAAATATATGAATGAGTAGATCCAGGGTCTGTTAAAGTATACACAGGAACATCATAAAGATAGAAAGTACCAGCAATTACGTCCGGAGCTGTCGCTTCTTCTCTTGCTCGAATGGCATAAGTACGAGCAGGAGCTCTAACTTCTGATCGACTAGCAGTATCTTTTATACCCGAACGAGTAGCCCTTGTAGCACTGCTCTGACCAGAGCGTCTTCCTTTTTGAGGAGGAGTTTTTTGTTTCTCCTTCTGTTCCACTTCTTCTACTTGTAATTGAGGACAATCACGAATAAAGTGACCAGTGGCCCCACATTTATAACAAGCCCCCAACTTACTTCTACATTCACCGGGTTGACTTCTTCCACGATGTTGGCACCTAGGCCTTTGGGAATTTTGTACACTACCCATACAACAGCAGGTCTGTTAGATGCCATATAATCAGATTGTCTTGGTCTACTCTTTCCCGATCTTTCCGGTGCTGAAGTGGCTCGACTAAATTCGTCCTTAGATTTCTTCATTGGTAAAGCTGAAAATAACTTAGATGCACTTCTTTTGAAAGATTCTTTACTTCTTCTATCTCGTTGCATCTTTCTATTATATACTTTTTCAAGTTTCTAAGCACGATCTGATAAAACAACAAATTCCTGTATCTCAGTGCCCCCTATCATCATTCTAATCTCATCATTAAGCCCTTCTTCGAATCTGATACACATTTCTTCCTCAGTGGGTACGATATCTCGAGCATATGTACTTAGATAAACAAATTCTCTTTCATATTCAGCCACTGACTTGTTTCCTTGTCACAAGTTGAGAAATTCTCTTTTCTTCTTATTCAGATATCTTTTACCGACATATTTCTTCTTAAATTCATTTTGGAAAAATTCCCAAGTGATCTTCTCAGCCGCTACCACAGCTTCTATTGTTTCCCACCAATTATAAGCTTCTTCTTTCAATAATGACATAGCACTTACTAAGTAATCATCTGGTGAGCATGCCATTTGCTTAAACATCCTCATTATACTTTGTAGCCAATACTCAGCTTTGACGGGGTCATCATCTGTTCTTCCCCGAAATTCTTCGGCCCCATGTTTTTTGAGCTTTTCAAATGGAGAATGTTTACTGGATTTAGTTGTCGGAGGAGATGGAGGAGCAACCGGGGGTACTACCGATGTTTGAATAGGGGGAGAAGGTGTTGAGTCTAATTTCTTTCTCACACATTCTCATTATACCACTGATTCATGAATCCATAAATCATATTTTTGAGCTCTTGTTCTCGTATCAATGAAATTGGAACTTCACTACTTGTTCCTTGTTCAGAGGTTTGTACTCTGCTATTAACTTCTTCTTGCTCAGTTTGTTCTGGTCTATCTGATAGCTTTTCAAATCGAAGATAATCTATAATGAAAACAAGGATTAGATCGGATCATACACATCACACTATCACAGATTTATATGGCATGTAGTTCTAGACACTTTTCACATCATATATATTCTAAGAATCGGCTAAACTGAAGCTCTGATACTAATAAATGTAACACCCCCTAACCCCAAGTCGTCACCGAAATAGGGTTACGAGGCATTCCCGGACTTATACACTAACATTTATACAAAACTGAGTCATAAACTTTACATTTCAGATCAATTCTTATCAAATTTCATCTTAAAGTCCTTAATATGGGCCTATGGGGCCCTATATATGTTTTAGAAGTGATTTGAGACTGAACCAGGAATTTTGGAAAATTTTCCTTGAAGATAGGGGCACATGCCCGTGTGGCTTGGGACACGCCCGTGTAGCCTGGAACATGCCCGTATGGCCTGTACATATGCAGATTCTGACTTTTCCACACGGCCTGGGCACACGCCCATGTGATTTGGCCGTGTGAAAACATAATTTTTTACCATTTTAAAGCTATTTTCACATACTAAACACACCCTATTCATGCCCAAAACATTTACTTATATATCTTAATCAAATAACATTCTTTTTATCCATTTCTTGTACCTAAATATAATTATACACTAATAGAATCCAACCAATCAATTATTTCAAGCCTAAACATGTATATTTCATTTTCCATTCACAAAACATCACATTTAATATAGTTTACATACTTAATTATTCATATAATTACATTACTAAATCAAATCCTATGCATGCCATATAAATCAAAATTTTTTTTAACAAAATCTACTGGAGTAAATCTGGATAATGTGACCCTTGGTGTAGATCTGATCCTCCGTATGTATATAAGTCAATCTACAAAACAAATCACATACACAAGTAAGCTTATAGAAGCTTAATAAGCTCATAGGCATAATAACACAAATCTTACCGAACACTGTACACAATTATATATGTATTAGTTAAACTATTTCATCCTGCAAATCACAACTTCATTAATAAACTCATTTGAATGATTTTCATGATGCAATTCACGAACTTAATTCTTTTAGGCCCATTTCTTATTTATTTCTATTGTCAAATTAGGGAACAATAATGGAGTTGAATGTTTCATTATCATATTGCCATAGTAAACTATGGACTTTCTCATTATCACACATCCCACACCGAAGCCATAGCCCTGCCATGGTCTTATACGGATCACATATCATACCGATGTCATATCCTAGATATGGTCTTATACGGAATCACATAATCACATTGTACCGATACCATAGCCCGGATATGGTCTTATACGAAAGTATATATCACATCTTTTCCGTCAATTCATTATGGTCATAAAATGAAAGCACTCAAATCATTGTTCCAACTAATTTGTTATTTTAGTTACATATTATTCATTAGTTAATACAATTTGATAATATTCATCTACAATAAAATACTTTAACAATCATAAGATTTTCATATCAAACATTGAACTTTGCCATATGAACTTACCTGGGCTAATTTGCAAAAGTCGTAGAAATTCATGGACTGTTCTTAAATTTTCTCCTTTCCACGATTCACTTTGTTTTCTTGATCTATAATTATAAAATCATTCCTTCATTAGCATCTATTTCAATTCCATTCTATTTCACAATTTATGCCCTTAATTTTTAAAATTACACAATTACCCTAAGCTTTTTATTTTTTACAATTTAGTCCTTATTCAATTTATTCATCAATCAAACTAATTCCTTTCAAATATCATTTTATCTAAAAACTACAAAATACTTCATAGCCTTTGACATTTCAAGCTTCAACACAAAACCCTAATTCCAACAACTTTCACAATTAGGTCCTAAAATAAATTTCTATGCAAATATCTTCATAAAATCATCATATAATGAAATTAAAACCTTAATTCCATGATAAATCATCATAAACTTTCAGCACTTACTCATGTTAACTTTCTAAAATATTCATAAAAGCAAAAACTATTAAATTAGATATTAGGACCTAGTTGCAAAAGTCTCAAAATCACAAAAATCACAAGAAATAATCAAGAATTAAGCTTACATGTAATAGAAATATGAGAGACCAGTTTAAAAGAACCCTTCAATAGTGTTTTTGTTGGAGAAGATGAAGAAAATTGAAGAAAACTCTAGATTTTTACCTAATATATCATATTTTACAATTTAATAATTACCCAATTCCAATTTTGCCCCTTGTTCACACTTGATTTTTATTTTTCCAGTACACACCTACCATCCAGCCCAATAATAGGTGTTTAATTACCTATTTAGTCCTCCTTTAATAATAACTAGAGCTATTTAATCATATTTCACAATTTTGCACTTAATTCAATTTAGTCCTTTTTACCCAATTCACTATCGAAACCTTAAAATTTCTTAACAAAACTTTAATACTAACTTACTAACACTCCATAAATATTTATAAAATTATTTATGGCTCATTTTATGAATTCGAGGTCTCGATACCTCGTTTTTATCTTATTTAATCTACAAATTTCTTTTAATTCATAATTTCACTAATTCAAATTATTTCTAAAACCACACTTAAATTTTACTTACTAATATCTAAACTCACATGTCTGATTTGGTGATCTCAAATCACTATTTCGATATCACTGAAATTTGGGCCGTTACAGCGTTAGTACCATACAGAGAGAATAATAGTCGTGTAATAAAGGAACCCAAAATTAGAGGTCGCTTGGCGTTTATAACATGTTCGAATTGGAGCACATACCAATAGTCCAAATTTACCGGACGACCGGTATACATACACCATAATAAAAATAACTCTGTCTTTGAGACGGTAGCCAGAGCATCTCAACGACCTGAAAAATTATAAGCCAAATAACGGTGGATGTAACATAAGGCGGGGTTATGAAACCATAAATCCTTAGATGTTTTCGGGCTATACACGGATTGGGCGTTATCAGTTAATAACGCAAAGGCCTCGTCAACTCGAAAATCTGTAGGAAAAGTGCAAATGTTATTTTTATAAGCAGTAGACATAGAATAATCCTCAGTCACAAAATTTAGTGCAATATTAAAATTAGTAATGGACAAGCGATGCAATGTGCCAAGTAATCGAAATCTAACAACACTAGGTGTATCCAATGAAATATTACCGTGTTTCTGAAAATGAAATGTGGAATAAAATTCCAATACCAATTCATAATATGCACAGTGAGTAATATCAAAGTTTCCCATCCAACCAACATTGTGAAAATAATTAGTAACATCAGTTCCAATACGTAAAGCATCCAAAACAGACGATGATAAACACTAGTAAGGTATGAGTTGTTTATGGCGTAAATGATCATACCTGTTCCGACTAGTAGTAGAATCGAAGACTAAGTTACCGTGTAAATGACACTCGGGTGGTAAAATAGATGCGCGAGATCAGTAGTGCGTCTACGAGCGGGTAGCGGTTGCTGGTCGTTGTGACTCTCGAAGGTGCCAGATCAGGTGGCCTGGTCGCGGATGCTGGTGTCGAAGGAAGATTCTGGGGGTGCCTCAGACGGTTGTTGACGCCAGAACTGACGCCGTAGAGGGTCGGGTCATACAGGCCGTATGGGGTCGTCGACAGTGGTGTGGAAAAAGGCACTCGTAGGTGCCTCTGCTTGTCGGGCTGATCGACGTGGTTGACACTGACGATTCTAGCGTTGTGGTGTGGGAGAAGGGGAGATTGGTGCGATTGGCATTTTAGGTGGAGAGGAAGGCAGAGTTGATGTACCGTGTGACGGAGCATTAGAAAAGGAGGTCGAGGAAGAAGAAGTGCGCATTGAAGAAGAAGAAGAGCAGGAGGCCCTATCGATGAGATCGATGGCTTGGGGGGCGGAGAAGCGATGTCGACGGTGGTTTATGATGAAAGAGGGCTTGACGACGGTGCGGCTCCTTGTGCACACCATGGGTGACGACAAATCGGCAGTGAGGGGTGAGAGAGATGAGTTGTTCGGTGGCTAAGGAGAAAAATGGGGAAAGAAATTGGGTTTGGGTGTTTTTAGTTAGCTAAAGGATGGTGTTTAGCTGTAGATTAGGGTGGTCTAGAGCAGGGATAAGGCACTATTCCAGTCTAGAATAAGGATGGAATATGGGCTGGAACTAGAGCTGTTTGGCTGCAGGTGTGTCTTTTCTTTTTTCTCACTATCTTGTCTTTGATTTACCTAGAAGAAGAGAATTTTATTAATATCTGAAAATAATAAAATAAAAAATAAAAAATAAAAAAATACAAATACAAATACAAATAAAAATAAAAATAAAAATAAAAATTAAAGATTGGGTTGCCTCCCAATAAACGCTTGTTTAACGTCGTTAGCTCGACGCCGTGAATGGTTCTATGGTGGTTCTAACTGAATTTTTTCGAACGTGTGGGCCTAAAAGTTTTCGTAAAATGGCTTCAACCATTGGCCATTAACTACGAACCACTTCCCTATTTTTTCACTCTCTATTTCCATTGCACCATTTATGAATACTTGGGTCACAATAAAAAGTCATTGCCATCGATCTAAGCTTACTTGGGAATAGCTTTAATACGGTGTTATAAAGCAAAACTTTTTGCCCTACCGAGAAATGCTTCTGAGCTATTTTCCTATCATGAAACAGTTTTTTTTTGTCTTTATAAATGCGAGCATTCTCGTAGGCATCATTACGAATTTCTTCCAATTCTTGAATGTCCAATTTCCTTCCCTTCTCTACGAGCTCTAACTCCATGTTACATTGTCAAATAGCCCAATAAGCTTTATGCTCCAGTTCTACTGGGAAATGACATGCTTTGCCAAAAACAAGTCGATACGGGGTCATTCCAATCGGTCCCTTATACGCCATCTGATAGGCCCAAAGCGCGTCATTGAGCCGAAGACTCCAATCCTTTCGGTTGGGCCGAACTATTTTTTCCAAAATAGACTTGATCTCCCTGTTTGAAATCTCTGCTAAACCGTTCGTTTGGGGATGGTAGGCTGTTGCTATACGATAATGAACTCCATATTTTGATAATAGTGCCTCAATAACCTTGTTGCAAAAGTGGGTCCCACGATCACTGATCAAAGCTCGAGGTGTGCCAAACCTAGAAAAAATAGTTCGTTTTAGAAACTCCACAACAGGTTTAGCATTATAATTACAAGTAGATTTTACTTGTATCCACTTAGAAACATAGTCTATTGCAAGAAGTATATATACGTTTCCAAACGAAGAAATAAAAGGGCCCATGAAATCGATGCCCCATACATCAAAAATCTCACATACATGAATTGGGGATAGGGGCATTTGATTTCGTCTAGTGATGTTACCTGTATGTTGGCATTTATCGCAAGACTTACAGAAGTTATATGCGTCGCAAAAAATTGTGGGCCAATATAGCCCACACTCCAATACCTTGTGAGCTGTCCGTTTAGGGCCGAAGTGACCTCCACAGGCTTCTGTATGACAAAAAGTAAGGATAGAGGTTACCTCAGTTTCTGGAATACATCGTCTTATTATCTGATCTGAACAGTGTTTCCACAAGTATGAGTCGTCCCAAATGTAATATGAGCTTCCCTTCTAAGCTTGTCCTTCACGGAACGTGCTAACTCAGTGGGTAACGATCCTGTGGTTAAGAGATTAACTATATCTGCATACCATAGATAGTGAGCCTCGGTCGAAAATAAAATTTCATCAGGGAACTCATCATTTATAGGAACATCATTAAATGGAGTTTTTATCCTACTCAAGTAGTCAGCCACCAGGTTTTCACATCCCTTTTTATCACGAATTTCGATGTTAAATTCTTGGAGCAGCAGAATTCATCTAATGAGCCTTGGTTTCACCTCCTTCTTTGCGATCAAGTACCTAAGAGCTGCATGTCAGAAAAAATAATCACTTTAGATCCCAATAAATAAGATCGAAATTTATCTAAAGCGAATACAACTGCTAAGAGTTCTTTTTCCGTAGTGGTGTTGTTGCTTTGTGCAACATCTATGGTTTTTGAGGCATAGCAAATGACATGAGGCTTTTTGTCTATCTTTTGCCCTAACACGACCCCCACACTGCGTTCGCTTGCGTCGCACATAATTTCAAAGGGTTAGTTCCAATCTGGTGCTTACACTATAGGAGCGGTCACCAACTTCTGCTTGAGTGTATCAAAAGCCTCCTTACATTTTGAGCCGAACTCAAATTTCCTATCTTTCTACAATAACTCGCATAATGGTTCAGCCACTTTTGAGAAGATTTTTATGAAACGCCTGTAAAATCCTGCACGGCCAAGAAAAGAACGAATTTCCCTTACAGTGGAAGGATATGGCAAAGAATTAATAATGTCAATTTTGGCCTTATCGACCTCAATTCCCTTGGCAGAAACTATATGAACTAGAATCAGACTCTTGTCTACCATAAAATGACACTTTTTATAGTTCAAGATAAGATTAAATTCTATGCACCTATTCAAAATTATCGTGAGGTTTTTAAGGCATTCATCAAAACAATTTCCATACACAGTAAAATCATCTATAAAAACTTCAATAATTTTCTCCACATATTCAGAAAATATACTCATCATGTATCTCTGGAATGTGGCTGGTGCGTTACAAAGTCCAAATGGCATCCTTCTGTACGCAAAAGTGTCAAATGGGCATGTAAAAGTGGTATTTTCCTGATCCTCTGGTGCGACTGGAATTTGGAAGAAACCTGAGTATCCATCAAGACAACAAAAGTGAGTTTTACCTGATAAACGTTCAAGCATTTGATCTATAAAAGTAAAAGGGAAATGATCTTTTCTAGTGTAAGAGTTCAACTTCCTGTAATCAATACAGACACGCTACCCATTTTGTACTGGAGTTGGTACCAAGTCACCTTCAGCATTTTTCTTTACTGTCACACCCGTTTTCTTGGGCACGACTTGAACCAGACTTACCCATCTGTTTTCAGAAATGGGGTAGATTATGTCAGTATCCAGCAGCTTGATTATCTCTTTTTTTACCACCTCCATCATATTCGGGTTTAATCACTTTTCGGCCTCTCACATCGGTTTTGCGTTTTCCTCCAAGTAGATTTTGTTTGTGCATGTCAAGGAGCTTATTCCTTTCAAATCGGCAATGGTCCAGCCAATTGTGTCTTATGACTTTTCAGTACTTGGATTAAATTTTCTTCCTCGAGCTTAGAGAATTTGTTGGAAACTATGATTGGTAGGGTATTACCTTTCCCCAAAAACGCATACTTAAGATGTTCGGAAAGCGGTTTCAATTCCAATTCTGGAGCCTGCACAATAGAAGGTAAAAGTTTAGTATTTGATGGAGACAATAACTCATTAACAGATTCATAGTCATCAGATATAAATTTAGATTTATCTTCATAAATCGACTCAAAAGTCTCATCTACTAATGAGTCGATTATGTCGACACAATTTACGCTCAAAATTTCGCTTGGATGACTAATGGCATCATAAATATTAAACTTCACGATCTTCCCATCAAATTTCATCATAAGAGTTTCGCTTCGAACGTCGATCTTAGTGCTTGCAGTACTAAGAAAAGGTCGGCCCAAAATGAGGTCCGAAGATCCAGTAGTGTTATCCTCCTCCATCTTTATCACATAAAAATCTGCAGAGAAAATAAGTTCGTTAACTTTTACCAGTACGTCCTCGAAGACTCCTTCGGGGTGCACAATAGACCTGTCTGCCAACTAAATTATAACACCTGTTTTCATCAAAAAAACCCGCGTTAAGTAATTCATAAATAGAATAAGGCATAACATTTATGGAGGCCTCTAAATCACACATGGCCTTTTTAATCCTCAAATGGCCTATTTTGCATGGTATAGCGAACATACCCCTATCCTTACATTTTGCGGGCATTTTCCGTTGTAGCACTGCGCAAAACATTCTCACCAGCACTTACCTTTTCATTATCTGTTAGTTTTCGTTTGTTGGTGTAGAGCTCTTTGAGGAACTTGGCATACCACGGAATCCGTCTGATGGCATCCAACAGTGGTAAATTAATCTCGACATTTCTAAATGTTTCGAGGATCTCCTTGTCTTCCTTACTTTTTCGACACTGATTTAATCGTCCTGGGAATGAAGGTTGAGCTTTCGGTAATGGAGGTTTCGCTCAGACCTGTTCGTCATTTTCGAGATTTTCTTAGGCGATTTCTTGGCCAAGATTCTTTCCAGAAACTGGTTCCAGTACCTTTCCACTTTGCAGCATCACTGCATTTGCGTTTTACCTCGGGTTTGGTTCTGTTTGTGACGGTAGCTTCCCTTGAGAGTTCAATTTCTCAATTGACATGGTCAACTCCCTTATGGGTGCCTCGGTTTTCTGTTGGAAATCCTTTGTCTCTCTTTGGAAATTAAGAGTTTGTTGTTGAAAATAAATGACATTAGCTACTAATTTATTGACCATGGTTTCTAGAAAATTACCTGAATCTCAAGGCTGTTGTGGAAACCGATTTTGGTTTGACTAGTTATATTGTAGGTTAGCCCAATAACTTAAGTTAGGGTGATCCATCCATCCTGGGTTGTAGGTATTAGCGTAAGGGTCATATCGCTTTTGTAGTGGCCTAAGAAAATTCCCCACAGCATCTAAATGAGCCATAGTATCATCATTCAAACTGGGACATGAATCAGTTATATGTTCAGGAGTAGCACATATTCCGTACAGCCGGGCTGGTTTTACTTTTTCTGCAACAAGAGAATTCAGAATATTAGCAATTCTATCAACCTTATCTTCTAAGGTCGAATTACTTAGCTAGTGAATCCTTCTAGGGAGTTTAGGATTTGCTCGAAATTGCTAAAAATTTGCAACCATCATGGAAATTAAGTCTCTTGCTTGTTGTGGAGTCATGTTGACCAACGCTCCTCCACTAGCGGAGTCTACCATATTCATCTCCATGGGTTTCAAGCCTTTATAAAAGTACTGGAGCAAAGACTGTTCCGTTATACAGTGTTGTGGGCAACTTGCACACAACTTCTTAAATTGCTCCCAATAGTCATACAGAGACTCTGCGTCTTTTTGCCTTATTCCCACGATTTCTCTTCTTAACTCAGCTGCACGCGACGCTGGGAAAAACCTGTTGAGAAACAAGCAAGATAGATTAGCCCAAGTTGTTACAGATCCAGGAGGTAAATATAATAACCATTCCCTAGCAGAATCTACTAAGGAAAAAGGGAAAGCATGCAGTTTAATTTGATCCTCAGTTACCCCCTGAGGTTTCATACTAAGGCAAACCATATGGAATTCTTTCAAGTGCTTGTGGGGATTTTCGTTCTGTAACCCCCAAAAATTTAGCAGTAGTTGGATCAAGCCTGACTTCAATTCAAAATCAGTATCCATAGTAGGATACGCGATGCATAGTGGCGGTTGTTCTGTCGGTGCTTCGGCCAGTTGCCGAATTGTCTGAGCCATAGGTTGAGGTGCTAAATTAGGGTTTTCGTCAACCCTAGCATTAAGCACTTCTTCTGGGGAATCGACTTATACTTTTTCACCTTTAAAAGTTTGAGTAGGGTTTTCGTTAACCCTAGAATCTTCTTCGTCGTCGATTCTGATTTTTGGCGATGGATTACTTTCAGTCCCAACCACCATTGACTACTTTTTCTTTAGCTTTTTTTCCTTGCGATTAGCTCTCACAGTCTTTTCAATCTCTGAATCAAACGCAAAATTTCCTAGAACAGATCTAGTCATAAGAAACAAAAAGTAATATTAGTACGTTACCGGTCCCCGGCAACGGCGCCAAAATTTGATGCATTGTTGGAAGCACCAAAAATATCCTATTCCCTGTAAAATAGTAAAAATAACAGTAAAGGGGAAATAGGATTGAATCCTCAGGGACCGGATTGTACGAATGCTCGTTTCTTGAAATCCTAAACAATTTCTTGGCCAAGAAAACCTGCATTCCTGAAAAATTAAAAAAAAAACAGAATTAAAATTTCGATCTGGAAAAATAAAAACAGAATTTAAAGTGAATCAAAATTACGAAATTAAATAAATTTCTAAAATTAAAATGAAGAATAAAAATAAACAGAGTTTGGAAAAAGAGAAAGTGTCTTATATAGCGAGATTCCAGCTTCCGGTTGTTTCGTTCCGCCTTGGGTTCAATCCTTGGCTTTTAAGTAACCCTTCTCGAACAGGATAAGCCAGTTATAGTGGAAGAGGACGCCTACGACCACCAGCTCCAAGGATTTGGACTTAAGAATTGGCAGAGCCTGACTCTAGCGAATAATCGCTTTTGTGAGACTATCTTCTACTAGATCACCTTTTCCCAACGGCGAATACCACGCCGTTTGTCTCCTGGATTTGCCAACCTCTGATGCAGAAAGCCAACGAACCGACTGTGCAACCTTCCCAAAACGTACAAAGCAGCCGTTCCTTACACAAGTTGAAAAGATCACCTATTAAGGGACATGGAAGGAAGCGTCAATCCCGTAATGCGGAAAAGCGGTGAATACCCTGTTAAGAAGGCTAAGCACGGATTCTAAGCCTCATGAACCCTTTTGGGGAATTTTGACAACCTTCGGCTAGATTGGTTTAGTGGCTCATGATTTTTAGGAAAGAAATAAATAAAATATAAATGAGATTTTTATTGAAGAAAATATGGAGAAAACCAAAAGATAGAGTTTTTAGGAGAGGGAGTGTTTACAGGAAAAAGAGATGTCAAATATGTGCCACTCTATCCCCTATTTATAGTACTAGAAAACCTAGTCTATTCCTAATGAAATTCTAAAAGATAAATACAAATAAATAAAGATAATTAAAGATAAATGAAAATAAATCCTAAAATTAAATCTAAATAAAAATCTTTAATAATTATCCTAATATAATTGAAATTAAAATAGAGTCTTGTGCTATAAAATCTCTTCTTTTGCATTTTAGTCCTTGGGTCTTCCATGTTTGCATTTTTGGCACTTCTCTCTTTTTTTTGCATGTTGGCCTATTATATCTTCAAATTTGCACTTTTTACCCTTAAATTTCCTCTTGCCTCCAATTTAGTCCCTAAAAGATAAAAGACCACAAAATAATCCAAATTAGTAGGATCATACTCAAAATAATCATGCAATTAGCACATAAAATATGTCGTTCTAGAGTATTATCATTGCTTCCCCCACATAATGCCTCTTAACCTTTTTGCTCATCATATCCTTTTGATTTATAATCATAGTTGATACTTACTTGTAATTTAAATGTATATGTTATTTAAGCATTCGTCAAAAAAAATATTTTTGAATGTATTAATTATTATATTTTGTTAATATCTTATAATAAGTATGATATATCATTCATTAATTACATAATCAAATCAAATATGATTATATATGCAATCAAATAGAAATATATATTCGAAAGAGCAAATAGTTACTAAACTAGAACTGAAAAGTCTATTTTCGTTATATCCCGAGATCTCAAAACGAAGTCACAAATCAAATGGCAAAAACTGCGTTTAATGGTGGCATGGGATTGATCTCCTTTGAAGAACCACTAATTTCAATGCACGATTTGTTATTGATGTATAGAATTAATCTTAGATGAGTTAATTAAGTGTTTTTAATGTAATCGCTCAAGACTTTTTTTTTTTACCGAATTCTTTTTGTTTATATTAAAAAAAAAAGAAAAAAAAAAGAGGCAAACAGATTGGAGAAGAATGGTGGTTAATGGTAGTTATCCCATGACTTGTCTTTTCCAATTTTTCAACCAATCAAAGGGTATTTTAATGAAGTCAGTAAGAGTGTTCCTCATGCGATTTGTTCTATATTTATTCTAATTTAAATTTAGACATCTTATGATTATTTAATCGAAAGAATATTATTATAATTGTAGTTATGTACGTAAATATACTGTTTAAATTAACTAATTGGTCTGGTTAAATTGAAATTTTGGAATAAAAATTAGTTAAAAATCAGAATTAAGAAAAAAATTGTTTCTGGAAGTGTTAACAAAATTGGTGGGTACACAGCAACCATTCCACCATTGTTTCTAGGAAGCTGCCTGGAGGATGTAAGCCACCCTTTTTGTCTCTGTTGTGATAACTTTCTTGCTTAACACACACACTTCACCCCATCTTTCTCTTTCAAAAGAATCCCTTCTTGTTTGTTAAGCAACACTAGAGCAACATATACTTTCCTGTTGTGTGACAATAACTATGACAATGGTGACGAAGATGGTGATGGTTCTTGTTTTTGTGGCAGCCAATACTGGTGTGAAATGGGTCGGAGCACAAGTGCATCACGTGGTCGGAGGTGACCGTGGCTGGGACCCTTCATTTGACGTTGCATCTTGGTCTTCCGGCAGGATCTTCAGGGTCGGAGACAAAATCTGTAAGTCGGCTCTTAATTACAAAACGTTTCCAGCTTCATTTAACTAATGGTTTTGGTAAAAGAAAAAGAGTGCAATGCCTATGTTACATCAACTTACAGAAGACAATTCCCCCTGCAAGTAATTCCCAAAGCATTAATGAATCGTGTCAAATATAATTTATTGTCTTTCCTCACCATGTTTCAGCCATCATTTGTGTTTCTTACTTTCCATACATGCTTTAGTGAATAATGTTATTACTAAATGTTGTGCAGGTTTCCCCTCCTCTGCAGCACAGGAGAGCATCGTAGAGGTAAAGAGCAAGGATGAATATGAGTCGTGTGATGTAGGAAACCCCATAAGGATATATACAGTGGGCTTAGATGGCATCGAATTGGATGGGGAAGGGATTCGATACTTCATGAGCAGCAAGCCTGAGAGCTGCAAAAAGGGTCTAAAGCTACACGTGGAATTAATGCCTTTGCAGAGCCCAGAATTCCCACAGACATTGTCAGAGTCAGACAACTCTTATTGGAGCATAGCCGCCGCGCCGACAACCCCTTCTCCATCGGTCCAGCTTTATGGGAACTTCCCAATTTTATCACTTGGGCTCTTGCTTTGCACTTCTATGGCTATTTAGTTGGCTTATTACTCATCCTTTTTATAGCTTATGTTTGCCCTATGCTCTATATCCTATAATAAATCTAATGTAGTTTTGCAAAACTGGACAAGGCAAGGTAAAATAATTTAATAATTCAACCATTTAATCAATTAATTGAATTTTTTTTAAAAAACTATATTTTAACAAACGATAGTATTAGTCTTCTAATAGATAATATAAAAATTTTAAAATAAGAATCACAATTTAGTACATATTAAATCAATCCGATATCAATCTAGAGAATACTACCTTTACAAATATTTTATATATATTTAAAGTGATTTTATTTTACTAAACTCAATGTGCATGAATCATAACCCTACAAAAAGTTAAAAAAAGTGCGCAATGTAAATGAATCCCTCCCAACACACACGCCCATACGCATATATATATATATATATATTTGATGATGCAATGTGTTTTAAAGTGCCAATGGCTCAAGTTTTCAGACGAAATGTTGAAATAACAGGATACTTTGTAGTTTCCAACAGAATGATAAGGCAACATGGGAATGCCAGCACCTAAACGGCTAAACCTGAAAATTATAACTGAGTGAGATTTTTTTAGCCATTCTGCTAATATAATAAGGAAACTCCCATTCAGCATGACAAAATGTCAAACTCTAAATTCTAGAAAAATCCATGTAGGTATACAATGTCCAGGTACCTGTCTTAAAATTCACATAGAAAGATGCCTGCTTACAAGGATGATAGACCAGATTTCCTTATCACCTCTTGTTTCTAACTCGCCACTTGCAAAATCCATTTCTAGAAAATGCAAGTTACACTTTCCCCTCTCTGTTGACGACCAAAGCATAAGACTTTAATACGGCACACCTTGAAACACAGATAGAAATATCACTTTTCTCTCAACACGACGTAGTTATTAGGCCCGTTCGTTTTTTGTATCTTAGAAATTCGCCTAAGAATATCTGCAAAAGCCTTCTTGTCCTGTACCAAAGAGATTTATCCACTTAAGTAGTACATTGAAAAGTAAATAAAAGAGAGAATTAAATGCATAAACAAAATAAGTATATCTCGCGGTGTTTTTAGATTGATCTGCTTATCTAATGGGCCAAACTTGCCTTCTTGGTCTAGAACTACCTTGTGCAGTTACTAATATGAAGCACCATATCTATAATGCTAAACTGTTTCATTCTTCAGAGATTAAAAGCATGGGCCCCACAATTGTGAAACTCCAAAAATCTAATAACAATAAAATCTATATACAAATTTTAGATACCTACTGAATGTATAAACCAAAGAGATCAGTTGACAATAGATCAGTAAGCACAGCAATAAATATTAAACCAACAAAACAGGAAAGGAAAAAGGATTATGGAAGACAGAATACCTCCGGAGATTTTAACCTAGCTTTAAATTTAGCGACAAGATCAGATGTTGTTACAGGTGCCTTTTGTAATAACACAGCCCTGATTTCTTCTTCAGTTACAGGTCCAGCAGTTGATGCTGAACCTGCTTTAGAAGAAGATGCACTGGCAGCTGATGTTGATCCAGCTTTTGCAGAGGATGACGTGCCCTTGGAAGGCGCACTGCCTTTCGAAGCAGCTGTATTTTCCTCCTTCACAGAAGTTTTTGACTCCTGCCCCTCAGAAAGCACAAAATAAGTAAAACATTTGAAACAAATTTCTTCTTAAAAAACATCTACATGTGCAAAGAGGTAAGATTAGGAGCTCTGGTAACATACAGGTTCTGATTTAACCTTCTTCAGAGGGGTACCATTTGATGCTTTTGTATCATCACCTTTTCTCTTTCCCTTTGATGACTTAGATGTAGCTGGGGTACCCCGAGCAGAAGCTGAAGGTGCCGGTTTCATCGGACTGTTGTCAGCTGGTTCTTCTTTAGGTGCATCCTTCTGCTTAGGAGCTGGTGTAGGATTAAAGTTCATATCATCATCCACCTGAAGCAAAAAAAAAAAAAAAACTCTAGGCATAAGCATAATTGGTGTAGACACCACAAAAGGTTTGTGTAAAGTCAAGCCGGGATTAGTTAGTTCCATCTTGATAAACAAGAGATGAGACATTATAACTACAGAAAATGATCATCAAGAATGATGAACTAAAAGCGAGACATGTTAATCCTGTTGGCTTTTGTTAGATAAAAATGTATTACAATAAGCCATTAGGTATCCTATAAGCTTACATCCTCATCATCATCTTCTTCGTCTGCATCTGAATCATTAAGCCCACTAGCTTTCCCTAATAACTTCTTCAACTCTTTCCCGGACTTACTCAGTCCTCCTTCTTGCTCCTCATCCTCCTCGTCTTCATCCTGAAAGAAAACAGAAAATAGTTTCTACTATTCAAAGGAGACCAGATTCCAGTCATAATGACACTTTATAAATGATAAAAAAAGGCCACCTCTACCAACAGAAGAAAGAAATTGTTTTGGTGGGGAAAAACGCACACACATACACAAAATGCAAGCAGTAACTAGCAAAACTTTACTCTGAATATGGTACTATACAATCCAAATGATTCTTATTTGCAGACAACCCGTGAGAGTAAAAGTAGTCTATCACCAAAGACAAACTAATGCTCGAGCCTAGAAAATTTGAATAAATTGTATAGTAAATGATTTCTAGAAACTGGAAATTTATATTTATTGTGACCTTCTCAATAAATTTTATATTGTATAGTTTTAGATTCCCATGCAGTAGTCTTTGAATAGAGAATTTAAAATGATAACAATAAAAAAAGTGGGTAGAATAATGTCCTATCCAGTGCAAACTGCAAAATCTCAAGAGTCTAAAGAAGTTATGAGGCTTAAAACTATTCTTACATGAGACAAACAAGATCCTAACAGGTAATGTGATCCTTATTTTGCAGGTTTGATAAGTGTATCAAAAATACCTCCTTGATTTCCGGTGGAGCAGGAACTTCAGGGGCCAAATCCCTTTCCTCAGGATCGTTACCAACAGCTTCATCATCATCAGTGAATATTTCTTCATGCTCCCAATCATCACCTTAACCAAAAGCATGCGAATAAACAAGAAGAGTTAAAAAAAAAAAAAAGAGACAGACTAGGGACCTTCGGTGTCAACCTTATCTCTCACAATAGTTAATTTATACTATTTCTATGTTAATTTCATTCATCTTCTGCTTCAACATGGAAAATAATACCAAATATTCTACAAATCAGAATGATAATAAAGAAATAGACACCAAGACACAAACATTATAAAAGCTCACCCTTCTCAATATCATCATCATCCATATCAAGATCACCTCCCCTTGGACCTTCTTCATCATCATCACCACTTTTTTTGTTAAGTCCAAGCCTATTCTTTCTGGCAGCTTCCTCTTCTTCATCTTCTTCTCCTCTATCTGATACATGACCTTCTTCCTCCTCACCAGTTGACTTTTTACGTCCCCTCCCACCAGCAGCAGCAGTTTCTTTTTCATCAATCTTCTCCACTTCACCAAACGCAGCAGCGCCATTATTCGCAGCTTTCATCATCCATCTCTCATAACCATCTGCAGTCTTCCTCCTGTTCTTCATTTTTTCTTCAGCTTCTTCTAGTGTAAGTTGCTTATACTGAGCAACCTTGTTAAAATTGTACCTGCCAAAGAGTTTCACAATTAAAAAACTAATAAGACTCAAATATAGCGATATTATAGAACAACAGTGCAATGAGTGGTTGGAACAGTGATAAGTAGTCAAAACAACAATAATATGTCACTCATACCAAGAACCAGCAGGAATAGCTACAAATTCCTTTCCCTGCATCATAAGCAGGTAATAAGTTGCCGACTGTGAACCTTCAAGTTGACCTTGATATTGAGCCTGACCTGTTTCATCCTCCAATAACCAAGGTTTGTTCTTATATTTCTCCTGAAAAAATAGGAGCCAGCAATAATGAAATTCAGCATCAAAGTCAATAAGGGCATAATTAAATCATTCCAAGTTCAGGAAAATTTCCCTCCTTAGAATATGAAAAATGATACTTGCTATATTCTTGCAATTATCAATTTTTGTTCCGCAACATAGCAAAAAACTGCTTCAGTCTACTTTTTACTTTACTTGTACAACAATTACATGATATGCCAAAATAAAAAATATGGGTCTGCGTCACAGAATCCAGAAAAAACTTCATAGAACTTTCTCTAAAAATTTACTTGCCAATGTTCTCAACCTTTTTTCAGGAATTTGGAGTATGCAGACACCATATAATAGCTATCCCGTTTTACGGTGAAAGCTAGGAACATACAAGAAACAGATGAAAAAGGATAAATCTAATACCCGCAAAGCATCAGTAACTTGGCGTCCTTGTAGCCCATCTTTTTGCAGAGACCATCTATTCTCAGCATTTTTTTTCTTTGAAAAATTGGGCAACCCAGTCATAAACCTACCAATAAAGTAGTTCTTGTCGGTGCTAGGACTTGCTCTAACATTGTATTCCTAAATTCCAAAAAGAAATAACCCCGAAATTAAATTAAATTCCAAAAATTATGTTCAACAATTAACCCAATCGCTATTAAGCTATTATCGAAAGAGGAATTAGAATAAGAAGATTTGAAGATTGGGAAATGAACTCGAATCAAGCGGGTGACAATGGCGCCACATTCGAAGCATTTGCCTTGGTTCTCGGCCATGGTTTTGCCACAAGAGACGCAGAGAGTCATATGCTTGCAGTTGCTCCCGTAGAGATCTTGGGAGGATCCGCAGCCGCTGCAGGACGGCTTCAGCATGAGATCGAAAGACATGATTCCCTTCCCCCCCGATAGAAGCAAAAGGAAGAGGCTAGGGTTTTAATAGAACGTTGAAAAGGAAATTGGAACAGTCAAATCGCACGCCAAGTCTCTTCCGTTGGTTGAGATTAAAGGTGGGTAGGCATGAAATCTTCAAGAGAGAAAATTTATGAGAAGGGGATTTTGATCGGTGAAACCAAAGGGAACAGAATCAAGGTTTTAGGAGTCGCGTTTCCCTAACGTTAAGCTCTGAGGACACGTGTCGCATTTATGATTTTTTCATTGTATTTTTCGGGGTGGCTTAATAAAAAATTAACGATTAATTAAGCCTTCAAAAAGCCCCTCTTATAATTAATTTTATACTGACTGGACTAATGATGTGCTTAATGACATAATGGTTGACGCACAATAGAAGGAAATGTAATAATTTCAATGGAATCTTTCGTTATATAATTGTCTCATTGATAAGGTTTAATTTATATTCATATTAAAAACATGTCTTTAGTGTAACAATCGTCTTTAATGGTATTGTGGCGATGCTTTCTCCACAGCAGAGAACATTCAAGTATGAATTTATGATAGTTATTATGATTTAGTGTAAGATCACTTAATTAAACACACGAAAATAAAATATAAAAAACTTAAAATTAATCAAAATTAACTGAAGAAATAATATGCAGTGATTGATATCTTCATCCAATGCTTGACCTCTTGCTGCATTTTTCTATCAAACTTGTTTGTTACTAAAACCTTAATCTCTTCAATGCTAAAATGAGTAGTGTTGCCCTTATATCTAGTTCTCTTTCATAATTAATAATACATGTCTTATAGCTGTAATTCGACAAGCTTAGATTGCATACAATGGTCAAGTTTCCTCTATGTCTCTAGTTAAAAGTTGTTACTCCAAAATCGATGTCTCCTTGCCCTAATCTTAATGAAACTCCACTAACATCTTTCTTTATTCCTTCTTTGGTCAAAAAATAAATGTGATTCAAAGGCTAAGGTATATATTGAATTTGGGTTATCCTTTTCAAAAATAATTTCCCACAAAATGTATGGGAATTTAACTGAAATTTCTTAATTTCTTTGGAGTCAAGTTCATCTATATTTAACTATCGAATAATTTACTCCCTACTTATAAAATTGACTTATCAAAAGTATTGAGGATTTAGTGGAGATAATAAAATTACTTATACCTTTTAACCGTTTAACTCTTTTGTTACTAGTTTAAATAGATGGTTAATTTATTGTTCCTACTGTGATTTCTTAATAAGAGTAACACCAATTGAGTTTTATTTTCTATATTTGGGTGTACGAATTGAAGGACTATATTAATCTTGGAGGACGACGTCCACTACACGATTTCATATTTATTTATTTTTCCCCATCAATGTTAATAGATTTGTTTTTGTAATAGATTATATTTTCAAATAAACCCCACCTAATACTCCTATTAAGACCCAAATCCCTCCCATTTCATATTTAAATGTCTATCCCCAATTTGCATATATCTATTATGTTGAGTATACATTTTCAAATCCAAGAGTAAGATGGTGATTGCTCGATAGAAAGGAAATTCTTATTGTGATAATACCTTACTCCTTTATAAGGATTCGCCAAGCTTGCTTAGCGAACAAATCCTCCTGATGATTGATAAAAAGATTAAGGTATTGTTTACAAAATTATATGCATATAAAATTAAAAACTTAAAATTACATGCATAGTTAAAAAAGTTGAGGTATTGAAATTTTATGGTACAAAAAATAAGGATATAAATTAAGTTGTACTTAGTGTATTGTGAATAGATTTGATAATAAGTTGAGTCACTCGTCTAGACTTGAATGTTTGAAAAATAAAAGTTTTAAGTAAAATAATGATTTGATAAATGAGTTTGGACAAAAATAATATTTATTTTTTTAAGAAGGTTGAGCCTTGGGCCCGGCTCAAATCAACTTCATTCTTATTATTTTATTATTATTTCACTATTATATTACTAATATTTTATTATTATTATTTAGATATTGTATAATTTTTGTATTATTATTAATTTGACTATTATTTTAAACGAAATTGTTTGCTAGATTATAATTATCTTAGTGTTTTTAGTATTTTTAATATATTATATTTTTAAATTTATTTTTATATAAAATAAATTAAAAAATTTAATACGGATGAATTAGGTCAAATTCGAGTTTAACATTTTTAATATGAGTTAAATTTAAACAGAATTTTAAATATATTTTTTAGTTGAACTTAAAAATTAAGTCTAAAATTTTATATCAACTTGGTGGGGCATATGATCTAATGTAATTTCAAGGTTACACGTGGCGTAGGATAATAAAGAGCAGAGTATAACGCATGGTCGGCGCAAATGAGATGAACGTGGAATACCAAGAATTAATATAAAAAAATAAAAAAGCATTTAAATTTAAAAAGGCAAATGGAAGTAATAAAAGGAGCCACAATTACAGACCAGCTACCAACCGCCTGCTACAGCGGAATGGCATCAGATTGGAGAGACAAGAAGCTTTATCCTTTGCTGGGCATCCTTCTACTTTCCATTTTCCTCTACTTCAATTTGGGCAGTAATCCCATTACTTTTCCCATCCTATGGCAATCCCATATGGATTTCGTTTCTGCAAACTCCACGCATTTCATAATCGTCAACCCCCGCGCTCCACTGGAGAACCAGTCAACGTTCTACATCAACGGCTGGAACTCCTATTGGCTAATGCAGGAGAGCGTGTGGGCTGGTCCCTCCAGGTCAAGGGTGTCGAAGATGCTCAAGAAAGGGGCGGAAATGGGGTTGACTGTTTGCAGGACTTGGGCTTTCAACGATGGTGTTGGACCTAATGCCTTGCAGATATCTCCTGGTGTCTTTAACGAACGAGTCTTTCGGGTATGTTTTATGGTTCCATTGGCTTGTTTTCTAAATACCTTTTTGTTTATTTCGTTTAATTTTTCTTATGTTGCATTGTAATGAGATAGGGATTGGATTATGTGATTGTTGAAGCAAGGAAGCATGGGATTAGGTTGATTCTCAGTTTGGTGAACAATTTAAGTAACTTTGGTGGGAAAGCTCAGTATGTGAGATGGGCACAAGAAGCTGGACATAATGTTTCTTCTTCAACTGATTCATTTTTTTCACACCCTATGATTAAAGATTACTACAAGGCCTATGTCAAGGTACTTGGCCATGACCCTTGGAGCATTATAAGTTTATCAATCTTCAAATTGCTAGATGTTGTTGAGATCGGGTCATCAAATCTGCTTTTTTAAAAGAAATATGCCTTAGATGAAGCTAAGGTTGAATCCTTGGCATTATAACTTTCTATCCAATAGGTTGTGTTGGATGATAATGGTACTCAGCACTGAAAGCATTCAGAAAGAGCTGACTTATAAGCATCGTTCTGTGAATTTCCACTACTTTTAGATCAATGGAAAGATTTGATTGTATGATAAGAAAGTTATTGGCTTTACTCACCCACATGTATGCTTCTTCTTTGGCTGTAGCAATCGTATCAAGTTAACATTGGATGTTGTATTTCACAGGCTATTTTGTCTAGAAAGAATTCCTTGAGTGGTGTTAAGTATGCTGAGGAACCGGCAATATTTGCTTGGGAGCTGATGAATGAGCCCCGGTGTTCATCCAGTTCCTCTGCTCCCATTCTTCAGGTGAATTATAGAACTTGCTGTTTCATAATTGTGCTACTATGTGTTTGTAATCATTTGGCCTGAAGACCTGAAGAGTAATTGAGAGATTTTCTTCTTTTTCTTTTAATCTCTGAACATCAGTAGATTGTTGTAACTTCCATTTATTTTCAATATTCTGATATCTAGTATAGCTTGAGTGTGCTTGGTTGGAAAGAAAAGTGAGAGGAAAGAAAATAGAAGTGATGATATTTTTTACCCTAATGAATAAAAATCAATCCTTCCAAATTGGAAGGATGAGAGGAGAGAAATTAGAAAGATGTGTATGTTAGTTCAAAATTATGTATTTTTCAAATTTTTTTTTTCTTTTTATTTTTTAACTCTCCTAAGCAATGGACGGAAAGAAATCTATCTTTCCTGCCAATCAAATCTATGAAATTATGTTTTCCATCCTTCTAGTTTTCTACCCCTTCAATTTCCATCCTTCCAATTTCCTTTCCACTCTACCAAGCAAAGCCTTAGTCTGGAAACTCCTCATTCTAAATTAATGTATGTGAATTTATCAGTTTCATTTTTTCCCCTTTGTTTTCGCATCTATTAGAACTTTATTAATACTGTCTATTAGCATGGAGTACAGGCATGGCTTGATGAGATGGCTGCTTTTGTCAAGAGTCTGGATCAGAAACATCTAGTGACTGTTGGACTTGAGGGGTTTTATGGCCTGAATACAACTAAGGGACTGGAAGTTAATCCTGGGGAATGGGCAGCCTCACTTGGATCAGACTTTATACAGAACTCAGCAATTGAGAACATTGACTTTGCTTCGGTTCATGCATACCCTGATAGCTGGTTGTTAAATTTTATTTTCAGCATGATATGATAATATCTCTAAAAAATACTGTGTCCAAGTGTCCGAATTAATTTTCTGCTATGGTTACCAGCAGCGATTGTTTCCCATTATCTCATTTGGTCTACTTAGGCCAATGGAAAATACTCCTACGATGATGCTCAAATTAGTGTCACAGATCACCTAAGTGCATATTTCATTGGTCATTTTTATCTTCCATTCTATTTATAAATGTCAATATTTATCCCTTTATAACATACATTGTAGGATACCCCATGATGATATGGAAGCAAAGGCTCATTTTCTTTCCCGGTGGGTGGATTCTCATATAAGTGACGGGGATCATGTGCTTAAAAAACCAGTTATCTTTACGGAAGTTGGCACTTTGGTGCATGCAGACAACCAAGGATTAGCAGACAAGGATATTCTTTTAAAGACCATGTATGAAAAAATTTACGAGTCGGCAAAGAAGAGACAAGCTGGGGCAGGAGCCTTAATTTGGCAATTACTAGTTGAAGGAGCGGGGGAATATAGTGACAGATTTTCCTTTGTAGCATGGGATAATCCTTCTACCTATAAACTGATACTAAAACAATCATGCAGGCTTAAAAGCATTTTCGCAAAGAGCATTCAGAGCCAGAAACTTAACAAGGATCCATGCTCGGGTAATCTACCTTGACAACAGTTGATTTGAAAACATTTATAACCTTACGCTTTATATGTATAGAAAGTAGTGAATGTTGGTACTTAATAGTTGTAAAGAAAAGAAGAGATGGAGATAGATTAAAATGGAAGAAATGTGATTATTCAGCTTTTAGATTAATACATTTTGATTTATTCATTCAAGCAATGTGTGTGTAGAAAATTATTTCTTTGCCAGTTAGCTGCCATGCCCGCCTGGTATCTATGAGCAGCTACTTTGTTTCCCTTTGAAAATACTTTTGTGTGTAAATTATGTAAATAATACTACTTCAATACTTCATCTACAATTGATAAAAAGTATCATGGACGCTCTAATTGACATGACTGACAGACAGGATAACTAGATAATGCAATGTGTACTTCATTGTATATTTCTATTTGCCACTTTTTTGCTGACCACTGTTTTGCCATTGTAATTGTGGCTCTAATACTAAATTGTTCCAACAGTGAGTTTGAAAATGAATCAAAAAGATTTAAAAAATTAACTTAAAAACCCAGAATTTTATGACATGTAAACTTTTTATTCTAAGAATAGCACCAAACATCTCAAATATCTCAAAGATAACGCACCAGAATCATTGTGACTGGAAAGAGCTGAAGGTTAGCGTAGTGACATTCTTAATAAACGCGCCTAGCACCGCGTACTCTTCAAGCGCCCTCTCCTTAGCCCCACACCGTAGAAGCGGTGGGAAAAATAGCCAGTTACCAGTAATCATCACGAATCCAACCGTCAACGGCGTAGAAACCGCCCTGGGCAACGGCCATTTATCCGCAAACGCGTTCTTCAGAACGATCTCCGCCGTCACACATACTCCATGGAGAAGAAAGAACCGCATGACTTCCCATGTCGGCCACACGCGTCCCAGGTAATAGAAAATCAGCTCGTGCATGATTCCCGACACCACAAAAGTCCCGAAAACCGCCGGAAGCAGAGCCCATTTATGACCAATGAAACGGGCAGCGGTGTTCCGGACAGGTTCGTACGCCGTCGGTCGTAGAACACTAGTTGCCATGAGGTTCCATCTCCTACCCCAGAAATCTTGCAGCGAGGTGGAGAGATAGGGTTCGTTAAACTGTTTTTCTAGCTCGAGACCCAACAAGGCTCGAGTCAAGGTCGCCACCGTTACTAGGATAATCTCTAGACAAAAGTATACATGAAAACAATACAGAACCAACAAGATCGTAGGGTGGATATGGTGCGTATAGTCATATACACTAAGCAAAAAGGCAAAAAGCAGAACCTTGATTGCATAGTTTGTAGGTGTTTGATAGGCATTTAGATGTGAAGGGTGTTGTTGGATTTTGATAGGGAAACAAGCAAGGGCAATGAAACGAGGTACAGAGAGAGATGGGGATGATAAAGGGCCTTTGCCGAAGGCGAAAAGTAAAAGCTTGAAGTTAGCAAGCCAAGAGATGGAGAAAGCAGTGGTACCAGCGAAATGTATGGAGGAGATGTTGAGTGGGATGGCGAGGAATAGGCACATAACTGGCAATAAACAAAGAAGCCGTACAATTCCTATAGGGGTTTTCTTGGTCCTACCTATGTAGTAGCAGTAGCATAGGGAAATGATTATGTAGAGCCAAAGCTTGATGAACTTGTTTATCCCTTCGCTCGCCATTGATGGATTATATCAAATGGGAGTAAGAAACGATGATAATAATACCATATTGTTGCTGGATATTAACCTTACGTATTCGATTTAAAAAGACTGAACGTCACTATAGCATGTGGGCGTTCCCAAGGTTTGTCACATTTTTATTTGTCCATATTTTCAGTTAGTCATTTAAAGTTGGTGATACAGATTTAGAGGATCTTCCTAGCTTTGGCGAAATACAAATTACATGTGATGAATTCTTCTCCAAACGAGCTGGCAACTAAATCCCTCTGTTGAGTGCAAGGCATTGTTAATGCCAACTCACAAAATCGTTATTTCCTAGTATTACAATCCCTCTTTCTCACCATCTAACACACCACCACAAATCCCAACGTACTGAATTCCAGAATATTTTCAAGAGATCAATGGATGCCTAACAGCAGAAGAAAACTGAAAACAAGTTTATTTTTCTTCCAAACATACAAAATACAAGTGTTAAGACAGAAGCAGCATATTTTCACCTATATACCGCACCAACCATTTGCAAAATCTTGCCTTGAAGAACCAAAACCAAGTAATCATACACTATTTTCTATCCTACTGTTGCTGTTCGTATATCTGCATATAAGCTTCAGATAATGCAACCATCTGAGGAAGTGTTTCAGAAACATGCAGATCTTGCATTTCATACCTGCAAAATGTAAATTTCAGATGCATCATCCCCTGTATGTAGCATTTCACTCACATAAATCAACAAACTAAAATAAAAAAAGAGAGGAAGTATTTAGAAAATTACCATAGTTCTTCCGATTTCCGCTGTACAAAGACTCTGTAGAACCCCTCGTCAGGCTTACCATCATGAACGACATTAGCAATTAAATCATACTTGGTGCGCAACTTTTCATTCTCCTTTGTTGGTGCAGGCAAAGGAATGTAGTCTTTCAACTCGAGGTTTTTCACTGGAAAGTTCACTGCAAATGAGAAACATAAGTTAGTACGAAGTGACAAAAACCAAGTCACATCCTGTGACATAATGATTACGATCCAGAGATGGATCGATCAAACTCTAATATGTCCAAATGAAAAAAAAAAAAAAAAACTCACCCAATGTTGGGTTCTTTTCTCTGAAGAAATTATTCTTAGTAAATCGGCGCATATGAAGTATAAAATACTGTGGCAATTTGGTGACTCGATATCTCATTCTTGCTGGAGGACGAACAGTAGTTGTTACCATCTCACCATCAAACTTCTTTAGTATATTAAACAAAGGTACCTAAAACAAAATTCATTAAAGAAATTAGTCTCAATACATTAAAAGCATCACAGATCATAACTTGCCTAGACGGATGACAGAATGGAAAGAAAAATACCCACAGAAGACATAAAATACCTGAGGTATTATATTTTTCTCCATCACATCTTTGAAAAGTGGTGGTTCTGGCAAATCCAGACCAAGCATCAGAAAGGGCATTCTGTACGTTTCAGCCGCAACATTATTATTCTCAATTTGACCATCTGTAATCTTTAATGCTCCATTCTGTTCCCCATCACTTTCTTTCTTCTCACCGATAGCTTTGCTCTGAGTCTCTTTCACAACCTCCAGTTCCCCCTATTGAATACCAATGTGTAAAATAAGCAGAAGATTATGCCAAAGCATGAAACAATGAGAGCAAGGTTTTAATCAGAACCTGAAAGCACTTATGGACGATGCTGCTACTTTTCTTAGAAGTTCTAAGATCTGCATGCAATGTGTTAAGAAGCCATGACATGAATTCAACTGGTTCACACTGCACGCCTATTCGAAACCGTTTTTTACTTGCTTTCATAACTGCCTGTAGAAACTCATGTGGGCTCACCTGTTGACACAAGTGATTGAAAAACCATAAACACAACGTGTTCCAGAACAATAATCTTTGCAATAATATAAGCATGTTCTAACCTGTCCTTTAAAGTTTCGAGCATGCCAAATCTTTCGTGTGAGTTCTCCAAACCGATGAACAAGTTGAGATCTACAGTGCTGGTAATTCTCAGGGATAAGGAAGAAGTTTCTTAAGGGAGTAACTCTCATTAAAGATTGAATGGTGACATTGACAAAATCAGTCTTTTGAATATTATTCAGCCCAACCTGAAGGTTAGCACAAAAAAGCGGTAATTTTAACACAAAAGGAGGAAAAAAATCAAAAGCTTATATTAAATGTGCCCTTGAATTTTAGAACAAAGATTATTACCATCCCAGGAAGGTAATCTGAACCATCAAGTGCCCTAGACCATTGCTTGTTCTTATCAAGTTGTTCAAGTTGTTCTCTGGAAAACCTGCATATATGGAGCCCAAGTAAAAAACAACGTGCAAGTGCTTGAAAGTCTAGAAACCCTTTCACAAAGGAAAATTGAAAGCTGAAAGGCAATCATTTGCAAATATCAACCAGTAAAAGTCAATGCGGATAAAAGGATATCCTTTTAATTTGTTAGCTAAAGTTGTAAAGAAAACATGAACTTCCTGCGAGCTAGAAAAGCTACAGCAAACTACAGGCACATTCTACATACAAGCCAGATATCCAGAGAATTATATAATGCAAATGTGCATGCACATGCCTTGCAGTGATAAAATAAGAAAAGGGAGGATGAAGAACAAAGAGAAATGGAGAAAAGCAAGTAAAACTGTAAAAGCAATCAAGCAAGATATGACCAAACCTTGGGTATAGAACATGGCGAATATCATCCAGTGATGGGTCATTAATTTCATACCCATCAGGGAGACAGTACACCTTCTCTGTTCGAAGATTGATGTAGACATGATGTCCTGCTTCTAGACTATGAGTATATGCATGGGACTTCTTCCCTCTTCCTTGGTAATACTTCCCACAGACCAGGCACGCATACACATTCAAATTCGACAAAGAGACCGAACAAAATTTCTCGAAATCAAAATCCAGAACCTATCAAACAAAATTAAATAACCATTTGGAAAATCTTAAGTAATTGAACAATTACATAATCAATTCAAATTTGAGTAGTTACAATGAAGCTATTTACCTGGCGGTTAACAGTATCGAGGTAAGGACAGTCTCTACGCACTTCAACCTGGCGATTTGACCTCCCTAGAGTTGATCCTAGCCCATATGGATCATCTTCATCATCATCATCTTCTTCTTCACTTTCAACTCTGTGACCATCTTCTTCTCTGCTGCCTATGTGATTCAATGCCCTCCTTTCATCATCTTCATCGTCATTATAAGGCACAAGTGGCTCTTCAGGAGGTGAAGATGGTGAATCCACAACCCTCTGCCGTTTTAAGTCCCGTTCCCCGTCTACACTATCACCATGTTCCCTTTTTGCTTTCATCTTCTTTCCCCCTCCTTCACTCTCACAATTTCTGCTGTTATACCACAGTAGCATTCATCAATTAAACTAAATTCAAATGAGATCTTCTACTGCAATCGTCACCTAAAATAAATGATAAAAAAAAAAGAATTATACTTTTGGATGCTGAGAAAAAAAAAGCAGGAAAATTCATAGCCAACTATCTAGGGTTTTTATTGAGTACCAAATAAAACATAGCAACATAGCAACATAGCAAAGAAACTTAAGTACAAAGGAGATTAGATAAAATTTCAAACAAAATATCAGCGACTAAAATATACTATACATTTCTTTTATTTTTTTAAAGAAATTAGAAGAAGAGTTTAACGACGAACCTGAGTCAAAGGAAAAAAGCTCAGGTTAATCGTTCAGTGCAAACTGTGGCCAATCGCCGACGTTTCAAGGACACAACGACGGGAGAAAAAGAGTAACAGAGTTCGGGTAACTAATTTCTAAGGCGGTAAGATCCGGCGTCGAAACTTGATTATCCAATCCAACCCTAATGAATACAGATTAGGTAAATGGTGGAAGCTTAGGCCTGTTTTAAATTGGGCTTCCATTTGTGCCTGATCTGTTCCTAAGAGGTTGGACTTCGGCCACCATTTAAAATTTCAATCCAAATAAAAGAAGTCGCTTTAAGTTTAACAACCAATTTATGCAAACATCTTGTGTTCAAGCATTCTGTTGATAAAATTTCCTGAGTTTGATTTTTGAGCAAAACTTATCTTCTATTTTATCAAAAATCTTTACTTTTTGGTAAACTATACCCATAATTATCTAACTATTACTAAATTCTTTTCAGATGACATGAGGGGCTTAAAATTAGAATAATAATTAATTTAGTCCTCAATGTTTACATATTACTTAATTTTATCCTATTTTTACATGAAAATATAATTTAATATACAATGTGTAAATTAGAAATAAAAGCAAAATTATATATATATATATATATATATATATATATATATATTTAAAACTTTCGTTTATTTTAAACTAGACAATCTTCAAATACATTACTTTTATTATATTTCAAATGACTAAGAACTTGATATCCCTCAATGATAACCAATTCATTTTTCCTTTTGTTAGCTTGAGCTGACCACCATTGACGAAGCAAATCAAAACTAATTTTTTTAATTTTTTTTTAAGCTATCAGACTTACAATTGGATTGAACTAATGAAGTGGGTATTTATATTTTCAAGCAATTTAATTGGTTAATTTTCAAATTTTGGGTTGTTTTGCTTCCTTTTTTTTTTCATTTTTTTCATTGAATCAAACACAAGGATGACATTGGAAAGGATCACAAAGAAAAGCAAAACTATATAAAAGGATCGAATTATACAATGTGAAAATGTTGAGGGTTTAATTTTTTAAAATCAAAACTAAATTGGTACAATGTATAAATATGCAAAAGGATCAAACTAATATTGCACTTTTTTCCCATAAATAGGAGCCATGGGTTAAGCCAAAATTAAGCTAGTTATTCATATTTTGAGTAATATCACTTGTCAGAAAATAGTGACAATTTATTTAAAGAATAAATTCTGTTTTTTTGAAAATTCAAGTTTTTGGTTTCAAATAGAGAGAAATTAGTTCTTCCATTGAAAATTAATTAAAATTTTCATTCTGTGCGATCGATTTGTGAAGTTAGAGCCTACACTCTAAGTAAGCTAGGGTTTGAGGATAGAAGAGAAAATTGTTTGGTAGAAAACTAAGAAACGACCTAAATCTCCTCACTCAAAGCACATGTACTAATTTGGTCCAGTATTTATTATTATAAATATCAGCAGGTTCGATTTTAAGAAAAATTCTAAACTTTCATTGTGCATCTGTCACTGTTTTCTAAACCATTTTTTCCAACAAAACACCCTTACATTTGCCAAGTGTAGAGAACCATTGAATATGGAGGTTTGGGGTGGTATTGTCATGAACTTGCAGTGTGGAAAAATCTTCTCCCACTCTTGGACCTTGACAATACCCCTCATCTTGATGAGTATTGGCAGCTACTCATGTATTTGATTTTTCAAAGATATGGGTGTCAGAATTTTAGCACCGAAAATCAGAAAATTTAAGGCACCGAAAGTTGGGTTGAAATTTGGCATAGGATAATTGCAATTTTGGTCCCTAATTATATAGGGACTTTGCAAGTTGAACCTCAACTATGAATAGGCCTAACCATTTCTCATTTTAACATCCCATATTTGTCATTATCTACGTAAGGCATTGTTCTCTCTCCCTATTTGTAAATTTTCACTTGTATTTTTTGGAGTGAAATATATTTGGTAGTGCCCGAGGACGTAGGAAAAATTTGCTGAACCTCATTAAAATTCCAGTGTTCTTTATTGTTTATTTCTGTATATTTTGTGAGTGTGATTGTAGTGATTTATTGTGCTATTAAATTACGATAGAGGAATATTCTGGCTAGGAAAGACCTGGTACTTAAGTGATCCTGGTGATCCACCTCTTTTTCTTGGGAATTGAACTTAATGTGATTTTTCAGTACAATAATTTCTCTTTTAGACGCTTTCGCGCAACAATGAGTAATGAGGGAGACTGAAATGGTATGATTATTATTCCATCATTGAAATTGTGGATAGGATAGATGATAAGCTTCTACAACATTGCTTTAAATTCAATGTCCAGGTTCACTTTGATATTGATAATGGATGGTATTTTGGTCCCCTTGTTCCTACTGGTGATAACTCCGTAAAAGTAAGGACATAATTTTTTGTTTGTTTCTTATAGACGTTGCCAATTGTTATCATAATTAAGTTATACAAGGTGTTAAGAGTGTACAATGGTGGTGGTTCACACTGAGTGATGCAAAAACCCATCGAGTATAAAGGTTCTGTAACACCCTCTAAGCCTAAACCGTCCCCGAAATAGGGTTATAAGGCATTACCAAAAACAGACAAACTTTATTATTACAAATCAAAAATAACCACAAAATTATACTCAAAATAAGGTTAATTACCCTTATCGAGGTTCTACGAACCTAATATGAACCTTTCGTGGGGTTAGGATTCGAACCCTAACTCTATAGGCCTCCCTGAAACACTAAACACAATTATACAAACCAATCCAATTCACTTCCACATAACATGTAACTATACCATTCATTTCATAAACTTAGGAATCGGCCCTTTATACGTCAAACTCCTTAAAGTTTATACACCATCTTTTACATTCAAAACATTAAATATATACAAATGACCACCTAAAACCTAGTACATGCCACATTACCAAAAGATAAGATTTTGATATATGAGTCTAGTTTCAAGGAAAATTTACGGATATTAATTTGGAGTTTCGTAGCTCAAGATATAAATAATTTAGTAACAATGACTCAAGCAGACGACAATGGTGAAATTATATATCTAAAAAAAATGGTCAAATTTGCATGTTTATACTCATGAATTAAATTGGATTGTATTATATTAATTAATTATAATAATGCTAATTTTAAGTAGCAAACAAAGGAATCGAGGCATCAATACAAAGGGAAAGAAAGTAGTCGAGAATAGCTAGGGAAAATCGGTTTGTATTATCATAATTCATAGTATTTATTATTGCATATTTAAGCATAATATATATATATATATATATATATACATATATATGAATGTGCGTGAAAATGGCTTGAATGTGAATTGTTGATTAGTTGTGATTACATTGAGAAATATAAGAGAATTAATTGAAATGTGAAAATGTTTGAAAATGGAAATATGATCGAAACCCTATTAACTAGTCGGGCTTAGTGAATATAATTGGCATGCCATAGGATTGGAAGTGTTGAGATTCTTGACCTCGAGTCGATGAGGCACTAGGTGTGCCATAGATTTACCGGATAGTTTCGATGAGGCTTTGGTAGCCACATTGCTTGACTTGGCCGATGAGGTACCAATTGTGCCATAGATCGATTTATTTTGAACTATCCGGTGAGGCGTTGGTAGCCACTACGGTGTGTTTGGTTGGATCCGTATCCACCTTGGTCCAATCGAGTTAATAGGGCCTATAAGTGAAATGAGCAAAAATTATCTGAATCGATTATCTAAATTATCAAATGAAAGGTGAAAGAAAATGATGATCTGAAATGTAAAAAGAAATTGTATTGTGAAGTTGAAAGCATGAACTTTATGTTTACGAATTATGTATACATGAAAGTGTTATGAATTAAGTGTTTACATGTTGGTGAAAATTTTATAATCATTTGAATGACATTAATATGACATGAATTGGCATATCAATTGACTACTTGTGCATTTATGTTTTGAACTTGATTTGATGTTATGAATTCAATTATGATAATACCACTTGAGTATTTTCAATACTCGTGTCTGATTATTTTCAGTGCAGGTTAGGTAAAATAAGTCAGGTTACGCATTCAAAATCATCTCGACTCAACTCATTTTGTGGTAAAAATCTTATCTTTTGGTAATGTGGCATGTACTAGGTTTTAGGTGGTCATTTGTATATATTTAATGTTTTGAATGTAAAGATGGTGTATAAACTTTAAGGAGTTTGGCGTATAAAGGGGCGATTCTAAGTTTATGAAATGAATGGTATATAGTTACATGTTATGTGGAAGTGAATTGGATTGGTTTGTATAATTGTGTTTAGTGTTTCAAGGAGGCTGTAGAGTTAGAATTGAATCCTAATCCCGAAAGGTTCATATTAGGTCAGTAGAACCTCGATAAGGGTAATTAACCTTATTTTAAGTATACTTTTGTGGTTATTTTAGATTTGTAATAATAAAGTTTATGCATTTTTCGGTAATGCCACAAACCTATTCGAGGGCGGTTTGAGGTTAAAGGGTATTACATTTAGTAATATCGAGCTATAGGTTTAGCGGATTCTCGATTAAAATCGAATTAGTAGGTGAGTCTAGAAGTACATCGACATTTGAGTTAGAATTGAGTCGGGATTTTGAATGCTAACCTATTTAATTGTTTATGTTTTATAGAGATTAAAGATGTCGGATGGTCGATCAATTGATTTAAATGAAAGTGAATCAACCACACCTAGTGTGAACTTGGTTTATAGACCAACCTCAGGGAAGAAGAAAACATTAAGGAAAGAGATGAAAAATGTAGAAATGAACTTTGATATGTTGAGTTTTAGTTGATGCTCTCGACAAGTAGCGAGCTGTACACTACTACATCATACCTATTCCTAAGCGGGCCCGATTAAGGAATTGAAAATCTGATTGCCACGCAATTTTGAATGCGAAGGTGTTGATCCATCGATGGCTCGAATTGGATAGAAGCGACAAAAAGAATTTTACAGCGATTAGAGTGTACTCCCAGAAAGTACATTGTGTCTTTGTATCTTTATTACGAGGGTGAGGCATATTTATGGTGGGAATACATTATCAAACACTTGCTTGGTGATCGGTATCATGGAATTTATTTGAGAAAAGTTTGAAAAAGAAATATATCGAGAAATATACATTGAAAACAAGAAACAAAATTTTGACTTTGAAACAAGATGAAATAGCGGTAATAGATTATGAGCAGAATTTTCAAGACTTGGTAGATATGCATCGAGTTTATCTGGTGAAGCCAAGCAGGTTGTAAAAGATTCTTACGAGGACTAAAGAATAAATAAAAGTGTTCTTGATATCTCGGTAATTCTTGAATTTGTTGATCGATTGAGCAGGCTAAGATGATAGAACAAGTTACGGGCTTGATAAAAAGTGAACTTTCTAAATTGGTTGGGAAGCGTCACAGAACTACAATTTCAAATCCATTCTTGAAAAGATTACGAGACTCTAGAAGTGGTTGGAGATCTAGCTTGGATCGGATAGAGGAGGAAAGAGTCGGGAAGCAAACTCTGACCTCTCTTGGTAGTGTAAGAGGTCCATCTCGAGATACTATTATTTGAATGTGAGCATTGTGGGAGAAGACACGAGAGGTGAATGTTGGCGATTGACTAGAGGATGTTTGGATGTGGATCTCTGAACATTTTATTAAAGGCGCTGAAAGTTGATATCTTGCTGCGACATTACGAGATCGTTATCTCTTGCGGAGGCGGAGGATTAGGCGAAGTGGTTTTGCATCTCCGGAGGTAGTCTAGAGAAGTAGTGATGTTACCACGGTGTGGAGGCGAGTTCGGCTAGAGTTTATATGGTGAACTTCGAGAAGAGGATGCACATGATGTTATACTGGTATATTCTTATTGTATTAGAACTTTATTTATGTTTTAATTGACCAGGTCTTAGCATTCATATGTAAATTCAAAATTGGTTGAATTGGGAAAATTAAATTTGAGGCGTCTAGTTAGCAATAGAAGTGTCAAGTCAGTTAAGGCAGACGGTATTAGTAAATCAAGTTTGTCATGCAGTAGTAACAAACCTGACAATTTGATTTGACTAATTCAGAATCATTAAACTTGATTTATATCAAATGTAACATGACTTCTAATACCATCAAACCGATTGTATTGGGTCATAGATGGTTACAAGGCATTAAGAAAGCAGACAAACTTTATTATTACAAATCGAAATAAACACAAAATTATACTCAAAATAAGGTTAATTACCCTTATCGAGGTTCTACGGACCTAATATAAACCTTTCATGGGGTTAGGATTCAATCCTAACTCTACAGCCTCCTCGAAACACTAAACACAATTATACAAACCAATCCAATTCACTTCACATAACATGTAACTATATACCATTCATTTCATAAACTTAGAATCGTCCCTTTATCGTCAAACTCCTTAAAGTTTATACACCATCTTTTACATTCAAAACATTAAATATATACAAATGACCACCTAAAACCTAGTACATGCCACATTACCAAAAGATAAGATTTTTACCACAAATGAGCGGAGTCGAGATGATTTTGAATGCGAAGTCTATTTTACATAACTCATAAGAGAAAACAATAGTCAGTGAGTATTGAAAATACTCGGTGGTATTATCATAATTCAATTCATAACATCAAATCAAGTTCAAAACATAAATACACAAGTAGTCAATTGAATATGCCAATTCATGTCATATTAATGTCATTCAAATGATTATAAAATTTTCACCAACATGTAAACACTTAATTCATAACACTTTCATGTATACATAATTCATAAACATAAAGTTCATGCTTTCAACTTCACAACACAATTTCTTTTCACATTTCAGATCATCATTTTCTTTCACCTTTCATTCGATAATTGAGATAATCGATTCAGATAATTTTGCTCATTTCACTTATAGGCCTATTAACTTTACTGGACCAAGGTGGATACGATCAACCAAACACACCAGAGTGGCGACCAACGCCTCATCGGATAGTTCAAGTAAATCGATCTATGGCACACCAGTACCTCATCGGCCAAGCGAAGCAATGTGGCTACCAAAGCCTCATCGAAACTATCCAAGTAAATCTATGGCACACCTAGTGCCTCATCGACTCGAGGTGAAGAATCCTGAACACTTCCAATCCTATGGCATGCCAATTATATCCACTAAGCCCGACTAGTTAATAGGGTTTCGATCATATTTCCATTTGAAACATTTTCACATTTCAATCAATTCTCTTATATTTCTCAATGTAATCACAACTAATCAACAATTCACATTCAAGTCATTTTCACGCATTCATATATATATATATATATATTACAATTAAATATGCAATAATAAATACTATAAATTATGATAATACAAACCATTTTCCCGAGCTATTCCTCGACTACTTTCTCTTTCCCTTTGTATTGATGCCTCGATTCCTTTGTTTGCTACGGAAATTAGCATAATTATAATTAATTAATATAATACAATCCAATTTAATTCATGAGTATAAACATGCAAATTTGACCAATTTTTTTTTTAGATATATAATTTCACCATTAAGCTGTCTATTTGAGTCATTATTACTAAATTATTTATATCTTGAGCTACGAAACTCCAAATTAATATACGTAAATTTTTCTTGAAACTAGACTCATATATCTTCTCACCATAAAATTTTCAGAATTTTTGGTGTAGCCAATTAGTACAGTTTATTCATTAAACACTCCCCTGTTACTCCATTCGACAGTTCTGACCTCTCTCTACTAAAAATAAATTATCTCATTGTACAGAACTCGAATAAGGTTCTTATTTATTTCTTTTAAAACTAAATTAGTTAAAGAGTTCACACATATAAATTATACTCCATAATAATTTTTTTACAATTTTTAATGGTTTTCCAAAGTCAAAACAGAGTGTCTCGAAATCACCCTGAGCCAGTCTTACAAAATTTCAAATATCTCTTTATTCATAAATTCATTGCTTACACTGTTTCCACTATAAGAAACTAGACCCAATAAGCTTTAATTTCATATCTTATTCATCCTCTAATTCAATTCCTACAATTTTTAGTGAATTTTCAAAGTCAGACCATTGCTACTTCCCAAAACTGTTTTGATGTAAAATGCTAATAACCAAGTTTATAACACCAATTCACACCTTATTTCTATTCAATTTCCATCAAAATATTCATATAACTATCAAATTTTCATCATTTTTCTATAATTCCGAATTTCTTTCAATTTAATTGCTAAAACTCAAAACTTATGACTTATTTTACAATTAAGTCCCTAATTCAATTCAAATTCAAAATTTTATCAAATTAATCCCTAATTTCATCATTTCTTCAACATAAACCCTAATCAAACCTTCATTAATTTTCAATATTTTCTCATGAATTCAATAAAATCTTTCTCTAAAGCTTCAAAAATACCAAAATTAGAAAGGAAAGGGCTTAATTAACTTACCAATTTAACTTTCAAGCTTCAATTCTCCAATTTTTCCCTTTTTTTTTCTTCCTTTCCTTTCTTTCTCTGTTTCGTGAGCTTCTCTGTTCTTTTTTATCTTTCTTTTTCTTTTATTTCCTTTTTATTTATTTTACTTTTAATAATAATAATTTAATATATGTTTTAACACATAAAAATCTCAGATTTTTATGTTTATGCCGCCTCACTTAGGAAAAATGGCATAATTTCCATTTTGGTCCTTTTTATTTTCTTTTAATCTATAATTTAACTTTCACACTTTATTCAATTTGGTCCTTTTACTTAGTCACTCTTAATTAAATTAAATTCACTTAATTAAACTCTAATTTAACTCATAATTATCCTCATAAATATTTTTAATAAATATTTACGGACTTAATTTCCTAAGACAGAGGCCCTACGACTCGTTTTTCCGGTGCCCGGGAATTTGGGTCATTACAGGTTTAAGGTTGTTGTTGGAACAACCTAGAGGACATAGGTTCGAACACACAAATTGATTTCATTAAATGCTTTTAACACTCATATTCTAAACTAATTCTTAAACTCAAAATATGTTCTAATTGAGTCCTCAAAGTATCAAAATATTGTATCAACCATATCCTTCCATTAGCCTAGGTGTCAATTTAGGTGTTAAATCTTGATTCTATTTAGAACAACTAAACCAAATTGTAAATATGTGTGTACCTATCATATGAACAACTTAGATACAACGTATTACAAATAACCGGTATTGTCATTAATATTTTTTTTAGAACTATTTCCTTCTCTTACATGTTATATCTAAGTTGTCATGTAGTAGCTACATATGTCTTTACAATTTAATCCATGTGTTTTAAATATGATATACGTCTTATTTGAGCTAACATTTAATATCCAAGCTAATAGCTAGTCCAACAAAATGACTTGATTGATACCATTTTAATGCTTTGAGGACTCAATTACAACATTCTGAAGTTTGAGGAGTAATTTAAAATTTGGACCATTGTTTGAGAATGTCTAGTAAAATTACCCATGTATTAACATATTCTTTCGAAACTTCACACTTGAACACATAAATGTTTCAATTTCATTGGATTCTTCTGTTATCATAATAGATGTTGTCAAGATACTGATACATAGGAACAATGTTAAAGTGCCCACCCAAACCTAAGTAGTGGGGATGGTGAAAGGGTGTGACTATGCATACATAAGGATATGTAAAACCATTTCAAATGGGAAACTATACATCATTCCATGAAAATAATACCCCAAACAACTATAATTGTTCGTTGAACCTCTTGCCACCTTTGGACCAACCTTCATCACCGGCACCATACTCTCTTCACCCTACAACAATAATGAATGCTAATACTATATATGTTTGGTTTTCATAATAAAAAATGTTGGCATTCACACAAATCTTTAACTAATGTGTACTAATTGATCAATCTGTTCTTGGCCCATTGTTTAGTTTCACATGTTTAGGGTAGTTTCTCATTTAGGGGTAAGTAGAAAATGGTTATAATAAGATCTTAGTTAAAATAATTAAGTCCATAGATTATCGATTGTTGAATTTCATAAATAAATTAATTGATTTAATCGATTGAATATATATTTTATTTTTAAAAATATATTTATAATATATAATAAATATATAATTTAAATTAATCCTATTCAATTTACAAATTCAATCCAACCCAAATTTATTGATTGATTGGATTCTTTTGAAAGTTAATCAATTAAATCCATTATTTAAAATAAAAGGAACTAATCTGCTTAACTATTGATGATCCTTAATTTCATATGAGAGTGTTATTTTTTTAAACATTAATCTCATTATTATTCATTATGATATAATATCTAGAACTATCTATAGTTCATCTCCAACTCTTAATTAAAAAGACAATGCACTTTACCTTCAAACTTAAGTTCTCTTACATTGACATTAATCGAGTTAAGGCACAATTGGTCGTTTGAGACTGTTATTAACAGTGTGGTGTTATGCTTCATTGAAACTTCATGATTGTCTTCTTCTTTACGAGGCATTATAATGAGTAACCGACATTTTAGGCAAAGGGGCTTAGGATGTTTTTCATATTTAAATTTGCCTTCCTCGGCTTCCATGCTTTTGAGGTTTGATATTTAGGTGCTGAGAATCCTTGGGATTGGACTTTCTACCCATGCTTTTCTTCATGGTCATTGTGTCCCCTTTATCTTTTGCTTTGCCGCTAATGGGGTCAAATAAAATCACTAAATCATACCAACTCAATCTCACTTTTACTTCAATCAATATCAACCAAACTGTTGTTTTGGTCATACATATATTTCAATCTTAATAAAATTTTATAAATTTTTTTATTTAAATCTAATTAAAATGATAGTAGAAACACTGTAACAAGCATATCTGACAGATGATAGTAGAAACACTGTAACAAGCATATCTGACAGACACTCTTAAACAAGAAGGAAATGCAAGTAGACACTTCTTGTAAGTAATGAAGCACAATAATATGTAAACTATGAAAATTGAACATCAATAATAACAATAAATAGTAAAAAAAAAAAAAAGAGAGAGAGAAAATAGAATACATAGAATTTTAAGTGAAAATTCTTTCAGAAAAAAATCACGGGCAGAAGAGAAGAAAATTCACTATATTAAATTGAATGATATAAAAGGAGTATAGACTATATCTATTTATAGGTTTGTAAAATAATATTCTAATCAAAACCTAATAGAAATAATACAGTAAGGTTAAAACACCTTATTTTAATCAAATATCAAATAGAGAAAGTAAATTTTTATATGAATTCCACTTGTGCAACTTATACCGAAATACAGTAACCTCGACATTTACTCTCACATATCTCCTATCTTACCACTTATATTTTATTTTAACAGGAATTTAAATAACACAACTTCAAACATCAACATAAACGTTGAGTAAGAAAGCATATTCTATAAACCACTTTGGCAAACTCCAAGCATCAACACAGTAATCAAATACCTGCAAAAATACAATCATTGAGTCTGTTGCCATTACCTACCTTCGAAAAATGGTAATTCAAATCTCTACAAATTGGAGGATTGGCAAGGACAAAAAAGAAAGGTATTAGGCATCATTATTGATTGATTAGATGACTATTTCCATAGGGTTAGGTTATATATCATGTGTTGTGAATTTCTTGACATATGAGGGGAATTTCGTATATTGTCCCAATTCTATCAAGACTGGGAAACATTATTGCAATGATTCAGCTGACCTTTTTTTGAGTGGAGGTCCCAAACTTGAGACACTTTGGTTGGGTCCATCAAAAGCCTCACTTTCATGGCGTAGATCAAATTTTGATCAAACAAGTAAAAAGAGGTAACAGCAGCTGACCTGTCTGTCTGTCTACCTTCTTCTCTATCGTTTAGTCGTTGTTCAATAAAGTTAATGACTATGATTCTTTTCCTTTGGACCACTCTTGGCCGACCCTTGGCCAACCACTTTTGATTTAATTTCCTTTTGTCTCAAGATTCAAAATTAATCCTAGATATAATTATTATAGAGATTTGTGTAATTAAATTATATATTTTTTATTAACAGAATAGATATCAAATAGTAAATTGGTTCTTTTGGTTAAATATTTTATTAATTTTTGTTGTTAAAAATTAACATGATTGATAGAACAATTAAATAGTTACACATGGTGTGCCACCAGAGGCGAAACCAGAAAATCATTGTAATTTTTATGATAGTAAAAATGCAATTTTTAAATGATTAAATCAAAATTTTATCATTTTTAAGGGGACAAAATATAAATTTACCTTTACTAAATTAAAATATTAAAAATATTAAAGGGTGAAAGTGGAAAATTTTCCATTAGGGGCCCTGCCAGTCCCTTGATTTGCCTCTGTATGCCACGTGTATCTCATTTTAATATACATGGATCGATTTTTAATAGTTAAAATAGATAAAAATTTTAACAAAAAAACAATATACAACAGTTAATTTAACTTTTTTTAGTAAAACAATAAAATATAATTCGATTTTTAATACAAGTTTGCCAAAAAAAATTATTTATTTTTCGTTGAGAGGGAATATAATTTGACTGATAAAGCATTTTTCTTTTTTGGGTTGCAACTATTGGGAAAAGTATGTTTCATTATCTGCCAGCCATTGGGTATGAGCATGGATGATGATGTTGATGAATGATGGCGAAGGAAATGATGTTTTTTCAATGCCAAATAGGATTGGGACAATAGTTTGAATCATACTAAGAATCTCATAGAATATAAAGAATCCCTTCACTTCACCTCTAAAAATAATAAAATTACTTTTCAGCTCTTTCATAATTTTATAAGTTAATTTTACTTTCAAAAAATAAATATATTTAAGTTTAGTGGCATTATGATCTCCTAAAATGGTAAAATTTTAATTTAGACCTTTTACAATATATAAAATTTTAATTTAATAATGATAAAATTACACTTTTATTATAATAAAATATACAATTTAATTCCGCCCTACAATTTTTCTAACTTCCCGCTACTTAAGTTCATTCCACTTTTAACTTTGTTTAATATTTTAGGATCCAGCTCTAATTTTAATCTCATCCTAATTTTATATATATATATATATATATATATATATATATATATATATATATATTAACTTTTACAAAACGAAACTAAATATTTAAGTTTATAAAATTTAAAAAATAAAAATTTGTAATAGAAATATAAAAAATTTATAAAATTAAATAGATGTTATAAATTTTATAAAATTGAGAAATTATAATTAAATTTATAAAATAGTTATAAAATTAAATATATATATATATATATTAAAGCAAGGAATTTTAATTTTAACTCTAACACTTTTAACGAAGTCAACTGAGTTTTAGTTCGGTTGACATCAGTATTATTGTCAATGTAAGAGAACATGGGTTTAAATATGCCGAATTGTATTTATCATCTTATTTAAAGATTGAGGAGAGATTATTTGTATCAAAAAATATATATATCAATGAAAAGTGTTAATTCATCTTATCTCGTTTTATAAGATCAAAGTGAATTGAAATATTTGTATTTTTTTTATCCCGGAACCTTGAACCATGAAAATGATAAGAATATCATCATAAAAATTTAAAACAAAATAATTATATTTTATGTTACTCAAATTCAAATGTGAATGTTGGAGACGGATATATATTCAATACAGAGAATTTTTTTAAGTTTTTCTATATTCCTATATACATGCATGAAGAATGGAGGACGTGATGGGGGTTTTGCCTACCCCTATACCACACCAAACTTGATCATAATGAACAATAAATGAGTGACATGCAAACCAAACACTAGAATCCAGATTGGAATTAGGTTGTCCGAACTCCAACATTACATTGCACGTAGGCTGTTCCAGTTTGTAAAACACCCCAAACCCTGTCGTGGGTCCAATTGAGTTGGGGCACCCTCCTCTCTCTCACCACACTGTCTTAAAAAAACTTAAGATTAGAATCATGATCATGTTCCTTTTGGCTTTACAGAGTAATTCTGAATACTATATCGTAAAAGATTTTCAAACCATTTAATTGTTTGCAAGTCGATGAACCCATCTCGATGCTTCCTTTTTCATTTTTTTTCCCAATATTGAAACCCTAAAATTATTATTATTGAATAATTTTCTGTGTATGTCATTAAAGGGAATATTCGGTTATTTATACATATTATTATTATTCATGATTTGATTCTACTGTTCATTAATTTGACCTCACTATTCATAGGACTAACATTCTGAGTAGGCCTCGGGCATGCTGAACACGTGTACCGTTCTGGATCGCCTCTTAGGTCTTGCGGTCTACTATCTGGGTCGCCTCTTAGGTCTTGCAGTCTACTATATGCTAACTCCTTTGGTATATATGCGTGCTGGGACCGCGAACTTCTCTCAGCCCATGTGAGTTGATATCACGAGCTCCCCTAGTTGTCCCCTCACTATACGCCTCACGCATATCCATCTAGTTGGGCTTGGCCGAGTTGCGGGTAGACAACCTGGATCATACCTAGATTTCGGGTTGGTGATCATTGGTGTATAACAATTATACATAAAAATAAAATTCTATTCAAGGGGAATGCCATCTTTAATAATAATCATTTGAAGTTAGTAACTGTAAAATAATCAATATAATATTAGAGATAAGGAATGAAAGTAACATAATTCGAAACCACATCAAACAAGTGTTAAATTAGAGTTTTAATCACCACTTCATTAAAGTCAAGAAATAATATGTAACATTTTAGCGCAAGTCGGATTAGAGTTGGGATTTTTTTTTACCATCAATATTCAAATAAAATTGAATTCAAGACAAGTGAAAATTTAATTTTGTGACTCTCACCATGTCTTTATCCTCCTATTCAAAAAAAAAAACCATTAAGTGATTAAATTGATTCGAATTTGCAATCTTAAAAATTATATTAATTTATTCACAAGCAACATTAATACCGATCAATTTTTTTAAATTCATAAATCATTACAATCGAGTTAAAAATTAATTGAATTGATTTTTCTTTAAATTTATGAATTTTTAGAATTTATTTAATCAATTGATTGAATAAAATCAATAATCAAATTAATTCAATCACTAATCTAATGCTGAAAACTTAGATACCAACTACACTAAGTATAAGGGTAAGATGAAGGGTGTATTTATAGGGTAACATGATGAATGAAGGGATGATGCGTGGCAAGTGTGAGGATTGGTCCACTAGGAAAGCATAGGCAACATGGGACCCAAAGAGGAATGGGGTAAATCATGGAGGGGGTGGAAAAGCCAGCCACACGGCAGCCAAAATTTTTCATATCAAATCGGAGAGTGACAATGATGGCAGTTGTTGCATGTGGCCCCGCTTTGACACCGTCCTACACTCTCTCATTCGGCTCCTGTTGTGTTGTTGTTGCCTTTTCATTTGGGTGGGGATCGGGTTGCTCACGTCTACACCATTTATCAATGTCGAATTAGTTAATTCATCGATTTTATTAGAATGTGGTATTTTAATTTTATTGATTACTTTTATTTAACTTTTATTAAAATATAATTTTATAAGTTTATAAATAGACATAATTTATATTTCTCTTGTACTATTTAAATTCGATATAGTAAATTTTTTTCCTTCTGCTCATGATTTTTTTTCAATAGGCTTTCCACATTTTGTGTTCTATTTTCTTTTCTTTTCTTTTCTTTTTTTATGATTTATTTTCATTATTGACATTCAACTTTACAATCATAATTATAGCCATAAATATTTGCATTATATGTAAAGGTTCAGTGTATTCATGAAGGGGTCAGGTGGAGGACCCAATTGAACAAACTAAAGTAAAAGAAGTAACATGAATACCATAGCAAATTAAGCCAACAACATGAATATATATATATATATATATATATATATATATGTTGTGTATGTATACAGAGAATTAAGATATGATGTTTGATGTGAGGAATGGGCCTCCACCATTTGCCATTACCAATTCATTTCCAGTTAATTTTAATACCAACAAATCTTGTGTAATGAATGATACCAACTTTATTAAGAAAAAGAAGAAATAAAAGTAGAATAATTTACAACTAGACCATGGTGTATTGTCGTTTTGAGTGTCAGTGACATGAGGTGCCAAATTGCAAAGATTCTTCCAATGCCTCTCTCTATCTCCATTTCTTTAATTTAAAATCAAGCTTTTACACCTCTATATATACCTCTCACATTCATCCTCTCTTTCACTACACTCAATACATTCACCTCTTGCTCTATCTCTGTATATTTTATTCAATCTTTTCTTCAAGTTCCCATTTTCCCCAATGGCCAGTGTTGAGGTAATCAAACTGTAATGCTGTTTTTTTCGGTTTATAATGTTGTTGTTTTTCTTTTAAACATTATAGAACCCTATATCATAGATCATCAATAATTCCACCCTGCACTCTGCAATATAGTTATGTATGGAGTCGGGTTGGATATCTAAACAGTAGACAAAGTTGTCTGTAATCCAGAAGATTTAAACCCGAAAGTTTAGATCTGAATCTGCAATGTTAAGCTTTAGTTATATAGCTGTTGCAGTATTTGTGGTATTAAACGTCAATGTTTTTCCCTTAACGTTCAGTAATGGAACAAAAACAAATGATGGATGATCAACTGACTATGAACTGTCATAGTTTGAACTTGAAAACAACATTTAATATGTTCAGTTGATCATTGGCTTCAATTATCTCAATAATTAATTAAAAGATTTTTTATGAACTTGATCCAAGAATAAAGGGAATTATTTTCGGGTTTTTCCAGGTTCAATCAGCTGCAACAACATTGCCAGAGAACGAGACAACACCAGAGGTAACCAAGGTTGTGGAAACGCCAAAAGAGGAGCCAGCGGCCGCACCTGTAGAAGCTGAGCCGGAGACAACATCAGATGCTCCGGCTGCGGAGGAAACCGAAGTTTCCATAGCCGAAGCTCCAGCTGAAGTCGATACCAAAGAAGTGGTAGAAGAAGAAGCGAAGGCTGCTGAGGAATCGGAGAAAGCAAAGGAGGAGGTAAAGGATGAGACCCCGGAGGTGCAGACAGAAACAGTTACAGAGGAGGCCAAAGTAGAGACCGAGGAACCCACGGTGGAAGCAGCGGTGGAGGAGAAACCAGCGGAGGAGGAAAAGGGAGATGAAAAAGCTGAAGAGATTCCTGTTGAGAAAGTTGAAGAATAGAGCGACCAATACCATACGTAAGGTGGCAAAAGCTTAAAGGAGCTTCTTTTTTCTATAGGCTGTATGTCATAGTTGGCGGAGTCATACTACTATTATTTATGATTACTATGTAGGATGTGGGATGATGAGGGCTTTCTTTTTCTTTAATGGTTGTTTTTCTGCTTTGGGGTTTGATATTTAGTATTGAACTTCCTTTTGGGTCCAGGGGTCAACATGCTGATGGACGAAACTATAGGTTTTCCATTTTGAAGTGGTATGGATGTATGTATGCATGTGTGCATGCATGCACGCACTTATGGTTTTCCGTCCCAAGAGAGTCTATATGATGAGTTTGATATTGGTGTGATGAGATGTGATCTCCATATTTGCATAATAAATATATATTTTTGTTTAATCATTTGCCTCGTTAAATTCTTTTCACTCCCTTTCTCCCAAGTATTTTCTTCTTTCCTCGGTGTTCTTATTTTAAATCTCCAATCTTTTTTTTTTCTTTTTGTTAAAATTATCAAGTTCTTCTCTCCCTGTCGCCACCATGCTGGCCCCTCTCCCATTCTTTCACCACGATGTGAGAGGCCCCTTTCCGAGTAACAAATTTTTAAACTTGTTTACCATTGCCATCTTGATCGTATTTGTCAAATCGAAATTCACAAACATATTGTTACGTTCATGGATCCATATAACATCACAAATAAACAAGTTACACTGTGCAATTAAGAATAAAACCTGAGACATGCAAAGAAAGAACACTATTTAGAGGCTGTTCTGTGAGTCTAGATGTCATTGCCCAACTGTGTAATTACATGAATGCTGATGCCAAAGAAGTCCAGGGAAGAGAGCAATTCTTCAATCTTGCCCCTGCCTTATTCATGCTATGCTAGACCTATACAAACAGTTGTTCCACTAGAGAGAGAACCCAAAAATATAAACAAATAGGGAAGAAGCAATGACACCTCATCAAGGAAAACACAAATTAACTACTTCACCTTCTTACATAAGTCTAAATGATTAGGCAGATGATATTATCCTATAACCTATACAAGCTGAGTGCCAATTTTTCTGTGTCAAAATGTGATTCATGTTTTACTACCAGGTACCAAAGCTGCAGCCAACATGTTCCTGAGTAACGACATTAAGCCGTTTTTGCATTTCGGCCCTGGAGGGATATGGTGGGAAACACAGCCGGTAAAAGCAGGTATGAGAAGAAGGAAGATGCTCATGGGGCTCCGAGGACTTATAAATATAAAGCTGAGAGGCCAAACCTCGGAAGCCTTCAACCGGAAGATGCTTCAAGGAGGTCCAGAAGAAAAGAAGTACCTTTCTTTGCTCTGCTGACATTTCCCTAACAATCTGCAATATCATCGGAAAATGAGAAAGTAAAATTTAGGAGAAATAGTAAAGGTATACAGGTTCATAGAACTAAGCAATAAGACAAACCATAAGCATTGCACTTATACCACCACATCACTTTGATTTCATATATTTATAATCATTACTTAAGGTTAATGTCAAA